>NC_141700.1:300209737-301642137 GCF_964263255.1 Lissotriton vulgaris | reverse complement strand
TATAAACAGCGAAATCCAACTAGTAAAACAAAGTATGAAATGCCATAATGCTTCTTGAATCAAATAATGTGGTCAATTGAAAAAGACATTCCATCATCCTGAATCACTAGGCTTAGTTACATTTGACTGTGCGTAATGCGTGTGAAAACAGCTGTCCAGAAAGATATTGTCATCGGACTGTGGGGGAAGAAAATATATTTTAGGCAAAATCGAAACGGTGGCGCCAATCACTCTAGAATCCTAAGCCCTTTATGTAATAATACAATACACATTTAGTTAGAAATGCATGCTCACGTGCTATGGCTATTTTAAGAATGAAAAAGACAAGTATTTAAAAAGTTTGTCATGCTGCTTCCGATAAATATGAGGCCAAAGTTGGAGATTACTTGCACCCCGGTGAAATTGCTAATCTGTATCCATAACGTACAACAGAGGCCGGGAGCTTTGATGCTGTAAACAATTATACAAAGGAGTAAGGAGGAAACACGAAGTGTGTCATTTCTCCATGCAATGTCCGCCTCCCGGTGCACTTTCACATCATCACAAAGACTTCCAATCCCATAATGCCGCGGGGCGGACTAGCAAAAATTACACAGTTTTAGGCAATATTCTCAGAACCAGTCTCCATCTATAGTTCATGATGCCAGGGCCATGAGAAGTCAGCGTAATAAAAACGGGTAATATAAAGAGTCTTGTGACTCAAGAAATAATGAGAAAAAAACATCAATGTCTTTCATCGCACTTAGCACTGTATTTGAAAAAATGGACACAAACATGGGGTAGCGGGAGACTAATAAACAAAAATTGCAAGTGCCGAGACATCCTCACCGCTTCCGCTTTTTTGCGTCCACAGTGCCCAGTCACCAGAGAGCGCCAGACTCCCGAGCAAGGCATTTCTGAACAGGGGAAACATTGAACCCACGCTGGCAGTCGAGAAAACCGCCCCGCTGCGAGATCGTCGTGTCCCATCTGCTGTCATCCTTATTCCTCTTCCTGGCACAGTCTCTGGGAGCTCCACCATTAGCATTCCCATGCTCCTCAAACTCATTGCTCCACGTGCTGCCACAATGATCGGGTGGATTTCTCGGTAGGTGGTGTATGAAGCTCTATCAGTGGGAAAAGGATGCAAGTAGGCTGGTTTGTGGCACAGGAGAAAAGGAAAGGGCCTCACAGCGTAGTCAGGTATTTGGGAGGGATTTAATATATATATGTATATATATATATATATATATATATATATATATATATTGTCGCTCCAAGGTTGTCCACAGTTTTGAGTAGCACACGAGCAGCAGCTTGATTTATGTGTAGGTGAAGACGGGGATCCGCTTGTAGATGCCACTCCGTAATGGATCTGCCCGACGCGTTTCGAAGCTCCATATAATTCTCTTCAGGGGCTTTAACGGAAGCGATGTGCGCAACCGCTAACTCCCTTCTCCGTTTTCCATATGACACACCCACCAATGGGAGGCTCAAATTAATTTGGATAATGCACTACAAATGTCGACCATGTCTCCCACCCTGCTTGAGTCTTGCTCACTATTTAGAGTGTCAAGCATGGCGTTAGTGAACAAAGGAGCACCGTTCTTTTTACCCAATAACATGCTATATGTTGCGGGGGTAAATGGTAGATGGGCGTAACACTGAAACTTCCCCGCCCTTGATACCAAGCTATCATGAGAGTACCAATGTCTCCTCAACTGAGGATTTCGGCCTTCGGGTGCATTTAGTGAATACTGAATTCAGACTTGTGCATCAGTACATTAGTGAAAAGCGCTATGATGTACCTTACTTATTTGCTTGCAAGAACGTTTTCGGGTGACCTGATGTCGAATTTCTAATACCAGAACTGTGACGCTTTCTAGAATTAGGAACTTAAGGCATAAAAGATCTGTATAGGAATTCAAAATCTTGCTTGTGTTTCTCTTTGTGAAATACTGTTATTTAACACGCTGTAAAGTGAAGCCTGCAGTTGCAGCACTTGGACACATGAGAGAGCCAAATCTGTGCCAATACAGAGCCCATTTCATTACCGGATACACTAGGTGCAGATGTAAGTTGGTATCCTGGGGCAACAACAGGTCTGCTGTTTTGAGGCAGTTGCTCAGATCCGGTGTATACGGGTGCGATAAGATTGTAGCCATGGGGGGGCCAGCTGCTACAGGTATTGTCCAACGGTGGAGTGTTGCTCTCCCAATGATAGCTAGGGGTGTTCGAATCCCATAAGGCAGAGTATATGTGTCTGTAGAGCTCTTATCCATAGGCAGCATGCCGCAGGAAAACCTTGGGCATAGGCTCGAATCCAGAGGGGTGACTGCAAAGCCGGGAATGTAATGGATGCATTTTAATGTGTTCCCCGGTAGTATGGCACACTCAGTGGAAAATAGTTTGCATGGTTTGCTCCGAAGGAACCTTTTATCAAAACGGTAAGGTTTGGTAGGTAGATGCATCGCTAAGTTTACAGCGGCCTACTTATGGCAATGTGCGGAGATGATGAGCTATTGCAGATGAAATCGTGAGTTCACTTACCCGCCTAGTTAAATGGTGTGATCAGGTCTGTCTTTGCCTTAGAGGCAGTGCTTAGGGTAAAAGCAATGATTTGGCAGAGGGGAGCCGAGGGATGAGCATCACGTGCCTGCGTCGGCTCGGAATCAAGTGATGTACTTTACTGGCATCTAATCTTGCTGTTCCGGTAAAATTGCAGGAGTCCTTGTATAAAGTATCAGGTGCTCATGTAAAGTGCCGACCAATATCACATGGCCCTTGTTGAAGTGAGAAGTGAATGTGCACCAAACAGATTGATTAGTGAAGATTTATCAGGGTATCTTGTTATGTTATGTTATGTTACAGCTGCTTATATAGTGCAACGGCTGCCCCAGCGAAGGGGCGTCCCGGCGCTGGACCAGACAGGAGAGAGCGCAACATACCACAAGCGTTAGGGTCAGCTTAGCAGAACAAGTGGGTCTTAATTGCCTTTCTAAAGGATAAAAGGTAATTTATGCTTCGAATCCACAGTGGTAGTGCGTTCCATAGTTTAGCAGCCATATATTGGAAGGAACGTCTGCCCGTGCGGGCGAGTCTGACACGAGGAATCGTGACCAAGTTTTGTCCTTCTGATCTGAGGGATCTATTGGGAGTGTAATGCTTTATAAGATGACATAACATGGGGGGTGCAGATTTTTTTAGGATCTTAAAGGCCAAGCACAGGGCCTTGAAATTGATTCTTTTTTCCACCGGTAGCCAGTGCAATTTTACCAGAGTGTTGGTTACGGACTCAAACCGGGGAAGCCCTGTTAGGGCCCCTGCTGCCGCATTTTGGATACGCTGCAGACGTTTTTTTCCGCTTGATTAGCTCCCAGGTGTAAGGAATTGGCATAATCTATGCGAGAAAGGATTGTGGCTTGGATAAACAACTGAGGGGTCAAAAATTTTTAGTATAGGTCGCAGGTTACGCAAGATACCAAAACTAGTGGCAGATATTTTTTTGGTGTGGCCGACAAAGTTCAGGGCTGAGTCGAACCACACCCCCAAGTTCTTTACCTCTGTTTTGGGGTCAGGGGGAGGGCCTGGAGCCACTTAGGCACAAATTCATGATCTGCCCCCTTTTCCTCATTCTGTGTTACTGGGCCTTTGGCCGACAGGGTGTTCCCCTGCTATTTGGCAAGGGTTATGGCCATGCTACATCCTCATTCTTGGGATAAATCTTGGGAGGAGTTTAACAACACTCTCGACACAAGATGACACAGTAAGAAAGGATTTACCACTGGTCATCTAGGGACCCAGTATCCAGCTCTCAAGCTTCTGGGTCGTCATGCTTCTCGTGAGTTACCTACTATTACAGCAAAAGCCACCTCTTCGGAGGCACTTAAAGACCGGGAGAAAGCAAGTAGGTAGTTGCAAGAAAGCTTTTACTTAAGAAGTTTGGAGAACATTCTATGTGGGTGCACCTTTTGGGTATACCATGCAATCGTAAGGTAACGTCTCACAGCAATGCAGTCAGGTTACACATTTCTAAGGGGAGATGAGGGATAGTTAATGCCAGTAGATGGCGGCACTTGACTATTAGCTAGGATGTGGTTACAGCTGGTGTGCTAATGGTAAACATTAATGGGGTAAAATACCTACTTTACCGCTTAGGTGAGTAGGTGCTCATGAATAGCGGTGGCCGATAAACCATGAGGCAGGATAAGTTATCACCAGATGAGCAGTTGGTCCTCTGGGAGGTCAATGACAACTGGGCTTGTCATGTCCTTTCCTGCTGATGTCTCAAAATAGGTGGTCAGTTGCATGGACGGAGCTCGCTGCTTTAATCACCATATGCTTCAATGAGTCACGACACAGTACAGGACCTGCAAAACAACTAGCTTCCTCCAGTTACTTCCAATACATGCACATATGAATTGCACATTCTCGCCACCTCCCCTAGGGCTGCACAACAGGAGGAGGTTTACCCTTCCTTACAGTGGCTTTTATTGTTTCTGAGATTGGGCTTGATTCTGTGTGGACTATAAAAGGAGAGAGCAGTCATGAAGTAAACAATTAGCGTGTATGTGAGCTTGTTCTTTATGACAATTACAGTGTGCACTGAACATATGAATCTCTATTTATTTTACATGATATCGAGGCCCACAATAACTGAGAGGTGAACTGCATTACGGTGGTGGCAACTTGGTCGCAGGAAATGGACCAGAGGACCCAGAAGGTATTTGGTCATCAGCGGTGCCAGGCATGGCGAGCGCTCGGAAGAGCTCAGGGGTGCCAGTATTCAGGGGTGAAAGGCTACTGGTTCTGGCTTGGTCTTCCGGATGGCATTGGTAAGGCAACCTGAATTTCTACATAGTAAGTAGGTGTTTAGCAAGCCTTTGCACTTAAGGATGCATTTCTTGCACACAGGATGTAAAGACATGGTGTTGTACACAGCTACGGCACCTGGTGGCCTTTGGACCAGTTGATTAATTTTGAGTGGTGTCGGCCTGCCTTAGTACATGCACTTGCCGGTGTGGTGGAGCTGCGCGACATGCATTTGAGATGCATAGGCAAGCGGGTAGAAACAATTGAGAGGGCTACACAGGGCCTACCATCATTTCTCTTGGTGGACTGCCCTCACCTCCTCCAAATAGTGGAGGGGCACAGAGGTTCCCAGGTGTTGGTTATGTCTATGTAAGATCGTATGGTGCACCCCCTTGAGACTATCGATCTATAACTTTTCCATGGGTGGCCTTCAGTTACATTAAGGCACCAAATCTATGGCCCCAGGCAAAAATGCTTGCAGTATGCTAGCGACCAGTCATTTAATAGTGCTAATGTTTATGTTTATGTTTATGTTTATGGGATTTGTAAAGCGCTTGACTACCCTTGGGCATCTCATAAGCAAGTTCCAGAAATAGTGTTTTACAGGGATACCATCTAACTTGGAGAGGGTTCAGGATGTGGGAGGAGTATCACTCCATCGTGGGTATGCTTCCACTATTAATTGTTTGAGACATGGTGCAGGTCAGGGGGGACTTCAGATGTTTCCGGTAAATCTTAGGTGGAGCAAAATATGTGTCAGGCAATATGCTGTACCAGTCAGTATAAGGTCAGGTTTATCGTCAGGTGCCCATGAAATCTGCTGCGTGATGGAGGACTGTACAACGAAGGTGTCTGTGATTCCCAGATAGCCCGGGCTAGGGTGAGTGCAATGTGGCTCGCAGATCGTGGATGGGTAGTTTTTTAGTTAGTGCACATTCAGGTAAACCATCCAGCAAGGAGGCTATTGTCTCCAAGAAACAAATAGTCATGGTAAGTGCTTAGTTATGTCCAGCATGGCCTGGCACCCCAGCGATAATCCGATCACCTGTTATTCCCCCAAGAAGGAATAGACACAGTAAGTGCATAGTGGGGCCCTAGCGGTAATAAGGTCCCCTGTTACTAAGGGTGACATTCAGCAAATCCGCCCACCCAGGTCAGGAAGAGGTGGGTAGTATTGCCAGCTGCAACTTCTACACACAAGGCTAGGCGCCCAGGCAGCAATCCACGTATGGCAACCATTGTTTCTCTTGACAAATTCAAGTTCGTTAGAAGTATCACCTTTGGTTCAGCCCAAGGATTATCTTCCGGTATCACTGGCACATCCACGTTGGCATGAATCTGACTACGGTACTGGGTGGTGCCAAGGAATGGTAATAGCGTATGTAATGAAGAGAGGGTCTCTTTAGGTTCCCATTGTTTTCTGAAGGTAGTGAGGCTAGTGGGGGAGGCGGTGAACCAGTCAGTCCCTAAGTTATTGACTGGATCACCCCTGCGGACGTGCAAGCATATTGTATACAGGCATCCAAAACAGAGTTGTACCTACCAGATGGGGTGCATTTGTCTAACAAAGGGCTCAAACTGGTCATCCAGTCGGTTCTAGGGTCCAGGGCAGGAGGGTCTGGTGAGCAAGTGATAGGTGGGGGGAGGGCAAGTGTGCCAGGAAGCTCCTCGCCCTGTGGCGGGGTCCCGGGCACAAAAAATGGTGTGGACTCCTTTTTGGCATGGACTGTCTGGCCCTGGAACAGGGTGAGTATTCAATGGGGACTCCGGGCTGGCGGGAGGGAGGACTGACCTGCTGGTGGTCCTGGACTCTCCTGCCCTACCTGAGATGCCGGTGTTTTTGTGTTAAACTTTGGAGGGGGTGTTCGGTGTTCAGGAACCCCGTTGGGCCCAAGGCGTAAGCAGTGCCTTGTGGTGATGCCTCTCTCTGGGATGGAGGACTGAAAGTTACTATGGATAAAACCAGTGCATGTTGGGGCTTGCTGGCACAGCAAGCACAGGGGGATTCATTACCAAAGTGCGTGTATTGATATCCGGTTGGCTAAGGCCTTGCTTAGAACGTAAATTATATCTTTTGCAAAAATGTATTCCTTGGAATGGATATAACCTACCATTTTTGGCTAACATGTGTGTTGATTGGTTTATCTATGCCTTGAATAAATGGTCAAGCATTGCAGTTAAGAACAACAAAAGATTACTCTGCTTTAAAATGCAATAAACGACTACGCAGTGATGACCTTATATCTTTCTATGGTGCCTAAGGGTTTGGTAATGAGGATACGTATGTTGTTTCACTGAAGGGCGACTCGCAGGTGGTATGCACATTATGTTTCCATTATGCAACATACTAGCCAGCTGGGATGTTGAATAGGGCATTTAAAACATGTAAATCAAGCTCATGGCCCTTGCAGTATCACCATCTGATGTGACCTACTATGAAAGAAATCCACATTGACATGACCTTTATTAAGAACTGGTTTCAGCAAGTTTTGTGTTTACATTGAAAAACATCATGATGTGGCTGTGGTTGATAGGTAGAAGTCTATCTTTTTGAGAATGTTCCAGTCTATTGCATATATGGTCACATCTTAATACAGTGCCAAAGCATTTTGCATTCAGATGGACAAATCGAGTACACTGTCTCATGGCTGTATTGTGTGTTTTGATAATAAGGAAACAATAAGTATTAGTGTGGTCCAGTAATCCTAAATACATTTTTAAAATCTCTAATCACCGTATTACATTTATGCTGATTTCTCTTTGTTGATTCACAGTCAGATCTACCTTGCAGCAAAGGAACAGTTTGGGACCATGATAAACTTTGAAGTATTCAACTATTAGTTTGTTGATCACTGCTTTCTTACAACACTAAACCTAAAAATCCCTGTGATTCACCAGTTATGATTAGGTCAAATATCTATGACTAGTTTCTCTGCCATGGACTTCTCTTGAACTCAAATCTGACATTTGTCATATAAAGTTAAACCACATCATTGATCGCATGATTTACAATGTCTCAAACTACATCATTGCTGACATCACTGATGACAACACTTGTTTTGAAAACATTTGTTTTGATTTTTAGGATAAATTAAAGAATGGAGACTGATATTTACATTATATTTATTACTAGCAGCCCGTCCCGACGTTGTCCGGGAGCAATTAGGCTTCAGGGTCCCAGCCCGCCCCGACGTTGTCCACCGGAGCCTTCCTTCCATATATTGCAGTATTATACCTCTATGTTTAGTTTGTATGTTTTTGTAACCTGCACATGTAACTTTTTCCTCCTGTAATGCACCGTTTGGCTCACTTTTTTAATGCTCCGTTTGCTTCCTCTTGCTACCTGCACACGTCACTTTTTCCTCCTATACCTCTATGTTTACTTTCTACGCTTTTGTAACCTGCACACGTAACTTTTTCCTCCTGTAATGCACCGTTTGGCTCACTTTTGTAATGCTCCATTTGCTTCCTCTTGCTCATGATGTACGCCTTTGTAACCTGCACACGTAACTTTTTCCTCCTGTAATGCACCGTTTGGCTCACTTTTGTAATGCTCCATTTGCTTCCTCTTGCTCACGATTTTCATTTTTGCTTCATTTTTCCGCTGCTCACCGTTCCTAAATAAATAAATAACCTACCTCATCCGCCACCCACTGCTCCTCCCCGCCTGTCTGCCGCTCCCCCCCACCTGTCCGCCGCTCCTCCGCTCTTCACGTTCATTTTTAACACCATTCCACTAGCCTTTGACTCTAAACAACTTCAAAAATGTCAGCAGGAAATACATTCTTTTGTCTGGAATTATAAGGCAACCAGGCTGGCCTGCAAGAAATTGAGAAGGAGGAGGGAAAAGGGTGGACTTGCATTGCCAGACTTACAATATTACGCATGGGCGTTTCAGCTGTCACATTCTAGGATGTTGCTGAAAACTCCATCAAGCTCATCTAATGGGAGAATGTTTAAGGCCATGCTAAATGGGGCAGATCTGCCAATCGACGGATACCTATTTAAATTCAGGGATCAGAGGTTTTTTAAAAAGGTGAGGTTAAAGATCCTACAATCATTGGCAAAAGCTTGGGTGCTGAATAAAGCAAGAATAGGGTTGGCCTACTTTTCAAATTCCGCCCCAATCTGGGATTCCCCGGGCCTCCCCCTCTGTCTTAAGGACGGTCTAGCAGTTCCTGTAAAGGAGGCAAGGATTCTAAGATGGGGCGAGTTGCTAGCAGGACGGTTATTGGTAGAATGGGAGGAGTTATATGAGAGGGTCGGCCCAGCTCTATCTAGATTTAAATATGTACAGCTCATTAGCTGGTCCCAGGAGTTGATCAGGAAAAAGGTCCAATTGGGGAGGAGCAGTATTCTGGAACAACAGCTGGTAGAGAGGCTAGCTGGGGGTAAAGAAGTGGCCTTTTGGTATTGGACCATTTTGGAGGAGGTGGATGGGGAGTTCATTCTCCCCGACGAGCAGTGGGGAGGTGACATGGGCCTTCAGTGTGAAGACTTATGGACAAGATCTTTCACTCTCCTGTATAAAGCTGTCAAGCCAGCCTGGTTGAGGCGAAATCACCTGTTTACAGTACATCGAGCCCACCTTTCCCCTCAAAGGCTATCCAAATTTCAGTCAGGAAAATGCTGTAATAAGTGTAACCTCCCCGCAGCCTCCGACGTCCATATGTTTATGGAATGTTCCCTCATTAACTCTTTTTGGGAAGAAGTAAAGGCCACTTTGGACTCGATTATTAAAACATCACTATCTTTTACGCTGCCACTAATAATTTTTGGGTTGGATGAGAACGTCACTGGGCCTGCAAAGACCTTCCTGTTCTAGGCAATTCTCCTTGCGAGACGTCAGATATTTAAATGTAGGGTCGACTCTAAGGCACCATCGCATGCAGGCTGGCTAATGTCCCTATATGACACATCAAAGGTGGATCTGGCCAGATCCTGCAGCAAACGTAACCTTACTGTTGGAATTATCATGTAACACTTACCTTTTGGAATTTGCTGGTTCAGTGGAGCTAGATCTTTCGCCAGGATTTCTGTTTTTTTTTTAATTCATTTTTTCCCCTGGTCTGATAATTATGCCTATACACTCCATGGTCCTATTGGTGGTTCCGTCCAATATTGTACTTGGTCCAACAGGCTGAAACACGCCTTAATGGAGTATTGAGGGGATTGGCTTGCCTCCTAACATCTCCCCCCTCCTCAGATATTCCTGAAAGCGTCTCCCGCTAGCTTGGCATTTGTGTCTGGGTGTGGGAGAGGATCATGATCTTACCATTTGCCTAAGGACACGTAAGGTGGTTGGCGTTTTCTTTGGAATGAGGGTCAGGCAAATGAGGACAAAAATAAAATAGTGGTAAAATGTTTACATTACAATTTAATGCCTCAAAATCATGAATGTTGTGTTGTAGTATGATAACGAGTGCTTTAATTTTTCTTTTTTCATCCTTTTTTGTGGAGTATTATTGTGAACATGTCATGTTGTGATGGTGATTCTGTGGTAGTAAACTAGTGCATGTGTTTGTGTCAGACATGTGGCGAGTTTATCTTATGCAATGCACTGATTCAAATGATGAACATTCGCATCTTCAGGAACAGATGAGGATGTGGAGGTGCATTGAACATAGGTGGCACAATGATGGAAGCATCAGTTTGTAGAGGAAAGCTCTATGAGAAAAAACAGTTTAAAGTAAGAAAGACTACCTGTTCCATGGAGCACATGACACTCATGAGACTTACAATGGTGGGATAAGTTCTTCGTGATCCATAGTGTCCTTGCTACACAATCCCCATAGTTACTGTAGACAGGACTTACTGTGTAGAAGTTGGTATCTTTATAACCTGTTGTTGTGAGAAGTCGACAGAAGGCATCTTTGGAATCAGAGATGTATTCTCGCACCTTACTATAATAATACTATAGGTATGACTCTATTTCTTTTTCAAGGATTCATTAATTAAAACGATAAACTCATATTTTGTACATCATTTTCGATAGGAATCCTCCATTATGGTTTTTTAACTCAATTCTTGCACTTCATTAATTTTCACAAGGAGTCTTCCATTTGAATCAGGAATTCAGTATTTAATTGCACTGTTTCTAAAAGAGGAGTCAGTGGTATCACAGCTTGCACAAAATAATGATTTATATTAGAATAAGAATGGTAGTAGAGCAATAATTAGAACAGGTATCTGAGTGCAGATTATGTAGGTGAATTACATGACCTTAGCAAATGTTTTTCTCCCTAAAGTTTTCAAATTAATACATCTAGTGTAATCAAAGCCATGAAATGGTTTCACATGCTATTGAAGGAAGATGTCTTTAGTAAACAGTGTACAATTATGCTGAGTGTTGATACAAAATAATCATATCCGCTTTAATTATATTTCAGCTCAGTTTGTCACATAGTTTCCTGACTGCCAGACACTAATTAAGGTTCTTTGTCTATGCTTTTCCTTTTATCATGGTTTATTAAAGTTAATCTTTATTGAGGACAGTATTTAAGCAAAAACATAGTAACATAGTAATTTAATTAAAATAATCTTCTTAAAGAAAAAGGAGCATAACATTAGTACCAAAAGATGATGTACCCAGTGACATCATCAGCGATGTCAGCAATGCCATTTGAGATGTCTTTATTGTTGCCATCAATGATGTCATTCAACATGTCATATGTGATGTAATTTGTGAGGTAATAGGAGTGAACAACAACATGTGAGTTATGGTTACTTTCTGTAACCAAAACTGATGAATATCTGTGTTTTTTAGGTTTTGTTGTGCCACAATAGCTTCACTTTAACAGTATTTTTTTCACTAAATTCCTGAGTTTAAAAAATCTATGTGTGGTGCTACAACCATTACTTACTAGAGCTATACTTTATAATTTGCTTTTTCAGGTCTTTTTAGCTGTTTTTGATTATATAACATGTCCAATAGTACCCTGCACCCAAAGTTCCACAAGTGGCCACACCATGATGCACAAGGCCTTCAGCCAAAAGATGTGTGTGTGTGGGGTGGGGGGGTGTTTTGGCTGCAGAGCCTGACCTACAGCCAGGCTCTACACCCAAATGGTCACTGGCAGCCAACCCAGCTCTGCATAGGGTTTCACCGCTTTAAGACCTCACATTTTCTGAAGATCCAGTTTAGTTAAGAAACGTTTTGCATTCTCTCATTTTGCATTTTGCCTTTTGCCATGCACAGTTTAATCGAGATCAAGTCAAAGTTAGTTACCGGATTAGTTGCCTTGTCAGTTCAAAATTGGCTTGGGCAACTCCTTTAGTAACAGACGTAGGTGCTTTTTTAAACATATTTATGATATCTTTCTTTCTACTTTTAATATGAGCGCTTAAGCTTTCTAATTTGAAATACTCGGCTGAAGAGGACTTGTGTGATGTTCTGCAAGGAGGATTTGATGCATTGACTTATGTGGTTCTTTTTCATCAATTGGTAGCTGAAACTATTGGGGTCAAAAGAACTCAGATGACATTCTTTTAATGAGATTTAACGAAGGAAACTAAGGGTGAACTGGTTCGATCACAGTGCCCTTTTTCTGAACGTATTGATTTAGTACTTTTGATCAAATACAGAATACACGAGAGATGAAAGGAAAGAAGGAAGTTCTGAGTAAGTTATTAAACTTTCCCGAGAGTTCTTTCGCTTGGTCAGTCTGAGGATTTTGTAGGTTTGTTTTCTCAAGAAGAGCCTATGCAGTTTCGAGCAGTGAGGGTTCCTTTGATTGAGAGTGATAAAGAGATGTTGGCTTAATACTAGTTTATGTCTACATTGTGTGATAGATGTATGATGCAGGCATGTCTTAAAACTTTTTTTATTTGAAGAATGCTGAATGGGAGTGAGATCATTTCCTTTTATAAGAGCTTCTGTGAATTAAGATGACAGTTATTTGTGTCTTTAATTGAGTCATATGAGAAGGAACGGTTGTTAGTATCCCTGCCTTGCTGGTTAGTGGATCCTGTGGAATATTTATTTATCAGTATTGGGCCACAACCAATATTATTTCAAAATTACTTACAAAGACTTCTGAAGTAAGTAGAACTGTTGATGGCTTACTATTAACTTTCCACCCTATGTGTGAGATTTCTTCTAAATTGCATGTGTCTTACGGCAGTCCTAATTAGGTGTTATCTTTTCACCTCATTGCCTCTCATTACACTGTGATTTCTGGAATTCTGTAGGTAAAAAGGCAATCACTCTATATCAATGTTATCACAGTTTTGTGCTGGCCATTGTTAAGCCTCTGTAGGTTATTGTTCACTAACAGAAGAGATGAGAGATATAACAATACATTTAGTAGTGGTTAAACTATCTCCAGTGCCATTGCAGTAATATGACTTTTCTCTACTATTTCCTAAGCCTAAAGTACGTTGAGTTCCTCCTCAAAGGGAAGTGAATGTGCCACATAATATGGACCTGATGCTATTGTTCATTGTGGGTGTATATTCTCTAACTGAAGAAGAGAAGGGCACTCTGAAGGCTTATTTACAGGAAAAAAACAAACAGGGTAAATTGTGCCATCTTAATCTCCTGATAGGGCACCGTCATTTTTGGTTGCAAAAAAAGTTAAGATTTTCAACCTCGTATTCATCTTACAGGCAACAACAAGTTCACAATCAAAGATAGATATTGTTTGCCTCTTATAAAGGACCTCCAGTTGTAGGTCCATAGAGCATCATTTTTTAGTAAACTAGACTTATGAGGAACATCAAGAATATGTGAGTCTGGTGCTGCAACATCATTTGTCCTGTAAACCTTGAAAGTTACTCGATGAGAAAGAAGAAGCTGAACATCTTGGATTTGGATTGAATTGTTCTGGCCTTTCTGTGGAGCCAAAGAAGGTATCCGATATTATAAACTGGGCTTCAACTGCAAAGCTTTTTTGGATTTCCAAACTTTTATGATAAATTTTTTTATGAAGTGATAAATTGCATCATTACTCAAATCCTACTAAAGCAGAATATGAAGGGCTTTTTGCTGCAACAAAAACCTGAAAGAGCTTTTAGTACACTGAAACTGATGTTTGTTCATGATCTAAATTTGCATCGAAGACAAAAATTATAGAACATTTTGCACTTGTTCAGAACAGGAAACCTAGCAAGGTTCAGCGCATGTGCTGCTACATAAAATGTGGTAAGGCTAAGCCAACATGTTACCTCTGCAAAGACAGCCTTTCTATACTTATTCTTGGGCTTCTTTTATTCCATGTAAAAGCAGTAATCACTCCATTCAGCCTTTGAAAAAAGTTATTAAGTAGCATGCGAAGAACAGATGTAAAAAAAAAAACTGAGTAAAACATGCATTTTAACCAACACCATACTACCAATGATTGAGATTGGAAACTTTCCCCATAAGTTTGAGTCTTACAAAATAGGGCAGGGTAATTTAATTCAAACAAATCCTCATAATTTTCAGAGACCCTAATAACCAGATACCTGACAGGCTTTTGTTGATACACCTGCAGAAGATCTAAAGGCAAAACAGATACATCTGCATAAAAAAACAGAATCTCGATTTTAGAAAAATGTACTCGGTATTCTGAGAGCAGTGACATTTGTGAAAAGATGCTAAATAGTTCTTAAAATACCTCTCCTTCAGGTGCTAGATACAGCAATAAGTCCTCTGCATACACTTTACATTTCGCAGTTCAAGGCAAAGTTGCCTTAACTCCTACATTTTGGTGGATGCAGCAAGCAAGAAGCTCAATATAAAGAGCAAAATGTTTTGCTGACAAGGGGCAACCCTGTCTAGTGCCTCTTAAAATCTGATAGGATTCCAAGACCTTACCATTAAGGGATACTGCCACAGAAGCTCACCGATACAGAGTCACTATCACCTCCGTGAACTGGTAGTGGAAACCCCATATGCTCCATTTCCCAAAACAATTAACCCCACTTCACAAGGTCAAAAGTCTTCTATGTATCAGTAAACAGAGCCACAGCAGAAGTCTTTGTGAGGTTAAAATAATCAATTACGGTACACAGACAAAATATCGATTTTTAAATATCGATATGCAAAAATATCGAAGTTTAAATATCGATATACAAAAATATCGAAGGTAAGTAATATCGACAGTCTAAATATCGATATTGATATGATATCAGTAATATCGAAGTTGTAAATATCGATGTTAATAATATCGAAATTAATAACTTTGATGTTACTAATATCAATTTTTAAATAAATTTAGTGTATATTATATTGTATTTATTATGTTTTATTATTTATTTTTAATGTTATTTTATTAAATATTGTCTTTTACTACTGTAGCGGGTTGTGGGTTTATAGGGGAATAGGGTGGGAAGTAATTTAATTATGTTAAATTAATTATTAATTAGTAGGAATTATTAATTAATTAATTGAGAATTAATTTTAAATAATTTTAATTAATTTATTAATTGATAAATATGTTCTGTAGCAGGTTATGGGTTTATAGGGGAATAGGGTGGGAAGTAATTTAATAATAATTAATTAATTGATATATGTTTGTACATATTTTAAATAATTAATTGGTAATTAATTTCTATTAATTAGTTAATTAATTATTATAATTTATTTTCATATTTATAATTATTAATTAGTCGGTAATTAATTATTATTAATTATTTAATTAAATTAATTAAAGTAATTTTTATATATATAATTTATTGTTATTCTTAATTAATTAATTGTGCAAAATAATATTAATTATTAAATTAAATTAATTACAGCAAATGTGCTAATATATTTACTTTATTGTTATTGTTAATTAATAATTAATTGGTAATTAAATAATATTAATTAATTTTGGGTACAGGGGTATTTTTAGTGTTCAGGGTCAGTTTTCAGTTCATGGGTACAGGGGTATTTTTAGGGTTCAGGGTCAGTTTTCAGTTCATGGGTAAAGGGGTATTTTTAGGGTTCAGGGTCAGTTTTCAGTTTTTGGGTAAAGGGGTATTTTTAGGGTTCAGGGTCAGTTTTCAGTTCATGGGTAAAGGGGTATTTTTAGGGTTCAGGGTCAGTTTTCAGTTCATGGGTAAAGGGGTATTTTTAGGGTTCAGGGTCAGTTTTCAGTTTGTGGGTAAAGGGGTATTTTTAGGGGTTAGGGTCAGTTTTCAGTTCATGGGTAAAGGGGTATTTTTAGGGTTCAGGGTCAGTTTTCAGTTCATGGGTAAAGGGGTATTTTTAGGATTCAGGGTCAGTTTTCAGTTTGTGGGTAAAGGGGTATTTTTAGGGTTCAGGGTCAGTTTTCAGTTCATGGGTAAAGGGGTATTTTTAGGGTTCTGGGTCAGTTTTCAGTTCATGGGTAAAGGGGTATTTTTAGTTTTCAGTGTCAGTTTTCAGTATTTGGGTAAAGGGGTATTTTTAGGGTTCTGGGTCAGTTTTGGGTTTTTGGGGTACAGTCGTACAGGGTAAAAATTTAATAAATTTAAATTAAATCAATTAAATGAAATTACAAAATATAAAATTACATTAAATTATTACGTTTTTAATTTATTTTAAATGTATATGTATTAGTTTTAATTTTTTAATTATGTTTTAATATTTTTATTTAATATTTGTAACATTATATGTATTTTATAATTATTTTAACATTATTATTAATACATTTTAAAAAAACGATATTTTTAATTTCGATATTTTTGTACTACGATATTATTTTTTCGATATTTTTGTACTTACCTTGTTAGGGATAGGATTCCGATATTTTTGACTTCGATATTTTTGTCCCAATATTTTTGTATGTCGATATTTTTGATTTCGATATTTAGTCAGACATTCATCAATTACCTATGCTAAACAATGTGCATTATATAATATAGTTGATGACAAGCAATAACCCCAGTTTGATATTTCTCAATCAACAGAGGCATCACTTCCAGCAATCTTGCTGCTAAATTCTTCATTACAATGTTATAGTCTAAAGTCAGTAGTGTAATTAGAGGAAACAAATGTACCTCCTTTGGGTCATTATCCTTTTAAAGAAAGCACGTTAGCAGGCCTTTTCGAAAAGGGGTGGTACAGAGCCTCCTGTCAAAACATTATTAAATAAGGCAGTCAAAGGTACTGTCTCCTCTATAATCAGTGCCTGATACCATTCGACAGGGAACCCATCCTTTCCTGATACCTTCCGTCTTAATAAGGATTGGAAAGCAGCCTCTGCTTCTAATGGTGATAGTGGATGCACAAGGTTTAATGTTGTATCATCAGGAAGATTTGGAAAAGTGACACCATCCAAAAAAAACATAAGTGTTAGCAGTAATACGTTGCTTCTCCAGAAGAAACAGTTGCAGCTTATTCTTAGCCTACTCTCTCTTTTTGAAATTCATTCCATTAGAGAACCAACACAATTCATTCTCTGCTGATTGAAAATCCCAAGACAAATCCCTAAAGTATTTTAATACTCCTGACAAGATTATTTATAAAAGCGCCCTCTCCAACTATAAAAAACTCTTAAAAACAGAGAAAACCACATACTACACTAATCAAATTAACCAGGCCAAAAACTCCTCAGGGAAACTATTCCAAGTAGTAACATATCTGTCTAATCCTCTTGCACCCTGGTCAGAAGGATCACAAGCCCTCTCTGACGCACTGGCTAAGTTCTTCGAGGACAAAGTCAGAGCCATCTTTAACACGTTCTCACCCGACTCGTCGCTCACTCCTTCCTCGCATTCTACCGCCGATAGTGGCCCTATATTTGCAGCTTTTGAACCTACCACCCATGAACTCATTCAACCCTTGATCGCCCGAACCAAATCCGGTTCACCTCTAGATCCATGCCCTCCAGGCATTCTTAACCTCATCCCGGAAGTCATTGCCCCACCACTAACCACCATCTGCAATGCAATGTTTGCATCTGGTGTCTACCCCTCGGTATGGAAAAAAGCCATAATCAAACCGCTACTGAAAAAACCCAGCCTAGACCCTCTCCTTCCTGCCAGCTACAGGCCCATTGCCTGCCTCCCATTCCCCGCAAAGATCTTTGAAAAGATCATGAATTCCCAGCTGTCAAACTATATTCACCACAATAATCTACTGGATGACACCCAATTTGGGTTTCGACAGGGCCATGGAACAGAGACGGCACTGCTAAAAGCAGCAGACGAGATCAGGTCCACGATGGATAACGGAGGAGCCGCAGTCCTGATACTCCTGGATCTGTCTGCGGCCTTCGACACGGTCGACCACGCCACTCTGATCGACCGTGTCGAGGCCATAGGAATAACAGACAAAGCAAAGGACCTCCTGGCCTCATTTCTGAATAACCGCCCGCAAACTGTGAAGTTAGGCAACTTCACATCCCAGACCTTCTCCTTGCCATGTGGAGTACCGCAGGGATCCTCGCTAAGTCCGACACTATTCAACATTTATGTGTCCGACTTGGCGAGGGTCATAAAATCCTGCGGAATCTCCCTCACTACCTATGCTGACGACACCCAACTGGTGCTGTCAATATACAATGATGGCATCTCGGTAGCAGCCAATATCCAAACGGGAATGAAGGCAATAAGCTCCTGGATGTCATCCAACTGTCTTAAACTCAATTCTGATAAGACAGATGTGATGACATTCGGGAGGCTACAACCTACCTGGTCCCCACAATGGTGGCCCCACCAGATGGGACAACCCCCAGAACCTGTGACGAAGGTACGCAACCTGGGCGTTATCTTCGATAATAAGTTGTCATTCCAGCAACATGCCAATGCGGTGGTTTCCTCTTCCTTCCACATACTAAAAAGGATAAAAAAACTAATCCCATATCTACCTTCATACGCAGGCAAAACACTGGTCAGTACATTAGTATTCTCCAAAACTGACTACTGCAATGCATTGCTACTTAATGCACAACAAAAAGTCCTCAACAAACTGCAAACAGTGCAAAATGCAGCAGCTAGGACTCTGCTATCCATCCCCAAATTTGCATCTGTCTCCCCCTACATCCGACAGCTACACTGGCTACCGGTGAGGAGCCGTATCAAATTCAAAGCTCTATGCATAGCATACAAAGCTATTCACAACCAGGGCCCTCTATTCCTAAAAAAAGCCTTCCGACCGCTTGAGCACACAAGAACCCTACGGTCATCCTCAGCGCACTTACTCACAGTCCCCCGTACAAGAAGGGCCAATTGGGGCGACAAACGCTTCTCCGTTGCCACAGCTAAACTGTGGAACGCACTACCTTTACACATCAAGTGTGCTCCGACCCTGCTCAACTTCAGGAAAAAACTAAAAACATGGCTGTTCCCTGCCTAAACCTCCCATCCACCCGAGAGTTCTGCAACTACAGCGCCGAGACACCCTAGGGTATTTGCGCGCTCTAAAAATCGCCAAAAATAAATAAATAAATAAATAACCTGTGCCTTTGCTAACTTATAGAAAATTTGAAAGCCAGTAATCTCCAACCTCAAAGTAGCTTTAAACGCTTGCCAGATGTTATCTAACGTGGAAGTATGTTGATTTTGGTACAAAAACAAAGACACTCGCTCCTTCATTTGCGTGAGAAAATATAGGTCCAAAAGTAGTGCCCGTTAAAAGTTCACCTCATAGCCAAAGGAGTCTTATTATTGGGCCCCAAATCAATGCTCATAGCGGCATGATCTGATAGAGGGCTTGGTATACTTGAGATAAGAAAACATCTATCCTCAAAGCTGAACAGTACAGAGGGGAGAATAAAGTATAGCATCTTGTTTGTGGAAAAAAAGCTCACCAATGATCCATGATTCCATACTCCTCTTTAATTCTATGCACTGCCTATACCATTTTCGGGATACATTGAGTTATGAATCCCCTGTTAATATTTACCTCTAAATTCTAAGGGATATTAAAATCCCCACCTATTATTATACTTCTCTCACCATGTTCATTTTAACTGAATACATTGGTGTTGTATGAATTGGTGGCCACATTGACTCTCCAGTGGTCTCAAAATAATTCATGCATAAAAACAAAGTACATGTCAATGTTATTATCATTCTTATAGTAACAAATATATATATTATCAGCAGTCCTAAGGCATGTGTTACTATACCTCACTAACAGCTCTATTGGCGCTCAATGTGTATCAAAATCCTCATGAAGTGCGTTTGATACTCATTGAGGGTCAATTGAGCTGTTAGTAAGGTATTGGAACACATGCCTCAGGACTACTGATAATATGGGGATTTTTTCACTATATGAATGGTGATGACATTTATTGTTATGATTTGTTGATATTGTTTTTATCTATTGTACCTTGGCATTTGGGAAATGTCAAAGGCTGAAATTGACTTTGTTTTTATATGTTAATAATTTTGAGCCACTGGGGAGTCAATGTGGCCATCAATATACGCAACAGAAAAGTATTCAGTTGTACCAAACACAAATTCAGATTTGCATATTTACCATTTAGGTTAACTTTGCAAGTAGATTGTCTGCACTGTTCTAAAGTGACTTGTTCTATTTCTGACACAGCTATGATATCTAATGCCTGTTGACATTTATATATAGAATGCACCAGAGTCCTTGATAATTTATACTTCATTATGCTTATTTTATTTAAGTTGTTGTGAATCCAGTGAAGGACTGAATTGCTGGTAATATCAGCCCACTGGGGCAATATTGTGGCCAGAAAACCTGCAGTGACGGAGTTAACAAGGTTGCATTTATTTACTTATTTATTTATGCAATTTATATAGAGCGCAAATACCCTGGGGTGTCTCGGCGCTGAAGGCAACTCACGAGACGCTAGGTAGGGCTACTGATTGAAGAGCTAGGTCTTTACGTGTTTCCGGAATAACAGCAGGGATGAGCTGTTTTTAATGTGAAGGAGGAGAGTATTCCACAGTCTGGAAACGGCCACTATGAATCGTCTGTCTCCCCAGGCCACTTTTTTCGTACGCGGGATTGTGAGCAGGTGGGCCGACGATGAGCGCAGAGATCTTTTAGGGGTGTAAGTGCGAAGTCCTTTTTTTAGGAACTCCGTCCATGTACTGTTAATAACTTTGTACGCGATGTACAAAGCCTTGAATTTAGTGCGGCTTCTGACCGGCAGCCAATGTACTTGAAGAATGATGGGAGATATTGAGGTAAACTTTGGGGTGCGGGTCAGAATTCTTGCTGCCGCGTTCTGGATTAGCTGCATTTTGTTAAGGACTTTCTCCTGAGCATTTAATAGGAGTCTGTTACAATAGTCAACCTTGGACAGTACCAAGGTGCACATGACGGTCTTGCCGGCACTAGGCAGAAGGAAAGGCGGGAGTTTTCTAACCATTCTAAGGGTATAGAATGAGGAGGAAACGACAGCATTTGCATGGCTGACAAAAGACAGCTTGTCATCAAATATTACTCCTAAGTTCCTCACCTTCGAACGGGTAGTGGAGGGGGACCCAGATCGGAAGGCCACCAGGCTGGAGACCATGAGGGTGTAAGACTGCCAAAGATCATAACCTCCGTTTTGTCGGAATTAAGTTGTAGGCAGTTCTCTGCCATCCAGGAGCTAATAGCCAACATACCCTCTTGGAAGTTAGCGGCAATTGCTCCTCCAACATTATGTAGAGCCAATACCAGCTGGGTATCGTCGGCGTACGATGTTAGTCTTATTTCATGTGCTTTGATGGCCCTGGCCGACACATAGATGTTGAATAAGGTCGGACTTCGCGAGGATCCTTGGGGTACTCCACAAGGCAGGGTAAAAACAGGGGAGTGGTAGCCTCCAAGTTTGACTGACTGTGTACGGTCAGATAAAAAAGAGGTCAAAAGGGTTTTAGCTTTGTGGTGGATTCCAATTGAGGATACGCGGTCAATCAAGATAGTGTGATCAACCGTGTCAAAGGCCGCAGACAAGTCCAATAGTATCAGGACTGCCGCGCTGCCTTGGTCGAGTATCAATCTAATTTCGTCAGATGCCTTTATGAGGGCTGTTTCAGTCCCATGACCCTTCCTAAATCCGAATTGTGTGTCGTCCAGGAGGTTATTCTGGTCAATATACTGGGACAACTGGATGTTCATGATTTTTTCAAATATTTTAGATGGGAAGGGAAGTGATGCAATGGGTCTGTAACTTTTAGATTTTGTGGGATCGAGATTAGGTTTTTTTAAATAAAGGTTTGATGATAGCTTTTTTCCAAATGGAAGGATAGGAACCTGAGAGGAACATGGAGTTACAGATTTTTGTAAGAGCGGGTCCTATTAAGTTTGAGACAGGTTTGAGGATGGAAGGTGGGCATGAGTCGAGGGGGGATCATGATTTGGTAGTTGCTATTAGTTCTGCCATCTGCATAGACGAGGTTTGACTGAATTTGCAGAATGTAGTGGTGGGGGAGCTGGAGCTTATGTTGTGATTTGGGTGATCAGTCGTGCCCTTGGATGCGAAATTAGAGTAGATGTCGTCAACCTTGGGTTTGAAGAAATCTGCCAGGGAATTGCAGAGTGTTTGAGAGGGTTCTGTGGTTGCGCTCACAGGCGGGCAGGATAATTTAGTTACTACTTGAAAGAGATGTTTAGCGGAATTCTGGGATGATTCTATTTGTGCGAGGTAAAATCTGCTTTTTTCTGTGGTGAGAAGCATTCTGTATGTGGCTAGTGCTTTTTTGTATGCAGATCTATCATTGTTGTCATAATGTGTGCGCCATCGCCTTTCTAGGTTTCTACATCGTTGCCTTTCCAGTCTGAGGGTTTCTAAGAACCAGGGGGTGGACGGGGAGATCCGGTTGGGAAAGATATTCTTAGAGGGTGCTAAGATGGTGAATGCATTGTGTAGCCAGCAAGAGAAAATATTAGAGGCTATGTGTGGATCGGTTGTGTCATCCGGTTGAGTGGATGAGAGGGTTATCTGTAGGGTCGGAGCATCAATGTTCTTCCAGGCTCGAAAATGAACAGTGGGACGAGAAGTGCTGTGTGGGGGTTTGTGATTAGTTGTCTTGATAGTGAACATATCTGCTAAGCTATCTGTCCAGGTTAGTGGGAAACTGCTGATAGAGCAATGTGGTTGTTGTTGGTGAACAAGCCATCAAGAGTATGGCCCGCTTGATGAGTGATTACTGTAACTAATTGTCAAAGGCCTACTGATAGAAGGTCCGAGGTTAAAGCTATGGAGTCTTTGTCAGTGGGGGTATCTAGATGGAAATTAAAATCTCCTAATATGGTGTAATAAGGGGTTGAGGCGATAGGCTCAATTAAGCTGTTAAGGGCTGCAAGGAAATCAGTCCGGGACCTCGGTGGGTGGTTGAAAAGAGTTCCTTTAAAGGATAGCGTGTGTGAGAGCGTGATTGTGAAAGTTAGTGCTTCGGCGGATGAGAAGTCAATAGATTCTATTTTAGTTGCAAATTTTTTCCTATAGATAATTTCTATCCCACCACCGGTTTAGTTTGAGGATCTATCCTGTCTGACTACTTGATAGCCATCAGGGGTGGCGATACAGAAGTCTGGACCGGATGCTTGGTCACCCCAAGTTTCGGTTATGAATAGGAGATCAATGTTGTGGCTGGTTATCATTCAAATTTGTGTTTTTCAAGGGAACGAGCGTTGATGAGCGAACAATGAATGTATTTAGATTTGCTAGCTCCGAGAGATAGATTGTCCGGGTGTTGACGGAAGGGTAGGGTAAGTTTATAAGAGCAGTTGGGGCAGTAAGTGGACACTAGGTTGATAAGGGAGTCAAGTTTAAAATTAGGACAATGAGAGGTGCTAGTAGTGTTCCTGATATCCATACGTTGGGAGCTGGTTTAGGTAAGTACCTTGCCTCCAGTTAGGGGTCTCAGAGGGCCAGGGGGCATGGCCCTTGGCACAGTCCAGGCGCGGACCGGCGCAGACGGGCTTCCATTTGGCGCACCTTCGGCGCGCCTGTGGCGCACCCGCTGCACACGTCTGCTGCGCGTCCGGTAGATCATGAGCAAGACATAGCCTAGCCCCTCCTCCAGCTAGACCACAGCCCATGGTCCTGCCAAACTCAGGGACTGACCCAAGATGGCGCCCTGGCCTCCACACAAACGGCAATGCAGCCGCGATGGACCGGGGCAGGGAGAGAACACCACGCACCAGTTAAGGAAGGGGATTCTAAAATAGTGAAGCAGCAGCAATTAGAACTGTTAAAAAGTTTATTTCAAGTGCGAGTAAAAACTATAGGGAAGAACAATTTGACGATCAGAAAAAAGCAGAAGAGTACACATTAATCTCAATCATTACATTCAAGTGCCTCGCAGTCTGCCCCCCAGCGCTCAAGCGGAATCGTAGGAGATGCCACCACCTACTACTGCCGCCTCGCGCTTCGTCCTGTCAGCCAAGATATAGCCTAGCCCTTCCTCCAGCTAGACCGCAGCCTATGGTCCTGCGGGGCTCAGGGACTGACCCAAGATGGCGCCCTGCCCTCCACACAAACGGCAATGCAGCCGCGATGAACCGGGGCAGGGAGAGCACACCTCGCACCAGGTAAGGAAGGGGATTCTAAAATAATGTAGCAGCAGCAATTAGAACTGTTAAAAAGTTTATTTCAAGTGCGAGTAAAAACTATAGGGACGAACAATTTGGCGATCAGGCAAAAGCAGAAGAGTACACAGTAATCTCAATCATTACATTCAAGTGCCTCGCAGTCTGCCCCCCAGCAGTCAAGCAGAATCGTAGGAGCTGCCACCAGCTACTACTAATGAGATTAACTCTGGGATTACCATCCAAAGTTTTTGCAATTCATGTTTTTTAAATTGGCAGGACAGTCACAATGCTTTCACCATTCCTTACCTAAATAATAATATGATTGTTCCATTTCTGACACAAGAATGACCTTAATATTCACCAAAGCATATTGAATATGTTTAGTTTGCACTGTTGAGCACTGGATTATCTAACTATTGGCAAAATAGCAATTTGAATTGAGGAAAAGGCTGGCTTCCTGTTGAAACAAGTCCTGTGACTAATGCTGCCGAAATAAACTGCATTGATATATCTTTTGAGTGCCATTTCTGCATGTAATTATAAGGAGCTGCAAGATACTGTGGGCATGTAACAGAAGACACCCTTATCTGGCACGATCAGCGATCAGGCAGTGCACCAGCAACCGCTGCACTTGGTGATATATATAAATATTACCTACTGGATATTGCCAGTAGGTAGGTATAGTTAGGACCATGTTGCCATAGGGAAAGCATTTTTTTGGCATGCCTATATCTGCTGTGCCAGATGAAAAATCTTCACCACATTTTTCAAAAAAGTCTACTGGTCTTTCTAAGTTGTGTATTGAATTGAAAGTTTCAGGGTGATCCAACAAGAGGGGGCTGAGAAAAAGGGGGCGGGGGTTGTGCTTCCCATGTTATTTTCCATTTGGATTTTGAACACAACTACAACCTAAACCGCTGAACAGAATAACAACAAATTTTGCAGAAAGCTAGCTCTTGGTCCAGAAAGCTTTTTTTCTGTTATTCAATGAAAATCCATTCAGTAGTTTATGAGAAATAAGAAAAACCAAATTTGAGGGACACGGATCATCCGAGGATCCAACAACCCCGTGCTGAAATCTAGCCGGCAGCCAACACCTCAACCAGGAAGTGTTGGCAGCCATCTTGGGACTTGGCTTCAACTGAGTCCCCCAAAAAACACTTTAAAACCAAAAAGGGGACAGGGTAGGAATACCCTGACCCTCTAGCTCAGGTTCTGGGGACTCTTGGGCAAAAAATATTTTTCAAAAATATTCACTGAAAATGTAGAAAAAAACAAGTGCAGTTTCCCATGCTTGTTTAGAGCCCCTTTTTGGGGCAAATACCAGGGGCATGTGGCTATTACAAAAAAAGAAGGGGGAGCACTAGGCTTCCCTCCTAGGGCTGTTATTAGCCCTGCGGACCATAACCTTCCTAGGCTTTATTTAAATATTGGATGGGGCCACACAGACCCCCTCTATTGGGCATATGAAAGCCTGACCGCCTACCCCGGGGCAACATTGAATAATATGCTGGTGTGGCCACACAAATCCCACTGGCTACGGGGACCATCACCTCCTCTGAGGCTGGCCCATGAAAGTGAAAGGAGGGGGGCCATGCAGCCCACCTCCTGGGGCAATTAATGGCCCATGGGACCGCCACCCCCCCCAGGGCTGACTTCCACTATGTCCCTGGGTGCCCACCCAGGAATTAGCAGTTTTCTTTCACTTGGCAGGAGTTGACAGCTTCCACCAAGCGAGAGCAAACACTAACTCTGCACCCAGCAAGTGGGAACTCTCAAAGAGCTCCCACTTGCTGGGAGCAGAATTTTCATGGGGCAGGGAAACAGATGAAAAGATTGCTCCCACATGCAGGGAGCTGGATATTTAGCAGCTCCCCACATGTGGTAGCAATGCTGGCTTCTTCTGGAGGTGGGGAGCCTCAGGGGCCACAAGGGCATTCAGGCTTCCACTGCAGTCCCCAATAGTGCAGACTGGGTCCCTGGGAGGGCATCAGGGCATCCAGCATGACAAGGCTGAGCCCCAGAGGGATGGCAGCCTGGCCTGGGGAGGGGGGCACAGGACCCCCCATTGAATTATGGCAAAGCCCTGGGGGATGGAGCCCCCAGACCGAAAAAAATGAAAACAGAGACCATGGATTTCAGTTTTAATTACCCTAAGTATGCAAATGCACATATTGATTTACAAGCTCTATCCAGTTGGCCAAGCCCTATTTTTCTTAGGAATATACAAAGGTCTTCCAGCCGTTTCCCACGTTGACGGACAGCCTAACAAAAGGCCCCAAGTGCATTTACTGCTGATTTTGGTGACTTGTTATTGATGCAGAAGAATATGAGGACATCTCCGCCAAACTTGCTTCATTTGGCTAAGGAGTAGTACCCCTCTTTGGTGGGGATTCCTCTCTTTGTAGTCTCGCCCATCTTCTCTTGCCAAGGATTCATGTTACCACAGTTTTGTGGTTAAAGATGCTCGAGGAACAGTCACATTGCAGAAATTCCATCCACATCTCAGGGTCCTTTATGCAGCTGTAGTGTAGAATATGCACACACATTTTCCCAACGAGGTAGCACTTACTAATTAACCAAATGAAAGTACTTCGATTGGGTTGCCAATTTCACCAAACTGGGGACACTTCTTAGAAACAATGAGGTTCGATTTCGGCCCTGGGGCTCATTTCTCAGAAATTAAACCTCAATGGGAAGCACTTACAAATATAAATATAGCATATGCCCCAGTTGAAGCTCCACTTCAGTACAGCACAAACAATAAGAACTTCTTGGGCTGAGCAAAGGCAAGGCAAGTGTATTTCGTCTAGTATTCCACAGTAAAAAACAATATGAAATCCTTAATGGAGGTGAATTCATCCCTGATCTATTGGAGAACAATCTGATGTTTAGTGAGTGTGATGAGTGATTTCTTTTTTGTCATCTCCTGGTGAGAGTAAAGTCCATGGTTCTCACTTTTAAGTACCCTTAGTATGAAAAATCCCAATATTCATAGCACCACTCATACACCAACTCAGACACATACACAGGCACTCACACACCGACTTCCAGACACTCACATACCCACTCAGAGACCCACATACACACTCACACACCCACTCAGACACTGCCGCTGGCACTCACAGACTCAAACAGGCACCCACTAACCACTCACAGACACACACAGGCACTCACATACTCAATCACACACTCACAAAGGTACTTACAAACCCACTCACTGACCCACACAGACACTCACACACCCACACACACACTCACACAGACACTCACAGACCTACTCACGGACCTGCACAGCCATTCATTCAACCACTCTCAAAGATGTCAGGTTACAGTTAGGATAACAAATTTAAAAGACATAGAAATTCAATGTGAAAACCAAAGATTACAGAGATGTTATAGTTAGGAAAAAGAATAACAAAGCTTTAGAAATTCAGTGAAAAAAACAAATGTTACGGGGACCTTATAGTTAGGCTCAAATTTTACTTGTAAAAAAAAATTGTGAAATTCAGCAGGTATAGTTACCTGAGGTAATAATAACGTACAACTCAGCAATGCGCTCCTTATCACCTCACATATTACATCACTGATAACATCAAAAATATTTTTTATATTTGGATGGTTGGGTTCGAGAGACTCTTGCACGAGTCTCTCAAACCAAATTTTAAAAATTCAAGCTTTCTAATTGGCCCAGGGAGCTTTTTAACCATTGGGCCAACTCACTCACTCTGTGGCTGCAGTTTCAGGGCTGTTCTTGTGATGATTGAGTCCCTCCGCTACTGCGGGGGCCTCAGCACTTCTTCATCTGCACTCTCTGTAGTCCGCAGCCGGGTGTACGGCGTATATTACTCAGTCTCCCCCCCCCCCCCCGGGAGGGTCCGGAGCTCTATCAGACCACAACCGCCATGATGTAATATGTTAACCCAAAATGGTGGCTTGGCCCAATGGGAGGGAGGGTAGGCAGGGCCTATACTGAAGAAAACCAAAAATGTGCCTATGCCTCCGAACAATGCAATAATGCAAACACTGAATGATTGGAGATAAACCATAAATTTATTAGTTTATCCCGACAAATCTTTTGTCATTGAATCAATACGTAAGTTACAAAATTCACTTATTTTAGGAGCAGACAAAGAGAGAACCATCGACTTCCTTTTTAGCCTTATGGAGATCAATCGAACAATGTGTACGTATTTACAGTGAACAATTGTAAAGCAAAAACATTGCGCTCAATCATACATACATGGACATTAATGAATCAAAAAGAAACTTTTTAAAGAACAGGTAAACGATCACCGTTTAAAAATCATAAGTACAACAACATATGGGAGCAAGGGTTTACCAAAAAGAATAAAGAGTTTGTTTTAGTGAATTACAAACAAACGCCATTGCGACAAAAATCAAGTGCCTCAAGTTTTAATTTTGTAAAATCAGTCCTCTTAGTTGGGACAAATTTCAGGTAAGTGTTCCCACCGGAGCGGTGACGCTTTAGTGCCTGTTCTTTTACCGTTGTGGCACAACTTTTCAAAATACCGTCATTTTCATTTTTTGTCCCCAGAGCAAATAATTGAAAAATTATCCTGCTACCGGCTGCCTTGACCTAATGTTGTAAAGACTCAAGGTAAAATTATTTTTCCTCCATGTTATTCCCTCCAGCGTGCAGTGGGCCACCTTCAAATCAGTGACAGTAGTCATTTTTCTTGTTACAGCCCAGACCCGCCTGACCTAAAGAGCCAAAGCGCTATTCCCTAAATAGAAGCCACACAGGCCACTACCATCAAGGTATGCCGCACTACAATGCGGTTCATTTTGCATTTGAACACAATGGCGTTTGTTTGTAATTCACTAAAACAAACTCTTTATTCTTTTTGGTAAACAGTTCCCATGGACTCGTTCCCCGCCCTGATGAAAATCCTGTAAACCACTGGCAGGATTGGAAACGCGTCGGCATTTGACTTTAGGCATTTTGACATTTGAATTCATACATTTGTCTTCACATCAATGGCTTTTTATAGTCACATATTCAAAATGGGCTTACTGTGATTATTTACACAAACGAATTCACTTCACGAGTTAGGGATTGTTGTATTTGAAAGATTCACCCTTGCTCCCATATGTTGTTGTACTTATGATTTTTAAACTGTGATTGTTTACCTGTTCTTTAAAAAGTTTCTTTTTGATTCATTAATGTCCATGTATGTATGATTGAGCGCAATGTTTTTGCTTTACAATTGTTCACTGTAAATACGTACACATTGTTCGATTGATCTCCATAAGGCTAAAAAGGAAGTCGATGGTTCTCTCTTTGTCTGCTCCTAAAATAAGTGAATTTTGTAACTTACGTATTGATTCAATGACAAAAGATTTGTCGGGATAAACTAATAAATTTATGGTTTATCTCCAATCATTCAGTGTTTGCATTATTGCATTGTTCGGAGGCATAGGCACATTTTTGGTTTTCTTCAGTATAGGCCCTGCCTACCCTCCCTCCCATTGGGCCAAGCCACCATTTTGGGTTAATGTTCTGAGCGGACTTTTGTCCGAGTGGTTTGGGAGTTACGTTTGAATACGTTCCCTTTTTCAAAAATACACATCACCATTGAGGGTGTAGCAAGGGTTTTCCTTGCTTAGCATGGCAGACAAAGACACACTATCCTTCTCAGAAAGCCATATTCAAAATCTTATTGAATCTTCGCCATTTTCATCCATTTCCCTTAGCACCTCAGCTAAACAACAAAATGAGGCGGACAAGCTAATACGGCTTCAGAAAAAACATATTAGAACTGAACTTCACGGTTACTTTCTATTGAAACATCTTAAAGCAGGCACTATCCCTTGGGGCCTCCAGGTCAAGAACATTCCCGTTATCTTCACGGAGGATTCTGAGTACAAAAAGGGCTTCAGTCAGATAAACACTAAATGTAGTAGAGACTTAATGGTGCATACCATTGAGACAGCACAGAGGATCTGTAGTCAAGAAGAGAAAGAGATTGAGGAGTTAATCAAAACCATTAATGATACCCAAACCACAAGTGATGCGAAGATACTGTTGGACAAAATAGAAAAAGAGATCGCATCTTTCAAAGATTACTCGCTCAACATTAAAACAACACAATTTGAAAAGGATTCTAAATCCTTTAGACTTGAACAAGTGTACCCATTCCTCAAGGAAGATTTTTACACCTCTGGCGAATCTAGAGGAGCTCTAAATATATTTCAGGGGAGATCCAGAAACAAATTCATCACATTCTCTGATACTACCTCCTCCGACTCTTCTTCTGACTCGAGACAACCTAATTCCAAAACACGAGGGGCGGGTAGAGGATCAACTCCTTTTTTAGCCAGGGGCGGCCAAACGCGGCCGCGCTTCAAGCAACCATGGCAAATGCGCACCCGCAACAAGAACTACAACAACTAGATCTATCTACCATAGTGAATCTCTCTGACAAACTATTGAGTAAGAATGAAGAAATGCTTCTTGGCTTGGGCCTGAAATTTGTCCCAACTAAGAGGACTGATTTTACAAAATTAAAACTTGAGGCACTTGATTTTTGTCGCAAATTGAGGCTGAAGGCCCATTTCGCTGGTACTGAAATGACGTCCTCACAGGAAACCACTGGACTAAGGGTTAAATCTAGGTTCACCCCAATGACAAACATTCCTAAACAAATCATTGCTTTTGAACAAGCAGTTCTGTCCTCCCTTACCAAGCTTGAGAAAAAAAGCAGCTTTGTCAAAAATAACCTCGGCAAAGACACCCAAAAGGCAATTACTGACCTCAAATTGGACACATCCATCATTATAAAACAGGCGGACAAGGGGGGTGCGGTGGTCTTATGGCCCCGTCCCATGTATCTCACCGAAGGACAACAGCATGTAAACAACAAGGATTGGTACAGACCATCTAAAGAGGATCCTGTCCTTATGATTCAGGGCAAAATAGCACAAATCACCCAAAGAGCCTTAGCCGAAGGCTTCTTAGGACCAAAAGAGCATGAATATCTAAATAAAAAATCACCCAGAACGCCAATTCTCTACTTCTTACCTAAGATCCACAAGAACGATCAGACACCCCCGGGCAGACCCATTGTGTCCGGATGCGATTCAGTGCTCGAACCAATATCTAAATACATTGATTTTTTCTTAAAACCATGTATAGAACAAGTCAAATCGCATCTGAGAGACACGACTGATTTCATTAATCACATTGAAGGACACTCATTTGATGAGACATCTGAATTGATGGTGACATTAGATGTCGCTTCTCTTTACACACAAATACCCCAGGATGAGGCTTTAGAGGTTATTGAACTATACCTAGATAAACGCGAGAGACCCCACCGGGTTCCAACCGCATTTATTGTGGAATTGGCTGAATTGACTCTTCGAAGTAACTACTTTAGATTTGAGAGTGATTTTTATATACAAATCAAAGGGACAGCCATGGGCTGTCCTTATGCGCCGGAGCTGGCGGTGCTCTACATGTCCCAATACGAGGAACAATTTATTTATAAGGACAACCCCTTCTCACATCACATGATTCACTGGTTGAGATACATAGACGATGTCTGGCTCCTGTGGCAGGGGAGCCAGACCGAACTTGATCAATTCCACGCATGGTTGAATTCACGACACCAAGACATTAAGTTTACGATGAACTCGAGTTCCAAAGAGATGACTTTCCTGGACGTCCTAGTAGGTACCAGCACATCTGGACTGACGGCCTCTTTGCACAAAAAACCTACCGACAGGAATACAATCCTGCATTACAATAGCTCACACCCACAAAGCCTTAAGGATAATTTACCTTATGGGCAACTGCTGCGCATAAGACGCAACTGTACCAATTTACAGGATTTTGAATCCCACGCAACAAGATTCTGTAATGAGATGGCTGTCAGAGGATACCCCAAGAAATTACTAAAGCATGCCAAAAACAGGGCGAAGTTCACCCCGAGGGAGACACTCCTTCAGGTAAAAGAAAAAAAGCAATCAGATCAATTGGTTTGTGTGACCACCTTTGGTCAACACACGAACCAATTCAAAAACATCATCCGAAACAATTGGCACTTGCTGGAAACAATGGAGCACCCTCTGCCCAAACCGATCTTTGCAATGAGAAAGAACCCAAATATTGGACAGCATCTCATCAAGGCAGACACCCATATTCCTCCGCCCAAAAGTGACCTCATATCACAGTGGAACCTCAGACCAATCACTGGGCACCACAAATGTGGTAACTGTGTCTCATGTTCTTCTACAATTGAAGGGGACACCTTCATTAATCATGGCATCAAATGGACACACGATGCATTCACCAACTGTAAAACAAAAAATATCGTTTATGCAGTGGTCTGTCCTTGTGACAAGGTCTATATTGGCAAGACAAATCAAGCCATTAATGCACGCATTACACAACACCGATCTCGGATAAAAAAACGAGTAATGACCGCCCCCATGGTTGAACACTTCGTAAATAACCAGCACACTGAAAACGACTTCAAATGGACACCACTTGTCTGGCTGGACGCTAAACGCTACCCCAATGTAGAAACTATGCTTTTGCGTAAGGAGGCATACCTCATACTGCGATTCGATAGTGTGAACAAGGGCCTAAACACGCTTAGTGAAATTAATCGAGCTTGACTCCACACTTGGACTCCATTTCCCACAATGCAGTAGCACCCCCAACTCTTCCCATTGGCTGTCAGCATACACAAGCTTTTATCACCACCAGTACCGGCAGCGCCCTGGACAACTAAAGCCTGTAGGTGCCGGTAGAAGCAAGGATGCAGTCTAGCAGAGCCCCCCGCGGCGTTGTTTGGTAAGCGATTGATCCCTTCTTCACCTGCCATTGAGTGTTAGCCTTTATCTTATCACTGCGTGATACAGCGCACAGTTGCTAGCCTCCTTTTCCCTCATATTTTGTAGAACGGACAGCGTTCCATTGTTAACACCGGTCCGACCCCTCCGCCCGTGTTCAACGTTTACAAGTAAGTGTTCCCACCGGAGCGGTGACGCTTTAGTGCCTGTTCTTTTACCGTTGTGGCACAACTTTTCAAAATACCGTCATTTTCATTTTTTGTCCCCAGAGCAAATAATTGAAAAATTATCCTGCTACCGGCTGCCTTGACCTAATGTTGTAAAGACTCAAGGTAAAATTATTTTTCCTCCATGTTATTCCCTCCAGCGTGCAGTGGGCCACCTTCAAATCAGTGACAGTAGTCATTTTTCTTGTTACAGCCCAGACCCGCCTGACCTAAAGAGCCAAAGCGCTATTCCCTAAATAGAAGCCACACAGGCCACTACCATCAAGGTATGCCGCACTACAATGCGGTTCATTTTGCATTTGAACACAATGGCGTTTGTTTGTAATTCACTAAAACAAACTCTTTATTCTTTTTGGTAAACAGTTCCCATGGACTCGTTCCCCGCCCTGATGAAAATCCTGTAAACCACTGGCAGGATTGGAAACGCGTCGGCATTTGACTTTAGGCATTTTGACATTTGAATTCATACATTTGTCTTCACATCAATGGCTTTTTATAGTCACATATTCAAAATGGGCTTACTGTGATTATTTACACAAACGAATTCACTTCACGAGTTAGGGATTGTTGTATTTGAAAGATTCACCCTTGCTCCCATATGTTGTTGTACTTATGATTTTTAAACTGTGATCGTTTACCTGTTCTTTAAAAAGTTTCTTTTTGATTCATTAATGTCCATGTATGTATGATTGAGCGCAATGTTTTTGCTTTACAATTGTTCACTGTAAATACGTACACATTGTTCGATTGATCTCCATAAGGCTAAAAAGGAAGTCGATGGTTCTCTCTTTGTCTGCTCCTAAAATAAGTGAATTTTGTAACTTACGTATTGATTCAATGACAAAAGATTTGTCGGGATAAACTAATAAATTTATGGTTTATCTCCAATCATTCAGTGTTTGCATTATTGCATTGTTCGGAGGCATAGGCACATTTTTGGTTTTCTTCATGATGTAATATGTAACATCATCAGCAGTTGGTTCCGGGCGCGCGTGTTATGGTTGGTACAACTAACTATAATGGAGGAATTTCAATGGTTTTGTACGCGTGAAATGTCCAGATAACTATAACACCCATAAAACCTATGGCTGTTGTGTATATATATATATATATATATATATATATAATAACGAAACTTCCTCCAAAAAGAATGAAGCAGGAGCCCAGGGGGGACATGGAAAACGGGCTTTATTAACAGTCAGGTAGTCCCAGTGGCGGTAGATGCATTTCGCCGTCGTGGCTTCCTCAGTACCCAACACTGGGAGCCTTCATCCGTTGTGTGTTCATCCTGCTGCCTCCGATGAAGTGCTGGCGTGATCCGCTACTCCCCCTAGCAATAAGGCTCACCTGTTGAAGTCCGGTTTAGTTGGAGGACTTCAACTCCCAGAAAGCCTAGTGATTGTGGCTGTCCGGGTTGGTGAGGTGGGGAGGGTATGATAGAAGTCTTCCTCGCGGTCACCAAAGCAGGACACGATGACCACTGTTGTGGGCGGTTAAATAGCCAGTCTCCCAAGTCCCCTTATGTCGCCACTCCCAGCGAGCAGAAAATCAAGTTTGCAGGGATCAAGAGTGCTGGTGCACAAAGTCCCGAACGAGGCAATGCCTCACTGCTCCGTATTCTCTGCAGGCGGGGCGGGTGCCGGACTATCCTTCACAGGAAACAGTGGACGCCTTTTTAGGCGAGTTACCAGCAGCTGTCCGGGTCCCAGAAACGTGGCAGTGCTCCTGTATTGTGTCACTGGCAGGCACAATTAATAATAACGAAACTTCCTCCAAAAAGAATGAAGCAAGAGCCCAGGGGGGACATGGAAAAGGGGCTTTATTAACAGTCAGGTAGTCCCAGTGGCGGTAGATGCATTTCGCCGTCGTGGCTTCCTCAGTACCCAACACTGGGAGCCTTCATCCGTTGTGTGTTCATCCTGCTGCCTCCGATGAAGTGCTGGCGTGATCCGCTCCTCCCCCTAGCAATAAGGCTCACCTGTTGAAGTCCGGTTTAGTTGGAGGACTTCAACTCCCAGAAAGCCTAGTGATTGTGGCTGTCCGGGTTGGTGAGGTGGGGAGGGTATGATAGAAGTCTTCCTCGCGGTCACCAAAGCAGGACACGATGACCACTGTTGTGGGCGGTTAAATAGCCAGTCTCCCAAGTCCCCTTATGTCGCCACTCCCAGCGAGCAGAAAATCAAGTTTGCAGGGATCAAGAGTGCTGGTGCACAAAGTCCCGAACAAGGCAATGCCTCACTGCTCCGTATTCTCTGCAGGTGGGGCGGGTGCAGGACTATCCTTCACAGGAAACAGTGGACGCCTTTTCAGGCGAGTTACCAGCAGCTGTCCGGGTCCCAGAAACGTGGCGGTGCTCCTGTATTGTGTCACTGGCAGGCACAATTAATAATAACGAAACTTCCTCCAAAAAGAATGAAGCAGGAGCCCAGGGGGGACATGGAAAACGGGCTTTATTAACAGTCAGGTAGTCCCAGTGGCGGTAGGTGCATTTCGCCGTCGTGGCTTCCTCAGTACCCAACACTGGGAGCCTTCATCCGTTGTGTGTTCATCCTGCTGCCTCCGATGAAGTGCTGGCGTGATCCGCTCCTCCCCCTAGCAATAAGGCTCACCTGTTGAAGTCCGGTTTAGTTGGAGGACTTCAACTCCCAGAAAGCCTAGTGATTGTGGCTGTCCGGGTTGGTGAGGTGGGGAGGGTATGATAGAAGTCTTCCTCGCGGTCACCAAAGCAGGACACGATGACCACTGTTGTGGGCGGTTAAATAGCCAGTCTCCCAAGTCCCCTTATGTCGCCACTCCCAGCGAGCAGAAAATCAAGTTTGCAGGGATCAAGAGTGCTGGTGCACAAAGTCCCGAACGAGGCAATGCCTCACTGCTCCGTATTCTCTGCCGGCGGGGCGGGTGCCGGACTATCCTTCACAGGAAACAGTGGACGCCTTTTCAGGCGAGTTACCAGCAGCTGTCCGGGTCCCAGAAACGTGGCGGTGCTCCTGTATTGTGTCACTGGCAGGCACAATTAATAATAACGAAACTTCCTCCAAAAAGAATGAAGCATGTATATATATATATATATGGAAGAAAAGGTTGCCACCTAGGTGGGAATGCACTTACAGGTAGGAATTAATGCCAGCGCAAGGGCGCGAGCTGCGAACAGAGTCCCTTTCCTGCCAGACGCGTTTCGGGCCAACGCCCTCTTCAGTGGCAGCACATGTGACATGACGGCAGCTGCAGGCACCAGTAAATACCCTCAGTGATTATGCACAGGTGTAAAACCTGAAGCAATGCTTTCTGGGACTGGTGGTTCGATAAAACCCAAGTGGGTCGCCGCCGCCATTCGCATGCAAAAATTTTTTTAAAGGGATTGCCAATCCCTTTAAAACTTTTTCTGCATGCGAATGGCGGCGGCGACCCACTTGGGTTTTATCGAACCACCAGTCCCAGAAAGCATTGCTTCAGGTTGTACACCTGTGCATAATCACTGAGGGTATTTACTGGTGCCTGCAGCTGCCGTCATGTCACATGTGCTGCCACTGAAGAGGGCGTTGGCCCGAAACGCGTCTGGCAGGAAAGGGACTCTGTTCGCAGCTCGCGCCCTTGCGCTGGCATTAATTCCTACCTGTAAGTGCTTTCCCACCTAGGTGGCAACCTTTTCTTCCATTTGTTAGCGGCCGGCCACGGTCGCGGGTTTGCACATCCGCGGACAAACTGCGGGTCCACGGCTGCCTCATTTGGGCAGCTTTTTGTGGTACAGGAGGTGCCTTTACTTGCGGGGTGCTTGCGGGGACATTGGCAATCCCTTTAAAACTTTTTCTGCATGCGAATGGCGGCGGCGACCCACTTGGGTTTTATCGAACCACCAGTCCCAGAAAGCATTGCTTCAGGTTGTACACCTGTGCATAATCACTGAGGGTATTTACTGGTGCCTGCAGCTGCCGTCATGTCACATGTGCTGCCACTGAAGAGGGCGTTGGCCCGAAACGCGTCTGGCAGGAAAGGGACTCTGTTCGCAGCTCGCGCCCTTGCGCTGGCATTAATTCCTACCTGTAAGTGCTTTCCCACCTAGGTGGCAACCTTTTCTTCCATATATATATATATATATATATATATATATATATATATATATATATATGTATGTATATATATATATATATATATATATCCACAGGAATCTCCTTGCTTCAAAGAAGACATTTGGTTCACACCAACCGGGTACTTTAAAGGTTATTTATTTTGCGGGCAAAAAAGACGTGTTTCGAGCACACAGGCTCTTGGTCACAATATATATATACACATCCCTAGTGGATGGGGTCGCACGGGCCATCATAGGCTCAGAGAGTGTGAGCCAGACGAGTACTCAGGATCAGCTCTATGCTCTATGTGGTCCACCTCTCATCAGACACAATTCTGTATGCTAATATAGCACAGAATATTGGAGTGATCAAGCGAGAAAAAGGAAAAAGAGTTGGGAACAGCTGCGAGGGAGACCTAAAGAAAGAGAAAAGGATTAGAGCAATTATCTTTTCTAACCCTATTATCAAAAACTCTACTCTTACTTAACCCAGGTTACCTGAGATGGAATCTCATCAACTCTGGATGTATATGAATGTTTTTCTCACTTCCAGCACTAAAGAACTCCTTAAGTGAAGACTATCAGAAGGGTACAACAATGAAACATGGAATGTAGCAAGGTTCACTTTTGGCACGTTTTCACTTATGATTTTTGTTATCAATAACAATGGCCACCACATAAGAAAGTTGGCTTTACTTCACAGGGCTTCTTCCAAAGATCTTGGTGATCAGTCTCACCAGCACTGTTAAAAGCTGCAAATAAAGCCTTTAAATTACAATCAATGGCTCGTGTCTCAATAAAGTATTTTTCAAATGCACCATATCCAATACAAGTACAAGTGACTATACAATCAGATTTTAGAATTCCTTGACTATTTTTGAGTTTTCAAGTTCTCTCTTCAAATGTACTCTAGGTCTTGCAAAGGGGTTCTGAAACCCCGACTGAATCTTAAGATGTAAACCTCATGATCATGGTGTAAATAGTTGTGCCTGGCACACAGTGCATGGATGTTTGCTAACATGCTCTTTACCATTGCGGCTACTGCTGTAGCTCTTTCCCAACCGCCAGCACATGCTGCAATAGAAAAGAGTACGTTTCTGATCACAGTCCTGGCGGTTGCATCATAATACGGCAGGTGGGACCTCCAACTCCTTGTCAGGTGATCACATTCCTGCAACGATGTCAGTCAGACGTTCATCAACCAACATCATCATTAGGGCCATGATGTTAACAAATCTAGAAATTCACTGAAAAACAAAAAAGGTTAAGGGATGTTATAGGAAATGGACTTAAGAAACCTTCAAAATTAACTAAAAGAACAAAGATTACAGGTAAGTTATAGTTAGGTTCAAATTTTACACACCCAAAACCATAGAAATTCAGCAGCTATAGTTATACTTATCTGATGAAACTATAACTCATGCCATAAGGTAAATATAACTCGCTCCCTGACCATGCACTCCAAACTACCCGATATATTACATCAGTCCTGACATCTTCTATGACATCGTTGTTAATATCACTGCAAAATTTGCAATTAAATTATTGATGAGAAAACTGTGCATGGCAAAGGCAAGAGTTATAGTTACCTTTGGTATGAGTTATAGTTTCTTTAGAGAACGGCTCTAGTGAACCAAAAGCCATATACAGTAGGGTTGACTGCTTGTTGTGGGTTGGCTGCTGTACCTAGCCACGCCTTTCAACCAACTCCCACACCACATGCTTAAAGGTCATGCACAGCCAAGAAGAAAATAAGTTAATAGGATTTGGATGCGGTATACAATACATAAAAACTGAAATTCACACAAAAATAGTTAGGTTGAAGTTATGGGTAGGATTGGTTATAGCACCCTAAGGTATATTCACTTAAATCGACAGTCCGAGTACAGGTATTGATAGGAATTAAAACTGAAATTCACCAGTTAGGGTTTGCTCCACTATCCATAACTCACAAAAAAGCTGTGCAAACTATAACTCGTGCACCAAATGCAATGCTTATGACCGCACTCAAATTAAAAGAAAAGCAACAACACCAAAAAGCACAATGTAATTCCCAACTCATTCAAAGCATACTCAAACCAATAAATGATACTATATTCCTAGTTGTCACCCTGATTGTGTCAATGATAATGGGATATGCAATCTTACCTCTAAGATAATTTATGGCATTTATAATTGCATCTGGTACATCAAGGGTTAGGTCATCCCGATTTGGAGTGTGAGTTATGCTTTGCATGACTATTTTGCAAGCTATGGATTTCAGACCCAACCATAAATCGCAAAAAGCGGACATTTTTGTGGTTTTATTTCCTTAATTAACACTTGAGAGAATTTCTTATTGATGTCAGACTCCAGACTTGTCACCACAAACTTGTGATGGCAATGAAGTAACATGTTACGCAAGTTATCTATTATATATTTTTATTACATGTACTTTTTGATGCTATCAGCATCAACACTATGATTATTCCCAACAGGGAAAGGTATAATGATAAGTGAAATACCAGAAAATAGAATTTGACTGCAGTAAAAACATTAGAAAATTTATTAATTGTGTAGTAAAGTATAAAGAGCTTCCGATAAGAATGTGTTGCTTTGCTTTGTTAAATTCATATTCTAGCTATAGACACCAGGTTGCTGAAGCTACTGCCAGCAAGGCTAGTTAATTACAGGCCATGGTTGTCACTAGAATGTTCAGCAACCATAAATAGGCTGTTTATAATATGTTGAGATTTTGGAAGGTATTTCTTCTATATTCAAAGGACCCTGACGGAAATTAAAACATTCTGGTTTTGCTTTTCTTTCACAAACAGACGACTGATTAACTAAGCTTAGAGTTGATTGAAGAATCTCTTGAAATGTTCACCTAACAACGGTCCCTTATTGTATTTAGAATGTTCAATTTCTGCTTTAGCATTCATGAAGAGGCTATTAATTAACTAATGGCCAATTTATTGTGGAGGCTCTCATTTGACATAATTTCCACAAAGTGTAGAAAACAATTAAGGGTTAAGTATGATATATGAGTTTTTAAACTGTTGCATTTAGTGCAGTAAAAGCATGCAAAAATGTAAACGTGGATGTGTGTGTGTGCGCAGCCAAACATTTACTGGTGTGCTAATAACTTTGGTGCCATTTGAGGAGTTATCTGGAAATTTGACACATACCTAGCAAAACTGGCTACATTTTGGAATGCAAAGTGTTCTGTATGGACATCAAGGGGATAAAGATTCACAGAGGAAGCAAAAAAGGCGTATTTTATATTGTATATCCCAGTTTTGCTCCCTGCTATTTCGAAAAACACTGAACAGATTCACACTGACTTGGCATAGAAGCAGAACTTCACATAACAAGGGTAATTGTATGGTTTGGTATAAATATGTGCAGCAGTTAATTTTTGATATTTGCATTTTAAAAAGATTTCCTGTTTGTTAAATTCTTGAGGGACGTGAAAGGATTTTCCTAAGAATACACACCTATCCATACAAACCAGACTTAACTTTATGATAAACAGAAAACACATCAACGCTTTGGAGTGTATGAAAAAGGCTTCGAGCCTAGAAAACTAATACTTTGAATGGTGATGTTAGCTAACAGAGTGTGTGAGATCGCCCTATTATTTTAGCAGCAGATTGACATTAGTGGTGCTAACGAAAATACCAGAAGTACAGTGTGGAGGAATATTCCGTTCTGCAGCTCTGGGAGCTCCGCGTAGTGCTTAACATTGCAAATCTATGCGGACTCACATAGAACATGACTGAATACATTTTCATGCTTTTTGAATGTGTCTCTGACTAACGCATTGATCGTTGTGTACAGTGCGGATACAAAAGACTGCACTGCTACTCCCCATCTATCTCCATGGAGAATAATTGGGAAAGGACGGCCATTCACTTCTTGGCCTGGGTGTTAGAAACATTAACATATAACAAAGCACATTAATACTATTGTGGCTATGTCAGACGCTGAAGGGTTGGGAGTTGGGACTGCTAAACAGGGGTTATCAAAAGCAGGGTTCCCATCCTATTAGGGAACATCATAAGTGCTCGATATTCACTTCAGTGGCCGGCTCGTCAGAATAAATTAAATAAACTTCCGCCTCAATCTAACACCTCAATTTCCCATTGCTTTACTAAAAACACAAAAATATATACAAGATAAGTATTGCAGTCTAATATGTATACTGGTAACCTCTTCTAGAAATACTCCATGTATAATAAATTGCAAGTACAATGTGAGCATTAACCCCTTCGCAGCGGGGGTAATTCCCACATGGTGTGGGGGTGGAGGGGCGGCGCGCGCGCCGCGGGGCTCATGACGAGTCCAGCTCGTCATGAGCACAGCTCCACTGTGCCTCATGACGAGCTGGGCTCGTCATAAGCGTCCATGAGGTTTTTAATATAAATGTACCATCTTTCCCCTTTCTCTTACTTGCATGGTTAGAATAATTTTGTTTTTCTTTAGAATGTTCTTAATGAAGGTTATACATCACCAAATGAAATCCAGTGAGTTGTACTTTATCTTGCTGACAGACATCAGTCCGAACTACCTCATAACTGTCTGGACGAGTGTTTATCTCTGTCATCTAATTTATTAAAATATGGTTCGTAGGCTTACATTTATGGAAATGACAGGTACTACACTGAATGATCAACTGACCACAAATTGTGGCACACAATTAATATTCAGATTCTCTCATGCACTAAATAAGCTTGCACTGCAGATTTCAGGGTTTGATATTGATAACCAGAGCCAGGCTTCAGTACCTGAAAGGAAATGTCACAATTCTCATTGAATGTTTCTTTGAGAATCTGTAAGTAGTTCCTTCTTTCTTTTTGTGCAGTTATTGTTAAGAGTCTTTAGACGACAGACCAGGTGAATGGTGAAGAAGAATGCTGATATAGAGTCATATTCACATGGGATTCACCTTGTCTGATTTTTGAGGGCAGAATGTACTCTTTCAGTGCGTAACTAAGCATATTTGGCAGCATGGCAGTTCTAGCCCTGAGCGCAGATTTGTATAAACTAGCACATCTGGTACAAGGTAGTACAGATGTGTCTGAATTTGAATCCTACAGATCTTCCCTCAGAACACGGTACAAAAACGGGCAAAATCTGATTATTTCACTGACAGGAATTAAGGAGTTAAACAGTTGCCTCTGCTGTTCTAACTGGACATTCTCATTCAAGAAGGACCCTCTCTAGCAAAAAGAAAGGGGTCTTACACGAATAACTTCCACGTTGAAACTAAGCACAACTTGTCCTGTATCTTCTCCATACATCAAAACGGCCATGCTACTCCTTCAGTCCGACCATTCCCGCCTGTGCCCTTCCTTTTTGCTAGGGTATGCAAGCCATTTAGGACTCTCCTGGTTCACTTATCTCTCCATGCCCCTTTAACCAGCTGTCCTGCTTATCATAGTTTTGCTCCGCATAACCAACAGGGCCCTGGTCTAGTACCTGTCCCCATTCTCTCTCAATAAGCCACACTCTGACTAAGTGCCACACTCTGACTAAGACCCCCTGTTATGCTCATTGGACTTACCCACTTACCCTATCTCTAATAAGCAAGGGCAAAGTGGATGTACGAGAGAGATAAGACCATATACTACAGGATACTTGTAAATTCAAACGTTTATATAAATAAATCTTCACATTTATTCTGAAGTCAAGCTTGTCAATTCACAACCAGAGACGGAATCGAGGGTCTCCTTCATCCCTCCGTTGTTCGCAAAGAAAGCTGACGAATGCGGCCTCGGCTATAATACATCGATGAGTCATCCTTGACTCTACTATTGAATACCATCCATCAACACAGATTGTCATGGTTTAAACAATTACAGATACTGCAAATAAATTCCAGTATGCTTTAAGACTATCAGTACTCCCCCTCACTGGGTGCCTATCTGGGTCCCAATTGAGTACCCTCCTTTTACACTCACTTCCTTGTGGTGCACAATTGTCACTCTGACAGTGGATGCTATTTTCAGATGTCCCTTCATTGTTAGGCCCTGAAGAGACCCCTTATTGTTGGCGGGGCTGAAACGTCATAGACAAACCCAAAACGAACCATTTACCAGCCTCTACCACTGTATTAGAAGGCTGTGATCATTTATTTTATTCTTCTGTCATGGTCGGCTTTATAACTTTGGAAACCATTTTTTATTTCACAAAATGTCACAAATTGTTATGTAGGTTCTATATTCACTGGGGACACTATGCACTTGACTTCATAATAAATGTGAAAATGTATTCATATAAACGTTTGAATTTACAAGTATCCCATAGTATACGGTCTTTTCTCTCTCTGACATCCACTTTGCCCTTGCTTATTGCCATTGTGCTTTGGATTATAGTTTATTAGTTGCATTTGTCCACAGGAACCACAGCTTAAATTCAGTGGCACAGCAAGTCAAGAACCCACGTCTGGGCATACCCTTGGCCACTTACGGCTAACATAGTAAGCACAACAAGATGATGGACGAAGTGCTAAAACTTTTGAACCACTCACCCCCAGTCTAATAATCTGGTTTAATCCAGCGATCTTTTCCTCACTATGCTACCCCAATTTGGACCCAGCCATGTGCAAATCAGTCTTGAACCTGCTCCTCATGGGAAGAATCCGGCCCAAACTGCCTGGCATGGCCCTCCCTCGACTGGAAATAAGCAACCTGGGACCGGTTTCAGGGTATCACCTCTCATTAGCCAGGCTAGCTTGAATTAAGTGGAACAGCGAACACGAGACCCACGTATAGGCATACCCTTGGCTACTTAGGGCTCACATAGTAAACACAACAAGATGATGGATGGATTGCTGAAACTTTTCAACCACTCACCCCCAGTCAAGACATATGGGTTTAATCCATTGTTCTTTTGCTTAATATGCCACCTCAGTTTGGAACCAGCCATATGTATGGATCACTGAAATAATATCTACTACCAAAATATCGAGTTCCCAAAATATCGATGACAAAATATCGAGGGACAAAATATCGACTTTCTATCTTCACTAAGGTAAGTACATAAATATCGACTTTAAAATATCGAGTGTTACAAATATAGACTGTCAAAATATCGATTTTTTTATGTCTTTAAAATAAGTTAAAACTATTATAATATTACATATATTTAATATAAACATTGTTAAAATTATTACATAAATGTAACATTATTACATAATTAATGTAAATTTAAAAATTAATAATAATAATACATATATATATATATATATATATATAAATACATGTTATTAATAAAACATATAGAATATATTTACCGTGGCATAGCAAAAGGTTTACATTTAATGTAACCACTCCAGTGGGTGCTACATTACAGAGATCGTTGGATAGCGTAGGGGTAAAAATTACTATTCCCACTCCAGTGGGTGCTACAGTAGAGAAAGCGTACGCCTGTCCCCAAAAAACCAAAACTGACCCTGAACCCTAAAAATATCCCTGTACCCCAAAAACCCAAAACTGACCCTGAACCCAAAAAATACCCCTTTACCAAAAAACCCAAAACTGACCCTGAACCCTAAAAATACCCCTTTACCCAAAAACTGAAAACTGACCCTGAACCCTAAAAATACCCCTTTACCCAAAAACTGAAAACTGACCCTAAACCCTAAAAATACCCCTTTACCCAAAAACTGAAAACTGACCCTGAACCCTAAAAATACCCCTTTACTCAAAAACTGAAAACTGACCCTGAACCCTAAAAATACCCCTTTACCCAAAAACTGAACACTGACCCTGAACCCTAAAAATACCCCTTTACCCAAGAACTGAAAACTGACCCTGAACCCTAAAAATACCCCTTTACCCAAAAACTGAAAACTGACCCTGAACCCTATAAACACACAACCCGCTACAGAAAATAAATTTTAAAAAATTAATTATTTATCAATTATTTATTTTAAATTGATTACCAATTATATTTTAATTATTTACTAATTATTATTTAATTAACAATAAGATTAAATTTACATAATTAATTAATTATAATTAAATTACTTCCCACCCTATTCCCCTATAAACACACAACCCGCTACAGAAAATAAATTAATAAAAATTAATTATTTATCAATTAATCATTTTTAATTAATTAACTATTATATTTTAATTATTTACCATTATTATTTAATTAACAATGAGATTAAATTTACATAATTAATTAAATATAATTAAATTACTTCCCACCCTATTCCCCTATAAACACACAACCCGCTACAGAAAATAAATTACTAAAAATTAATTATTTATCAATTCATAATTTTTAATTAATTAACTATTATATTTTAATTATTTACCAATTATTATTTAATTAACAATTAGATTAAATTTACATAATTAATTAATTATAATTAAATTACTTCCTACCCTATTCCCCTATAAACCCACAACCCGCTACAGATTTATATTACTCAAATATTATTAAAAATTAATAACTTACCTTATTTTCGATATTTTTGTTGTCTGTATTTTTTCTAGTCTATATTATGTCTAGTCTATATTTTTGATTCGATATTTTGGCTATTCTAGTCGATATTAGTCGATATTTTTGTTGTCTATATTTTGTCTAGTCTATATTTTGTCCAGTCTATCTTTTTTACTCGATATTTTGTCCAATCGATATTTTGGACTCGATATTATGTCTGTTTACCCATATGCATATCAGTCTTGACCCTGCTCCTCATGAGAACAGTCCAGCCTTTACTGTCTGCCCAGGCCTTCCCTCGGCTGGAAACAAACATCTTGGAAACGGTTTCAGGGTCTCACCCCTCATTAACCTTGTTAGCTTGAATCCAGTGGCACAAACAGCAAGGCACCCTCGTCTGGGCTTACCCTTGGCAACTTAGGGCTAACATAGTAAACATAACAAGATGATGGACAGAGTGCTGGAACTTTTCAACCACTCACCCCCAGTCAAGCGATCTGGGATTAATCCATTGTTCTCTTGCTCACTATGCCACCCGAGTTTGGACCCTGCCATATGCAAACCAGTCTTGATTCTGCTCCTCATGGAAGAGTCCAGCCTGAACTGCCTGGCCAGGTACTCCCTTGACCAGAAACAAGCCTCCTGGGACTGGTTTGGGGGTATCACTCCTCATCAGCCAGGCTAGCTTGAATCCAGTGGCACAGCGTGGCAGGGACCCATGTCTGGGCATACCCTTGGCAACTTAGTGCAAATATAGTAAACACAAGATGATGGACAAAGTGCTGAAACTGTACAACTACTCACCCTCAGTCAAGAGATCCGGGTTTAATCCATTATTCTTTTGCTGACTATGCCACCCCAGTTTGGACCCAGCCATATGCAAATCACTTATGACCCTGCTTCTCATGGAAACAGTCCAGCACAAACTGCCTGGCTAGGCCCTCCCTGGACCAGAAACAAGCATCCTGGGACCACTTTGGGGTGTCACCCCTCATCAGCCAGACTAGCTTGAATACAGTGGCACAGCAAACAAGGGACCCACTTCTGGGCATACCCATGGCCACTTTGGGTGAACATAGTAACGAAAAGATGCTGGACGAAGTGCTAAAGCTGTTCAACCACTAACCCCCAGTCAAAAGATCTGGGTTTAAACCATTGATCCTTTGCTCACTATGCCACTCCAGTTTGGACCCAGCCAAATGCAAATGAGTCATGACCCTGTTCCTCATGGGCACAGTCCAGACCGAACAGCCTGGCCAGCCCCTCCTTGGACGGAATCAAGTACCTTTGGACTGGTTCTGGGGTATTACCCCTCATCAGCCAGGCTAGTTTAAATCCAGTGGTGCAGTGACCAAGGGACCCACCTATAGGTATACCCTTGGCAACTTGGGGCGAACATAGTAAACACAAGATGATGAACAAAGTGTTGAGACTGTTCAACCACTCTCCCCCAGTGAAGAGATCTGGGTTTAATCCATCGTTCTTTTGTTCACTATGTCACCCCAGTTTGGACCCAGCCATATGCAAATCAGTCTTGAACCTGCTCCTCTTGGGAACAGTCCAGCCTGATCTGCCTGGTCAGTCCCTCCTTGGACTGGAATCAAGCATCTTGGGACGGGTTTCAGGGTATCACCCCTCATTAGAGCAAGTAACCCATGTCTGGGCATACCTTTGGCAATTTACGGTGAACATAGTAAACACAAGATGATGTACAAAGTGTTGAAATTGTTCAACCACTCACCCCTAGTCAACAGATCTGGGTTTTATCAACAGATCTGTGTTTAATTCATCTTTCTTTTTATCACTTTGCCACCCCAGTTTGGACCCAACCATATGCAAATCATTTTGACCCTGCTCCTAATGGGAACAGTCCAGACGACTGCTTGACCAGGCTGTCCCTGGACTGGAAACAAGCATCCTGGGACCTATTTTGGAGTATCACCCCTCATAAGCCAGGCTAGCTTAAATATAGTGGCACAGCAAGCAAGGGACCCACATCTGGGCATCCCCTTGGCCAATGTGCAGCATTTGGCCCATCGTCTTCTGTTTTTCCTATTGCCCTAAGTGGGAAGGGCATGCCCAGACATGGGTCCCATGCTCACTACGCCACAGGATTTTAACTAGCCCGGCTGATGAGGGGTAGTACCCCAAAACCGGTGCCAGGATGCTTATTTTCCAGTCGAGGGAGGACCTGGCCTGAAAGCTCGGGCTGAACTGTTTCCTTGTGGAGCAGAGTCAAGGCTGATTTGCATATGGCTGAGTCCAAACTGGTATGGCTGGGAGAGCTAAATAAGGATGGATTAATCAGATCTCTGACTGGGGGTGAATTTTTCACAATGTTCAGTATTCTGTCCATCATCTTTTTGTATTGCACAAACAGAAATATATAGCCCGAGTTCCCATCTCAAGAAATAAGACACTGGTATTTAAATACCCGTCTGACAACATTGTATATCTAATTTCATAAGTGGCAGGCAAGCTTTTTTATATGTGCAACCGAAGAACAAGAATCTTTGTTACATGTAACGTTATTGTGTGCGTTTTAGGGTGAGAGGTTGGAAATGCTTATCTGAGCAGATTTAGATGTGCAGCAAAGGCAATTATTTGCTTGTCGTAAGGAAACTCGTCAAGATGTGCCAGTTACTAGGGGCATTTTTAAAACCTGTTCTGATCATGTTAACCTTTTATCAATAAGATTTTTTGTTTACCATAGTAAGCAATTCGTTGTGTTTTTATGTACGTTTTCTACGTAGCACTGCCTCGAACGGAGCACAAAGCACACTTTACACACAGTCCTTTATCTGCAGCAGTTTTATTCAGTTCTACACCTGCCCGTGTAATACTAGTATTTCCAAGAGTTCACATATGCGCGCATAAACAGAAAGCAGCTATATTTGAGCTTGTCAAGTGCATTGCAATTATAGTAACATATTACAAAAGGAAGTTATTGTTGGATAGCAGGCGCGCGCATAGCGAGAACAAGAGAGAGCGAGGGAATCCAGTAGGGGTGTTCATAATTATTTTAATACAACTTGACACCCTTTGAGAATGAATATCTGTGGGTAGCGCTAATAAACAGAGCAATTAACTGAGTTCTCATAGTATTTCGAAGTTGGAGCCCAACAATGTTTTTTCACGTCTGCAGGACCTAAACAGGCCATTAAACTCACGCTGAGTTGTCGCTGAAGGTGACACGGCCCTTACAAGCCGACACACCCGCTTGCCCTTGCAGGAGCTCAACAGTTCAGTGACAGGAAAGCAACGGCCTTCGGTCTTATGCAGGGAGGGTTTCTGCTGCAAGTGGTGCAGGCCGGGGTCTCGTTTGTTTCCACCCGTCCTGTCCTGCTCCGGAGGATGTTATTGATAGGCAGCCATACACTTGATCCCCTGAAGGGGGCAGTACTGCTGTGGCTGCCCCTCTTCCTCTGACAGGTTTCTACAGCTGCTGGCAAACCGCCTCCGGGCTCAGTAAAATCGGTGCCAAATGGAATACCACCATCTGACGGGCAGGACAGGGAATCGAACCTGTAAACTCGTATTTGATTCAGGGATATTGTAAAATTTCAGACGTGGGTCGAATAGTTTTGCCTATCCAAATTAGGGAATACAACTAGGTGAGTTCATTGGCCAAAGGTTACATCATCTCATTTCACCTTATTTTTGTTGTATTAAGAAGGGGGTGAAATATGTTTCCTTTCATTTTTATAAATGAAAGATGGGACTGATTTTGAGGCCAATTATAGTATCTTTTGATTTTTTACATGTGTAGCAAAAACAGTGCAAAATCATTTTGTTCTGTGTTTTTAATAATTCTTCCTAGATTAGTAATTGCTTTATGAATAAATCTGTACATTACTCTTTGAGATGTGTTTTCTAAGCAGGGCTTGTGCTGCTCTTGGCTTTACTGCCTGTTTCCTTGAAACAACTCAGACATACAAGATTTAAAAAACTTTTAGCAATTAATCAGCGTGCAGCAACACAGTGTAAAATCTTGTTGTTGTGTTTAGTATTACAATGTCAGTTTCATAACACAATGGAACACTTCAAGATAATTTATATATGTCAGGAGGTAGTCTGTGATAATGACCGTAACTTTCTGCACACTTGCCTTAAGTTATATGTTCCTTCAATTATATCCATTCAATAATTAGCTGCTTTGAAGTTATAATTAAGATTCTGAGAGATAGGAATTCCTAGGATTTTAATATAAATATATACATATTAATGATATTAATTATTCTCTCCACCTGAATACTTATCATGCGAGCGTTACCGTTAGGTGAACATTTCAGTGGCACCTTAACATTTAAAACTAAAAAACGCTGGATTTGACCAGTTATAGTTATCCGTTTTGTCACTGTTGATGTCATTGCAAATGTTGCAGTGATGTTATCAATAATGTCATAGAACATGTAATAAATGATGTAATATATATTCACTGAAAAAATGATGGTTTCAGGGATGCTATAGTTAGGAAATAGAATTTAAAAAACTTAAACATTCACTGAAAAAAACAAAGGTTGTAGGGATGTTATAGTTAGCCTCAGATTTCTCTCATACAAAACTACTAAATTCAGAAGTTATAGTTACCTGAGCTAACTATAATTTACGCCCCTGCACTGCACTGCTCATAACCTCACATATTACATCACTCGTGGCATGTTCAGTGTCATCACTGAAGACACCATTTCCATGTCAGAAATGCCAGCATGGAAAGGTTGTCGGAAACTGACTTTGTAATCCCGACGGCAGAAACGCCATTCATAGGAGATTACAGTGCAGTTCTGAACGGGCGGCGGACTACGTGAGCCCATCAGAATTGCGTTGGAATTACCAGGTGGTTAACACCCTGAGCGCGAACATCGTAATTCGGCGCTCGGAGTGTAAACTGACCTTGTTGATTGGAAAGCCTCAGACCGTGGCTAGAAAGCTTTTCACTAGCGTCAGAGGCTTTCCAACCAACATCAGAATCAACCCCTCAGTGTGTGAGTGAGTGCATGAGTGTAACAGTGGGTGTATGAGTGTTTGAGTAGGTTTGTATGTCAGTGTGAGAGAGCATGAGTGGGGTTGTAACTGGGCATATGAGTGTCTGAGTGGGTCTGTGAGTGGGTGTGTGAGCCTCAGATGATCAGTCAGTGCATGAGTCTCTGAGTAGATCTGTGAGTGGGTGCAAGAGAGTACGAGTGATTCTGTAAGTGGGTACATGAATGTCTGACTGTATCTGTGAGTGGGTGTGCATGTCTGAGTTTGTCTGTGAGTTGGTGCATAAATGAATGGGTCTGTAAGTGGCTGCGACAGTGTCTGAGTTGTTCTGTGAGTGGGAGCATGAGTGCCTAACTGATTTTGCTAGTTTTCTGCTCATTATCTGTGGGCCTGGCTGGAGCTCGTGGAGTTTCACTCTGCGGAATTCCACGGAGTTCTGTGAGCAAGTAGAGATTTGTCGGCCATCCGTAATGAAGTCCCCATGACTGCTGAGAGTCATTGGGGGCCAAGAGCTCCTATTCTTGCCACTAGTAAGTCCCCCACTTCGGAGGCCCTGCCCCTTTCTTAATCACTCTGCAAGCACACCTTCTGGGGCACTACTGGCTGGGGAATGAAGTCCCCTTGGCTGCTGAGGGTCGTGGAGGCCAAGAACTCCTTTTGTTGGCACCAATTAGGCCCACACAGCAGGATTGCTGGTACATCGTCGGAAGGCTCCCCTCCTTTCTCAATTACTCAACATAGGGACCTACTGGCATGCTACTGGTTGGGGGAAGAAGTCCTCTTGGCTGCTGAGAGTCGTTGGGGGCCAGGAACGCCTATTGTTGCCACAAGTATGTCCTCCATAGCCGGATTGCTGAGACCTCGTTGGAGACCCTACCATCCTTTTCAACCACTCTCTCCCATGACTTAAAGTGCACAGAGTTGGTGGCAGCTGAGGCACTTTGCACGATATGGGCCTCCCACCACGTGGCAATGCCTTGAGTTTTACTGAGTTAGTGCCACCAGAGCTGGTATGCAGCCTGCGATGATACGTAGGCCTCGGTACACTATCCTTGCAATCAAGACCCAATTTGAATTGTGAGCTCGGCTTGACCACATGTACGCTGCACAAAGAAGATTCCTCGGTGCAGTGCATTGATATGTTATCGGCCATTGCAATATCAAGACCCAGAATCAAATGTGCGAACTTCTGGCTGTCAAGGACGCGGGCCCCGGCCTTGGTGGTCGCTTCAGCACGTCATGGACCCTCTTGAACACAAGCAGGTGGCAGGAGGTGAGCAGAGAGGCTTGTTGGCTCAGCGGCAGGCAGTCACCTCTGGACAGCGGGTGTAGATGGGGTGCAGCAGCCTGGGTGCGCAGGGGCTGGACAGCGATGAAGGTGTGTGCAGTTGTATGTACTCTGCCATTACTGGCTCTATACTATTCAGATGAATGCACTTGAGGCCTGCAGTATGTCCCGGCACGTGGTTGGAGACACACCGATGGCGGAAAGGTGAGCAGTGAGGTCTGGGAGTGCAGGGGCGGGCAGATACCTCTGGGCGGTGGGAGTGGATGGTGTGCAACAGTCTGGGTTTGCAAGGGCGGGCAGACACCTCCGGCCGGTGGGAGTGGATGGGGTGCAGCAGCCTGGGAGAGGAGGGGTGGGCAGACACCTCTGGGCAGCGGGAGTTGATGGGGTGCAGCAGCTTGGGTGCGCAGAGGCGGGCAGATACCTCTGGGCGGCAGGACTGGATAGGGTTCAGCAGCCTGGGTCCGCAGGGACGGCACAGCGATGAAGGTGTGTGCAGTTGTATGTACTCTGCCATTACTGATTCTATACTATGTTTCAGATGAGTGAGCTTTAGGACTTCAGTATGACCCGGCATGTGGCTGGAGACACACCAGTGGTGTGAAGGTGAGCTGGGAGGGTTTTGTCTGCAGTGTCGGTACTCATTCTCCCTCTCCTCCTTTCTCTCTCTCACTCTCTTTCTCTCTCTCTTCCTCTGTCTATCACTTTTTCTCTCTTTCTCTCTCTCTTCCTCTCTCTCTCTCACTCATTCTCCCTTTCTCTCGCTCCCCTTTGATGGGCGCATGATGAAAAATCTTATCTTGGTTTTTGTCTTGCAGGCTGTGATTCACAGATGTCGAGGGATGACACGCCATGGCTGTACCTACTTTTATTTTGTTGTTTTTTGTAAATAAAATGTTTTACATGTAAATCCATAGATGACTGTGATTCTCATTTGTCCAACTTCACGTGCATCTTCATTGTTATAATTGTGCAACATTAGTCGATTTGTTACGTTCCAGATTTCGGAAGGTTGCAGTCACATTTGTTTGTCGGAGGGTCAGGGGGGATGGCAGACAAAGGGATGGTGGCAGGGGGTGTCGGCGCACTCTTGGGTGTCCGAGCTGCATGATCGTTGGCCCCATGGCATCTGTTGTCGTTCAGGTGTGGCTGTGGGCTGGGCTCCCTTTCATGTTGCAGGTAGTAGTCCGATGTTACACCAGGTCAGAGCAGGTGTAAACTTCCTGGTGCTGATGCACCTTATCGTCTGTTTAGTGTTCTTTTCACCGATCTTGCTGGTCATTGAGAATTTTGCGAAGTGGTGTGTTCACTGCTTGTTGCATGGGAACGTCTACTCTGCATCTCATTAGCGATATTTGCCGGGGTCACTCGTGACAATGTTCTTTGAGGCTACTATCACTGATAAACTGGTGATATGGGCTGTTTGCACCAGCTTGTAAATGGTGCGTTAAATTTATCACCATTTTGACTGGGATAAGGTGCCGTTAATTCGTTGATGTGTCCTTGAGAATATGCCCCTCGGTGTTTTAAACACCTGAGAAGTATTAGAGTACCACGCTGCCAGCCGTGCACCATTCATATTCACACTAGGGGGTCGTGCTGAAAGCCCACTAGGGTTGCGACTCCAAACTTTTTTGAAGTAAAAAAACCGTTCACTTTCAGTAATTTACATTCGCCTTGTGGACCCCATCCCCCAAGGCATGCCCACATCTACATTTTTTTTTTTTTTAAAGGGGAGGGGGACCGTGTTGGCCCTGGGGACCCTATCCCCTGGGGCCTGGCCTCTTTGTTGGGGAGCATGGGGGAGCCCCAATGCCCCCACGGTCCCGCCAGCTCCCCGCCTCCTGCAGGAGCCGGCTTTGCTTTTTGGCAACGGGAGCTGCTAAGAAGCAACTTCCCTTGCCCAAAAGCAATTCTGCGCTCCTTTATTAAAGCGAGAGGACGTTTTTCTCCTCTCGCTTCAATAAAGCAAACCAGGGTTTGCTATCACAAGGTGGAAGCCATGCTCCCGCCCTGTCATAGCAAACAGCAATGTCCTGGGGGTGGACCCCCTGGGACATTGCAAAAGCCGGCCCTGGGGGGTAGTGGTCCCCAGGGCCATCAAGCGCTCCAGGAGAGCCCAGAGGTGGAGGTGGTGGCGGGATGGCCATGTGCCCTTCCGCACCTAATTTACATAGCCCCGAGGAGGTGGTGGTATAATTACATGATTGCCCCGGGGACCTGGCCCAACTAGGGACTCATTTAAATGAAGTGGGGAGCCCCGCTTAATATATTTTTTTTTGTCCAGATTTGTGCACCCAGCGCGCTTTCGAACGTTTTTTAAAATAAAAAAAATAATTTGGGGGGTCCTTGTGGGACCCACTGAGCAGGCCTAAGGGGTCAGGGTGTTTCTACCTTGCCCCCTTTTCTTCACTTTTAACTTTGTTTTACTATTTTCTTGTTACTCAGTTCTACCGAGTTACAAGAAGGCTTCCAACACTTCCTGGTTTGGATTGTTGGCAGCCAATCACAGTTAAGCTTGTAGTCGAGAGGGTTCGCGAACCCGACTCATTCCTAGATGTCGAAACTTTTATTTTTTTAATTTCTCAGCAACTACTGAACGATTTACATAATTTAAAAAAAAGGTCGCTTTCTGAACCAAGCACTACCTTGTTTACAAATTTCTTTTTTTAATTACATTCAGCAGTTCGGGCTTTAGTCTTGGCTAAAGTTTCCTATGGGAAATTGATTTTCCAACTTTTATTTTTTGAATTTCTCAGGAACTACTGAACGGATTTACAGCATTTAACAAAAAAGGACTCCTTCTGAACCAAGGGCTACCTTATTGCCAAATTTGGTGTAAATCCATTCTGCAGTTCGGGCCGTTTCGGGACCCCTTTTTTTTCTCGGCCCCCATTTGGTGAATCACCTCGAAACTTTCAAGACAGGAGCTGACCTGAGTTGATCACAAGTTTTGAAGATTCGCCAAACGGCGCTAAAGTTATTGGAAAAACAAAAAACGCTTTTCCTAAGGAAACTAGGTCCTAACTATAAATACCTACTGGCGACCGCCAGTAGGTAATGTGTATATATATATATATATATATATATATATTCACTGAAAAAACCATAGGTTATAGACCATATATAGCTAGGAATTCGCATAAAACCTTATTTTACTCACACAAAACCATTGAAATTCCATATATAGTTAGTTGCACTAACTATATATCGCGCACCCGCAATCCACTGCTGATGATGTCACATATTACATCATTCATGACATGGTCAGTGACATTACTGATGACATCACTGATGACATCTCAAATGACATCACTGATGACATCTCAAATGACATCACTGATGACATCACTGATGACATCTCATTTGACATTACTGATCACATCACTGATGATATCATTCATGTGATAATAAGATGAACCTCTTCAGACTCTAATATAACCTTAGATACAATCAGTGTAAACAGACACTCACAGACTGTCACTCATCCATGGAGTTACTCACAGACCCAGTCAGTCATGCAAAGAATCAATCACACCTCCATTTCCTCAACTATACAGTTATACAAACTTTACTTATTCAAACATATACTAACACATATTTACTCTCTTATACAATCCCTGATACAAGTTCACAATGATCCATACAGCCACTCACACATTCACTGGCTCTTATGCACAGTTATTTATATATGTCAACTCTCACATGTACTGTGTTTTATATATGTACTTACTTTGACATGTAGCACTGAGATATCCATTCACTCACCAATACACTCATGCACACAGTCAACCGCCCATACAGCTGTTTCCACATGCACTTTTGAAACCATACATCTAGTGAATCAATTGCTCACACATCTATGCACAGAGTCATACACCTCCCAGCCACCCACACACACACTCAGTTTCCCATACAAATACTTGGGCAACCAATCAATAACCCATATAGTTACTCATATAGCTACTTATCAACACATGCAACAGTTTACAGAACAACAGACATAATGATGCACAAATTAAGACAGTTTAGTCACTAACCCATGCACTCAGTGAGACACATTTAATCACTCACTCATACAGTCAGTCATGCACCTACTAAATCCTTCATCCAGACACTTATGCATCCACTCATTCTTCAATATGTAAGACATATTTTAACTTTCCAGAAACATACAGTCACTGGATGTTGTCATCAGTGATGTCATCAGTGATGTCATTTGAGATGTCATCAGTGATGTCATCAGTGATGTCACTGACCATGTCATGAATGATGTAATATGTGACATCATCAGCAGTGGATTGCGGGTGCGCGATATATAGTTAGTGCAACTAACTATATATGGAATTTCAATGGTTTTGTGTGAGTAAAATAAGGTTTTATGCGAATTCCTAGCTATATATGGTCTATAACCTATGGTTTTTTCAGTGAATTTTTAAGGTTTTGTAAATGCTAATTCCTAACTATATATGGTCTATAACCTATGGTTTTTTCAGTGAATTTTCAAGGTTTTGTAAATGCTAATTCCTAACTATATATGGTCTATAGCCTATGGTTTTTTCAGTGAATATATATATATATACATACATATATAAACATATATCATCTGTATATCTATATAAATACAAACATAAATGCATGCATACATATACTTATATGCATACAGATGCATGTTATTTACATGAAAGTTGAAAAAACACTAATAAAAGCAAAGCTAAAAAGCCACCTCATTACAAACAGAATGGCTTTAACTTAAACGAGGGCGAGATCCATTGCATTTTCAATGCTTGTTTACTTTGGTTCCATCAAGAAGGCATTCAGATGTGTCACACATTTGCCATAAATTCTGAATGTTAGCACTCTAGTTGCACATTAGATCACTGTAGTAAAGCTACTGCTCACCAGGGACGTCTGCTGCTGGTATTCAAAGTGCATGTTTCAGTCTGCATGTCGGAATTTTTTAAATGAAATAGAAGAGGATTTGAGAAGTCACTCAAAATGATCCCTAATTTTTCTTTCTGAAGCACTAATCATACTTTCTATGGCAAAATTAACCCCCTCATGTTGTTCCTTTTTAAATTGAGTGTTTTCAGACTTACCACTTCATTCCAATCAAGATGGCTTCTGGTGTGCCATACTTTTGTCATAAGTAAGACTGTTAGCGCTCTAGTTGTTCTTTAGAACACTCTGGGACATTCTGTCATTGGGCTATACTTGGGGTACATCTGGGTGATATTTGGGCTACATTTAGGCTCTTTTGTCTCTGGTGGCCATCTTGGGAGACTGTATGTCAGAATATTTTAATGAAATTGAAGAGGGTTTGAGAAGTCACTCAAAATGTGCCCTAATTTTTCTTTCTGCAGCACTAATCATAATTCATATGGCAAAATATACCCCCTCATTTTGTTCCTTTTTAAATTAAATGTTTTAAGAGTTACCACTTTATTCCAATCAAGATGGCTTCCGGTGTACCATACCTTTGTAATAAATAGGACTGTTAGCGCTCTAGTTGTTCTTTAGAACACTCTGGGACATTCTGTCATTGGGTTATACTTGGGCTACATCTGGGTGATATTTGGGCTACATTTTTGCTCTTTTGTCTCTGGTGGCCATTTTGGGAGACTGCATGTCAGAATTTTTTAATGAAATAGAAGAGGATTTGAAAAGTCACTCAAAATGTGCCCTAATTTTTCTTTCTGCAGCACTAATAATACCTTCTATTGCATAATATACCCCCTCATTTTGTTCCTTTTTAAATTAAATGTTTTAAGAGTTACCACTTTATTCCCATCACGATGGCTCCAGGTGTGCTATACCTTTGTAATAAGTAGGACTGTTAGCGCTCTAGTTGTTCTTTAGAACACTCTGGGACATTCTGTCATTGGGCTATACTTGGGCTACATCTGGGTGATATTTGGGCTACATTTGGGCTCTTTTGTCTCTGGTGGCCATTTTGGGAGACTGCATGTCAGAATGTTTTAATGAAATAGAAAAGGATTTGAGAAGTCACTCAAAATGTGCCCTAATTTTTCATTCTGCAGCACTAATCATACTTTCTATGGCAAAATATACCCCCTCATGTTGTTTCTTTTTAAATTAAATGTTTTAAGAGTTACCACTTTATTCCAATCAAGATGGCTTCAGGTGTGCCATACCTTTGTAATAAGTAGGACTGTTAGCGCTCTAGTTGTTCTTTAGAACACTCTGGGACATTCTGTCATTGGGCTATACTTGGGCTACATCTGGGTGATATTTGGGCTACATTTGGGCTCTTTTGTCTCTGGTGGCCATTTTGGGAGACTGCATGTCAGAATGTTTTAATGAAATAGAAAAGGATTTGAGAAGGCACTCAAAATGTGCCCTAATTTTTCATTCTGCAGCACTAATCATACTTTCTATGGCAAAATATACCCCCTCATGTTGTTTCTTTTTAAATTAAATGTTTTAAGAGTTACCACTTTATTCCAATCAAGATGGCTTCAGGTGTGCCATACCTTTGTAATAAGTAGGACTGTTAGCGCTCTAGTTGTTCTTTAGAACACTCTAGGAGGCTGCAGTAGAATACAAAGGAATCAACTGACAGTCTCTGTCCTTGTTGGATGTACATGTTTTACTGAGAATGTCAGACTTCATTTTCACATGACTGAGAAAGATAATGTGAATTTACAGAAAATATGCTTTCAGTTTAGCTTATAGATCCCCTTCCAAAACACTGTGGGAAAATCATGAGATATTAGTTTTCTTTCAAACAATATTCATGATATCACAGCAGAAGGTTTTTTCACATGGTAAAATCACCTTAGAACCCACCACAATTCCTAAAACGAGTATGGTACCATCAACAAATGATTTATAATGTAACTAAAGTCCTAAAACCCTCTATTAACTACAATGCTTTTTAGTGAGGTGCTATCATGTATATTGCTCCAAAAAAATGGCTGCCAACACTTCTTGGATGAAGTGCTGACAGCCAATCAGATCAGATGTGTGGTTAGGCTCCGCCCAGATATATATCTTTTTTTGAACCTAAATTACTCAAAATCCACTGGAGCACATATATTGAGACCTAGCAAAGGCACATCGGGCTAACAGTCCCTACAATTTTGCCAAGTTTCGTGCAAATCCATTCAGCCGTTCGAGCTAAAAGTGAGGCCAACCGCCCTATGGAAATTAACATGGGAAAAACGAGTTTTGGGACCCCCCTTTTTTCTCGGCCCCCCCTTGATGAAACCCCCCCAAATTGTCAGGGGCTGCTCAGAAACAAAATGTTCCATTTTCCTGAAAATTTCAGCCAATTCCGTCCACAAACGCCAAAGTTATTAGGCATAGAATTTTCAAAAATCCCATAGAGAAAAAATCCTAACTATATATACCCACTGGCGACCGCCAGTAGGTAATATATATATATATATATATATATATATATACACATAAAAAGGAACGAATATATGTACACTCAGAAAGGTCCAAGCTTGTGATTTATTACACAAGCGTGTGTGTGATAAATCACAAGCTTGGACCTTTCTCAGTGCATGGATCTTTTTTCCTTTTTAAGTGCATCTGAACTCATTGGCTTGCTCCGCCGACATATTGTGCCAACTGCCTTGGGCCACGTTTCCTGCAAGGAGCGTCTTTGTGTGGATATATACATATATATATATGTGCAAAAAAAGAGAAGAAAGAAGCAGAGAACTCTGGGTAGTTCTCAAGTTTAGGTGCAAAGCAGCTCCTGTATAGAGCACCCTCAACACCAGCAACACTCTAGATCTGCTCACCTCAAATGTCTGCTTTTCTATAACAGTCTTTAAGCATAGGATTAGCACAGTGCCATCCATGCTGAGATAGAAAAGGAAAATGTTTTGCCATTTCTACAGCAAAGTCTTTAAGCATAGGACTAGCACAGTGCTGTCCATGGCGAGCTGTAAGATTACAAAAGCCTTTTACAACTCCAGGCATAGTATTACAGCTTTGAATTGGGAAAATACCAACCAAGACAATATATATATAAACCCAATGTAGATCGTTACTTACCTACACATCTTACTCTGTTGATATTTTAGTTTTTAATCATTTCATAGCACAATACTTCAGTATCGTACCAACTTTGAAGGGCTCACATAATTTTTAAAAACCAGGAATAACACAAGAACAGTTCAGTTGCACCAACAACAGGCTGTCCTTTACTGTCTCTACCTTCAATTTCCTTAAGTTCAACAAAAATTGTATTAAAAGTAACAAGGTGTCAATGAGAAATACAAAGTAACAACTTCAAAGCAATATATATAAATGATGCCATTATAAGAACATACAAGACAAATTCATGAATAACAATATTCAAGAAACAAAATACATAAAGGAAACCTTAATCAATGAGTTATAAAGAATAAGAGTAACGTTAAGGGAATCAGGGTGGCTTAAGAACTTCTTGCTGTGATAGATGTAGCTGAGAAAAGCTTTTGGCACTAACATCAAGAAATGTTGTGACAGGTGACTATAAATCCAAACGCTTTGTTGCTAAATTTGTAGGGTAAACAAACACAGTATCTAATCTATGATTATAGCAAACGGCATGCCAACAGGCTCTATAAGAAATGTTTCTGAAGTCGTTCCAGTTGATAGTGATTTGTTGAAAATGCTACTGCTAATAGCAGATCAATAATTTTGACATTAAGTCTCACATTTTCCCAAATAGGTGAAAGACTTCCGAAGAAAATATTGATAAAAGAAAAAGAAAACTCAGTACCAAAAATGAGGTTAATTTGAGCGCATACTTGCTTCCAAAAATTACATACAGATGGACAAGAAAATAACATAAGAAATAAATCAGCATTAGGAGATGAACATGTCCAGCAAGCTTCCGAAACAGTGGAGAAACTCTTGCTTAAAGCCTGAGGTGATAAGAAAAGCCTATTGTATACAAAAAATAAAGTCTGCGTTGTATTTGCTGCTGTGGAAGATTTTCGTAATTTAGTCCATAAATTCTTCCATATAGGAATTGGCCAAGATGTCTGGAAGTCGTGCTCCCACAACTCTTCTGTATTAGATTTCTGTCTCAACACATCATTGCCCTGTAAAAAACTATATATGGTGGATGCTTTGTCTGTATGTTTTAATAGAGCATGTACATTATCAGAAGTAGTAGAAAGATTAGATAAATGAGAATAAGTAAGCATCACTGCTTCCTTTAAAAGATTATACAAATGAAGAAGGTAGGTTAAACATGGGAAAAGACCAAACAAATTGAGTGAGAAAATAGTTGGTGAACCCAGAGTAAACCCCTCTGTCTCCAAGATTTCCAATAAATGGGTTTATTGTAAATAAGCACATGTTTATTATGCCATATTGTAGATTTGAGTAAGAAGTCAGTGGTATAATGAGTAGGGGAAGGTGATGATTGAAGTAGTTTAGTGGTGAGTTTAATTATGGGGTAGAGATGGACTGCGTTTTGCGTGAGAAAGAAAGATATTCCTGAAAGGAAAAGGGGGAAAGGACTAGTCGCTCGATTGATGTCCATAGAGGGCAATCATCTGTGGGTTCAAGTAGCCATAGGGATGCCTGACGTAAAAGGAATGCCTTCTGGTAAGCCTGAAAGTCAGGGAAATGAACTCCACCCTCCATTTTGAAATGGTATAACCTTGAAAAGGACATTCTGGACTTCTTATTATTCCAAAGAAAGGAGGAAAGAAGGGAATTAATCTTCTTAAATGATTTGGTAGGGATTGGAACAGGTATATTAGAAATCTATATATATATAAAAACAAAAGTATGTCTGTCTGTTTGTCCTTTATGCATGACTACACCATTCATCTGATCGGCATGAAACTTTGGGAAGTTGTTGAGTACATTCCCGCGAAGGTTTCTGGAAAAAAAATAATGTGTTAAATATCGGCCCCCAAGGGCCTTCATAATCTTTCCAATACTGAACGTTTACAATTTCCGGTGCCACTCGCTTTTGCAATGACCATCAACACAGCACAAGGACAATCGCTGCAAGTGTGTGGACTAGATTTCGAGAATCCGTGCTTCTCACATGGACAACTGTATGTGGCCAGCTCACTCGTCGGAAAACCTTCTGATTTATTCGTGTAGGCACCAGACGTAAAAACAAAAAATACTGTGTATCCACAAGCACTCGAATAAATAAACAGAATTAAAACAACACTTTAAAATGTTTTCCATATTAAAATGAATATGTTTCAATAAAAATGACACAATATAAATTAAATGTTATCATAACAAGTTTTGTTAAATTTCCTTTCTTCTGAGTTCGCAGCAACGCGCGATGGGTTAGCTAGTAGTGTATAAAACTATGGGCGATAGTATCATCTTAATAGTGTCTAGGCGCCCCCACCAAGACAGATAAAGGGGGTGCCACTTAGTAGTTAGGTCTGAAATCTTTTGAGTACATTTATTCATACACAGTGCTACTGTATCAGAAATACACAGTGCAATATGTAGTCCTAGGTAGTTAATGTAATTAGGGCTCCATGAAAAGTTAGAAGCGCTGAATTCTATTTTAAAGGTATACGTGGTTAAGGGTAAAATCTTGCATTTATCATTATTTAACTTATAACCGGAAATAAGAGAGTATGTTTGAACTTCAGCCAAAAAGGCAAGAATCAAGCCATTTGGATTTGATATAAAAAGCTAAATATCATCAGCATAAGCTGCAAGTTTAACATGGCAATTTAACGTTTGAAACCTTGTACATCCGTATTTTGAAGTAGTTTGGAAAGAAAAGGTTCCAGTGCCAAATTAAATAAGAAGGGAGATAAGGGACAGCCTTGGTAAACTCCTCTACCCAAATCCAAGAGTGAGGAGATAAAACCATTGGTGCAAACTGTAGCACGAGGGTTAGAATGGAGAAGAGAAACTATGGATGTTACTTTAGGACCAAAGCCAAACCAATTAACAGTGTGAAACAAATAGGACCACTCAACTCTGTTGAATGCTTTCTCCGCATCCAATGCAATTGCAGCTAAAGATTGTTTTAGGTGGGGGGATTTAGATAAAACATTAAAAAGAAGTTGCGTATTATCTGTAATGAATCTCCCTTTAACAAAAACAGACTGTTCCTTTACCAGCAAATTGGGTAGATAGGAATCCAGTTGGAGAGCCAATGCCTTAGAATTTTTTTTATAGTCTATGTTGACTAGAGAAATGGGTCTGCAGTTTTTACAAAATCTAGAATCTTTTCCTTCTTTAGGGATTAGGCAAATATGTGCTTCAAAAAAGGAACCCAAGAATTTTTTCGAAGAGTTAAAGGAATTTAACAAAGAATAGAGTTGAGGCAATAGAAGCTTGAAGAAATGGAGATAGAATTCATCGGTGAAACCGTCTGGACCCGGAGCTTTAACTTTTTCAGATGTTGTAGTGCAGCTAAGAGTTCTTGTTGTGTGAAGTCTAACACCAAAGGGGATAGATCTGAAGAAGAAAGTGGAGGTTTTGATAGGGTTGAAAAGAAATGTGACAAGGAATGTTCTGTAGGCTGTGTTTCGGAAGAGTATAGAGATTTGTAAAAGAGAAAGAATTTGTTTAAAATTTCATTGTCTTTAAATTGCAAAGCGGAATCTGCATTGTAGATTGGTTCTATATTAGATTTGTTCTGCCTAACTTTTTAATAGTTGGCCAATAACTTCCCCGCTTTATGTCTACCTCCATAAAATTTTGCACTGGACTTTAATAAGTATAATGATGCATCTTCAGTTCACTTTTTGTTAAATTGCAGTTTAGCATTTACAAGGGCTGCGTGACATTCTTTTTAATGAGATGTATAATAAAAATGCTCCAGTTTCTTGATGTCATGAAGGAGTTTTTTAGTATGTGTTTGTGCAAGTTTGCTTTTCTTGGCAACAAAACCAATAATAAAATTGCGTGCTGAAGCTTTGTAAGCATCCCAACTAGTGGAAAATAGCATGTGTTCAGTGTGATTCATTAAAAAAAATCCATTAAAAAAGTAGTGAAAGAAGCAGTAAACTCTGGATTTAAAAGAAGGGTATTATTGAAACGCCATTTTTTAGGGAGTGAGGATTTAGGTAAAATGTCAATGCCAATTGAGATAGGAGCATGATGGGAAAGTAGAATATAGCCAATTTCCGCATACAAGAGTGATTGGGATATATTATGGGATACAAAAATATAATCAATCCTTGACTGGGAATGATGAGTGGGAGAATAAAAAGTGTATTCTCTGGTAGTTGGATTACATAAACGCCATGCATCCGGGAGTTTATGTTGGATTATAGTGTGGACAAAAGAATATGCGGTTTATTGGGAACAAAAGAAAATTTAGAGTTTCTGTCTACAAATGGGTCAAAAGTCGGATTGCAATCACCAGCTAAAACAAAGTGATCCTCTATGGAATTTGAAATTTGTTTGGCCATTGTAGGCCAAAAGGAGGGTTAGCCACATGTAGGGGCATAGATATTAAGAAGGGAAACTGGAACATCCTTTAAAACAATTTAACACACAACCATCTACCGTCTTCATCGGATTCTTGTGACACAAATGAAATTGGGAGTGACCTGCGACAGAGAATCGATACTCCATTACGTTTCCCATCACCTGGAGAGGAGAAAGCGTCCCCCACCCATCCTTTCTTTAACTTTGATGATTCAATCTCTGTTAGATGAGTCTCTTGTAACAAAAACGATATCAGCATTCATTTTAGCTAGATGAGGAAGTATTCTCTGTCTTTTGATGGGGGAGTTGAGACCCTAAACATTCCATGAAACTAGTTTTAATGACATTGATAATAATCAAAGAAGAGGTAAGTCAAAACTATAAGGCATACGTCTAATACATTGTAACAATACTGTGCATTGGTAAGAGAAAATATAGAAGGAAATAGAAAAGAAGAAATTACAGAAAGAAGAAAATGAAAGGTTAGACCTGAAAATCCATGTATGAAAAAAATAATGAACCAAAGAGAGAAGGATGGAATTGATGATTGGGCAAAAAAGGAGTAAAGATTTGAGAAGGTTAATTAGGAGGGTAAGAAGTGATGAAGTATATAAGAAAGGATAAAACAGGAATGAGCAATAAAAGACACCAAGTTCAGAAGAAGAAACAAGTTGTAGAATAAAACAAAAAACAAAAAACAAAACAAGCGACATACCTACACGAAGGAAACAAGAATGGTTGGGTAGGTGGAACCATATGGAACAGACGACACATCCGGGGTCAGCTAAACGGAAAGTCACGGAGAGACCACACTGAAGGAATATGGATCTGTGAGGACGGAAATGAACTAAATTAGGGTATAAAACATAACCATCAAGAACGAATTAAACCAAAGGTGACAACAAACAAAACAACGTGAATGGAATCTGAAAATTAACAATATAACAGATCTGATTTTAGAAAAAAAATATATCTTAAGTAGCCAAATATTATGAAAGATGAAACAAAACCTAAATAACATTCGAAGAAAAAAACAGACTCAAATATTGAATTAGAGAGAGGGCCCTGAGGAGTCCATAGCCGTTGTTTTGCAGGAATTTATAAAGCTCTGTAGACGCAGTGGATCCTTGTATGTTGTTGTTCTGTTGTTGTAAGTAACTTTGAATAGGCAAGGATGAAAAAGGCACTAACGGGCCTCTATCGAGCGAAGATCTGCCCGGATGTTGAGAAAAGCATTGCACCTGTTAGCAGTAGCTTTAGGATAATCCTGTGCGAAAAGTAAAGATGAGCAAGACCACGTAATTCTTGGAGAAGCTTTGACCGCCGCCATTACCTTCAACAAGTCTGTGAATTGTAAGAAGTATAGGATGACTTCTCTTGGCATTTGTGAAGATGAAGTTTGAGATGGGAGACATCCCAATCTATGTGCTTGTTTAACATTTAGCAAAGTTCCCTCTGGCATGTAAAGTAGCTTAGGAAGTAATGACTTAAAGAAAGTAAGAGCGTCTGATCCTTCGAGACCTTCCCCCAAGCCGTAAATACGTAAATTATTGCACCTGTTGCGGTTTTCATGATCCTCAACCTGTCTTTGAAGCATTGAAACCTGAGAATGGAGATGAGAAACAGTAGCGCAAGTCTCTGTGAAGGAAGAAACACTATTTTCAACATCGGAAACTCTTGTTTCTAGTTGGGACAATTGTCCGTTAAGATTTGCAATTTGGCATTAGTGTCTTCATAAAGGGTCGGAGAGCTCTAATTTCTTTCAACAAAAGTTCCATAGATACAGGAGAAATTGATTTAGGTGGTGATGGAGGGTCCTTTTGAGATGCTTAGTGACAGACTTTCCGGAGGCTGAGGGTGGAGGATCCATTGTTAATTCTAAGGTTTGATATATGGGTTTTGAAGAATCTTCCCACTTAGAAAATTCTGTGAAGATTTTTGAATTTTTTATAAAAATCTGCTTAGAGTTGGAAGGCGGAGGATGATGAATCTTTATCCTGCCCATAGACTACAGCGAAGGGACCGCCTTTTGATGTAAGTGGTCTGATAATTATATTAGTTGAGAGGAAAAACATCCGAAGTGAAGAAAAATGTGAAGAGGAGAAACAGTGCCTCCCTATACAAAAAACGACCTTAAGGATGGATTGAAAAAGTCTTTATGATAAAAACATACAAAACATTGAATTGTAGTATATACCTACTATAGGTCATAACCATGTATGTGGAAACATTTTTTCACTGTTGAGAGAAATCGCAGGTGGTCGCAGAATGGCTGCCGTGTATTTGTTTACTGATTTGTCTCCACAAGATACTAAATATGAGGTTAGGAATTCAAAATGTGCTTCAGAGTGAAGTATGAGAAGCCTTTTCCCAGTTGCAGCGCAATAGGAACAATTGAGGCAGGTATTAAAGGCTGAAGGTTATACTTGCATGTGAGAGAAGCTCAGCAGTCACGGTGAGGCAAACAAAATGGCGGCCATGAGCTTATTTATATAGTTGCCTTAGCAATATATGAAAAAATGGTGTCAGAGCTGCAGAAGCAAGTTGCAAAATAAGTTTAGAGCAGTCTTCTCTGTTCGCAGTGCATTAAGAGCATTTTAGGATCTTCATGGTGGCTTAATTAGCGTATGAAGAAAGCTACGCAATCACGGCAAAAAAAAAATGGCGCCTGCGATGCCGCGAGTAAACTTACATGCTCATATTCACCAGTCAATATTGAATAAAATGAGGTTTCAAGGGTCGCATTAGTGTCAGCAGACCTTTATCTGTCTTCATCCGCCTCCCAGCATTGCAGTTGTCCATCAGTTCGGGTGGAGACTCGAAGATGCACCGGAGAGCTTCACCCGTGTAAGTCCATGTTCCGCTGGGCCAAGCCATGCCCCCTACCTTTCCATTTCTCTATATCTCCTTTTACTCATTGGATAGTCCAGCACCATCATTTTTACATTTACCTTTATTCATGATATTTTCTTGCAGTGTGAGTGACCCATATTTATATGTACATTATCTGATACATTCTGATAAATTTAATCATTTGTAAATGTTTCACTTTTGAAAAAACTCAGCAAACCGAAATTAAATGTTTCCTTTAAAGCTTAACTCCAAATTTGACAGTTTCCCATTTGAATTTGAACAACTGAGATGTGTCCAATGGAGATGTCTTTTCTAGTCCCAGTCATCTCCTGTCAAAGGCAAGTTGTCAATTTGAAAAAAAGCCTTAGTAGCCATTTCCCGTCTCTGTCAGCCCAAGAACCCTGCAATTTCTACTATGTTAGCGAATTACTGCATTGGGCACTTGTAGAGTTCAAATGGCCTAATAATGGCCCACATCCATACGCGTACCAAATGTATGCCATTTCTGTCCATAATGGCAACTCATGTGCTTGCATAATTTAAATTTCCCTAATTGGGATCAGGTTCAAATTGAGTTATGTGAGTATACTGCTACTTGGTTACAACTACTGTAATTGCAAACCTTAAATCAAAAGTAGGCTTTGTGCATTTCATTGGGAGACTCCAGCTGCTAAAAGCAAGTGCAGTCTTTTGATGAAATACAGGGGAACTGAGAGATACCCAGGGGAACCAGGACCACAGTAATTGATTTACTCTTAAATGCCTCATTTCCAGGAGAACCTCAGAATCCCACACATAATACCGCTTCATCCACCCACACCCCTGGGATACTGATGCCGCTTACATCGGTAAATTTGATGGGTAGCGGTGGCTTTATAGGATACAGCTAAGAGGCACACCCAATGATGCCCCAGTCGGAAATCTCACACCCATATTAACAACATAGATGGCACATTTATTTTATAATCTACACCTTCTACAATCCTGGCTAGTAAAGAATGCAACATAATTAGATAGCCAAGCAACTTACACTGGAATACGTCTGAAAGGTTTCTCATGTCCCCATTTTAACCCCTTTGCCGCGGCCGCGATTTCGCGGCGTTGCAGCACTTCCGCAAAACGGGCGGGGCCGTGTCGGCCGTTGGATGTGTGCGGCACTACGAAGGTAGTGCTCGCGACGTCCAACGGCCGACGGCAGCACTTAACGGGTTAACTTATAATCTTTCCTTTTGTATTTTATGTCAAAGTGAAGACCACTATTTGTCATTTTACACCAAATACACCTTATTTCAGCAAGAAGTACCCTGTTCAGCTAAATCATTCGAGCTAAATTCTAATATTGACAGGTTTGCATATTGTCGTTAGAAACAAAGCTCTTGTACCTTTTTTTTCTAGAGACAATGTTTTCCGTATGTAATTGTTATAGCTGTTATATTCAACCATTAAGTATTTAGTAAATGTGTAATGATGTCTAAGTAAGCAATCTTGTCAGTACTTAATTCCTTGACAGCACTGACAGATTTAAAACATTTTGCATAAATCAATAAAGAAAATAAAGAATGCATTCTTCATGTACTTACTGTTGATAAAAATGGTAATAGCGACCTGTTTGATTTTTCAAACGTTTTTCTAACATATGGTACCTATCACATTTTTGGTACCTATTGTACATTTTTATCAGAAAATATGCTTTTTAAAAGGCATAGTTGTTAAGTCACAATGGGTTTTTATGAGTTCATTATTTTCAAATACATAATTCAAGTTATTTGCCTACACTTTGTATATGAGAAGGAGTGACCGTCAATTGAAGTTAGAGGGGTTTATTATATTTTAAAGCATAATCCAAACATATTGTTTTGTGTGTATGTTCATACATTAAAACACACATTTTCACAAAACAGTATTGCATCACATTCAGTGACTCAGCAGCAATCCACCTTCTTTGTTTGAATGCAAGTCTGCAACTTCCCAATCATCTGATCCACAGCTCATCTCAAGGCTTTTGAAGTTGAGAGTCAGACAGCCATGTTCATTTTAGGGCTTGACTGATGGCATTGGCTTATCTCTTTGATAACACTTTGAGGACCGTGATGAGGGAAAGTTGAGCTTGCGTGTTAGCTCAGGTAGGGCAGTCATGTCTCTGTTCTTCCAAATAACTCGATCTAGTCCCCTTTAATGCCATCACAGGTAAGTGATATGACTTTCACTCTGAAACCAAAATGATAGGCCCCCCTTATGAATGTGTGTATAAAATGTATTTATCTGTAAGAAATTGGGTTACTTGTTCCGGAGGGGGATTGAAACCCTTTTCAAGCAGCAACCACATTTCATCTCAGTTTGAAGTCACAAGCAAACCCTAAATTAACATGCTCAACCTTCAGGTAGCTTGGCACAGAGCAGTCAGGTGTGACACAGAGGCACTGTGTAAAGTATGTGTGCAACACTCCAAACAGTAGCACAGTGAAAGCACACCACAAAAGGATCCTATAGTTTAGGAAAATAGATTTGTTTTTAATAAATAAAACAAGGCCAAAATGGCAAACATCCAATCAGTAGGACCAGAGGTATACAAGTTTAAAGATTGCAGTATAAATAATGCCATAAAGCACAAAGCGCAAAGCGTCAACTGTGGATATCTGGTCACGCTGAAATGGGACTAAGTCACACGTTCAGGCCAACGGCAATGAAGCGTGGGCCGGCTATAGGGACCCATTTAGGTACTCTGAAAAAACTACCTTATATATTGGCTTGTGGTGCTTTGTTTGGGTCCATGTCAAGGATGCTTTGCCCAGCCAGAGCGATTCTGGTAGGAGGCGAGGCTGCACGACGAGGTCCTGCAATGTTATTGAGGATCCCATCAATGAGGGCTTGTGATGTGAAATCTGGTGTTGAGGATGCATTGAGCAGTCGGGGGCAATGTGTCAGTCCCAAGGAGCAGCAAGGCTGCGGTGTGGGGCTCGGCATTGTCATAGAGGCTGCAGTCAATGAGAGATGTGGGGCCTCTGGGTCCACACAATGCAGTTGTGATGAGGTGACTGGTGGCAATGCATCACCTGTCTTTGCAACAGAGCCAACCCAAACAGCAGAGATGATGGGTCAGTTATGCTTGGGGGTGCACCACGCAGCAAAGGCGATATGTGAGCTCTGTTGGATCCACAGAGTCTAGCATAGCACCTAAGGCCCACTTCCAAGGGTCCAAGACTGGGGTGGCACCACTTGGCAGGGCTGAGTAACAGATATTAGAGTCCAGGTGCTGGGTTCCAGGTTGTTGGAGTCTTCTGCCGCTGAGGCTCTAATCAGGAGGCCAGCCAAATAGCTGTTGGAGTCAATCTGGTGTCTTGGGTTCAACAGATATATGTTCAGTCCTTCTCACCCAGGCCAGGGGTGAGCATGCAACAGGGCAGCATGGCAGTAGTCCTTAAGGGCAGCAGTCCAGTAAAGTGGCAGCTATTTCAGCAGCACAACAGTCCTTCTTCCTAGCACAGTATCCACAGAACAAGAATGTACCGAAGAGGTTGTTTCTGAGGTCTGATATGTATACCTGATGCCCTTCCTCTAGAAGGTGAAAGAAGCTTTTAGATATTTCCCTATTAGGTCCCCAGGCACCCTGCCTTCCCCATCCTGCCCCCAGACTAACTAAAGGTGGTATGCAGACCTTTGTTTGGAGACAGGACACAGCCTATTCAAGTGTAAGTAAGATTATGCCCAGCTTTGCCGTCCCATCCTGACAGTGATTGCCCATCCAGACACACCTAAGCTCTCTATTGTGTGTGGCTGCCTCAGAGAATTACACAAAACCCAGCTGTCAGCTACACCCAGTCATGTGACCCAGAGACAGGCTACATGCACTAAATGACTAAGACAGGAAAATGTTAACTTTCTAAAAGTGCAATTTTCAAAATTGTAATTTAAAACCTGGTTTTACCATGAGAGAGGATTTTTCACTACAATTCCAAAGACACCAAACGAGAACTGAAGACCTGTTCCCATTTGGAAATTACAGCTTATTAAATGTCATATTGTACCTACAATGCTATCCTGTGGGAGAGGTAGGCCTTGCAGTAATGAAAAATGATTTTGACATGTTTTCACTGCCAGGATATGTAAAACTTAAAATCACATGTCCCACTTCTTAAATACACTGGACTCTGTCCTATGGTCCGTCAAGGGCCTTTCCCAGGGTTGACTTATATGTATTAAAAAAGGAAGGTTTAGTTCTGGGAAAAAGGTTTATTTTAAAACAAAGTGCTATAATGCACTCTATTGACAATAGTAGTGTGCTATACTGGAACAAGTCCTGCCCATAATTGTGTTACTAAATTGTGTAAAGCTAGTCCACCTTAGATGAGCTAAACACAGAATGTACTACTGTATGCCCAAGGGCTTGAATGCAAAACATACCTTATACGTGTTTTAAACAATGTACAAAAACGTCCTCAGACTGTTGAACACAGTTTAGTAAAAACATGATATTTTTTGAATTCTCAATGCAGATACAAATGTTGCTTCACACTTCAATGTTGTGACCCAATGCATTTTGGTTGTAATGCCCTTGACAAATTGCATAGCATTGAAGACCTTGGGCATACAGTATTGTGTTCTGGGTCTAGCTCACCTGCGGTAGACTAGCTTTACACAAATAGGTTTATTTTGGCAGGTTGAAATGGCAGTTTAAAAACTACACACACAAGCTGCAATGGCAGGCATGAGACATGTTTAAAATGCTACTTAAGTGGGTGAAAAAAAGCGGTGCTGCATGCCCACTAGTAGCATTTAGTTTACAGGCCATGTGTGAAGGTAGTACCTCTTTACCAGGGACTTAAAAGGAAATTAAAAATGCCAATTTTGGATACGCCAATGTTACCATGTTTTAAGGAGTGAGGGCATTCATGTTAGCAATGGTTAGCAGTGGTAAAGTGTACAGAGTCCTAAGAACAGCAGATATTGAGGAAGGCAAAACGTTTGGGGGATGACCACGCTAAAGCTGACAGGTCTAGCAGTATGCATGCCTGTGGGTAGTTATAGCCAAGTGAAAGGGAGTTCTGTACAAGGTTATAAGGTATAAGCTATAAGGAACATCCACAGTGTGGAAGGTAGGGGACTGCTGAGTTCAGATAGGTGAAACATATGTTTAATGGCAATGAAATTTATTGTGAAAGTTTGTGTTTTATGAAAACATGACTTGGGCTGATTATAGGGGTGTAGTCCCAGATCCTAGGTGCATAATGGGTACATCCTCTTTTGTAGCCTGATGATTTCTGTACCTAAAATTAGTTTGGCCCTTTATTTATAAAAAGTCTTGCAATTGCTGTCACTCCATGATTTTTTTCAGACTAACTGAGAGTAAGGTCTCATCCAAAAAAGACTGTGAGACACAAAATTCAGAGGATTTATAGCTCTCCTTCTGAAGAAAAAACGAACTGTTTCCTATTATGTGTGGAAGTAATGTTAACATTTCACTGCCTTTACGTAATGAATAAATGCAGCAGAGTAAAACATCCTCACTTATGCCATCTGCCTTCTATTTCTGATAACTCATCTCTTTATGCTGTACATTTTACACCTTGTATAACAGTAATATAATATCTGGGCATCTGCATAATTAAGTTGAGTGGTCCTCCTCTTTTGTTGTGCAGTGTTGTAACATACTAGCCTTCTTTCTGTGTACAATGAAAATGAACTAAAGGAGCCCCAAACTTTGTCTTCAAATGTTTTATTCTAAAAAGCTAGTATGCTCATGCAAAATTTACCTTTGTGGTGGGAATTTCAGTTGACCAGTCACTAATTGCTTCTATAATAAAATATAAAATGGAAGTGAGGGTTACTCGCGACAAGACATCCACCCTGATTTGTCAGTCTAAAAGCAAACAATGACCTTGCTGAACTGACCATGGAACCCAAATGTCCTCAACTAACTAGGGTATAGTCTAATTTATTAGATCCTAGTTGCCAAATAGACAAAATGTGTCCCTTAATGTCATTAAAGGTGACTCAATATATGTGATTTGATTCACAAGCAACTATCAAGCGTACAATATGTATCTAAAAAGGGAACACTGAACTCCATACTCCAGTACTGGAAGCAACACAGTAACATTGTTGCACTGTTTCCTCTAGGATATGAAGTCAATAGGCTTACAACATCAGTTAGTAAAACAAGGATATCTACCCCTGTTGCCACCTGCTGCAACTGCTCCTACTCAATCCAGTTACAGCATATTCTTTTCATACTGTTATATATATGTATTTACTGTTCACTGAGAAAAGCAAAGGGTGAAGTGATGTTATAATTAGATGTTGAAACGAGGCAAGACGTAATGTTTAAAAACAAAAAAACAGTTGCATGGGCTAACTGTTACTGCGCTATCTGTACCTTGCGCTCTCACCATACACTGCTTGGCCTAAAATATTTCAATGCTCATGACATGTTAATTGACATCAATGATGATATCCATAAAGACATTACAAATATCATCCATGCCATCACTGATGTCATTACTGACAATGCCATAGTAATATACACCATAGACTTTTTGAGTGTATACTTGTGGGTCCACAGCATGAAAATAGTATAAGTCTTGGAAACGAGTAATTGTGCATGCTGAAATTTATATGGCGTACAGTTTACAAATCACTAAAGGTTATGGCTGAAGTAGTGTTCCATAAACTGGATAAATGCTTAGCACACCTGATGTGGGTTGAATAGTTATTATGATTTAAAGTAGATTTTTTCTTGAAAATCAAAGTCTGTTCTAAAAACATCTTAGAAAAAGGTTGTAGCTACATTTGACAATGGATTATCCACCAGTGGATATCTGGCTATATGCCACTGCAAAACAATAAAGTGAAATACACAAATTTTATGAAGCAGGAAGGTTTATAAGGTGTGTGTGTTTATTGACTGAACTTTGCTGAAGATTTTGAAGCATGGCAGATTTTTGAAACATTTATACTGTAGAGGTGTCCCACTTAGACAAGGGTTATCTTACACTGTTATAAACAGGGCTCTAAGCTTCTACATAATTGCGCTCATATTAAGAACTGGTGAAAGTTATTTTACTACGCTATAGAGGGTTGTCCATTGAGACTTAGAGAATGTGCCTTTTGAGTGGAAAATGTATACCTAGCAAACTCTTGACTTGAAATTGCGGGTCATTTAAATTCCTTGATAGGGTAATCCCATTGAAGTAAATAGACAATTGTCTACAGGTATAGCATGTTTAATCACTTCAAGTTCACAAACTCTATAGGATGGTGCCACAATGATTGTACAATGTTATCAGTCACTGATGGACTCAATAACATAATTTGAGATATCATCAATGATGTCATCAATTATGTCATTTATCATGTCATGAGTAATTTAATATGTAAAGTTATAAGCATGCATTCCAGGGGCGCAATTATAGTTAGCTCAGTAAACTATAACTGGTGAATTTCAGTGGCTGTTTTTTTTTAAAGGTTGCCTTTTACCTAATTTCAAGACCTAGCTATAACATCACTTTACTCTTTGTTCATATCAGTGAATTTGTAGATTTTTTATGTAAGCTAGGATCCTATTACCCTACCTGACTATAGCGTTAATTTAACCTTTGTTTCTTATGTGATTTCTTTTTCAACATAAGAGATCTTACTTCGATATCTAACTATAATGTCTCTTTAACCTTTGTTTTTTTCAGTAAGTTTTATGTTTTATATGACAGAAAACATTATTACCATGTCAAACTATAATGTCTCTGTAGTCCCGCGTCCTTCGCGGGCGAGAAATCCAAGATGGCACCCGCAACTAGACCACTGGAATGAGGAATAGGTGGTCTAGTCTTTCCAGGGGGTTATCCAGCAACACGAGAGGAAGAGGAGGATATAGAGCGGGGAGAGAACGCCAAGGGGGACGGAGATTCATCCTATGCGGTGACTGCCAGTTACTGTGGAGGAGACCAGACCAGACCCTCATCCCAGGAGACAGACATCGCAAAGGAGGAGGAGGAGAACCACACACCTGGAATACCGCCCCGTGGCAACACTCATGGGTCCAGCCGGCCCGGAGAGGAGGAGGGCAACCAGACTCCGACAGCCACGACCCAGGAGGGCCATGGCCCTAGGCAAGTACCATTCTTAAACTATTTCACTGTGGGAAGGTGGAGGTCAGGATTGTAAGAAGTCCCCACTGGTTACCAATCATTTTTCCTTACCCTCACATGCATAATTCCTCCCTTCCTAGTCTCTAAGCACATCACTTCTTGTGGGTGACGGTGGCGGTGAAGTAACTGACCCAAACCCTAGGTTGCTGGAATTCTTAATATTTGCTCTCTTTGAGGATAGGGGCCACAAAGAACCCCTGGTGTCATGGCAGTGAGGAGAAATACATCAGTAACCACACAGAAGTCCCTCTGCGACGGGAAGACTACAGAAGCTACCCTCCCCGTGAGACTCTGACTGGACTGACACTTAAGGAGCCCCTTTTCCTTTTTTGGTTGTTTACGCCTAATGTTGTGGTCCCCCTTTTTGTTTTCTGTCTTTTCTTTGGAACCCCTGAGGACCGGTACATTGTTATTAGCCAGCAGGTCAATAAAGCATTTGTCATCTCTCAACCCCGTCTCTATGTCCTCTATATCTGGGGAATGATCACATACTCTTTACAATCTATTTCAGTAAATCCAAGGTTTTTTTGATCATGTCTATACGTCTGATTTAAAAAGTGTGGGAAATTCAACAAAAATTAAAGTGACAAGGAGCTGATAGACACCATTAGGCACCAGTAACCAGTTTTGTTATGCTACTAGAATTATTTCCTTAGCAGTCAGTGGATGTCCAAAAACACAAATGTTGTCAGCTATATCCAATAGGAACTGGTCAAAAGGCACTTCTACTTTGGAAATGTATAGCTTCTGCCTTACATGAGCAGTGAAAGAAAAGCAGGCACCACTCCACACACACATCCACACCCATGCATGCCCACCCCCACACACCCCCACAGGGGGTGAATAATTTATGTGTTCTACGTGGCTATTACTAGTCCATTTGATCATATCAAGCCCTCCATTTTTAGTCTGGCAATCATCTATCTCCTTGTTACTGTAGCATAAACACTACAGCATAAAGTTGAGGTACAGCATAGTAATGAGGCACAACACAGAAAGCACGTGTAAACGTAAGAGGATGATTTACTATATTTACAAGGCTATAGTTTGTCAAATTGAACATCATGCAGAATGGCAAAGAATAGATTCATATATCTATCTATAAATATACCCAGGGCGCTTACTCTCATACTGTAATGATGTTAAGGCAACCTTACCTAGCAGAACTCTAGCACATTCAGCATTTGAACTGCACGTAAAAACACTTTACCATCCCTACCAACAGAGTTGTGCTAAATCAGCAAATGAGATATGTAAAATCCCACAGAAAAAAAATCAAGCTGTTTCTTTCATTTGACAGTCCAAACATATGCCACGTGCTTGTAAAAACATATCTACTAAAGTTGGAGTTAGATTTCTAAACCAATAGTTTACCGTGCAATTTCAGAGTTCTTTTTGGAGCTTCTGAAGTTATCCGAACGTTTACAGAACATTTTTAACAAATATTATCATCAATGCCAAAAATGCGGTGCCTAACCTGCAACCTGTATTTTTCAATATGAAGGGACGCTATTAAACAAGGTGTTATTGAGCATTATTCGAAATACATATTGGTTTTAAAATCATCTTGATACATTTTGGGGAAAAAAAGGAGAAGTGAATTAGTTGCCTGTGTCTTGCATTTGGGCATTGTTTAAAAAGTGGATGAGGAAAAAAAAGAGAAAAAGTGAAATTATGAAAAGTAAAGTGTCAAATAGACAAGCAGCCACGCAGACAATGCACACAAGCCAGTCCAAATGTTGATTTATTTAGAAAGCACACAGCAGTGTCCACATCTAAACTGATGAGTAGTTAAAATGACAGATAACGCAAACTGCAACACTCAAGATCAGCCTGAAAACAAAGGTCAAGACGGCGTTATCTCGATGCTCCAAAAATATGGTGGTAATTAAAAAAGAATAGAAAAGTCACGGTCGTGACATTCGCCTCTTCCACTCCGGCACAGTTTAAATGTCAAGGCCTCATTTTAAGGCCTTGCTCCGACTTCCGCATCTGGCGGCCATACTTAGACCCAGGCACGGAAGGGGATGCCGTGAATAGCGAAGTGTCATAAACAGATTTAGTATTTGGAAGATGGAATTTTACACTGGCCAGAATTAATTAGCGGAGAGGTCACATTACAGCTGTTAATATTTCACAGTCTTTCTCCCTCGAACCTGTTGCCTGCCATGCCAGAGAATATTAACTACCCTTTCACCAGCAACCATGTGCAACTGGCCAGTCTCATACAGAATGATTCATAGAAAGAGAGCTGTTTCTACAAACCCCTGTTCTTATAGTGACTACTATCGAAGTATTGCATACCGGTCTTATAAACTGATATCGCTGTAGACCGCATTGTCATTTTGTGTGGCAGCGCTCACCCCTGCTCAGGCAGGCATGTTCACAGGCAGTGGATATCGAGCAGAAAGTGGACAGGAGCAGGATGGACCTCGATTCCACTATCTGCACAGGCAGGATAAGACCACAGACTATTTTTTTAACTCATGCCTCATCTCTCTCGCCGCTTGAATCCCATGTTCCACAGCGTGGTCTGGCGAAGAAAGTAAGAATAACAACTTGTAGACTCACTGCTCGGTTGCTCCATATCCCTATGTCTTAAATCACCACCAATATTACTGTTCCCAGTTTGACCCTTGAATTGTCCTCGACACTGGCACGTTTTCATGCAGGTTGCCCAGTGGCAGTGGCGTAACGAAACTTGAGGGGGCCCCCCTGCAAACTACATGGAGGGGGCCCCCCTCCCATCCTCCGTGCCAGTCTAGAGCACTCAGGCCAGCGACCCGCCATACTGCAGGGGATGCGGGCTATTGTTATGCCACTGTCACCAATACAGCCGTTGTAAGTAACACTGGATGGTGGAGTTAAAGGTTGGGCATAGTCTGCCAGCAGGCTATCATAAGTGGTGGTCCATTCATCACAGGGTCCCTGCCATCAGTACGCCGGGGAAGGTTGCCCAATTTTAGGTGAGTATCCTGATGCAGACTCCTGTCATGATATACAACATCGAGCCCACTCATCGTTCAGTTTTGATAAAAGCGCATCCACTGCTCCTTCTCCTTTCTGTTTTAAAACATTAGACAATGCGACAATGCAGTATTTCAAAAGCAGATGTAACTACAAAGAGCACATTTTGATAATACATTTTTATTAGTAGACAATAGCAATCTTAAGAGGCATTGCATAGCTTCATACACACTTTGACCCCAATTCCATCACAGTCTCTCCACTCTCTCTCTCCACTCTCTCTCTACTCTTTCTCTACTCTCTCTCTCTACTCTCTTTACTCTCTCTCCTCTCTCCCTCCACTCTCTCTCCACTCTCTCTCTCCCTCCACTCTCTCTCTCTCTCCACTCTCTCTCGCTCTCCACTCTCGCTCTCCACTATGGCTCTCCACTGCCTCTCTCTCCACTCTCTCTCTCTACTCTCTCTCTCTCTCTACTCTCTCTCTACTCTCTATCTCTACACTCTCTCTCTCTCTCTCTCTACTCTCTATCTACTCTCTCTCTCTCTCTCCCTCCACTGTCTCTCCTCTCTCTCTCCTCTCTCTCTCACTCCACTCTCTCTCAGTCCACTATCTCTCTCCACTATCTCTCACAAAGTAATGTGCGTTGCCATTGGCGTCCGCAGAAATGTTCCGGGGGGGCACATTCTTAACTTCATCACCATCCCCCTTGTACTCTTCTCCCCTCTGCCTTCCACCCTTCTCGCCCTCCCCCTTGCACCCTTCTCCCCCTCCGCCTTGCACCCCTTTCTACCTTGCACCATTCTCCCCTCTGCCTTGCACCCTTCTCCACTCTGCCTTGCACCCTTTTCCCCTCTGCCTTGCCCCCTTCTCCCCACTGCCTTGCACCCTTCTCCCCCCTCCGCCTTGCACCCTTCTCCCCCTCCGCCTTGTACCCTTCTCCTCCTCCACCTTCCACCCTTCTCCCCTCTGCCTTGCACCCTTCTCCCCTCTGCCTTGCACCCTTCTTCCCTCTGCCTTGCACCCTTCTCCCCTCTGCCTTCCGCCCTATTCCACCTCCGCCTTGCACCCTTTTCTACCTTGCACTATCCTCCCCTCTGCCTTGCCCCATTCTCCACTCCCCCTTGCACCCTTCTCCTCTCTGCCTCCACCCTTTTTTCCCTCTGCCTTGCACCCTTCTCCCCTTCTCCCCTCTGCCTTGCACCCTTCTCCCCTCTGCCTTGCGCCCTTCTCCCCTCCTTCTTGCACCCTTCTCCCCTCCGCCTTACACCCTTCTCCCCTTCGCCTTGCACCCTTCTCCCCTCTGCCTTGCACCCTTCTCCCCTCTGCCTTGCACCGTTCTCCCCTCCGCCTTGCACCCATGATTTACCAAAGAGAGTGGCCCCCCTACCCCCCACCGCGGGGGCGTTTTTTACGCCCCTGTCTGTGGCTCGTTAATGACCAGACTTATTTTTCAAGAAGGAAGAGTTGGAAAGCTCTTACAGTTTGGAAGGGTAGAAAAGTTCTGAATTTTTGTAATTATGGAGGAATTGTTTTATCATTAGATTGTTGTGGCTATAAACATTTTCAGAGTTGATTTTTTTTTATATTAATGGAGAAATAGTAAGCTATGGCCAAGCCTGAACTCAGAGACTTCATTTAAGGCACTGTGTGACACAAAGTATAAAGTGGAAAATAGTTTACATTTAACATGAGTACATTAACTTATAGCAGGCGATGTGTGAAATTTGTTTAATGTGTATCCTGTTTATTAAAGGGATGACACTTTAAGCCTTTAATTCATTCTATCTGTGCAGAAGGGTTTTAATTTTGGCACATTCTGTACATTCCACATATGTTGAATATCTGTATCTTTTTATATAAAATTGTATTTTAGTAGCATATGTTTGGTTGATGAGAGATGTAGTCATGGTATGGTCTTCTGACTCACTAAAAACACTGGTAATAACTCTATTCTGTCGTTTTTAGCTCCATCTGTGCCATAACACACAAGGATTAGTATACAGAAATCAGCCTTGGCCCTGCCTGACCAGGGCACTTCAACCCAGCTGCCTCCTGCTCTCTGGGGCCCCCACCCCATCCTCTTTCCGGGCCTCCCCGCTCTGACTGAAGAGAAACAATGTATGTTGAAACTTTGTTTCTCTTCAGTCAGAGGGAGGGGTCAAGGGTATCCGAGCAGGCTGCAGGCTGCACCTGCATCAGACGAGAGGAGACGGAGAGAGGCTTGCTTCAGCAAGCCTCTCTCACAGCCCTCAAAAGAGCTGAGGGGGGCCGAGGCCCCCTTTATTTAATGAAGGGAGTGAGGCCCCCCGCACTGCGGGGTCTGCGGGGGCATTTGTTACGCCCCTGCCCAGTGGTTGAAGTAGGCGGGATCGGCAGGGCATGGAGTGCCTCTACTTTTTCAATGTAATAAAATCAGTTCCCCTCCTATTTTATTTTGAAAATGATCCCAGAACGGCAGAAATAGCCAAGGCCTAAAGATAAGGCTCGGTGATTCGGGGAGGGGTGGAGTATGTATAAAAAGAAAAGGATTCTGTCTCTTCCTTCTTGCCCAGAAAAGACAAGGACAGTGTCCACTACTAATCTACCGCTGTCAGCTGCCCCCTCTCTCTTTCTTCCTCTTCCTCTTATTCCCTCTCTTTCTGTCCCTGCCTCGCCCTTCCTCACTTGCTGAATGAAAGCCGTGACTTCAACAAAGGGCTCTCACCCTCACTTTCATCTAATTGTTTTTCCTTCATTGGATCCACTGTGAAATTAATCTACAAGAGAAAGAAACACTTTTGCTGGAAATGTCATCAGATTATGAAGCAGATGATGTATTATGTGGCAAATATGGCAGAACCATAATTATGTGGACAACATTTGAAAACTAGGATATTTTGCCATTCATCTTTGAACTGCTCTTGTGGAAAAAGGAAGGAAAAGTGCTGAGGACAGAAACTGCATGGTTCGGAGACAAATGGCTTGTGATTCCACTTCTATTTGAGGCATTCTGTGATCTGAAACATTTCCCACTTTGTGAATGCATTTTATAGTCAATAACACATATTAAACCTTAAATAACCTCATGTATCCATTTGTTGAATTAAATAATGTCCTAAGTTGTATCTGGTAAGTGAAATGCCAAACAAATTCTAAAAATTACGATGTTTTGCTCTTTCTGGCCACACCTCTGACTTCGCCCACTGACCTAATCCTCAGGTTATTCCAGCAGTCTGATTTCCCACACACAGTTCCCTACTTTTTTAACCAACTTCGACCACTGAGGTAGCCGAATGCATTGCGGACTCTGTGCAAAGGCAGCGATGGACATAACCTGACAGGTGCAGGTATAGCCTTGAATCAAAAGTATTTACACAAGAGTTGAATGTTCTAAACAATATTGTTTCAGGGTTGACTTTAAAAGCCACTTTCCATGTATCCCATAACTTATTTCTGCCAATTATTACTCGATTAGATTGTTTGTGATTGTACAATCCTTAAAATTCATCTGGTCTTACCACTCCATACTCAGACTGCATACAGGCATAAAATAAGTAATACAAGTCAGGAACTTAAAACAAAAATACTCATTAATAATGTACAAGCTAAATGCCGACGGTCAATCCCTAGTACACAGCAATCATTTTTCCAAGATATAATATCCTATAAACAAAGTATATGCTATTGAATATTGAATAGTAACCTGGTGAGGATGTTTTGGCTCTCAAATGTAATTTGAACGTGCCTTTATCAGGACCATGTCACCATGATCTTTGAGTAATATATTATCATAGTAATGTGGGCGGTCGCTGCTCAATGCCACTAAAGTGCTTAAGCTCTTTTGGCACTGAATATTTATATTGTTGATAACCTAAAGAGGTTGAGCACATGCCCAGCTGCCCCATATTCTCACCTTTTTGGCAACTTTCACCCACAGCTTGAAAAACACGTCTCTCATATTTCTTCCTGTAAAAGCTTATTTTACTTCAAACAAGACTCAGGATACTTTGATATTAATATTATTAGATGTGCCAAAGTGTTTCCATTCCCATCACCTCTCAACAAATCAGCACATAAAAAGAACTAATTCTCAACAAAAAGATTTCAATGTTCTCTGCTGCCCAAGAGCATAACAGTGCCTTTCACTCATTTGTACAGATGTATTTTTAGACTGCTCTAAAGACTACTAAAGCTAATGTCACCCTGCCTTTGTGCTATCCACAGGTTGAGAGAGACCCCTATCAATGCCATAGGAGACCCTTCTCAAACACCACAATAAACTGATAGAGCCAGAAAAGTTATGCAGAACCCTTCTGTTGCTCTGTTACACATTTTTTTAGATTGACAGAAATCATTCAGAAGGAATCAAATACAAACTAGATTGACATGGTTAAAGTGTTCTGACACTGCTTTATACAAATGACACACAGGGTCAATAATACATTGGCGAAGATTCTGCGGCTCAACCAGAACGGCTGAGGACATCCATAGAGTTAAGACATTCCTGTCTGCCAGTTGGAACCTCTGTTCTGGGAGGAAAGCCATAACAGCAGTGGCTCACTTCCAAGCAACAAAGGTTTAATCAGCCAGCACCATGTTTAAAGTGCCTGTTAGGCAAATCCTTTTGCTTAGAGAAAACAAACTACCATGGCAGGAATTTATTCTCTCTAAACAAAAAGTGACTGGCCTGATTTGCTGGGAGGTTTCTCCATGGGCATCTGGGGCTATCCGGCATTTCCCTACCCATGTCCACTGTGCATCACATAGCAGACACTTGCAGGGAAAATAAGGGATGGTGGATCTTCCCTCAATTGAGCAGGGGGGCTGCCACTATGATCCAGTGGTCCTGTGGCAGATAGACAACTCAATGAGGAGTTACCATCAACAGAACCAAAGAAAACGCTATCAAAGGTAGCCTCTAAAGGGAACAGGAGAACTGTTGGTTTAGGGACAGGAAGGACCAGGGTTTACAGTTCTCCTCCCTCTCTACCGATCTATTTTTTCCCTAAAAGGAGGTCTTCAATTTAAATTGGTTATGGACCAGGCCTACTTTCTTGTAAGGGTCTCCACCTGGAGCAATGCATTTAAAAAAACTTTTTTTCGATGTAAATGAAGTGGAATTAGCTAAAAAGTATAAATACCCAGGGTTGAGTGTATCAGGCTTGTGTAGCTGGACAACCTGCTATGAGAAAGTTGTCAGTCAAGAATTGTTCTGTTGCATCTTTTGTTAATTAGACATATTTACTTTATTTATTCTGAGGAAGATGATAATATTATAGTCTTTAGAGTAGATAAAATTGCTGCAATAGGCTATGGAAAAAATGTAAAAGTACCCTTATGCGTAAAAGTTGAGAAAATCAACTATTAATATGGCCAAGTTGGACACAGGCTATTTCTTCATGAAAAAGTTACTCAAGTTACCCAATGGCAGGGAGAAGTGTAGGACTTCCCTCCTTTCATGTATAAAAAAACCTTCTTCAGGGTTAGAGGCGATGTACTCCTTCTCCAGGAGTTTTCAAATTTTCTGAAGGAAAACATTCTAGGGCAAATGAGGGATCACCGAAACATGACCCCCTACCCTTTAGGACCCCAGGGACCTGCCCCCGCTGCCTTTAAATTGCTCATGTGAGCGTAGTAGAGGCCAATTTTTCTGATGATTTTATTTATTTTGTTGCTGTGAGGACTGAATTTTGAAACAAAAGGGATCCTGAACATCGATTTCTTTGGTTGAATGGTGAGGAGGTGTTCTCTATGGCAGTACCATACTCTTTTCTTTGCTTTGGTGACCAACCGTTTAGGGTATTACGATGTATTAGTTTTTTGGTGAGGATGTCAGACTCCCTGAAATAGTCTTTTTTCCATTTGCAGTTCCAGCGGATCCGGAGGAATTGGCCATACGGTAGTCCATCACGTAGTCCACGGGGATGGTAGCTGGAATATAGCAGCAGGGTATTTTTCTCGGTCGGTTTCCGGTATATGCATAGTGCGCCACCAACGCTGTTCACCATCACTTGCGTCGCCACTTGCACTTTGTACACTTTTATGCACCAAGTTTCATATGGTTGTCACCAATTCAATTTATACATTGCTGTTTTCAACTGTATACATCCGACCATGGAACTAATGTTACAATATAAAGATGAGTAACTATCTTGTGTCATACCAACGAGTATTCTCCTTCTTTCTTTCAAAGTAATGCTACGTGCATGCATGTTTTAATTGTCTACCGACTCTTACCTCTCAGGACATTGTTTCTGTGTTGCATCTTACCTACCCAGTCCTGAATTGGTTTATGGGTTACACTCCTGTTAACCTTAAAATAATAAGGCACGCAATTGGGCAAAGGCGGGCGCATGTCCCACCTTTGCTCCGCCCATTCCCACTGGTGTCAAGGACACGCTGACACCGACAGGCTCCCTTGCCCCCGCTCCTCTGTTGTGCGTGTGCACCACTAGTTTTGATTTCCGCCCTTTAGGTCTTGTTCATTCAGGAGGGTGAGAGAGCAAGCAGGGCCCGGCTGAGTTATGTGAGAGGGAAGGCAATGGTGGAATTTTATCAACGTCAATATCAAAATAAGGCAACAAAAACTATACAGACGTCATGCGTGCAGACTGGCGAAAGTAGAATAAGCAAGCCAATAATATTTAAGCAAATACTTGCTATTGCGTACTCTACAATTACAGCTACATGCACTAGGATAGCTTTATCGTTTTAATCGGAGGCTGCTACTTAATTTAATTTCATGTTTATTTATCTGCTGTGGGTACAAACCTTGTTTCTAATCGCGTATATCGCTGCTCTAGAGCTTCTGTGTAGAGCGGTGACCTGGGTCTGCCTGAGAAATAAACTCTGACGATTTTATATCTGCGTAACTCCGGCGAGATAAGCGAGCTTGCAGGGTATAACCCTCCAATGGTTTACGCAGTGAGCTTCCCATCCGAATTAAGATATTTATAGAACTTTATCCTGCGAAAAAATAACCAGACTAGCTCAAGCTGAAAATAATCGCTGCTGTGCCCTGTAATTCAACCTAAAATGAGTGACAACCCAAATATCTGTGTTGTAGACATGGTTAGACCCAACACAATGAACCAATTTAGAAGTTTGCTCTGGACACAGCTGCGAGGACGGACTCCCCTCACTATACACCATGACGTTGACAGACACGGAAGAACCCCCATTGCCCTGGTTCTTTATTTCCATTACTTTTCATTCTCCCTTTCCCCTTACATGTCGCTCCCTCCCACCTGGGGGGCGCAGCAGTTTATCTGTAGCCCGAGGACCGCAGAGTCAGTCATATGTTGGCACTCGCATACGCCAGCATTCCTAATGTTGAAAACCTACGGGTTGGAGTGCAATACTTGCATGTGTTCAGGTTCTGTGCCACTTTGTGTGTTTGTGAGAGCAGCGTTCTGTGTCTTATGTACTTTTGAGCACGCATTTATCTATTACCGGGTGTGCGTTTGTTTGTTAGTCTGATTATCGATGACTGTGAATTTTTGTGTGTGCTCCTGTCCCTTTATGCCTATGTGAACGGATTGAATTTGTCATTATTGTGTGCATGTGGCTGTGTGTGTCCTTGTGGGCCCAAAGTATTTGTCATTATTGACTGCATGCGTGTTTCTGTTTGTGTGTACGTCTATGATTATCGATGGCTATGCCTATGTGTCTGTGTTTGTGAGCGTGTAGCACCTGTTGTTATTGACTTCATTTCCCTTCATTGCATTGGGCTGGAGCCGGCCTTGATCTCCTTTTTGGCAGCCATTCATGAAAACTCCTCGGCGGCAGTTCGCTATAATGAGAATGGCAGCCTAACTGATGCATGGGCCATAAAGCGAGGGGTGCGACAGCGGTGCATTTTGGCACCCCTGTTGTTTACACTTTACATTAATAAATTGGGCGATGTATTGACCTGCTCTTGTAAGGATGTCCCAAGATCAGGTACAAAAATGATCCCTGCATTACTGTACGCAGATGATGCGGTTTTGGTAGCGAGGACGTTGCGTGGGTTACAATCCCTTCTAGATTGTTTTATTGATTTTATGGACTCTCCAGACTTAATTACAAGCCTCAAAAAATCACACTCAATGTCAATTGGTATGGGCTAGTCAAAAAAGGTAAAATTTTATTGTAAGGGATTGGAACTCACGAAAGTCCCTGCCTTCCCGTATTTAGGTGTTCTTTTTGATGAAAGACGTTCGTGGGTCATGCAGCGTGCACATAAAAAGAACACCCTTGCCAGGGCATCTGGGGCTATATTAGGGTTTGCACAAAGAATATGATCTATACCACTCCCTGCCCTCATGAAAATATATAACGCTAAGTTCCTCCCAATGGTGACCCATGGGAGTGATGTATGGGGTTACACTGAGACTAGTGACATCCAGACAGTTGAAAACTATTTTTTTGGAGGCTGCTGTCGCTTCCAGCTTCCACTCCAATTTTTAATCTCCATGAGGATTTAGGTGTCAGTTTCATCTCAGACCAGATCGCGGTTGCCCCATTATTATGTTGGCTAAGAATCTGGGCTCAGCCGACACCTAACCTGAATCAGCTGGTCATTTAGGACTGCGTGTCTTTGGACAAAGGTCTTGACATCCCGTGGATCTGTTATTTTAAGACACAAATGGACTCACTGGGCTGCTCTAATTTATTTTTAAGTCCCAGAGCCCTTGGCAAGGCGGCCATCAGAGGCCTGAAGCACCAGTTTCTGAACAGATCGATGTTAATAAGGGAGGAAGTGGAAGTAGCCAAACCCTTAGTGACGAGCTTTGTTATGTTAAGTTTAGGCAGGGAGATGCAGCCGTACCTAACTTACATAAATAAACTCTATCATTTATTTGCCCTAATTAGATTTAAGCATAACATGGTGCCCTGGTTACTATCGTTTCCAAAAGGCTTTTTTAAAGAGGGTTTGTTGGGCCCCTGTCCCTGTGATAACTTCTCAGAGCAGAACACCCTCCATATGGTATTTTTCTGCCATTTTTATGTTACGCTATGCGAAAATTTATTTTGCCACTCTTAAGAGGGGGTAAGTTTGAGCAAGTTAGACCAGCGCTAGCCTATTTGCAAATGCTGGGATCCCCGTTTGTGTGTTTCGGGGTAGCCAGCTATAGTACAGGGGCAATTAGGCGAAGGAACAAACTGCAATTATAGTGCTTGTTTTCTTCTTTTTAACTATTTCGAGTAAAATTGAGTTGTTTAGTTAATATATTTTGGTGTGTGACAAACTTTTTAATATATTTATTTGAACACCAAGGGTTGCTTTTTGGTGGGAATTTGTACCAGAAGCTGGCTCATGGTCTTTTTTGCAACTGGTTTATAAATTGAAATGAATTTGTGTACTGTTTATAATTGGTCTTAGGTAGCATGAAATGTGATTTGTACTTTGATGGTTTTAAAATTTTAAAAGAATAAAGTAATTTTTGACTTTGACTTTGTTTGTGTGTTCCCTTGTGGACACACATTTTTTCTTTATTGACTTCATGTCTGTTTATGTGTTCCCTTTTGGATCCGCAGCATTTGTCATTATTGACATCACGTGTATTTCTGTGTGCGTCTCTGACAATCGGTGACTAAGTGGCCGTGTTTGTGTGTGCTTGTGAGCGCGTAGTATTTGTCGTTATTGACTTTGTTTGTGTTTGTGCGTGCCCGTGTGAGCGCGTAGTATTTATCATTAATTACATTGTGTAGGTTTGTATTTGTGTATGCGTCTTTGATTACCATGGCTATGTGGCTGTGTTTGTGTGTCCTTGTGGGCGCATAGGATTTGTCATTGTTGACTTCATGTGTGTTTGTGTGTGCTGGTCCTTGTGAGCGGGTAGTATTTGTCATTATTGACTTCATGTGTGTTTGTGTCTGCGTCTGTGAATATGGTTGACTATGACTGTGTTTGTATGTGTGCTTGTCAGCGTGTAGTATTTGTCATTATTGACTTCATGTGTGTTTGTGTGTGCGTCTATGATTATCATGGCAATGTGACTGTGTTTGTGTGTCCTTGTGGACCCGCAGTATTTGTCATTATTGACGTCCCTTGTATTTGTGTGTGCATCTGTGACAATGGGTGACTATGACTGTGTTTGTGTGTGTCCTTGTCAGCGCTCAGTTTTTGTTATTATTGACTAATTATTGATTAGTTATTGACTCCATATGTGTTTGTGTGCGCGCCTGTGACTATTGATGGCTGTGACAGGTTTTGTGCTCATCTGTGCCTGTGCCCTTCTGAGCGTATACTTGTTGTCATTATTGCGTGTATGTATCTTTCCGTTTTCCTGTTTGTGTGTTCCTTGCGTCCTCCTGCGGTCATATATTTTGCTGTAGGTCTGGCACTTACGCAAGTTTAAGCTATTGGCATTGTAAATGACAATGACTTTTATTTATGTTTTAAAATCCAAAACATAAATACATTTTTATTTACAATTTACAATTTACAATGCCAATAGCGAAACTTGCATAAATGCCAGACCTATTGCATTGCAAATGCTTGTTTTTTAAGAGGAGTGGGCGCACAACACCTATCTCCAAGCCAATAGTTGCCCTTTGGGCCCTCCCGGGGCATTCAGTTGATGCCCACCCAGGGCACCCACAAAACACTATGTTGGGGCTGGGTGGGAGCCACAGGGCCCCTGCGCCCCTGATGGCTCCCCACATGCACCTATCCTGAGTGTATCAGGAGACAACATTGCACCCGCCTGGCGGGAGCAGCTATTTTTGAATGATCCCACCAGGCGGAAGCAATCTGAGTTTCCTTGCCAGTATGAGCATGGGCAGGTAAATACATGTCTGCTCCCACCTGGAAGGAGCATTTTTAAAGCTCCTAAAGGTGGGAGCAGACAACTATTTCTGCGAGGGCTCTTGCGGACAGAGAAACAGTGTCCCAAGGGTGGGTGTCCCTGGACGCAGTGACAGAGCTGGTACCGGGGTCCCTTCCAGGATCACGGAGTGCAGACATGTGCCCCTCCCCTTTTTTTATGTTGGCCATCGGGGAAGGGGTCCCAGGGGCATTTTGAGGCTCACCGCGGGGGGCTGCGCTCACTCTCCCTTTTTATTTGTATTTGTCCATGATGGATGGGATTCACAGGACCTCTAAAGGCTCAGAAGAGGTGCCTTGTGCCCCCTATAATTTATTATTATGTCATTTTGTTGGCCCATAGTTTATGGTCCCCGAGGCCTTTTGAGGTTCAGGGAGGGGGGGTCACATGCCTCCCTCCCCTAAATATTGAAATTTGTCTGGGTACTCCCATTTAAAAAAAAATTGCTGCACATTGATCGATTTCCCACAAACTCACAGCAAATAATTACAAAAAATGATTTTGGCACTCGAAGGACCCCCAGCCAAGCCTACGGGGGCAGGATATCCCTACCCTACCCCCGTATATTTTATTTTGACATTATGTATAGGATTTTTGATTGATTTACACCAAAGTATCAAAAGCACGCTTTCTGTACCAAGATCTAGCTTTCTGGTGAATTTTGTGTAAATCCTTTCAGCTGTTTGAGCTGTAGCTGTCATTGTCACCACTGGGTGGTTATAGTTAGAATTGTGTTTCCATAGGAAATACATTTTTGTCTTGCTAATACCTCTGGCCCCAGTTGACAAATCTCCATGAAACAACTGAAGTAAAAGTGCTACTTTTTGAAAATTTTGGGGTGACTTGTCAAGTAGGGGGCCAAGAAGAAGGGGTGGTCCCAAAAACTTTAGACACAGCTTTAGCCCAAACTGCTGAATGGATTAACACCATATTTTTCAGAAAGCTAGATCTTGGTCCAGAAAGGTTGCTTTTTGTGTTTATGCATGAATCGGTTAAGTAGATTTGAAGAAATTAATGTTAAAAAAAATTGTATATGTCACGCCACAAAGGATCTGCGAGCCAAAAGATCTCAAACTCAGATCTGATTGACTGCAACCACCTCAACCAGGAAGTGGTGGGAGCATCTTTGGATGCAAGACTATGTACAGAGCCCTAAACATTTTTTTAAAAATAAAGAAAGGAAAAGGGTAAGGATACCCTGACACCCTAGGCCTGGAGGTGTGGTCCCAAAAGGACCCTGGTGTCAAAATTTAAAAAAATATATATGTTCCTGTCAATTCGAGGATCCAAAAATCTGCAGCAACTTAAAAAAAAGAATTTTGGCATTCTGCGCTTGTTTTTAAAACAGTGTGGGCCAAGGCCCAGGGCATAATGCATGTTTTTTTTGGGGGGGGCATGGCTACCCTCCCGAGCCATTTTTGGCCGTAGGGACCCCATTTCACTTGAAAAAGGCCCTGTTAGGCTGAAACACGCAAGTGAAGTGGTTATGCTTTGAGAAAATAAATTAGCAAGTAACCGGATTATTGAGTGTGGTGTACGTTTTGCATTTGTGTTTGAAGGGGCCCCAAAACGTGTTTTCCCCATGCTATTTCCCATAGGACCTTTAGCCACAGCTACATCCCGAACTGCTGAACGGAATTACGCCAAATTTGGCAGAGATGTAGTCCTCAGTTCAGACTTGTGCCTTTTTCTCAAATGGTGTCAATGTGTTCATTAGTTCCTGAGAAAATTACAGTTAAAAGCATATATAAATCTATGGGCGCGGTGAATCTGCGGACTGTAAGAGCACCATGGCCGCACCATATGCACACCCTTCCGATCACATGCTGAATGCTAATTGGCTGTCAATTAGTTGTCCACATTTGAAACCAGGAACTGTTGGCAGCCATTTTGTGCCTCGGTAGAAGCAACGCTGAAGAAGTTAATCTAACAAGTGTGCAAAACGTTGAAAGGGGGCAGGGTAGAAATACTTTGATCCTCTAGACCTGCTTAGGGGGTCCCAGAAGGACCCCAGGGTCCACAATTTTATTTTTATTTTTTAAACGGCAAGTGCGCGTACGGTGCGCGGACTTTGCCGTAAAGAAATGAAATAAATAAAACTGAGATTTTTTTATAATTAGCCTTCGAGGGGTCCAAATCCTGGGGGCAAAATATTTCATTTTATGGGGGGCCCAGAGGGGCTCCCCGGCCCCAAGGACTGTCACCCCCCGGGGCTGCAAAAAAAAATGATGGGGGGGCTCGAATGCCCTCAAAGCCCAGGGGACCACCCTGCGGCTTTATGTATCGTGGGAGGGGGGCTACGTGGCCCCCCTCCTGGAGCACTCGAGGGCCCTAGGGACCGCTACCCCCCAGGGCCGGCTCCTGCAGTGTCCCGGGGTATGCACCCCCGGGACAATGCTGTTTGCTATGGGAGGGCGGGAGCGCTGGGATACCCACTGGGTGACTACGCGCTCTATAAAAACCATAAAACCATAAAATAAATAAAATAAATACTTGGTTTGGATTTTGAAAGAGCGAGCAGGGAACCCTGTTCTCTTTTTCAAAATCCAAACCAGATTGCTTTTCCACATGGGGAGCTGCATATTAGCATCTCCCCATGTGGAAAAGCAATGCCGTCTCCCAAACGCATAGAAGTTGTGTACCAAAAGCTCACATCAGGGGACCGCACTGAGTGCTGCAATGGGTGCGCGTAAAATAATAGCCCCTATCAGTAATTTTTTATATACCCGGGGACCCCATCCCCCGGGGATTATAGAAAACGTTGGGGACCATGGGGGGGAGCCTCAATGGACCCATGGTCCACCGGCTCCCCGCGCCCTTCGGGAGCCGGCATTGCTAACATGCATGTGGAAAAGCAATCTAGTTTAGATTTTGAAAGAGAGAATAGATTTCCCTGGTCTCTCTTTCAAAATCCAAACCCAGGAGCATATTATCAAGAACGGCGTTATAATTATCGCCGCTTCAGTGGCAGAAAACTGCAGCTAAAGCGGCGATAATGGGCTTGATAATATGCCCTTGTGAATTTCCATAGAAGCCCATGTTCTGGTGTGAACATGGGCTTCTATGGGAATTCTCTGCGGCATATTATCAAGCCCATTATCGCCGCTTTAGCTGCAGTTTTCGGCCGCTAAAGCGGCAATAATTATAACAACATGCTTTATAATATGCCCGCAGTTTGCTATAGGAGGGCAGGAGCCGCTAGACTCAAGCCCTCTCATAGCAAACAGCAGTGTCTTGGGGGTAGGCACCCCGGGACAGTGCAAGAGCCGGCCCTGGTGGGGGTGGTGGTCCCCAGGGCCCTCGAGGGCTTCAGGCGGGGGCCACGCAGCCCTGCTCGCACAATACAGAAAGTCCCGGGGGTGGTGGTCCCCAGGTCTTGAGGGGGCGTTGAGTCCACACCATCTCTAATTTTGCCGGGGGGGGCCTTGGAGTCCCCCCAACCAATTATGGGTAGGCAAGCTCCCTTAGCTATGGCATTAGCTAGGAGCTGGATATATTCAGCCCACAATCCTGTGTCTTGGAGGAACAGATCAGCGGGGATACAGTCGAGCCCCAGGGCCCTGCCCTTTGGGACCCGAAGTAGAACATTTTCTACTTCAAGCTTTGTTACATGAAGAATTGGGATTACTGTCGGCATTTCTGTGAAAACACTTATTGCAGTGTCACAAGTAAATTGACCTTTGCAGTGGGAAACCCATTGCTGGGGCTCCACATGGTTTGAGGGTATGTTTGCTGGTAAGCCATTTCCCCACTTTACCAGATGCCAAAACGTGGTCATGTCTCTCCTAGAGCAAGCCTGCAGGATGGTGACCCAATGCTCTTCGTCCCATTCTCTTTTGGCCGCTAACTGCGCAGCCTTATAATCAGTCCTACTTTTACTTATTAGTGCCCTATCTTTACTCCTAATAGCTGCTGCTAGCGCTCTGTAGGCTATCCAACAAGACAAATTGTACCATTCAGCTGATTTTGATCGTGCAGGTTTGGTTGGTTCATTACCTTTAGTAATAACAAACATTTTAAGTTCATTAAAAAGGTGCTCGTGAACATCAACTGCTCTATTGCTCTGTACTTCCTGCTCTACCGCTACCTGTAATGTTGATATAGCACTAGATACCAGCATATTCATGTAGTTCACACACTCGACTTAACACGCTACTCTGGACCATTCAAGGCGACGTGTGTCATTAGTCATGTGGGCCTCTACATATTCTGAGCTGACTACCATACCCTCTGCATGGATAGAATTAAAATAGCGTAAAGAAAGTAGCAAAGGGTTGTGATCACTTTCAGGACGAACATGTACCTCCATATCCAGTAAGCTCGGCCAGAGTTCTTTACTAAGCAAAAAAAAGTCTATATGACTAGCACGTTGCCCACTAGTAAAGGTTGGCATCCCAGTTTTATCCGAGTTAGTACGCCCATTTGCTGCTCTCACCCCATGTTCCAGGAAGAACACATTCAATTGTAGTGCTGCGCTAGACCATTTCTTAATAACAGGGAGATCCAGTAAGGGAATAGACCACGATTCATCCTCTTCTGCACTAAAATACATGTCCTAGATATGAAGGGGTTTGAATGTACAATTGAAGTTGCCGGCTATAAGAACCTTATCATGCCCTTGGTTGTTAGGTAAAAAAGAATCTGAAATGGCAACCGTTTCCGAAACCTTGCCACCTTGATTGCTCCTGGAGTAGACATTTATGAGTAACATGCCAGGGAGACTCCCCTTGTGTAGCTTAATAATAAGAATGTCCCTGGAGTCAATGTAAATCTCCTCGAGCTTGGATCGATGACACTGCCTTACCCATGTAATCAAACCCCCTTTTGGTCTACCTCGCATTCCCTGTTCAGCAACTTTAGAAAAATTTAGATATCCGGGACGGAAAACTTTTTCCACGGCCCAAGTCTCCTGCAAGAACACGAAGTCCTGAGCTTCAATAAATGTGGACCATTCACTGGAGACTGTTTTGCTCACAAGACCCGCTATATTCCAGGAGATCAGTTTTGGGTCAGTGTTGTCACTGTGGAGATCGATATTGCTTATTACAGAACTTTGGCCACACCCAGGTGCAGAATAATTAATCTCATTACCGAGGCCAGTCTCTGCAAAGTCACGGCAGCCGGGAAGTGCCACTATAGATCCCCGGGTGATGAGTGTGTACCCATGGTTGGCGTACCATGGACATACATGGGGGAAGCGACACTTGGATTCAAGCCTTGTGGTGCTACACCTCTTCCCAGGTCTGCCAGAGTAGGAGGAATCTTCTAAATGAGGGGTATACAAATCAGTCAATCTATGTCCTCTACACTTGTAAATGGCTCGAATCTATTATGAACGGATATATTAAAATCATACTGATTCCACACCTGCGGCTCATTCCAATGACAACCCCTTTTGGGAGTGTGCGTAATGGTATTGCGATAGAAAAACCCAAGTAGCATTATAGAAATACCATCCCTGCTCAGGTGTCTTGCCCCTGCCCCTTCCAAGATCATCCTTACAAGTTGCGGAGACCCAAAATTCAGAACCACACAGTCACCACTAAATGTAAATGTAAATGTAAATGTAAATGTAGTAGTATTTGTATAGCGCACCGAATCGACCCCGAAGGGGTATCTCAGGCGCTTTTACACATACCGCTGTGGAACCCTTCCTGCTGTTCCCTGTGAAGTGCCCACTCCTGGGCACCCCCAAGGTGAAGCTAGTCATCCTAGCGTTGTTTGGACCGTTGTGGAGATTAAGCTACACTACACACTTTGGGTAACGTACCTACCCAAGGGGTTCTACGGGTCATTTTAAAATCCCAAAAAAGATGTGTGTCCAACCCTGTTCTGTTATGTAATAAATGAAGGGCCTTGTTTTTAAGGGCTGACCAGTGTTACTCCGAGCTATATTTACAAGCCCCTTGCGCCACTTTTGCGGTACTTTTCCCATGTTCAAAGTGAAGTAAAAGTGGCAGAACGGGCTTGTAATTAAGACCCTTTATTTCTAACGCATTTAATCGGAGGCATTGTGCATCTAGGCTGCACTGCTTACCTTCTGTAAACACTGTGGCCAACAAAGTTCACAACTTGAACTCAGCTTTGGTTGCACACTGCAGACTGTCTTACCTTCAGCCTCGGCAGTGTGGACAGCAGTGTCCATAACTTTAAAAGAGAAAGAGAAAAAATGTGAGAGAGAGTGAGAGAGAGAAAGAGAGAAAAAACAACATTAAAACTGAGAGAGAGAGAAAGTTATAGATGGAGCAGTTAATACTGGAGAAAATCTTTGTAGCTTACCTTTTTGCCTCCTTTGTGTGTCCAAGCACGTGCTGGTTCATAGTGCACCCTGTAATTTAGTGATCTGAAAGATAGTATATAGAATTAGTAATAGCATAGTACATACAACTACACACGCATATTTTTGCTTTATTTCTTTGTACATTCAGGATACTGTATTTTTATCAATTTCCACTGTAAGGAGGTGTCTGCGCTGTTTTTCTTCCAAAGTACTATATCCCATGCACTCCCACTGCATAGCGGTGAGTTCTCCATACTGGGTACCAAGACTGTTCCACCCTATTGACACCCAGAGTCCGGAGGTGAGTGTTTTTTCTTGCGCATTCAGGGGCCTAAGCTCCTTGCGCCATTTTTCCCATGTTAAAAGTGACACAAAAGTGGCGCAAGGGGCTTGTAAAACTGCCCCTCAGATTGTTGTAACGTATTTGTTAGACCTGGCATCTCTGGCGTGGTTTCCCCCTATCTTTTTGCCACTACCTCCTGTATTTTTGATGCTGTGCTGGATTTCGTTTTTGCTGGTTTAGATGCTTTGGGCACTTTGCCACTGCTGTTCAGGGTCAAAGTGCAAGTGCTCCCTGTGTAAATTGTTATTGTGATTGGTTATCCATGAGTTGCATATTTGTGTCATCAAGAAGTCCGTAGTAAAGTGCACTGAATGTGCCAGGGCTGGTGGTAATAAATGCTACTAGTGGGCCTGCAGCACTGATTGTGCCACCCACATGAGTAGCCCTAAAATGGTGTCTCAGGCCTGCCACCGCAGGGCCTATGTGCAGTCCGTGATTTGCCATGTCCTCCTGGTCAGTGTCCCCACTGGCCAGGCCTAACTCTTCCCTTTCGGTACACATTGGTCACCCCTATGGAAGGCCCAAGGTACCCCCTTGGGCAGGGTTTAGTGTATGTGAAAGGTAGAACATGTACTCGTGCAGGTGACATGCTCTGGTAGTGAATTACAGCCATTTTTGTTTTTCACTATTGTAAGGCTATCTTGCCCCATAGGCGATCATGGGGAAAGCTGGCTACAGTGGCTACCCTCGTATCTTCCCATAGGAGCAAGATAGGACATAACAGTCTAATATCCGTGAACTCAGAATTAAATAACACATCTTTTAAGAAAGGTGTTTTTTAAATCCTGTGTTTGAGAACAGCACTTTTAGAAAGTTGCTGTTCTCTTGTCTGACCTTCCTGTGTTGCTTGGCCTGATTGTGAATTGACTGTCTGGTTTGTGAGGGGCAGGGGCTGGGTGGCTCCCAGAGTCTGAGTGGGCTATCCCTGGGCTGAATTGCTCCATCTGCATCTTGAGTGGTGGGAGGGGGTAGCACCTGGGCCTGAACAGGGCTGTGCCTGCCTTCCACAATGCTGGCTCCACCTCCTGCTGGGCGGCGGATGACCCTGCCCCTCTCTCTGAAAGGAAAGGAGAAGCCAGGAATACAAATTTCTCAAGGTATACCCAGAACTGGTTCAGACCGGGGTCAGAGCCCTCCTGCACAAAGGGAACATAGACTTTTAGGGGTATAAGTACAGGACCCCTGACTACAGAAAATTAGATCATCCTGGAAACAAGAAGGAACCTCTGCCACGGAGAAAGCTGGAAGACTGAAGAAGAAGGACTGCCCTGCTGTGTGATGCTGGACTGACCTGCAGTTGCTTTGCTGCCTCGGAGAGGGGAAGGACTTTGTTGTTGCTTGGTCCCCTTACTTGAAGGAATCTCCAAGGGCCTGTTGTGAGCTGGCTCCCTGTTTTGAAGTCCCAGGAACAAAAGGACTTCACCCCCAGCTTCCCTGAGCTCTGCTGAGAGAGCTCTATCCTTCCAAGAGTGCTTAGGCCAATTGTGGTGCCTCTGGAAGTTGTACCTGGGCTGGGAAGCTGGAAACCAAGATTTGAGAGACTTTGCTACAGAAAAGGTATTGCATCGCTCGCTTGCGGAGTGCATTCCTGACAGTGCGAGGAAATTTCCACTGCTACGAAGGCCGAGATCGTTACAGTGCCTGTTGGCCCTGCCGGAGACGTCGCACCCTTCGTTTGTGGGAAGATTACCATCACTGTGAGCATCATCACAGAGCCTGTCATCGCTGAGTAAGATCGCTGCACCGCTTGCTTGCGGACCGCATCAGGTTGCTGCGAACATCGTCGCAAAGCCATTGCATCGCGGAGCTGCGAGAGGAAGATCGCCGCTGGATCACGCATCGTGGTCCGGAGATCGTCGCAGACCCTACAGATCATCGCATCGTGCCTACGCACTGGAATCCATACAAGTCATCGCCTTCCTCCCCATACAGACCGGATTCATCGCAACACGCCCGCTGCTGCAGCGGGGCTGTCGCCAATGCCTCACCATGGTCTCAGGAGCAATGCATCGCTTGTTTTCCACTGCACCAGCTTCTGCTTTGGAACTTTTTCGCATTTAAAAGGTACTGTTGGCAAATCGTGACGCAGCTGTGAACTTTTCACGAAACTGTGGATTAATTTTATCGCAACTTTAAGAACTCTTTCGCAACCATATTGTTGAACTGTGTATGTTAGATTTTTGTCGTTTTGAGCTTGTGTAGTTTGGATTAAATACCTTTATTTTTCTAAAAAGTTGTGGAGTAAGTTTGTGGTGTTTTCACTGTGTTACTGTGTGTGTTGGTACAAATACTTTACACATTGCCTTTAGATAAGCCTGACAGCTTGTGCCAAGCTACCAAGGGGGTGAGCAGGGGTTATCTAAGAGTGTTTCCTCCTTACCCTGACTAGAAGCAAGGGTCCCTATTTGGACAATGGTACCTAACTCTGCCAACTAGAGACCCCCAGTTCTAACAATATCTATTCTAACTGCCTGGAGGTAAGTGTACACTTCCACGCAGTCAAGCTGCTGCACACTATCCACTCTCTCCGCCCAGCGGTGACTTGCCGTTGCTTCGGAAACAAGCTTCTTTGCACACCTTGTGCCATTGGCATGATTCAAAGAGGGTGCACCACGTGTCGTAGCAGCCTTCTTAGACATTGTTATGATGGTCACTCATCATTGCAGAATGAACGAACATTGAGCTTCCGAGGCGGTTGGGGGGTGTGGATGCCAATTTGTGAATCACAACCTGTAAGATAAAAAATAAATTAACGTTGTGTGTCATTTTTTTTATCAAATCAGAGAAGAAGTTAGAGAGTGGCTGAAAAGAAAATTCACAGCTCACCTTTCTGAGACAAGGACGGGCCATCACTGCGCTTGCGATGGGACCAACTCTAAAATGGAGTAGAGCTTGTGTACTCCTTTTAATTGGTAGGGTCACAAGTGTAGTGGCGCATGTGCTGGATGGGGGTGGTGTGGGTGTATACCAGCCATGAGGGAGTGTGTGTGTGCCATTCTGACAACTTGACCTGGAAGTAAGAAATCTGTACAATGGAAATCTGGGCAATGTTGCGTTGTTGTGTTTTCCTGGAAGCGTAAGCGGAGTAGGCTGGCCTGACGTATGCCAGTGCTGTGCGAGGCTGTGAACCATGATTCCGGAACTATGGGCATGGTTCTGTCGTGAGGTATATGAGAAATCAAGTCATTCGGGTGTCCGTCTTGTAGTACTGACGTCACCTGGCTCTTAAACGCAAATGTGTCATTACATCTGTAAAGTACCACAGCATGGTCAATGTGGAAGGTACGGGGTATCACTGACCCTATATTCATCTATAGTTGCACACATAAAAGATGGTGGACGTGATGTATTTCTGAGAATATGAATGTTTGTTGTACATTCAGTGGAGTGTTGTACCCGTAGTAATACAGGGCTATGAAAGCTTTAGGATGCAGTTTTTTGGTACATGAAGGGCAGCTAATATATACGTATGGGGTCATTCAGGTACACTGTCGAACTAGGTGCTGGAAATCAGTGTTTGAGCCTCTGAGTCGCGTCCACATCCTGTTATTGAAGAGAAATGACGTAATCTATGCGTGCCTGAAAATTTACTGTAAATACGGTGCTCATGTAAATTGCTGATATAGTTTTGGGTGGACTATGCGCTATATAAATATGCACACACTCCCTTTTTTCTCCGCAAATGCTATTTTCTATTCAAATATTTTTTAAACTGTTGCCCAAATTCTTATTATTATAAGAGGGCTTGATTTACTTTCAGTTAAAGTAGAATAGAAGTGCTACTACAAACACTCCCTCACTACTTCATCTTTCTTGTTTTTGGTACATTTCTTTTCAATTATTTTTTATGAAAACATTGTGACTGTTAAAAAGCATTTTTTTATTATTTGATAATTGACATTAATATTTTTTTCATGTTTACTGCTTGCAACGATAAACCTCCAGTTCTTCATGAGTGAAAATACGTCACAGTACTACACAATATACATACTGATAGACCCATTTTTACTGTAGAAAAAAAAGAGAATTGCTTGATCTTTTTTTTATTGTACATATTTCAAGCCTTCTTTTTTTTGTGTGTCTTCGTAGTATTTTAAATTCACCACGATAATACATGAACTGTTGTTACATCATTTCGTTTCTAAAGTACAATTATACTTTTACACACTACATTTAGAAATCATAATATTATACTTGCATTAGAAAAATATATATAAAGCATAAACTTATACTATTAATTTACCTCTCTGTAAAATTCTTTCCTCCTTCCGTCGACATACATCCAACTCCTCTGGGGGGACATAATGTTTTATATATCACAATATATACATCAACTTTATGTTCCCTCTGAGGAAATGGACAATAAACTGAAGATGAATCCGACAATCGTAAACTTTATCTTGCTCTTAGTTTGGTCACCCATAATTAAATCACAAAAACGAAAGTAATCATCCTACGGGTGTGGTTTATATACGTTTTGGTTATCTAAGTCACTATGAAACCAATTTAGTGCTCCTCCCATTTTTTTGCCACGTTTTTCAGTTGACACGTGCTTACATTTCCTCTGTTTAACTTGAGCACGTGTTTTTGTAAAAGTGAAACTTGTTAAACAGTTTTAGTTTTGTTTTATATCCTCATATGTATTTGCTCTTTCTTTTACTTTTAATTCTTCCTGTCTTTTATTATACGAGTATTAAAAAAAATCCCCAACTTAAAATGCAGGAAAGTGGCTCTATATATACTGGACCGAAGTAAAATCAGTTGATCTACGAATTCCGATTTACTTACCTGTTATCAGGAAAGACCTCAGTGCTGCATGTTTGAGCCTAGTACTGATCCTGAAAATTTATTCTAACTGTACTTACTAGTAACTTGAATTTCCTTCCATAGGCTCACATTGACTGGTTTTACTTGGAAAATTTTCTAAGTTTGGAGTTTGGAACTTGCAAATATTTCTCTAAAATCAGCCGAACTACGAATTCCGATTGAGTCACCTGTCATCAGGAGAGACCTCAGTGCTGTATCTTTGATCCCAGTACTGATCCTGAAAAGTAATTTTAACCGTACACAGGCTAACTTTGACTGGTTTCACTTGGAAATTTTTGTAAGTGTGGAGTTTTCGAACTTTAATATATTCACCTAAAATAATTTGAACAGCGTATTCCGATTTACTCACCTGTTATCAGGCGAGAACTCAGTGCTGAATCTTTTAGCCCAGCACTGACTCTGAAAAGTAATTCCAAGCGTACTTACCAGTAACTTGTATTTCTTTCTATAGGAATCCATTGTCTGGTTTTCACAAGAAAAGTTTCTAAGTTTCGATTTCCACAAACTACAAATATTCCTCAAAAATCACCTGTATAACTTAAACGCATTCTTTTAACTGTTTACCGGAGATGCACCAGTGCTGGATCCAGGATCTAACAATGAGTAAGAAAAAGTAATCAGAACACTACTTACCTGCTAAGTGATTTTCCTCTTATAGGATAACAATGGTGATTCTATGTGAAAAAGTTTCTAAGTGTCAACTTTTAAAATACAATAATACTAATCAATAACTATTATAGAAACTCATGAAGTTAGTGACCAATTGATGCAGCATGTTATACAACAACAGAGACAGTGATGCGCAGATTCACATAGTTTAGTTACTAATTCATGTATTAAGTGAAACACTTTTAATTACTCACTTAAACAGACGGTCAGACAGCTACTAAATGTTCCATCCAGACAGTTATATATCCACTCAATCTTCAATACAGATTGGTATATATATATATAATAATACATATTTAAATTTCAAACTAAACCACATTCACTAGATGATGTCATCAGTGATGTAATTTGATATGTCATCAGTGATGTCATCAGTGATGTCACTAACCATGTCATGAATGATGTAATATATATACGCAAAGAGCTGCATATGAAGGGGCTGTATTTACAAGGAAAGGAAAAGTCACGCAGGGTAACTTTTTTTCTCCTTGTAAATATAGAGGAGCCACCTGCACCACCAGCACGTCACGAAAAGTGATGTACTGGTGTCGCAGAGAGCTTGTAAATCTGCCCTAGAATTGTTTTCATTTCTCCTCATTTTTTTCTTTCAATATATGCTACAATGCACAGCATACATTGAAGGAGAAAAATGCCTTCACTAATTGTTTTTGTGCAGGAAGGTGTGTCTTCCTGCACAAAAACAAACTCCACACGACACAGATATTCTTGCACCATGGTGCAAGGGTGCCTGCATCACCACATGCCTGCAGTTTAAGCAGCAGTGCAGAGGGAAGCACAGACTTCCCACATATTTATGTACATATGTTGCATCCCTGTGCTTCGGACTTAACAGAGCACGCTGTAGCTAAAGAGCTTACAGTGTCATGCTACAGCACTTCCTTATAGTTCTGCAGTTATACATTCACCATATATCACAAATGTATTCTTTAGTCAATTATGCAGTACGTATACATTTATGTAAACTTTCACACACTGGCATACAAATTTAGCTCTTTCTTTGACCAGAGTAGTTAGTTCTGAAAATAACTTTTTTTTTGTTTTTTTTACTTTTATTTATTTTTTTGGAAAGTTTTTTCCTTTTTTTTAAAAGAAAAAAGTCAACAGGATGAATACAATCATGAAATTTGAGGGAATAAAAAAAAACTAGTATCAATGGTTATCAATTGCTCTGCAAACTAGGTCTACGTATTGCTCCCTTTAACAAATTAAACAATTGCACTTCATGCAGTGCATTCTAACTTTCAGAAATTGGGGACGTATGTCTGGTGGTGATGTTGAAGGTGATGCCCCAGAGGTACTTCGTATTGCCGGTGGTGGAGGTGCGATTTGGCGCAGTCTTCAACATTCTTCGTGAGCATAGTTCACTCGATGCATTGATTGGAGGTGCTTGCGCATACTAGCAGTGCCACAGGAGTATTTCTTGTTTGGATCTCCTCTAGACAGAACTGCCTGGAAAATCTTGCATGTTACTTTGGTGGCATTACATTTCTTTTGCCCCTCTGCAAAAGGAAAACATTTCCATACAATGGAGGTTTATCTTTCGGGAGGGGAAGGTTCTGGTAGAAATTGTTCAGCAACAAAATCATCAGAATCAGATAATTCTTGCAGTGGTGTAGCCATTTTTGTCTCCAAAAAAGAATTTCAAGGCCCAAATGAAGAAAAAGTGACGTTCTTTTCAGGACAGGTTTTCTCCTAAGGAAGGTCTAAGATAAGTAATTAAAATGGGTAGGGTTCTTCAACAGGCAGTGTTATAAACCAATCAAATCTCTATTTTTTGGTCACATGGGATCCGAGTTGGGTACATGCACGCAGAACGCACCTAGTGCTACTTTTCTCACATACCAGTTCAATTTCAATTCAAGTTTTGAAAAAGAAGAATTACAATGCTGTATAAAAAAACAAAAAAGAAAGTAACAGTAGAAACAGTATTACCAACTTCAAAGTGAGACAGAAAAACAAAATAAGGTGGAAAATTCCAGAAGGAAAAAAGAGAAGCTGGCAGCAGTCCTAAGCAGTTTCTCAAAACAATATGTTGTACAATGCCGAATGAGAGTACAGTCTTATCTGAAAATGGAATGTGCACATCAAGTTAAAAAAGCAAGGAGTACATGTTTCACAAAGTAGGAAATGTTCTAAGAAATCAGAGAGTTTGTCATGGTGACAGAAATAGTTTAAGGAGGTAATAGCTAAAATGTTTCGCACTATGGTAATACAGCAGAAAGGAATGAAAAAATATAAGAGGAGAAGTGATGCATTTAAACAAAAGTATCATATTACAAATATTGTAGAGAAAGCATTTGCTTTGAAAAGAAAGGTATTTAAATTAATATTGAAAAGAATGAGGACACTAGACAAAACAGTGTTGTGTATGAAGAAAATAAGTTTTAGAAATAGGTTAATTAATAGAACTAATTATTGCAAATTTTTGAAAGGTGAATGGAACCATAAGTCTAGTCTACGAGGAAAGCTATTTCCAAGAGAATACACTAGTGCATGCTGCTGATTTAAGTGGTTATTTTTGTGAAGTAAATGATGTACCTTTGTTGCAAAAGAGGAGATGGTTCCTGGAAATGTAGAGGAAGTGATAGCTGAAGAGGTGCAAGGAAGACGTAGGCAGACCCCAATATACAAATGGAATTGTAGTAGAATTTACAGTATTCGTCGGGAATCAATTGATTTAATACAAATTTTCATTCATGACTGTTCATGCAGAGGTCTGAAAAAGAAAATAAAATTTTTGCAAGGATTAGATCTATGCAAAGTTAGGAAATTGAGTAATTTGCAGGACCATTCACTGGCATGTCTTTCAAGGAAACGTTGCAGAAGCAAGTTTCATCATTTCAGAAGGTTAGCTGTTCACCACTCAAAAATGCAAACTTTGGTTAGAAGACCTAACTATGTTTAAGCTCCTGCTTTATGTTTAGGAGAGATGAATAGAAGTTTATTGTATGGGACATTAGCAGAGGTAGAGAAAGTTTGAGAAGATGTTCAGTTTTGGTTGTGTGGTTCAGAAAAAGACTTCAGGGAAAATTAAGACTTTGTTGCTGGAGGTGTAGAAAACAAGATTAAGAAATTACAACTGAAAACTCTGCTCAAGACATCGCAAAGTTTACCATAGTTTCCTCAGGAAAAACCAAACTGTGTTTGTTTTTGTCGTTGACGCACTAACTACAAAATGCAAATTTGGAATGCATTTGTGCTCTCTAAAATTAAAAAAGAAAATAATGATAAGTGGCAGGAATTTGGTGTATTTTTATTTGTTGAGGGAAGATTTGATTTATCCACAGAACAAATTATCTTAAGGTACTTATATGACAAGTTAGAGAATAATAAAATGCCAGCTAGAGATGTACATAACAAGTCATAATTTGTATCTATTCCACAACAGCATAAAGCATTGAATGTTTATAATCAATTCTTGCACAACACATACATCCTTTTCAATCAATAGTTCTTATGGAGTCAAAGACCTGGAAATTACCTCCAACTGAGCTCCAGGACTAAATAGACGAGTTGTGTATTTACCTTTAGATTTTAAAAAGAATATTGAATCTGTAGGAGTAGATAGAGAGATAGAAGAACCACATAACATTTTAGTAAATGGGGTTCCAACAAAGAATAGAAAAATCTAGCAGGAGTTAGTAGATGCTAATTAAGTTAAAAAAGCAACATTACACCTTGTTCAAAATAGTATTTACTATAGAAATGTTGACGTTGCTGAAAATTAATTTTGCATAAAGGATGATACCGTACCATCATGCGGACTGATTGAAAAAGTGGATTGATCTAAATCTGAAGAAATGTATGAACACTATAGCATCCACCGATTCAAGTTCAAGTTCAGGAATTTGTATAGCGCACTACTCACCCAGAGGGTCTCAAGGCGCTTGTGGGAGGGGGTGCATTATTTATCGAATAGCCAGGTTTTAAGTTCCTTTCTGAAGGAAATGTGGTTCTGTGTGAGACGAAGGTGAGTGGGGATCGAATTCCATGTCTTGGCCGCCATGTAGGAGAAGGATCTTCCTCCCATGGTGGGTCTGTGGATGCGCGGAACTGCGGCGAGCGCTTGATTGGAGGATCTAAGTTGGCGGGTGGGTGTGTAGAAGGACAGTCGTGTGTTGAGGCATTCGGGTCCTAGTTTGTAGAGGGCCTTGTGTGCGTGGGTGAGGAGACGGAACGTTATTCTCTAGTTGACGGGAAGTGTAGGGGGCGAGGTACATTTCTGCTTTGTAAATCCCGTAGATGGTACACGTTTGGGGATGTGTGCATGACAGGTAGAACAAACTACAATAACCAGCATGCCAAGGGTCGAGGCGGAGGAGTCATGGGACCTAGGTCATTTAAGCACCTCCCTTCCTCTCAGAAGGTGCTTGTCAATTAATCCGGAGGCGATAGGAATGGCGGATGGTGTTCCCCGCCGGATTTCAGCTTGAAGCCAGAAGATAACCAAAGGATACGAAGCCGTCGTATCTCCAGTTTCCTGTATTTCCTCTGACTACCGATAAGTACTAGAGAACGGAAGCGGGCTCGCTTTCGTTACAAACATTTTTGTGTTCTTGTGTACCATAGATAGATAGGGTTTTATTGGTACAGATCTTTTGGCATTTTTCCGTTTTCCATTCAGAAGGGGTCTTTGTATGCGAGTGCGTTCTGCAAGTAAAGACGCGCTTTGCCGATGTTCAGTGCACATTACTCCTGAGAGGGATTCTGGGAAACGTAGTTTCCGGTAGTGCTACCAAACGGAAATTTAGAGCCAAAGAGACAGAGACTCTATTCCCAGTGCGGTCCTTTGTTTTTGTTTCGATTCACTGCCCAGGACCACAGTCGTGTTCGGCTTGTGCATAAAACAGCCGGTACATGTTATATTCTTTTTTCCGCTGCATGCTACGATCCAGAGCTCCCGGACTTAAGGGACTTTGTACTGTATCTAGTCACAGTCATACCTGGACTTTCATCAGACTATTCTCCTGCTAGAAGTGCCGTGGCATGTTCCTTCACAGATTGGGTAGTGTGTGTTTTTGGTGAGTGTTGTGCCAAAGAGAGTGTACAGTGTATTTCACAACCACCTTGATTATAGTGCTAATTGTGTTCATTACTCCTCTTCGAATAGGTGGGCTGTCTCTATCTATTCTACGCCACCGTGTGACCAGACTCAGAGGGCTCCCCCCGAATCATCACTACCCGTTTTTTATTTTATCCACTTACCCTTTCCCGGCTAGGTACGTTCTCTCACAGCAAGTATCTTTTCCGCTGTGTGATTCGTAGCTGGCAGGGAGTGGGGAACTTAGCATCAGAAGTCGTTTCTGCCGGTCATCCTAAGCAAAGGTTAGCGGCGATTGTATGCTTGCGCTACTGCCAATCCACGACAGATTGACAAGCCTAAGTTAACACGCCGGCCCGAACGATGAATGTCGAAACAGTATTGGCTTCCGTGTTGGAAGGCCTTGCTTCCCTACAACAGGAAGTAGCTACTTCTAGAGCTGAAAACCAAACACTGTATAAGGAAGTAGGTACTTTAAGGAGAGAAGTCGCAGGACTTTCCCGAAAGGGGACAGGAGGGAGTCCTTATCTCAAACCCGCTACTTTACCTCCTCCAGGACCTAAAACACCTTTAGGAGCAGAAGGGGGTGGGTTTTTTGTTCCTCCTCAAGTTGCCACCTCTACAACCCCCTCGACTGATCCAGCTCATACTGTTCATGTTGTACAGACAGTAGGCGTTCCCTTAGCATCACCCGAACGCTTTTACGGGGACCCCCGAAAGTTTGAAACATTCCTGAACCAGTGCAGACTACATTTTTTATGTAAACCTGGGGTTTTTCAGGATGACCCCGCTAAGACAGCATTTATGATGTCCTATATGGGGGGTAATGCTGCCAGTTGGACCATCCCATTGTTGGAGAAGAACGACCCAGTGTTGCACGATTTTTCTGCTTTTTGCGTTGAGTTACGTAAGCTTTTTGACCGGAAATCCCACATGCTGACCCTGGATAGGGAACTGCTCACCATACGTCAAGGGTCTCAGGACTTGTTATCATACATCACCTTATTTAATAGATTGGTGGTCGAGACTGACTGGCCCCCTGCTAAACGCATTTCATTATTCTATCAAGGCCTTCGCGGGGAACTAAAGGATGTGCTAGCACAAGTGGTACAGTTACCCGACACTTGTGAAGACTTCATAGATCTCGCAGTCCAGTTGGACCATAGGCTCCTTGAGAGAAGAGGGGATAGATCAAGAGGGGACAATCGTCCATTCTACCCTCGCTTTAGAGGACCTACGGAAGAATGTGCCAAACCCTCTGAAGGCCCGGAACCCATGCAAATAGGTGGTATTCGTGGACCCTTGACACAGGAGGAGAAAGACAAAAGACGGCGTCTAAAACAGTGTCTGTATTGTGGAAAAGGTGGACACTTTATTAAGGACTGTAGAGCAAGGAATGCAGTCCCAGAGAGAACCCTAGTTCCAAGGGCACAAGCTCTAGTACAATCTGCCAAACCGACGGAAAACTAAAAAACCCAAAACAGGAAGAGGTCACTGCCTTGGGTTGTTTGCCGCTAATGATCTCCCCTTCTCTCGCTAATACATTGCATCCTGCGGTGGCACACATAAATCTCCAGATCACCCTATGGGTCGCGCCTCAGAAGGCCATGAATATAGACGCTTTAGTCGATTCAGGAGCAACCGGAAACTATATCGATCAGGAATATGCTTTGAAGATCGGTATTGCCTGTGAGAAAAAAGAAAAACCTGAGTTAGTGAAAGCCGTGGATGGAACCGTTTTGTCATCTGGTCCAGTGGCTTACCACACTTGTCCTATGCTGATGCAAACCGGCCACAATCATCAGGAATACATCCAGTTTGATCTCATTGATGCACCCCAATTCCGTCTCATCTTGGGAATGCCCTGGTTAACTCTCCATGATCCAAAGGTCAGTTGGGCTGCACGCACCATCACTTTGTCATCCGATTATTGTCAGGAACATTGCACTCAGGCTTCTTCGATCACCTGCATTACTGAGATATCATCTTCTATCTGTCTGGCCACTGCATGTTCTGAGGATCGATATTGTTGTGCTACCGTACTCCCCGTGGAGTATCAGTCGTTCCTTCCTGTGTTTGACAAACAACAGGCTACCCATTTGCCACCGCACAGGGTTTACGACTGTAGAATTGACCTTATTCCGGGAGCCGACATACCGTGCAGCCGGGTCTATGCCATGACCGAGAAAGAAACTGAGTATCTGAAGACGTACATCGAAGAGAACCTAGCATCGGGATTTATCAGACACTCAACGTCTCCTGCTTCCTCCCCGATGTTCTTCATTCCTAAGAAGGATTGCGCGGAATTAAGACCCTGCATCGACTATAGAGCCATTAACCGTGTGACCATCAAAAATCGGTACCCTCTCCCCTTGATACCAGTGCTAATGGACCAACTCAAAGGCGCCAGATATTTCACCAAACTCGATCTCCGTGGAGCCTATCATCTGGTGCGCGTTAAAAAAGGGGATGAGTGGAAAACCGCATTCCGAACAATGCTGGGTTTGTTCGAATACAGGGTGATGCCTTTTGGGCTATGCAATGCCCCCGCTGCATTTCAGTTTTTCATGGATGAAGGTCTACGCGGATGTCTGGAGACTTATTGCATCGTTTACATCGATGATATCCTGGTGTATTCCACCACCCTCTCGGAACATGTCTTGCATGTGAAGTCCGTGCTAGGCAGATTACAACAGAACTCGCTGTACGCAAAATTGGAGAAATGTTTGTTTCACGTACAGGAGGTGTCTTTTCTTGGGTATGTAATCAACGCACAGGGCTTTCAAATGGATTCAAGCAAAGTGGAAGCAATACTCCATTGGAACACTCCAAGGACCGTGAAAGCTGTACAAAGCTTTCTCGGTTTCGCAAACTACTATCGGAGGTTTATAAAGGACTTCTCCAAAATCATACACCCGATTTCCAGTTTGCTGAGGAAGAATATGCCTTTTGTGTGGAGTACGGAAGCTGATACTTCCTTTCAGTATCTCAAGAAGCAGTTCACCCAGGCTCCTATCCTGCGTCACCCTGACCCGCAATTACCATACATTTTGGAGACCGATGCTTCGCAGTATGCAGTGGGAGGAGTGCTGTCTCAAAGACACCCTGTTACCGGCCAAATACATCCTGTTGCCTTCTTCTCAAAGAAACTTACGTCCTGCGAGGTCAACTATGCTATCACGGACAAGGAACTCTTAGCAATAAAAAGGGCATGTGAGGAATGGCGGCATTATCTCCTTGGGGCGGTGCATACAGTAGAGATCTATACGGATCACAGGAATCTGCTATTCTTGAAGACAGCCAAGGCTCTTACTCCAAGACAGTTACGGTGGTCTCTGTTCTTTTCAGACTATGATTTTATCATCAAATATAAACCTGGACCCCAAAACGGAAAGGCGGACGCACTTTCGCGTTTGGAGGATGGAGAACAGAGAAGGGTCGAAGAATCGGAAACGCCTTTGATTCTCCAGCAAGTAGAGGCAAACTCAGGATCCGTAGCCCTTCTGTCGTCAAACAACTTTCTCGAGGACATGAAGGTAGCCCTTGCTGAGATGAACATACAGGAATGGATACAAGAAGACCCGGAACACCGCACAGAAAAGGATGATCTTGCCTATCATGGTACTGCCTTGTTTATTCCCACCGAAGTCCTACGGCAGCAAGTGTTGGCTTGGTCTCATGATTCCGTATTGGGAGGACATATGGGTATGTACAAAACTATTGCCATGGTAGAACGTTCCTTCTGGTGGCCCCAGTTACGAGATGAAGTTCGGGCTTACGTGAGGAATTGCGCCGTCTGTGCACAAGGAAAAGCTGTACATACTCGACCTGTGGGACTACTCCGGCCTTTACCCATACCTCCCCAACCGTGGCATACTCTCTCCATGGATTTCATCGTCGAGATGCCCCCTTGTAATGGGATGACAGTGATATTGGTTGTCGTGGATCACTTGACAAAGATGGGCCATTTCATACCACTGGCGGAAGTACCCACGTCTGCGGAACTAGCAAAAGTGTTTCTTCAACACATAGTCAGGGCCCATGGTCTTCCTTGTGTATTGATCACCGACAGGGGCACTCAGTTCACATCTCGGTTCTGGAAGGCGTTATGTACCACCTTGAACATTGATGCCCGTCTATCCTCCAGCTACCACCCTCAGACGGATGGAAAGACAGAACGTCTGAACCAGACACTGGAGCAATACCTCCGATGTTTCTCTTTGCGAAATGATATGGACTGGACTGTGTTGCTATGGATGGCCGAATTTGCTTACAATAACGCTGTGCACTCGACACTGGGTTGATCTCCTTTTTTTTGTCTCCATGGGCATCATCCAAATATCCTTCCATTTGAGTGGCCTGTTCGCTCCCCTGTTCCTAGTATCCACGAACACCATGCACATCTAAGGGTGGTGTTGCTAGATGCAAGACATAGTCTGGCCAATGCTCAGTCCGCGCAGAAACGCTTCGCTGACAGGAAGAGGGGGGTTGAGCCGACCTATGGGGTGGGTGACAAGGTGTGGCTCTCCACTAAGAACCTCCGCATCAAGGGGAATTCCAAACTAAAGCCCAAATATGTGGGTCCCTACAGTATTGTGGAAGTGATTAACCCTGTTGCTGTCAGACTCTTGCTCCCGGAGGGTTGGAAGATCCATCCTGTGTTCCATGTTTCCCTCCTTGTCCCTTGCCCTCCTAGTATGAGACTCCCGGTGGTGCCCCTTCCTATAGATGTGGATGGACAGGATGAGTATGAGGTGCAGTCCATTCTTGACTCCAGGATGGTGAGAGGCGGAATCCAATATCTGGTGGAATGGAAAGGTTACGGCCCGGAAGACCGGTCATGGGAGCCTGTGGGAAATCTACACTGTCCCGAGTTGGTTGACAGATTCCATTCCCTACATCCTGGTAGACCGGGTCGACCGCCGAGTCGGCAGTCCTCGAGAGGGGGTTCTGTAGCGTTTGCGGGTCCAGGGGGCGAGGTACATTTCTGCTTTGTAAATCCCGTAGATGGTACACGTTTGGGGATGTGTGCAGGACAGGTAGAACAAACAACAATAACCAGCATGCCAAGGGTCGAGGCGGAGGAGTCATGGGACCTAGGTCATTTAAGCACCTCCCTTCCTCTCAGAAGGTGCTTGTCAATTAATCCGGAGGCGATAGGAATGGAGGATGGTGTTCCCCGCCGGATTTCAGCTTGAACCAGAAGATAACCAAAGGATACGAAGCCGTCGTATCTCCAGTTTCCTGTATTTCCTCTGACTACCGATAAGTACTAGAGAACGGAAGCGGGCTCTCTTTCGTTACAAACATTTTTGTGTTCTTGTGTACCATAGATAGATAGGGTTTTATTGGTACAGTTCTTTTGGCATTTTTCCGTTTTCCATTCAGAAGGGGTCTTTGTATGCGAGGGCGTTTGCAAGTAAAGACGCGCTTTGCCGATGTTCAGTGCACATTACTCCTGAGAGGGATTCTGGGAAACGTAGTTTCCGGTAGCGCTACCAAACGGAAATTTAGAGCCAAAGAGACAGAGACTCTATTCCCAGTGCGGTCCTTTGTTTTTGTTTCGATTCACTGCCCAGGACCACAGTCGTGTTCGGCTTGTGCATAAAACAGCCGGTACATGTTATATTCTTTTTTCCGCTGCATGCTACGATCCAGAGCTCCCGGACTGAAGGGACTTTGTACTGTATCTAGTCACAGTCATACCTGGACTTTCATCAGACTATTCTCCTGCTAGAAGTGCCGTGGCATGTTCCATCACAGATTGGGTAGTGTGTGTTTTTGGTGAGTGTTGTGCCAAAGAGAGTGTACAGTGTATTTCATAACCACCTTGATTATAGTGCTAACTGTGTTCATTACTCCTCTTCGAATAGGTGGGCTGTCTCTATCTATTCTACGCCACCGTGTGACCAGACTCAGAGGGCTCCCCCCGAATCATCACTACCCGTTTTTTATTTTATCCACTTACCCTTTCCCGGCTAGGTACGTTCTCTCACAGCGAGTATCTTTTCCGCTGTGTGATTCGTAGCTGGCAGGGAGTGGGGAACTTGGCATCAGAAGTCGTTTCTGCCGGACATCCTGAGCAAAGGTTAGTGGCGATTGTATGCTTGCGCTACTGCCAATCCACGACAGGAAGCCAGTGGAGGTCTTTCAGGTGGCCGGTAATGTGAGCTTGGCGAGGGATGTCCAATATGAGTCTGGCTGATGCATTTTGGATGCGTTGGAGTTTTTTCTGTAATTTGGCTGTGGTTCCTGCGTAGAGGGTGTTTCCATAGTCCAGTCAGCTAGTGACCAGTGCGTGGGTGACCGTCTTTCTTGTTTTGGTTGGTATCCAACGGAAGATTTTTTTGAGCACACGAAGTATGTTGAAGCAAGAGGATGAGACGGCGTTAACTTGTCTGGTCATCGAGAGGGAGGAGTCTAGGATGAAGCCTAGGTTGCGTGCGTGGTCTGTGGGTGTGGGTGCTGTGCCCAGTGCCGATGGCCACCATGAGTTGTCCCAGGCAGAGGGGGAAGATCCTAGGATGAGAACTTCCGTTTTGTCTGAGTTAAGTTTTAGGTGGCTGTTTTTCATCCATTCGGCTACTTCTTTCATGCCTTCATGAAGATTGGTTTTGGCGGTGTTAGGGTCTTTGGTTAGGGAGAGGATCAGCTGGGTGTCGTCAGCGTAGGAGATGATGTTGAGGTTGTGTTGTCGCGCGATGGATGCGAGGGGACTCATGTAAACGTTAAAGAGGGTGGGGCTGAGTGATGATCCTTGTGGTACTCCGCAGATGACTTCGGTGGCCTTTGATATGAATGGGGGAGTCAGACTCTCTGGGTTCTCCCGGCGAGGAACAAGATGATCCAGTCCAAGGTTTTTCCTTGTATTCCGACGTTGCTGAGGCGTTGTATGAGGGTGCTATGACAGACTGTGTCGAAGGCGGCGGAGAAGTCGAGTAGGATGAGGTCAACTGTTTCTCCATTGTCCAGTAGTGTTCGGATGTCGTCTGTCGCTGCAATGAGGGCGGTTTTGGTGCTGTGTTTGGCTCGAAAGCCGGACTGTGAAGAGTCGAGGGAGTTGTTGTATTCAAGGAAGGCGGCGAGCTGGCTATTGACGGCTTTCTCAATGACTTTGGCAGGGAATGGGAGGAGGGAAATGGGGCGGTAGTTCTTGAGTTCAGAGGGGTCTGCTGTGGGTTTCTTCAGGAGGGCGCTGAGTTCGGCGTGTTTCCAGCTTTCTGGGAAGGTAGAGGAGTTGAATGAGCCGTTGATGACATCACGGAGATGGGGTGCGATGATGGAGTCTGCTTTGTTGAAGATGTGGTGGGGGCAGGGGTCGGTTGGCGAACCTGAATGGATGGAGTTCATTAGGCGGATGGTGTCTTCAGTGGTGATTGGGTTCCAGGTGCTAAGATTGTTAGAGAGCGGTTCGGGTTCGGAGGTGGGTGGAGTGGACTGTTCTTTGGAAATGTTCTTAAAGCTGTTATGTATGTCGGCGATTTTGTTGTAGAAGAAAGAGGATAACGAGTCGCAGAGGTCTTGGGAGGGAGTAATGTCGTTTGAGGCTGCGGTGTGGTTGGTAAATTCTTTGACAATGTTGAAAAGTTCCTTGCTGTTATGGGCGTTGTAGTCGAGTCGATCCTTGAATGCTGATTTCTTGGTGGATCGGATCAATTGGTGGTGTTTGCGGGTGGCAACCTTGAAGGTGGTCAGGTTGTCAGTGGTTGGGTTTTTTCTCCATGATTTTTCGAGAGTACGGCATAGTTTCTTGGAAATCCTAAGGTCATCGTTGAATCAGGGGGCCTTTTTGCTACCTTGTTTGGTCTGGTGGTTTTTCAAGGGTGCTAATTCGTCAGCGCTGTGAGTGATCCATTGTTTGAATTTGGTGGCGGCTTCGTTTGGGTCCGATGAGAGGACGGGAGGGTTTTGGTTGAGCAATGTGAATAGTTGGTCGGTGGTGATTTTGTTCCAGTTTCTTCGAGGAATAGGTTGTGGGGGGTTGTGAATCGTGGTAGTTTTGTAGCTGAAGTGAACACAGCTGTGGTCCGTCCAGTGGAGAGCTGTGGTATGATCGAAGGATATTTGCTTGCAGGAGGTGAAGACGGAGTCAAGCGTATGTCCGGCTACATGGGTGGGGGTGTCAACAAGTTGTTTGAGTCCGAGATTGGCCAGGTTGTCCAGAAGGGTGGTGGTGTTGCTGTCGTTTTTCTTTTCTAGGTGGAAGTTGAAGTCTCCCAGTAGGATATAGTTCTCGGAGGGGAGGGCATGTGGGCTGATGAAGTCAGAGATGTCTTCGTTGAATTGTTTACGGGTTCCTGGTGGTCTGTAGATGAGGGGGCCTCTAATTGTGGTCCTGGGGTCGGTGTGGATCTGGAAATGGAGTTGTTCGGCGGTTGCAAGGTTATCGTCGGAGCAAGTCGTGATTTTGATGGTGTTCTTATGGACGATGGCGATGCCTCCTCCTGTTTGGTTGGTGCGGTCTTTTCGGATGATCTTGTAAGCGTCCGGGATGGCTATGGCGATGTCGGGTGCTGATGAGGCGTTCATCCAGGTTTGTGTAAGGAAGTCCGGTGACGCAGTGTCGAGTACGTTCCAGAGTTCAGTGGCGTGTCTGTGGACCGAGCGGGTGGACTGCACCACCGTACTTCAATAACTAAAATATAAATGGATTTAAAGGACAATGTCCATTCAGTATCAACTTTCTTTTTAATCTTCTTTATTCAATTTCATCTGGTAGCCAACACGTTTCGTTCAAAAGAACTTTGTCAGGGTGTATTCATGTATTCAATAGACACAGACCTCTATGTTGTCCTTCGTAACTTCGTACCTGGTGTATTAAAGGCTAATGTGCCACGATAACGGCGTGCTCCAACAGCAATAGGGTATCAACGCGTGTGAACTTGATCATAAGTGATCGCCCCTTGGGGGACAACAGAGGCAGTGGAGATGCACACCACGAGAGCTAGATGCTCATTGTTTTTTATATAATTTGGACGGGCGGGCACATTGTTATTTGAGAGGTGCGTCACACACAACTTGGTTGTGTGTAGTATTGAGTTGTTCCGATTGTGGGTTTGTCACTATAGCATCCACCCTCTGCATTCTAAAGAAGTCATTGATGATGCTATTAAATAGTTTCAAATGAAGCAAGCAAAAGGAAGTTCCTTAAGTGTCTGGGAAAAAAGCTTAGAGGCATGTTGTTACTCGCAACTGTTTCTCAATTGAGTAGGTGGATGCTATGATGACCGCCCTGAACAGAAACAAGCAGCTGAATACAGCTCAACATGATTATACTCAGAAGAGCCAAGATTTCATCAGTGCATTCCATACATATTTCATCTTCTGTTTGAGAGTGACTTGAATGGACTTTTTATGCTGTGAATCTTACTAAATCACTAAATTTGATGGCATGCCAATGGGGAACGAATAAGCATTGGTATCATCATCATGGAGAACTCAAATACATGTTGAGAAACCTAGGAGCACCTACTTGGTTTGTTACACTTAGTTGTGCTGAATACGCATGGGACTTGCTTGAATCTTTTTCAGAGGTCAGTTATTTTCGCAGCTTTAGGGCAGTTGACCCCCTCTGACATCCAGCACTTCAGGGTATTCCATCCGCCATGCACCAGAGAGTAAGGAGGTGCAATTGCAGTTTGTTGCTACTGAGGGGGCGGACTTCTCAGAGGAGTGCTGAAAAGCGCTACAGCAAGCCTGCAGCTTGGGACAGTTATTTTGGTAGCTTCGTTGGGAGCCGTATTGTCTTTGTTCCTGTTCGAGGTGAGTTTTAAAATGCTACTGCCAGGTTTCCTTGCCTGCACAGGTTTGGGCAAGCAAACCACTGTACCCTGGGGTGGGCTCCCGGGCCACAGCAAGTGAGATGGCCCAAGTTTATGGGGTTCCCAAGGTCAATGAAGGCTCAGGGAGGGGGGATTCATGCCCCCCTCCCTTTTTGGAAAGTTAGTGTCCGTAGGGTAGGGGGTTCCCAGGGCTTTCTCTAGGCTCAGGGAGGAGGGCTGTGTGGATGGGTCCTTGGGGAATTTTAAGGCTTGGGGAAGGAGGCCACACAGCCCCCTCATCTTTTTGATTAGAACTGGCCCTGGGGCCAATTAGGGGTCGGGGAGGGTGCTGCACCCCCCTCTCTTTAATATATCTTTTTTTGCCCCAGTGGATGCAGTCTCCGAGGCCCAAATGTCAACCCTACACTTTTCACGCCAAAGACTAAATATGATGTGGGGTTAGCAGCCTGCAGGGAGTTTGATCACAGGATCTGGCGACAGGCTGAGCCCTGTGGCCTATACCCCACTGCAGACAGCCAAAGCCTCTCTGCAGCATGGGGTTGACTGCCTGTGAGGAGTTGAAAGCAGGACCTGGCTGAAAGCCAGGCTCTGTGCCAACCCCAGGCTGCACACAAAGAAAGGCAGGGTGCAGCATGTGGGTTTAGCTGCCTGTGGTTAGGTGAGTCTGGGTGGGTTGGCCACTAGCCAACCCCCTGTTGTACACAGCATGACAGTGTGAAGTTGCCTGCCTTTTGGGGAGTTTCCTGCATGGCCTGGCCAGTGGCCAGGCCCTGTGTCCTACCCCAGCCGATGTACATGCCCAAAGCCACTATTGGTGCCACATTGTTGAGATTGCAGAAACCACCTAAAACAGAAATTAAACTTAGTGCCTGATTTAGATTTCAGCGGATGGGCTACTCCATCACAACAGTGATGGATATCCTGTCTGCCAAAATATAAATCCCATACACTATCATTGAATTTATATTTCAGTGGACGGGAAATCTGTCACTGTGTTGATGGAGTAACCTCTCTGCCAAAATCTAAATCAGACCCTTAGTTTTGTCCATCCGGGTTAGATCTCTAGGTGCCTAGTGGCACCTGCAGGAGTGCAGGATCGCTATCCCACTATAGAAAAAAGGCTGTGAACCAACGCTTCCAAGTCTCAAGCGGAGGTGCGAGGCACCTTAGCTCCCAACAGCCAGCCATAGGTGCCCACAAGGCACAACAAACCCATTAGCGCCTTCATGATGTTCTCCACAACAAAGTACCTTGTGGTGTGGGTCCAGGGAGAAGGAGACAGCGACCTTGGACAGAGACTGCGAAATCAGGCAATGTTGTCCTCCTTATCTGGAGGTTGAAGACTGTCTCATTTCCCAGCTCAGGTCCCCCAACACCGTCGGACACCACACGTTCTGGAGTGCAAGCTAGCACGGGTCCCCTGGTTGTAAACATGGGTCCCTCAGACTCTGCAATCTTCCGCTACATTCATCAAACTCCTCATGTCCCGGCACTTCAGGTGGGCTGCTGATTTTTAAGAGCACACTCCACTGCATAGTGTGATGACTGTGTAAGTCAGGACAATCCTTTTCCCAATCCACAATCACTTCCACTAATTTCCACTGCACTCTGCGCGGTCTTTAAGATCTCTTGGAAACAAGGAGATCCTTTGTGTCCCTTGTATCTCGTGGCCAGGGGGCCAGTCAACCAGTCCTTGCAGAGTACTGAGGGACCTGGGGCATGACCATTTGCACTTGGCTACAGGCCAGCAACGTCCAGGCAAAATACACCAGGTGATAATCCCCTTCATGGAGCACAAGAAGCTCCAAGCCACCAGAAGTCTGTGGACAATCCAGTTGCTGTACCTTCTGCCCTAAGGATTCCTCATTCCAGCATCAAACCAGGGTTTTATAGTTCCAAATCAAAAAGCATCTCCAACTTCTGAGTTCAGAGCCCCCGAAGTTATTTCCACAAAGGCCTTTGGAGATGTGATCAGGCCATTCTTGAAATGCACAGGCACTCTCTAAATGTTGACCTGTCTGCCGTTCTACCATGGGAGGTTTGATCACTATATTTAGTGGGGCCCTCAGAGTCAGAGGTCTGCAGTTTCCCTTCAGCCCCTAGTTAATGGCCTTCTGTCAAGAATGCAGTGTGAAGTGAAGACAGGCCGACAGGCACAGAGAGCCATGAGCATCAAATGCCCACTTTCAAAATTGATGTTTCTGCCTTAGCAATGTTAAACCCACTTGCACTTCCGGAGAGGATTCGCCATTGCATACTCATCAATATCAAACACTATACTGCTACTGTTGTAAACATAGGAAATACTGCTCAAAAGCCTTTCCCTACCTTTCCCCTATGCTAGTCCAATGTGAGAAGCAGGCACCGTCGTAACCAACACACCATCCAATGCCATTCACGACCCTTGCATATAGCGTAAGTGTGCACATGCCCTACCTCCTCCTAACACCGCACCCTGTCCCCAGGGAGAACATTGTATACAGCAAGAGACAGGCAGAACCTTGGCTCATAGCTTTTTAAATGCCAAGCCAAGTAACAGCTACCTGTGCACACAAACCCACCAGGGCAAAACTGTAGCACGATTGATGAGCTACCTCCTTGGATGGCACAACCAGTGATGCAGGACCACTGAGAAGCATTCAAGATATATGCCCCGGATATATGTCTTACCGCTAGATAAGTGATTTACAGTTAACTTGAATCAGTCAATCATGTATACACCAATCACCAGTATGTATATGATATGCTCATCGCTTTGGCACTAGATTAGTGGGAAACAGGGAAAGAGACAAGCAAAAAGTAGAGGGAAAGAACCCTGGAAAGGGGCATTTCCAACAATAACATTATAGTTAGGTCTGATAAATTGATATGTTTTTCTATAAAAAAAAAAAACTAGAAATTCACTTAAAAAAACCTAAGGTTAAAGTAACGTTATAGTTAAGTGAACAAGTCAGTGACAGTAACGTTTTGAACTAAAATAAAAACACAGAAATGTTCCAGTTATAGTTAGCAAAGCAAGCTATAACTTGAGCCCCCGCCATGCACTGCTTAGGACCTCACATATTACATCACATCATGCATGAAATCACTGATTACATTACGCTGTTTGGGCCCTGGCCACTAAGGTATTTTAATATTTATGGTAAGGGGTTTCTCCACAGCGAAAAAAAAAATCCCTGTGGAGAAAAATTCAAAAAATGAAAGTGTGTGAAATTTCAGATAGGTGCTGGCTCCCCCGAATGTGCATACAATTTCACATAGTCGGAAAACCAATGTCTAAAGATGGCACGAGAATGTTAAGCAACAACTGGTGCGGCTTTCTTAATGTAAAATTTGTAAATTCCCCCAAATCGTACATCTAGACCTGTTCCAAGGAGTATATTTATATTTGTAGATGTGTGACTCATATGTATATTATGCAATTATATTAATTGTCTCTCCATGTCAGTGTCGAAGGGTATAATAGCTCACAAGCATGTATCTATTAAAATATGAGAACAATTGTATTCGATTTTTTACTCACAATCCTTTTCCAGTTTTTTCGTTTTATGTGATTTGTCTTGGCTATGCTCACCCCAGTTATTTCTACTGCTGCTTTTTATCTTAAGTGTGGCTGTTTTTTATGGGTTGTATCTGCTTTTCACCTCCTACGATTGGAAAAAAAGTCACCCCAGTTTATTTATATTGTTGAAAGCTTCCTACATTTTTCTACTAATAGCATATTCCTTTGAAACAAGACTATTAACTCATTTACGTGAAGACCATTCTGTCTGTGAGCAATAACAATCTGTACGGACGAGTGCTTTCCTGATTTCAGCTCCCACGGTTCTAGGAGGAGATGGTATTTAATGAGTGCCTTCACCTTAACTGACTATACCATATGTGCTTTACTATCAAAATAATAATTACTTACATTAGTTACACTACTAATTTAGAGAGGATGGACCTCCTCCCATGAAACAGAAATATCTTCGGTAACATTCCTCATGTAACCCTTGTAAATGAATAATTTAGATATACTGTCAGTCATCCCAAATCAATCATGGCAAGAGCAGACCATGTGTTAGTGGAACTAGAGAGGCTTGCCTTTTGCTGAAGTACTAGATGATGCTATACCATGTAAGTCTCTTAAACACTCCCTGCAAAAGGTTGGGGTTTATACAGTCTTGGGAAATGGCAAACACTGAACCATGTATCCCACTTAGATATAAATTCAATTGACAAACCTACTGTAGCTTAGATTGTATCGGCTAAAGTGCCAGAAAGTTAGAGCCTCATGGTCGTGGAGATCTCCTCCTTCATTAAAAGCCTGAGTTAGAATGGTTAAAGCTCTTTCTGAATGGAAATATATCAGACATACCTAGCACTAACCTCCTACTTGCCAGGTGGTTCTATCATAGCAACCTGTGCGGAAGGAGAAGACACTCAATGCATCCTGAGGTTCTCTGAGTGAGAAGTAACTTCACAGGTATCCTGCTGTGTGGTGGTCACCATGACATATGATATCCTACAGTTCTAAAGCCGTATCCTTTCTTAAGATAGTCTCTCTCCGAGGTAGAAAGAAGAGACTGTTACATCAGTATAGGCTTCTGCAGAGTTTCTTCAACTCAGAGTATCTTGTTTGACAAACAGTGGCTCTAATTGAAACATGTTTGTGCACACTCAATGAAACAATCACAGCCAACATGCAGAAAGAATGGTGTATATTCAAACATATGCATCAATAAAAGAGAACTAGCTACACTAGGGGCACATAGGTGCTCCTAGTGTTTGCTTGTTCATGGGAAAACACACTGGTTTTCCCATGAACAAACATACACTAGGAGCACCTATGATGTAGCTAGTTCTCTTTGATTGATTCAACCACATATGGTGAAGTGAACTGGCTCCTCTCTTTCCCATTTGATATTTGTGATATTCAAACATATGTCACTAACAGAGGTGCACAGCATGCATATTAAGCAGCACCATCTTAAATTTCTGAATTTTCACCACCACGCATATTACATTCCAGCAGCGGCCCGTCTTAAAGTGCGGAGGGGCCATACCCCTGCATCTTTTGGACATAAAGAGTGTCTGTCAGGCTGAGCAAAATTCAACCTGACAGACTCTCTTTTTTTTCAGACCAGGCAGCCAGGCGCTAGACATGCGCTAAATGTGCTGGCCCCTGGCTGCCTGAGCTGAACTTCACTGGCCCGAGGAGGTCACAGCTCCTGTGGGCAAGACCGCCTCACCTCAGCAAAGGTCCTTGAGCCAAACACCCCATGACGAGAGTAGTATCGGTGAGAGCCTTGTACCTGTGAGCTTCAGTTTTAAGCCCTGAAGTGCTTGTCACAGAGTGGGTGGCATCAGCAGTCTCTCTAACCCTACCCTACACTGTGACAAGGTTACTGACTGCTGCTTACCCTCTTTGGCTGACATGAAGTCAGCCAAAGAGGGGAGGCGGTACAAAAGGAGGTGGTGATGGATGGAGCATCTGAATCAATCAAACACTCACACCCAGTCAAAAGATCTGGGTTTAATCCATCACTGTTCTTTAGCCCACTCTGCCACCCCAGTTGAGACATGGCTATATGCAAATCAGTCTGACCCTGTGCCTCATGGGAACAGTCCAGCCCCAAACTGCCAAGCCATGTCTTCCCTGGGCCGGAAACAAGCTTCCGAGGACTGGTTTCTGGCATTCCAGCCGTCTTCAGCCCGGCTTGCTTGAATCCAGTGGCAAAGTGAGCAAGGGACTCACGTCTGAGCATACCCTGCCACACTTATGGCGGCCAAAAGCGGTACAAAAGGGGGTGGTGAGTGGGGGCGCAGCAGCGCCAACCCTCCTGGCACCTCCGAGGCGTCCCTTCCCGAGAGCTGCAGCAGGTAAATGATGTGTTGTTCTTGACTGTTTGGAGTGTACATATATGAATGAATGCATGTGTATTTGTGAGTGATATTGTGAATGGGTGTGTGTACCATCCGCATGAGAATGCATGGGTGTGAGTGAGTGTGCATGTTTGTGTGTGGGTCCACTGCCCTTCTCTTAGTTGTACTTACTGGTCGTCACTGTTACATTCCCAAATTACAAAATTCAAAACTTCTCTCTGTGTGGAAACTCCTATTCGAACAGAAATCAAAATTTGACCCCAGTTCATAATCAGGACCTCAGACGATATGCAAAACTAGACAGCTGACGTTCTTGATCAGAAGATGGTGGCTATTTTGAAATAAAACGAAATACACAGTAACAGTTGGTTTTCAAACTTTTGTTACATAGTTATTGGTTCCTTCACAGATCTCTTTTTCGCTTATTAATTGCTATGCGCATATTTTGATTACTGTTACATGTATAGTGAATGATTTAACACAAAATCTGGTAGCTGATTGCACATGATTGCAAATTATCTAATATTCAATATAAAATTGTCACTTCAGTTTTTGTGTTCTGGGTTACATGCTGGACCTTAGGTGGAACTTACAGTCACTTTTATGATTTGTCTTTGAACGTTTTTGAAGGTGTGTCTCCAGCCGCGGCTCGTGCAGGTATGAGCAGTGGGCTGGCTGGGGGGGATTCCGACAGATGATGACAAAATTAATTATTTATATAATTTTCCCTAGTAATCGTCCATCAAAAACACCCCCCAGCCGGCCCCACCGCTCTTACCTGCACGGGCCATGGCTGTGTGTCTCATTAACACTTGTACTGTAGAGTTGTAGCAGTTTCCTTGTATTTGATCGATAGAAGACATTTACTACTTTCTGTTTTCCATTCTCACTTTTGTTTTTGAACTGTCTTATTGAATCACCATCAACTGCAGAGGCAGCAGTGGATGCTGAAACATAGCTGAAGATCCCGAAGAGAGCATCAACTCTCAGGTCTAATTAAATTCTCATCTTTCCCCAACAAGAAGAAAGGGCAACTGTCGTAAACCTTTGAACTTTATTTGTAATACAAAGCTTCAATTAGATAAAAGACAATAATTAGCAAATCTTTTATCTTTGGGCATAATTAAATCTTTAAGGAAGGACATCTTAATCAATGGCTTGTAATGACAAGTTCATAAATTAATTAATCCTTCCAATGAATGTTTGGCAGCAATCAATGGGCATTAAACGCGATTTAAGATGAGCGGACAGTGCTTGTGTAACACTGTAGCTGAATTCAATTTAGTTTAATGATTCTCATGTATAAGGTATTAACTTGCTTAAAAGATAATGCATTATTTAAAACACAATCATTCGAAATATTAATCCTCCAATTGTTCACAGATTTATTTGCATTCTACAACACACCCATAGTCCATGACATGTCTTTGAACTGTTTAGCCAACGTAAAATATACATATCTTACATTTGTATTAATCAGTTGTTATTTTATGTCTTCAATATCATTATTTAGTGCATGTCTGTTTGTACACTTTTGTACACGTGCATAAACTGGAATAGATCGTATTCTGCTGTAACATTTTAGACATGGTGGAGCGTGCTATGCACATCAAGCTTTATTTTTTTTGCGAACTTGTACGTGTTTTTGGGGGTTATTTTTGTGTTCTATAGATATGCTTAAAACATAATTGTTTATTTTTGATTTTTTAAGCAAGATAATACAAAATAAAACATAATCGTTATCGAGTACTCAGGTAAATTTGAAAAACCACTATAAAAAAATGTACCTCATACTTCGTCACTGACGTGTCACAATGATGTAAACTCATTAAATTACATTGATATATCAATCTATAATCAGGCCCACCGGAATTATGCGATTCTGCGGCTGCTGCGATTTTTGCATAATTATGGATTTGTGGCATAATCCATCATCTGCTGCTTAATCTGCAGTTTTAAAATACAAAAACAAATTCTGTTACTAGCTCAAACGGATAAAAAGTTACAAAAAATATGGCAAATCGGGTTCCTGCCCACGGGAACACTTTTCACAAATGTTGACTGGTCATCTTTCAGTTGCTTATTGATGCATTTGGGTGTTACAGTGTGACTAATAAGGTGAACTCTTTTCCCAGATACTGTTACCAGGTGCAAAAAGACAAAATAGTGTAGCGATACTGTCACAAAATTTGCTGCATTCTGCTGCATAATTTGCCTGTTAGCCACATAATATAGTTAACTCTACTGCATAATATAGTCTTCCTCTGATGCATAGTTCCAGTAACCCTGTCTATAACCATAAAATGTAGATACAAAACCTGGTTAAATTTGGTGCGTTCGCATCGAGTCAAGGAAGGGGCTCCAACCTTGCTCTAGATGATTTCTCTTGAGGTATGCAGATAAAAGCAAAATCTCCATTTCACAAATATCAACAAAATTCAGCAACTAAGGGGCTGATTTAAAATGGAACAGAGTACCCTCCTTTAGGAAATTGCTTACTATTTGGGGGAAGGCAACTGCCCATCTCAAGGAATAATTACAGCTCTTGTTAAGTGAACCCTTAAAGGCTCAACTCTTAAAGGCTCAAACCCTTGGTAGCTATTGCACAGACCAGACAGACCTAATTTAGGGCAATGTTAAAATTATTTATGCAGTACAAAAAACCGAAATAGGATAAAAAAATACAGAAAAATGTAATGAACAAAATGACAACAAAATGATAAACTTCGAATAAGGGGAAACAGAGATTGAATGGTTAAAGATTTGAGATAAAATAGCACCAAAAAGGGGATGGAAACGATGGTAGTCAAAGGTCATTGTACACTGGGGCCTAGGTGCAATTTGAGGAAGACCAATACAGAGCCCTAATCAGATACACCAAGTTGATTGGTCCTGGTGGAAGCCTGGAAGCCAACGTTTGAAGACGTTTCACTGTCTAAATCCAAAAAGAGGATTGTTTTTTTTTTCTATTGACTGCTTGAGGGACAAATCTGAAATTATAGCTGCCACTATAGAACTGCCAGTCAGATTCCTGCCACAGGTTGGTCCCGCTAAGGCTCTGAAGCTTTGGAGGAGCTTTTGCTTGAAAACGTTGTATGTCTCAAAACCAAAAAGGTCTGTCAATTTTTTAGAGATGGTGGAGCCTTTCATGGAGGCAAATCTGAAAATCAATACCACACAGTGTAACTGCCTATCAGATTTTTCGCAGTAAGTCCCATTGGCTCTGGAGTTCCGGTGCAAAAGTTCCCAAAAGTTTCCAAACATTTTCCTAGGTCCCACACAACCACACTAGGACATATAAGCCCTTCAGGGCCTGTCGAGGAGCACCTAGGTAATCTCAGGGTTCCAGGCAGAGGCCACCTGCAAAGTTCAGTCCAAGTACCAGTTACTACTGGTCAGCTGGGAATTGAGGAGAAAAGACCTCTTGCAGTTTTTGTGTCCCTATAGCCACTCAGGAGTTAGGGAAACTGACCCTTGGAGTATATGTCTTTGTCCTTGGTACCAGGCAAATCAGGTCCAGACCTTCAGGTCTCAATACTGGTCACAGACAGTAGTTCCCGTCCTCTTCTGTTCTCCTGCTGGTTCAGAAAGTGTTCTGATTAGGTGTCGGGTGCTACATTTATGCCTGGCACTAGCAAGTGGGTGGGTTGACCCTGGGCACTCCCTAACCAATGAGGTAAAGTTCCCAAGAGCAACCCTACCCACTTTTCATTAGTTCTTGTTGTCCTTACTGCAAATGGGCTTAAAATGCCATGTGTCAGGGCATTTTCAAGATGATGAAAGTCTTCGGCCACACTAAACCTGGGCTCTGAGGGTTTTGGATGTGTAGGGGCTTGCACAATGGTCATCACTAGTATCCTCATACATCTAACACTATAATCCAGTTTGAAGCAGGCCCAATACCCACAGCCAACTAGCAGACAGAAGTTTGGATTAACAAAGGCAGGGTCCTATAGCACCCAGACAGGTGACACAGAAGAAATTTGCTGGTATCCTGTTCTTTCACTTTCAAGGTCATCCTGTTATTCCCCTTTCAAGTGCATCAAATTGTTACCTGTCTCTTAAACAAACATGTGAGGCAGGATGCATACATCCCCTATCCCAAAGATTCTGTAGAACTTAGAGGAGTCATACTTGCCCATTCAGGTCAGTCCGTTTTGAAAAGCCTTCTGGCATGTACCAGAAAAAAAATCAATAATGTGCCCCACAACCTTGGGAGAAACTCTTAAGGTGTGTGAATGATTGTGGATCCTTAGGGACCAATTCCGATGCAGGAAGGAAGGGCTCCGACCGTCGGATTCATTTCTGCCTAAGCCATTTTGATGGGCTGGGTGGGAAAGGAATATGACTCGGTTTTCCGGATGGCTTACGATGGGCTCGGAGAGCCCGTCTGCCATTTGGAAACCCTTCAGTACTCCCCTGGCTGGCTCTTTCTGGCCAAGGGAGTACAATGGCAGTTTCCCACTGCCTTTTTGTGCCAGTATTTCCGGCACAAAAAGGCTGGGGGAACCTGTCTATGGGCGCCCCCAGCAGGACCCCATGGGTGCAAGGCCGCCAAATGCTGGCCTTGGGGGTCACCTATGGTGACCCCCTCTTGATCCTTGCACCCAGTGGCAGGCATCTTGAGGTTCCTGCCATGGAGCCCAGGGGTGAACTGCACCCCTGCTTTTTCAATTAGAGCATGCATTCCATTCAAAATGCATGCTCTCATTGAAAGGTAAAGCCATGCGACCAAACAGGGTTTGGACAGGGGTTCGACGGACTCCGGTCAATCAGACATCGGAATCAGGCCCTTAGTGTGCTTACTTTTCACAAATAAAATCTTACTTTGGGAATTTGTTTCTGATGAAAAATTTAAAAAAATGTGTTTGGTAAACAGTGGTTTCTTTCAAGGTACAGAGAGGACCTCTTGGCGGACGGTTATCTCTAAATTTGGCTGGTGGAGTATGGTCAGGATGGCTGAGGTAATGTCCTCTGCCACCCTGACTCTACTCTGTCCATCAATTTCCAAATCAGCCCTCAAGTCTTAATATTTAGGGGATTTACTCTGGACCAGGCTGGGGAGATACAGAGTCTGACTGTGACCATGGCAGAAAACACTACTACTTCATGGCTCAATATCCAATGAATGACCAAAATATTTAACTTGGTAGAGGGGCACAAGGAAATGCTTGTAAGTTGTTTACTTTAACACATGCCTGTGCCCAGTATTTTCTGCCTCACTTGATAAAAAGATGAACTCTATCAGCTCGCAAGAAATCCACAGTGCGATCAATAACCCAGTTGGTAACAGACTCTTCACAGTATAATATATATCCTGTACTAATTTGAAATAATGAGTCTTCAAATTAGAAATATTGATGATTGTGTAATCTTGTTTATTGCTTTCCAATAATACTTTAAACATGGAAGTGATCCACCTCAAAATAGGGGTAACTCTAAGTAACGTCTCATCCTTTGAGGCTTCTTACACCACTGTATAAAACTTCTTCAAGACAAATTGACTAGATTAAAAAGGCAGCCGGTATCTCTAGGGAAAGTGCATGAAAGAGAAATTAAAACATGGGCAGCAAGCCCATTGTATTGAGGATGCAGTGGCCCATGAACTCTAAATGGAGCCCTTTCTGCTTACGAATGAGTGCAAATGAAGGCAACTGAGGGTAGTAAGAGTGTCTCCTAAATCAATTTTACAATCTTACAATTTCTTCTGTTTTAGTAGAAATTTTAACTTTTAGATAAATCTGCAGACACATAATGAGACAGCTGTGCAAGTACAAAAGTGTTGGATAAGATTTGGATTACAAAAAACAGGAAGAGAGAGAGAAAAGTAGAGATTTATTCAGCTTCCTGAGCCAGTATTTTATTAATCAAAAAGAATGAATCACTTAGGTTGTTTTCCGGAGTATCTTGGAAATTTTCTGATGAGGAGCCTCAGCCACACTGTCAAGGCAGTGGCATATCTTGGTTCTCTGTTTATTTGATTAAGTGGGATTATTCATCATAAGGCCTTGGCACCTGAGTTTCCCGTTCTCCAGGTGTTCATCATCCTCCACCGGGAGGGAGACTGTCTAGTGTGCGACAGTCATGAGTGGGAAGGGTGTTGGAAGAATAAAAATGATTAAAGATATCGTCCTATCCGGTGTAGTTTGTTTTCATTATCACAGGGGAGGGATAAGGTTAAAAATGTGGGTGGTGCTTAATTGGATAATTATAGGTCCATAGCTCCTGGTAAGTGCTCGGTCAACATGTTTCAGCGTGTGTTGCCCAAAAGGGTCGGATGGCTTTCTTTAGGACCAGAGGATCCAGCCCTCTCAAATGTTGAGGGGCTGTGTGTATGTGCTATGTAAGGTGAATGGATTGGCTCACCCTATTAGGGCAACAGGTTGTACTTAATGCCTGTTATGGACATGTGGTAATAGGCCTTAATTTGGTCTATTTCCGGCAGAATTACAAGCCGCAGTGCCATCCTCATAGGACTGAAATGCCTGCATAGATTCCAGAAATAGACCAAATTAAGGCCTATTGTCACATGTCCATTACAGGCATTAAATACAACCTGTGCGAAGGTAGGTTACAAACTGGTTACAGCTTTGCTGTGCGCGTACAGCTAACGGTTTACAGTGATTAGATAGATTTTATGATTTTATTAACTCTCTGAGTTTAAAAATCAACTGCACCAAATCTTACTCAATGATTATTGACTTAAAATTGAAAAATCTAAGGCACATTGTATCAAGGACCATCTCATTGTGCATTTTGTTACCTCTGCATTCTGATAGACTATAAACTGCTTTGGGCACCCCGATAAGAACTCATGTCCAATCTTATAACAGAGTAGCCCAAAGCATTGATAGTATTGCTAGACGTTTAGGTCATAGTCATTTGAAGTTCATGTTACAACTTTATAAAGCAAAATGTGCCCTACAGTGACATATGGGGCAGTGATATGGGGGTTCAAGCTGTATTCTGATATACAAATTGCTGACAATACATTTTTTAGGAGAATATTTTGGTTACCCCAGAGTGTCTTCTCAGAGATTGCACATGATGAATTGGGCGTGGATTTTATAGCAGTTTTTATTTAAATCTGCCCTGTACTTTTGTGATTTTCAGTGTGGATAAAAGAAAATTTCGAGCTGAACAGAAAGATCTTAAAGGATTGCTTGAGTTTAGATTATTGTGTATTTATGCCTTGACTGCAGTATATAAAAACAGCTTTGGGAGAACTGGGCAAACCACAGTTTTTTGTGATCCTGAGTTGATCTCTAAAGCAGATATTGCCTGGGCTAATGGGGCCTTTCTGGTTCTCAGGCAAGAGGAAGGGGCTAGAGTGTCTGTGACTAAAAACATATGTGCCCATTATGCGTAGGTGGAACCCTTGAGTAATATGAAATTATATTTAACACTGGCTATGCCGTTCCAGAATAGAAGCCTTTTATCCTATTTCCATCTGAATTGCCTTCCAAATATATTAGCAGGAACGCACAAGTCTTCTGAGCACCTGATTTGTTCATGTGATAGGACTACTGCACAAGGCACTCAATACTACATTTTTCTGCCCTAAGTGGGCAAGATTACAGTATAAGTATATACGCACCCTTCATTTGACTCTGAACTTTAAACCAGAAAGGCCAGCTTTTTGGTATTTGCAGTTATTAGAGAATCCTAATGTTGTCTGCTATTTTGTCACGGTTTTTATCAGAGGTGTTTAATGCTCATTCTCAAATGTAATTGTTTTTAATTTTTTATGAAATGTTTTTAAAGATGTTTCTGTTCTGTTTGATCGTACTTTTGTGATTTGCTACTTTTGTGATTTGCTATGTCAAATCGAATACAGTTATTTTATTGCTGATGATAAACTAAGTGATGTACCATTTGCAATTTTGGAATGGCACCCATCAATGGGGTTCATACAAGATGATTGAATTGCTGAGTCTTGCATGTGATTGGGCCGAGGAGGACTTGTGTCTTTTCTACGGCCTCTATAAGCAATGCACACAAGTGTTGAGTGTGTAGTTAGAAGATAGCATGATGGACCAGAACATGCCTGATAGGTATAATGCACCTTCTGCTATATTTCATTTTACTTCCAGTGAGGTGTACACTTGGGGTTTGGATAAAATACTGTCCAACTTTTAGCAGGTCATAGCACAAATATGAAATTTTAGGAAATGCATTCAAAACCTTAATGGCCAACTATTTAATCTACAAATACAAGAATTATTATCCCCGGATACACTGGGGTTGGGGAAAACAGAGAGTGAACAAACGGTCTTTGAGCGTTCCCCATACCTTACCACTCTGGATACGTTATTAGACAGGTAGAGTGAGGAACTGAATTTACAACAGTTGCAGGGCCTGTGTGATGAACTAGGCAGAGAGGAAGAAAGAAAGATTATGGAGGAAAATGATAGTTTGTTAGATAAAGTATTTAAGGAGTTGGACTGAAAGAAAAAACAGGAGCGGAACCCACTAAGCAGTTGCTTTCATAGTAGGAGAGATCAGCAGAATTCAACTTCCCTTTTTCACCTGCTCTTGCACTGGTGCCTCCAACTCACCACAAAACTCTGGGCATTGCTCTAAGAGCAAATGGTACATTGTAATATTATCCTATGGCTGCAAACAGAAATATACTGTGTTTGCAGGATAGTTCAGTCGGTTTATGGTTTGCAGTGGAGAATGCACAATGAATGCAAAAAAAAATCCATGAATAGAATATTTGGCTTTCCTTTAATTTAAAGTTCTGTTTAATATTGTATTTGTTATGGTTTGTGGGAGTTTTTGGGGTACCTCCTAATATATTGAGTATAGTGACATTGATTTGCCTCCATGTGTCAACAGGTTGCAACTGTATACCGTCCATACTGGCCTTGAGTATTGAAGATGCCTATTGAAGATACCTATATGTACATTTTCTTTCTATCTCTCTTATTGCCTATTTTTCTTCTCCCTAGAACAAATAATGTCTTAGATGTGTTAATGAGAACGAAAATACTTGCATGTGTAATTTAGACAGGATAGTGTGGGTGGAGTATGGGATTATTTGTCAAAGTTGGAGACAGCCTTGTGATATATGGACATTTGGGAAGGGAACACAAGAATTTATTAGGATGTGAAGCAGGTGATATTGGCGAGTAAGATGGGAAAAGGATGGAAAGTTGAATAAAAGAAATATGATTGAGGATTATATAGAAACATGTTGGGCAGTGCAACTATGAAATAATACATATTATGCAATGATGGTGAGTTAGTCACATTGATGGCAATTTGTTTTTAAATATTATCGTTCCCTTTCCTTTTTGAGTATGATTAGGGACGTTTATTTTGTAAAGGTTGAGTTGTTATTGTTATTGTTATTGTTAACTACAGCTTATTTAGCACCAAATCACCGACAGGTCTCTATGCGCTATAGTCAAGCAGTTACCAGAGAAATATAAGTTCCGTACACAAATTAATGTCATGTTTTAAGATGTTGAGTTATTTGATTGTGATTAATTTATGAACAGAGTAGTGAACGTGCTCCCATTTCACCACCTTATTGGTATCCCTGATTTAGGGACAGGTTAGATTTACATGCTGTGAAGAAGTAGGAAACCATACAGTGCAGGATAACTTGCTTTATTAAGATCAAAGCAATATAACATCCCATCCACAGTAGACATTGGCATCAACTGCCTCATCAAAGGATTACATCAGAAAGATTCTAGAGTGTGCATGTGCACATAACATTCTACAACATTCTACAACCCACATTACATTAAAGAGAAGAATACCACATATGCCCCTTGCACTGCTCTTGCTCCATCAAGGAAATTTAAAGGTTCCCATTATCATACACATTTTATTTACACTGATATTACCCATCCCTTTAATTGTGTGAGAATGGGCAATTATTGCCATCACCCTGACAACATGTAAGGAAATTGTTCTATTAGAAGTGATGCTAAATATTACATGCATTAGGATTACACCGATGTCACTATGAGTTACTGACAGTACAATATACTGTGTATCAGGTGTGTGCAATGAGAAGGGTGGGGTTTACATTTGATAAATGAGTCAAACTATGAATTTTTCTTACATATGAAAAATTTGTCACATTATGCATTTTCTACGGACCCCAGCTTCATGAATTAAGCAATTATGAGACTCTGCAGACTTTATATAGTCCTCATGAACTAAGAAACTATGAGAATGATTACAAATATGTGTGTCCATATTTTGCTACGATTACAATGAACTAGAGACACTCCAAACAATCAAAAAGAACAGCGACCAATGACTGTGGCCAACTTTTTGAGTTATTGAACTGGCCTTTGTTTCCAAAGTGGTCAGTGGTCTTTGTGGAGGGCTTGGAAACTGCCCTGTGCCAACCACCCTCCAACAGTGGGCACAGTAGAGCGGACAGGTGTGCAAAAAAGAAGATAAGTGCATACATTGAACTTTTAAGGACTGATGCACTGTGCTACCATTTGTTTGAAAGAAATTTCTACCATCAGTAGCTGGTACTCCATCATCAGGCGCTGCATGTCCTTCCTGATTGAACAACACCAGCTGGATACAATCTCCAAACGGGAGACTAGAGCTGGGCCCTTGCCATTCCTCACATCAGACATCACTGCCTTTTCAGCAGGTCCCCTCTATGACTGCCATAGCTGTGAAGTTTGAGGGGCTGATTGCCCTACGCCATTAAGGGGCCCCACCACTGGAGCAACAACAAGGACCAGTGCCACCGACTTCATCATCGTCATTGCCTTCAGTTCTGGCCAAACAACATCGCGGGGGAGAGTTTTGTCCAGGATTTTAGCCAGTAACCTCCATTATAAAGTACAAAGTATTGCATTAAGCACTGGTAACATTTGGCATAGAACAGACGGTAAAACAGGAAAAAAAAAATTTCTTAGAAGTTCTTGTTTTTCTTCAGACTCTACTTTGGGAACACATATAGATAACAATGCCTGACCCCTCTTCAAGGCCGGCGAAGAAATGGCAGTGGGTACCAATTGTTTTCTTGGTGCTACTGTATTGCTAATGGTACCCAAGGCTTTCACACAAATACCCCTTACTCCAAAATAGGAGGATCACATAATGACACTGAGACTTTGAACTTTTTCCCAGATTGACAATACAACTAAAATATCAAACTTGCTTAGAGGGCAACAAACTATGTTGAATTGAAAGCGAAATATGATGCAAAGTTCCATGTAATAAGTCATCTAGTATTTGTGCACACCTACTCCAACAGTGCCTAATTGATAATGACTTACAGTGTAACAGAAAACATCACATCTTACCAACTATAGCTGTGAAGAAGATACACTTACATGAAAGTTTCATTGCATGTCTAATGAGAAGTTGTCATCAAAAACAGTATTACAACGTTCTGAGTTTAGGCATTGTACTGAGAGGGGTCCTTCTCAGGTTTAAAAATAGTAAAAAATGTAGTGGCCCATCCATGCGTCCAAGATGTCCTGGCACAACATACCCTACCCCAGATAGTGACACATAATGTATCCACCAAAGATTGACCATGGGGTACTCATGATGATGTCACACCACAATAGCAATGACTCCCCAAGGTAGCAACAGTATACATGCCAGGCACAGTGTCTAGACCTAAAGAAACTGACAGTGCTAGGAGGATTAGGAACACCATGTCCTCATTGATGATCAGAAATGTGGAATCAATCTTGTCTTGGTCACGTTTTCACATATTCACTGAATAAGGTGTGTAAAAATAGAATGATCTTGCATAAACTAATGTACCCTGCTAACTAGACATCTTGTAACGCGAGATTTGCAAAAGGACATTACTTGCAACATGCATTAGCTCACTGGCCGAGCAACAGCCATCCTTAGCATACCATATATGGATAGAACAAAGGGGCATATTTACAAGGGCAGTGCGCCACAGGAACGTAACTTTTCAACAACGTTCCTGTGGTGCAATAACCCGCTCCATATTTACAAAGTGGTGTTAAGCCACTTTTTGGTGCTTAATGCTGCTTTGTAAATATGGTACCTTTGCAATGGGTGTTGTTGTGGGAGTTCCACCCCAACACCCATTGCTTTTTGATCCTGTACCAGATTTGCAAGGATGTGAGGCATTACAATGGAGAAACGAGGAGAAATACTTTTACTTCTCCTCGTTTTTGCTTTTCTATGATTATGTGCAGTAAGGTGTCCCTTCCTGCACATAAACAATCATTAAATAATCTTGATTTGCTACTTCTATGTTCTACATTCTGCAGCACGCATAGAAGTAACAAATCAGTATTATTGATTGTTTATGGGACACCTTCCTGCACAAAAATAATCATTTCCTGCAGCACAGGCAGCCTTGCACTATGGTGCATGGGTACCTACTTAGGCGCCAGCCAGCTAATTTTAGTGCCATTGCTAGGGAAAACACAGAGGTGTGCTGTATTGTTGTAAAAAAGGTGCATCCGTGCATTTTGGAAATGTTAGTGTGTGGCGCTGCCAAATTTGGCACATCTCTGACATTTCCTTCTACATGTGCCTGATTGGACAGAGTATTTGCTCAAGCTGTGTTCTTCTTACGTATTTGAAAATCCCCCACTTTACCCATCACTGGGTATGTAGACATCACACACTCCGCCACGCCAGTGCCATGAACCATCTTCCTTCACTGGTTGGTTATATTCCTACAGATTGCGTAATTTTGTCCTGTCTGGACAACTAGGTATTTGTTCATGACTATAAAGAAATCAAATTGTTACTGTATTCTGAGTGGATATGTGTTTAACCTGCCTTTTGTGATTTACAGGTATAAAAGACCCGGTAAAACTCAGTACTTTGGGCACCTTGCTTTTGTAGCTTGGGCCGCCTTGAATTCATGTATAACGCTGCCTATGAGATTGACTGTTTCTGCAACTCTTTTTTTAGATTCTACATGTTCACGATATTGACACTGGTGATATCTTACTTGTCAAAAACAAAATATATAGGTCGTCAGGCAAAGATAGGGCCAGCACCAAGGAAGAAGTTTCTAAAACGTTTTCCCTGGTGGTGATTGAGCCCTCTAATAGTTACTGGCCCAGCTTAGTGGTGCTGGTGCCCCAGGCCAATCCGAAAAGGGGGACCCCAGAACTCAGATTCTGCATGATCACAAAGGACTGAATACCTTCAACAAGACTGATGCACACCCCATCCCCAGAGCTGATGACCTCTTTGATCAGTCAGCATTTGCTAAGTATCACATCATGTTTGATTTAACCTCCGGGTACTGGCGGATTGCCTTGATTGAGGGAGCAAAGGAGAGATCAGCATTCTCAATTCCTGAAGGCCACTTCCAATTCAAGGTATTGGCATTTGGGTTGAATAATGCCCTTGCCACATTCCAGAGGCTGGTGAACAGGCTACTGTCTGGACTGGCAACCTTCAGTACAGATAGACTTAGATGGTATTGCTGTCTTTAGCTCCACCTGGTAGGAACACCTGGCCTACCTCAAAGAAGTACTTCAGGCCGTGCAATAAGTAGGACTGACTATCCAGGTCAGCAATGCCAAATAGGGCCGAGGTCTATAGTGTACCTGGGCCACCAAGTTGGTGGGTGACATGTGCAGCCTTGCTAACTCACGATCCAGACAATCATAGCATGGGGATCTCTTAATACCCAGACTCAGCTCAGAACTTTTCTAGGTCTGACAGATTACTACAGAAGGTTTGTGAAGAGGTACAGCAGCATTTTAGCCCCCTAACAGACGTGACTTCAAAGAAGCAGCCAAAAAAGGTCAAATGTAATGGGGAGAATCAGCGAGCCTTTGATACCCTAAAGGAGGTGCTGTGTAGAGCACCTACACTCAAGGCACCTGATTTCAGCAAAGAGTTTGTGGTTCAAATAGATGTTTCAGAACATGGGATTGGGGCAGTGTTAGCACAGCTGAATGATGAGTGTCAGGATTAGCCGGCGACTTCACTCCAGAGAGCAACATTGGAGTGTCAATTATAGGGAAGCTTTTGCTGTAGTTTGGTCACTGAAGAGGCTGAGACCCTACCAGTTTGGGACTCACTTCAGCGTTCAAACTGACAACACACTTCTCTGATGGCTTGTGCAGATGAGAGGAGAAACCCCTAAACTGCTGAGGTGGTCCACCTCCCAACAGGGTATGGGCTTGATAGTGGAGCACAGACGCAGGACTGTTCATGCTAATGCAGATGGCCTTTCCAGGTTCTTCCCCTTAGATGCTGAGAAATGCCAATGGAATGGCTCCTGCTTTTTCATCTGGAGAGGGCCATATAGGGAAATGGCTCTTTTTGCATGATCACCCCTATTTTCTTGGACTGATGCTGTTGTTTTTTTTTACTCTGTGCACTCAGACTCTGCTAACAAGGCCCCAATGCATTTGGTCTGACCCCTAAAACATGTCAACATTAGCTATACTCCTAATAGGCATTTAAATTACCTCTAAGTCCCTAGTATATGATACAACTTGCACCCAGGGCCTGTAAGCTAAATGTCACTGGCGGCCTGCCGCACTCACTGCGCCACAACTAGAATGACTGCAGGCTAACCACTGCAAATTGAACCTCCCAAAATATCCCTTTTGGCAGCTCTAAACTTTCTGCTAAATATTTATGTCATTCATATGTAGGCCTTAAATGACCATAAGGCAGGGTGCACTGTATTTAAAAGTAGAACATGTAAAAGTGTAACGTTAAACATGCCCTTACCGAGACAATGCTCTAAAATATATTTTCACTATAGCAGGGTTTGGAGTTTAATAGAAATGCATTGGGGTGCAATATTAAAATGAATAAAGCTATCTCCTCCTAGGAACAGGCAAAGGTTCATTCTTGGACTTTTTAAAATATTCATTAAAAACCCAATTAATTGGTAAATCCAATATGTACTAAATATTTTACAAAAGGTATTTTTATAAAGCCATGTTTCTACCGGCCTGAAGGACTCTTCTCCTGCCACACCTGCAGCTTCACCCGCGACAGAACCACCAAACTTCCAAGAACCGGAACCACCTCCGCTGCATACTCCTCAACACCCGCTCCACATGCAAACACGCCATCGAGCTCTGGGATCTGCTCGACACCTCCATCCAGACGTGGCCTTCCTGACCGAGACCTGGTGGAACGACTCCTCGGCGCCCGACATCACCATAGCCATCCCAGACGGCTACAAGATCACCGTGCAGGCATCGCACCAATGGAATCAGAGGAGGAATTGCCATCATCCACAAGTCAACCCTCAAAGTCACCACCCATGCAGAAGACACCCTCAACACCGCCGAACACTTGCACTTCCAGATACACACCGACCCCAACACCACCCTCAGAGGAACACTTATCTGCAGACCCACCGGGCTCAGTTCAGCGACTCCATCACAGACCCCGCCAGCACCCACACACTTGCCTCCACGGACTACATCCTCCTCAAGGACCTGAACTTCCACCTCGAGAACAACAACAACACCAACTCCACCACCCTGATCAACAACCTCACCAACCTCGGTCTCAGACATCTCGTCACCACACCCACCCACACCGCCGGCCACACGCTTGACCCCATCTTCTCCTCAGGCTCCCACGTCACACCACTGAACTCCACTGGACTGACCACTGCTGCATCCACTTCACCTTCAAGTAACCAACCACGCACCATCGCACCCAACAGCTGCCTCGCAGCTGCTGGAGCAAAGTTACCGAAGACCAGCTACTCACCTCCCTCGCCAAGAACCCACCCACCGACCCCACCAACTCTGACGCCGCAGCCCTCAACCTCAGACAGTGGATCGACAACTGTGCCAACACCCTTGCCCCGCTCAAGAAACCCTCCAACAGCCACACCAGCAAGAGAGTTACATGGTTCACCAATGAGCTCCAGGCCTCCAAACGTGCATGCTGAAAACTGGAGAAGACATAGCTCCACAAACGCACACCAGACAACCACGCAGTCCACAAGGACGCATTTTGGTTACTATCATCAGCAGCATGGCAGGGGCAATGTCTGGTGCAAACTGCATTGCCCCCATAGAGAGCCCTGGCACTTATTGGTTTTACAAATTAAGCACTGGGGGAAAGAAGTGAATGAACCATTGCTTAATTAAAAAAAATAGTGTTGGGTTCCTAGGTTTATCTTATGAGCCTGTGCTGCTGGGACTGCCCTACACCAAGGAGTCATCCTCATGCCTTTTTTTCCACCACCCAATCTCTCTCTTTAAGGTTCTTCTTGATCCGTGCTTTCTCCCTTTCACCGTTCTTCCATATCTTTCTTTTTGTCCTTTCTGCATTTTCTGCCCATCTCTCTTTTGCTCTTGATCAAAGTTTGATGATGAAAAATAAGTTCTGGCTCCCAAAATTAGTGTTGTTTCCTCTCATTTGCAACCACCTGCACAAATTAATCACCAGATGCTGATGGAGCTGTTAGATTGGTGGTACGAGTTTAGTTGCCTGTCGAATCCGGGGACATCCAGGGATGTTTTAAGGCATGAAGAAATTGGTCAATTGCCCAGTGCTCTCAAATTACGATGGGCTTCTTGGGAAGTAAACTTTCTCTCCATTTTAATCTGCCTATTCTATGTCTCTATTTAAATCTTGCCCCTTCTCCGCCTACATCTACCTCTTGGACCTGTCTCTATAACCACACTTATCTTTTTTTGGGTCAGTCCTGGGCAAAACATATTTGAACTGTTTTTGTGACCTTTGATAACGTTTAACATAGTTTATTATAATAATTTTTTTATTTTATTTTTTTTTATTAAAAAAAGTCCTGATTTGCCTTAACCCTCAAATGTGGAAAACACCAGCCACCCTTACTTGTCTGCGTAAGCATGAGCCCTGAACCCTGAACCCTGGGCTCATATTTCTCGCTCGAGACACATGTATCTTAATGGCGGAAGAAGTTACCAACATCTTCAGTGGAAAACAAGGCGCCCGCGAGTTAAGCGGTAGTGCACGTCCTCACAAGGAGCTCCCTCTCCCTCGCCCCCCATGAGTGGAAATCTAACGAAGGTCGGTGCTGAATGGAGCAAAATATAAAAATATTGAAAGAACCAAGAGGACCTAATGAGAAGTGGCGTTCTTCCTACCTGTGGCCTGGCTTTCTGCACGGATGTGCCTCAGTGACGCCGGGCAGGTTCTACACCCCTCCCTCTTGCCGCATTGGAAGCTTGCAGCCGCGGAGTTGAGGCACGGCCGCAAAGCGGCGGCCCGAGGCCTCCTCCGGGGCATTGGTGGCGGAGGCAGCACAAGCAGAGACAGGGCGGCGGCAGCTCTCTGTTCGTTGTTCCCTTCAGCGCCCATAGCGGCTCATAGCGGCTTCGCCGGCGGCTGAGTGTGGAAACTCGGGCACGATAAGCCCTGAGAGGTCGGCGTTTTGCACGGACACTGGAACAGCCTACAAGTTCTGTGAGAGTGGGGGGGCCGGTAATAAGAGGTCAGGGGTCCCAAGTCTGCAGGTGGATGTGTATGAGCGCGACCCCCATTGTGAGAGTAAACATCAAGGGCAGTGGCAAACCGCAAAGAAATCTAAACGGGGGAAGGGTGAAGGTAGCCGGCACCCGCTTTCTGTGATAGCTGCATGTATTCTTTAGTAGGATACTACGGCCCAAACCAGGACAACCCTACATATCTAGAAACCATCCATGATCATCTACTAGCCCTTCAAGACCCTGCAATTTGGGTCGTGGATTTCAACATTGTTCTAAATCCTAAACTCGACAAATCTCCTAACTCAAGAGCCTGCGTCCTTTTGAAATCCAGGCAAGCCCTGGTGACAATCATGGCTCAGTTGGGGGTCGCTGATTTTTGGAGGGAAAGGGTAGGGGACAAACTGGGGGTTTCTTTCCGGAACTTAAAATATAAGCATTTGTCGAGAATAGACTATGCTTTGTTTAGCTATAGTCTTAAGGATCGGTTGGTAGATATAACATATCTCCCTTCACATCTCTCTGATCATTCGGCTATTTTTTTCAGCCTAAAATTAGGCCAGAACCCTGGATATTCTTCCTGGTCCTTCGTCCGGACATTATTATTAGAGGAGGATGAAATAGTGTCCCTTCAAGTGGAGACCCAATGTTTTCTTGAATCTAATATAGACTCTTCAAGTATTTACTTCGTGTGGGATGCCCTGAAGGCCTTTTGGAGGGGCTGTATTACCAGCAGAGCCTCCTACAGAAGAAGAATGTACAGGGATAGTATTAATAAACTTGAAAGCAGCTTAAAACATGGATATTTGACAAATAATCCTCCTCCCCTTCCTAAGCGCCTTGAAACCCTCTGGGTATGTAGTGCGCTATACAAATTTTATGACTTGACTTGACTTGACTTGAGGCAGAAATGAAGATCATTAATCAAAATCTAGGTAATCACCTAGGCGGAAGGGAGGACCAAGAAAAGTTGACCTCACTGAAAAATCAACTAGAAAATGTCTTAGAAGCTAGGGTTGCCAGGAGATGGGAAGCAAGTAAACTCTCCCATTTTGAGTTTGGAGAGGCAGCAGGCAAGGTTCTTGCTTGGATGATAAAAGCTAACCAAGCACGTAATTACATCAGAGAGGGTGGAGGGTGAAGCAGCCCCCCGGGTTTCTAATTTAGATATCGGGAGGGCATTTCAGGATTTCTTTCAGAAAATCTATAAGGAAGACACTAGGGAAGACCACGAAGGGACAAAAGCCTGGATAAATACAGTGTCTTTGCCTAGACTTTCACCGGACCATAGCAGGCGGTTGGAGGCAGAGATCTTGGAGGAGGAAGTAAGTAGTGCCATCAGTCACTTGAAGCGGGGGAAGGCGGCGAGCCCTGATGGTCTACCGGGGGAACTCTACTGTGTTCTCTGCGAGGTTATTACCCCATTCCTAGTAACTGTTTTCAACAGCATTTTGATGGAGGGAATGGATCCTCCAAAGTCATGGAGTGACGCGGCGGTAGTTCTGATCCCTAAACCCGGGAAAGATCTGACGGAGTGTGGTTCCTACGGTCCGATATCATTTCTCAATACAGATTACAAGATCTTTGCTGCTATCTTGTCTAACAGGTTGGGGGGCGTTGTTGGCTCTATTATACATCAAGACCAGAAAGGCTTTATAAAGGGGCGCCAATTGGCAGATCTGACACACGATCTAGTAGGGGCCATTGACATAGCATCTACCTTTTCTCTTCCCTTGGCTACCCTTACGTTGGATGCAACCAAAGCCTTTGATAGGGTTAATTGGGCCTATCTGGCGGCGGTTATGGATAAATTCAACTTAGGTGAGAGGTTTCTTCGAGTGATAGCACTCTTATACAAAGCACCAACAGTGAGAATACTCGTCAATACATTTTTGACAGAGCCTTTTAACATACCGAGGGGTACAAGGCAGGGTTGCCCACTCTCCCCCCTCCTTTTTAATCTCTATATCGAGCCCATTGCTCAGATTTTGAGAGAGGAGGCCAACATCCCATCATTCAGATTTAGAGGGTGGGAAAGGCGGGTAGCGCTTTATGCAGATGACATTCTCATCATGACATCTTACCCTGAACTTGCATTTCCCACGGTTCTAAAGAGAGCGTAGGAGTTTGGTAGAATTTTGGGGTATGAAGTGAATGCCAACAAAACTGACATCATGGCTTGGAACACCACCACTTCACATCTTGCTGTGACCACCTCCATGCGATATCTTTGAGTGAGAATTATTCAGGAGATTGGTAAAATTACAGAACACAACTTAGACCGGGTCTCCAGGGTGGATATGGCCAGATCATGTAGTAAACAAAAAGTAGCCTTTTGGGAACTGTTGGTACAGTGGAGTTAGGATTTCCGCGTTTTTTTTTCTATTTTCCCGGGTCCGATGATTATGCCTGCATTGCTCCACGGACCTCTCGGTTTGGTTCCCTTCGGTTAATACTGCGGTCCAATGGGTGGTAAAACACTGGGATGGAATTGTCTAGCTAGCTCTTAAAACATACTTTATTATTGTCTGCAATTGTGTGAGCTTTAATTGCCTGGACAATGTTAATAAAAATTCGAGCGCATTTTGAATAGGGGTCCCCAAATTAAATCATGCCCATGACAACGGAAACTCACGTAATTAATTAATATGGGAACAGGTTTATTTGAATCTCATTTGTATTCTCTGAAATTAACTGTATTCAGAACTATCAATTGTGGGATCAGTTGCATTCTGTATAAAAGCAGGCGTGCTTCAAAGAAATTCAAAGATATTTATATGGCAAATACTTGTCAAGGAAATTAAAAAAATTTCATTTTTGCTCCAGGACACACCAGATAAACACACTTAATCCTGCATTAAATAGGAAATTATATTTTAGGATTAGGAAAGGTCAAGACTCCACGGGCAAGATCGCAGGTCGACTACTCCTGGACCGATTGCAATCTTGGGCCCGGGAGAACAACATCATTACAGACCGGCAATATGGTTTCCAGAAGGGGCTTGGGACCGTGGAACAGGCCCTTAACCTTGTCCTTCTGGTTGGAAAATACGTCCGTGCTAAAGGAGGCAACATCTTCCTCGTTTATGTAGACCTAAGCGCGGCATTCGACTGTGTCCAGCATGCAAAGCTCTGGCAAATTCTAGCTGACCTAGGTGTGGATCCCCCAATATTAACCTTTTTAAGAGAACTCTACACAAATGCAGAAGGCCGAGTACGATTTGGTATCAATGGCGAACTGTCACGACCTTTCCAGATAACGAGAGGAGTAAGACAGGGCTGTGTACTAGCTCCCTTCCTGTTCAACCTTTATACAAATGGGCTTGAACAGGCGATGCTGGAAGGGAGCCAGGACCTGCCCCAGATAAATCACCGTCCGATACCAACCCTTTTATATGCTGATGACTCAGTAATCCTAGCACGGACCCTAAATGAACTTCAGATGCAGCTTAATAAATATGTAGTATTCATGGACTCTTTGGGCCTCAAAATTAATATCAAAAAAACGTTCACAATGAACATTGGCCCCAGGACCAAAGTCTCCAAACCTATTCTGATCAACAACAACAGATTAGAAAAAACCCCGGTGTACCCATATCTGGGTATCCTAGTGGATGACAAAATGAATTGGCACAAGGCAGTGGAAGCGAGAAACCTCCATTTCCGTCGAGCAACATCAGCCCTAACATCCTTCTCGAGGAAACTGGGCAAACCTGCCCCTTCCGAACTGTTAGCCATATACTACGCAAAATGCCATAGTGTGGCCACCTACGGAGCAGGAATCTGGGGACACGCCCGCATTGATCAGCTTCAGACCACTGAAAATGCTTTTATTAAATATATCCTTGCCCTTCCCCAAAGTTCCCCGATACTAGCCTCGCATCGGGAGCTTGGCATGGAATACATCATCGATACCATCCGCTGCCAGCCTATCTTACTGTGGCATCGAATATGGTGTAATCCTGAAAGTCACCTAACCCGTTCCCTCATTGTTGACTGTCTAGGACTGACAAACTGGCGGAAAATCCCGTGGCTTAACTATATATATAACTTCTTTAAAGATCTAGACTGTGAACATTACTTTCTCGAAAAACCTTCAGTTGAAGACATCTCAAGGAAACAATTAAAGCAAATGTCTATGGGCCATCTGAGAGACCTCCGAAACCAGGCCGAGATCACCAAACCACAAAACGAAAAAATTTGTTCATTGCAGTCAGGGAAAGTTATTCAGCCCTACTTGACATATTTTCTATCGAACTACGAAAAGTTCCTACTCACAAGACTACGTTTTGATGTTTTTTATCGTTTGGTTTCATTCCCAGAAATACAGAGCTGGTCTAGCAATCTGACGAGATGCCCCTGTGACGGAGCTTCTTCACAATCCACGATTCATGTTCTCCTTTTTTGTAAATACTATAAATCAGCAAGGAAAACGTGGATCATTCCTATTCTCCGGTCCAGTGGACTCAGACAATCTTACCCAGCACTCTCTTACTTACAATCTCCAAAATCCCCTTATGAAGCCAAGCTTATAGCGACTTATCTCAAAACAGTCATAAAAGTACGCCGTAATATTCCCAGTTAAACCAGTTTTTCGATAATTTGCAAAATTGATTTTATTGCCTTAAAAATGTTGCCCTGTATATTGATTCAACTATCTCATGATTCTATTGTTCTTAAAGTTTTCTTCGTGTTTAATACTTTTCAAATGTACTTTTTATGATTATTCAATTTTATAATCGAATAAAAGTTGATGAAACTGAAACTACTCTGATAGTTACATGATGCAATACATAATTTTTCAGTTACTTCAAAGTGCTTAGGGTTTAACCATAACGACTGCTTTAAGAAGAAGATGTACATAAAGTCCAGTTGGATTAAGTGGGATGTGTGTCTGAAATTCATTATTGTGGTCTGTATAGGGAGAGTACTATGTGTCTGTGTAGAACTATTATGTCTCTATCTTTGGGTAGGTGTGTGCGTTGATGGATGATGTGGTGGGTGTGTGAGTGGATCAATTGTTTGTGTCAGTGGATAGTGCAGGGATATCAGTGGATTCTCATCATGTAGATGCATGAAGCATTTTGAAAGAATAGATTGAGGATTGTGAATGGATGGATAAAGGATCAGAAATGGACTGTTTGATGGTGAACGGAGGGTAGATAGATGGTGTATTGTTGGTCTGGTGTGAATGGCATGAAAGATTGATGGAGCAACAATGTATCAGTAGATGGAAAATGTGTTGATGGATGGGTGGATTGTTTGCCTATAGATGGTGAATATGGGTGAATGAATGGCAGCAGGAGTGGGAGCAGAGGGGGAACACAAACAGTGGCACAAGCCACTGTAGGGAGCAGTTTAGTGCAAATCTCATGAATGAATCAGAAAAGCTGTAACCAGAAGGAAAAGGGCAATTTAACCCTTAACAGTATTAAATAGACAAAAATGGCATTGGTTTTGAGATTCATACCTTTAATCTAAAAAGTATAATATAACTCAGACTGCCATGTCCAAGGAACCACAATAGGATAGCATGTTGATATACTTATGGGAAGAGCATTGTCAGAACCCCTTTCAGAGGGCCACAGGGCAGGAAAGGGTCACAGCTCAACTGTGGGGGTTGTGGCCTTTTATTCCCTCCGTCCTGGGGCCCCCTATGATGGGTCCTGAACAGCCAGGCCAAGTACTACTCCTTCAGCACTTGACTCTCAATTGTAGCATGAGTCGAGGAGAGGTAGGTGCAAGGCACTGATAGGCACATAGCTCAAAGTGCAAAAAGCAACACAATAAACTGATTGTTTAGTCAAATACTCACTTTTGTGATGAAAGTAGTATTTAATATAAGTACACAAATTATACACACAGCACACCTTTAATATCCACATTCTCTTATGGTTGGTGTAATCGCGTTGTCCTGGGCAGTGCCGCCCTCCCTTCGAATATAGTGAGTTAATCCCCATTCAATAAAAGAGGTGACCTTCAAGGTGTGGGCCTTGCTAGTCAACATGCAACAGTCTTGTTCTGCCTTACGAGTCAATTAAGCACTTCCAAGTACTATATTCATGCAAGTCCCAGGGAGACTTAGTTGCCTAGAAAAGTCTATCCTGACCAAGGACAGACGGCAATTTCAGGGAGGATGAGGCTTGTCTTCTCATGCTCCAGTCTCTCCATGCGGCAGGGTTGCAGCATCTTACAATCTCTTCTAAAGGAAGTATTGTGGGGGGACACCGATGTCTCTGGCTGGTCCTCGGTGGTGTCAGACATCTCCTCCACTGCTTCCTTCGCTTTTAGTAAGCGTTAACATAAGTAGCAGTCTCTAGCAAATGTTCTTCCTTGCAGATCTTTTTTGCAGGAATCCTCATAGCAATGATGTCCCAGGTAAAAGGCCCTAATCTTGTAAGTGGCCCCCACCTAGCATATGGGGGTTGGCTGGATAAAGAGCACAGCAAGGTCAACAGCTCTAATCATCATTAATGTCACTATGATGTTTCTGCAGTGTGCTAACTCTACAAAAATGAATTAAAAACTCTTCACATGCTGAGTACATTACTGGTAAAAAAAAATGACAACCAGAAGCCGAAAAAATATTCAATCTAGAAAAACTAGAACAAGTATCATCTCATAAAACAATATGCTAGTACAACCGTGTAACTAATCAGGCCAATCCCACCGTCCGAACTATAGATGTCAATGGCTGTAATGTATTGATTACCACCAAAGGAAGAAGACTTTCAATGCATTCTAATTTGATAAACATTGCGGGATTGGGCCACATGGAGGTAAAGTGATCTGCAGAGGATCACAGAATTTGGTTAAGGGTGGCAACCCCAATTAGTACACAAGACTCCTCTTTCTTCTGTTTTTTTATATCACAAATTGACCTGTTTAAACAAGAGCACTTCACAAAACAACCAGATTATGTTACACTTTTTTAAGGCACAGGGAGATTAGGGGTTTATTTAGAATTTGGTGGACAGGGCACTATCACATACATGGCAGACATCCAGTATTAGAAGTGCATTATAGTCAGGACCACTGGAATGATACATTTTTGCGGCCACTGTATTTTCTGCACAATTTTGGATTTGCTGCACTTGCCATGTAATCTATCATCTTCTGCATAATTTGCATATTTACATTTTTTGAAAATCGTTTCTAGCTCTCATAGACCAAAGGTTGCTAGAAATACTGCTGTACATATTATCACAAAGTGGTAGACCTTTTGTCTCAGAGTTACATGCCACTTTTTATTTGGCGATAGCCGAATTTAAGTGTTAAAGAAGTGCAACATCTGTCCAGAAAGTGTTAAGATTGTAACAATGATTTTTAGGTGTTAAAATAATGCAACCTCTGCTCAGATAGTGTTCACATCTAAAAAAAGACTAAATGAAGAAGTAAAACAGCAACAAAATGTACTGCATTCCGCTTCAAAATTGACCTTTTCTTGACACATAATTTATTTAACCCTGCCACATAATTTGTCCTACCAATTCCACATACTTCCACTGGCCCTGATTATATCCCACAGCACTTGTAATACAGAAGATCCATTCCGTTTTGGCTGAGTGTCCCGACCGCCAACTAAGTAATTTGCCCAGTATCACAGGATATGAAGCCGATGCCGGGATTCGAGCGTGAATCCCCAGTTCTAAAATCTTCCGCTCTAACCCCTTGGTCTCATTTCCTTCCCAGTAGGTTAGTGACTAGACCTATCTATTCCATGTGACAGAAAAAAGGGCACTTGATAGTGCTAATGCCAGAATGTGTTTTGAATACCTGAACTAATAAATTCCTGTACTTAAAAAGCGAATTGAATGTTTGCTTTGCAGATAGGGCTGAATTTTGTTATACATTCCTCAGTTAATACTTCCTTATATTTTTATGATTTTGTTATTTGAGACAGGGGATACATTTAAGGCACTTCCTGAATAATACCCTCCTAGATTATAGTAATTTGAACAGAAAAGGAATCATTTGTCATTTTTACATATCACTGTTTATTGACACAAAATGGCTTTAAAACGCATGCCTGACTGGAATCTCAAAATCTACCCCTTGCAATATTCCGTGAAAGGTGTTTGTCTTTCTATAAATCTATCATATAGCTACATTGTAAAAATAATTATGTTTCCAATGGGGCGCTGTTTGTGTGAATAAACATTTCCCAAACATCATTTTGGTTCAAATAAAAATACCTACATTTATTCAGAAATGAGGTAGAACACACAGCCCTGCACCAGAAATGTTAAGTAATATCAATCCAAAAATGTAAGATTGATTACAGCTGCGGGTATGAAAACTCTCACCCCTTAACTTCTGTGATTCGAAGTAAGAGCTGAAATAAGACCCACAAAACCCAGCTTTCACTTTTGAGCATCTGAGATGGAAGTTTGGGCGTAATGAATTGTTGTTTTAGAGGGAAGCTGCTTTTGAAATGTGAGAGTTTTCTGTTTCTTATGCTCAGAATAGTTTGAGTTACAAAACCCTGTAGGGTCTATAGGTATTCCACTGGCCTATATGTATTGATTGACAGTCTGAGCATGAGGCAGGTTATGTGAAGGTTCAAAGAGATTTACAAATCTCATGCAAAATCTGATATTGTTTTTTACTTTACGAGAGACAACATCATTTTTTCAGCTTCAAGAATATAACAGTAAAGCCTAGTTTATGAGTTGGGGAGAGAAGAATTCCTGTATGAGCGTGCTGTTGTTCCAACTCACAGATTTTCTGGGTGCTTAAACAACCGACACGATTTTAGTAGCCGGAAAATCTGGCTGGCAAAATTGTTTTGGGAATGGACTGCTTTTCACTCTGGGGACCATTTTCCTGCCCAACCCTCAGTTAAGGCACATGGGGAGCATACAGTGCTTCACCTGCCAGGTTACAGTTTATCCTACCCTCTACTACCCTCTCCCTAAGCCATACTTTCCTTCCCTTACACAGCAGCGCCCCACGCTCATATTTGCTCAGAGTAGTAGGAATGTGAGTGACAATCTTTACAGAAAAATCAATATCGTGTACAAATCCACCTGGTAAAACAGGATCTGCACAGTTCCGAACAATGTGAATACATTTTTAATTTTACAGTACTGGTGGGTGTTAGTGCATGGTACTAGTTTTTATAGGTGTGGATTTACCATCCACCAGTACTGTACAACTCATTACTGGGGTCTAAGTAGGGTTTTCTATTAGGCACAGTAAGCAAATGTATCTTTTTTTACTTCGATGCTTGGTTTTGTTTTGGACATGAAGTTGTTTGCGTAGGCCTGAACTGCACTTTTGCCAATTAGCAGGACGCCCCCCTCCAGACTCACTGTAACCACACACTACAGGAGATCTGCCTCTTGTTCTGGCGCAGAGAAGACATTTCTGAACTTGGAGGCTAAAGGATGAAGTGGCACGAGAGGGTGAGCTCTATAACACTGAGCCATGGCATTGACATTTCATAATTTGGGTGCTAGTATATTTGTAACCGATTTGTCACCTCAAAGCCTGGCTCTAAAAAATGAATGCATCACCTTACTGCAAATCTGGACATTAGAAACTGGAGCATTTCCATAAAATTACATGTGTAACCTATTTGTTACCACAGATCATGGCTCTAGAAAATAGGTGCATCATTTTGCTTCAAATCTGGGCATTGGAAGATGGGGAATTGCTATAGAATTGTCTTCAGTCTCATCACTCATGCCTGTCCCACTTAAACTACAAATTACACTGCTCAATCTACTGGTATGGAGTATATTTTAAACTGAAAAATTAAGGAAAATAGCTTTCAGTAGATTCACTGTGGAATTTCTGACAGCCAACATGAGCACTTAAGAGAAAACTCTAAAGATCTGTCTTGAACATATGCCTTCTAGGGCTATTCTCCAGAACACTTGTTTCCTGCCTTGGTGCGCACAGTATTTGGGACCTGTCTTTTAAATAGATTTCTCGTTTTGGAAGAGCTTACACAAGAAGTTTGGGAAATAAAAAGAGACTGTCAGCTGGAGGTCACTACACTGCCTGGGAAGAGTTTGTTCAGGAGGTCAGACTGCTGAAGGGACAATACAAGCCCATGTCCAAGGAAGCTGAGTTGAGACATAGCTAACTTGGTCTGCATTTAAAAGATTCCGCCCTGACAAAACCAACCCTGTACAGATTTTTTTTCTCTTATCCTGGTTTCTAAAACAGCAAGCTGCCAACATTCTGTTCATTCAATTTATGGCCTGAGCCATTTCTCACCTGAAGAACTAACATTGAGTTGTGACTGCAAAAGATATCTACAACTGGTTGGAGATTTCACACAGCTTCACCTGAAACCACTGACCTTCAGACAACCTGCATGAGTGATCAATATAGTTTGGACTGGCCAGTTCTACTCACATTCAATATTGCCTTACCAAAGCGTCAAAGTATTCATGCTGTTCGAGTTTGGTACTCAACAACAGTGGATTGCGTTTGCCTTCATGGTTTTTGTCAAGCAACATGACATCTTGGAAAGGGGCATTCCACTTCTTCTGCTTAAGGGCCAATACTGCATCCTTCATCTGCAAACTGGCTTACCATGAATTTAACACCACTTCAATAGGTGAGACTGCATGGTTCAACACACCAAATTTACACTCTATAATAACTTGGTTGATTGTGGCTCATTTTTTATTTCGCTTTGTTTTTGATATTTATACAATGTCCCACTGAGATCATTGTTCTCCATTTTTCTATGATGATTTTACTAGTTTTTCTTAGTGGCTACTATGTTACATAAATTGGTTAAGACTTTCAAGTTGTCAATATTTTCTGTGGGTCATACTGTTTGGGACTAGTGAGGTATCATTCACCGCGTGCTCCAAAATCATGGTCTCGATCTCCCACAGACCGACATTCTGATTCGTACAGGCAACAATTTCAACAATTGTTATAGTTAAGTGAGTAGATGCACAAGATCATGCACATGTTACCATCTCCTCCTCATCTTTGTAGACCTGCGGTCTGCATTTGATCTAGTGCCCAGGGAGAAACTGTGGTTGGTCTAGAATGAGATGGGAGTCCCTGTATATTTAATCCAACTTTTTAAATGTCTTCATGAGTCCAACTATAAGTGCATTAGGCATGGTAAGGACGGAAACCTTACAGCACCCATAGTCATTAAACATGGAGTACGTCAGAGTTGCGTACTCGTGCCAACCCTTTTTAGCCTTTACATCAACAGCTTGATTGATGTCCTCCTTGCAGAAAAGGATCTGGATGCCCCTAAATTAGCCTCACGTAGAATCTCGGCCATGATGTTTGCAGACGACACTCTACTGATAGCCAAATCACCAACTGGCCTCAACAGATTTTGGGCAAATTTGAGATGTTCTGTAGGGATAGAGGCTTAGAAATAAATCTACAGAAAACAACATTTATGGCTTGGCAGCCCCCTTGAGTGAGTGTCCTCCTTTGTGTATTTAGGAATCACAATTTCCGAATCCATGGGATGCGGGCCCATATTACGAAATCTACGTTAAAATTGGCCAAAACCTCAGGTGGCATCGTGAAGGTCTTTAACAAGTCTAGCAAAAGAATAGTCAGCCCGGCGATTGAAATGTATAGGGCAAAGGCTAGAGGCGGGGCATTATATGGTGCAGAGCTATGAGGACATTTAAAGCTTGACAATTTAACCCAGGTGAAGAACCAATTTTTGAGACAGGTATTTAGACTGCCACGCAGCACTCCGCTGGTCCCATTAGGTTTAGATATGAGAATTTCGCCAATTGCTGTTGTGGTGAGTCTTAAACCTACAATGTATTGGCGCCGCTTGTGGACTAACCCCGAACATACACCTTACAGGGAAGAATTTTCAGAGGTTATGAGGGATAAGTAAAGTTCCCTTGGTTTAACCACATTAAATCCCTCTTAAATGGAATAGGACTTGGAGATTGTTGGTCTAAACCACAGACAGTCTGTTTTTTAACATCTAAGAATAAAATGAAGGCGCTTTATAAAGAGTATAGATTGGCTCAGCTCCATATCTCCACCAATATTGGGAAACTTATCAGAGCTTTTTTTAGAAATAAACGATATCCCTTACTTTGAGTCAGCAACAGATCTAATTAATCCCCCTGTGGCTAGGAAGCTTTACTTACAGTATAGACACTGGGTGCTACCTCTTCGCTGTTTTACATCTAAGTGGAGAGACCAGCAAATGCTCCAATGCCCGGCGTGTGCCCATCCCAAGGAATCTGATCTCCATGTTTTCTTTAGCTGTCCAGGCTACCAGAAGGCAAGGAAATGTTGGTTGGTTCAGATCTGTAGAAATCTTGGTGATAAACTCTGCATTGAAGTATTTAGGATATTGAAAACTGATTCTGTTTATTCAGTTGCAGGCTTTTTGTTCTCCATGTGGTGCACCAGAAGGGTTTTTCTGAAATCTTGAAAATGCTGTAGTAATTCGGCCATAATGAACTAATAGTCCTATTATAGCATGCTGGTTCAATCATTTGTAGCTACTTTTTTATATTTTCTTATTTGAATATTTACTGTTCTTGTCTCTTTTTATTCTTATTGTTTTAGATAATAGATAATTTATATATTTATTAAAGTACCACGCATTTTCTGGAATTAACTTTGTGTCCCTCGCCTAGAAGCATCACATCGCTAACTTTGAAGATTTGAATGAATAATATTTGTTTAACTATTAATGTGACTTGTAATCGTTAGTGAATTTTAATGCTTTTTAAACATGTGTGATTACTGTGTTGCACTTTTTAGGTCATTTGACCAAAATAAAGTTTATTTGAACTGATTTGATTCGTACAGGCAACAATATCAGGCAACAATATCAACAATTGTTATAGGTAAGTGAGTAGATGCACAAGATCATGCACATGTTACCAGCTATCTGTGATTTTTTTGGACATAACTTTCTTTTTCTAAACATGTCTTTGTGCTAAATGTTAGAAAGTGGACTATTCTCAAAGGCCGCAGTTCAACAATAGATGTGCCCATTCAGCTATCTATCATAGTCAAGCAATTCTAATGAGATATGTTCTAATTAACACAAGAGCCTTTTAGATTTTAGTCTGCTTTGAGTGGCCAGTCTTTTTTTCCACTACTCTTGTGTAACGTTTTTTGCCAAAAGGCAATGCATGTGCCCATTCTTAAAGATTTTAAGATTAACCCCCTTAGTTCTCAATAGCTCTAAATAGTTAAAAGCTCATTAGATGGAACCTAAATACTAATTGGATGTTAATTTGTTAATATGTGACATCTGCACAGGCTCCTATAAAAATGGAAATCATAACTTCTGTCTTATCACCCCCAGAGGGCTATCCATTTCAAGGGATAGTGGGCTGACCTATTAAAAGTTAAAAGTTCAAAGTTTATGTCGAATGTGGACTTTGCTCATGTTCATCCCCTTGACTGATGAAATGTCCCTTCCAGTCTTTTTCCTTGCTAGCTTTTTCAGTGCTCAGATGATGTTTTTCCCAAGATTTGGGTAACTAACCCCATATTATGCTTCTGGACAAAAACATATTTTTTCATATAAAGCAGCAATAGGATTAGGTATGAATGGCAAGTTTTTATTATTGGGTCAATCTGTATATTCTTGCTTGTTCTAAAAGCAAATTACTACCTGCCCACGATAGCTGCTTTATGTGGGAATTTTACACCCTGCAAGGCTTTGTTCCTGCCTAGTCAAAGATGCTAATGGAATGATATAATTAAAGACTATTCTAATCCTATGTTAATATGAGTACTCATTCACTCAGCATAAAAAACAAATTCACATATGCGCTCAAAGAAAGGATATTTCCACTGGTGGCAATTACATGTTGGGAAATAGTATCCTAAGGAACATGAGCCACAAAATGAACCTGCCATGTCTATATCACACCCTCTTTTCAGCTAGAATTCTGTATTTTCTTCAGAAACTATAAAAAGTTACTCCTGGTAAGATATGTTTAGTTGTTTTTGTCATTCAAAAGAGGACCTAGTTTTGGAAAGAATCATTGATTTTACTCACTCAAGTCAATGTTTAGGGCTAAGGGGCCCGATTCACAGAACTAACTTAAGACAAAATCCTAAACTTACTACCATTTTCGTATTCACAGAAGGCACTTACACATTTCGGTATTCACAGAAGTTAGGAGTCCTAACTTTAGGACTCCTAAATGCCTTCTGTGAATACCGAAAGTCTTAAAATTAGGATTTTTCTCAGTTCAGTAGTAGTAAAGTTAGGACTCCTAAATACCTTCTGTGAATACCGAAAATCTTAAAATTAGGATTTTCTCAATTTAGTAGTGGTAAAATTAGGACTCCTAAATACCTTCTGTGAATAACAAAAGTCTTAAAATTAGGATTTTTCTCAGGTTCATAGTTGTAAAGTTAGGACTCCTAAATGCCTTCTGTGAATACCGAAAAACTTAAATTTAGGATGTTTCTCAGTTTAGTAGTAGTAAAGTTGAGAAAAATACTAATTTTAAGACTTTCAGTATTCACAGAAGGCATTTAGGAGTCCGAAAGTTAGGAGTCCTAACTTTACTACTTATAGCTTGAGAAAAATCCTAATTTTAAGACTTTGGGTTTTTTACAGAAGGCATTTAGGAGTTCTAAAGTTAGGAGTCTTAAATTTACTACTACTAAATTGAGAAAAATCCTAACTTTAAGACTTTTGGCATTCACAGAAGGCATTTAGGAGTCCGAAAGTTAGGAGTCTTAACTTTACTACTACTAAATGTAGAAAAATCCTAATTTTAAGGCTTTCGTTATTCACAGAAGGCATTTAGGAGTCCTAAAGTTAGGTGACTTAACTTTACTACTACTAAATTGAGAAAAATCCTAACTTTAAGACTTTCGGTATTCATAGAAGGCATTTAGGAGTCCTAAAGTAAGGACTCCTAACTTCTGTGAATACCGAAATGAGTATGTGCCTTCTGTGAATACCAAAATGAGTAAGTGCCTTCTGTGAATACCAAAATGGTAGTAAGCTTAGGATTTTGTCTTGAGTTAGTTCTGTGAATTAGGCCCAAGATCTCGTTTTGAAATGTTTTCTGGGCTTTTCTGGGACTAAACCTGCACCCCTTTAGGATTTATATAATTTACTTAATGATGATGGAAAGATCCTTGGAATCTGAGTTATTGATTAGTTACTCCTGTTCTGACAATTTTTCATCACAAACAGATTTCATTCAAAGTCACCTTCCATCTCTATATATATATTTTGATTTGTTCACGTATTTAATAGTTTGTTAGTGGTTTATATCAAAGAATATAAACAAGAATAAAATAGTAGGTAAAAATATACTACAAGTCTTAAGGTTGCCTTTTATATATTGAGCTATAACCTGTGGGCTCATTTAGAGCTTGACAGAATGAAAGGACCGTTGAAAACAGTGGTGCTTTAGCCCTTACCAAACTTGAGGTGCCCAGCCTAAATTGGAAGTGCGAGAAACACTGTGTTTCCTATCAGAGGTACCTCTATTGGCTCCACCATGGGGAATCCTCTTCAAACTTTAAACAACCCTTTTAGTATTCATAAACATATTAAAACAGCTGCTAAAAATGGAAAACAAACTAATCATTTTCTTATCAACAGAGTATTTGAACACATTTAAAGCTAAAAATTCAGATTTGGAATAGTCTTGAAATATATATAAAATGGCTGATCATATTCTTGCTTCTAATGTATATAAGAATTCAACAAAAGAAAAAGTATCTAATTTAAATATTAGAAAATATTCTTTAATGTAGAATTATCATTATTATTTTTTATAGATGAATGGAAACACATATGGTCTTGTTATATCTCTGGCTGGTTGACAGATTTCTTATTTGCATTACTTAATTGCCTTTGTTCACCTAGTAAACTCGTTAAAGCCTGTTTGTTATAGAATTCAAAATGTTGGCATTGTAGAGTAGATGTTGTTTCACTGAAACATTTATTATTTGCATGTCAATTATTTTAATATTTTGAGCTTCTGCTTGGAAAATAATTAACTAAATCCTTAATTTGTCTGACAACTTTTCATATAAGATAGTTATTTGTAATTCTTAGATATTGATATGTTCATTACATATTATACATAGGAAGCTGTTCAATTATCTTGTTTTCCGCTGTTAATTCAGTTTCTTTAATTTTGAAAGATAATACATTATTATCATTCCATACTTTGCAGCCTTGGATTACTTTTACAAGAAAAGGTGCTAGCATTTCTTTGGGTAAACTTTATCATCCTTTTTTATTTCATTAGCTATTTTGGATTCCACATGACACTTATTTACAACTTCTTCTTAACATGAAATCTAACTTGAACTATTTCATAATTATAACATGATCAATATTGTTATTCTAAATTAATACTGTTTATGTGACTGGCTCAACTACACAGTTATTTTTTTAATTTACTTATCTTTAAAAATGTCAAGATTATTAGGTAGTATCTTTGGTTTCAACAATCGTAGCTGCTATTTATCTCATTTGGTACTATTTTTTGTAGGTGTTATTTTTATTTTATTACAAATGAAACATATTTTCTTGTACACAAAACTAAACCACAAATCCTTTGTTCCACAGTATATTGATATAGATGGAAATTGAGATCATTTGTAATCTCCAACTTCTTCCCACTGTATTTCTAAGTTAAACATGAGCGCAGTTGCTGGGTGATAGGTCATCTATATGTAAAGGTCTATGTGACTAATTGTCAAAGGATATCCCCCATAAAGTACTTGTAGAATAGAACAGGTAAGCAAGGCTTTGTGGGTAAATGTTGATCATAGTCTGGGAATGTGCTAAGTAGAATAGTAATGCATTAAAGAAACAAAAGAAAATTGTATTTTATAAAAGCAAATTTGAGAAATGTACATCTTTTTGCAACCTGGCTGTTATTTTCCAGTGTGACCTATGTATCAATAGATTGAATCACACAATGCCCATTCACAGGGAGTTAAAGAATGAACTGCCTAGTTAATAATAATTGGGCAGGCTGCTACTGCTGAAACCCTGTTGTTGGCTAGAACACAGGGATGTAGGCCTGAATGGAAAAGCATACCTTTCTATCCCTGCGTTCACATTTGCAGCAGGAAACGTTTATTAAAGTAGCCCATGTCCCTTAAAAAAGGGTGCTGTTTTGATCAAAAATGTTTCAAGTTTGATAAGACATCAAGGCCACACAACAGGATTCCCAAATTGGAAGCTATTTATTTTGGAAAGCTTCCACTTTGCAATAAAGTTTACCTCCTCATTTGTGGAGTCAGTAACCTCTTGAATGGTTTGTGCCTAAAATTGCAGTCACAAACCATAGATACACCTCCACATGTGAATTAACTAGCCGTGGGAGGATGCAATATTACTCTGTTAATGCATTTTGTTCAGTAATAGAATCCTACTCCTAACGTATGTATTTTGGCAGCATTAGATGTTGCTTCTTTATGGGATTTTTTTTCAAGGGTAGCTGATGCAACACACAAAGTCACCCAACTATTACCAAACATTTTCTCTGACAAAAAGTCAGATCCGTTGGCTTTGCTCATGCTCTTCTCTTGATTTGACTTCCCTTTTGAATATAGTACACAGTTACCCAACTTCCTTCTCCACATACCTTTATTAAAAATGTTGTGGCTACTGCTTAGATACATTCTCAGTGCCAATTAATGTGTGTAACCTGAGGCATTCGACTAAATGGGTTTATGCCTTCCTTCAGATTTTGTAAGCACAACTGGTTCTTTAGTGAATCGTCATAACTCTTCTCCGGGAACGGAATAATTTTATTTTATGTTTGTGCAGCTTGCAGTTCAGGGAAACTGACTTTGGGTGCTTGCCACGCAGCATTGCTTGAAATAATGTCAATTTGTTTTACTGTAGGTGGACATGACATGACAATGCACCCATAATAAGGAAATAAACTACTAGAGTTCATTAGGAAATACTACTCACTCAAATGTTATACGTTTTTTTTTTACATTCACTTTCACTAAGTGGCTTTTCTTACTAGTGGTATGTGGAAAATGAATTCCAAATTCTCTACAGAATACATTTTGGGGAATCATTATCAAGTATAATAGGGCTTTTATGTATATCTCTCGCACAGATCCAATTGCATTAATACCAGATTCTAAATCTGATTTACACTGCTATGATATAGCAACAGTGGAAAAACAAAAGTTGGTTGCTTCTCCTGTCCTGTCCTGGTATCCAGAGAACTGAACAAAGTAACTGAATGGCAGATGATAGTCTTTTGTCTTATCCATCTTCACCTGCCTCCCTCAGATCTCTGCTGACACAGAGGCCGGAGGATCCCTCCTGCTGTCTACCCTTTTGCACAGTGCCGCCCTCTACTCCATTAGAGCAGAGAACACAGCATTGGGGTCCATACACCTCCCACAGCAAGGGAGGTGGATGAACATTAGGTAGCCTGGTCTGGTGGCATAGTGGGCTAATGCCTCCACTATCGGGACCTGTGTTCAATCTCATGGTCACAGGTTCAAATCCTGGTGTGCCCACTTAGCCTTTCATCCATCTGAGGTCAATAAAATGCGTACCATTGAGTTGGGTAAAAATAAACATTTGTCATTCAGCACCAAGATACTCTACTGGGAGAAAGTGTGCTTTACAAATATATATGCTCTGTATCTGGGAGGAGGCGGTACTTATGAAAGTAGTAGGTGATAAAGCACCAGATTAAAGTGTTTACAACTACTTTTAGGTTAAAGGAGCTGAAGCCATGTTGTTCATGGACTCTCCATTTCTTCTCTTCCACAGAACTGCTTGTTCACATGATCAGCTGAAGAGTTTTTTGGGGTGGAGGGAGGTGCATACAATATCCTGCATTTTCCTACTTTGGGATTCTAATTGACGATGCAAGGTTTGCTCTTCTTGGCTATTTGATGTCACTTGGAACTCCTCAGAGGCAAAGAATGCCATTATTATCAGTAATCCATCTATATTCATATATATCATATATTGGTAAAACTGTTTCTAAGTTCTAAACGATAAATGTAAAATATTTTTTTATTTTGATATCAATAACAGCAGGACACGTTGGAGATTGGGAACCTATTGCATTGTTCCTTACTCACTTCAATTTCTGAGTAAGTAAGGATATTGGCCCACATGCATCATTGTTTCATTTTGCACATCCTAATTTGCGATTTTTAGGGAATCGCAAATTAGGAAATGCAAAATGGGATGCATGTACATTTTCTCAAAATATTTGAGAATCGGTAAAAATCGCAATTTTTACCGATTCTCAAATATTATGCGATTAGCAAAGTTCGAATTCGCAATTCCCATTCATTCCTATGAGCTAAAATGCCCATAGGAATGAATGGAAAGGGGCGACCAATCGGTCCGCCCGAACGTATGGTGGAGTACCACGATCCCCCCGGGAAGCCATCTTGGGCGGGAGGCGGGTCTCGGCTGGTATGCCCGAAGCGGCGTAGCCGGGGCGCGCCTTTTTCCCGCCCTAGAGTGGGCTGGCCTAGACACCAACGCGGCCGGCCACGCCCTCGGAGGCAGGCGGGGGCGGGTTGACGCCCACCCTGAAGACGGATAAAAGGAGCGGAAGCCAAGAAAGCATCCTCTTGTTCCTGTGCTCTGAAGCTGCACCTCCCCGCTGCATGTGAGCTCGAGACGGAACGAAGAGCAATTTTGAGCGTTGTAATCTCTCTTTTTGTCTTATAGATATCCCGTCTGAGAATGCCCAAGAAAGTCGGAAAGCGGGTCGGTACCGAGGAGATGCTCCGCATACTCATGAAGGAGATAGCCGATCTGAAGAGAGAGGTGGAGGCTAAGGACGGGGAGGGAGGACCGAAACGGCCTTTACAGGGGACAATCCCCGGTGGAAAGAGCAAGAGGCCCAGAAGGGGAGCACTTGGGGGGGAGACCCCGGTTCCCGAAGCGCCACGAGAGGAGACAACCCCGGCGCCAAAGGAGGGGAATCCAATCCCTGTGGTAGTCACCCCTGCGAACAGGGAGGATATGCCCCCCGAGTTAGCGGCGCAATTGGCAGCGTGGTTGGGAAACGATAGCGAGGGCGCCACGGCTGACGGCGCCCGGGCAGTGATGAGGCAACTGCGGGAATCGAGGGAGGCTGTGAAGACTGCATCTCCTGTTCCTCCACAGGTCTCGGCGGTGGGGAGTACAGTGGGCCCAAGTTCTGCGACAAGCAGGGGGTCTACTTCAGGTAAGCGGCCATTGCCGATTGCGGGGGGGGACTCTGCACCTTCTCGAAAGGAGAAGATTGCCCAGCACGTTCCACTAGAAGTCAAGGAATTGATTTTGGCGGATAAATATGTTAACATGTTTTCATTGCTTACCGACCATTACGAGATCGAGCATGTAAGGAGTCAAAAGGAGCTCATGCATCCGAGTGTTTGGCGCGCAAAAATGGCCGCCTTTAAGGTGGACGAGACCATTGGTACTTGGGGCAGAGCATGGGGAATTTTTACTTCCATCATGGGGGAGCGCAGACCTGAGTTGTTGACCGAGTTACCCATTTATCAGTCACGTATTATGGAGTATTCTGTGGCATATGGGGGCAATCAGTGGTTCTGCTATGATAATCTGTTTAGAAAAGCTAAGGAACACAACCCGTTGTTGTCTTGGGATTGTTACGACTCTGTGTCTTGGCAAAAAATGGAGAGTACAGGAATGTTGAAGGTACCGTTAGTGGGGAGTAGCGGGGGGGAATCCTCCCGCCAAAACTCTGGGACGCCCTTTCGGACGGGTACAGGTAACGAGTCCCACACGAAGCCGAATGGCAACACAGGTAAAAGGGGGATCTGTTGGAATTTAACAGGGGCAAATGTACCAGGCCCCAGGGGTAATGCAAATTTAGACATGAGTGTGGGGGGTGCGGGCAGCCATCCCATCCTGAGTCCATGTGCAGAGCCAAAACGGGTGATAACGGTGGTAAGGGAGGCGCCAAACAGGTCTAATATAGTCCGAGGGGCGCCTTTACCGACTCCGATTGATACCATGGCGATGATTCCTTGGCTCAGCGAATACCCAGATCATGCCTCCGCTGGGGTGTTACGGAACGGGTTTTCATATGGTTTCCGCATCCCACTGGGGGATTTTCAGGGGGTACCGGACTGTAAGAATCAATTGTCGGTCTTACAGCACACGGCAGTGGTGCAGGTAAAGATTGGGAAAGAGGTGGCTCGAGGTCGTGTCGCCGGTCCATTCGATTTGCCACCAGTTCCTAATTTCGTGTGTTCTCCTCTAGGGGTGGTCCCCAAGAAGGACCCGGGTGAGTTTCGGCTGATACACAATTTGTCAGCCCCACATGGTCTTTCCGTGAATGACGCAATAGACCCGGAAGTATGTTCGGTGCGGTACGCATCGTTCGATGAGGCCGTAGCCATGTTGAATCGCCTGGGGCCCGGGACGCTGATGGCCAAATCGGACATCGAGTCAGCGTTCCGGTTGCCCCCGGTACACCCAGACGATCAGCGTCTTCTTGGTTTTCAGTTTCAGGGTCACTTTTACATGGAAAAATGTATGCCAATGGGATGCTCGATTTCATGTGCTTATTTCGAGAAATTCAGTTGTTTTCTGCAGTGGGTTTTCACAAGTAAGACAGGTTTTCAACATGTTATGCACTACCTCGATGACTTTTTGTTTCTGGGGGCAGCCGGGGATTCTGAGTGTGGACAGGCCTTATATGAATTTTGTGTCCTAATGAATCAATTCGGTGTGCCATTGGCGCCAGGTAAGACGGTGGGTCCTTCGACCTTGATTGAGTTTCTGGGGATCGAGCTCGACTCGGTGGAGGGTTGTTTTCGTTTACCTAAAGGAAAAGTGTTAAAATTCAGGTTATCCCTTGAGACATGTATTCGTGCAACGAAAGTGAACTTGCATCAATTGCAACAGGTGGTTGGTCAGTTGAATTTTGCCCTAAGAGTAATGCCGATGGCACGCCCCTTTTCCCGCTCGATTGCACAGTCCATGGTCGGCTTGAGGGAAGGACATCACCGTACGAGACTCTCGGCAGAGGTTCGCCAGGACATGCGCATTTGGATTGCATTCCTGGCGGATTTCAATGGTCGGATTGTCTGGAATAAACCGGCGGTGTCTTCCGAGGAGCTGGGGCTGTGGACAGACTCGGCGGGGAGCGTGGGTTTTGGCGCCATATTGGGTACACAATGGTCGGCTCAAAGATGGCCGTCATGGTGGCATGAGTGCGGGTTGACGAGTAACATTGCTTTTCTCGAACTATTCCCTATTCTGGTAGCCTTGAAAACATGGCCAGAAGGGTTTAGGGATCACTCTGTGGTGTTCTGGTCGGATAACATGACCGTGGTTGAGTGTATCAATAGTCAGGCAGCACGTTGCAAATTGATTCTGAGGCTGCTCAAAGAAATTGTGTTGCTGTGCATGCAACTGAATGTACTGTTTAGGGCGCGACACGTGCCGGGGGTAATGAACCAAGCGGCTGATGCCCTCTCTCGTTTCCGTATGCAGGCCTTCTGGGGTTTTCTGCCCACAGCGGACCCGGTGGCGGCACCCTTTCCCGAAGCTCTCTGGTCTCTCGGTGCCCCGAACTACAAGACCTCGTGGGAGAGAGTTTAGCACCCCGGACGAGGAAGGCATATGAAGGGGCGTTCCGTTCCTATTGGGCCTTTTTGGGTATTGCCGGGAGGGAGCTTTGGGGTCTGGAAGAATGTGTAGTAAGATTCCTGCTCTCTTTACGTCACGCAGGCAAGTCAGTAGCTACGGCCCAGAGGCATCGGGCCGCCATTTCCTTCATGGCAAGGGCTCATGGGATCCAGGACCCGACAGCATCTTTCGTTGTGCAAAAAGCGCTACGCGGGTGGCAACGCCTTGAGGGTCGCAGAGTAGACGATAGGCACCCGATAGGTCTGGATAGGTTGGCCCTGTTATTATCCGTGCTACCAGTAACATGTTCATCCCAGTACGAAGCAGTGTTGTTCCGAGCCGCATTTGCATTAGCATTCCATGGAGCTATGCGGGTAAGCGAATTAGTGGCAAGGAACAAGCAGGATACGATGGGGGGACTGTGCCGGGAACACATTCAGGTCAGGGGGGAGACAATGACGGTCTCGTTTGTCAGGTCCAAGTCCGATCAGGATGCGATCGGGGACTGCGTAATCATCCAGAGGATCCCCGGGTCCGCCATGTGCCCTGTGGGGTGCGTAGAGGAATATCTAGCACAGAGGGTGGCAGCATGGGGGGGGACCTTGTTAAGACACGCTGATGCCACCCCACTGACGAGGTTTCAGTTTCAGCGGGTGCTTGCGATGTCGATTTCTGCCGCAGGCTTGAACCCCGGCGACTTTGGGACCCATTCCTTTCGGATAGGGGCTGCCACAGAAGCGACAGCCAGGGGTCTGAACGTTGAACAAGTAAAACGTGTGGGGCGTTGGTCCTCGAACTGTTATAAGAGGTATGTGCGGTTGCACATGTTGTGAAGCTGTTATGATGTACTCACGCTTCTTGTTTTTGTTTGGTTTTCAGTTGCGCAAGCCTACGAGGCGGGGCGGACTGTCCAGTCGACCCGACACCAGGGGGCCAGCGGTCAGTCATTGCCGGCTGTGAAAAAGGAGGTGTGGGTCGTGGGCCACTCATACGTGAGGCGTGCCGCGGACGTATTCAAAGCAGGTGACATGATTCACGTGGCTGGGGAATACGGGTACAGTGTGTCCTTCTACGGAAGGGGTGGGCTCTGTATTGACCAGTTTCGCTCATTTTTCGAGGGTTTGTTAGGGCGGACAAGGTCACCGCCGTCTGTAGTCATAGTACATCTTGGGGGCAATGATTTGGTGACCACTGGTAGACGACTTCTTCTTGAGGCGATGCTTTCCACGGTAAGTTGGTTGGCGAGAAGAGTTCCAGGGTGCACAATTGCATGGTCACATATGATCCCACGGAAAGTGTGGCGGGGGGCTATTTCTGTTTCTGCGCTGAATCACTCAGTACGAAAAGTTAATAATAAAATGAGTAGATTGTTTCGTTCAAGTACACTGCATTCTGTTTCGCATGGTTGTATTAAAGGGGACAGTATGTATCTGGGGGACGGGGTTCATTTGTCCCGGGTGGGGAACGAATTACTCATAGGAGACTTCATAGCATGGTTAAGGAGTTTACAGCATGACCTTTAGGTAGGAGTGTTGTGGGGGGGTCCGGATAGCCGGTCAACTATCCGGCCTGTGGCGGTAAGGTCATGATCGGTGAGCAGTAATTGGAAGATCCCTATGAGGGGGCGTCACCCATTACGGATGGGAGCGCGCGGGGGAGGTGGCCAATTGGCCCCTCAACGGGGAGGCGGTCCTGTCTAAGGAGAGGCCGCCGGAAGGAAAGGAAAGGTGGTCAAGGCCCCTTCCTGGATAGGAGGGGCTACGGCCCCTCCTGGGGAATTTCCCGGGGCCAGGACATCTGCGACGGCAGATGGGTAAGTTGTGTGGGGTGCGGGAGGGGGTTTACGCTACCTTTTAGACACCTCACACGAGCCCTCGAACGACCGTTAAATGGCGTCGAGTTTATTGGGGCCCCCGTCAAGTACAAAGGGAAATTGGTAGATGCACTTGAGGTACGTCCCGGTGCGGTCGCCCCTCTCACAAGTGAGGGGGGTATTTCTGGTTTAGGGATCTGACACCGGTTACGACCTTGCCGTTGGCCCGTAACGTTAGGATGTACAATTTCAAGTCAAATGTTTTGTAGGATGTTAGATCGGCTAGGAGAACCTTTGTATTAGAGATCTGTTAAGGTTAGCCAACATCGTAATGTGGAAATGAAATTGTACATTATATGAAACTGTTATTTTAATGTTTTCTTTTGTTTCATATTTTAATAAATACGGCCGGGAAGGGTGACTCCCTTCCCGCCTTCCAAAAGTTCAAGAACTGTTTCCGGTTTCCCAATTCTTGGGGATTGTGTTGAGAGGGGGTGGCGGGTATCTCGGCCATATGGAAAGGGGCGACCAATCGGTCCCCCTGAACGTATGGTGGAGTACCACGATCCCCCCGGGAAGCCATCTTGGGCGGGAGGCGGGTCTCGGCTGGTATGCCCGAAGCGGCGTAGCCGGGGCGCGCCTTTTTCCCGCCCTAGAGTGGGCTGGCCTAGACACCAACGCGGCCGGCCACGCCCTCGGAGGCAGGCGGGGGCGGGTTGACGCCCACCCTGAAGACGGATAAAAGGAGCGGAAGCCAAGAAAGCATCCTCTTGTTCCTGTGCTCTGAAGCTGCACCTCCCCGCTGCATGTGAGCTCGAGACGGAACGAAGAGCAATTTTGACCCACCCACCAGCCCCTGAGGACAGCAATTCGTTGGAAATACAGTTGATATAGTATCTTTGGTTTATCTGTTTTCTTACAGGTTGTGATGATCGTCGTGAAATTTCTTAACGATGCAATAAAGATTGGTTATTTTCAGTATGTTTTGCAAATAAAGTAATTTTGAACAAGGATTGATCAGCATTTTAGCCTAATAATAAATGTTGTTTTGCTTAGTAAATCTTAGTAACTTAGGTAGAACTGTCGTATTTATTTTGGTCGGGCGGTAAGGTCATGATCGGTGAGCAGTAATTGGAAGATCCCTATGAGGGGGCGTCACCCATTACGGATGGGAGCGCGCGGGGGAGGTGGCCAATTGGCCCCTCAATGGGGAGGCGGTCCTGTCTAAGGAGAGGCCGCCGGAAGGAAAGGAAAGGTGGTCAAGGCCCCTTCCTGGATAGGAGGGGCTACGGCCCCTCCTGGGGAATTTCCCGGGGCCAGGACATCTGCGACAGCAGATGGGTAAGTTGTGTGGGGTGCGGGAGGGGGTTTACGCTACCTTTTAGACACCTCACACGAGCCCTCGAACGACCGTTAAATGGCGTCGAGTTTATTGGGGCCCCCGTCAAGTACAAAGGGAAATTGGTAGATGCACTTGAGGTACGTCCCGGTGCGGTCGCCCCTCTCACAAGTGAGGGGGGTATTTCTGGTTTAGGGATCTGACACCGGTTACGACCTTGCCGTTGGCCCTTAACGTTAGGATGTACAATTTCAAGTCAAATGTTTTGTAGGATGTTAGATCGGCTAGGAGAACCTTTGTATTAGAGATCTGTTAAGGTTAGCCAACATCGTAATGTGGAAATGAAATTGTACATTTTATGAAACTGTTATTTTAATGTTTTCTTTTGTTTCATATTTTAATAAATACGGCCGGGAAGGGTGACTCCCTTCCCGCCTTCCAAAAGTTCAAGAACTGTTTCCGGTTTCCCAATTCTTGGGGATTGTGTTGAGAGGGGGTGGCGGGTATCTCGGCCATATGTGAATATCGCAAATCCTGATTGCATTTCAAGGGTGGAGAGGGGGGTTCAAATGACCCCCCCCTGCACCCATTGTTTTCGCATCATGTTGCACACACACATGTCCTAAGGACATGTGTGTCCGTAACATGAATGTGTAAAAAATGCTTTTGCAGCGTTTTTAACACTTTTTGCAAATTTACCGAGTGGTTCAACCACTTGGTAAATTTGACACCCTAATTGCGAATTCGCAATTATAAAAGTAATCATGCATTGCTTTTAAGAAATCGCAAATTTGCGATTTCTTAAAAGCAATCGTATTTTTAGGAATCGCAAAAATGTTGCGATTTCTAAAAATGCTTGATGCATTCCAAAAAGCATTTTTGGAATCGCAAACGGACGATTTGAAGGAATCGCACCGTTTGCGACTCCAAAAATGCTTGATGCATGTGGGCCATTGTGTACATGGAGACAGCAGAAAATATCTCCCCTCATTTGAGTTTGGACACAAATGAATCAGCTCTTCACTTCATGTCGGCATACGTCCTCTTTTGTATTCCAGTAAGTTGATGGAAAGCCTGTTTTAGCTGTCACTTCGTAAAATATAATGTTAGAGAATACAGCGAGCATTGCTCGTAAAATTACAGCTAAAGTGCTGCAGAATGAATAAAATGATTTATTTTATTATTGCACCTCATGAAAACAGCATGTCATTCTAAAGTAATTAAGAACTGGAAGGGATGAATAAATGTAGCAGATCAACCTGTGCTTGCAAGCTGAGAAGCAAATGACATGAAGCTGCGGTTTGTCTCTCATAATTATTTAGTAGTAATCAGGTATTGTGCTTACAGTTTTTCTAGTGCAAATTGTCAAGTCATGAAGTTTTATTATGTGTGCATTTTTCTGATTAGTGCTTACAAGGAATTTTCATGTTGGAGCTCATCTGAGTTGTCTACCCCATCCCTTCTCATAAACTCATTATGAAAGGCATGCAAATCTCGATTCGTGTGGATATTTCCGCCTTGACTGGATTTGGGATTACCATCCAAGCCCAAAGTGCCCACACTGAGGATTTTTGTCTGCATGATTTTTTCCAAGTAAAACTTTGTGCAAATTAACTGCGCATCCAATGGACATGTGTAGCTCGAAATAATGAATAACCTTGCCTATAACAGGATATTCTACACTCTGGGGTGCAAAAGTGGGAAAAGAGTGCAAATGAACAATCAAGTTAATTCCAAACCCTCTGCAATCTATAATTACTGGGTGTACAATTTATGGTTAGGAGGCTGCACAATTTTCAGTCCTTTAGAAATGAAGGCATAGAGTCCTTCTTCTGCAGTAGAAATGTCACCATAAGTGAAAACACTTTGCCATATTCTTTCCACCTTGTATTCCCCAATGCATTTAACCAAATTGTTGATTTACCCATTCATAAATATCGGTTTCAGAATGATTCTCTCATCCTTCCCAAAAATCTCAACAGTAGCTGCCATCTGTAACATGACACTTATCAACCTAAAACCTTGTTTCCTTATCTCCCATCATTACAAATATTATCAACGACCTGAGTTCCACAACCTTAAGAGTTTTATCGTAAGCCAACACTTAAAAAAGAAGCAAATCCTGATACTGAAGCATTATCAAGTCATCACCACTTATCAGGCTTTTTTTTCCAGAGTTTTATATAACGCAAACTTGACCGGAATTGGGTATCAGAGCGCATTACAAATGCACCAGTTGCATTACATGAGGACACATTCATTTTTGTTAGGCATGAGGAGATTAAGTGATTTGCCCAGAAACACAGGATGTTCAGCGTCATTGCCGAGACTAGAACCCAGTTCTGCAGGTTCGAGGTCAACCGCCCTAGCCGTTAGGCCTACTCCTCTCCCCAAATGTCATCGAAAAGGCTCTCGAAAGTGCAGTGGCCATGCAACAGTCCATCCATTTTGAGAAGAAAGGGATCTCAATTAAAGTTTGTCTGAGTCATATATATATATCTATATTCACTGAAAAAACATAGGTTTCAGGGGTGTTATACTTAGCTGGACATCTCATTCGTACAAAACCTTTGAAATTCCTCTGTTATAGTTAGTTGTACTAACTGTAACTCGCGTGCCCGCAGTCCACTGCTGATGATGTCACATATTACATCATTCATGACATGGTCAGTGACATCACTGATGACATCACTGATGACATCTCAAATGACATCACTGATGACCTCATCCAGTGAATGTGGTTTGCTTCCATATTTAAATAACTACTATATATATACTAATCTGCATTGAAGCCTGAGTGAATGTATGAGTGTCTGGATGGAGAATTTAGTAGCACTGTAATTGTTTGTCTAAGTCAGTAATTTAAAGTGTCTCACTAAATATATGGAATAGTGATGTAACTGTGTGAATATCTGTATCACTCTGTCTCTTGTTGTGTACACTATTGCATAAGTTGATTACTAGCTATGTGAAATATATATTCGATTTTAATTAGTTAAGTGACTATTTGTATGAGACAGTAAATGTGCGTGTGGTTGGGTGGGAAGTGTGTGACTGTCCAAATATGTGTAAATAGTTGATTTAGTAGGTATATGAGGTTAACACTGCATGTGGAAACAGTTGTTTGGGTGGGTGAATCTCTTTATTTGTGTGTTGATGAGTAAATATATTTCTCAATGATACATGCCCAAGAAAGTAGAAATATAAAACGCAGTCAGGTCATCAAGAAAATCATCAACAGACAGCTAACCCGATACCTCTAAGAAAACCCTTCCTAGTCAGGGTTCCCAGGCAACCACAGCAACCAAGACTGCCCTCATCGCTACCACCGATGACATCAGGACCCTGCTGGACAACGGTGAGACCGCAACACTCATCCTCCGAGACCTCTCGCCGCCTTCGAGACCGTATGCCACCGCACTCTACATGCACGCCTCCACACCACAGGGATCCGAGACAAGGCTCTGGAATGGACCACCTCCTTCCTCTCCAGCAGAACCCAGAGCATCTGCCTCCCTTATTCCATTCCAAAGCCTCCAAGATCATCTGAAGCATACCCCAGGGATCCTTCCTCAGCCCAACACTGTTCAACATTTACATGGCCCGCTCGCACACGTCGCCCGACAGCTGAACCTCAACATAATCTCCTACGCCGATGACACTCAACTGATCCTCTCCTTCACCAAGGACCCCATCACCGCCAAAGCCATCCTCCACGAAGGAATGAAGGCTGTTGCTGACTGGATGAAGATCAGCCATCTGAAGCTGAACTCAGACAAGACAGAGGCCCTCATCCTCAGCTCCAACCCTTTAGCCTGGGATGACTCCTGGGGCCAATGGCACTGGGGGCAGCCCCGACACCCACCAACCACACACGCAACCTGGGAATCATCCTCGACTCAACATTCTCAATGACCAAGCAAGTCAACGCCGTCTCCTCCTCCTGCTTCAACACCCTCTACATGCTCCGCAAGATCTACAGATGGATCCCAACAGATACAAGAAAGGCAATTACCCAGGCCCTCGTCAGCAGCAGACTCGACTATGGAAATGCCCTCTACGCGGGAGCCCCGACCAAGCCCATCAAATGACTACAATGAATCCAAAAAGCCTCGGCACAACTGATCCTTGATGTACCACGACACGGCCACATCACCCCCCACTTGAGAAACCTGCACTGGCTCCCCGTCAACAAGAGGATAGCCTTCAAGCTCCTCATCCACGCACACAAAGCGCTCCACAAGACCGGCCAAGCCTACCTCAACAGACGGCTCTCATTCTACATCCCCAACTGCCAGCTATGCTCCGCCGACCTCTCACTCGCCACCGTCCCGCTCATCCAAAGAACAACCACCGGTGGGAGATCCTTCTTTTATTTTATAACACACTAAGTATGAGTTACTATCTATATAAGTAAATGAAGTGGTGTTTGTAAGAGTGTATAGCTGAGTAAATGTAAGTATAATTAATTATTTGCATAAGTGAGTAGGATGACTATATAAATCAATAAAATGTGTGCTGGTGGGTAATGTCAATATAAATCTATAAGTATATTTAATAGTGTTCTATTGATCTTTGTCAGCATGTGTGAGTAAATCTATACGTAAATGTTTAGAAGTGTGTGTAGATCTACAAAGCAGTGAGTGGGTTTTTAGAAAGTTGTGTTGGTGTGTCATTATTTTAAAAATGGTACTGTATATTTTTTAGTGAGTGATGAAAAGTTATATTAGTGTATTGTCAGGTGTAGCAGATTGTCACATGGATGATGTCATCAGTGATGTCATTTGAAATGTCACCAGTGATGTCCTCAGTGATATCACTGACCATGTCATGTATGATGTAATATGTGACATCATCAGCAGTGGATTGCGGGCGCACGAGTTACAATTAGTACAACTATAACGAAGGAATTTCAATGGTTTTGTATGAGTGAAATGCCCAGCTAACTATAACACCCATGAAACCTATGTTTTTTCAGTGAATTTCTAAGGTTTTTTAAAAGCTAATTCCTAACTATAACATACTTGAAACCTATGGTTTTTTCAGTGAATTTCAAAGGTTTTTTTAAATGATAATTCCTAACTAACAAGATACCTGAAACCTACGTTTTTTTCAGTGAATTTCAAAGGTTTTTTAAATGTTAATTTCTAATAATAATGTTCATTATCATATCTGTTTTTTCTATCTTTTTTTATTATCATCCCAATCTCAACCTAGTAAAGACTGCAAATATCACCACTCTTCAATTGATTCTTTCCGCCAACAAAATAGCCACAAACCACAAAAAAAACCAGGCGATAGCATCACTACTAGTAACAGATTAACATCAAAATTTAACTGGTGTAAGGAGATCGACTATCTACTGCATGAATTACACCCAACTCACACCCATATTTAAAGACAAATATGTGATAGAGGTACTAATCATGCTCCTCCGACACCCAACAAAATCACAATACCCAGCGCCACCACAACCACCCCCCCGGAACCCTACTACCTCAGAGGCAGCGCAAAACAGGACAACTGACCTTCCCAAAATAACATATCCTCTCAACCGCACAATAGCTGAATGTTCAGTGGTGGTGTGGTGTGGCTCCCTGGTTAGAGGCAGCAGACCCGGAAGCAGAAGTCGGCCAGGGACCAGGGTTCAATTCCCGACGTGGCAGGGTCGTGGACGAGGGTCAGCGGATTCGATAATTTTCGCCTCAGTGCCTACTCTAACCGGGGTCCCACTCGGCAACTCTAGGCATTAGCTTGCCTAATCTCAACAATGGCCCTATCAATGCTGGGGATGCCTGGCTCCACCTTGGGGACTCCCAGTAGGGAACATCCCACAGGGAAAGCCAGGACGGGTTCCCCAGTGGTATACAGCGCCAGGACGCCGACAGGCAACAGTGAGCTTTACAATTAAAACATTGCATTACATTACATTCAGAGATGTGGCAACAAACTATGCATATGGGAATACATTCGCACATCAGCAATAATTTGCAGAATTTCAAGTGTACCGGCGATATGCTTTACACAACTCACTATAGAAACAAAAATCTTTTCCATGTGGAGATATAGTATTGATGCATATAGTGTACTGCACAGTGGATGCAACCGTAGTATAACCAACACTGTGGAATATCTCGGTCATGTATCTGTGTTCCCCCCCCCACTTGAAGCAGAAGCGGAGTGGGCTGGTCCACTGTACGCAACTCCAGCGTAAGAGTAAATATAATTAGGCTACACCTTGGGCGTGGTTCACTTGTGCAAAGACAAAAGACTCTGGCACAGCGAAGGTCCTCACCCTGCTACGTGGCTGCCGCCATGACCACGTGCCTCCTCGGCACAGCCCCATTCCAAACCTCATTGCCACAGCACCGCAGACTTATGTCTGGATCGACTACTGCCTTTGATCTACACAGCAGGGTTCGCAACTTGAATTCAGCTTTGGATCTGCACTACGGACAACATTGAATCAAGCCTTGCTTTATTTAATGCAGAGACAATTGTACTATATGTCTTCAGATTTTGTTAAAGGATGTTACAAAAAGCATTCCTCGATGTCTGTGCTGACCACTGCCTTTGATCTACACTGTGGACAGCAGGGTTCACAACTTGAATTCTACTTTGAATCTACCCTACGGACAACATTGAATCAAGCCTTGCTGCATTTAATGCAGAGACACTTGTACTATATGTCTTCAGATTTTGTTAAAGTATGTACAAAAAGCATTCCCCGATGTCTGTGCTGACTACTGCTTTCGATCTACACTGCAGACAGCAGGGTTCACAACTTGAATTCAGCTTCGCATCTACACTACGGACAGTGGGGAATTCAGCCTTGATTTATTTAATGCAGAGACAATTGTACTGTATGTCTTAAGGTTTTTGTTAAAATTAGTGACAAAAAGCATTCGTCCATATCTGTGCTGACTACTGCCTTCGATCTACACTGCGGACAGCAGGGTTCACAACTTGAATTCAGCTTTGGATCTACACTATGGACAACATGAAATTCAGCCTTGCTTTCTTTAAGGCAGAGACAATTGTACTCCATGTCCGCAGATTTTGTTAAAGGATGCGACAAAAAACATTCCTCAATGTCTGTACTGACTACTGCCTTTGATCTACATTGTGAAGGCTCACGATTCAGGTGGAATGGCTTGTGCACATGATGTATTCCAGTAAGCAAGAGACATTGTACCAGTGCGACTGCCCGAACCACGAATCCTCGCAGGGTGTGTACACGCTGAGTTTTTCAGGTACCACTAACTCACTGCACCACAAGTCATCTTCACGTTACCTTATTAAGGCAGAATACACAAGGCAAAAAATATTGCTACCAGTGCTGCCTGCCAGTACCACGCATCATCGCAAGCTCCACAAAACCTTGCTTCAAGTGCCACTAACTAAGTTTTATCATTGCTGGCTGCACACACGTTAAATTACCAATACTGTGCACCTCTCCTCAATGCCACGTAGACATGTGCCCTTGCTATCCACTGCCTCCTGCCTTTGCTTACCGCACCATCTTATCTTACCCCTATTTTAATCATCATACATATTGTGTTTGTGTTATCTATTTAATTTGACTCCATACTACCGATTTTTAACCTGTCTTTTTCTGTCTAATCTGCCTCTGACTTCAATTTTCCTCATTTGTTTAACAAACCTCCTTACATTACCACTATTTTATTTTTCTATTTTATTTGCTCCATTTTAGCAATGTAATCTGTTTTGCTCTCTAATTTGTGCCTGATTTTTAACTCCTCGCTTGCTTACACTACTTCCTGATCCTGCCCCTATCTTTTCTCTCCCAGCGCCCCCCCCTACTATTTGGTTTCCCATTCCTGGATTGTGTACGCTGTTTCCTGATCCTGCCCTACCTTTTTCTCCCAGCGCCCCCCCCAGTTTTTGGATTTCCAATCCTCCTCTCCTCTCTTGTCCCCATCTCCTTACCATCCCTGTCTCCACGCTGTCCTCCTCCCCGTCCTCCCAACATGCCTCCTCACAGCACCGTCCATCAACTCCAGGACCCTACTCTCGCCAAACATGGCCCTAACTCCTGGATCATTCTTTACCTCCCCAGTCTGTCCAAACATGCTAGAAACAACTTCAAACATAAACTCCTCATCCGTAACCCAGAAACACTCATTGTTGACAACTACATCAGCCTCACCTGCCCCATTATCACCAACTACATCTTTTACTCCAAACGCCCTTCCAAATGGAAGAGCATTTTCCTTCAAAACCTCCCAATCTCTGACTCTTGAAGGTTCTAATTGCAAAATAGAAAGGGGCTCCGGAAGGGAGGAACATGGCGGCGGCAGGCTAACGACTGCTGCGAGGCTCTGCACCTAAGCACCCAGAGACGAGTGTTTTTGCCTGTCTTTACATATCAAGAGTATGGATAACTGCATTTAATCAACTGGTGAGGCGGATGATTACTCCTTTACCGGTTTTCGGTGTGTGCCGCTGAGTTTTCCCTGTTTTCTTCGTTTTGGAGGTTGGAACCGCAGCAAACACAGGAGTGCTAGGACCCTGCGCCTGGACCCTGCCGTGATGCGAGAACGGCGGTACGCGACGGAGCAAGAGACTGGGCAGCTGTATCGAATCTTGAGCAACGAAAGTATCGAGCTACAGAAACAGGTCAGAAGCAGAAACTACTCGTTTGCAGAGAAGGGAGCTGAACCCAGCAGACCTCGGGTAAGCTGTTACGATATATGGCTGCGCTCGAGAATAGCATTTCTGTATCAGTGAATGCTCCAGTGTCCCGAGACATTTATGCAGTAGTACCTAAAAGCGGCATAGTGGCATTTACAGCGAGAGACTGTATGGAGGCAGACAGTTCCACAATAGGCCCCCAAAACGATAGTGCCAGCGCAATTGAAGCCACTAAGAAAGGAGAAACTAGAGTGGGCCGCCTCCGTTGATCACCTCATAGAACAAGCCATAAAACAGAACACCATTATTAAAGAGAAACGAGGAGAAGTAAGGAGCCGTTATCAGTTACGTTCAAAACAAGAACTCAAGAAGAAGGGGGTTCTGAATTTCATTGATTCTGCTGAGAGTAGTGGTCCGATACCCATTTCGCCTCTCAAACAAAACAGGAAAGGGGGAGCAAAAAGAGGTAGGTCATCCAAAGGGGTAAAGCAAACGCAAGTACCTAGAGGGACTCCCTCATTAAAAAGTTACTTTAAAATAATGGAACAGGCATTGAACTCCAAGGAGAGCGCCATAGGAATAACGGGGGTGGACATAGGCTTAAATGTAACTGAGAAGCCCATAATGGATGAAATCACTAAGTCTACTATAGCATCAAACCCCTCACCCTTTTCTACATTTCCTTTAAGCAATAAGTATGCTATTTTGGATTTAACCCATGCTTGGGGTGGACCAGAGGCGGTTGTACAGGAAGCCTCAAGACAGAATCCAGAGTCAGATGCAGGTATCCCTCCGAATGATGTACATACAGTACAAACTGTTCCCCCTTCTTTGGAAGAATCAGTGACTTTGAATCCTGTTGAAACTCCCTTAAACAGTATCGTTAGAACACCTTTGCCTCTACCTAACTCAGATTTGGGAAAGCATGGCCCAATCCCTCATCTTGATGGGGCATGCGGACTATACGGAGCGGAAAAAGAAGAGGATAGACTTGGTTCTCTGTTGCATATATTGAGAGACGATTTACTGGGAAAGTTTGAGATTTCTGAGAAGAACCAGAGGGGTCTACACAATAGATTTGACCTCTTGGAGGCTAAAATTGAAGGTATTAACTCCAGAACTAGTGTCCTAGAGGGTAAAGTGACAGCCCTCTCAGAGACCTCTAAAGGAAACTCTAAGGATATAGAAGCCTTAAAAGTGCAGAATCATACTTTAACAATGGATCTGGAAAGGTCGGAAACCCAAAGTCGACGTAATAATCTGAGGATCCTCAAAATTCCTGAAGGAGTAGAAGTTGAGGATATAAAGGGGTTCGTGTGCAGACTGCTTCGTGAGGATATCTTAAAGGACCGACCTGATATTAACCTGGAAGCTGAGATCCAGCGAGTACACAGGGATCCATTTAGGCTACACCCTGATCGTAAAGCACCCAGGAAGATTCTGGTGTATTTCCAGACTTACAGTGTCAAAGAATTGATCCTCAGCAGATGTTTGTCGCGTACTTCTTTGCATTTTTGAGCCAACCCCTATCAGATAAGATCAGATATAGGTGGAAAAACTGCTCAAAGACAGTGGGAACTTGGCTCTAGTATGCCAGAATTGCGTTCGATGGGAGCGCAGGTACAAATGAAATTCCCAGCTCTCCTCAAAATAATGTGGAACAATAAAATGTTTACCTGTCACTTCCCAGAAGAAGTCGATGAAATATTAGCTAAAATGAAAGGCTAGATAATTATCTCTTTTTCTAAACTAAATCCTTAGAGAATGGTTAAATAATAAAATCGGGGAGAAAGGGAGACGGAGAAAAAATAATAAATAAATAAAGAACGGGGGGAAAAAAAAGAGGGTGAGGTGATCAAAAAATTTAAAAAAACAAAAAAACTAAAACAAAATATGAACAGAGGTTTGGGAGAACTACATATAAAAAAAAGACCAATGATTACTTACACGTAAGCGGGGTGTCAAGGGTATAGGGCCTCCTAAGGCGTATCTACGCCAAACAGGAGGGTTGGGTTCCTTGCGGGTAGGGCCGGGAGGGTTCACTGGGGTGAGGGGAAAAAACAGATAAAAATGTCCTCATTTGCCATAAATCTTTATTCTTTTATGTCCAAATGTAATTACAGGTCACTACTGGCTGTAGGCGAAGGGGTAGCTTTATTACATGATGATCTCGTCTAGTTGTAGTAATATCCTTTCCTGAAAATTGAACGGTTTGGGGAGCCGTAAAAAACAACAAAATATCTGTAACTTTTTGAAAAACACTGGAGCATGCATATTTCTTTTACAGGAAACTCATTTAGAAGCAGAAGAATGTAGGAATATATTTGTAAAGTATAAATGGGTCCAGGAAATGTTGTGTTCGAAACAAACTGGTGTTACCAGAGGGGTAGCAATGGTAATAAGTGCTAATAAAGGGATTAGAGTTCATGACTGGAGTACAGACCAGTCAGGAAGGTGGCTGGCTGCAGTTGTTTCAATTGGCAATGTTAAATTTTTATGTGGGGTATATTATGGCCCTAATGAAGACAATGCTTCCTTCCTACAAAAGCTAGAAAAATATATGTTACAGCATACAATTCCAGTCATATTGGGGGGTGACTTTAATCTATTGCTAGATCCCCAAGTAGATCACACTTCGAAAGCCAAATATAACCCTCCAAAAAAATCCCTTTTAGTTTTAAAAAATATCATGAAAGACTATTCATTACGTGATGCCTGGAGAGTTAAACATGGTACCCAAAGAGAATATTCTTTTTACAGCAAAAAAGTACCGCCAGTTTTCAAGAATAGATTTCTTTTTGTTAGACCAATCTTTCTTAGCAAATATTTCCTCTATTTCCTACATCCCAGTGGGTCTGTCAGATCACTCTGTGGTTGAGTTAAAAATAAATTTCAAAAATAATATCTTAGAATATAGGTGGACACTTGACAGGACTATCTTATTAAATGAAGAGTTCAGGAACAAAATTAAGGATAATTCAATGGAATTCTTTAGGTTTAACGACAAAACCGCCTCAGACCATATTATATGGGACACATTTAAGTCCTATATAAGAGGGATATATGGCTCCCAAATGACTCTAAACAGGAAGCTTAAAAAAGAAAGAGATATTCAAGAGCTTAACTTAATTAAAATAAAAGAACAGCAACTTCATTCCGCTGCCTTGGATGATAGAGCTAGTATTCCAAGATTGGAGAGGGAAATATTAGAACTACAAACAAACTTTAGAACAAGAGCCGAAAAAATACCTAAAGATAAATGGGAAGTACGTAAGCTACGCAACTTTGAATATGGAGAGAAATGTGGGGCATTGCTAGCATGGAAGGCCAGGACGGAGAGGAGCAGGAACAATATTAAATCCTTAACACAGCGTGGGACCGGAGTATCTTTAACAGAAGACACAGAGATTAAAAGGGAAGCCAGAATTTTTTATGAAGAACTATATCAAGAGAAGACCAATCGGCCGGTGGGAGAACTGGATAACTGGTGGACCTTAAGAGAGTTGCCACAGTTGAGTGACACAGATAAAGCTTTCTTGGTTAAAGAGATAACAGAGGGAGAGATTAGATCACAATTGAAAAAAATGACTAGAAATAAGGCTTCCGGCCCTGATGGACTTCCGATAGAGGTCTATAAAGATATCGTTGAAGAAATGTTAGCCCCATTACAGAGACTCTTTAACAAAATATTCATTCATTGAGAACAAATCCCATCTTCTTGGCTAGATGCTACAATTTCCTTGATAGCCAAACCAAACAAAGATCCGGAAAAAATAGAGTTGTACCGTTCTACCTCACTTTTGAACTCAGATTTAAAAATATTCTCGGGCATCTTGGCGTCCAGGCTTGCTAAAGTTATAAAATCAATTATCTACCCTGACCAGAGGGGATTTATACCAGGCCGTCAATTAAATGAACTTACCTTTCAAGTAACCGGAGCCATAGATATCGCAATTGAGAAGAAGATGCCGTTCACCATCGTAGCAATAGACGCGGCTAAAGCATTCGATCAAGTGAACTGGCTCTTTCTGTGGAAGTCGATGATAAAACTTGGCTTCCCGGAGATCTTTGTTAGGGGAATTGAAACCCTGTATAGGAGTCCGAGAGCTAAGATTTTAGTAAATGGTAGCTTGTCTGACTGGTTGAACATTTTTAGAGGGACAAGGCAGGGTTGTCCTCTATCTCCCCTTTTGTTCAATATATATATTGAACCTTTTGTTTGTTCCCTAAGACAGGATCCAGTAATCAAACCATTCAAAATAGGTGATTTAACATTCAAGGCAGCCTTATATGTAGACAACCTCCTCCTCTATACATCGAATCCAGTGGAAGCAATACCAAGATTATTTGAACTGGCTGAGGATTTTGGTACAGTATCTGGGTATAGTATTAACAGAGATAAAACTGATATAATGTGCTGGAATAATCCTGTTCCTATCCCAGAAGCAAAATCTAAAATCAGATACCTTGGGATCCAACTCACTCAAAATCTGGAAGATACCCCTAAGACCAGCTGGGCAATTGTAATAAAAGAAGTAAAAAAACTCTTGACTAGGTGGAACACCCTGCCCTTAAACATCTATGGCAGGGTGAATTTAATTAAAATGATAATCTTGCCAAAGGTAACGTTTCTCTTCAACTCCATTCCCTTAATCTTTAATAAAAAAGATATTCTTAACCTGCAAGGAAGGATAGGTTCTTTTTTTTAGGCCAAAAAATCTCCCAGAATAGCTTGGAAGAAGTTGAGGAGAGGATTAAAATTTAGAGGTTTGGCACTTCCAGACTTACTTCTTTATTGCTACGCCTTCCAATTCAAAAACTTTAGACTTCTAGTCAATAAGCAGGACTTTACTTCACACGGCAGACTCTTCCAGGCTATGCTATTAGACCTTTCACATAGTGCAGATTTCATTTTGTTTAAGTTTGGTGATCAAAAATTCTTTAAAAAAATTCGCCTGAAGCTTTTAAGGACCGCCCTAGACAATTGGCAACAGATTCGTAAAATATTAGGCATTCCTTACTACCACTCTCAAGCCCCAATTTGGGACTCCACCGGCACCCCGGAATGCTTAATGGATCAATTAGCTCTTCCAATAAGGAGAGCCGGTCTTTCAAAATGGGGGGACCTCTGTGACGCCTCAACACTATTAAGCTGGTAATCCCTAGTGAGTTTAACCGGGGATACCCTCACGAGATTCAAGTTCTACCAATTGTCTGCCTGGTGGGGGAGTCAAAATTGGAATACACAAGAAGAGAGCCCTTTGTTGGAACTAATAAGTAGTAATACAGGAAGGAAGGGTGAGACTGCTGAGTGGTATAAAATCTTAGTGGGAAGTAAGGATAATCTGGAAACAGAAATTATTAAATTATGGGACACTTCCACAGTTCAGATCTCAGATAATTTAATGAAAGTTTGGATAGATTCCTTTACAATGTCTCAAAAATTATAAAACCTTCAAACCTGAGAAGAAATCACTTATTTACAATGTAATGGACTCCGGCGAAACTTTCCAAAATGTCAACGGTACAATATTTTTGTCCTAGATGTAAGCTTCCAGAAGCTAATGATACACAAATGTTTTTCGAATGCCCTGAAATAGGTAGCAATTGGAGACAAGTGTGTGGTTTCTTGGAAGAGGTACTGTTATTTCCATTCATATGTACCCCCAGATTAGTCTTCTTTGGTCCTCAATCTGATTATGACATTAACAGCTATATATCACAGTTTATTTTTTATTTGGTAGTCATCGCCAGAAGAGAGATTTGTAAAGAGTGGAAGTCGGAACTCCCCCCAAAATTTCCTGAATGTCTCAAAAACATCATGGCGGTGAGTAGATTTGATACACTATGTGGAGGGGCGAAGTCTGTTAAACTGTGGTCTCCTTTAAAAGCATGGTGCGATAAATAAAAACTAATAGTCCAATGATTATGCCAGAGGTTAAGTGGTCCGGTCCTCCCAATGTAGCAAGAAACATCGCGAATGGGAGTTGGATGGGAAACAACCCTACCTCTGGGCAATCTTCACTGACTATTCACAAACACAAGGGCTGGAAAGGAAGGTTTGTGTCAGTGGCCTGAAGTACGCCCATTTAGAGCTAACATCTACTGGTGGCATATATGAGGACAGCAACAAAAAAAATACTCCCAATCTCTAAATCAGCCAAACTAACATATGGATTCAAAATATCCACCGCTCCCTCCCCACCCTTTCAGGGGGATATTGACACCTCCATCTTCAAAACAGGTAACATCCTCATACAAGCCAAGGCATCCCATCTTTCCATCTTCGAACTCCCCTTCAGCACTATGTCCCTCCTCCTCGACCACTCGGAGCCTAACACTCCACCTCTCCAAATGAATAGCACCCCTCATACCTCTGCCTCCCCCTTGCTTTACCTCCACTCTTAACCACCTACTTTACACTGTCGTCCAACAATGGACTTCACTATCTCCCTCCTTGGACCGCTCTACAGCTAATGACATACCCCATCCCCAATCACATATTTCACATCCCCCTCTTATCTCGCTCTCTCCCCCTACCCCATAAACCCCCTCTCTTCGGACTCTTTCTTGAATAATGATAGCCCCCACTCCCAATCACCCACCTACCACTCCCCTCCTATGACCCCACCTCCAACTGACCCCCCAAACTCTCTCCTCCTGTCCCAACCACTCACATACTCCTTCGTCCTTTACCCTGAAGCACCCACCTCACCGGAAACTCTGTGAACAACCTAACCCCTCCACTGACACTTAACAGCTTCATCACCCCTCACTCCTCACCTACTGCTCAATCTCCCCACCCACACAACCGGCTACCCTCCACAACTAATCAAGACCACTCCCTTTCCCCAGGCCATATTCCTATTTTCTCATATGCCCCTTCTTTGCCTCCCTGTAACGAGGTGGCTCCGAAACTACACAACACCAAACCTGACCGTTCTAATTTGACTATCGAACCCCTCACAACTCCCAGCCCCTTCACCCTCCACCACACATCTCCTTCCCCATCTACCCCCTAACACACCAGTCCACCCTCCACAAATAACACACACCATGCCCTCTCGACACCTCACCTCACCTTAATTGCCCAGAGCCTACAAAACATTGAACATTACCTTTCTAACTTAACTACTTTACTGGCCCGACTCAGGAAAGATTTCGTCCTCCTCAGTGCCAAAAACCCTCCACCCACCATAAAACCCTCCCACCCTCCCTCAAATATCCCCCACACCACACACAACAGGTGGAGATCACTCCCTCTCTGCTGCGGAACGCACAGACCTCTCCACACCTCTAGCCATCTCTCCCCGTCTGACCTCGCCAACCTATGCAACTCCTACCTTCCTAATGTACCAATCACAAACCCACTACTTCCCCATGCCCCATCCTTGTTATCATTGGTACTAATAGAACCCCTTCCTCCCCAGCTTCCCCCAGACCACCCCTAACTCACAAACCCTCCACTCCCCTCTGCCACCATCCCTGTTACTATAGGTACAAATAGAGCCCCTTCCTCCCCAGCTTCCCCTAGACCACTGCCTCAACTCACGTCGATCCCCTCGTGCTCACCCTTTATATACAACCCCACACCACTGAAGTGCATGCTCGTCAACTGCTGATCCGCTGTTGTACACGCCACGGAAATTTGAGAAACAATCCTGAGTAAATCCATTGATATTGCATTCCTCACAGAAACCTGGCTAAATAACCACTCAACGAGCATACTTGACCTACTCTCCCCTCCTGGATACTCTATTCTTAGAAAAGATAGACCAGACAGAGTGAGTGGTGGTCTCACCATTATCCTCAGAAATTATTTTCAGTTATCCCTTGTCACTAACCCAGGCTGCTCCTCCTGCGAATACCTGGAAGCTGAACTGTCAACTCAAAAATCCCTCCCAATCCGCCTACACAAAATCTATCGCCACCCGGGACCACCAAAGCCCTTCATTGAGGACTTATCTGAGCTCCTGACAAAATCTGCATTATCCAACTCAAAAAATCTCTTTCTCGAGGATCTTAACCTCCACAGGAACAATACCAATCACCCCACTATCTCCCTCCTCAACACTCTCCTTGAGATCAGTGAACACAAACAACTTTGCTTATCCCCAACAAACGCCAAAGGTACAATACTTCACATCATTCTGTTTAACAAAGATCTGACTTCTGTGACCAATAGCATCCCCATTGACTTGTCTGACCATCACCTTATACTGTTCACCATCGATACCTCAGCAAGCTTCCCCGTCTCTAAAGTTAACAGGCCTAAGAAATAGACAAGGAACCTAAAATGTATCCCCCCTGACGCTCTACAATCTAAACTCCAAGCTCAACTCCTTCTCATTCCCCACGCACAAAATGCAATTGAGCTCACTCAACTCTTGAATAATACTGTCACTGGTATTCTTGACGAACTGGCCACGTCTAAACTCAAAAACCAAAGAAACACCCCCTCAAACTCTTGGTTTAATACAAAGATTAATAATGAAAGACAGGCACTCAGACTAGCGAAAAGAACCTGGAGACACCAGCCCTCACCCTCCCATCTTACACTTTCCAGATGTGCTAGATCCACATACAAAAAAACACATCCTCAAGCAAAAGGCATCCATCTTCCGTACTCAACTTGATCGTGCCAAAAACAGAACCAGGGAACTCTTCAATATCATTCATAACCAAACTTCCCCGGCACCTCCTAATATGACAGCCTCCTCAGCCAGATGCGATGATATTGCCATTTCTTCTCGGAAAAAAATGCCAAAATTGATCAATCCTTCCTTTCCACACAACCACCCTCCAACCCACTCATTAACGACCCTTCTCACCCAACCACTTCTCTATCCACCCCAACCACTCCGCTGGCCTCCCTGCTACCACTTTACCGGCTACCAACTCCCCTAACTCACAACAAAAAAACAATGCATCCTTGCTCAATTTCCTCCCCGTCACTGAGCTAGAAGTCCTCAAAATAATTGTCAATCTTAAACCGTCCGCCCACACAAAAGACCCTGTACCCTCCAACCTTATCCCTACCCTTAAGCACATCATCGCCCCATTCTGGACCAAAATCATCAACACCTCTCTCTCCACTGGCTGTGTCCTCACCTCCCTTCAACTTGGACAAATATCGCCCATAATTAAAAATCCTAATGCTGACCCAAAAGACCTAAACAATCTCCGCCCTATCACCAACCTCCCCCTTCTCTAAAAGGTCCTTGAAAAATGTGTCCTACTACAACTTGACAAACACATTGAAAACTTTAACCTACTTGACCCCCTTCAGTCTGGCTTCAGGAAAGGCTGCATCACCGAAATTGCAATGCTCAATGTCATGGATGACATCCATCAATCACTTGATAATGGCGAGACCTGCTTTCTTATCCTCCTTGATCTCTCCGCAGTGTTCGATACAGTCAATCATTCAGCCCTCCTTAAGGTTCTTAGGCCCTGTTTCGGCCTTAATGGCACCGCCTTCAAATGGTTCACCTCTTACCTTCAACACCGAACTCAGCAAATAAAAATTCAAAATTGTCTCTCCAAACCCACTCCAGTCTTCCTTGGAGTCCCCCAAGGATCTATCCTCTCTCATTCCCTCTTTAGCCTCTTTATGGAACCCCTCACTCTCCTTAAACAAGAAGATATCTACTCCACCTATACGCCAATGACAACCAAATATATTACAAGATTAAAACTCATGCTGACATCTTACATCTGAACAACACCCTTTACAAGATCCAATCCTGGTTCCATTCAAATCATCTCAAACTAAACCCTGATAAAACTGAAATCATTCTTTTCTCCCCTAAAAAGAACCCTCTTCATGTTCAATCATGGATTTCAGTCCTTAACCTCTTCGCCGCTAATGACAAGGGTAACTCGTCATGGAGTTTCCATTGATTTCAATGGAAATTACATTGAGGCACCAGAGGCACCATAGCATCCAAGTGGTTAACACACTCAACTGCTCACTCACACTGTCAAACTCCGTCAAATCTCTTGGCATTACTATAGACAACTCCCTCACCCTTAACACCCACATCAAAAACTCTGCAAAAGGAGCCCTCTTCACTCTCCGTCACCTCAAGAAAATCAAACCATTCATACCCATCGATGATTTTAAACTTACAGTTCATTCACTTGTTCTTTCACGTAATGACTATGGCAACGCCATCCTCAACGGAATCCCCAAGGTCCACCTTGCTCCAATTAAAGCTGTGCTCAACCTTGCAGCCAGGCTCATCACCGACTGCAAATGCTTCAATCATATCTCCACAGCTCTCAAATCTCTTAAATGGCTCCCTATCAAAGGCAGATCAGCTTACAAAACTGCCTGCGTTACTCATAAAGCCCTCCACCCAAACACTCCGCAGTACCTCTCCAAGAAACTTCTCCTCGCTGGTACCACTCATCCTCTGAGAAGCACAAACGGCCTGCTCCTAATCCCACCTCTGCATAAAAAGAAAACTACACAATCTCTCTCCTTCTGTGGCAATGCCCCTACGATCTGGAATACCCTCCCAAAAAACCTGCGCTGAAACCCCTCCTACGCCAGCTTCCAAAAAGATCTCAAAACCCACCTCCTTAACTACTATTGGGGATCCTAACATGGGCCGACTCCAGATCTCTTTTCACTTTACCATATTTCTTTCAGTAATGTATGTCCCACTTCCGGTACTACACTTTACCTAAATTACTTGTTAATGTATTACTCCAGCTCTTGTTTTATTCCTTCTTGATTTGTAAATTTGTTGTTCTTTACTTTGATATTTCACACTGCTTTCTATGTTGTTATGCTTTGATACCATGTTTGCCTTATACTATCTTGATCTCGTAAAGCTCTTTGATACCTCTGGGTCCAGCCAGCATTATATAAAACGTAAAAAAAAAAATCACTTCTGGGTTTAGTTGAATAACAAAATTCACCCTGCAAGTGCAAAGGAACAGTGAAAGGCAGTGTACACTTTCGATAGCACAGGTCACAATTTGAACTATAATGTCCCAAAAACCTACATATTTCAACAAAGTATTCCATATATGTTTCATCTTTTATTTGAATCATGATTACAGATGATGCAGTCCAGTAGGCAACAGACAATGCTTCCAATGCAGCCCGTTCGGACAACGCATCATCGCAGGGTGAGCGCACGCTGAGCACCAGATGTACCACCAACTCAGTACACCATAAATAATAACCACGTGGCCTTATTAAGGCAATATTCAGTAGTCAAAAGACATTGATACAAGTGTGGTCTGCCTGGACCACGCATTATCGCAGGCTCCACACAAATTGCCCCTACCTCAGTGCACCACAACTTATGAACCTTTTACGATAGAATCTTCTGTGTATTATTTCACATGTAGTGCTCCTACCTTTGTACAGCAGAAGTCATAAACCGTTTATAATGGAATATTTGTGTATGATATGATGATTACTATTGTATTTGTTACCAACAGCAACGTAATAAAATGGAGTCAAGCGCATATGCCCGTACCGACTTCAACTTTCTATCTGTGACTGTGTATTCATTATGTTTGTAAAATGCTGGCCTTGGGCCCTACCACATTATATTGTGCTGTAAACAGCGTATGCAACCCTCTTACCTCTGGCAGTAACAAAAACTTTGGTTATATAACTTTCTCTCCCTCATTCAACAAATACGAACGTAGAAAGTGGATCATTACAATACCGCAAGCAAAGTAAATAGTAAATTTATAAGTGTATGCTATTGATCGAGTTATTTTTTTTGTAGCATATTCATATAGCGCAAATTCGACCCAAAACTATGTCAGCGATTCACATGAGCACCGTATTAACAGTACATTTTCAGGCTTGCGTAGATTACATGATTTGTCTACAATAACAGGATGTGGACGCAACTCTGAAGCTCAAACACAGATTTCCAGCACCAAGTTCTACAGTATACCCAAATTAACACATACGCATATATATTATCTGCTCTTCATGTGCCAAAAAATGCTACCTAAAGCTTTCATTGCCCTGTATTACTACAGCTACAACACTCCACTGAATGTACATCAAACATTCATATTCGCAGAAATGCGTCATGTCCACCATCATTTATGTGTCGAACTAAGGATAAATGTAGGATCAGTGATTCCCGTACCTTCCATGTTGGCCATGTTGTGAGACTTCACAGACATAGTGACACATTTGCGTTTGAGACTCGGATGACGGCAGCACTACAACACAGACACCCAAATCAGTTGATTTCTCATATAGCTCACGACTGAGCCACGCCCATAGCTCTGGAGTCATTGTTCACAGCCTCCCGCAGCACTGGCATACGTCAGATCAGCCCACTCCGCTTACGCTTCCAGGAAAACACAACAATGCTACATGGCCCAGATTTACATTGTAGTGATTTCTTGGTTTCAGGTCTAGTTGAAGGAACGGCACACACACACACACTCCCTCATGGCTGGTATACACCCACACCACACCCATCCAGCACAGGCGTCACAACACACGTGACCCTACCCATAAAATAGACCGGGTGCACGTGCTCTACGCCATTTTAGAGTTGCTTTTATCGCAAGTGCTGTGATGGCCCAACCTGGTGGTTCGGACGCCTCATGTAGGCCCAAACTACCGAACAGGGGGGCCCACTACCGCATTCGTGGCCTCATTGGTCACTGAGTTAGTGGTACCGCAAGTACTGAGCGGGTGAGGAACCTGCGATGATGATGGGGACACGAGTATGTCCTTTGCCATAGCGATATCAAGACTCAGCAACAAATGTGAGACTTCTTGATAGCCGAGCGGAACTGCATGATGTAGAAGGTGCTCTGTCCGCAAAAAGGTGAGCAGTGATGCCTTGGTGCACACCGGAGGGAGTAGATGAGATATAGCAGACTGGATACAAAAAAGCACGCAGCGATTTAGGGGTACGCAGTCCTACATATCCAATCATATTGCATTTGTATATTTTTTTCCTATAGCAGGAAAGTTTTTATAGTCGGTCAAATATCCGTTGCTCCCATATGCATAGCAAAATAGATGAGTTTTAATTATTTTTATACTATGTACAATGAAATGTATCATCTTATTTTCACAACCTTTCCTTTCTCAATTAATTTAGCACTCTTTCCTCTATTGCTGTGCGCAGCACAGCTCGTGCCTTCGTTGGAGTGCACTGCACTGCTCACACAAATAACGGGGATATGAACCTAACCTACGAATCGCACACGCTTCTGTGTGTCTGTTTTCTTTTGTGCTAAACCATTGGCCTTTGCGTGCAACTTATTCTAAAAGACTGCACGCACTTGGCCAGAGATAGGCACATTGGTCCGTCCATGGCCTATTGGTATCTATGACGCGCTTGCTGCGCGTGATAGACTCCAATAGCACATGAGGTTTCAATTATCGTGCCCAGACACAGGCGTGATGTTTGAAACCATATGTATGACTGCACACCACTTGTTTTCTATAAACGGATGGAAAACATTAATACGCTACTAATTGTTTATAAATCGAAACCCATTAAACAAGTTGGAAGTGTACAAATGGTTGTATTTTTAATGGGGGAGGGAAGATGTGTGAAAGGGCGATGCTATTCTAATCCACATTAAGACAGTGGCAATTACCAATCATAACATCTTTCTTTTACTATCTTTTAGATGTGGAGCTTCAGGGTGCACGTGGTGGAAGACACACCGGTGACAGAAAGGTGAGCTGCGAATATTCTTTTCAGTCACTCTCTCATTTCCTCTCTCCTTTGATGAACAAATGACGCACAATCGTATTTTCTTTTTTAACCAACAGGCTGTGTTTCACAAATTGGCGTCCCTCCCAACACCTCCAAAGCTCAACGTTTGAGGAATCTGCGATGATGCGTGGCCATCGTAACAACGCATAAGAAGGTTGCTTCGACACGTGGTGGACCCTCTTTGAAACACGCAGGTGGCACAAGGTGAGAAGAGAACCTTGTTTTCAAAGCAACAAGAAATCACCTGTGGGCATGGAGGGTGGATACTGTGCAGCAACCTGAGTGTGTAGGAATGTACAATCACCTCCGGGCAGTGGAAGTGGATAGGTTGCAACAGTCTGGGTGTGCAGGAACAGGCACTCACCTTCGGACCCCGGGAGTGGATGGACTGCAGCAGTCTGGGTGTGCAGTAATTACAACTCACTGCTATGCAGTGGGAGTGCCTGGGGTATAGAACCCATGGAGGAAAAGAGCGCACAGACACCTCCTTGAAATGGGAATTGATATAATACAGTAGCCTGGGTGTGCAAAGACGTAACGCATGAAATATATGTGTGCAGTTGTATGTACTCAGCAATTACTAATTGTATACTATCTTTCAGATCACTAAACTTGAGGGTCCACAATAACCCGGCATGCGGTTGGACACACACCAATGGCAAAAATGTGAGCTGCGAAGATTTTCTCGATAATCAACAGTACTTCTCCTGCTCCATCTATTACTTTCTCCCACACTTTCAATGTCTTTCTATCTCTCTCTTCCTCTCTCTCACACTGTTTCTCTTTCTCTTTTCAAGTTATGAATCCTGCTGTCCACACTGCAGATAAATAAATCAAGGATGAATTTAACACTGTCTGCAGTATAGATCCAAAGCAGAAATCAAGTTGTAACCTCTCCTAGATGCAGTGTTTGCAAAAGGTGAGCAGAGCGGCCTAGGTGCACAAGGTCTCCAATTAAATGTGCTGCAAACAAACGATATTGTCCTGCATAATGACGTGATCTTTCACCTCCTTCTGTCTCATCTCTGAATAATTTTAAAGACCTGCTGGACCATACTGTAGATTTAAGGCAGCGTGCACTTCCCTACAGATAACTCTTCAACGCGGACCTACGAGAGGGGTGGATGCATCAAGCACACTGCACAAGTGCGAATAAGCAATATTGCCATGTGTTACGTAAACCTGCGATATTTTACCTCATTCAGTCACATCTCTGTCTCATTTTAAATACCATCTATACCATAAGATAGGCCTAAGCCTACAAGCAGGGCTGCCTTACAGACTCCTGTTGAGGGTGATTCTTCGGGAGGGGTGGGGTGCACTACCCTGAGTGTGCATGTGAGAAAAAGCGATCTTGCCTTCCGTAATGATGTAATCTCTCACCTCATTCAATCACATTGATGTAATTTTAAGGACCGTACTATAGACATCAGCCAGCAACAACCGCTGCTCTACAGACACGTGATGTTAGCTTTTAGGACACTTTAGTTACTTCCTTACCGAGTGTACAAGCACACATGCTCCAGCCACTGCATTACACGTGAACATTAAGCTTCTAGCACACGCTCTATTGCTATGTGTATTATCATTAACATGATATATTATAATTTAACCTTGTGTTCTCTAGTGCATTCCAACCCCTCTTTGAACCATGATTATCACTAACGATTAATCATACTTCAAAAACAAAGGATGCACTCAACTCCTATTTTCTACCATGTATAAAATAAACATTCATTTACCTGCAAATGTTTCCGCCATTAAATTACTTCTCTCTTTACAGAGATTAATTAATTGGCTGAGAGGGGCTGAGTGGGAACTCTCACCTGCAATGGTGCCCTGAGCATTCTAACACCTTCCATGGCAGTATCAAAACACCGTTCCATTGTAGAGACCTGCTCTTCCATAAAAATGTATCCAGGACTCGGAGCTTTCAGCAACACGTCGTGGGACACACCAGTGGTAGCAGGTGAGCTGTGAAGCCTCAGTGTGCAAGACCTACAATTGAGCACATTGTGGGGTAGGGACTGAGGTGCAGCACTCTGGGTGCACAGGTGCCTACATGCGATTTTCCAGTAAGTAATAATGTAGGAGCATATTATCAAACAACGTTGATCTCTGGCTTTATGTATTTAATTTTGAGGACTTCTTAAACCACACTCTATCTCTCAGATCCCTGCGTCCTAGACAAACGAATAACGAACAGTAAACACTAAAGACTAAGTACAATAAGCCGACGCTCTATCTCCTCCTACCTCTCTACTTTTAACTCTCTCTCCCCTTCTCACTTCCACCCACTACCCTCCCTTCCATTTTCACTATGATCCTTTAATTCGAACTAGCTTTTGTTACCTCTTCAACATAGCACACACACTTATATTTCATTTTTGTTTTGCAGGTTACCTACGCTGCTACCACTGGAGTCCATCTCACTTTTTGGTTTATACTGTTCTATTAAAGTTACCTTTCTCTTTATTTATTTCTGTTTTAATAAAGGATAATAAAAAATAAAAAATAAATAACTGTTTGTATACGTCTTCTTCTGACAACATTTGACTATTATTTAGTGTGATAATCATTTGCTTGGAGAAGATTTTAAAATAAAAACTAGTTAACATTACCGTACACCTACAAAAATATAATGTAAGTAACTCTTAGGTGTTGCGCAATCAGTCACGGCATTTCCGGTTGTTTCCTTCTTGAAGTTGTATGGTCCCGATTCCCCCATGTACCAACCAGCTCAACAAGGAAGTGAACTCTTGATGAACCGACTATTCCGCAAGGGAAAGGGGAAGTGGAGAGAGAAAGAAACAAACACTGGATCTTCATCTCTGGGTATCCAATGGTTTCTCTTTATGAAGTGCTCTGGACCTTCCTTGATCTGTCTGTCAGTCAAGCGAACCTTGAACTATATAAGAACAATTGCAATCAGTATACATATAGCTTTTGGTTGCAGACAACATTCTTTGGTCATTCCCTATTTTTCTATAACATACCTAATATTGAAGGCTCATGCAACACACTTCTACAGTTTATTCTGGTGATTCTTGGACTGTACCACATTAAATGACACAAAAAAACGTAATTTTTTTGCAAACACACTCACGTGCTGAACAGGTTAATAAGGATTAGTGAGAAATGGTAAATGTACATGCAAACATTAATACCTTTCAAACTGTATGTAGAGTCCTCTAAAGTGGGGTTCTGTAGTAAAGAAAAGAATAAATAGAGAACAAAATAATACAACATTCCAAAAAGGATCATCTTAGGAAATTCTGCTTTTACCCAATATCCAAATCTCTATTGATAGTTCCTCTAGTAATATACTCCCAACTTTTGAGCTGCTGTAATTATAAACCAACCTCAGATGAAGTAATCACCAAAACATTTTTCTGTGCAGCCATTACTATACCTATTAGTACCAACACAATATAAATTTAGGCTGCCAAATTGTCCTCAGCAACTTATCGTCCCAATAGCATTAAGTCTCTGGGTGTTATCGTCTCAAAGTTCAAGTTTCTTCTGTTTGTTGTTTAACTGCAAAATCAATGTTCAAAAGTCTTATCTGTTTCACTTCGCAGCGTTTCTGCATCCGATTACCTGAAAGCTGAATTGTTTTTTCTTTCTTTTATTTTTTACAGGAAGTGCTGTTCGTGACCGGAAATCCCCCGAAGAAGAAGAACCAGAAGGAGGCTCCGATTCACCCAGACTCAAGGGCCGACGTCTCGAGCCTTTTGGAAGCAGGTACGGGGGAGCTGGAGAAGGGAGGAGGGAGCGGAGACACTTGCCGGTTTCTCTGTGGTTGGAGGAGGCAGGTTTCTCTATTCAAGTTCGCACGCCATCTGTCAGCTAGTTTTCTAAAACGAGTCCGGGACGCTCGTGAAGAAGCATATCCAAGGGAAGCGAAGCGCCATCTTTAGTCAAGGGCGCGTCTTTTATACCTGCTCTAAGGCGTGTCCTGGGGCAGTTGCATGCGCTTCACGTGGCATAAAGTAAGCCATTAGGCGGTTTCTAACGTGAGGCAAATAACTGAACTCAGGGAAGACACAGGCAATAAGGCAACAAGCATCAAGCATTGCTAACCACAAATGTTCTGTATTGCAAGTATCATGAAATCAAACAATAAATATTGAATTCTAATAAAAAACTATACCATCTTAAGGAGGGCTTATGTTAGGGTGATTGAGGGGTGATTGTGGCAAATGAACCCCTAACGCTTAGGCACAGAAATCCTGAGTAAATATACAACTACAAGTGTTCTATGAGCTTATCACTTTATAACACCATAAGTACTGTCTGTGTGATTACAAAACAAATAAGGCACTGCCTAGCACCACTGAGACTTCAGAGACTGCAGAGGCACACCCTGCATATTAAAATAAAGATCCTGAGTATAACAATTCCCGGACTTAAGTTGCCTCGAACTTCTCAAACAATTAGTAAATAATTCTCGGGAAGGTGGTCATCTCCCAGACTACAAAATGTCTCTGTACCCTTCCGCGCCCAATTCACATGTGACTTTAACACAATACTTTGGGGGCATATTTACAATTTACAATACCCCTTAATTTGTAAAAGAATAACTGACGGGGCTCACATTTTTACTAAGAATTGAATGATGTTTATAACTAGAAGTATAATACTGGGGCTAACTCTTTACCAGCTCTTTAACAGAAGCTGTAGCTGCGATTAATGGTTCCTATGGAAATTTTTTAAAAGTCAAGCACACTTTGTGTTCTGAACATGTGACCTGTGTGCTCAATTAAGTGTTCCATGAACTGTTACTATGGTAACAGGCAGTAAGCAGTTTGAGGGTAGGGTTCAAAGGTGTTGGCTGTACACAAACCGTCATATTTACCCAAAGTACTCTACGTGACAGAGGAGAAAGCAAACATAGATGACAGAACACTGTGTACAAGTGTCTGAATGGAGGATTTAGTAGCAATGTGATTGAGTGTCTAAGTGGCGAGTTTAAAGTGTCTCACTAAATATATGGGATAGTGATTAAACTTTGTGAATACCCGTATCACTCTATCTCTTGTAGTGTAAACTACTACATAAGTTATACTTATTAATTAGTTAAGTAAGTATTTGTATGGAATAGTGAATGAATGTGTGTGTGGTTGGGTGGGACGTGTGTGACTGTCGAAAGATGTGTAAATAGTTGATTTAGTAGGTATATGAGGTTAGAACTGTATGTGGAAGCAATTGTTTGGGTGAGTGAATCTCTTCATGGGTGTGGTGATGAGTAAATATATTTCTCAATGATATATGTCCAACAAACTAAAAATATAAAAGGCAGTATATGTGACAATTGTATATAAATAAGTGTACATAAGACTCAGTGATTGTATGTGTGAGATATGGATAACTGTATAGTTCTAATAGTGATTTTATACCACACTAAGTATGAGTTACTATGTATATGAATAAATAAAGTGGTGTTTGTGTAAGTGAGTAGCTTAGTAAATATAAGTATGATCAATTATTTGCATAAGTCAGTAGGATGTCTGCATACGTGAATAGGATATGTGCTGGTGTGTAATGTTGATGTAGGTGTATAAGTATATTTAATAGTGTTCTATTGATCTTTGTTAGCATGTATGAGTGAATCTATAGGTATGTGTTTAGATGTGTGTAGATTTAGGAATCATTGAGTGGGTTTTTAGAAACTTGTACTGGTGTGTCAGTGGTTTCAAATATGGTACTTCATATTTTATCATGAGTATTGAAAGGTTATGCTATTATATGATGAGGTGTATCAGTTTGTCACATGAATGATGTCATCATTGATGTCATCAGTGATGTCATTTGAGATGACATCGGTGATGTCACTGACTGAATTTCTAAGGTTTTTTAAATGCTAATTCCTAACTATAACATGTCTGAAACCTATGTTTTTTTCATTAAATGCTAAAGGTTTTGTAACAATTTTTAAATATATTTATTCTTATATGTATTTTTTTGATACTGATTTACTAATTTTTTTAAAACTTTATTTTTAGAAATGTTATTTTTTAAATTGCATTACATTGTGTGCCCCCCCCCCCTCTTTTTATTTTTGTTGGACCCTGGACCCAATCCCCTAGAGCCTGACCCGCAAATCAATTTTTTTTTTTTATAGGAATGGGATTCCTACAGAAGGAAATACAAGTTACTTGTAAGTATGCTTGGAACTACTTTTCAGGGTCAGTGGTGGGCTAAGAGATGCTAAATAACAAAAATAAATGCCTGTACTGGAAATATTTTTCTTTCTAACTAACCATCCACTAATTGACAGAAAACAAAAACTGATGTAGACTATTTTTTTTGTCTGAATTAATCAAATTGAAATTAGCATTTATTCAAAATAGCACATCTTAGCCTGCAATTTTTTGCTTTTTACATTTTTCATCTTATTGCAACATTAAAAACACATATAATGTACAAATTCCAAATAGCATATACGACACTCCCACACCAACTACTTTCCGGATTTTATGCCTTTACTCACACCCACTCTGCACACTCACCATACAAAACAAACGATATATTTACAATAATTCCATTTTTCAATAGTATCTTTTTCAATGCCATAGAACATTATATTTAACCACTTTAAATGTTACTACACTCTAGACAAACTGGTCTAAGAGATGCAGCACTGGTTTCTCTCCTGATAACAAATGAATACATTGGAATTCGTCCTTCGGATGGCTTAAGGTGAATATTTTAAAGTTCGAAAACTGCACACTTAGAAGAATTTGCAACTGAAACCAGTCAATGTCAGCCTATGAAAGGGAATTCACTTAGCAGGTAAATAGTGTAATTATTAAGTTTTCTTACTCAGGGGTGGATCCTGAATTCAGCACTGCTGCATCACCTCTAATCAATTGAAAGAATGCATATTACCAAAAACGCACGGACGCCCACGTCTCTCTTTTTTTATTATATCACTAGAATGCGCGGATCATACGCGCATCCTGCGATTTTACCAACAACAACAAAAAAATTGAGGCCAAGGAGGTCCTTGTGGAACCACCTGAGCAGACCTAGAGGATCAGGGTGTGTCTACCCTCCCCCATTTCACGTTTTAAACTCACATTTCAGACGCTTCTTCAGCCTCCCTTCTACCGAGGCATAAAAAGGCTGCCAACAGTTTCAAGTTTCGAATGTTGACAAGCACTTGACAGTCAATTAGCATTCAGCGCGTGATCGGAAGGCTGCGCTTATGGTATGATGACAATAAGCGGAGTCTCTGTATTCAATTTTTTTATGGGAAGGGGTCTGCGTGGGCCCCCTCCCGTGGTCAATTCCGGGCACTGAGGTAAGTAGTGCACCACGTGCTGCTTCCTCCTTATGCAATGCACATGTCATCAATTGACCAATGTTGAATTTTAGCACGCTCTTCATGTTTTTTAATAACGTTAAACTTGATTTGCTATCCTTATTTCTGTGCAAATCACTTAATCCTGCCACGTTTCTTTAATTTGCCACGCGACACGTGGCCGTTCCCGCAACAGTGTGCTAAGTGCTGTTCAATTTAATGCAATGTAATTTTTCTCGTGTAAGTAGTGTGTCACGTGCACCATGCATTGCAAAAGTAATGTTTTCGGCAATAGTGTATTTTAGCATGTTTCTAGGTCTTATACCTCCAATAACTTACCTTGGTAGGCGATGTTTCTAGGCAAATCATTTAATCCTGCCACCTTCAATTTTGTTAGTAGTTCCCCACGTGCTACTTCCTCCCCATGCACTGCACATGTAATCGATTGGTCAATGTTGTATTTTAGCACGCTCTACATGTTTTTTTAATAATGTTACACTTGATTTGCTATCCTTTGTTCTATGCAAATCAGTTAATCCTGCCACGTTTCTTTAACTTGCCAAGTGCCACGTGGCCGTTCCCGCAGCAGTGTGCTACGCGCTGTTCAACTTAATGCGATGTAGTTTTTCTCGTGTAAGTAGTGCGTCACGTGCCCCATGCATTGCAAAAGTAATGTTTTCGGCAATGCTGTATTTTTGCACGGTTTTCAGCTCTTATACCTCCAATATCTTGCCTTGGTAGGCGATTTTTCATGGAAAAATCACTTAATCCTGCCGCATTTAATTTTTGAAAGTAGTGCGTCACATGCTACCTCCTGCCCATGCACTGCACATGTAATTGATAGGCCAATGTTGTATTTTAGCACGCTCTCCAAGTTTTTTAATAACCTTAAACTTGATTTGTCCCCTGTTCTATCTCATTACACCGATATCTCAACCATGAGACGTACTGGTCACCACAAGCTGTTTATTCCTGCCCATGCACTATACCAGATGGTGGTCAACCAATCGACATACCAGATCCACTGACTGCTGCCCATATGCTATCAGCCTTTAACATTTCATTATTGAAAAGCATTCTGAGATAAACATTTGTGTATTTCATGTGTTCGCAGACAGATAACTGTGCTGTTCTCATGTTTTGGTAGAATTAGTGGGCATTCTGGTATCATGAAAATGAAAAAAATACATGTCCTAGCGATTTTATTGGCCAAAAATGTGATTTGAAATTGAACAATGTGTGTTATAATTTTTCTTGCTTCTATAAATATTTTTTATAAAACGAAAATCTCCATTGTGATAGACTTATAGAGGTTTGTTTCTGAAACCCATATGTTTCTCATTTAAATGCTCGTTACACGTTTTCAGCCTGCACAAAGTGAAAATGTTGTTTTGAATTTTTTTTATTTGAAGACGTGTCTTTCAAATTTTCTTGATGTTTATTTCTCAATTTCTAGATCATGAAAGACCACATCAGATCAAGGCCAGGAGTTTGTAAATGAAGTGAGTGACCAATCTCAGCCTAACATTTGTATAATGCAATGCTTTTTCCTATTTTGCTTGCCAAATGTAACCTCTCATGATTGCTTTTCAACCCCAATCCTATTGAGAAAAAATGTTTTCATGTACATTTAAATTAATTTTGGACATATGTTCAAACATATACATTTTTAACTCTTTCCGCCGGACGCTGCCCCATTTGTGGCAGTGTTAACCGGGGTCCCGCCTCTAGAACAAAATGGGAGAGAGACAACTGAGGATCTCTAAGGAAAATCAAGGGAATGGTGCGGACTCTACTCAAGTGGGGAGAGCGACATATCCCCCTCTATCATCATGGCCAGAAGGGTGGGGTGGGTAGGACACGGAGCCAAGAACATCACAGGGGACTGTATTGTTGTAAATTTTTGTGGGAGAAATGTTGCTGAAAGATTGTTCTGGGATGGATCAGACCTTACAAATACTGGAATTAGACCTATACCTCTTGGCTATTTTTATCCTCCACGAGGTAGTCAGAAAACATGTTTCCGAGCCCAGAGATTAACACTAATAAGAGATACCCCCACCTTGGGACCGTGTGATTTCGCCAGGCACCCCGAGAGTGGTGTCTCTGTCATTCCACCTCAGCATCCGCCCTCACTTCCCATAGCCTTGCAGATCCCTGAAGTTATACAGAGTGGGGGCTTGTCTTTGTCAAATCGCTTCTCACCCCTGCTTCAGTTAGAAAATTCTGATTGACTACAAAACCCATGTGGCACTACAAACTTGATTGTTTCTAATTTACGCCATAGGAATACTTGTAGAATTCTTAGTTGGAATATCGCAGGTAGCAGATTGAAAAGCCAGGATGAGAACTGGGTGGGTTTTGTTACATGCTACAACATAATAGCCCTCCAAGAAACTTGGGACACAGCAAATAGCCTCTCCATGGACGGGTACATCCACTTTAGCATTCCCGCCGAACCTAGTTTAGCGGTGAGGGCGAAGGGAGGACTAGCTCTATTAATTTCATTGAATATGAAAGTTACAGCAAAACAGCTAGAGTCAGGTCCCCACACTGTTTAGTAGTAGAACTGTTGGTTGCGAATTCCCCCATTGTTTTATTCATTCATTTTTATAATTCACCAGATACTGTCAGTCCAAATCAACACTTAGAATCTCTTGGGGGATTTTTAGACACGTACAGAGCATCACGCAATAGCTTTGAGGTCATCCTTATGGGTGACTTCAATACACACCCATGCAGATTGGAGTGCACTATGGAAGATAACGGAGGCCTCCTCACTCCCTACCCACGCACTTTGAACATACGAAACAAGGGGAGGCTTTGGAAAGCCTCCTGGCTTCCTTCAATCTTTACGAATCAGGCTGCTGTGTAGCTGGTCCTAGACCCTTAACGTTTAAAGGAAAAGACACAGGATCAGTTATAGATTATATTTTCTTATCTTCTCTTATTTTGCCTATGGTATTAATCTATAGGGTAGAACACTCTATTTTTAGTGACCATAACCCCGTGATATTAGAGGTTGCCCCAGGGGGGTTATTGGATTTTACAGACATTCAGTCTTCATGTGCAATGGACCTGATACCAAGAGATCAGGGTAGGAGGCTGAAATGGCCCAAAGTGAACCCGGTCACCTTTCTACAAGATGTTTTGACCAAGGTTGAAGTGGAGGTTGATATCTGTCTAGATCATGCTGGCTCCAATATCAGGATCATCAACGCTTTTAACACAATATGCCAACAAGTGAATATAGACTTAACGGTTAAATCCAAACCAGGTGGGCTAAGAGGAAAAAGATGGTTTGACTCAAACTGTACCAAGGCACACTCCGCTCTCTTAAAAGCACTTAAGGAAACACCTAGAAACAGAGCACACATAGCATTCCTTAGGAAGCAATATAAACAGGCCATTCAGGATCGTAAAACCCAGATTAACGAACAGGCCTGGAGTGACCTGCAATAAGAAGAAGTTCTGCGGGACAGTTCTACATTTTGCAAAAAACACAGTTGATGGACAGAATGTAGAACAATGTCATACATTCACCCATGTACAAAGATCTGGGCCTAAATCCATCGTTTTTTTGCACTCCACACCACCCTGGGTTAGACACTGGCTATATGCAAATCAGCTCTGACCCTGTGCCTCATGGGAACAGTCCAGTCCGAACTACCAAGCCATGTCTTTCCCAGACCGGAACCAAGCATCCAAGGACCGGTTTCTGGCTATCAGCCTTCATCAGCCTGGATAGCTGGACTCCAGTGGTGTGGAGAGCCTGGGACTCACGTCTGAGCATACCCAGCACACTCGGTGTGAAAATTGCAAAAAACACAGTTGATGGACAGAATGTAGAACAATGTCATACATTCACCCCAGTACAAAGATTTGGGGCTAAATCCATCGTTTTTTTGCACTCCACACCACCCTGGGTTAGACACTGGCTATATGCAAATCAGCTCTGACCCTGTGCCTCATGGGAGCAGTCCAGTCCGAACTACCAAGCCATGTCTTTCCCAGACCGGAATCAAGCATCCAAGGACCAGTTTCTGGCTATCAGCCTTCATCAGCCTGGATAGCTTGACTCCAGTGGTGTGGAGAGCCTGGGACTCACGTCTGAGCATACCCAGCACACTCGGGGTGAAAATTGCAAAAAACACAGTTGATGGACAGAATGTAGAACAATGTCATACATTCACCCCAGTACAAAGATCTGGGCCTAAATCCATTGTTTTTTTGCGCTCCACACCACCCTGGGTTATACACTGGCTATATGCAAATCAGCTATGACCCTGTGCCTCATGGGAACAGTCCAGTCCTAACTACCAAGCCATCTCTTTCCCAGACCGGAATCAAGCATCCAAGGACCGGTTTCTGGCTATCAGCCTTCATCAGCCTGGATAGCTTGACTCCAGTGGTGTGGAGAGCCTGGGACTCACATCTGAGCATACCCAGCACACTCGGGGTGAAAATTGCAAAAAACACAGTTGATGGACAGAATGTAGAACAATGTCATACATTCACCCCAGTACAAAGATCTGGGCCTAAATCCATCGTTTTTTTGCAGTCCACACCACCCTGGGTTAGACACTGGCTATATGCAAATCAGCTCTGACCCTGTGCCTCATGGGAACAGTCCAGTCCGAACTACCAAGCCATGTCTTTCCCAGACCGGAATCAAGCATCCAAGGACCGGTTTCTGGCTATCAGCCTTCATCAGCCTGGATAGCTTGACTCCAGTGGTGTGGAGAGCCTGGGACTCGCGTCTGAGCATACCCAGCACACTCGGGGTGAAAATTGCAAAAAACACAGTTGATGGACAGAATGTAGAACAATGTCATACATTCACCCCAGTACAAAGATCTGGGCCTAAATCCATCGTTTTTTTGCACTCCACACCACCCTGGGTTAGACACTGGTTCTACATTTTGGGCGGTTGTCAGTCATCCCTATTACTCGGGGTGGAAAATCAGGGTGTGGAATGTATCATTCCAGATGAGCAGTGGCTCGCCCACTTTAGAAGCATTTATAGCCAGCCAAACCCGGGACCCACACTGGAGTCTTTATCTTTCGACCGTGTTGGGCCAGTTTTGGCCTTTGCGGAGGAAGATGTGGAAAAAGCTATAAAGTAGACACTTAAAAATAAGGCCCCGGGCCCGGCCGGGGTCCCTGCGGACTTATATAAGTGTGCACCGAAATTTTGGGCCAGGATATTCAACGTTTTTAACGCCTCAAGAGAAAACAACTTTCCTGAGTCCTGGGCAAGGTCTACTATCAATCCAATCTTTAAAAAAAGGCCAAAGGGGTGATCCTGCCTGTTATAGGCCTATTTCCCTATTAGACTCTGCGGTTAAAATCTTGGGCAGAGTCATTTTAGGTAGATTGACATGATGGCTAGAAGGCAGAGGAACCATCTCAAATGCCCAGTATGGCTTTAGGGCTAAAAGGAGTACATTGGATCAATGCCTAAACCTTCAACTGCTCATCAGCAAATACACAATTGTGAAGGAGGGGTCCTTGTACTTGGCCTTTATGGACCTCTCCTCAGCATTCGATCTGATCAACAGGTCGAGGCTGTGGAGGGTCCTTTTGGACATGGGCATCGACCCACCGCTGGTTGGCCTTTTAGCTGACCTTCACTGTGGATTACAGGCTTCTGTCAGAGTCACTCGTGAGGGGAGGTGCACCAGCTACTTTAATTCAGAGAGGGGGGCGGAGCTAGCCGGCGTCGACGGCGGACGCATGAGCCTTCGGCTCCTCGCATAGCCCCAGAATAATCCTGCTAAACTATCCTTAACTGTGCCGAAAAAGCCATAGCGGGCTCTTGAACATCTGCTGGCACCCCCAGCTGCCTTTGAGGAACTTTTGGGCCGATTACGGGCGAGCCTTCCCGACCATTCGGGGGTGTTGTTCCCAGCGGCACGGCAGTGGAGAACTAGGCCGACAGCAGCGCACTATCCTGGAGAGGAGGCCGGGCGACGTCATCGGACGTGCGGCCTCAGCACTGGCAGTGGTCGGGCTGAGCGCGGGCTGCCTCGCAGTTGGGTTTTGTCACTGATCGAAACGTCCTCTGCTTACTAGTCGGCGACGACCCCATGAGAGAAGGGCCTGGAGGCTCGGCGGAGTGGAGAAGCGAACAACACCGGAGCCCTGCGTCACGAGGTGGGGTGGCCATTAGCTCGGTGCCATAACCTGTCCGATTCCCCGCAGCGACGTACTACTCTACCGACCTCTCCTATCCATGAAGGGGCGAGGTTGACTGGGGTTGGAATTGTGGATCTGGCTACCTCCTGGGCTGGGAGGTTTCGAGACTTGCTGAAGTGAACGGAAGGGTTCCGTCTGCCATTGCAGACGCCATCTTGGGCGCATCGGACACTCGAAAACTGGTGGCAGTACTTCGACTGCCTGCGAAGATCCTGACACTGCATGATCGGTCTGCTCCCTTGTTCTGCATTATCACACGTTGGAGACTGCGATGGGGAAGAACGACACAACCCAGGGGAAGATCTCCTTTGAACGGCGTTGGCCGAAAGGGTCGGAGGTGGCGGCGCCGGACACATCGCCGAAGGGGGCTGCGGCGTCGGCCCCGGCAACCACGGAGCTCCGGGACATGTTGGCAGCAATGGAGAAGGGCATTCAGGATAGCATTGCCTCGGTGGGCACCAAGATAGACGCTCTGTCCTACCGCATGGATCGAATGGCGGAGCGCGTGGACAAGCATGCGGAGCGCCTAGACATGGCGGAGCGCCGACTCACTGAAGCTGAGGAAGCCCAAACGGAGTGGGACAAAGAAAGAAAGCAGTTTGATAGACTCCTAACTGTTATCAGGGACAAGACAGAGGACTTGGAGGCGCGATCACGCAGATCCAACCTCCGTATCACAGGAGTGGCGGAAACCACACAAACGGGGAAGATGGAGTTATACGTGGAGAAACTGCTGAAACTGCTACTGGGTGAGGAGGTTTTTTCCCCCATGTTCATTGTGGAACGCGCGCATCGCACGTTGGGCCCAAAACCTCAGCCTGGCGCACCTCCTCACCCCATTATTGCGAAACTGCTTAACTATCGCGACAGGGACACTGCTTTGCGAGTGGCGAGGGAGAAAGGCAAACTACAACATGAGGGTATGGATATCTCCCTCTATCCGGACTTTACAGCCAGGGTGCAGGAAGAAAGGCGACAGTTTGCGCCATATAAGAAACAACTCCGAACTCTGGGCCTGGACTATGCGATGATGTATCCCGCCAAGCTCCGAATCAATACCGGTGGAAGGTCGTATTATTTCACGGACCCTAAGGAACTTCATAAGTCCTTGAAGACTTGGACGCGGGAGCGGAAGGAGGGCCAGCGTGGCCAAGATGACGAAGCCGGCTCGACATCGAACCTGGAAGACCAGGACTAGGGGCAGCTATAGTGTGGCTTGACACTCTTCACCGAAGGTAGTCCATGGACCCTGGCAACACGAGGACTCCAAGTTTGCAGAGGCGCGGGGGGCCTACGTTCGCCTCGCTGGGGCTTATTGGTTGGGGGTGGAGACATTGATTGAACACTGGCCTCGTGCACTGCTGGTAAGGTGTTGGAAGTAACGGGGGAAAGTACCCTGGACAAACGAGGCAGGCTTGGGGGGGCCAGTCTGGGTGGGAGAGAGCTATAACTCTTGATATACGAAGGGCACTGAAATACAAGTGGGGCTGGAAGGGGGCGCTGTTAAGACATTCTTTCGGAACAGTTCGTGGTGTACTATATTGGCGCGCTCTGCCCTGGTGCCTTTGGTTGTCTTACTTTTCTAGGGGTTAGTGTTGGACTATTGAACACTACACTTGTTGAGGGTACATGGGGGGGGTTCTTGGGGCCTGTCTGACCAGGTTGGGGGAGGTCGGCTGTGGGTGGGTTGGTGCTCTAGGGGCGGGAACTAGGATTTAGTCTGTTGGGGAGTGTTGTTGCTTGGGGTTGTTTGTGGGGTTTGATAGCGCGGAGTGTGAACTGCAGTGTGGTGCTGTACCTGTTCGGAAGCGCCGGCTGGCGTCTTTGAGATTATGTGAACTGCTGTGTCCTGATTTGCTTATCCTCGATGGTTATGCACAAGTGAACCCTGGTAATGGCTAATGTTGCGCCGAATTTGCATACACGTGCCCCGAATAAGCTGAACCTGATGACATGGAATGTGCGGGGCCTGAACGATTTCCGTAAAGTAAGGAAGGTCCTTAGCTATCTCAGTAGACATCATGTAGACATCGCCCTGCTGCAGGAAACGCACTTGCCACTCTCCAGCAGAATGCTAATATCCAGGGGTCTGGCTGGGAACATAGTTGCCGCGGGATTCACGACACATGCCCGTGGGGTGTTAATTTGGGCCAATCCCTCGTCACAGCTGCGGCTCATTCCTGTACACTCTGACCCGGAAGGCAGGTATGTCCTGGCGAGATGTGTAGGTAAGGGTCTGGACCTGTTGGTAGTGAATGTTTAGGCCCTAATTATGACCACCCTGAATTCTACGCGACACTGTCTGCTCTTGCCAGAACATATGCACAGCCTAGGATGTTGTGGGGCGGGGACTTTAACTTTGTGTTCGACCCAACTATGGACCGTTCTGCGGGCACTATTCGGCGCCCTGTGGCCTCGGCCTCATATATGGCGGCTGAAATGATCAAATCTGACTTGGTGGATGTTTGGAGGGAGAGACAGCCAACGAAGGGTGGTTTTACACATTACTCGGCATTCCACGATGTCCATACTAGGATAGACTACTGGTTGGCGCCCCCCCTGGTACTTGGTAACATTAGCGCATGCGAGGTCCTTCCACGCACACTCTTGGGCCACTCCCCTATTCTTCTACACCTCGTAACAGCCAGGAAGGGGATCCTGGCCTTCACTTGGAGGTTCCCGCCTTTTGCGTTGCTGGATGAGGCATTCAGGGGGGAGCTCGCTGAAGACATAGAACAATACTTTGCGACAAACGTAGGCACAGTGGACGACTTCTTTACGGTCTGGGAGGCCTTTAAGGTCTACATCAGGGGGGTGGCGATGTCAAAGCACTCGAGTGTGTTACGCGCCATTCGGCGGGATCTCACTACTCTGGAGAATAGGATAGCGGAGCTTGAGGCTAGGCGACTGCAGTCAGGCGGCGATACGGAGGGGCCGGCGATCACCCAACTTTTGTCCGAGTTTCAGGCACTGGCAGACAGGGAGGTCCTCTATATGGGCAAACATGCCACAGCTAGACAGTACGGGGAGGGGGAAAGGCTGCTAGCACGCATGGTCCGCAGCACTAGACGCCCACTGGTCGTTGAGGAGCTGAGGACTCCGGAGGGAGACACAGTAACGGATGAGGAGCAGATACTAGAGACCTTCAGGAGATACTACGCAGATTTATACCAGTCCAAGACGCAGGGAGTGGAGAGCGAGATGGAAGACTACTTAGATCATATTGCTATGCCGTTCCTCAAGAACTCGGATAGAGAATTCTTGATGGCCCCCTTCCACCAGGACGAAATACTAGAGGCGCTAGCGAGTATGCGATCGGGAGGTGCGCCGGGCTCGGATGGCCTCACGGTTAGTTTTTATAAAGCCTTTAAGGACTTGCTGCTGCCACACTTGGTCGCCCTATTTGATGCCATCTGTGAGAATGGCGAAATGCCGACTACTATGCGTGAAGCGCTGCTCATTACTATACCCAAACCGGGAAAACCGCCTGATCTTTGCGGCTCGTACAGACCACTCAGCCTGCTCAATGTCGATGCCAAGATTTATGCTAGGGACATTGCCACTCGACTGGCCTTACTGGTACCTGAACTGGTCGCTCCGGAGCAATCCGGATTTGTCCCGTGCAGGAATCTAACTTACAACATACGCACCGTGCTAGGCGCAATGCAGCATGTCAGGCAGGAGAACAGCGCGCTGGCAATCTTCCTTGACATGGAAAGGCGTTCGACTCGGTTGAGTGGCCCTTCATGGTACGTGTGCTGCGGAAACTGGGTCTAGGTGAGCCGTTCCTGCAGCAGATTGGGGCGCTGTACCATCGACCCTCTGCCAGGCTGCGTCTGGGAGATAGGGTGACGGAGCGGATATACATTGGGAGGGGCACGCGACAGGGCTGCCCCCTGTCGCCGTTGCTTTATGCACTGGTGGCGGAGCCCCTGGCGTGTGCCATACGAGAGTACCACAGCCTGGAGGGTATTAGCTTCCCCACCTATAAAATAGGGATATCGACTTATGCAGATGATACGTTACTGTACGTTAGAGACCCGGAAGTCAACTTGGCCGCGGTGCTACGCGAGGTGGTCCGCTTCGGCTCACTGTTGGGCCTGAAAGTGAACTGGGATAAGTCGATCGCGTTTCCGCTCACCCCAGTGACACGACCGTTCGCTATGGAGTACCCATTGCAGTGGTCCTCCGAATCGGTTCGCTACCTGGGCATTCGGCTTCATACGGATCCTGAGATCCTCATCCGGGACAATTACGGGGTGGCTTATAGCAAATTGGTTGATGACGTGGATAATTGGATCAGGCTCCCACTCTTCCTTTCGGGCAGAATCGCTTTAATGAAAATGGTGGTACTTCCCCGTTTCCTGTTTCTCTTCCTGAATTTGCCTGTGGTATTATCGAAGGTCTTCTTTCGGCAACTTACCAAAGTAATGGTGCAGCTGGCTTGGGGTGGCAAGCAGCCTAGAGTCCGATGGACGACTCTGATTCCCCCCTGCGAGATGGGGGGACTGGGAGCACCGGACCTAGAACGCTATTATAGGGTCGCACAGGCATCGCATCTACACTCGTGGGTACATGGTGATGCTCGGACCCCGCACCTCATATTGGAGCGGTTGTTTGCGGACCCGCTTCCTCTGCCCGCCACTGTTTGCCTGCCCACGGACCGCACGGTTGGCCAGATGGACTCGCTGAAAGCGACCAACCATGCCTGGAACTGCTTGGTGAGTTCTCGTAGCTGTACATTACTATACTCCCCACTGCTACCTGTGGAGTGGGCCCTTTGGCTTGATCCTCTGGGGGAAAAAGGAGTGATTAAAGCCTTGCTGTCTCTTGGCGTAGTAAGAATGGAAGACCTGTTCACGGATGGCATACTTAAAACCTGGGACCAGTTGACTGCCACCGAGGCAGGCCACACCCTGCTACAGAAATTCCAATATCACAGGCTCCGCTTGGCGTTCCGTGAAATACTGGGCTCAGACCTGGAGGAACCGGAGGAGATCCCGGAACTGACCTATGTACTTAAATCCACCTCGTCGGCGAAGCTCATTTCGTAGCTTAACAAGCTGGGTGTGACGCAGCAGCGCCTGCAGCCGTCTAAGGCCAGAGAGGCCTGGCAGGCTGACTTTCAATCCCCCATAGATGACGGGATGTGGCAATACTGCTGCTCCAGCACGCATAAGATTTCCTTGAACGGCAGGCACCGCCTGGTGCATTTCAAATATTTACAGCGGGTGTACTATACTCCTGAACGTCTTCACCGCTATGGCCTCCGTCCCACAGCTGAATGCGAGCTCTGCCGGACAATGGTGGCAGACTTTTTCCACTTGGCATGGTTATGTCCTGGGGTGCAAGCATTCTGGGGGGACGTATTTGCAGAACTTGATCAGATTCTGGGGGAACCCCTGCCCCGCACTCCTGCCCTCGCGCTTATCGGTTACTCTAAGCCTCTAGCCCCAGGTCTGCGTCGCCTGGTGGACATGGCTCTGCTGTTGGCAAGAAGGGTGGTTGCGGCTTGCTGGATGCGAGGGCCCCTTCCCACAAAAACTAGATGGATGAGGGATCTACAGTACTGCTGCACCCAGACAGAACTGTACAGCGACCTGCTCCCGCCCAGAAGTAGGCCCAAGAATTTCTGGGATCTTTACAAAGATCACTTACAGAAAGGAGAGGAGGACAGATCTGACACCTCCGAGGCGGTGGAACTGCAAGATAGAATGGAGGAGTTAGGTTCTGACAATGTTCACTGTGATACGGGAGAGGGAAGGGGTGGGAATGCTCCGAGTTAAGTGGGGGCGGCTGTGAGAACCCAGGGTTGAGATAGTGGGGGGCTTCTGAGGAAGGACTGTCCACTACGGGGGGATGGGCACTGGACACAGAGTAGGCACACACAGGGACATGTTAGTTGGGACAGGGTTGGCAGACACACAGACACACTCTAGAGGGTGGGGTGGGAGTTTGGCGGGAACTGTTTTTCTTGATCTCGCCTCGATGTTAGATCGATTAACCGCGATTGCAGAAGTTGATTGCCAGTTGACACACCGCACCTGCACGTAGCTTGCGATATAACCTCCTAAAAGACACAGTTATACTATTAATGCATTACCTCGCCGCCGGGCCTCCGGGATGCCGGCAAGAAGGCTGTGTACGAACTAATAATTTGCTGCCAACGTGATTTTGGTACTGTATGCGGATGTACACTATGCTTGTGTGCTACATTTGATGATGTCAATGGCTTTGCTATCAATAAAGATCTTTTGTTATAAAAAAAAAAAAAAAAAAATTCAGAGAGGGGGGTGCAGCAAGGGTGCATCCTTGACCCCCTCCTCTTTACATTATATGGACGTTCCGCGTGCAGGGGAGACCAAAATCCCGGTCCTCTTGTACGCGGACGACGCCGTTCTCTTGGCAGGCACAGGCGTGGCCCTTAGTAGACTATTGGCCTCCTTCGGAGACTTCAAGACTTCACTAGACCTGAAAATCAATACTCAAAAATCTCAGGTCATGATTGTTAGACCGACCAGCAGGAAAAGGAAATCAATGGCATTTCCTTCCACAGGGAAAGAAGTCAAGAGGGTTCCAATTTTCACCTATCTGGGGGGTCATTTTTGATGATAGAGGAACCTGGGGTACCCAATACAAGTCAAAAAGCAATGCGGTAGCAAGATCGGCTGCAGCCCTGTTAAGCTTTGCTAAAAGGATGGGGGCGCGACCAATGGAGGCTATTATTAAAGTATATAAAGCCAAATGTTTGGGTATAGCCACCTACGGCTCTGCTATCTGGGGTTACACAAAACCTGATAACATCCAGAAGGTGGAGAACACATTTTTTAGATCCTTGCTCTCTGTTCCCCAGTCCACCCCCACTTTCAATATACATTCAGAGCTAGGCATGGGGTTTGAAAGAGACTCAATAAAATCCGCACCTGTAATTTGCTGGTTAAAAACCTGGCTTAACCAGGAAATCTCCTTAAATCACCTGATTCTTAAAGACTGCCTTGCCCTGGACAGAGCTCACAGAATGCCATGGTTGGTTTATGTAAAAGCAATGCTTATGAATGTGGGGCGCATTGAGCTTTTTCAGTTTCCAGAACGCATAAAAAAAGAGGATGTCTTGGAGATAAAATCTGCACTGGTAAACCTCTTCATGGCAGAGCGGGAGGAGATAGAGATGAGAAAACCACTTGTTAGAAGGAACTGCGCACTCATAACTGTTCCAGGTCCTGAACCTTATCTTGTTTTTGTAACTAGATCGTTTCATCGCTTTCCGCTAACCAGATTCCGTTTAAATCTGATACATTTTATGTTGGGTTCTTAACCTATTTGGGATACTCCATTAAACGCAAATCCATGCGATTGCAATCACTTTTCCACACAGGACACACTACATTTTATTATGTTTCGTGAACACTATGCACAGATCAGGAAAAAATATTTGTTACCTATTTTGCGGGAGGCGGGCTTTTTACAGGTCAGGCCAGCGCTCCTGTTTTTACAACTTTTATCTAGTGCAGCGTAACATTTCATGTAGCAAGCTTCTTAGTGGCAGGTGTTCGCATTAATAAGAAGCCCTCGAATTCACAACCAGACCTATTGTAATCGATTTATTTTAGTAGTCTTGGTGCCTTTTTAAACTCTGAAGCTGACTGTTAAATGGAAATCTTTTTAAAGAAAAAATATATACTTTCAAAATGTTTTACTGAACACATGAGATGTGTCCATTTTAAACTTGATACGTTTTTACTTTTTATCTTTGTAATTGATTGTAATCGTGTGCATTGTTGTATTGTATTAATTGTGACTATTTGTATCTTGTGTCTTTTTCTGATTTTTATTAATCGAATAAAAGTGATTGACTGACTGATTGACTAACTCTTTTTTCAATTTGGAGAATGTTACATAAATCAGCAGCAAACTGCTGAGGTTGAAAAAAAGTATATTCTCCTGTTCCAGCTGATTACACCGATGTCTCAAATATGGCATTTACTAGTTGTCTGAACCATGCAGATTCACAAATTTTTAACGGATAGCGTTAAGGTAAATACTCTCAATATGAGTAGTCAACGATGTTAAAAAGTAACAGATATAAGGACTTAAGGGGTTTTTGGTATCAGATAATGTCCAATTCACACTTGTACAGATGAGTCTGACACAGGGTTGATCTCTGTATAACTAATGGATGATTAGGTTTTAGGATGGCATACAAAGCTCCCAACCTTCTTACTTTTTCTCTTAAAGGGTTCCAAATTGGGGACGAATATTAGGCTGTGCAGTAGAGGTTACGGTGTTGCTCAACTGGTACTTGGGCCTTCTCATGAAGCAGAAGGAGCCTCTCTCAATATCCTTAACTCTTTCCTTCCAAAGTTGACCGGATTCTTAGTCTGCAAGTCCTTCCGCATACTTGCAGTTCCACACAAGTACTCTTTATTAGAGTCTCCTCTTGAAAGCAGTCTTGCATATCCGGCAAGTAACAAACCAAAGTGGAGTTCAACTTGTGAACTCTGTTGGCTACAGTGTTTACACAAGGTAAGCAGAGCGGCCTAGATATACAATACTTCCAATTAAATGCATTAGAAATAAAAAAGCTTATTTACAAACCCTTTGCGCCACTTTTTGTCACTTTCAACATGAGAAAAGTAACACTAAAGTGGCACAAGAGTTTTGTAAATAAGCCCTCAAAAATATTGTCCTGCATAATAACTTCATCTCTCACATAATCCTGTCTCATCTGTGAAGCATTTTAAAGACCTGTTTATCTGTAATATAAATATGACGCACTAGGCACTTCTATACAGACACCGTTTGAAAGCAAGCTTATAAGATAAGTGAAATCTATCAGGTACATTGCACACATAAAAAAATAGAAAATACTTTGACTTGTAATGTGTGACCTCATTTAGTCACATCGATCTAATTTTAAACACTAATTTTCTTTTTTGTTTTGCATATTAACTACACAACTTCTATTGGAGTCCATATTATATGTAGGGGTGGGCGGACATTTGCCCCTTCCACCTTCCGCAAAGAAGGCGGAGAAACAGGGCACAGGGTGTGTTTGCACACATGTCACCTCAGGCCCTGCCCCCTCCCTTCACCACTGTGCAAACGCGCCCCGTGGCGCGTTTTAAGTTGGGGGATTAAGTCCCCTTAAATCCTAAGGGTCCCAGGGGTCCAAATAGCCCACCAGGTACCTCCAGTAAGCGCCATAGATAGGTTAAAAAGGGGAATGGCCTGAGCACCTCTCTGCAACGCAGCAAAGTGGTGCTTACTGGAGGTACCTGGTGGGCTAGTTGGCCCCCAGGGACCCCCAGTCCAGAAGGGGCATTAATTCCCCAATTTAAAATGTGCCACAGGGCGCGTTTGCAGAGTGTTACTGGCAGGGGGCGAGGCCTCTGGCACGATCAGACTTATTTGGGGTTTTTTTTACTAGAAGGGGGCTGTGTCGCCCCCCTTCCTTCCCCTTTTTTGTGCCCTGGGGACAGCACCCCCCAGGGCCTGATCCTTTTTTAAAAAAAAATGAAAAAATGAACAGGAAGGGGCCGCGTGTGCCCCCCCGCCTGTGGTCAAATCTACCCCGGGGACCCCATCCCCCAGGGCATGGCCAGACATATTGTTTTTTTATAGGAAGGGGGCTGCATGGACCCCCTCCTAAGGCCTCTATTCGTCCCGGGGACCCCATCTCCCGGGGCCTGACTTTTATAAAACACATTTGAGTGGGGGGGCCACATTGCCCCCCTCCCGGGCCACATATGGCCCTGGAAACCCCATCCACTTGGGCCTGGCCATCCCTTTTTTTATGTGGAGAGGGGCTGCGTAGCCCCCCTCCTCAGACCGGGACCGGCCTTTGCAATCTTTTTTTTCATTTATTTTTTATGGGGGAGGGGGTGTAGTGTAGTTCCTATATTCCCAATAGGCTCTGCGCTTTGGAATAACATAAACGATAGTTTAGACGTAGGACTGAGGTCGACTAGGTCTCTATTGAATATGTTAGACTTAAATATGATTGCCAGCTAGCTCAGAGGTCACTAGAAACGTTCTCGAGTGCACAGGAATGAGTTCACTTTCCTGAATAGACAAGAAGGGATTAGCTTCTGACAACCGCATAAACATGACAACTTTGCTCCCTCCAGAATAAGGAGTATATCTCCAGAGTTGTGTGAAAACAATAGATGGCTATTTCACTCAGTCAATCATGCATGCTTAGTTTCACCAGAGTGCAGAGAAATAGAGAGACAGGTGTTTTCAATAAAAGTTGTTATTTATTGAGCAGTCTTCTTTCTCATGCAAGAGTAGTGAATTGCCACAATTGCAATACTTGTCATAAAGTAAAGTGCGTACAGTAAAAGGAGTATTATGAAATAATACTGTAAAAGCATTTATATTGTTTCTGAGCCATATGATACTTAAAACAGATAAAATAATATACAATACATATAATGATAAAAGTTGACTAAACATACTCAACTGGTGCTTCTAAAATACGCCTACCCCGGTGTACCTAACCTAAGCCTAGTACGTGGGAAGGAGTAAGTGAGCTGCTGTTTAAGTTAAGTTATTTTTGCCAAGAATCTGAATCAAGAATTCTCTAAGGATCTAATCAGCTCCGTACCTTGGTTTTAGAATGAAGGAGGTCTTGTATCTCTTTCTCAGGACTCGATCTCCCAGCAACCTGCAAGGGTGACTGGAAACACTGGAGCAGTATTTCTCAGCAGGAGAAAAGACAGCATATTTCTCAGTGCGTCAAATGGGAGGGTCGACTTCCTTCGTCACTCGCATCAGCTGGGCTTTGGGTAAGTAGATAGCGGCTCTGCTCCAAACCACCGTGTGTTTGCTTAAGGCAAATGCTGGTATATTTATACCTGGAAGGTGCCGAGTTTGACGTATGGGTGGACATAAGACGTCACTAAGAACTGTCACTAAGAACTGGCAGTTCTTTGAGGACTCTCAGGAGTTCTAGGACAAATCAAAACCGAAGCAGGGGGAATTCCCGGGCTGCTGGAGGCTTGGTTTGTTTAAAGAATGCATTGTACTTTCTAGGAGTCTAGGGAAGTAGCCTTGTCATATTTGGACTGCATTGGCTATGACTAAATATGGATATGATTCTTATTTATTTATTCATTTATTTTTAACATTTATAGAGCGCGAACAAATGTCCGTGGGCGTCTCAGCGCTGTAGATTCCATACCAGATTAAAAAGATATTACTGATTGAACAGCTATGTTTTATCAGCTTTCAAAACTGGAGCAGGGATTGACATGACCGAATCTGAAGTGGTAAGGCATTCCGGAGTCTGGCTGCTGTAACGACAAAGCGCCTGTCTCCCCAGGAAACAGTCTTGGTGCGTGGTACCACTAGTTGATGAGCCTCCGCGGATCTAAGATGTCTGGCGGGGCAGTAGGCAGTAAGCTGTTGTATAAGAAACTGGGGGCCTTGTTTATGTCCCGCTTTATAGGAAAGGCATAGGGCTTTAAATGTAATGCGATTCTTGAACACCAGCCAGTGATAATTACGAATAGTCTGCGAGATTGGTTTAAATTTGGGGGTCCTTGAGAGCATTCTCGCTGCAGCATTTTGGACCGTCTGCATTTTATTAATGACCCTTTTCTGTGCGTTGATGAACAGTCCATTACAATAATCCAGCGATGACAACACCAGTGTGCTGACAAGTGTTTTACCTGCACTTTCCAGTAAAAATGGGATTCTTTTTTTGATCAATCTAAGCTTATAGAAAGCTATGGATACGATTTGATTAGCATGAGAGACAAAATTCAGGTTGTCATCAAACATGATTCCCAAATACCTGACCCTTGAAACAGGGATGGGCAAAGATCCTAGTGATGATGGCCACCAGGAGCTTGACCAGATCGGGGATAATTTCCCAAAGATGACAACCTCCGTCTTCTCAGAGTTAAGTCTAAGGCAATTACTGGCTATCTACTCCTTAATGGCCAGCATGCCTTCCTGGAAACGTTCTGCTACCTCCGTTCCATCATTGTTTATGGCCAACACCAACTGTGTGTCGTCAGCATAGGAGGTAAGGCTCATCCCATAAGTTTTTAAAATGTTACCTAGGTCTGACACATAGATGTTAAATAGTGTCGGACTTCGGGATGAGCCCTGGGGTACCCCACACGGAAGGGTTAATTCAGTCGACTGAAAGGGTCCTAAGGTGACTGCCTGTGCTCTTCCTGACAGGAACGGCGCGAGCAGGTTTTTAGCTCTGAGTTGAATGCCCATATTCGAGACTCGGTCGATCAGGATGGAATGATCGACCGTGTCAAAGGCCGCTGATAGATCTAGCAGTATGAGCACCTCTGTTCCTCCCTGGTCTCGAATGAGTCTGATGTCTTCTGTGGCCTTAATGAGGGCGGTTTCGGTGCCGTGAAACTTGCCGAAACCGAACTGCGTGTCATCCAACAGATGATGTTCCTCAATAAATTCGAAGAGCTGAGTGTTCATTGCTCTCTCTGCCACCTTAGCCAGAAAGGGTAAGTTGGCTTTGGGTCTATAGTTCTTCAGATCTTCCAAATCCAGGTGTGTTTTTTTTAGAAGCGGTTTAAGGAGAGTATTTTATAGCATGTCAGGGTAGATCCCGGCCTTTAACATGGAGTTGCAGATTTGAGTGATCACTGGCGTTATTGAATCCATTACGGGGGAGAATACTTTGGGGCAAGGGTCTAGTGCTGATCCTGTTTTTATCAGTTTGATAATATCAGTTATTTGCAGCTCATTAACTTCTTCAAATTGCAATAGACTATGGTCGGAAGATTTGGTATTAGTTAACTGAGTGTTCAGATTAACCTTAGATGCGAATTCCGAATAAATGTTGTTTACTTTTTCATAGAAGTGTACGGCCAAAGCATCACAAAGGGCTTGTGAAGGGGGGGGTGAGGTCTGGTTTCCCCGCCAGTTGCTTCACTACTTCATAGAGTTGTTTATTAGAATTCTTAGCAGTTTCAATTTGTCTGCAATAGAACTTCCTTTTTGCCTCAGTGATCATCTTTTTATTTTTTACAAGTTCCTCCTTATAGCGTGTTTTATTTTCCGCAGCGTGGGTTTTTCGCCAGTGTCTTTCATAGTTCCTGCATTTTTGTTTCTGCTCTCTAAGAGCATCCGAGAACCATAGTGCAGAGGGTGAGGACCTTTATAAGCCTTTATAAGGATATGATTTGTTATAACCACATAAGGGCATGAATCGGAAACATGTAATTAGGGTCCTAGATACTTTCACAACAGGGGCCATCCTGCCGGGGCATTTCTGGCCCCGGGGACCCCATCCCCCAGGGCCTGGCCACCTCTTTGGGGACCGTGGGGGTAGCCACAATGCCCCCACAGTCCCAGCCGGCTCCCTGTCTCCTGCGGGAGCCAGCATTGCTTTTCCACACAGGGAGCTGCTAAGATGCAGCTCCCCATGTGGAAAAGCGATCTGGTTTGGTTTTTGAAAGAGAGATCAGGTCTCCTGCTCTCTCTTCCAAAATCCAAACCAGTGTTTGCTATGACGGGACGGGAGCCGCAAGGTTCCTGGTCTGTCATACCAAATATTAATCCACATTTGTAAAGCGCAAACCATCACCCGTTAGGGTCTCTAGGTGCTGGGGGCCGTCAGGAAAATTAAGGAAGCTATTGCCCAGAGTCACACGGTGCTGGGCTAATTTGCCGCCGGCCCCGGGGATCGAACCCTGATCCCCAGATTCCAGAGTCAGTCACCCTGGCCGTGGCGCCACACCTCTACCAAACAGCAGTGTCCCAGGACTGGGCACCACGGGACACTGCAGGAGCCAGCTCTAGAGGGGATGGTCCCCAGGGCCCTCATAGGCTCCAGGAGGGGGCCGCAAGGCTCCCTACCAATATCTACTCAGCCCCCAGAAGGTGGCGGTCCCTGGGGCTAGGGGGGCCTTAATGGACCCCAACATTTACATAATAATGCCCCGGGGAGGAGGTGGTTCCTGAGGCATGTGGGGGGGGGCTCAAGCCCCCCCCCCACACACAGGTATTTTTTTTTAAAGAAGCCCCAGGGGTGGTGGTCCCCGGGGCAGCACACTAATTAATGAAAGCCCAGGGGCTTGGGGGGGCCTTTGAGGCACCCCATACATGTAAAATAGAAGCCCTGGGGGTGACAGTCCCCAGGGTTGCAGGGGGGGTTGTGTGCCCCCACAACAATGTATAGAAAGCCCCAGGGGTGGCAACCCCGGGGCTGCGGGTGTCCCCCTGAGCCCTGAGCCCCTCAAATATTTTCTGGGATGCCCCGGGACTTTGCCCACCCGGGGGCTAGTTTATAATGAAGCACGGGAGCCCACGCTTCATTTTTTTTTATTTTTGTGCCAGACCCGCCCACGATTTAAAAAGAAAAAAATTATTCTTTGGCCCTGGGGGTCCTTGTGGGACCCCCTAAGCAGGCCTATTGGGTCAGGGTGTTTCTACCCTGCCCCCTTTTCTTACTTTGTGCCTTAGTTTTTCTGTTTTCTTGTGCCTCTGTACTACCGGGGCACAAGACGGCTGCCAACACTTCCTTGTTTGAAGTGTTGACAGCCAATTAGCATGCAGCTCGTGACCGGCAGGGTGCAAGGATCCTCTGTGCCTCTATATATCAATATTTTTATTTTTTTAGTTTCCCATCAACTACTGAACAGATTTACACCATTTAAGAAAGAGGGCTTTCTGAAACAAGCACTACCTTTCTTGTGCAATTCCGTTCAGCAGTTCCAGCTGTAGCCGTGTCTAAAGTTTCCTATGGGAAATGCATTTTGTTCACCTCTTATTCTTTAATTTCTCAGGAACTCCTGAATGGATTTACACCATTTAAAAAAAGGTCTCTTTCTGAAACAAGGGATACCTTTTAGCAAAATTTGGTGTAATTCCATTCTGCAGTTCGGGCTGTAGCTGTGTCTAAAATTTCCTAAAGGAATTAACATGGATAAAACATGTTTTAGGACCCCCCTTTTTTCTCAGCCCCCACTTGCCGAATCACTCCAAAACTGTAAAGATAGGAGCGGACCGGAGCACCCCACGAGTTTTGAAAATTTCACAAAGATTCGTCAACCGGCGCCAAAGTTATTGGGAAAAGAATGTTATGAATTTCTTATGGATAATAAGTCCTAACTATAACTACCTACTGGCGACTTCCAGTAGTTAATATATATATGTATATATTACCTGAAAAAAAACAATGGTTACAGGTACGTTATAATTATGAATTAGCATTTAGGAAACTTTAGAAAATCACTGAAAAAAACTAAGGTTACAAGGCTGTTATGTCATTTGATATGTCATCAGTGATGTGACCCACCATGTCATGAAAGATGTAATATGTGAGGTCATAAGCAGTGCATTGCGTGGTTCGAGTTATATTTAGCTCAGCTAACTCTAACTACTAAATTACTCTGGTTTTGTGCATGCGAAAACTGAGCCTAAATATAACGTCCCTGTAACGTTTGTGTTTTTTTTTTGGGTGAATAGCTAAGGGTTTTTAATAATTTTTATTTCCTAACCTCAACATCATCGTAACCTTTGGTTTTTTTCAGTGAATTTCTATGGTTTTGTAAGTATAAATGGTGCTTGCAGAATGGTGTGAAAAGTGGACATGGCCTCTGACCAGCTCTCAGGAATCTTACAGAAAGTACCAGGAGGGCTTCTTGGTCTCCAAGGTCCCTTAGCATTCAAGAGAATGTAATTTCACAACCAGTAGTGTGCCAGGAAATGAGTTTTCAGAGTGATCCAGAAAGGGGGCGTGGCTTCCGAACACCTCTTAGCAAACTGACTGTGTTGGACTTGCTGGTGGTAACAGGAGGGGTAGTTTGCCCCCTATGACCCTCAATACACATGGGGAATTCATCCCCTAACTAGTACTGTGCCAGGAGGCACGTCTGCAGAGTGATGGAGAAAGACCGTCCTTGATGATTGCACAGGTAGTGCCTGTATGATTCTATGAGTGCCATTGCCGAGGACACACTGCGAAACTGGGTGTTTTTGACAAAGTATAAAACACATATATAGACATATCTTACATGAAGTTTCACTGTAGCTACTTAGTAAGATACTGATTTACCTTTCCCCTATGTATATATTTGTCAAAATTACTATTTAAAAAATGCATGTTCCTTTTTACAGCAACACTGAAGATCGCAATTACATCAGTAGTCACAAGTACAAATGACAAAATGTAAAACAAATATTTAAACATATTTTACCCAAATTTTGAGTCCAGCTGTTTAGTAACATAATTGTTTAACTTTATTTTAACAACATATTTAACAAAACAACAATTTCAAAAAATAGCTTTCAACATCTGAACTCACAAATAGAACATAACTACAAAAAGCCCATAAAAGGACCCATTCTTACCCAAACTCAAAAGAATCAGAAACTGCTCAGAAACTAAAACAATGCATACTCCGCAAAAAGATCCACTCTAGAGAAACAAATAAAAAATATTTTTGGGGAAGACGTCCATGATGTATTATCTTAAAACCTAACATAGAAATCATCTCTAACTGACAATCAAGTAGAGGGAAGCTGGCAGACCATCTAAATCAGCAACAACATTTACCAGAAAAAAAAGACTACAGTAATAGATATGGATCCAGAGATTTTGAGAATGGTCACGTATTGCATGGACGGTACTGTTGTTATAACTTCTGGTGATCAGTGTGTTACAGCTATTCACAATGCTGCCAAAAATTCTACATGGTATTTTTCCCCCTCTTATATTTTTTTCACATTTCATAAGAGGACTTCATAGTAAGCAGCAAGAAGGTAAAGCAAACATGAAGGACCCTCAACTTCAATAGCAGCACAACAGCACAGAAGAAGAGAGTCCATTCAAAAGTCCAATCTCAACTTCAAGATTTGGCTCCACAGTTTTCCTCGATTGCATCATACTGCATGGTTTGTGGAGTTGTAGTGAGTACTGAAGAGCAGTCCATAACAGCCCTTCGTAATGCTGGAAAGAATAATAAATACGTTTTTTTTGGCGCTTCCTAGATTTTCTACATGAACAGGAATTTTATTATCTTACAAAATGGGTATCTAATATCTACGTGTTGTCCATTTTATTATCTTCTAATTTATTGTAACACTACTTTCATATAACTTGCTGCATAGACAAGTCCAACTGCCCCTCTACAAATAAATACACAGGTAACTTTTGCCAGCTATTATAATTTACCTTTTTACTTTTTAAATATAAATCAACAGTCTGTGTTTAAATCTTCTAGTATGTACATCAACAACATACACAAACATATTCTGTTTTTTCAGAACACTGTTAAATTTTGTATTCTCTTTTTTAAAACTATCAACTGTAATATATATGTGTTTTTTCCATTGAATCCTGCTCAGGGCCAAAGAAACGAAACTGCACATCACCACTGTAAAGATTTTCTTGTTATGTATTTTTTGATGAACAAATTAATTTTATTAAAAAAAGAAATATATATATATATATATATATATATATATATATATATATATTGAAAGTACTGGATCCCACCAATTAGAAGGAAGCAGAGACGGCACACCAGGAAACCTTGCACAAATTCCTTTATTGTGCACTCGTTAACCTAAGACGACGCGTTTCGGCGTAAGCCTTTTTCAAGTAACCGCCATTTTGTTTGTTGCCACATTTATAGTCCCACAACTATTTTTGTAAACAATAGACATAAAAGAAATACTCCAGGTAAACCATTTACAATAAACGATTAAATGCAAAAAATTAATTTCATTATGTCCATAATTCAACATTGTTCGTTGATGTTTATGTATATTGTGTGGGAAGTGGACGATATTTGCATACCCCATTGCCAAAATTAAACAGTGGTCGTAATCATAATTGACTATGTGCCCTGCCGGTAACATTGACAACTAAATGTTTTTAAGCAATACAACTCGCATGTACCAGTGTTGCGGTAAGAATTACTCTTAAGGTAGTGCTAGCGTCGGCTTAAGAACCGCTCGGTATCCTGGGAAATGTAGTTTGGTACAGCGGCTCGGGACCATAGTCCCGTGGTCAATAAATGGGAGCTCCCTGATTAAATGCGTGGTCAATGTCAACAGGCGGTGCTGTGTCAATAGAGGAGAGCTCCCCTCGTAATTTTACCATCATGTAAGATTTGACAGGGGGTGATGGGCGGTAAAGGTCAAGGTATGAGTGCTTTAATTAAGGATGAGTGTAAAGTGAGAAATTTCGATCCAAATGCATGTGTATATACAGTGAAAATTCCAAGAAAAACATAAAATTAAGTGACATCCAACTCAAATTTAAATCCATTATCCTGAGTATGGGGTCATCTTCCTATGTTCGACTGTTAATGCCTTACATACAATTCAAACTGTGGGGATAATGCCATACAGTCTCCCAATTCCTAGAGGCTGAGCCACCCCACTCATTGTCTTACGCATATCTAAACATAGGAAAATTCCTTATATAACTAAAACGTGCAAAAGTGTAACATACAGATCATTCATCACAACGCGGGTCTACTTCTGCTTAGTCCTGAACAGTTCTAAGAGCCTATATGGGATGCTAATTCCTCCCCATAATTAAGTTCTTTTGGGGCCTTACTCTCCATATCGATGATTCTTCTGGACTCTCTCACCCTAAGCTGCGTCTCACGGTCCCCACCTCTGATGGTTCTAGGTATCTTATCAATTCCATAGAATCTGAGGCTGCCATTATTACTTTCATGCTTTTCTTCATAATGGCGAGCCATGGGATAATTATGGTCTTTATTCGAAATGGCACGTAGGTGCTGCAGGATCCTGATTTTTAGTGGATGCTTGGTGCTCCCCACGTACTGGAGCCCACATGGGCATTCCAGTACGTAGATGGCAAAATCGGTATTGCAGTTAATGGGTTGACTGATGGTGCGTATTTGGCCTGTTCCTGTTTTATAGGTTTTACATGATTTCCCATTGCGGTCGCACTTACAGCTCCCACATGTAGTGAAACCATTGGGAATTGGGGGCCATTTCGTATTCTTTTCCTCACCAGGATAGCTTTGAACTAGTTTGTCTTTTAGGGATCGTGCCCTTCGGTACGTTATTTGTGGTCTATTCCCCACTAGTTCCCCTACTATGGGGTCCGATGTCACTATATTCCAGTTGGCCCTCATTATTCTTTCCAAAGCCCAGGCTCCCCTACTATAGTTAGTAATCATTCTGGGTGGATTGGGTCGGGTACTGTTCTCCAATTCTTTCCTTCTGGAGGTACTTCTAGATGTACTGAAAAGGACTTCCTCCTGTTTTAGACCTTGGACTTTGGTCTGAGCACTGGTTAGTACTGCCTCATCATAACCCCTTTGACTGAACCGTTCTATCATGGCCTTTTGTTCCAGCTGGAAATCTGCATCGGTGCTGCAATTGCGTCGAGCCCTCAGAAGCTCCCCGTAGGGAATACTTCTCTTCAGGGGGGTCGGGTGGTGGCTCGACGCATGCAGGACCGCATTCCCAGCTGTAGCCTTCCGGAAAAGGCGTGTTGTCAGATCCCCTTCCTTTACCTCTACTGCCACATCCAAAAATTCACAGTACGTTTTACTGATTACGTAAGTGAATTTAAGATTGAGGGTATTGCTTCCTAGATGGCTAATGTACTGTCTTGCTAGTGTTTCAGGGCCGTTCCAGATTAAAAATAGGTCGTCGATGTACCTGACCCACATAAGAATGTGGTCAGTGTACACCTCAGATCCTTCGGCCCAGACGACCTGTTCCTCCCACCAGCCTAGGAAAAGGTTCGCTAGGCTGGGGGCAAAACAAGTCCCCATTGCGGTCCCAGAGAGTTGCCGGTATACCGCCTTTTCAAACAGAAAAATATTTTCTTGGAGACAGAATAGCATCATTTTCTGTAGCATGTTGTTATGTCTCCAACAATCCACATGGCGACTCCTTAGGTAGTGCATGCAACGTACCGAAGGGCACGATCCCTAAAAGACAAACTAGTTCAAAGCTATCCTGGTGAGGAAAAGAATACGAAATGGCCCCCAATTCCCAATGGTTTCACTACATGTGGGAGCTGTAAGTGCGACCGCAATGGGAAATCATGTAAAACCTATAAAACAGGAACAGGCCAAATACGCACCATCAGTCAACCCATTAACTGCAATACCGATTTTGCCATCTACGTACTGGAATGCCCATGTGGGCTCCAGTACGTGGGGAGCACCAAGCATCCACTAAAAATCAGGATCCTGCAGCACCTACGTGCCATTTCGAATAAAGACCATAATTATCCCATGGCTCGCCATTATGAAGAAAAGCATGAAAGTAATAATGGCAGCCTCAGATTCTATGGAATTGATAAGATACCTAGAACCATCAGAGGTGGGGACCGTGAGACGCAGCTTAGGGTGAGAGAGTCCAGAAGAATCATCGATATGGAGAGTAAGGCCCCAAAAGGACTTAATTATGGGGAGGAATTAGCATCCCATATAGGCTCTTAGAACTGTTCAGGACTAAGCAGAAGTAGACCCGCGTTGTGATGAATGATCTGTATGTTACACTTTTGCACGTTTTAGTTATATAAGGAATTTTCCTATGTTTAGATATGCGTAAGACAATGAGTGGGGTGGCTCAGCCTCTAGGAATTGGGAGACTGTATGGCATTATCCCCACAGTTTGAATTGTATGTAAGGCATTAACAGTCGAACATAGGAAGATGACCCCATACTCAGGATAATGGATTTAAATTTGAGTTGGATGTCACTTAATTTTATGTTTTTCTTGGAATTTTCACTGTATATACACATGCATTTGGATCGAAATTTCTCACTTTACACTCATCCTTAATTAAAGCACTCATACCTTGACCTTTACCGCCCATCACCCCCTGTCAAATCTTACATGATGGTAAAATTACGAGGGGAGCTCTCCTCTATTGACACAGCACCGCCTGTTGACATTGACCACGCATTTAATCAGGGAGCTCCCATTTATTGACCACGGGACTATGGTCCCGAGCCGCTGTACCAAACTACATTTCCCAGGATACCGAGCGGTTCTTAAGCCGACGCTAGCACTACCTTAAGAGTAATTCTTACCGCAACACTGGTACATGCGAGTTGTATTGCTTAAAAACATTTAGTTGTCAATGTTACCGGCAGGGCACATAGTCAATTATGATTACGACCACTGTTTAATTTTGGCAATGGGGTATGCAAATATCGTCCACTTCCCACACAATATACATAAACATCAACGAACATATATCAAATGTTGAATTATGGACATAATGAAATTAATTTTTTGCATTTAATCGTTTATTGTAAATGGTTTACCTGGAGTATTTCTTTTATGTCTATTGTTTACAAAAATAGTTGTGGGACTATAAATGTGGCAACAAACAAAATGGCGGTTACTTGAAAAAGGCTTACGCCGAAACGCGTCGTCTTAGGTTAACGAGTGCACAATAAAGGAATTTGTGCAAGGTTTCCTGGTGTGCCGTCTCTGCTTCCTTCTAATTGGTGGGATCCAGTACTTTCAGCATTCGGGTAGCGGCTGCTGCTACCGACGGCATCAGCGTTGCCTGGTTGAGGGTCGTTCAAGCAGCAGTGAGAACGTGATATATATATATATATATATACAAATAAAACAAAAAAGAAAGAGAAACAATGTTTTTTGATAAATAAAACACAATCTAACTGAAAGTCACTTCTCTTTCTTTTTCCTTGGCTTTGTATATGTGATGTATATCCAATATTGTCAGCAGAGCTATAGCCAATTCTCAAATTATATAGGTTTGACAAGAGGATTTCTATTTAGTAAAACTAGAAACACTACTAGAATTCAATTTGTATACAGTACCCTGACTACGCCTTCTTTTTACCTCTTCTGCAATAACTTCTTCAACATTTCTAATGGAAAGGGGCGACCACTCGGTCCCCCCGAACGTATGGTGGAGTACCCCGATCCCCCCGGGAAACCATTTTGGGCGGGAGTCGTGTCCCGGCTGGTATGCCCGAAGCGGCGTAGCTGGGGCGCGCCTTTTCCCGCCCAAGAGGGGGTTGTCCTAGACACCGACACCGCTAGCCACGCCCGGGAGGCGGATTGGAGGTGGGTCTACGCCCGCCCGAAGAAGGATAAAAGGAGCGACAAGCCAAGGAAGCATCCTCTTGTTCCTGTGCTCTGAAGCTGCACCTCCCCGTTGCACGTGAGCTCGAGACGGAACGAAGAGCCAATTTTGAAATTTGTAATTTTTCTGTTTTCTCTTTTAGCGCTAGAAGCTTTGTTCAGGACCTTTCAGTCACCTATCGTGAGAAAAATGCCGGGCAGAAGGGTCGGAAAGAAGGTTAGCACCGAGCAGATGCTTCGTATGATTGTGAAAGACATGGCGGAAATGAAGAAGAAGATGGCGGCCAGGGACGGTACGGGCCGGCCTAAGAGAATCATCGGGCCAGCATTGCCGGGGGTGGTCCCTTCCGGGAGAGGAAAAAGGGCCAGGAACAGGGCAAATGGAGATGAGGTACCAGTTCCGGAGGCTCCCCCGGCGAGCCCGCCCAGACCGGTAGAGGCTCCTGTGCCGATTCCCGACGCAGGGCAGCCGATCCCTGTCGTAGTTACCCCTGTGAACGAAGGGGATATGCCACCGGAGTTGGCCGCCCAGCTAGCGGCATGGTTGGGCAGGAACAACGAGGGTTCTGTTGCTCCGAGGGACACGGCCGAAGAGGCCAAATTAATAATGAAGCAGTTGCGGCAATCCCGAGATGCCGCAAAGGCACCTTGTCCTTTTGTTTCCCCGCAGGCTCCCGTGGGTCAACCAGGATTGGGCGTTGGTTTGGCAGGGGCTACAGTTACGACGGCAGGTTCAGGTAAGCAGCCATTGCCGATGGTGGGGGAGGGATCGATACCTTCGAGGAGGGAAAAAGTTGTTCAGCATATCCCGATCGAGGTGAAAGAGAGGATATGGGCAGACAAATATGTGAGCATGTTTTCCTTGTTGACCGATCACTACGAGATCGAGCATGTAAAAAATCTAAAAGAGTTTCTACATCCTAGTGTATGGCGAGCCAGGATGGCCGGTTTCAGAGTCGACGAATCGATAGGCAATTGGGGCAGAGCGTTTGGAATGTTCATTGCAATTATGGGGGAACGTAGGCCCGAATTGTTGGGGGAATTGGCCGTGTACCAGACACGTATCATGGAACTTTATGAGACTTATGGGGGTAATCAATGGTTTTCTTATGATAATATATTTCGTAAATCCAAGGAGCACGATTCATCCCTGATGTGGGATTGTTTTGACTCCATTTCATGGCAAAAAATGGAAAAGCCTGGCGTGGGGAAGTCGCCATCGTTGGGGGGTGATGGGGTTGAGTATTCCCGCCATTCGTCAGGGGCGCCCTTTCGGGCAGGTTCAAGTAATGACCGGAACTCAAGGAATAGTGGCAACTCAGGTAAGAAAGGGGTCTGCTGGGGCTTTAACAGAGGAAAATGTACTCGGCCACAGGGTTCATGTAAGTTCCGGCACGAATGTTCAGGGTGTGGGCAGTCCTCGCACCCTGAGACTATGTGCAGAGCCAAGGCTAGTGATACGGGGAGTAGAGGGGGCGCCAAGCAGGTCTGAAAGAGTCCAAGGGGCGCCTCTACCTACCCCGGTTGATATCATGGCACTGATCCCTTGGCTAAACGAATACCCAGATCATATCTCCGCTGGGGTGTTGCGAGATGGTTTCTCATATGGTTTCCGCATCCCGGCGGGGGATTTTCAGGGTAGAGCACAATGTAAGAATCAACTATCGGTGCAGCAGAATGCGGCGGTGGTACAAGCAAAGATTGGTAAAGAGGTGGCCCGAGGTCGGGTTGCTGGACCATATGACAACCCGCCAGTTGCTAATTTTGTTTGTTCACCCCTGGGTGTAGTCCCCAAAAAAGATCCGGGGGAATTCAGGTTGATACATAATTTGTCAGCTCCGAGGGGTCTTCCGGTGAACAATGCGATTGACCCGGGAGTTTGTTCGGTGCGGTACGCATCTTTCGATGAGGCCGTCGCCATTTTGAATCGCCTAGGGCCCGGAGCGCTGATGGCTAAATCAGATATCGAGTCAGCGTTCCGGTTGCTCCCGGTACACCCAGATGATCAGCGTCTCCTTGGTTTCATGTTTCAGGGTCGCTATTATATGGATAAATGTATGCCAATGGGTTGCTCCATTTCTTGTGCGTACTTTGAGAGATTCAGTTGTTTTTTGCAATGGGCTTTCACAAGAACAACAGGGTTTACACATGTGATGCATTATCTTGATGATTTTCTATTCCTGGGGGCAGCCGGGGACATAGAGTGTGCACAAGCTTTGAATGAATTTTGTGATCTCATGAGACACCTTGGCGTGCCATTGGCACCCGGTAAGACAGTGGGGCCGTCTACTTCGCTCGAGTTTCTTGGGATAGAGCTCGATTCCGAAGAGGGGTGCTTCCGTTTGCCTAAGGAAAAGGTGACGAGATTTAAGGCATCGCTTGAAACATGTATTAGCGAGACAAAAGTAAGATTGCATCAGTTGCAGCGGGTTGTGGGTCAACTAAATTTTGCCCTTAGAGTAATGCCAATGGCGCGCCCATTTTCCCGCTCTATTGCTCAGGCCATGGTTGGCCTTAAGGAAGGCCACCACCGCACAAGGCTCTCGGCAGAGGTTCGCCAGGACATGCGCTTATGGTTGGCATTCCTGGCGGATTTCAACGGTCGGGTCTGGTGGAGCAAACCAGCGGTTTCCTCTGAGGAGCTGGGGTTGTGGACGGACTCGGCAGGGAGTGTTGGATTTGGCGCGATTTTTGGTAATCATTGGTCAGCACAAACCTGGCCGGCAGGGTGGCACGAGAATGGGCTCACAGGTAACATTGGGTTTCTCGAGCTGTTCCCTATTCTGGTGGCCCTGAAAACATGGCCTGAGGGGTTTCGTGACCGCTCTGTGGTGTTCTGGTCTGATAATATGACCGTTGTTGAGTGTATCAATAGTCAGGCTGCCCGCTGCAGATGGATCTTGAGATTGCTGAAGGAAATTGTTCTGCTGTGTATGAGGCTAAACGTCCACTTTAGGCAAAAGACATGTGCCAGGGGTGTTAAATCAGGCAGCTGATGCGCTTTCTCCTTCCCGTATGCAGGCCTTCTGGGGTTTCCTACCCTCAGAGGACCCGGTGGCGGCACCATTTCCCGAAGCTCTCTGGTCTCTCGGTGCCCCGGACTACAAGACCTCGTGGGAGAGAGTCTAGCACCCAGGACAAGGAAGGCGTATGAAGGGGCGTTCCGTTCCTATTGGTCCTTTTTGGGTTCTGCTGGGGGGGAGCTCTGGGGCCAAGAGGAGTATGTCCTGAAATTTCTGTTATCTTTACATCAGGCAGGCAAATCAGTGGCCACGGCCCAGAGGCCATTTCTTTCATGGCACGGGCTCATGGTATCCAGGACCCCACAGCGTCTTTTGTGGTAAAGAAAGCGCTGCGAGGGTGGCAACGCCTTGAGGGTCGCAGAGTGGACGAAAGGCACCCGATAGGTCTGGAAAGGTTGGCCCTGTTACTGTCCGTACTCCCTGCAACATGTTCATCTCAATCGGAGACAGTACTATTTCGGGCCGCTTTTGCATTAGCATTCCATGGGGCTATGCGGGTAAGCGAGCTGGTAGCAAGGAACAAGCAGGATACGGGGGGGGTCTGTGCCGAGAGCACGTCCAAATTAAGGGGGAGACAATGGTAGTCTTGTTTGCCAGGTCCAAGACCGATCAGGGGGCGATCGGGGACAGTGTAGTAGTCCAGCGGATTCCCGGATCTCCCATGTGCCCGGTTGCATGCGTTGAGGAATATTTGGCGCAGAGGGCGGCATCATGGGGGGGAAGCTTGCTGAGGCACGCCGACGCCACCCCACTGACGAGGTTTCAGTTTCAATGGGTGCTTGCGATGGCAATTGCAGCCGCGGGCTTGAACCCGTGCGAGTTTGGGACCCATTCCTTCCGGATAGGGGCTGCTACTGAGGCTACAGCCAAGGGTCTGAGTGTCGAAAAAGTGAAACAGTTGGGGCGTTGGTCCTCGAATTGTTATAAAAGGTACGTGCGGTTGCACACGTTGTGAAGCTAATGTCATGCACTCACGCTTCTTGTTTTTGTTTGGTTTACAGTTTCGCAAGCTTACGAGGCGGGGCAGACTGTGCAGTTGACCCGACACCTGGGGACCAGCGGTCAAAGATCACCGGCTGAGGAAAGAGTGGTGTGGGTCATGGGACACTCATACGTGAGGCGTGCCGCAGACGTATTCAAAGCAGGTGACATGATTCACATGGCTGGGGAATACGGGTACAGGGTGACCTTCTACGGAAGGGGCGGGCTCTGTATTGACCAGTTTCAAAATTTTATGGAGGGTTTGTTAGGGCGGACGAGGTCACCCCCATCTATAATCATAGTGCATCTTGGGGGCAATGATTTGGTGGCCACTGGTCGACGAGTACTTCTCGAGGTGATACTATCCACTGTAAGTTGGTTGGCGAGAAGGCTCCCGGGGTGCACAATTGCATGGTCCCACATGATCCCACGGAAGGTGTGGCGGGGGGCTAATTCTGTGTCTGCTTTAAATCAATCAGTGAAGAAAGTGAATAACAAACTTGGTAGATTGTTTCGTACGAATACATTGCATTCTAGTTTATTCTCCCCCCCCCGTCACTGCCCCTTCCCTCACTGCCCTTGTCCACCTTGTGGCTGACCTATCTATTAAACACCATAACTTCATTGTCCTGGGCGATTTCAACCTCCACATAGATAATCCGCTATGTGCTAAGGCTACCAACCTGGTAGATTCTATGGAGAGTCTCAATCTCAAACAACTGGTTGCAGGTCCCACTCATGTGGCAGGCCACACTCTGGACCTTATATTCGCTAATTTTCCACTCATCGCTGTTCTTCAGCCTCTCCCTTTAACCTGGACTGATCACTACCTTATTCCATTCTCTCTCACCTTGGGACGCAAATCTGCCCCAATGGTTCCTAGGAAGGAGCTGGGAAGAAAGTGGCACAAGGTTACTTGCGCTACCTTGGACCCAATATTCCACTTTCAGCCGGAGTACCTCTCCCCGGACATTGATAAAAATGTTTCTAGGTTAAACTCCACTCTCCTCAAAGCGATTGATTCTATTGCCCCCCAGATAACCATCTCCTCCACTAGGTCGCGACCCTCTGCTCCCTGGTTCTCCACCCCCCTTCGGGAGGAGAAAAGCAGATGTAAGGCTCTCGAACGCAAGTGGAGACTTAACTATGACCTTGAAGCCAAGCATCTTTACAAAACGGCCCTAAAACAATTCCTTAAACTCAAAAAAAGCGCAATGAAAGATCACTTTGCCGCTCAAATTAATAAAGCCAAAAATTCATCAAAAACGCTCTTTAACATCGTTAAAGACTTTATTAACCCTCCGGCTAGGGCCCCCCAGACCACCGCTAGTCAGGCTCTCTGCGAGGGACTTTCAGATTTCTTTCTGGAAAAAATCAATAAACTCTGTGTCTCCTTCCCCACTGTATCTGTCACTCAGTCTTCTCTCACTAATCCCCCAGAGTCTCCGTCCTTCCATTCATTCAACAAACTCAACCAGGACGAGGCCATCAGACTACTCATTTGCTGTAAATCCGGTGCCCCCTCTGATCCTGTCCCCGCTAAAGTCATGGGAGAACTGGCGCCTTCACTTGCCTGCCCTTTCCTGTCCGTCTGGAATGCCTCCCTTCACCATGGCTTCTTCCCTACCACCTGGAAGGAGGCATTGGTGATCCCCATTTTGAAAAAGGCAGACGCAGACCCCGCTGTCTTTACCAACTACCGTCCCATTTCCCTTCTTCCTAAACCCGCCAAGGTCCTGGAAAAGGCCGTACAGCTCCAACTTACGGAATATTTAGAAGATCATTCTCTGCTACATGGATCCCAATCCGGTTTCAGAGCCGGATTCAGCACGGAGACGGCCCTGCTAGAAGTATCTGAATCCATCCGAGAATGCGTGGACAGGGGCGAGGAGGCCATGTTGGTTCTCCTCGACCTGTCCGCTGCATTCGACACGGTCTCTCATCCTATCCTCCTTTATCGTCTCAAGCAGATAGGCATAGGTGGCACTGCCCTCAGTTGGATCGAGTCCTTTCTCTCGCATAGAAGTCAAAAGGTACTGCTACGTCCTTTTAAGTCAGAGAAAAAACCTCTGTCCTGTGGGGTGCCGCAGGGCTCTGCCCTCAGCCCCCTGTTCTTCAACGTCTACCTGCCCCCCTTGGCTGACGTTGTGGAGTCCTACGGAGTCAGGGTGGTCTCTTACGCTGACGACACACAGCTGGTGTTTTCCTTTAGGGACCACTCGGACTCCGCACTCCTCAATTTCCGCCAATGCCTCAATAACATCAGTGGCTGGATGACTGCGAATCACCTCAGATTGAATGCAGATAAAACTGAGGTTCTGTTTTTCAATCAGAAAACCCCTATCCCCTCTTCTTGGTGGTGGCCCACAGCGCTCGATCCTGCCCCGTCCCCTGTCCACTCGGCGCGGAATCTCGGCTTCCAATTTGATGATTCCTTGTCATGCAAAACCCAGATCAATAAAGTTACTTCCGCCTGCTTTATGAAACTTCGCATGATAAAAAAGATCCTACCCTATCTCCCCTTGGATTCCCGCCGCACAGTCACCCAGGCTCTCATCACGTCCCACTTGGACTATGCAAATAGTCTCTATGCAGGGGCTCCACAGTACCTGATAGGCCGGCTGCAGATTGTCCAGAATGCTGCAGCCAGACTGATCGGTAATATCCCGTACCGTCAATCTGTCTCTGCTTACCGGAGGGAACTCCACTGGCTCCCAGTGGCCAGCCGTATTCAATTCAAGGTCCTCTCTCTTACCTACCGAGCCGTCAACAACTACGGACCTACCTATTTGAAAAAACGGGTCTCTTTATCCTGCTCCACCAGATCCCTTAGATCCAATGACCTCCGCCTCCTGATCTCGCCCCGGTTCAGATTGTCTAGAACCGGTGGCAGAGGTTTCAGTGTCATTGCTGCCAGACTGTGGAACTCCCTTCCGCTTGAGCTGAGGTTCTGTCCTTCCGAAACAATCTTCCGAGCCAAACTTAAAACCTGGCTCTTCTCTGGACTCTAGTCTTCCCTTTTTTTTTCCTTTTCTTCACTCCCCCTTTCCCTTGGTTATTCCTGAATTTTAGCGCCGGGACACCCCTTCGGGGGTAGCTGCGCGCTCTACAAACTACATAAAAGAAATAAAATAAATAAAAATTCTATTCCGCATGGATGTATCAGGGGGGATCAGATGTATCTAGAGGACGGGGTCCATTTATCCCGGGTGGGGAATGCTTTACTCATAGGAGACTTCGTAGCTTGGTTGAGGAATTTGCAGCCATGACCTTTAAGTAGGAGTTTTTGTGGGGGGTCCGGATAGCCGGTCAACTATCCGGGCCTGTGGCGGTAAGGTCATGATCGGTGAGCAGTAATTGGAAGATCCCTAGAGGTTTGGGCGTCACCCATTATGGATGGGAGCGCCCGGGGGGTGGCGGCCATTGGCCCCTCAAACGGGGAGGCGGTCCCCTCTAAGGATGGGGACGCCGAAAGGGAAGGCGGCCATGGGCCCCTCCCTGGGGAGGAGGGGCTACGGACCCCTCCTCGGAATTTCCCGGGGCCCGGACATCTGCGACGGCAGATGTGGTAAGTTGTGTGGGGTGGGAGGGTGGTCTACGCTACCTTCTAGACACCTCACACGAGTCCTCGGACAACCACTAAGATGGCGTCGAGTTAACAGGGGGCCCCCGCTAAGACAAGGGAAATTGGAAGTAGGCACAGAGGTACAGTCCGCTGTGCGACCGCCCCTCACAAGTGAGGGGGGAATTCTGGTATTGTGGATCTGACACCGGTTACGACCTTGCCGTTGGCCCGTAACGTTAGGATGTACAATTTCAATGTTCAGAAATGCATTTGCAGGATGTTTAGTATCGGCTAGGAGAACCTTTGTATTAGAGATGTGTTAAGGTCAGCCAAGAACATCGTAATGTGTAAATGAAATTGTACATGACATGAAACTGTTATTTTAATGTTTTAATTTTGTTTCATATTTTAATAAATACTGCCGGGAGGGTAACTCCCTCCCGCCTTCCAAAAGTTCAGAACCGTTTCCGTCTTCCCATCCTTGGGGATTGTGTTGAGAGGGGGTGGCGGGTATCTCAGCCATATGGAAAGGGGCGACCACTCGGTCCCCCCGAACGTATGGTGGAGTACCCCGATCCCCCGGGAAACCATTTTGGGCGGGAGGCGTGTCCCGGCTGGTATGCCCGAAGCGGCGTAGCTGGGGCGCGCCTTTTCCCGCCCAAGAGGGGGTTGTCCTAGACACCGACACCGCTAGCCACGCCCGGGAGGCGGATTGGAGGTGGGTCTACGCCCGCCCGAAGAAGGATAAAAGGAGCGACAAGCCAAGGAAGCATCCTCTTGTTCCTGTGCTCTGAAGCTGCACCTCCCCGTTGCACGTGAGCTCGAGACGGAACGAAGAGCCAATTTTGACCCACCCACCAGCCCCTGTGGACAGCGATTTGTTTGAATAAAGTTGAGTGACGTGATATTGTTTTCTCTTACAGGTTGTTTTGAATAAAAGTTGGTAATGTGGTATGTAATAAAGTGATAATTTTCTTTTCAACATGTTTTTTCAGCAGAAATGGTTGCAATTGAACTGAACAGTGATGCTCAGTAGAGTTTATACTTTGAATTGCTTAAATGTGATTGTTTTTCCTCCTCGTTAGCTTAGATTGTCGTATTTATTTTTGGTCGGGCGGTAAGGTCATGATCGGTGAGCAGTATTTGGAAGATCCCTAGAGGTTTGGGCGTCACCCATTATGGATGGGAGCGCCCGGGGGGAGGCGGCCATTGGCCCCTCAAACGAGGAGGCGGTCCCCTCTAAGGATGGGGACGCCGAAAGGGAAGGCGGCCATGGGCCCCTCCCTGGGGAGGAGGGGCTACGGACCCCTCCTCGGTATTTCCCGGGGCCCGGACATCTGCGACGGCAGATGTGGTAAGTTGTGTGGGGTGGGAGGGGGGTCTACGCTACCTTCTAGACACCTCACACGAGTCCTCGGACGACCACTAAGATGGCGTCGAGTTAACAGGGGGCCCCCGCTAAGACAAGGGAAATTGGAAGTAGGCACAGAGGTACAGTCCGCTGTGCGACCGCCCCTCACAAGTGAGGGGGGAATTCTGGTATTGGGGATCTGACACCGGTTACGACCTTGCCGTTGGCCCGTAACGTTAGGATGTACAATTTCAATGTTCAGAAATGCATTTGCAGGATGTTTAGTATCGGCTAGGAGAACCTTTGTATTAGAGATGTGTTAAGGTCAGCCAAGAACATCGTAATGTGTAAATGAAATTGTACATGACATGAAATTGTTATTTTAATGTTTTAATTTTGTTTCATATTTTAATAAATACGGCCGGGAGGGTAACTCCCTCCCGCCTTCCAAAAGTTCAGAACCGTTTCCGTCTTCCCATCCTTGGGGATTGTGTTGAGAGGGGGTGGCGGGTATCTCAGCCATAGTACCATCACCTCTTTTGCTATTGGACTACCATTTTTCATTTCATAACACCGTCCTCTTTAATTAATGGCATTAACTAATTTGTTATCCTGGAGATAGCTTTCGTCATTGAAGAAAGCCTCTGTACAAGAAGTTTGTATCCATTGTCCACTAAAAATTGTACAACAGTTACTTTAATTCACTAATCTTTTCTTCCAATTTTGTCTCCTCATGCCCAACACTATTTTGTCAAGAGTCTTCATTTCATTTAGAATCAAAAAGAAGAGCTTCCTTTTCAATGCAAAGACCTTATCAAATACTCTTTCAATTTGTTCTTTCTGTTTCGCTGCAGCTCTCCTTCTTCTACAATTTTTTTTAATTAACTCTAAATGTACAAGGCTGTAACTATGCAATCATTATAATATCTGTGCAGAACCTATCTAGCCATCTAAACACCAACTTATAACCCATGCAGTCATTGAAATACAGAGGCACATATATGCTCTAATGAAACACTCATGCTCTACTCATGCACTCATGCAATTATGTAGAGAATGCCATTGTAGTATACCTATGACCCATATTGTCTAAAGACTACATATTCCTTAGTAAAACTTGTAAATACATGTGTTTGTGGTTGAATACATCAGTACTCCCTGGATGATTGAATGAATGCATAGGTAGTGCCTAGTTGATTCCCTGAGTATAAAAGTAGTGCCTAGATGATTCCCCGACGTTATCATAACTTTATGAGTCATTCCATTTCTGCATAGTTACTGCCTGCGTGTTTGCATCTGGGTGTTTGGATGAGTGCATGAGCACAGCCTGAATGATTCGACAAGTGTGTGACTAATGCTTCAATAATTCAATACATGCACAGACACTGCTAGGATGATTACATAAGTACAACTCTAGTACCTGGATAATTGCAAGATTGCATAAACTCTAGTGAGGAACTTTTTACTACAGTCAAAAAATTACCTAAACTTCTGGCCAAATCCAAAACTGACAGTAGCCCAGATTTCTATAATGTGTTAGGCCAGGCTTTTGTCCTCAAAGTGGAGACAGTATACAAAACCTTCTTCAACAGAAATCCTCCTCCTAACAAATCCCCTTACTTAGGGATAGATTCCTAACCAACACTACCCAGTTTCTCCTTCTCCTCCCCTTTGAGGGAACAGATTATCCAAACTGGAAAGGAAACCAAATCTCGGGCCCCTACAGATCCCTGCTCCCCCATAATATTTCATCTTTTTCCAGAAATACTCAGTGAACAACTAAGCCCATTGTTCTCCGAGATAATAGATTCTGGACAGTTCCTTGAAGTCTGGAAGTCAGCATCTATGCTACCTTTACTAAAAATAACTCACTTGGACCCAGACGGCCCTAATAACTATCGGCCAAACTCCAGAATTCCATTTCCTTCAAAGGTTCTGGAGAAGCTGCTTAATATCCAGCTTACCACCTTTATCTCTTCGAACAATCTTCTTGACCATTCGCAATATGGGTTCAGAGAGGGCCATGGAAAAGAAACTTCTTTAATCACAGAGAGTGAGTAACTCAGGAAATCATTGGACGAAGGAGGAAAGGTGACTTTGATACTATTAGATCTATCAGTGGACTTCAATACCGTCAACCATAAAATACTAATTGACAGACGGGCTGAGTTGGGTTTACAGGAATCCGCTACCACCCTTTTGATGTCATATCTCACGGAGAGATCTTTTCGAGTCGAAATGGGTGGATCCAGCTCCCAATCCTTCAATCTGCCGTGCGGGGTGCCTCAGGGCTCGTCCCTGAGCCCTACGATTTTTAATGTCTATGTGGCCCCCTTGGCCGCATCGATCAGACAGTTTGGGTTTCCTTTAAAATCCTATGCAGACGACACGCAGGTGGTCGTAGCAATCACCAACAATGAGGATGAGACCGCCGATCGTTTTAACAATTGTATGTCCCATGTTAACATCTGGATGCAATTGAATTGTTTAAAACTGAATAGTGGAAAGACCGAAGTACTGCTGTTGGGCTCTAATCCTCCTGTCTGGTCATCACAATGATAGCCGATGGACTTGGGTGATTGTCCAGCACCAGTCTCCAATGCAAAAAACCTAGGGGTGATTTTTGACAGTCGGCTGACCTTTGATAGCCAAATCAACAGTCTCACCGCCAGCTTTTGGGGCATATTAAAAATGATCAGGAAGATTTGTTCTTTCATTTCCCCTGGCGCTCTAAAAACCTTAGTAACCACCCTCACACTTTCCAGGCTAGACTATGGCAACGCCCTTTACGTGGGGATTCAGACACAACACCTGAAAAAACTTCAACGTCTGCAGAATGCAGCAGCCAGATTGATCTTAGACATTCCCAAATATGAATCGGTATCTAAACAACTAGGAGTATTGCATTGGCTGCCCGTGAGGAAAAGAATAATTTTCAAGTCACTGTGTATCGCGTATAAGGCGCTCCAAGGCAGAGGTCCTTTATACTTGATGTCACATATGGAATACTATGTGCCTTCCAGGAACCCGAGATCCTCTCAGTTAAAACTGCTGCAAGTCCCCTGGTACAGACAGGCACGTTGGGGAGGTAGGAGTTTTTTGCTAGGAACTTCAAAAACATGGAACCTCCTCCCACTAACGATCAAAAACAGCCCAAATCTTAGACTTTTCAGGAAATCATTAAAAACATGGTTGTTTCTAACCAATCTATTAACATGTCTAAGCAATTCCTTCTTACACACGTCCTCCGAGTCCTCAGTGCCTAGACACCCCCGGGCATTCGATGCGCTTTATAAATGTAAAAATCTAATCATAAAAAGTTTACAGGTGATTTACACAGTGCATGGCTTGTGCATACATGATTGTTAAACCCATGCATAGTACCTAGCCTATTGGATGAGTGGATGAATAGTGTTTCAGCGATTGGATACTGTCCATTTCTTTTTGGTTGACTGAAGAGGTAGTGCCAGGATGCTTACATAACTACATGGGTAGTGCCTGGAGAATTAAATATGTGCATCAGTAGTGCCTACCTAATTAGATGAGTGCATGACTAGTGTCTGAGTGACTGCATGATTTCATTGTTAAAGCTTGAGAGATTGGATGAAAGTAAGTATACTGCTGAGGTGATTATATTAGTACAAGATTATTGGCTCAGTAATTAAATGAATTCATAGGTACTGGATGAGTGATAAGCTTACTACAATTGGACTCTCTACGTAATTACATGAGTGCATGAGAAGAGCCTGAGTGTTTCATCAGTGAACGCCTGTGCCACAGTATTTCAATGACTGCATGGGTTGTAAGTGGGTGTTTAGGTGGCTGTATAGGTTTTGCACAAATGTTATAAAGAATGCATAGGTACAGCCTTGTTAATTTCATAAGTCAACAGTTAGTAACTAGGTGATTAGATGAATGTATAGGTAGTACCTGCATACTTCAATGACTACATAATTTCTTCCTGCCTGATTGCAAGGGTATACGTATAGTTTCTCGATAATTGAATAACTTCATGGAAAGTGAATCACTGAGTTGATAAAAGCCTGAGTGTGGCTGGGTGATTCCATGAGTGCCTGAATACTGCCTGACTAACTGAGAAAGTATGTTCATTGCTGTTAGATGCATAACAGTTGTCACTATATCTCTGACTCATTGGTTATCTCCTTCTGTCAGTATCAAACTACCTGTTTTACTGTATACATGTGTTTCTTTTGAGCTATATGTGAGTGAACTCTAGGTATTACACTTGATGTATATTTGCATACATGGCCCTCTAGAAAACATACATTGATTTGTAACTGAGCATGCACATGCATCAGTAAGTTTCTAAAACGGAAAACAACATTTTGAGATTTTTCAACGCACAAAACCTTTTACGAAAGAAATACCTACATTAATTTTTAAACCCTTCTTATGCTTCTAAAACATATATTCAGCTTATTTCAAACAAAAGTTACACTCAAAATGAAGCTAGCACAAGAATTCTAGATGCATTCTCCACTTTTAATCTTTCTTGATTTTAAACAAAGCATGTTTAAAGAAAAACACTATCCCCACCATATACATGAAATTTTCATCAGCCTTACCGAACATAGATCACCATATAAACATATATGCGATTGCTTAATAGATGTACATCTTCAAGCCATCTTTCCCAAAATATATGCCTCTCTGTATATATAACTATGTGCAAGCAGAAAAAACATATCTCGCTTACTAAGCATATGCAAAGTGGTCATATAAGTTAAAAATCACATTGACAAACACTTCCCAATACATACCGAGCAATTATTACTTCTTTCTAATTCATATACAGTCAGACAAGTTCTCACCTTTTATTTCTCCCTACACTATTCCCATTCAATAATATTAATATAAAGCACTACAACTCCCAGAATGCAAATGTCAGATTTATCTATTCTGTACAAGATGTTTAGACATTTAAAACATTCTTAGTTCCTCATTGCAACTTTCCACAAGTCTATACTGTTATTTTTCAATAAAATACACAATGTAATAAACAGGTGCTAACTCGTTTTTCTCTCTATGCCCATAAATTCACCACTAACCTCTTAAACACATACCGTCTAATACATACAGTTCATCTGATCTATTTTTATCATCACTGTGATACTCCTTTTAATCAAACTCCCATATACATCTTTATTTCTGATGTAGCTTTTTAAAATAATTGCAAAGTTATATACATACCACTGAATTTAGTTTGTAGATTATATTGTTGTTTTCGCTCTTTCTGCCTAGTTTTGACACTGTTAAGGTTTGTAAAAACTAAGCAAGAGAATGGTATACCACTCTCATACGAAGCAACTCCAAAATGGGAGCTCTTCAACTTTCCACTTTATTATCATGAGAAAAGCAGCAAATGAAATCATGTCTTTCATTTTAGACTACTGCATCTCCACTTGTGAATGGTTAGTAACTGTTAACCCTTTACCTCTCTTTCAAAACGAGGTTCCTGTCGGCGTGTTTTTGTGATGTTTTCATGATGATCGAGGGGAAATCGTGAAACAAAATGAGAGTTCAAATCTATATCTAGCTTAATTTTTCTGAAACGTAACTACTACACAACAGTTTATTACATAGTCCGGAGTTGGAAATTAAAACTTCCCATTACTTACAATGTGTTATCACTTTTCAACTAAAATATGTTCTGTCTCTTTAACACCCTCCCCCCCAATACAGTCTAAGCAAAGTGTACCTAGGAACCCAGTGGAACCAGTAGGTCAAATGTTCACAGCACATTCTATAAGGAACATGCTGCTCCAAATAAGATACAGCAGGTGTGCTTCACTCCACAGATTCAACATATCCATGTCTGTATTTCATTTATTTTCTTAAACAACTGCCAATATTAATACTTCTTGCTAAGGCATCCAACACACTACCTAATTTTATTCACTTTCAGGATGACAGCATCCAATAAAAATATAAAATTATATATATATATATATATATATATATATATATATATATATATATATATATATATATATATATATATATATATATATATATATTCACTGAAAAAACCATAGGTTATAGACCATATATAGTTAGGGATTTGCATTTACAAAACCTTATTTTACTCTCGCACAAAACCATTGAAATTCGCATATATAGTTAGTTGCACTAACTATATATCGCGCACCCGCAATCCACTGCTAATGATGTCACATATTACATCATTCATGACATGGTCAGTGACATCACTGATGACATCACTGATGACATCTCAAATGACATCACTGATGACATCACTGATGACATCATCCAGTGACTGTGTGTTTCTGTAAAGTTTAAATGTGAAGAATGAGTGGATGTATAAGTGTCTGGATGAAGGATTTAGTAGGTGCATGACTGACTGTATGAGTGAGTGATTAAATGTGTCTCACTGAGTGCATGGGTTAGTGACTAAACTGTCTTAATTTGTGCATCAGTATGTCTGTTGTGTAAGCTGCTGCATGTGTTGATCAGTAGCTATATGAGTAACTATATGGGTTATTGATTGGTTGTCCAAGTATTTGTATGGGAGACTGAGTATGTGTGTGGGTGGCTGGGAGGTGTATGACTCTGTGCATAGATGTGTGAGCAGTTGATTCACTAGATGTATGGGTTCTAAAGTGCAGGTGGAAACAGCTGTATGGGCAGTTGACTGTGTGCATGAGTGTATTGGTGAATGAATGGATATCTCAGTGCTACATGTCAAAGTAAGTACATATGTAAAACACAATACATGTGAGAGTTGACATATATAAATAACTGTGCATAAGAGCCAGTGAATGTGTGAGTGGCTGTATAGATCATTGTGAACTTCAATCAAGGATTGTATAAAAGAGTAAATATGTGTTAGTATATGTTTGAATAAGTAAGGTGTGTATAACTGTATAGTTGAGGAAATGTAAGTGTGATTGATTCTTTGCATGACTGACTAGGTGTGTCAGTAACTCCATGGATGAGTAACAGTCTGTGAGTGTCTGTTTACACTGATTGCATCTAAGGTTATATTAGAATCTGAAGGGGTTCATCGTATTATCACATGAATGATATCATCAGTGATGTGATGAGTAATGTCAAATGAGATGTCATCAGTGATGTCATTTGAGATGTGATCAGTGATGTCATCAGTGATGTCACTGACCATGTCATGAATGATGTAATAAGAGACATCATTAGCAGTGGATTGCGGGAGCACGATATATAGTTAGTGCAACTAACTATATATGGAAATTTCAATGGTTTTGTGCGAGTAAAATAAGGTTTTGTAAATGCTAATCCCTAACTATATATGGTCTATAACCTATGGTTTTTTCAGTGAATTTTTAAGGTTTTGTAAATGCTAATTCCTAACTACATATGGTCTATAACCTATGCTTTTTTCAGTGAATTTCAATGTTTTTTTAATAGCAAATATCAAAAGCTGTAAAATGTATTCTTATTCTAATTCAAAAATATATTTTATATTTTTGTAATATATTTTTTTATTTATATATTTTTTTAATTATTTTTTTTTGTTTCGCTGCCGGTCTGCAAAACGGGCAGCTTCCTGTTAGCTTCATTTTGCTCCACGACCCGGTCCGCGAACCGGCAAACGTTCCGTTAGCGCAACTACCACGTTAGAAAGCAACATCGTGACGCTTCGCGTAAGCGCGACGTATCACGTTACCGCGTAATGCGTCTTATGACGCGCCGCTTTAGCGCACCCGGAAGCGCTCCGGAACGCCAACCGAGGCGCGGCGCGGAGCGCGTAACGTAAGCATAACAGGTCATGTGACTTGTTTATAAAACTTTTCATTGGTTCATTTTACTTTTGGTTTCCTAATGATGGAAGGCTTGGTCATATGACCTAAAAATAACACTTTTCATTGGTTTAGAACATTTTTTTTCCCCCAAATGATGAAAGCCCACCTTTTTTCCTCACTCTGACTTTCATTTTTATGAGAGAAAGACCTTTTTTTGAATACCATAGAAATGGCTTCATTGATTGCTGCAGCTGGTGGACCCCCACCACCACCACAACCTCCTAGGAAGAGAGGACCACCTCCTCAGGTCATCCTACAACAAGAGGAGGAATAAGAGGAAGAAGAGGAAGCGGAGCAAGGGACAGGAAGGTTTTTACCTGAAGAGCCAAGGAGTTCCCATGTTATAGAAAATTTTATTTGGCATTTTTTTTCATTTCCCCCAGATCAAAAAAAGGTAAATGCCCGGTATGTTACCTGCCTGATTTGTAAAAATGAACTGTCCAGAGGAACAGAGAAGAAATACAGTTATGGTAATTATACCATGCATCGCCATATGGAAAGGTGGCACCCAATAAATTACAGTGCTGCTCAAGTACGTGATCTAGTGGATAACCCCCGACCTGTGGCCAGAACATCCACCAATGAAGAGGCAGTGACAGGACCAGATGCGAGGGAGATGGTCCCAAATATCCAAATGGAATTCGACAATGTGAAGCATGTATGCATATTTTGTGGCCAACTTATTTGCTTCAGAGAGAGCAGCATAAATTTAATTAATAAAGCAATTGACAATCACAAATGTGCAAAACGCCCCAGAAAATAAATTATCTTTTTTTTTTGTTGCTCCTGTTGAGCCCTTCCTAATGAATCATTTTTGTTTCTCCCCCCATCAAAAAAAAACAAAAAAAATATAAAACCGTTCAAAAAATACAAAAAAAAAATGTTCAGAAAAATAATAAAAAAAATATAGAACAACAAAAATAATAAATAAAAAAAGTTATTTTCCGAACTACCTCCCCTTTATAAGAATTTGCTAGAATATTTAGCACTCTGACAACCTCTATTTCTTTTGGTTCGCTTCCCGGTTCCCGCGCCGGTACGCGAACTGGAAGCGAACTCAAAAAATAATTTTTTTTTAAAAAAAGAAGAGTAAGTAAACTGAGAGTAATGTTAAAAGAAAGACAGTTAGAGGGAGTAACACAGAGATACAGTTTAAAGAGGGACTGAGAACAGGAGTGGAAAGAGTAGAGTAAAAAAAGTAATAGAAAAAGGAATGAGGGAAGTAGCAAAGGCAGGAAACTGAAGGTTAAAGAAATGAAGCAGTGGAACTAATAAAAGTTAAATGTAAAAGAGATGTAACAGAATGAGTACTAAACACTTACCTTATAATTATCGTTAACTTAGTCACGTGTTATTTTTATACTTTCAATCTGTGAATGAGAGAACAAAAATTTTAAAATTGATGGAAAGTAGTAAAAGATGTGTGAGCATGAGACAAGATGAGTACATATTAAAAATCACAATTGAAAGTACAGAATTAATTATACATATTAAATGGTTTATTTTTGCTGTTCTCAGAATATATCAAATTTCACTGAAAACAGTGAGTTGAAGGTATTCATCATATAACAGCGGGGAAAAAACACAATCAAAATGATTGTGTTTAAAAAACCCATATAATATTATCAATCAGAAATCAGAACTCCTCAAAAATAACTTACTTTCCATGACGTCAAAGGATGTCCTATGAACAGCTTATACTCTGTTGTGCTGTTATAATTTTCTGCCCGCCACTTTCTGAAAGATAAGCCCTATCGTTTTAAGAAAAATGCGACATACAAAGCAATTTAAAACAGCACACTAAATTACAACAATACCTAGAATCATTATAATCCAGTTACCTACCCTAAATTCTCACTTCTGAAAACAAGTCAAAAGGCAACATTGCTTCATAGTCAAATTCTAATCATTGCCGAAAGACCAGCCTTTTTTACAATTCGAATAAGCTGTGTAATATCTTGAAGTTGTTAAAGGACCATCATGTCACAGCTGGCTTTCTTATTTTCTCCAAAAAGCATACTAGTCTCTTTCTAAAATAAAGGAACCATATCTCACCTTAGCAAATGCTTTTTGAATTTCAAAACAGTCTCAGAAACACACCAATTTTTCTTTAGCAGAGCAAAAGGTATGCACTCCAGAGGCTGCAACCAAGAAAGGCACAGAAATGCTGATATTCATCACACATATCTCTCATGTCAGCCAATCAAAACTCTTCCCTCACTTTTTTCAAATCAACACCCTTCCCCCCTCTGCCCTTTCTGCCCTTTTCCATAGCAACTACCTCCTGACAGACCTCTCATGTTTACAAGTTCACACAACAATGTTTCAAATGAACTCTGAACTCTCAGTACACCTGCTAATCCACTGCAATCTTTCATACAATCATTTATTCTTAACCATTCAAATTACATCTTTCAAAGAACACATCCATGCACCCTAACTTTCTGTTTTCAGCAATGGAAATCCACCAATCACTGCTAGTGAGCCATTAGCACTGAAGCTCCACAGTTTTTTTTCTTTACAAACTCCTACTGTTTCAACTGCCATTTCATTCCCACACTTCATCTGACTGCAGCAGAACCTCCTCTCGCCATGTTTTCTGTCTGGATTCTTGGACATAGCTACATCCACTGGGCTCACAGGTATGCTGATAACAGAAATTTACACAACCTCAATTTTCAAAATGTGGATATCAAATGGATTGGGCAAAGAGGATTGAGATGTCACCAATTGATACCATTGGTGAAAACCTTTTTGCATTTGCCAAACCCTGACCTCATAATAGTGCACTGTGGAGGAAATGATTTGGGCACTTTGACTGGGGTAGGTATGGAAATGCTCTTAAAGGACACCTTTGAGCAATTAATGGCTCTTTTCCCTCAAACTGCCTTGGTATATTCCAATATATGCCAAAGACAGAAATGGAGGTGGTCCAATCAATTTTGTCCACAAATTGAGAAAGCGAGGAAGCATGTAAATAGGCCTGTTTCTGCTTATATGAGAGACCATGGAATGGGCGCCATCTACAACAATAACTTGCGTTACTACATGCAAGATATCTACAGAGGAGATGGTGTGCACTTCTCAGATGAGGGAAACAGAGTTTTCATACAAAATGTAAGACTGTGTATTGGTACCTACTTATAAGTACCTAGAACTTACACAGAACACAAAAGCTCTTTTCAGAGCTACCTTAACTATAATTAGTCTTTTCCAAATTTCGAATGTACCTTTTTTCACTAATTTTCACTTATGTTCGCTTCCCGGTTCGCTACCCGGTTCGCGTACCGGCAGCTAACCGCGCAAAAAATTCAAAATGTATTCCAACATATTTGAGCCTCCTCAGCCACCCTCAGAAAACCTAGGGGGTCAGGATACGTCTCCCGTGCCCCCTTATACCCATTTCCCACATTGTTTTTCCTCCATCTTGTTATTAAATTCCACCAAAACACAAAATGGCGAACTCCCGTTCCGCTACCGTGAGCGACCCGGTTCGCGTACCGGGACGCGCTTCTACCGCGAAAAATCGATTTTTTTTTATTTGCCCCACGGGACCCTTTAATAACCCCAACATCATTTCTAGGGGGTCAAGAGGGGTCTACCTTGCCCCCTTTCATTAAATTCCCCCTTCGTTTTTCTCCTCCTTCTGTCTCTCGATCCTACCGAGAGACAAGATGGCGGCCGTTCCGGACTGTTTCGAATGTTGACAGACACCGGAGAGCCAATCAGCTTCGCTTCGCGAAGTTCCGTTATGCGTCAGGTACGCGAACCGGAGCGCTATCCGGAGCGCTGTCACAGATATATCTGTTTTTTAAAACGTTAATTTCTCAAAATCCACTGGAGCACATATATTGAGACATAGCAAAGGCACGTCGGGCAAACCATATCTACAATTTTGCCAAGTTTCGTGTAAATCCATTCAGCCGTTCGAGCTAAAAGTGAGTCCAAACGCCCTATGGAAAACTCAATGTTAAAAACGAGTTTTAGGACCCCCCTTTTTTCTTGGCCCCCCCTTGACAACCCCCCCCCCAAATTTTCAGGGGCTGCTCAGAAACAAAATGTGCCATTTTCCTGAAAATTTCAGCCAATTCCGTCCACAAACGCCAAAGTTATTCGACATAGAATTTTCAAAAATCCCATTGGACATATACCAGCTGGCGACCGCCAGTAGGTAATATATATATATATATATATATATATATATATATATATATATATATATATATATATATATATATATATATATATATATATATATTTATTTATTTTTTAAACAGCTCCATTTTAACTGTTTTTCCTTTGGAGAACGATCTCATTCAGCTGCAGCCTTCTTCTGACTACTATTGCTCTTTCACTTCAAAATGCTTAGAGAATGGATTGTGACCCACAGCTATATCTATTGGGCTAAAGATGCTGCAATAAAGAGAGGTATTGACAGTTACTTGGATTTGCTAAATGTTCAGATTACTTGGTTTGGACAGAGAGGGTTAAAGTTTCATCAGTTACTGGCTTTTGGTTAAATCTATTGTGGATTCCCATGCTCCTCCCCTCATGATTGTGCGCTGTGGTGGCAACGGAAGTGGTCCAAACAATTCTGTCCACAGATTGACAAAGCTAGGAAACTTGTAAATAAAACTGTTTCTGCATTCCTCAGACACCATCGCATGGGCTGTACCTATAACAACAATTTGTGTTTTGACATGCATGAAATATATAGACATTATGGAGTGCACTTTACGGATGAAGGCAACAGGATCTTTCTAAGTAACCTGAAACTCTGCATCCGATCATATGTGTAGCAGCCATAGACACACAACTAACACAACAGTTCTTGTCAGAGGCACCTTCGTCCCCAAAACATTGTGAAGTTTACTCTAAAGAATGTTTCTATTTTTGGGAATCTTCGTAACAACGTTGTGATCCCTGCGGACAAGTCGCGAAAATGGAAAACAATAGTAGACATTCACTGGCCACTAACGCATCCAAAAATAATATGTAAAAAAATCCATTCTGACCATTTCCCTACACACATTACTATTAAGCATGGGCGAAATTTGCGAATTTGCGTTCCGAATATATATATATGTCCCAATGCCAGCCTCTCGCCTTCTCGCGGCGCTGCAAGGATACCTCGGACACGGACCAGTTCTGTGCAACTCATTTATTGAAACAGAGTATGCCACATGACGTTTCGGCTCCTATACACTGCAAAATAACAGGTTAAAGTAATGTTATAGTTAGGTGTTAAAATAAGGTGAAAAGAAATGTTTGAAAACAAAAAAAAATCTGAAATTCCCAATTTTACTGAACTGTGACTTGCTCTCCCCCATGCACTGCTTATGACTTCACATACTACATCACTCATCATATGTTAAATGATATCTTGATGACATCACTGATGGTATTCCAAATTACATCAGTCCAACATAAACTCTGTACCCTGGCTTCATGATGGACGCAGGTCAAATTTAAAAATACTTCTAGACATCAACAAGGCTTTGAATGGCTCAACCTCTAAATTTCTCTTCAAAACCTTTCACCTTTGCCAACCTTCCATAAGTCCTGAAGAAAGCCTCCAATCAGGTACAATTATTTTAGGGCCAGACACTCACAAACATGACTCTAGAGCAGCATTACCCTCTGCACATTTGAAACTCAAGCGTGGTTTCGTCAAGTTAGAGATGCAAGAAAATACACCTCTTCTATTCTGCATTTGACTAAGAGAATACCATAGGTATGGACTTTTCTGCATACTTTTTAATGGACCTTCATGCATATCCGGGTGGTCTAAGGACTAACATCAGACCCCTTCGTACCCACCTTTTGAGTGGTGCATGATCACTCTGACCCCTAAGACATTTCTTCTATATGCACTGTAGTGGCTTAAAATATAATCAACACTGATGGACCACGGCGCAGGTCATGTTCTTCTGAAGAACTAATTTTCTCCGTACCATCCAAAATGCCCTGAGGTGTCTAAGGAGTTACAAATGAAACCTACTGCACGATGAGGGGAAAACCCTGTGTGCACAGTGAAATATTACAGCTATTTCAACCTTTACCATTCGTGTAAGATGTCTGCTCTACTCCTAGCGGCTCACTGTTAACCCCTAACAATAAACTCAAAGCCAAACTGGAGGAGCACAAAAGTAACCAAGAATATAAGCAATTAAATGTTGAAGTCCATAAAGAATCCAATGCAAGCTTCTTTATTCATCGACCGTGTTCAGTCTCTTTATTGATATGTCTCTTATTCTTCAAAGGATTAATTCAAGTTAGTACATCAAGAAATGAACCATCACATATATACAGTAAAACTCCACAGCCTACGCATAGGCGTTTGGGAGACTATGACAGTTGAAGGTATGCAGGAGAACATTTGAGAACCTCCTTATGCATTAATGCAGAGTCACTTTAAAAAGCATAATGTTACAAATTGGACATGGGACATTTTTTTAATGAATCAATCAAGGAAATGAATGAAACAGCACTTCTAAAGCGCGTAGCTACCCGGTGGCATCCCAGCGCTGAGGAGGTTCACTGAGGCAGAAAAAAACACTTAGGTGAAGAGCCACGTCTTTTACACCATCGATGCTAGTGTTATTTTCCTCCTGTGCTGGTTTATTGAGTTTCCCATTGTTCATGACGAGCTCAGCTCGTCATGAGTGTATGGAGGTGTACATCATGACGAGCTGAGCTCGTCATTAGCGTCCAAGGAGTTAACTGTTTACAGAAGGCCAGATGGTTAGGTTCCTTTCATAAGTACAGAGGGAGGGAGTTCCACAATCTTGCAGCATTATAAGAAAAGAGCCGGCCGCCACTTCTAGCCTTTTTGATCCTGGGAACAACTGCCAGATGGAGCTCATCTGAGCGCAGCTGCCTGTTCCACCAATAGGGCTGAACCATACAATGATTGAATGATTGATTGGTGGACCATTCCCTCCCAGCGACATGCAGTAATGCATGGACTCTTGAAGTTGATTCTCTACTGAATAGGGAGCCAGTGGAGTGAGTGCAGGGCGGGCCTCTCAGAGTGCCGATTCGAGATCTCCATGAGCATCCTTGTTGCGCAGTTCTGCACTATCTGGAGTTTCGTGATTGCCGAGCTCGGCGCACCTAGAAACAAGGCATTGCCGTAATCTATCCGAGATAAAATGAGTGCCTGGATCATCAGCTTTTTGGCCAGGAAGGGAAGAAGGGGGAGCACTTTGCGAAGCATCCAGAGGATGCCGTAACAGGAGGCTACAACCTTTCTGGCCTGAGCCTGGCCTGTAATTACATCTCAAAACTTTGTTTTTACTGCAGGGACCAATATGTTTTTCACTGGAGGACCCCTCCCCCTATTCCCATTTCTACCATGTGAACACCTTTACTCGATCCCTTGACAGTTGCCATGATGGGAAAGGGTTGACAAAAAAGATTACTCACATCTACAATTAAGTATGCTTCTAGGTGTTCCCAGACTTTCTAAGCATTCCCATCGTAGAAAGCCTACTTCCCACCCTAAAATCACACAAAATATATTTTTGGTAAATCTTCTTACGAGCATAAAAGCAAATGTTGTTAATAGGGAACGTTTATGCACGTAACCCATAATGTTTTTAATTTCTCAAATCCCTGTTTGCTTCGTGCTATATAAGGATGTTGGCAGGAATATTCATACGTCTGATCTAATAACTTGCAAAAAGCCTGACCAATAGAAAAGAAAACTAGAGCAAAGAGAAACTGTATAGAAAAGTGTCAGAACAGTCAAGGAGCAAACAAATATTACAAAAGGAAAATGAATAACAATTAATGGATGATTTGACGATGTAGGTGAATCCTTGGGCACTTTTATTATTGGTGTGTTGTCGTATCATAGTAATTACTATCACTACATATTATCGTTCAGACAGTATTGAACTATGCATTACATTAAGAGGAAAGAAAAGGTGCAATATTTAAACCTGCTTAACCACATATCCTATTGCATATTTTACCATCACAAGGCAATCATTTGTAGATACAAAAGAATGTGCACACCTCGTATACAGCATTGTGTCAGTGAGGTATTTATGTGGAATGTTGAATTACTCCTGTGCTCTAAATGAGGAATCACAAGATCCTTAAATATTATGATATGCTGCAGTTTCTCTGATCTGTCCAAAGTTAGGAGTATTTAGCATGTCCTTGGCATGGTTCTCGCTCTCTTGCTTTCCATGCCTATTGAGCAATACCTTTTCAAATTACTGCACTTTTTATTATCACCTAGAAAGAGGGTGAAGTCTGTGGAGCATGCAAATTTTATGATAATGAGAAACTCTTCCTACTTAAACTACAATAGAGCATCTGGGAACATATAAAATACACAATAAAATGGCCTCTGAAACCTCCAATCTCAGAAAATGAAAATGCATCAGTAGCAAAGCATCAGGTCAAAGTTGTAATGCGTGTCTGACGTGTTTGATTGTTTGTAAATACATGCTGAAAAAATCTTTAGGGTATACATTAATCTAGCAATTTAAAGAATACCCCCAACCGATATTTATTGGCTCGTGAATCAATGGGGTAATGTCTGCATGCTGTGATGAATGCAGATGTGCAGGCCCCAAGCACTGCAGAGGAACTGTTGCACATATAATTCAATGCATGAAAATATTGTAATGTTGGTTACCTCGTGCATTATTCTAATATCATCTCACACACATTTATCACACAGTGAATTAAAATCTCCAGACAGCAAGATAGCAAAGGGGTTTCTCAAGAGCCTTGCATATTCTCTGGCATAGATTAAAGCAAAGGGATTTTGTGTGTGTGGGTGTGATCCAGTAAACACGAAGCACAACTAAAGTGTAATGGATAGCTGGAAGAGTAGCGTGCATATGTCTTTATTTAGCCATTTGCAATAGTTATGAATTGCTTGCAACGTATCAATCAGTTAAAACAGGTTTACTTAGGACTGTATTCTGTAGCAGTATACCTTTAAGAAGCTGCTAGGATAATACATGATACATCTCAAAACCCAACCCATCACTAAAGAAACATATATTCTAGAATGCATATTGTTGATGATTGTTAGAGATGCAGGACTGGGCAAAGAGAACAGCTTTTTCTCCAAACTGGATGACCCCTTTAACACAGCCAGTGGACGCAGTACATAAAACAAGCATTTGGCAAAGCCAATTGGTCTACCTTTGTCAATACTTGTTTACTACCAGTATTGACTTTGCCAATGCCTGCAGAACTGAGTCACGAGCATTGACATAGGAAATAGCAGCAGGCAGCCATCTTCGATTGTTAATTTGTATATTCCCTAGGTGGCCACAGACAAAACGTGTTGGCCATCTTGGAACGGTAAAACAATAAGTATTCAAAATAACATTGGTATACCCTGACAAGGTGAACAACAAAATGCTTCTAGTTGCAACTTAATGGCCATCTTGGTGGCATACAAAATAGCAATCCAAATTGGCCATTTGTAGGTAAGCCTACATCAAACCAATAAATGGTCACAGTAGTGGACACTGCAGGGGGGGGGGGGAGAGGGAGCGAAAGAAAGAGAGGGGGAGGGGGAGGGAGGGAGGGAGAGAGAGAGAGAGAGAGAGAGACTTTAGCAGCACTACTTGGTGTCAGCAGAGAGAGGGGTGCCAAGATCAGTATGGAGGCAATGTGGAAATGTGGAAAGATAGTGATAATGTCTGGGGATGTGTGGTAAGGAGAGAGAGAGAGAAGGTGAAAAAGAGAGAGAGCGAGAGGAAGGAAAAGTGCATGCTCTCTCATTGAATGTTAACGGTTAAATGCCAGAGAAATATACAAACAAAAATAAGAGTTCCCTGATATCATAATTAGCATGAAAAGAAAACATTCAATCAATCAAAAAGCAGTGTGAATGGTAAATGCTGCAGGAGTTGGAGGGAAAGCCATTGTATCAGGAACAAGGAATTGCACGAGAGAAGAATCTCACCCAATCACGAGCAAAAAAAACCTCTGCGTATGTTAACCCCTTCGCTGGGGCGGCTATTCCGCCGCATCGCTAAGGGGGTGGGGCGGCCGCGCAGCGGTTCCGTGCTTATGACGGAACCGCTCCGTCACGGCTCGCGGGTGTGCTGTGCTTGTGACGGAACGGTTCCATCACGAACCCGCCTGTCCATTAATTCGTCAGCGCAGGTGCGGAATTCGCGCCGCGCAGGCGCGGCGAGCGGGCCATTGCGGAACCGTTCCGTCACAAGCACAGCTCACCCGTGGCTTGTGACGGAACGGTTCGGTCACAAGCATGCAAGGGGTTAAAATATTGAATACCACTGTAAGTATATGTACAGATATTGAATACCACTCTAGGTATATGTTACAATATTGAAAATAATGAAGTCTGCGACTGCAGCTGTCTACAGCAAGATTGCATAAATGGTTCATGCCTGCTTGGAAGCCTATCTCCATCTGGTCTCTTCTGGATTCATGGACATGTCTTTGTAAAATGCCCACCACGTGAAAAGAAAGGGAGACAGCGAACTTTAGTGCTGTATTGCTTGCCCCGGCTCCCACAAACTTTGCGAGAACGTAGCTATTTGTGCAATACATTTAAAATGTTGTTGAAGTTGTCATAATATCATCTCCTATGGTGTGCAGAGTTAGACGTGTGAAGTGGGTGGATATGGCACTCACAGTGCACATATGAGAGAGATTTAAGCTACACAATAGCTTGGATATGAAATCCCTCCACAAAACATTGCAGCCGTTAGTGATGAGAGTTCATTTGAAGGATTAAGTTATAGTGATATCTTGGCTTTTAATTTGTGAATTGTTTGGGAACTTGTGCTGGCAGACCGTCTGTGGAACCAAATGCAAAAGCTGAATAAATAAATCTTAGTAGGTGAAGAAGCGTTTTCTCCTGTCATTCATTGTGGGCTTGTAAGTTCTGATGTGCTTTTTGTCATTTGTGAGCTCATCAGTTACATCAAAATTGTGCTTGAGGTCAGTAACATTGCATTTGTTGTGGAAGTAATGGTTGTATAGCAGGTATGCGATCTACGGGTTGCAGAGTAAACTATGGAATTTCAGGCATGTTTCGACTTTATTTGGAAAACTTAGCTGCACTTTAAGTTTTGATGTACATCATTTCAATCGTTTATAAGATAGATCCAAAAATGGGTCAGGTGGGCTTTTTCGTATATTGGCCATTTGAACTCGGGGACATATAACTAACAGGTTCTTCAATCGCAGGCGAAGTTTTCATGAAGTGTGGCTGGCTGATGACTTGAATTAGTATTTTTCCTGCCAGTTTAGAATTCACAAATTCTCGCAAACGTGTGAGTTTCGCACTGTGGTCAATATTTCATGGAGATGAGCGTACACAGTGACCAGTTTGTGGCCACATAGGGGGTAGACTGGAACCCATAGGCATGGATAATTGGTAAAACTTTGAGAATATTGCAGGGTACACCTGCAAATTCATAAAACATCGAGAGCAAGCGACCACCTTATTGTGTTTGGAAAAATAGTCGCCATCTTCTCGTACTTGGGCGTTTCAGTGAACTTGTGAATGTCATGAACGCGAAGACAAAAAGCAAATACATATGTGATGCACCAGTGTGAGGAAGCCTGTGGAACTGAGAGAGTTAAAGTAGATGAATAAAGGCACAGGTCAATCAATGGGGCACAGTACAAATGCTTTCCAATAGGATTCCATTATTGCATTTAAAGTGAAAAGATTAAGGGGCAGATGTATCAAGATACCATTTTGCACTTCTCAAATAGCGATTGTTAAGGAATCGCTATTTGAGAAGTGCAAAATGGTATGTATGTAGAATTTCGCTATTTATTAGCGAATCCTTAGAATTCCTTAATTGCGATTAGCAAATTGCTAATCGCAATTAAGGAATAATTTCCCTTTCATTTCTATGGGCCAGGAGGCCCATAGGAATGAATGTAAAATTATACTCAATTTGCGATTAGCAATTAGCTAATCGCAAATTGAGAATAATTTCAAGGGTGCAAGGGTGTCTTAAGGACACCCTGCTGCACCCCTGAATTTGATATGTGTACGCATATGGCGCACATACATGCCCTAAGGGCATGTATGAGCGTCATATGGCACCTTTAGAATTTAAAAAAAGTGCTTTTTGAAAAGAATTCGCAAGTTACCACCAACTACAAGTTGATGGTAATTTGCGAATTCTTAGTCAAAAATCGCAACACTGAAATGCTTGTTACATTTCAAATCTTAAATCGCAATTTGCTATTTCTTAAAAGCCTCGCAATATTAAGGAATCTCTAAATTAGTGATTCCTTAATATTGCGAGGCTTTTTGCATGATACATTCCAAATCCCGTTTTTTTTGTCGCAAACGCTGCTATTTTCCGAATCGCAGCATTTGCGACAAAAAAAACGGATGATACATCTGCCCCTAAGTATTCACGACTGTCATTAGGTTCAGGGTCTTATAAGATGCAGAGATGGTTGGCTGCTGGGTATCGCCACCTTCGTGGCATTGCATCCAACCACTGAAATACATGGCCAGAGGGCACAGATCCTGACTGCAGGTCAGGCCTAACAAGCACCTTATAATGCATGAGTGATTTGCTGATGGAGCTGGTTGTAGACCAGGCTGTTGACCTAACATGGCATGAGCTAAGGGCATGTGCTGTGGGTGCTCGATACATGGGTTGTTGGGCACAGGGCCTAGACTGCGTTCTAGCTCTGCATCCAACCCCATTTTGCCTGGTCCAATGCATGTGGGCATATGGGGAGTGGCCCAAACTTATTTAACTAATAATGCCTATTTTTTTTTTTAAACTTAGACATTCATTGAAAAATACACAGCTAAAATAAAGTTAGGTTTCAGCTAGTAAAAGCAATGTAACATTCACTTGGGGTAAAAAAACTAAGAAATGTTATAAAAAACAAAGCATAAACAACACTGAAGAAAATGTTAATTAACTTTGTTAACAATATTCCTGGTGCTATATCTTCCTGCAGATTCGTCATCTTATGAATAACTAATAGAATATGGAAATTTCCCCCACACCAATAGCTCTCATCAGGTGCCACCAATTTACATAAGCTGCTGCTTTGCCTGTCCAGAATGTGATGAGACCAGGACATAAGAGGTTCCAACTTAGGCACTGTGTAATTTCCTGTCACTTTTTCAACACCCTATCAAGGCATGCGGAGGTAGCATAAATGACTGCAAAAACAAAATGTTAGAAATGGGGGTTTCTAGTTGGCAGAGGTTGGTAACTTTGTCCAAGTAGGGACCCTTCTTCCTAGTCAGGGTAAGAGGGAAACACTTCTAAAAGTACTCCTGCTCACCCCCTTGGTAGCTTGGCTTGAGCAGACAGCCTTTCAGAGGCAGTGTGCAAAGCAGTTGTGAACACATACAGTAACACAGTGAAAACACTACAAATGGACACCACACCAGTTTAGAAAAAAAGTGATCTTTATCTAAACCAAAACAAGACCAAATGACAGATATATACAATACAGTAATAAAAATATGACTTTCAGATGGTAGAAATAATTCAGCTCAAAGAAAATTGCAGATGCAACACTTTTTAAACAAAGTACCTTGGATGTGTCACGCACACACAAACCAAAATGGCCGTAGGGAAGCTGATGTGTTGGTTCCTTACACTCGGGGAAGGTGATGCATCAGTTCCTTGCTCCGGGGGAGGTGATGCGTTGTTTCCTTACTGCTGCACAGGGGAGGTGATGCATCGGTTCCTTATCGGAGAGGAGGTGATGCGTCAGTTTCTGACTGATCCCCCAACGATGTGACAGCCTTGGCACCACAATACAATGATGATCCGGGGTGATGCCTGGATTCCTGCAGCCACACAGTAGGGCTACATCAGAATCAGTGATGTGATATCGGACTTCGGAGATCACTGCACCCGATGCGGCGTGCAGCGATATCTCGGGCCGCGGCAGGTACTGCGACAGTTTCTACAGCGATGCATCGGAAACAGGTACGGATGCATCACTAATCTTGGTGTTGCTTGGATTTTCCAGCTCCCAGCAAAAAACAGTCTCTAGAGGTCCAAACACAGCAGGCACCTCTTTACAGGTCGGAACTCCCAGCAAGGAAGCTCAGGGTAGCTGGTGATGAAGTCTTTGTGTCCCTGAGACTTTTGAGCAGGAGGCACGCTAAGTTTCAAGTCCTTGGAGATCTTCCTCAGGCAGGGTACAGAGCAAACAGCAAAGTCCTTTCTCCTTTCCTTGGCAGAAGTAGCCACTAGAGGCCAACCCAAGACAGCAAACAGAACAGGGGCAGTATTTGCACTCAGCTTCTGCTTGGCAAAGGTTTCCCTTGATTACCAGAAGTGATCTCAAAGTCTGGGGTCCGGGCCCCTCTTTTTATACTGTAAATTCCTTTATTCTCTAGTGGCAGAGAGTGTTGGTGGCCAGTCAAAACCAGGTCTGTCCTCACTGGAACAGCTTCCTGGCATAAGGTTGAGACAGCATTGTGGAAGGCAGACCGGGCCATTCAGGTGAAAGGAAATTTCTTACCCCTACTCTAAATGCAACCCAAGTCCATACAGCCCAGCCCTGACCCATCAGACTCTCTGGAGTCACTGCACTTCCCCAGCCCCTGACACTCCAAACCCAGACAGGCAATCCACATCCTAGCAAAGGCACACTGGATGGCTAAGCAAGAAAATACTTACTTTCTAAAAGTGGTATTTTCAAACACAGAATGTAAAAATCACCCTCACTAAAATTTGCCTTTTAACATTCTGTTCAGGCATATTAAACTTTATTTTCCTACCTACCTTGTTCCCAGTGGTAGTTATGTCTATAAGTTATAAGCAAACTCTGCATTATTTCCATGGGAACAGGTAGCCATGCAATAGTGAAAAACGAAATTGGCAGTTATTTCCTATCAGGACATGCCACACACATCAGGGCATGTCCTACCTTTTACATATATTGCACCCTGCCCACAGGGGTACCTCAGGCCTAACTTAGGGGTGACTAACATGAAAGAAAAGGGAAGGTTAGGGCCTGGCATGTGGGTGCCCAAGGAATCTAGACCACCAAAAACGGAGTCCAACACACTGCAAAAACACAGGAGGTAAAGGCAAACAATTCAGGGGAAACCCAAGCCAGGTGTAAAACAAAAGTAAAGAACACATTGCACATCTTTGTATCTTTTAATAAAGGCACTAACTCAAAGAGTAGGACGAAGGCCCATGAGGAATCTGTGAGAAGTTATACTGTCCACCAGAAATATCAATGCCGAAGGCAAATAACTTTTTCTTCTGATTAATCTTCTTCTCATAGATCCCTCACCTTATGAATGAGTCCCAAAACTATATCCCTGGGAGGTAACAAGTAGCAGTGGTGATTAACCAGGAAAGTAATGCATCACAAAACTGGCAAAGTATCTGCCTCTGAGAGCCAGAGACATAAGACAATAACTTTTGGACTTGGCCTCAAACATTTTGCCTTCACCCTCCTGTTTTCTGAAACCGGTTTTTCTTGGCTTTTAGGACTCTGTATCTTTTACCACTGCCTCTTGTTTACAGCCTCAGGGCAGATTTCTTATCAGCCAGATAATGTCTTTTACTTTCGTAGGTAAACAGGTTTACTGTTGGAACCTTTAAATCTCCATGCATGCTGCTGCAGCCTCATAGGGTTTAGGTGAAGGACACAACTACCCTACTGGAATAGCAGGTCCATTCCATGTGGGAGAGGAAAAGGGGTCTGGATGCATACCAAATCCTATCACCCAATCTGGGGCGAAGACAATACATTGTGCTCAATCTTCCTGGACCTTCTGTAGGACTATCAACAGAAACAGGATTGTCAGAAATGCATAAAGTAGGCCTGAGACACATCAAAAACGAAGTTATCCCCTAGGGTAGCACAGGGGGAAAGTTGATTGCTAAAGAATGAGGACACTTCCTGTTCAGGCTCACGCTAAAAATACACTTTTTGGGTGAAGCTCCACAAATGGTCCTTTGAGGAGAGATGCTTAAAGCACCTGCCCTCACTTTGTTTCTGCGAGGTAATCTGCAATTGGGACAATGCCTCAATGCAGGACCCATAGTCACTACCATATCACCTCCAAACACAGGATCCAAGACCCCACTCAACCCTATCTGTTTTTTAATAAGTTGCTTTTGTGTTGTCCAAAGCAACTTGAATGGTGCTTCCTGAGATAAAAGAAAGGAAGACCTTAACTACAAGTAGTACCACCAGTTCTAGAACATTTTAGTGCAAGCTTCACTTTGACAGTGCAGTGACCAGTGATGTCGCCCAGATGACCACTCAACCTCGGATGAGGAAGAATCCATAACTAAAGTTGTCCATGGCTGCAGATGGCTGAAAGGATGGCCTCACAATGAATTGGAAGTGGACAATCTGCATTAGAGCCGAGACTCCCCTTTTTCTGGAGCCACTCTTTCTTCAAGCACCACTGAAGTGACCTCTTTCGCCATCTGGCTTGCAGCACCAACAAAATGCATGAGACCATGAGACCTAACATGAGTAGGACATTCAGAACTCGAGTATGAGCCAGAAACATTGAAATAATAACCTGAATATGGCTAATCTTCTGAGGAGAAGGAAATTCCTTCACACAGTTTGTGTCTAGCACTGTATCAATGAAGATCAACTTTGGCATGGGGACTAGGTGGCACTTCTGAGTATCCAATGTAAAGTCGAATTTGAGTCAGGGTGTACTAAAGATATTCATTGACTAGCACAGGGGATCCCACATTTACCAGTCAGTGATTCGAGTATGGAAAAAGTTGGATTTCTGACCTCGATAGTGATACCGACACAACCACCACCAGCACATATGAGAACACTCATATTGAGGTTGGCTGACCAAATGGTAGATGTTCCTAAGAGGGCATCTTTGTGGTAATGTGTTGGCGGCCCGTCCGGTCGCGGAAACAGCCCCACTGTAGTCACGGTCCAATCCCAGCGTCAACCTATGCTGTGATGTATGAAACAAGAAGTTACGCTGGTTGCAGTGACACTAAGCAGCCCTCATTTACGAACATGCTCACCAACCCACTGGGGTTTTAATTTTGTTGGCAACATGCAAACTATTCAAGTGGATTGATTATCCAGCACTATTGAGACCAGAAGGCAGCACACTGTCTCCGTCCACTTGGGAGAGTGTCACGAGTATTTGTTCAGCTTGGATCACTTTTGCTGTTTATGCCCGAGTCAGCCCATGAGGAAGTGCCGTGTTCGCACGAATCGTGTAGGGCACATTGACTTTCATTCATTATTTGGTGTTCCCGTTCCATTGAGCGCTGTCGCTGCAACTAATAAAAGCACTGAAAACTTACCTTCTTGTGAGAGGCTGTTCCTAAGAGGGCATCTTTATGGTGAAATATATGAATATATATATATAGCCACACGATCCAACCAATACAGGTCAAGAAAACAGCAAGCACTCCGATGTGAGAGTTGTTTCTTCAAAGTTTCCAAACCCCCCTTCACCCCTGACAGACGCGTTTCGCCAGTTAGCTTCGTCAGTGTCAGTTTGTGCAAACATACAGAAGCCATTTTTGTTTCATTTCATCAACATAGATGATGGTACCTTTCATGGAAACGGCGGCCATCTTGTAGTGTAGTATTACAAGTATTGTACCTTAGTTCAAATGGCTTATATAAAGTGCTCAAGTGCAAATTAAAGTAGTTGACTTTGACAAACTTTACATTAATCTTGTGCACACTGTAATTCTGTATCAAATTATCTATTCATGTATATACATTTGGAAAGAGGGATCTTTTATGGTTTTCAAGATTAGTTATGTAGGGGTGTATCCCCTAGTTTTACGTCGAATATTTACATTTCAACATTATGTCTTTCATTTTCTTATTGTTTTGTGAAGCCCTGTATGGGCTTAGATCCCAAAATTATATATGATACAGATATTTACATATTGGCATGGCACTCACCAGGGATTGAGCAAGCATAGACAGTTATATACATATTTACAAGGAATTCATCTTAAATCATACTGATGTAAGGAAGAAACCTTTTTTCATATGTACAATAAACACCAAGAGTATTGCCTCATTCTATTTTACAGGTGAACCCACATTTCTGCATCATTATTCAGGCCCCACGGTACCATCGTTTTTAGGTCCAGAATGTATTTTGACTCTGTGAAGCGGAGTGTCTTTTCTCTGTCACCACCACGTTCTGATTTTGTGACTTGGTCAATGCAGTAAAACCTAAGTAAATCCCTATTGCTTTTGTGAAATTCAGCAAAATGACGGGCTACCGGATAGATCTTATCATTGTTCGCGATAGCCCTCATATGCTCCAGGATTCTTAGTTTGGTGGGTTTGATGGTACTACCTATATAGCGATTATTGCAAGGGCACTCCAGGCAATATATTGTAAAATCAGAATTGCAATTAAGATGTTTCATGATTTTTCTGTTATGTTTACCCTCTCCTGTTCTTCCTGGGTATTCTTTTACTTTTTGACTATGCTTGCAGGCTTTGCATCGTAAGCACGGGAAAAAGCCAATGATCTTGTTGGTAGCTACAGTTGCTTTGGAGGGGGCGTAGTGGCCATGACCAGGTGATCTGAAAGTGCCTGGCATTTCCGGTAGGTGATCATGGGTCTCTCGGAAATATACTTTTTCAGAATGTTATCTGTTTTTAAAATGTGCCAGTTTTTCTTAAAGGACTGAACCAGATCTCCCGATTTGACATTAAAGGTGGTGATCATTCTGACCTGATCGTTGCCATTTTGCGTCTCCTTCACCAACAGGAGATCCCTTCTGTTGACGGTATCTGCTTTAGCGGCTGCCTGATTTAATAAGCTTTTTGAGTAGCCTCTAGCCTGAAATCTATTGCTAGCATCACTTTGGGCATCTCTAAAGTCTGTTTCCGCTGAGCAGTTCTTTTTTAGGCGCAAAAATTTGCCGTAGGCTACGTTTCTGACAAGTCTTTTCAGATGGTGGCTAGCCACGTGCAATATGGCGTTGCCAGCCGTGGGCTTCTTATAGAGTCTAGTATGGAGATGGTTATTATCCACAAACACTTCTAAATCCAGATAACATACACTACTTTCACTAATAGTGCTAGTGAATTTTAGGATCAGATTGTTATTGTTGAGCGCAGAGATATAATTCTCAGCCGAGGTTTTCTCTCCGCGCCAAACAATAAAAAGATCATCGATGTATCTAGTCCACATCAATATTCTTTCATGCCATTTTTCGTTGTCGCCTTCCCAGGCCTCGTGCTTCTCCCACCAGCCCACGAATACATTCGCGTAGTTGGGAGAGAAGCACGATCCCATGGAAGTTCCCCTTATTTGCCTATATAGCGGACCAGAGAATAGGAAAAAATTATTGTATAGGCAAAAACGCATCATACACAAAATCCTTTCGCTATGTGCCCGAAATTTCTCATGTTTCCTATCTAGGAACCACTTTGTCGCACTTAGTCCTTGTTCATGATCAATGCATGTGTAAAGATTTACAACATCAAGTGTTATTAATAGCATGTCGCTTTCCCAGGTTACACTGTCCATAATACGGAGGGAATCCTGCGTGTCTCTCACAAATGAAGGTAGAGCCTTCGCAATAGGGGCCATAAAAGCATCGATGAATTGGGAGGTGTTCTCAAGTAGGCTGCCAATTGCCGAAACAATCGGCCTCCCTGGTGGTCTTTTGGCATTTTTGTGGATTTTTGGCAGATGGTAAAATGTGGGGAGGACCGGGGAATCACATAGAATGAAAGAGTATTCCTCATGGCTGATCATGCCATCATTTTTCCATTGGTTTAGTAGTGTGCTATATTCTATGGTGCTCTTTAGATATTGTTCTCTTTTTACCATAGCATAGCACTCTTTGTCTCCCAATTGTCTTAGTGATTCCTGTTCATAATTGTCCTTGCTGAAGATAACAATATTCCCGCCCTTATCTGAGGGTTTGATCTCAATTGTTTTGTCGTCTCGCAGGGATTTTATTGCTTCCCACTCCTTCCTTGTTTATCAACAGAAAAAAGGGGGATTGAGGCTTTAGGGGCCGCACCAAGGGTCAAGTTCCTAATGTTTGTTATAATATGGGTGCAAATGGTCTGGGATACAACCCCCTAGATCCCAACATAGAACAAATGGGAATTTAGTGTCTAGAGTCTCATGCTGCTAAGCTGAGCTGCTGCCGGAGTCGGGGATTAAAGCGTGAACCTAAACTGTGTGTCATATGCTGTGAAGTCATGTGCTCTGGCCGCTGTGCCCCATCTGTGCAAGTAGTGTCAGCATTTAGTTATAGATACTTGGATGAACTTTTGTTTAGAACATTTTAGCTTGTGTATGGTGCTTAGGTGGTATTGTATAGGTAGTGCAAAGGTAAATCAATATGGTATTTGTGAAGCGCAAACTACTCACCCCTATGGGTGAGTAGATCTGGGTACCAAAGCGAGAGGTCAGTGCTGCAAAGTGAGATGGTCTGGCCACTGCGCCACAGCTGTGTGAAGAATAAATGTTGGCGAAGGTGCGGGAGTTGGCGTTATATGGCCCTAAAATAGCGGGCCTAAGTTGTAAGTTATAGGGTGGCTCTAAAAAGAGCTCTTGTGTTTATTAGTTGGAGCTACATATAGGTGCGGATGCACAACTTCAAGTTATTCAGGAAAACTCGGTTTCCTTGATCTATGAAGTGTACTCCATTACTTCTGTGTATATCCACCATATCAAAACGTATGTTGTTGTTGTATATGGACCCCATTTTGTAGTCTCTGAGGTATGCAGAGACAGCTTTGTTGAATTTCTTCCGAGATTTTTTAATCTGAAGACAAAATTGCATGGACCATTTATACTTCTGTCTTTGGCATATATATTGGAATATACAAAGACAATTTAAGGCAAAAGTAACATTTACTTTGGTGGGTTGATAATGTTCCGTGACCCATCCAATTATTATATTGCGGGGTCTATCTTAATGTCACATGTAAGTTAGGCGCGGAAGGGCACAGAGATGTTTTGAAGCCTAGGGAAGCGCCACCTTCTTGGGTATTGTTGACTAATTGTTCGAGGGGTTTGAGGCCAACTGAAGTCCACTATCGTCATACCACAAGTCTTTATTTAAATATGCAGGGTGGGCCTCTGCAGTCCCTGAAGCCTCAGTGGTCCAAGGCAGTGCCTTATATGTTCTGTAATCACAAGGGCAGTACTTATGGTGGAGTAGTGTGGCTTACTGGTTAGAGGCGGCAGACCCGACAGCAGAGGTCGGCCCGGGACCAGGGTTCGATTCCCGACGCGGCAGGGTCTTGGGCAATGGTCAGCGGACTCGATAATTCTCGCCTCGAAGCCTACTCCAACCATGAGTCCCACTCAGCAACTCTGGGCAATAGCTTGTTTAATCTCTACTAACGGCCCCATCAGCGCCGGGGATGCTTGTCTTCACCTTGGAGACGCCCAGGAGGGACCATCTCACAGGGAAAGCCAAGATGGGTTCCCCAGCGGTATACAGCGCCAGGACGCCCCTTTGCTGGGGCAACTGTGCGCTTTACAAGTATACAACATTTAACATTTAACATTTATAAAGTGATACACTCATAGAACTCTTGCAGTTGTACAATTACCCAGGCTTCATTTGTCTAATAGTCAGTTAGATTATGTTTAGTAGGTGCACTCTAATATTAAATAATGTTGTCCTTAAAATCTCCTATAAACAGATGATTTTCACAATAAATTATAGACAAGTGTTGTCAGAAAAAGAAGACCTATACACTCAGTTATTTATTTGAAAAAAAAGTAACCTTTATTAAAACAGAAATAAATAGAAATGTAACTTTAATAGAACAGTATAATAAAACAAATGTGAGTTGGATTCCAGTGGAAGCAGCTTAGGAAACCTGCAAGACAAAAATAAAACATAAGTATGTGTGCTATGTGGAAGAGGTAAAGAAAGGTAGTCCAAAAGAAAGGACCATAGTGAGAAAGAAAGGGAGGGGGAGTGGGTGAAAGGGAGAAGGGGAAGGAGAGTCAAAAGAAGAGAGGGAGGAGGAGACAGAGCGTCGGCCTATTGCGCACCGCCCTTAGTGTTTACCTTCCGTCACCCATTTGTCTAGGACACTGGGGTCTGCGAGAAAGAGTGTGGTTCAGCAAGTCCTTAAAATTAAATACATGAGGCCAGAGATTATGGGCCATATTATGAAGGAAGGGTGATAATATTATCGTTGCTTTGGTGTGAACCTGGGCTTCTATGGGAATTCACAAGGGCATATTATCAAACACTTATCGTCGCTTTAGCAGCAGTTTCCTGTCACTAAAGTGGTGATAATGTTATCGCCGTTCTTTGATAATATAGTCCTACATTATTAGCCACAGGAAAATTGCTGCATGCCCCTGTGCACCCAGGGTGCTACACCCAGCCCCTTTCCCCACACTGTGCTCAAATGTAGGTCTTGCACACCGAGGCTTCACTGCCCACCTGCCACCATTGGTGTGTTCCATGACGTGTTGGTGTAAGCTCCTGGTCCGGGGTACGTTTGTACAGTAGACCAGGTCTCCGGTCAGGGAAGGTGTCTTGATACCACGATGGAAGGTGTCAGAATGCCAGGGCATCATTGCGGGGTCAGCTCCTGCTCCGCCCTTCTTGTGGCAAATAATCAATGGAATGTCTAAAAAGGGAGAAATAATTTAATGGTGAAAACATCTAGAGGTAAATGAAGGTTTATTTCAAGCTTTATAGAAAATAGGAGTTGAGTGCATCCTTCGTTTTTAAAGTACGACCTACCAACTGTTAGTGGTAATCGTGGTTCAAAGAGGAGTTGGCGTGCATGAGAATACACAAGGTTAAATGATATGTTATACCAAGGTTGACATAAATGAGGAACAGAGCGCATGCTAGAAGCATGATGTGCACGTGTAATGCAGTGGCGGAAGCCTGTGTGCATGTACACTTAGTAACAAGATCACTACAGTGCCCGAAAAGCCAATGCCACATAGGGCAGCGCTGCCCACTTGCTTAGGCCTACAGTACGGTCCAGCAGGTCCTTAAAATTAGACCAATGTGACTGAATGAGGTCAGAGATCACATTATTACGCACAGCAACATCACTTTTTCGCACGTGCGCACTCAGGGTGATGTACCCCACCCCTGCCGCAGAACCCCCTTCAACACGTGTCTGTAGGGTAGCGCAGCCCGTAGGCTCAAGCCTACCTTATGGTACAGCAAGTCTTTAAAATGAGACAGAGATGTGACTGAATGAGGTTAAAGATGACATCATAACACATGGCAATATCGCGTATTCGCATGTGCGCAGTCTGGCTGATGCATCCCACCCCTCCCGCAGCACTGCGCTGAAGAGTTGTCTTTAGGGCAGGGTTGCCCACTGGCTCAGGCCTACAGTACGGTCCAGCAGGTCTTTAAAATGAGACAGAGATCACATCATTACGCACAGAAATATCGTTTGTTCACACCTGCGCAGCCAACCTGAAGCACCCCGCCCCTACGCCACACCGCACTCAAATGAAGGCCCTGTGCACCCAGGCCTCTCTGCTTACCTGCTGTCATTGTTGTGTGAGCAAACACTACAGGCAGCAGTGCTCACAATTCAGATTGAGTGTTGATTGCAGGCGAGTGTACACCTCATGGATCCCTTTCGTAGACAAGGGGCAGTAGGGCTCCCAATTTAGAGCCCGTGTCGATTGCCAGGATGGTGTACACCTCATGGATCTTTTTTTTAAAAAAAATGTGCATTGTGATATGCTCGGTGGATGCAGCATATCATTTGAGGTAGTGTGGAAGAAGAGGGACATGTGGCGTAGTGGTTATCCTATTTATACGTAAGCAAAGTGGGCTGGGCTTGTGTACACCAGGCCAGCATAGGGGTGTGAATAAATATTCCAGGGACTTGGGCATTGTTCAGTTCCTGCCTGGCCAGGAAGTGTACTTATGTGTGTTTCTTTTGTAGTTTTGTGCAATTTTAGATTAGTGTAGCATTTGTTGGGAGGGCGGAAACTAACGTTAATGAGATGGCATGTGAACTAGGATGTGCAGTCTGCCCTTGGCTGATGATGATCGTTAGAGCAACCAATACCAAGGCCGAAAGGCAGCACAATAATGTGCACACTCACACACCAGAGGCATCGTGTAACAGATATTTATTTTTTGATGGAACATTTTAGATGCATGGCAATCACAGGTGGAAGGCTAATGTGCAGAGCATGAATATTGATCAAGATGATTGTTGCATGTTGTGTGTAGTATAAGATATGTGTATACAGGAAAACACTTTTCAAAAAGGCTTTCTAAGCAGAAGAGGTGTCACTCAGCAAACACTGTAGAGAGAATGAGTAAAATGGGTGGGGTCGTACAAGTTTTACAATGGGAAATGTTATGAACCAATCAAATGTTTTTTTTAAGGTCTCATGGCAATCATGCACCAAGCGCAAGGAGGCCGTACCCGACGCGATTTTGAAAAAATATATTTATCATTATATATGTTTATTTCAGTTAGAAATATAAAAATGTTTGAAATAATTTACTTTTCACGTGCTCTCATATACTGTTAAAGTTATTAAGATATACTTTTGAGACAAAAAAAAAGGGAATGGCATACCCAGTGCAATGCTATACGTCTGTGACATGACATAGGGTCTGTCAGCGTGTACTCGTCGAATACGCAACATCGAAGCGCAGCAGGCACGACCCCATACGTACATGACATAATGCGTGGCTTGGTACTGCGTACCCGTTGGATACCAAAGTAGTATCTGGGGTGAATTAATGCGTATATGATTATACGCAGGACGAGGTGCCACAAACTCGTTCGATATGAAATGCACATCATTTACGAGTTTAGCAAGCTGGCCGATAGGATTCGTGTGGTGATGGAGCTTGGTACGCTAATGGTATGGGAGTGCAGATATAAAACATTACATGAATTTTTAAAGTAAAAAAAAAGTATAATAGAGTTCCAAAATATTTAAAAGTATAATAGAAAAAAAAAGGTTTTATAAACATTAAAATATGAAATTAACATTTAAAAACCTTCGAAATTCACAGAAAAAACCATAGGTTTTACAGATGTTATAATTAGGAATTAGCATTTAAAAAAACCATAGAAATTCGCTAAAAAAAACATTGATTTCAGGGATGGTATAGTTATTTGAACATAAAACCAAAGAAAATCGCCTGTTATAGTTAGTTGAGCTAACTATAACTTGCGTGCCCGCAATGCACTGCTGATGATGTCACATATTACATCACTCATGACATGGTCAGTGACATCACTGATGACATCTCAAATTACATCACTCATGACATCATCCAGTGAATGTGTGTTTCTGTAAAGTTTAAATATGTTGTTCATATATATGCCAAGGTGTAATGAAGAATGAATACATTTACAAGTGTCTAAAGGAATTACACTTTATGACATTACTGCACTTTATAGTATTTGCACTTTGCACACAGTTGTTCTATTACTTATTACTGGATGACCATAGGCTATACTTGCACATGATCTTTGGGTTTTAATCCTGCCACTATGCCTACTGATACACTATGTTTACAACTGAATCTATGTGCATTTGTGCTGGTATTTAATGTTGTGTAAATACATCATTGCTTTTAAATCAATATGATGATATATAACGTTTTTATATGTATTTGTGAAGCAGTGGTTGGCATTGATTAGGATTGGGTGCATTTTAACATAATATGTTAAAGCACTACTATATGGCGTTGAAGCCAGGAATAACACCCATCCTATGACAAGATTCTTTTTTAAACACTCTGCTTTTATCATTGCATATGTTGTAAAATGCTATACCTATCTAAGATAGTCTTTTGCCTATGGCCACCAGCACCAATGATCATGAGGTGAGGTGCAGAAGTTGATTATAATTGATGTTTATGCAGTGCGGTACGTTATGTGATCAAGGCCGCCCACGGTAGCCGAAACGCATCATACTGCCATGTTAACGCAATAAAATCTATTTTGAATAAGCACATACCGTTGGAGTCTGTGTCCGTGTGTCCCTGTGGTGTGAACAGAGCGCTTCATCTGGGATCTTTTTTCTTATATATATATATATATATATATATATATATATATATATATATATATATATATATATATATATATATATATATATATATATATATATATACAGCAATTAATATTATCATGATTATAGTTGTTGGTATTTTTATTATTGGCATTTTTACAGCTGTCCTTCCAACATCATTATCCTCCACCTCAGCCACTACTTCCTACCAGTGGAACAGAGTTTTTTTGTTAGCGTGCTCGAAATTTCCTTTTGCGCATGTGTTAGCGACTTGCCAGGTGCTTGCAATCGGACATGAGATTTTCAGGGCCGTTCATGGGAGCCATGAGATTTGCTAGCCAGCCACATGCTCCTATAAAAGTTTGTGGCCTCGAACACATCATTCGGGAACACCAGTAAATTCTGGAGGATGTTTTCTGCCGTACATGATTCCCAAATGCCAGGATCTACCGCAGTTGCAATCTGGGGAGGATTCTCTCCTCGAGAATCATCAAAAAACTTCCAGAAATTATGATTTGTAGTTAAAAACCTTCTCGGAAGCGCATGTGGCGTTGTTTTTTTTCTGCGAGGAGTCTCTTTTTTTACTTTTTTTCGAACTGGAAGGAAGTGCACCAGAGTCTCCAATGTCTTGTTCAGCAGGTTCCTACCAGTACTCTTGTTTTTTTTTTTTTTGTTTTTACTTTTTTTTGGTAATCCTCATATATCACAAATGGAACTCTTGATGGGACACTGGCTCCTCCATGCACTGCTGGCCGTTCTGCACCGACCCTCGTTAGTTTTGGCCTGATGCAAGTTGGTTTGCCCGTACCCTCAAGCAGCCACTACCTTCCCCTCCAAACTCCTTTTTTTTCGCCGATCTGTGTGCGCCCCTTGCTACTTAGGAGTACGGGGAACCAGCAGGGCTCCAGACAAATCATTGGAAAACCAATCATCGAGATTGCCATGCCACCAACGCTGCCCAAACATTCGTCACACTTCTGGGATCACATGCCACATCTGATTTGCAAGTTAACATAATCTGCCTCAGGCAATTAGCAAAGGTTGGGGGAGTTGGATCTTTCCATGCCCTACAAATCTCGCGCCTTGCTAAGAGGATGGTAAAAAATACAAATTTAGTGGGAAGGTCATTCACCTGATAGTTCGTAACAAGCCCAAACATGACTGTAAACCTTGGGAGTGCTATAGGCATTGAGAGAACTTCTTCCAAAAATGTCTTTATCTTCCCCCAATAGTCCGCTAATTCAGGACAATCCATAAACATATGAACATCGTCTGCCCTCAAGAGGCCGCACCTTGGGCAATTGTAGTCAATATTTGAGAATTTTGCCAATTTCTTCGGAGTTATATAGACCCTATACATGGTGTATATGTGATTCCTTTTCAGCGCAGCCGGCTTGATTACAGCATTTAACACCCTGAAGGAGTCACGCCAAAAATCCAAAAAGGGCCCGTTAGTCGGGGTAAGAGCATTACACCACAATTTACTGATTTCAGCCTCCATCACATCCTCCCCTTCTAACATTGCCGAATACCAAAAAGATATTTGGCTTTTCCACTTACCCCTTCTAGCTACCGCATCAAATTTAGGGTTAGGGGGGTTATTCTCATTGGGTATCCCAGATCTCGTTGTCCACCAGCCTGACAATTGGTAGTATTTAAACCGCGTCAGGGCCCCCCTAGTTAGATTGGACAATGTGTCCCAGCTTAAGAGTTGGCCATCTCCCTGCAGATCTCCCCACCTCTCCAGCCCTGCCTGCTTCAAAGGTAGTGACAGTTGATCATTAAGGCAGGCTGGGAGGCCTGGTGAGTCCCATGTGGGTGCCTGTGGCGCGTAATAAGAAATGTTTAGTACTCTTGTGACCATGTGGAAGGTGGGCATTTTGTGTAGTCAGCCAGTGTTCTTTCCCCATAGGCCTGCATCTCTTCTCTTTGTTCCCAATGCCTTCCTGCTCAGTGTTGGTGTTGTTGATGACCATGTGGCACTGCTGGCAGCCATTTTGTGCATCCAGAGAGTGTGGCCCTTTGTCATAGGGTTGCATGGATGATTGAGCAATGAGAAAGCAGGTTAATAACTTATTATTATATCTTTGAGGAAACTTCACTTATTTGCATTGTTTTTTTTTTATTCAATTAATTGGTAAAGTATAGATTTATTTTATATTTTTGAAAAAATCAATTTTATTTTTAGTTTTTTTCTTCATACCATTTTCTCTAAATCTGGCATCAGTCAACCCCATGTCTGCTATAGGACGCACACAGCAGTCATTGTATAAGGATTATCCCTACCATTGTTATTTGTCGGCTGCACCTCCCTGAGTGCCACATCCCACATCCCACGTGAGGGACATGAAGTGGCGCACTTAATGCAAACAGTTACATCTGTATGTTGTTGTTTTCAGTCTCTCTTATACTCCCTGAGTGTACAGTCAGTCATCATGAAAGTTTATGGTGCTTTGGTTTTCCGTTTTATAAATAGATACAATGTATTGTTAATTATTTATAATAAGAGTAAACAGTGACCACACTAAATGATATTGTGTTTGTTTGTACTACTAATTCAACTGCAACAATGACACACTTCACTGAAGTCCTTCTTGCTTCTTTTCTTTTAGGTGCACAAGAGACAATATCACCCTCAGTTCTGCCATAAAGAAGGCTTGTGAATGACGTGACGCGTGACCCACCCATCACCGACATCTCTTCAATTTGTGAAGCTAAGTGTCTTGCTAACTGACAGCTTCAAGATTACCCCAGAGAAATGTACTATCTGGAAAGTGGCCACTGAGAAGAAGAATGCGCTTATCACTACCACTGGTATGTCGCCCAAATCTTTTCTAGAAACAAAAACTGTGCCTGCCCCACTGGGCTCTGGGGAGCAAGCTGGGAGCAGTGCCCCCACATCAGTGGACCCACCACACTCTAGGCCCAAGCCCATGTCGGTCACAGAGTCAGCCAGTCTAATCATGCAATGCTGGCGAGCAGTGATGTTGAAATTGACTTATCGCAAAGTAGTGCCCAATTGTTGTAGGAAGCTCAGAGAAGTGGACGACAACAGCTGCAACCACCAGTAGTTCCTCCTAAAGTAGGAGTAGTTCAAGAAATTGTGCTTCGTGCTGAGGAAGTAGAGGAAATGGCTCTTTCAGAAGATCCACTGTCTCAAGATCTAAAGCTAGAAAAAAGAGGGTTAGTGGTGCATCATCTTCTTCTTCAAGCCTCCCTTCTGATGATCTGGACACCACTTGGATACTGCCTTAGTCTGAGAGTGAGACACACCATGAGACGAGGCCAGGGAAAAGGAAGTTTCCAGAAAGCCTTAGAGTTATAGAGGCAGATGTGGAAGAGGAGGATGACGACGAGCCAGTCATCATGGATGTTAGCCCAGCCCCAGTGCAGACTGATGTTACCTCATTCCAACCTCCTTAGGGCATGCTGCAGTGGCACCACAGATACAACCACTGCCAGCTGCTATATTTGGAAGGTCCTGGCAGCAACCTACATCCACAACCACCGCAGTAAAAGTAGGTACTACAGAGAGTTAAGCATCAAAAACTCCCACCTAACACCAGTTCATCGATATTGGCAGTGGCAACAGCATCAGAAATTGAGCTCCCGAGTTCGGAAGTTCTTTTTTTCAGTTAGCAAGAAGGAAGTAAAAATTGTCCTAAGCTCCCTTTGTGGAGCAAGTGTTAGTCGGAGCAAGTTTGGTACAAACTATGGTACTGGGGACACACAACCCATTGGAGAAAGCACCATATTCTCAGTTGAGAGGGGCACCTCAGTGGTCCAAAAACTGCAAGTAATGTTGGTGAAGGAGGTGAAAGCTGGCTGGGCAGGGAATTTGAGCCTGATCTGATCACAGTGGAAGGTGAAGAAGAGGAAGGAATTTTCATTACACAAAGCAGCCCATCACCCCAGCAGTGCAGTAGTATTGGCCACATCAGCAACATTGCAATGGCACATGACTCACGTTGAGACACCAAGGCAAGAGAGGACAGGGACTGCCCCACTGAAAAGCACATTAAGCCTGCCAGTGCCTGCTCTCAAGAAGTCACCGTCATCACTGGCAACAGAAAAGAAAAAAATTCAGGCTACTATTCCTGCCATGTTTAGTCCAGAGGGGCAGTATGAATGCAACCATCCAACGGCATATTTGTACAAATCGAAGCTGGCTAAAATGTTAGAGCTGGATTTTCTTCCTTTTTTCTTTTGTGGAAGAAGTGGTTTTAAAAACAATTATGGCAGCCATCTGCCCGAAATGGAAGGTTCCCAGCTGGTCCTTTTTCGTCAGGGTTGCTATTCCAGTGCTACATCACAATGTGCTGGAATTGCTTGGATAAGCTTTGCAATAGAGTGATGTTCACAGTATCCACCTGACAACAGACATGTGGACCAATTGCCAAGTGACTGATTACATGTGCTTCACTGCACACTGTATTTCTTTTGTGGGGACCTAGCTGCAGGTGTTGACACTGCTGAGATTTTTAATGGCTCAGAAGCATGCAACATTAGCCATGTTCGCCATGGAAAAATCCCACACAGCTGCAAACGTTTTGGAAGTGTTTAACAACAAGGTCTTTGAATGGCTGTGGCCAAAACGCTTAACTTTTTAAGTTTGCCATGGACAATGGTAGTAATATAGTTAAGGCCATGGCAGATGGTGGCTACTTAAGGGTCCTGTGTTTGGCGCACTTCATCAACATCATTGTGTAGAACATTCTCAAAAAAGACCAAGTAAGCAATTTACTGTAAACCTACAGAATAATCTGCACTCATTTTAGACATTCATTTAAAGCCCAGACATAGGTGTGGGTCAATCAGCTTGATAATAGAATGCCAGTTAAAGCACTTATACAGTAGATGCCAACACATTGGAATTCGATTTATATATTCATGAACAACTGTTTGAGCAGTACAGACCTGTAAATGAATATGTCATGCAAAGAGGGGATGCAACTGTGAAAGGCATGATGATCATTGAGCTGGGTCAATGCGACATAGTCAAATGCCTGACAGAGATGCTGCTTCCTTTTGAGGTGTTAACACTGGAAGTCTGCAAGGAAGACAGTACCATGGGCAACCCACCCCATTGTTGCACATGCTCCAGGAACTGCTAAAGGAGGTGTCTGTAATGTACACAGATGTGGAGGAAAAATATATGTGTATGACTTGGAGAGCTTAATCCTTTGCTGGTCTGTTGATACAAGGGTGCAAAGAGACATTGTGTCATCCAAACATTACAACGGTGCCACATTTCTTGATCCACGGTACAGACCAATACTATCCACTTTCATTCCTTTTTCCGACGGGATGTTGGAAAATACAAAACATGCATAGCTGGGCAAGGCAGTGAGCTAGAAAAAGAACAGCCCACTCCTCCAGGGCACACGTTTTGCAGGGCAGCCTTCAAGTTAAGTGCCTGAGGGCAGTGCTGTTGGCTCACAACAGCCAAAACCAACAACAAGAACATCATCAACAACAGGAGCATCAGCCCTAAAATCTGCAGCTGAGTGGTTTCTACTGGCAGGGCATAAGCCCAGTACAGAGGCAAAAGCAAAAGAGGTTGAGCAAGGTGGAGCACCAGCAATGGCCTTTGTGCTGGTGGTCCAGGCCTATCTGGTAGATGCAATAGAGGACTACCTTGATCATAACCCATTGGTGTATTGGTATGGGAAGAGGTGCCAAAAGCAAGTGCTTAGCAGGCTATCAATAAACTATCTAGTAGCCAGTATCTCCGCTGAACGTGTTTTCAGTGCTGCTGGTACCATTGTCATGGTGAGAAGGACCGGTCTCTCACCCCAAAACGTGGAGAGATTAACCATGATCAAAATGAATCAGTATTTTATACCACTAGTTTACTCCACATCTGAAGTATGACAGGAGGAAGATAAGGGAGACTCAGGTTATGGAAGCAGCGTGTTAGATTATCTACTTCTTGGTGAACCATCAGAGTTTCAGGACAAGCTCTACTTCGCTGATTACTAGGCCTAGGCCAACAATAATGGAACTTTCTCTCTCAGTCTCTAGTTTGTTGCTGATCTACTTTCTTTCTTTGACACCAAAAAGAAAAAAGATATAGCTTGGGGAACATTATTATTTACTTTTATTTATTTGTGTCTGGTTGACTAATCACATTATGCACATGATGATGCTGCTGTTACGGTTAGGCTACATATTATTGTTATGAATCATGCTGATAAATTGATGGTCATGACAGTTGCAAGTTTGATCAACCCAATATCAAGAGTTACATGCAGCAACTTTTTGTGTGATTTTTTTGTTGTTGTTGTAAAATTGCCCTCATCTAATTGTTCTTTGACATTCCAGGCATATTATGTCATGGGTGAGTGCAAAAGGGACTATTTTCTTCTCCTCTCTTTTATCTGTGATGCCTCTGAGTCTTCTTGGTGCCTTCCTTATGCAATTTAACTTCTTTCTCCTTGATTCTTTAATATAATTTTTGTTTTTCAATCTACAGGCCCTCTTACCCTGCACCATACTGAAAATACAATATAAAATACTCACGCTTACCTTATCGAACCACAACCACCAGGTACACAAGATTGATGGCCAGTCCAAGAGGAATGCAGATGCAGCTCCCAATTTGGCAATACAGTATCATTTTTTCTTTTAGCAATCATTAAAACTCTGTGTGTTGTTTATGTTTACTTGACTCCTACAGTGTTTTTATTTTATATATTTGATATCTTTCAAAGCTCAATACAACATAACATTTGGAGATATAATGTAACTTGGATGTCTCTGGGGGTAGACGAACAGTTTTATTTGGTCTACCTGTGCTACTGATCATTCCTTCGTTTCTTTTTCCTCCCATAACAGATTTATGATGGCCGGCTGCTCGTTAACAAAATAAATGTTGTTCTTGTGTCGTGCTGGTCTTTGGCAAACCTTTTCCTCAAATCCTCCTTCCCGTCCAGTCATCGAACCCCTAACCCTCTTCCCCTGAGCTATGTGATTTATTGAGGTATTACTCATTCTAAACCATTAATTGATCAACACTTGCTGGGGCGGATGTGGTGAAAGCAACACCAAATCAGTGCAGGGCAAGGATCTTCAGCTCTAAGTTCAGCCCACACTGGCGATGTTAATTTATATTAGCCACCCACAAACAGTATTCAATATTTTTTTCAGAGGAACATAATTACTAGCATCAAACTTCAGGCCCTGTATCGCGTCAAAAGTTATGCTTGTCCACTTTGTAGCTAGAGTCAACTTCATTTTGTAACTTTTACTAGCTCACCATTCTGATTAATTCAATTTAGCATTGCTCATCATATTTTCTCTATTTTCTCTCTTCTTCTTGTGTGCTAGTAGTCTAGTCTCTGGTGACTGTCTTCATAAAGCTTGCATATAATAATGCCATTAACTCTAATTGTTTTCAATTGTTTAGTTCCCTGCGAAGAATAATCCTTATCCTACAGTTTGAGTTTGGCTAGGAGGGAGTGGGACTTCGCTTCTTATGCCTTCACTGTTAAACTAGTGTGCTAGCAGGCTGATATTACTACCACCACCATGGCACCTTGGGAAACCATGCAGCCCTTGCTTCATATAATCAGGTATGAGAAGAACTCTGGGTGATTCACTGTTGAACTGCAATAGTTCTATATACAATGGAAATTCACACCCACCCCTTTCGAGTCTTTAGGGGTTTAATAAAGTTGCAGACTGCAGATACTAGGAGATAGTAGTAGGACAACGGAGGGTACCACATTTTGTTGTTGTTACAATATCAGCAGATTTAAAAAACTGGATATGGAAAAGGCAGCAGTGTGTGTAAAACAGAAACCTCCCAAAAAAGATTTAAATCATAACTTACAACTATAAAAAATTTATTTACCTAACAAATATAAATAACCTAGTAAACCCACAGCTAGCCCACCCCCTCTATAATCCTAACCAATGTCCCAAGTAGTGTCCCAGTCCAAAAATGAAATTGTCCTTAAAGGCAATAAGAAAATCCCTAAAATTCCCCAACTCCTACATTCCCACCCTTTCCCCAATAAGTCCCACCCACCCAAAAAAGATTAAAGCTTCCTTTCTTGCCTCTCCTATGTGTCCAGACACTTCTCCTGCCTGGCTTCCAGGCACACCTGCCTCTGCAGAATGCAGTGGAGAAATGCTTGAACATAGGGAGGAGCTGCAGTGGTGGAATGGCGGTCGACGTCTGCCTTTGGACCGTGGCAATAGACTACCAGAGGCACTGGAGCCTGGCTGGGGCCGGGGCGTTTGCAGCTGCTGCTACCTCCTCATCCTCCTCGGTTACCAGCCACCGGTACTCTGCCCTGATGGCCTCCAGCATCCTCTGCCGGGTCTGGGCAGCTACCTCCTGCCTGTTAGGTGGTGTCGGATCAGCAGGAATAGATATATCAAGAAATAAAAAAGCAAAATTGATAACAATGCTCTTAGCAAAACACATAAAATTATATAGTGGCACAGCAGCAGTACATTTGCTGGTATCCTCGGGCCATTCAATTTTGATGTGATTAGAGTTTCAGGCATTATGCACTATGGACTATTCAGGTATTCTTCTCTCTCTAGGTGAGCTAAATTAATGTAGTCATGCTAGCTCAGCTGGTGCCCTAGACCAACATAGTTGTGTTCTGTTACTTTGCTAGAGCCCGCAGGTAGGGCAGCTGCACTAGACAATTATGTCTTATTCCTATCATGGCCATGCTCTGTTAATTGCCTAAATGTAACCCTGACTACAAGGCAGATGACTAGTTATTCACTATGAATGATATGAGTCACATGAGATACTACTATCTAAAGAAGACTATTACTCATACAGACATCCTCCTGTGTGCCCATGGGAAAAGCAATGCACTGCAGTATAGGGAAAAAAATAAGGAACAGGATATTGTATGTGGCATGTTCATCACAGACTATCCCATCCACAGAATGCAAAGTCACTTACTCTTAGTCCCACTTTACTCCCTCGCCTCACCCTGCGCCATCACACTTGACATTACTTTTTTTCCAACAAAATAGATTTGCTTGGCAGTAAGTAAAATAAATGTTAACTTAGTTTACTGTAGGTAAGTTAGAGGAATTAGAGGATAGGTAGATGTTTTACTGATAATCATCATCAAGTGCCTAAGCTTTTGCTAGTAGTGAGTCACTTTGTTTGATAGTTGCTGAAAGGGAAAAATTTGAAGTGAAATAATCTGTTATGGAAGCAATAATAAAATATTTCACTTGGCTAGAGGAGAGTGACGCATGCATAGAATGTTTATTTAAAATTTTATGGAAGGCTGAAGCAGAAGAAAATTAGAAACTGAGACTGAGTGGGCACTGGGAGTGAAGGGAAACACAACTATTTATTTTTTGCATAGCTATGAAATTTGAAAAGGGGTCTATACATTGAAAATGTAACCATGCAGTCGATAGGTCCCTCAGGGGTGACACTGCTGAAATGCCAAGGGTAGGGAGGGAGGTGATTGATGATGATGGGTGGGAACTAAGAAGGACACATAATATATGTCGCACTTTAAAACAACTGTGAGTCAAGGGAGTAGTCTGAAATACCTTCTAAACTCTTTGAATCACAAACCTTGATAAAAACCATTCTAAGCAAGTAAAGGTGAGAAGAACGCCACTACAAAGGAGCACCCTAGTCCCTTGTCCCTTGTTTATACTTCTTCACAGGGATTTTTCCATTCTTCATTTAATTGCTCTTCTAGTATTTTTATTCTTCGCCCTTGGCTTTGCTACTCACGGTATAACTTTTACATTCTCTCAATCCAGTCTTCACCATTGAATACCATCCATTCATCCATATATCCATTCATCCAAAAATGGCTCTCAGTCTCAATGAACCTTTCACCAAGATAATTTTGTCATTTACCTATCTATGCATCTTTTAACTCATCAAACTCACCGGAGGATTCCTTTCACACACCCAGTCAGGTATCCTTTCACCCTCATACTTTCACCCATCCAGGCAGGCATCCTTTTAACTTTCATCCATCTTTCATCCACCCATGCTTCCTATCAGCCACCTTTAGTATATGATTCCTTTCACCCACACATCCTTCTCTCCCAGTCATAGTACATTTTACCTGTCCTTTCTCCTTGTAATCCTTCTTTCCCTTTCCATCAACCAATCAAGGACTTTATGAAACTCTCTCTGCTAAGTTGAAGATTGAAGAGGCCATTAGTTACTCTACTCCCACTGAGTTGAGTAAGTAAAGAGGTAAGTAAATAAAGAGGGGTGTGTTCAACAGTTTACTAGTCTCAACAGTACACCCTTGCAGTACGTATATAATTAATTGTCAAAAAGCAAGCAATATGACTTACAACCGCATGCCACTGCCACTGGCTCACCCCCTACCACTGCTGCATCTGCTAAACTAGCTGGCGCCACCATCACTGCTGGCCCCGGCACTGGTGGTAGGTGCAGCCAGAAACACATTGCACATTTTTTAGAAGCCAGATATGCCTTCCCCTATTTATTTCTTTTTATAGCAAAATATACCAGACACATCAATACAATTGGATACAGACAGTATCTTCTATCAAAAATATCAGGTTGGGCATCATGTTGGTGGCAAATTTTAAAAAGCCTCAAGACAAGCTGTAAAGGAGTGGCTAGAGCTATTGATGATTTTTTGTTTTGTTTAAGAAATACAAGAGTGGACAACTGAACATATGGTCTTAATTGGCAAATGCTATGGGGCCATCGTCCTCATACTTCCTTCCAGCCATGGTGCACTGTCATCAGTTACCCAACTGCTGCTAATAATACTAGGTCTAGCTAAGAAGACACAACGTTGGGGCATCCAACATGACCATGGCCACTCACTCATTTTAACGATTGTGTAGAAGAAAGTAAAAGAAAGCCTTCTCATCTTACCAAACATGCATAGAATACCTCACATGGGCATGCAATCTACACGGCAGAGTAGTAGTACCAGCAGTAGTACGTGACCAATGGGTTTTCTGAGTCTTACAGTATTTCCAGTAAGCAGTCCACAACATGTATAAGAGAAAAGAAAAGGTGACTAACAAAGAAGAAGAAAGGAATCTACAGGCAGACTAGTACAGAGACAGTTTGAAGTTAAGTACAGACACTAGGAATATAGAAAATAAGTAAATAGGATAATGCAGGGATAACAAAAATTTTGAAACAGATAGATCAAATAGGATTTGGAAAATATTCGGAAACGGGTAGAAATAAATAATTCAAAATAAGGAGCGGTAAAAGCTAGGGTAATACATTTTAATATCAACAACAGGAAGACTTATTTGGGCCAACAGAGCCATCAGCTGAGAAACATTCTGACTGGGAGGCACCTTCATCTACCTCACCCACCTCAGACCTGTTCTTGCCCCTGGATGTTGATGTAAGACATAATTCAAGAGACAAAAATGATAGGTGGTAAATAAATAATCTCTCCAAAAGGATTTTTTGACAGGAAAATGCAATCACAATAACAGTGAAATTTTTCTATAGAATATCGACTAGTAGTAGACTAGTATCGCAGACCGTCCTACCTTTTTCTAAGTTTCCTAAACCTACCTAGCCCAATTCCTTACTAATAAAATAGCACCATATTATGTTCGCTTCTTCTCCTCTAATTCACAATCTCAACCCCCTTAGACGGGCCAATTCAGTAAGTTTGCATTTTATTTTCTTTAAATGCACAGATGGACGCATGCTCATACACCAAATTGGTTGGTTGCTTGTCACTGTACGAGCCACAAAAAAGGTTCTAAGAACTGAAGTGACTACTAACTACCACAGGAAAAAAGAGTCTCTGCATTACTTAAGTTCTTACATATTTAGTGCAAGTGAGTGCCAACAAGTACGATTAAGTAGCACCGAGCACCTGTCTAGAATAACAACCACATAACATAATATTTGTAAACTTAACTTACCTGCATGTGAGCTGCATGCTTGCTATTTGGGAAAAGAATATTTACTACAACATAGAACACTCAAGTAATGATAATATTAATAATTAGCTACTCACGGAGCCCCAAAACCTCAACCCCTAGCAGGTCCAGCAGGTCCTGCTCTCGGTCCAGGAGGTCAGACCACCGGTGCATCATCAGATTATGGGTGCGCCGGACACCAGAGCAGCGATACACTGCCCTGCACACCCTCGCCCAGAGCTGATGCCACTGCTGGAGTCTAAACCTGGACTCAGGCCTGCTGTGTACTGTCAGGGTGGACTAGAGCTGGCGTTGGGCATAAACAACCTTTATATCAACACAGTATCTAGTTGCAACCTTTGTCATTTTCCCTCAGAAATTAGGGTACCAAAGTTAAAGTTTCTTTAGTCCTTGTGATTTATTTCCCTTTTCTTAAACCTTTTCAGAAAAGCTTGTAACATAATCATGTCATTGTTCAAGGGCAACACTTAGTGGTGAAACACAAAATAAAGACATAGGTTGACATTCATTTATGTACAAGAAATCAATCAAAAACCTATATTGACAAATTTAAAATATAAATTAACAAACTGACATCGTCAAATATGTGACAAAAACAATGGGTGTATTTCCTTTGACCAGTCCTGTATTCTCATGCTCACACCTGGCGGATAGTTCCTTTTCAATTGTGTTTAGTGTATCCTGACTCTGTGTGTAACCTTGGGGTTGCAAGCTTAAGGCATTATCAAGGAGAAAGGTATTCCTTTTTAAAAATGTCTCTCAAACAATATCAATTGTAAATGTGAATATTCTTTCCCCAATGGCCTCGATCGGTCAACGCATTTAAAACCCCACTTGATTCAGGGGTTCTCCTCAGGACATGGACTTGGTCATGTCTGTCAAATGTAAAATAAACAAATGTTTATAAAGGAGTTATGACTCAGAATAGATCCTGTTGATACACTACACTCTATTCTAAATTGCAGTGTACCTTTAATAGTGTCAATGTCGAGTCCTCATATTTAAGGTGTGGCCACAGTAAATAATTTTGAAAAAATGAGTTCCTAAATACAGGAATTTACCACATGTTAATGTATGCATATAAAATGAATTTAGGTAGGGTAATGGATGACTGACACAATGCTTACACTCTCCTTTTGCTTCAAAATTGGGTATTGTTCACCCTTCGTACAATCGTAGTTGAGTTAAATGCCTGGAAAGTGATGAGCCGTTTGTTAGATAAATTCTTTGTTAGAAGCATGTTGATTATGCGCTTTATATTACAAACACACAGGCACTTACTGAGCGTACCAATCTGTTGCTGAATTGGTGACTTTTAGCTCTTAAGGCCGCTATACCGTTGAACTCGCCTTCAATCGTTTGTGTAAATCAATTTGTAATACGGCGTTCCTACTTCTGTCTCGTTGCTACTCGGTTGTGAAATGATTAACCGGATCTGAAGGAGACAAGGATGTTAAGTCAATTGAAAAAAATTAGTGGATTGTATCCTCTCTTTGGAAATGCATGATGGATGTTGTAGTACTTGATTTGTGACATTCCAGACTTGTGAAAAACAAGTGGGTTGTTTTCTCTTTTTGAAAACACATGGTGTTGTAATATTTGGTTCATGAATCAAGGTGACAAAGAGGTGCATTTTTGTCTTTAAGGTCTGTTGATTTCCATCATTTCATTGAATCCCCTCATTACTGTGTTGAACTTCATTATGAGGTATGCCTCCTTTCTCAGCAGCAAGGTTTCAAGATCGCCAACTCTGGGATTTCTAGGAAGGGCACTGAGCACAGTCCACTGAAAATCTCTTTCCGTGTGGCCCTTCTCCAAGAAGTGTTTGACCATCAGCGCTGTGGGGATTAACCTCCTGGTTTGTTTTGCCTATGTATATTTTCTTGCAGGGACAGATTACTGCATAGACCAGATTTTTTTGTTTTGCAATTCAGGAATTTGTTGTGCCTCTATTGGGTCTGACCATCCATGAAGGTGGATCCCTCAATAGTAGAGTTACACACTGTACAGTTTTTCTCATCTGTGATGCCCTTGGATCGATTTAAAGTTTAGGAGTGCTCGTAAGTTGTCTGATCTTTTGGTGTGAACATCACAAGAATGGATCATGTGTTGTATAATGATTTTATTCTTTTTTCAAAGAAAATAGAGGTGGCCCGATTCCTTGGACTGCTCGTTTAATCAAATGCCAGTTGTTGAGAAAAAAATGTTGGAAGACATTGGTATGTGGCCCGTATATTGAGACACAAACTAAACATTCAACAGGTTGTTTGTTGTTTTATGTTAGTAGGTATTCTCTGGGTGTGAACCATGCTCTCTTCATAGAATGTTTCAGTAGTTTATGTGGATATCCTCTATCCTTCAAATCCCTCATCAGTCTGTCTGCATGTAGCTCATAGTCTTCCCTTCGTGTACAGTTGCGCCTGACCCACAGAATTTGCCATACAGCAGGTAATCTTTCAGATTCCTGTGGTGGGAACTGCTATAATATAGAGCATTGATCTTATCTGTTACTTTAGTGTGCAAAGCGGTAATTAATCCGGTCGGGATGCTCTGACCACTACATCCAGAAATGCAAGATTTTTGGTGTTGTGCGACAAACTGAATTTGATGTCTGGTCCAGTTGTTTACCCTCTCATGAAATTCAATCAAAACTTCCTCCTTCCCCTTCCAAATGCACCAGACATCATCTATGTAGCAATACCATTGTGCTATATGGTTAATGAATGGGTTGTTGTTGTAAATGTATTTATTTTCATACCTGGCCATCAATAGCACTGCCATTTCTGGGGCAAAGGGACATCCCATCGCAGATCCCATTATTTGAAGGAAGAAGTCCTCTTTGAAAATAAAAAAACAAGCGCTGCCACTTCAACCTCCCAAAACAAGGCCTGGGACTGCACCCCTTTCTGGTGCCACATTCCGCTAGGAAAGCGGCTCCTTGTTGCAGTCTTTTTTGAGGCACCCCTATCTGCCATAATGCTGGGGGGCGAAAGAGAGAAAATGTAGAAAGTATAGAAACAGGAATGAGAGGGACAGAAGCAAAACAAATTAAGAAGGAAGTTAGGTTGAAAATCCTACATCGGATCTACATAACCGAGCCTCGTCTGGTTAAGAGGGGACGGGGAGTGAGTGGTGATTGTAAAAGAGGTTGTGGTGAGCTGGGAACCTTCCTCAATGTACTGTGGCATTGTGAATATGTTAGTGTGTATTGTCGCAAGATCCATGAGGTAATGAAAGAGGTGACAGTGATAGAGGTTCCGTTGGAGGCCTGTCGGTGCTTGTTAAATGTGTGGGAGCCGACTGATCTGAATGCCTCGCAGAAGCAATGGGTGACCCTGGCATGTATGGTGGCAAAGCGGAACATTGCACAACTGTGGGGAGACGCCCGAGCCCCAAACCTCTCCAAATGGTCCGACGACCTAGATTGGTGTATGATGCGTGAAAATAATGTATATGTTGCTAGGGGTTGTCCGGGCAAATGGGGGAAGGTCTGGGGACTCTGGAAAACATACAGGGGTGACCTTTGTGAACCGCCTGCTCCTGTATCTGCATTGGAAATGTCTGACTCTCCTTTATCCTAAATGTGATTATTACTGTAATGTATCCTGTGATGCGACGAAAACCCCCATGCTATGTGACTCACCCGGCGTGCACAGATTCTTGAATCATGTTTTCTTTGTTCAATAAAAACATTTTTTTTTTAAAAGAAGGAAGTTAGGAGAAAAATTAATTTACAAAACTCTCCAAAAACACCCAAAAAAAGTAGAAAAAACTGAAAATACAAACTTTGAAAGCCAAAGGGTAAGATAATAAAAAGAAAAGATGGGAAAAAAGTTTTAGAACACAAGGATTGAAAAGATTAAAGATGAATCAAAAAGTAGGCCCCAGCACCATAAACAGAGGGAACACAGGGATGGTCGACCAGGCATTCAGGCTGCTTCTCCTTTATTGGAAGGTAGTTGTGATTGGCAAGGGCAGTCTGAATCTCACCTTTATTGACTTAAATAGTGCATTTGATCTTGTCCCCCTTGAACGGCTGTGGCAAATACTGGGTGAGATGGGGATCCCCCGCTGATCCTCAACCTTTTGATTCAATTACACAAGAGCAAATATGCACAAGTGAGGTGGGGGTCCCAAGAACAGAAAACAGACAGGATCCCAGTAAACATGGGGGTACACCAGGGCTGTGTTATGGCATCCACCCTGTTCTCTCTATACGTGAATGGGGTGGTCAGCTTCCTCCAGGAGGTTCCAACTGATGCCCCGGCCCTGGCAGGAGGTAGGGTACCCACTCTCCTGTTTGCAGAAGATACCCTGCTGATCTCTAAGACCCCGGCAGGGTTACAAATACTCCTGGAAAGATTTCATCTTTATTGTAAATCGAGGGGACTGATCATTAATACTTCCAAGACCAAGCTTATGACATTTAACCCCTATAGATCATTCAGAGATAACCTCACCTTAGAGATAAGATAACCTCTCCACCTGGAGAGAGTTAGCACGTTCGATTACCTTGGTATTCGACTCTCTGGAAAAATGCATTGGAGACCTCACATTGATAAAATGCTTTTGAACCATAAACGTGTGGTCAGGGCACTAGGTAGAGAACATCGCTCTTCGCAGAGCAGACCAGTGGCCCCGGCTCTCACGATTTATGCTGCAAAGGCAGTTAGCTCTGCCCTTTACTGTGCTGAACTATGGGGTTTCGACAATGTAGAAGAAATCTGCAGATCTGAACATAAGTTTTTGAGAGACTTAGTGATGCTTCCCTGCAATGTACCACTGAAACCCTAATGAGTGACATGGGCAGACGCTCATTTAGAGGCATTGCTAGGCTGCGCCCTTGGCTCTTCTGAGTCCGCCTATAATAACACAGAACACACAAGTAATAATAATATTAATAATTAGCTACTCACGGAGCCCAACAACCTCAACCCCTAGCAGGTCCACCTACGGCGGACTGCTGAATTTTCTAACTATGCCGCTGCCCTCACAGAGGTACAGAACCTAGATGGTAATCAAAGAGTCAGATGGATAAATAATGTTAAGAAATCACTTATCACCTTTGGCCTTAAGGTATCATGGGAAAGTTGAAACCCTCCCAGCAAGGATGAGCTTAGAAACACTCTATTGGGCCTGGGTTGACATGCAGGAGCTCAGCAATCCCAAAGCAGGAAGGCACAGAACATTTTTACTCACTTAAGCAGCACATATGCTGGGAACCATATCTGGATTTCATCCAGATACTACGAGATAGGGCGCTTTACATACAGTTCAGGGTAGGCTCACTTTTGGTCCATGAATTAACTGCAAACTGGAGCCCCCCTACCAGAAAATTGCGGGCTGTCCCTGTAGTGAGGCATCGAAAGAGAGTGTGGCCCATCTCTTGTTTGCACGCCCAGCATATAAATCAGCAAGATCCAGATGCCTAAAACCCATCTGCAGACAACTGGGTACTTCTGACCATTGTGCTGCTTTGAGTAGTTTGAAGTCAGATACAACAACTCTCTTTGCTTGTGGCGTGGCTAAGTGTCTGAGCTGCGTCTGGATAATCAGATATAAATCCCTATGCAGGGCGGTTTGACGAAACATCCCATCTTTTATTTGAGCACAAATAGCTTGTTTAAATTATAATGCACCGTCGTATGAAATAACTATTTTAAATGTAAATGTCCTATTTTAGTATCTAAGGAAGGAACCAAATCAATTTTATTTTTGAATTAAGGACTTGTGTGATATAGTGTGTTACTGTTATTGATATGGCAATGTGACAACCTATTATGCTCTGAAGGCGTTGCATATTTTTATTACTACTGCGGTTTGTAAGAATGATTGATGCTTTTTTTATACTTGTTATCAAAATAAAGCTATTTGACATGACACAAACAGAGTGAGAAACAAGATGGCTGTGTCATATTCACGAATTAGGTGCCCACTTGTCTGCAAACACCAGTGAGGTACAGAAAATTACAAATTTTCTAGACCTGAAGTTACTATACCCTGATGATACTGTTCAATGGCAAGGATGCCCAGTGCTTTACATATTTTGGTAAAGTCCTTTGTCTCATTGCTGGGTAGCTTAGACATGTCCACAAATGATGGGAAATTGCACATAATGGCGTGTTGTCCAGTCAGGAGAAATTTGTTGACCCTAAGGAATAAAGGCCAGTCTCTGAGCTCTCTTCAGAATTTTAGTTATCTTGGTGTTACCTTTGATTCAACAGGCTCTTGGCAACCCCAGGTTAACCCCTTCACTGCTTCTGTCGGCCAACGGCCATCACAAGCACTACCTCCGTAGTGCTGCACACGTCCGTTGGCCAACATTGCCCCTCCCACCTAATTAAACCACCGCACTGCGGCGGAATTCGCGCTGTGGTTAAGCGGGTAATGCAACTTATATGAAACTAGGCAGGGTGGCTCGGTCTTTACTTACTCTTGTGCAGAGAGTAGGTAGTGTTTTATTTCCCCCTATATCAAGATCTATAACCTGCAGTGTGTTCCTACAGCGTCATATGGAGCTGAAGTGTAGGAGTTTCATAATGCTTCCTCCATAGAGGTGGAAGAAAATAGGATTTGTTGGTGGCTCTTGAGTCTTCCTCAGACTAGTTTACATTTCATCTTGCACTCGGAATTAGATTTGTTATATGTTCCAAAGGTGGCCCCATTCCTGCTCTGGGTTAGCGAGTAGTCAAAGACTGAGGCAAGTTTTAATAGAAAGGTTATTTTAGATTGTCTTGGCTTAGACAAGGGTTTGTTAATACCCTGGGTGAAATATGTTTGCAAGTTCTTTACTGATATTTGTCTCACCGAAATGTTTACTGCCCCAGAAAATCTCATAAGAGGCTGGTGAAGTCCCATCAAGAAGAGTGCTGTCTCTCCCAAAGAAGGTAGGAGCTTCTTAGTAAACACTCTCGGCCACATGCATCAACCTATTTAGGAAGTGCAAACGGTGCGAATCGGTAAATTCGGCCTTTTGCGATTCCTAAATAAGTTTTTGGGATGCATCATGCATTTTTGTGAAATTTGCAATTTTTAGCAAATTCCAAAAATGCAATTGTTTTTAAAGAATCGCAAATTTGCGATTCCTTAAAAGCAATGCATGATTGTGTTTCAAATTGCGAATTCGCAATTAGGGGGTGCAAATTACCACGAGGGTGAACCTTGTAGTAATTTACAAAAATGTATTAAAATGCTCAAAATTGCATTTTAAAACACTGTCATGTTACAGATACACATGTCCTTAGGACATGTGTGTGTGAAACATGCACTTCAAAATACATTTCAGGGGTGCAGGCCATGGAATGCACTAACATTTTGCGAATCGCTAATTGAAATTCGCAAAATGTCAATGCCTTCCCATTGATTTCTATGGGCCTTTTGGCCCATAGGAATCAATGGGAATTGCGAAATCGTAAATTAGAATTTGCATAATATTTGAGATTCGGTAAAAATTGCGATTTTTACCGAATCGCAAATATTATGCGATTTAAATCATGCATCCCATTTTGCGATTCCCTAAAAATCGCAAATAAGGAATCGCAAAACCTTACAATGATGCATGTGGCCGTCTTCCTAATTATCTTATTTTGTTTAGCATCGGGAGAGACAGCATTTTATTTATCTCTGGAGTTTTAATGGTGGAAGAGGACTCTTCTTTTTAGATTTAGGGAAGGCATTGTTTGGCACCCTTTGCATTTTTCTTATGGGGAAAAGTCCTAGGGCAGTAATATATCGGCCTGTCCTTGTAATGGGTCGGCTGAGCAATCTTTGTTGCATTTTTTTTATTTTTTATTTTCTAGATAATTGTTTTTAGGCTGTCTCAACCATATTCTGAAACCACTTGACTTAAAGAAATGCAGAGATGCCTTAATGTATCTTTCGTTGTTAAGAAGTCCTGATTTTTGGTATACTGTATGCAGTTTCCTTAAAATGTCTGTAAGGAGTAAGAAATCAATGGAAATTCCTCTCCTTAAAAAAATCAATCTTGACCCTGACATACCGTCTAGCTACTGACCCATCTCCAGACTTCCTTTTCCTGCCAAGATCATTGAAAAAATCATGAATACTGATCTTACACAACTTATCAAAGAGCATGATCTGTTAGACCCAACCCAGTTCGGTTTCAGATCAGATCACAGTACAGAGACTGTGCTCATCTAAGCTACTGATGAACTTAAAGCTATCCTTGATGAAGGAAGCAACGCAGCACCGATCTTGCTTTACTACTAAAATGTAGGCATACATTGTAGAGATCTCCACAGCTGGGGTAGAGCTCTCCGCACAGAAGATAGGCGAGGAGGAAGCAGAGACCTTCACTTGTTGGTTAATGATATGCATTTTGTAGTACATAAGTAGGACTGTTGTGGCTGTAAATTGTCCTCAATATGTAAAGCAAAGTTGATTACACTGAGCTGACATAAGCAAGTAAGAACCATGGAAAATGTTGGCTAATAATCTTTAATTTAAACCTCCTCCAAAAGCAAGATGACTCAGAGTGGCTTAATCTTGACGATGTTTTTGGAAGATTCCCGCAATTAGGACCAATGACCAGGGAAGTTGTTTAGTGATTACCACTGGTAGCAAACTGCTAATGCTGACCATCTTCTCGCTCTATTTCACCAAGCCTCTGCTATACTTTACACTGCCTTCTAGTACAGTCTATACATATGTAAGGCAAGAGATACATTTCTACTGAGCACCAGGGCCATCAAAGCACAGCTAAATCTCATTTTACTTTGAAATGTAATATATAAATACCACATCACCATTCTGACAGCTGAGGAGTCAGGCAGATAGGGGAAAACCAGGTGGTGAGTGCACGCAGAGTAGATGGTCCTTTAAGAAGCAAGACCACAGTAATGTAAGTTTTTCATCCATCGGTCTTGTGCTCTTCACTGTTGGAACCTCCCTTCCATTGTCACTGTAACAAGGAGGCGGGCCACAGCTCAGCACAGTGAGAGGAACTGTCAGTATTGATACACAGGTCAGAAAAGCCCTCAGGAGGCACAGATGGATGCTTGATAAGCAGAACACCACAGTTATTACTTGTATGAACAACAGAAAATGTTTACCTTTTAGGTTGCTAGCATGTATTACCTACTTTACAACAGTGGGTGTTTTGATGGTTTAGATTTTATTTATCATGAAACCCAATTAACAATTATAATTGGAACCATTCTGCCATCTGAAAAGACATCTAACACTGACATGAAAAGACTGGGTGTTTGGTGAGAAGAAGGCACTATGCAGGTGAAGTGGTAATATTTAAAGGAGGCAGGAGGGAAAAAATATTCCAGCATTATTTATGTAAGCATTGACCATTAGTTAGAAAAACTATTTTCCTGCCGTCCCTCAATATTAATCGAGCCCAATGCTCTTCAATGAGCAATTACTTAAAAGTGGATCAAAATTTCCTTGTCATTGAGCTCTTAATAACTCTGATGGGCCAAGAGTTATAATGGGTTTAACTACAGTCTAGAATTACTTTTAGGCCAAACATTCCCTCTCCTACCACAGTGGGGCATGGGGTGAATACTTAATTTCAATAACGGTGGAATTATCAGAGTACTTTTGATAATTCCACATTACTCTTCGATGAGGAATTACAGATAATTACACAATTACTCCTGCTCGTGTAATTATGAGTAATTTGCGGGGGGATCCTACAGCGAGAGCAAATTTACTGAGCGCGAGTGGTTGCTTGTGCCAGCTATTTGTGTTCTGCTGCATTTACAGCTACTGTTTAGCGCAAAATTCATTCTTGATGACAATTTGGACACAATTTGGAAAAGAGGAGGTATTTTTGTGATAGAAAATATCATTAAATGTAGAATTGCTCTTCTTGCATAATTAAGCGTAATCTCACAAATTTCTCTGGTGATTCCATGTTGTTACGCTGACCTGACCTGGTCAGAACCGGTCGCTCCTCCCGCCGCGTGGCCCATCCTGAGTTTGCCCGGTATCCGCTTGCCGCTGCCAGTATTGTATCTGCCCCCTGCCCCCCCTGACCTGTATTGTGCAGTATTGTGCCTGTAATTGTTTTTTATCGTTTGCATCGTCATCTGTTGTGCCCCTGTTCTCGCTCCCCAGTGTTGCGCCAGTATTGTATCTGCCCCCGACCTCGTTCTCCAGTATTGTGCCTGAAATTGTTGTTATCGTCCACTGTTGTGCCCCAGATTGTTTTTGTGCCCCCACTGCCGCTTTTCTGCCGCTGCTCCACCCCGCTCCCCGCTCCCTGCCGCTGCTCCCCCGCGGCCCCACCCCGTTCCCTCCAGCATCACCGCACCGCTCCCCTCCCCACTCGCCATCCTGCTCCCGCCTCCCAGCTGCTCCTCCCTCCCACGGGATACAAAAGGTGGTGTCCGCGAGGCGGGAGCTGTGACCTGACCTGACCTGGTCAGAGCCGGTCGCTCCTCCTCCGCGTGGCCCATCCTGAGTGTGCCCGGTATCCGCTTGCCGCCGCCGCTGCCAGTATTGTATCTGCCCCTTGCCCCCCCTGACCTGTATTGTGCAGTATTGTTCCTGTAATTGTTTTTTATTGTTTGCATCGTCATCTGTTGTGCCCCTGTTCTCGCTCCCCAGTGTTGCGCCAATATTGTATCTGCCCCCTGACCTGTATTGTGCAGTATTGTGCCTGTAATTGTTTTTTATCGTTTGCATCGTCATCTGTTGTGCCCCTGTTCTCGCTCCTCATTGTTGCGCCAGTATTGTATCTGCCCCCGACCTCGTTCTCCAGTATTGTGCCTGAAATTGTCGTTATCGTCCACTGTTGTGCCCCAGATTGTTTTTGGGCCCCCACCATTTCAACCAAATACAAGACTCACATGCCTACCACTCCCAATAGCAATTTATATTTACCCCCTACTAATCCATGGCTTCCAGAATAACGTGCTACCCTCCAAAAAGTGCTTCAACGCCTCATCAGAGATAGAAATATATATATAATATAGAAATATAGTCAACCCTTTCAGAAAATCCAAGGCTTCTGTAGAAATGCTACATCACAATCTTAAAAACTATATTGTATCCTGGGAAAAGATAACGGCAGGCGGTTATTTAAACATCCCTTTACAATGAGCAGGAATTCCGTGCATTTCTTCCGCATCCAACTGTCAACATCACGCCACGAATTAAATAAAATGGCAAACAATACATGCAATCTTAAAAGCAACAAAACGCACATTAATTACAACATCGTGCGCTTACCGCCTTTGTTCTCGTTCCCCCGCTGCAAGGCATTTATTTACAGTCTGCAGAAAAATCTGGATTAATTCATGCTGTTGACGACGCCACCACCTCTGGACATGTTCCTGTGTTTCTAAACTCCGATGTTTAATGAGTGCATGATTTATTGCAGCCTATACCGCTGCCAGTGACAGGAGACGACGTTTAAAATTCTTTTTCGCATCGTTCAGAACATTATATGGAAGACAGATGTTCAGAAGAGATGCGTTCTTCCTTCCTAAATGTACACCCCGCCCCCTATACTCTTACGTGCACAAAAGATAATTATGTAAAGGACTTGCCGAAGAATGTGTTTAGAATGATGTTGTATAACAGTATTATTACCTCACAGAATTAACTAACGTGAACAATTTCTCAAGATTGCAGTGAAGCAAACAACGGGCTCCCGCCTTAATGAGCACGAACTGAAGTCGGCGGGAAAAGAGTAAGCGGTTGTCTACGTGGATGCCTGTTAAATTTATTTTACATTTCTAGTTCCCTAGAAGGAGTGTGAAAACTTAAGTATAGAATCATGTCTTCTTACCAAATATCCAGGCTGTAACCAAAAATAACGCTGCCTGTGGGGGTCAAATCACAAACATCTTTGGCAGGTGCAACTTCATGTCATTGGTGCTAAATTAAGGAAGTGCTAGTTCCAAACAATGTTTGCCTCAGTATTATGTAAACAGGTTTCTGGTGGTGGTAATTTGTGATATTTAAGGTCATGAACAGTACCAGTCAGAAATGTTTTGTCATTTGTCTCTATGTACTAACTTAGCACATTTGGCGCCCCAGTGCTTAATTTGTGATACAATAAGTGCCAGGGCCCAAGGTACAGCCCGCCCAGAAGACCCCAGCAGCTTGCTCTTAACATCACTGCCAAATGCCAGTATAAACGCTCCCTACTAAGCAACACGCTCCTACAAATGCGACAGTTTGCACAGTTTCCGGCCATCTATGCCTATAAAAATAGCTTGGACACACTGGAGTAATTTTAAAAATGTGTATTTAGTTGTTAAACTGAAGGGATCTTTTAAAAAAATACACAGACAAAACCACAATGTGGTGGACTGCCATAAATAAGTGTCGGTGTTAAGAATTAAGTGCTGGTACTGAGCACCAGCAAATACCGTCACAAGTTCAGCACTGCAGTGCTCATTTTATGTGATATAGTCCCATGGTGTTTGCCACTGTTTTGGGCTGCCTGCTGTCTTAAATTGTTGAAATATATTAAACAAGGAGGGGAGGTAGAGTATAAAGTAGGATTCCTACTCCACGGGCACTGATACATAAACAAGGAGAATCCTACCACCAGGTGGAAAGAAAAGTGAAGAAAAAAAGGGGGGGAACACTCAGTGTTGTGTAAAATACCCCTCACACACCAACAGGCCCCTTGGTGTCATGCTTCATCATCGGGGTCTTCGCACCCCGCTAAAGGGATGCGGCACGCTACGACCTACGACTACGCGGGAGCGTTGACAATTCAGACTATGTGTGGTGTGTGTTGAGTGCAAGTGAAAGGAATAGGATGTGAGTGGGAAGTGTAGTGAAAAAAATTAAAAAGTACCTGGCCAGTTGGTAAAAAGAAAAAACTTTATTCTGTACCTCTGGCTGGTGCTGTTAAAAAAGTGCTAGATGGCGAGGTTTTGTGTCTTAGTAAGGGACAGAACCTCTGGTGTGCGTCGACATGTTTCGGTACATGCGTACCTTCTTCAGGACGGGGCACAACTCCCAACCCTACTCACGTTTCTCTACAGAACAGGATTTTTGTTCTAATTTTCCTAAAAAGTGATTACATTCACTAGAGACAAATACAATGTGCCTACAGCGGATTTTTTTGGAACATGTAGTTACATGTCCTGAAAAAAAGAAAAAAACATTAGGTTTGGTTACCATATAGGTTGGCTCAGACAGGTGCAGTCACCTGGAGCCCCAAACGGTTGATTTAACCTGTAAAGGAAAAACAGACGGACATACAGAACACATGACACACTGACTCACACACACTTATGACAGACTTAGGTTTTGGTGTTTTTAAACATACTTATTGTATGAGCTGATTAAAGCATCATGAGCAATTCCTGAACATCAGGGTAGGTAGGTAGGTGGATCCACAATCTATAGGAATAGAAGAGTGGGATCAATGCTGTTGTTTTTACTCACTTGTTGGACTCTGCAATGTACCCACAGAGTTTCAACTCTGTTTTAGTGAATACTCACGAAATCCGCCTCAGTCGGCCTCTTTCCTCCACCCTGTGCTGCTCCGTCGTAAATGGTGTACGGGAGAGCTTGGTGGTATTTAAAGGTGGATGAAGTGGGTTCCCATTGGTTAATTAGTGGAAAGCTAATGACCATATAAGGGTGACGCCCCTTCCATGCGTGTAATTTTGTCACATGTACCATGAACATCACCGTCATTTGTTAATTACCGGGTTTTACCTGTCCATATATGGGCTTTCCGCTTGCTAGCCACTCACACTCTGATAATTTTGCTCGCGCTGGGGGAGCGCCCGTGTGATGCAGCCGTCGTTCTCTCTCCTTCGCGCATGCGCGCTGCCCGGTCTCTCGTGTTCCTTAGCGCATGCGTGCCGTCGGGTCTCCAGTGCTTCATTGCGCATGCGCATTGTTCGAGTGCGATCCGCGCATGCGTGTTGTGAATAGCGCTAGTCACTGGTACAGCTATTTCGCCCGGTTATTTCCTCATTGCTGTTTTTGGTAGTATATCAGGATAGAAACCAGGTGGTTCATCGGGGTATTTTGGTTCAAGTAGATCTGCTCATTGTGTCATAACCACGGAGGTGGTACAATATCGTTTGTAGTGATATTATCATGTGGTTGACCATACAATTATATGTTATTTATTCAGACGGTGGTACTGGCTGTTGGACTGGTTCTCATATCAACCAATTGATAGTCCTTATTTTATCCGGGGGTCTTTAGGAGACTTGGCTCCACGGTATGTCATCATTAAGTCCGGTGACATGGGTTGTCAGGCGGAACACCCAACGTTGTTCCTTTTGGAACAGGCCTGTTTCTGAGGGTAGTCGCTCTATGACGGTCCAGCGTAGGTCGTTGACGCAGTGTTGGTGTGACAAAAAGTGTGATGCCATCTTAGTTGTTGTTTTTTTACAGCGTATATTACTTTTGTGTTCCCCTATCCTTATCTTGACGGGGCGGGTGGTCATGCCTACATATTCTAGTCCGCATGGGCAGGTAATTAGGTAAATCACATTCCTTGTATTGCAGTTGGTAAAGAGGCGTTGCTCCCATGTTGTACCATTTCTGAAGCTTAGGTTTTTACTTTTCTGAGTCTGATGACAACAACTGCAATCCCCACAAGGGAAATGACCTTGTACAACAGTTACATTGGGTCTCTCCATCTGGTTTGTCCGTGGTCTAGTGTGGACCACAATGTCCTTTATGTTTCTACCCCTTCGGTGCGCGTGCATCGGTTTCTCAAATGACAAGACTCCACAGTTCAAAATGCCCCAGTGTTTATCTATGATCTTCGACACCTGATTTGATATGGTGGAATAAGTTGTTACACAGATCGGCCTCTTGTTTGTTTCTTTTACATGGGGATTCTCTTCTATGAGTGCCTCCCTGTGATTGTTTTTAGCCCGTTTCATCGCTTTCTCGATGGTTTTAGTGGGATACTTCCTTTGCACAAGTTTGGTTTTTAGATCTTTCGCTTGTCGGTTGAATTCACTCAATTCTGTGCAGTTTCTCCGGAGCCTAAGAAATTGTCCATAGGGTAGATTTTCCCTTAGGTGTCTCGGGTGGAAACTGTCGTAACGCAGCAGACAGTTTCTGGAGGTCGGCTTGAAATGTGTTGTACTTTTCAGCCTTCCATCCTCACTGTAGATATTCAAGTCGAGAAAAACCATCGATGTATTTGAAAAGGTGCTGGTGAATTTTAGATAATCATTCTGGGTATTCAACCAGGTTACAAAATTCACTGCGCTGTTGACATCGCCGTTCCAGATGATGAAAATGTCATCAATGTATCGTTTCCAGATGACAATCTGGGAACGGTAGGGGTTATTTTCATGTAGGATCTTGTGTTCCTCTAGATGGTAGACGTATAGTCCCGCTAAGCTCGGAGCAAAAGTACTACCCATGCTCGTTCCATGGGTTTGTAGGTACAGTGTCTCCTTGTACTGAAAAAAATTGTCTTTGAGGGCCATGGTGATGCACTCGAGGACCAAATTTCTCGGTGTTTGGTATTTCCAAGTGTTGCTGAAGAGTACTTCTTCGATGATCTCTAGTGTCTCTTCATGGGGCAGGCTTGTGTATAAGCTTTCCACGTCTAAGCTTATCATGAGTTGCGTGGTTGGATCAAAGGTGGTGTTTTCCAGTAATTGTAGTACCGATTTTGTGTCCTTTAGGTACGTATCCGTCGCCTGTACCATCGGTCTTAGAAAGGCATCTGAGAATTTCGATAGGGGTTCCAGGATGGATCCGATGCCCGAGACTATTGGTCTTCCAGGTGGGTTGTCAATGTTCTTATGTATTTTGGGGATGCAGTAAAAGTATGGTATCCTTGGGGTCGGTTGTTGCAGGAATTCAGCTTCCTTCTTGCTGATCCAGTCGTGGGCCAGTCCTTCCTCCACCATACCCCCAATCCGTGTTCTTAGTCGTTCTGTTGGATCACTATCCAGTCTTTTATAGTTCCGTTCGTCGGACAGTAGACGTTGGCATTCTCCATCATATTTCTCAAGGGATTGCAGTACTATTGCTCCCCCCTTGTCAGCTGGTTTGATGACTAGCTCACTGTTGGCCGTTAATTCCCGGAGTGCTTGTTGTTCTTCTCCACTGGTATTGTGGAAGACATTCCTCCCTAGTAAGTTCAATTTGTTGACCTCTGTTGTTACTGCCTTCTCAAAAGTTAGAATCTCCATAGGGATGCCTGAGTCAGGAGGGGTGAAAGTTGATTTTAGTCTCAGACCTGTGTCTGTCTTGTCTTCTGGCAAAGGTTTATCCTTAAAGAAAGCCTGTAGTTTCAGTTTCCTGAAAAAGTCTTGTAGTTCTACATTGAGCTTGAAAATGTCAGGTTTCTGAGTGGGTACATACCCCAATCCTTTGTTTAGGACATTTTTCTGCATCGTTGTCAAAATGATGGGTGCGAGGTTTACCACTAAGTCCCCCTCTTGCTGGTTGATGGTTGATTGGGTAGTGATCCCGTCATGCTCCGGGTCGTTCGGGCGTTGGGCTGCTCTTGATCTTCCCACATCACATTGTTCCCTTTCCGGTTCTTCCCTCGTGCGTTCTGGCGCGCCCCTAAAAAAGGCTGCTGGTTTCCTCCATACGGTTGTTGTTGCCCGTAATAACCATCATTATATTCCTGGTTCCACATTGGTCCAAAATGGAAGGGATTAAATTGTGGTGGACCCATGAATTGTTGAAAATGGTTCGGCGGTTGGTATCCCCGCCATCCCCTTTGTCTGGGGAATTGTTGCCGTCTTTGTCGCCATCCTCCCCTTCTTTGTCTGTTCCCTTTGTTTCCACTTGAATTGGAACCTGACGAGCCAGTGTCTGAAGTTTCACTGTCTGTGTCGCTGTAGTTGTTTTTTGAAACATAGTCCACTTTTGTGTAAGGATACGCGCTCTCGGGGGTGAATTTAGCCACATCCTTGGTCAGTTTGTTAGTCTTGCTTTGTTTTAGGTTGAACTCGAACTCGGTCATTTGTTGATTTAGTTCCTCCAGTCTTATTTTCAGGTCTTCGGGTGATATATATGTCTTCAGTTGTATCTCAATTTTATTTATTTCGATTTTCAGTTCCTGAGTGATCCTGGCTGCTGTCTTTATAATCCCTCAAAAAGATTGCTGTCTGCTAGAATCTTATCGATCTCATCCTCTGCAAAAGTTAGGCCATGTTCGTCTTCCATTGTGGGTGTACCGCTGACTTCTTTTTTCTATACCTAAGTGTGTGTACTTTGATGTGTGTGTTACTGTTATGTCTGAAGGGACAAAACTCCCGCAGCTGCGCGCTGCTTATAGACTATATTAAACACACACTTAGGTATAGAAAAAAGAAGTCAGCGGTACACCCACAATGGAAGACGAACATGGCCTAACTTTTGCAGAGGATGAGATCGATAAGATTCTAGCAGACAGCAATCTTTTTGAGGGCTTGTGCAACCAGGATACAGGCCCACAAACTAACGATTGGAACGAACTACTAAATCTCAGGCGTAACCAAATCAAAGCAGCATTACATGGGCTGTTTATGACCCAGTACTTGCGCAACAAAATGGCACCTCCTGGCCTGATTGTGAAGAATGAACCATTAATTTTCCAACATGACATGATTTTTAAAAAAGAGTGGTCACTGATCTCCTGGCACTGCTCGAGAGATTGGTTAGTTCTGATTATAAAGACAGCAGCCAGGATCACTCAGGAACTGAAAATCGAAATAAATAAAATTGAGATACAACTGAAGACATATATATCACCCGAAGACCTGAAAATAAGACTGGAGGAACTAAATCAACAAATGACCGAGTTCGAGTTCAACCTAAAACAAAGCAAGACTAACAAACTGACCAAGGATGTGGCTAAATTCACCCCCGAGAGCGCGTATCCTTACACAAAAGTGGACTATGTTTCAAAAAACAACTACAGCGACACAGACAGTGAAACTTCAGACACTGGCTCGTCAGGTTCCAATTCAAGTGGAAACAAAGGGAACAGACAAAGAAGGGGAGGATGGCGACAAAGACGGCAACAATTCCCCAGACAAAGGGGATGGCGGGGATACCAACCGCCGAACCATTTTCAACAATTCATGGGTCCACCACAATTTAATCCCTTCCATTTTGGACCAATGTGGAACCAGGAATATAATGATGGTTATTACGGGCAACAACAACCGTATGGAGGAAACCAGCAGCCTTTTTTAGGGGCGCGCCAGAACGCACGAGGGAAGAACCGGAAAGGGAACAATGTGATGTGGGAAGATCAAGAGCAGCCCAACGCCCGAACGACCCGGAGCATGACGGGATCACTACCCAATCAACCATCAACCAGCAAGAGGGGGACTTAGTGGTAAACCTCGCACCCATCATTTTGACAACGATGCAGAAAAATGTCCTAAACAAAGGATTGGGGTATGTACCCACTCAGAAACCTGACATTTTCAAGCTCAATGTAGAACTACAAGACTTTTTCAGGAAACTGAAACTACAGGCTTTCTTTAAGGATAAACCTTTGCCAGAAGACAAGACAGACACAGGTCTGAGACTAAAATCAACTTTCACCCCTCCTGACTCAGGCATCCCTATGGAGATTCTAACTTTTGAGAAGGCAGTAACAACAGAGGTCAACAAATTGAACTTACTAGGGAGGAATGTCTTCCACAATACCAGTGGAGAAGAACAACAAGCACTCCGGGAATTAACGGCCAACAGTGAGCTAGTCATCAAACCAGCTGACAAGGGGGGAGCAATAGTACTGCAATCCCTTGAGAAATATGATGGAGAATGCCAACGTCTACTGTCCGACGAACGGAACTATAAAAGACTGGATAGTGATCCAACAGAACGACTAAGAACACGGATTGGGGGTATGGTGGAGGAAGGACTGGCCCACGACTGGATCAGCAAGAAGGAAGCTGAATTCCTGCAACAACCGACCCCAAGGATACCATACTTTTACTGCATCCCCAAAATACATAAGAACATTGACAACCCACCTGGAAGACCAATAGTCTCGGGCATCGGATCCATCCTGGAACCCCTATCGAAATTCTCAGATGCCTTTCTAAGACCGATGGTACAGGCGACGGATACGTACCTAAAGGACACAAAATCGGTACTACAATTACTGGAAAACACCACCTTTGATCCAACCACGCAACTCATGATAAGCTTAGACGTGGAAAGCTTATACACAAGCCTGCCCCATGAAGAGACACTAGAGATCATCGAAGAAGTACTCTTCAGCAACACTTGGAAATACCAAACACCGAGAAATTTGGTCCTCGAGTGCATCACCATGGCCCTCAAAGACAATTTTTTTCAGTACAAGGAGACACTGTACCTACAAACCCATGGAACGAGCATGGGTAGTACTTTTGCTCCGAGCTTAGCGGGACTATACGTCTACCATCTAGAGGAACACAAGATCCTACATGAAAATAACCCCTACCGTTCCCAGATTGTCATCTGGAAACGATACATTGATGACATTTTCATCATCTGGAACGGCGATGTCAACAGCGCAGTGAATTTTGTAACCTGGTTGAATACCCAGAATGATTATCTAAAATTCACCAGCACCTTTTCAAATACATCGATGGTTTTTCTCGACTTGAATATCTACAGTGAGGATGGAAGGCTGAAAAGTACAACACATTTCAAGCCGACCTCCAGAAACTGTCTGCTGCGTTACGACAGTTTCCACCCGAGACACCTAAGGGAAAATCTACCCTATGGACAATTTCTTAGGCTCCGGAGAAACTGCACAGAATTGAGTGAATTCAACCGACAAGCGAAAGATCTAAAAACCAAACTTGTGCAAAGGAAGTATCCCACTAAAACCATCGAGAAAGCGATGAAACGGGCTAAAAACAATCACAGGGAGGCACTCATAGAAGAGAATCCCCATGTAAAAGAAACAAACAAGAGGCCGATCTGTGTAACAACTTATTCCACCATATCAAATCAGGTGTCGAAGATCATAGATAAACACTGGGGCATTTTGAACTGTGGAGTCTTGTCATTTGAGAAACCGATGCACGCGCACCGAAGGGGTAGAAACATAAAGGACATTGTGGTCCACACTAGACCACGGACAAACCAGATGGAGAGACCCAATGTAACTGTTGTACAAGGTCATTTCCCTTGTGGGGATTGCAGTTGTTGTCATCAGACTCAGAAAAGTAAAAACCTAAGCTTCAGAAATGGTACAACATGGGAGCAACGCCTCTTTACCAACTGCAATACAAGGAATGTGATTTACCTAATTACCTGCCCATGCGGACTAGAATATGTAGGCATGACCACCCGCCCCGTCAAGATAAGGATAGGGGAACACAAAAGTAATATACGCTGTAAAAAAACAACAACTAAGATGGCATCACACTTTTTGTCACACCAACACTGCGTCAACGACCTACGCTGGACCGTCATAGAGCGACTACCCTCAGAAACAGGCCTGTTCCAAAAGGAACAACGTTGGGTGTTCCGCCTGACAACCCATGTCACCGGACTTAATGATGACATACCGTGGAGCCAAGTCTCCTAAAGACCCCCGGATAAAATAAGGACTATCAATTGGTTGATATGAGAACCAGTCCAACAGCCAGTACCACCGTCTGAATAAATAACATATAATTGTATGGTCAACCACATGATAATATCACTACAAACGATATTGTACCACCTCCGTGGTTATGACACAATGAGCAGATCTACTTGAACCAAAATACCCCGATGAACCACCTGGTTTCTATCCTGATATACTACCAAAAACAGCAATGAGGAAATAACCGGGCGAAATAGCTGTACCAGTGACTAGCGCTATTCACAACACGCATGCGCGGATCGCACTCGAACAATGCGCATGCGCAATGAAGCACTGGAGACCCGACGGCACGCATGCGCTAAGGAACACGAGAGACCGGGCAGCGCGCATGCGCGAAGGAGAGAGAACGACGGCTGCATCACACGGGCGCTCCCCCAGCGCGAGCAAAATTATCAGAGTGTGAGTGGCTAGCAAGCGGAAAGCCCATATATGGACAGGTAAAACCCGGTAATTAACAAATGACGGTGATGTTCATGGTACATGTGACAAAATTACACGCATGGAAGGGGCGTCACCCTTATATGGTCATTAGCTTTCCACTAATTAACCAATGGGAACCCACTTCATCCACCTTTAAATACCACCAAGCTCTCCCGTACACCATTTACGACGGAGCAGCACAGGGTGGAGGAAAGAGGCCGACTGAGGCGGATTTCGTGAGTATTCACTAAAACAGAGTTGAAACTCTGTGGGTACATTGCAGAGTCCAACAAGTGAGTAAAAACAACAGCATTGATCCCACTCTTCTATTCCTATAGATTGTGGATCCACCTACCTACCTACCCTGATGTTCAGGAATTGCTCATGATGCTTTAATCAGCTCATACAATAAGTATGTTTAAAAACACCAAAACCTAAGTCTGTCATAAGTGTGTGTGAGTCAGTGTGTCATGTGTTCTGTATGTCCGTCTGTTTTTCCTTTACAGGTTAAATCAACCGTTTGGGGCTCCAGGTGACTGCACCTGTCTGAGCCAACCTATATGGTAACCAAACCTAATGTTTTTTTCTTTTTTTCAGGACATGTAACTACATGTTCCAAAAAAATCCGCTGTAGGCACATTGTATTTGTCTCTAGTGAATGTAATCACTTTTTAGGAAAATTAGAACAAAAATCCTGTTCTGTAGAGAAACGTGAGTAGGGTTGGGAGTTGTGCCCCGTCCTGAAGAAGGTACGCATGTACCGAAACATGTCGACGCACACCAGAGGTTCTGTCCCTTACTAAGACACAAAACCTCGCCATCTAGCACTTTTTTAACAGCACCAGCCAGAGGTACAGAATAAAGTTTTTTCTTTTTACCAACTGGCCAGGTACTTTTTAATTTTTTTCACTACACTTCCCACTCACATCCTATTCCTTTCACTTGCACTCAACACACACCACACATAGTCTGAATTGTCAACGCTCCCGCGTAGTCGTAGGTCGTAGCGTGCCGCATCCCTTTAGCGGGGTGCGAAGACCCCGATGATGAAGCATGACACCAAGGGGCCTGTTGGTGTGTGAGGGGTATTTTACACAACACTGAGTGTTCCCCCCCTTTTTTTCTTAAATTGTTGAAAAGCTGGACCAGTGCTATTTTACATCTTGGGTAGTAGTATATTGTTGTTTGTCAGGGAAACAAAAAAACATATGTTCCTTTTACCTGGAAATGTAGTTGCATTTGCTGACATGTGTAAAGCAACATAACACAAAGACATGCATTAAGCAACATAGCATCACAATTAAAACATAACAGGACACAAAACAAAAAAGTAAAAACAAAATGCAACACAGCAACCCTAGTACAGTATAACATCACACTGCAGTAGCACAGTACACAAACACAGACAGTACACAAACACAGACAGTACACAAACGCCGACGTTAAAAAAACAACAGAACATGACACCACAACTGCACAATAACAAACAAAAATATGCACAAACATTCTTGTCACACATTACCTGCAGAAACCTGCTTTCATAATATGCTGGTTAAAGGTGTAAACACCAAGCACTGTCCCAGCTTACCATCAAGGACATAAAATAGCCCAGTCAAAAATGATTTGAAAAGTGCCCTGTCTCCTAAATTCGAACTTAGAGTGTCTATATTGTTCCTGACTATGTCAATCTTAACTTAGTGTCAAAATCCTTTCTTCGTTTTGTAGAAACAAAGCTGAAGAAAGTAACTCCTGTTATCTGCTTCATTCTAGAAAAAATACATTAAAACATGTCAACAATCTAAAATACATTTCTCAAACAGTTTGATTAGATTTACAGAGTTTTTTGTTGGCAAAGTGAAAAAGTGAAAATAAGCTTTCTTAGAAATCCCAAATAAATATTGTTCCTTTGTCCGAGATATTTACAATGCAATATGTTAATGTGTGTGCCTTTTAAGTTTGCCACTTCCAATGCAAACTTCATTTTCTGACTCTTTTTCACAACAACCTTATTTGGGCGATCAAATGATTCTTTATATGGGATTTTCCATCTAGGAGAGCTGGGGGCAGCACACAAACAGAAGTACCCACCTATCAACAAGCACTTCCCCCAACAAAATGCCACACTATTTTTATTTTTTTATTTAGGAGAGTACATTTAGAAATAACATATACAATGTGCCTAATAAATCGGATATTCACGTCAGGTTTAAGCTTTACACGAAACAACATAAAGGGCACAGATAAGCATAAGGCTACACATTTTATATGTATTTTGATAGTGAATATTACCAGGTAACACATTAAAAGCAAATATTACACATTTCCCCAGGCGACCTACAGTTTTCATAAGTATCCATTTTGCATTTAGCCTCCATTATATATCCAGGCATACATCACATGGATTTCCAAAGAGCTTTAAAACTTAGCATACGAGCTTGCCAGTAGGGCGTATCTTTTTTTCCAATTCTCGGACTCTACACATTTTAGACTGCCAGGGGTCGAATGTGGGTAGATTCTCACTGCTGCCAATTCTGGAGAATTAATGATCTGGCAACCAAGGCTAAAATAAATAAGCATTCCGCCTGTAAAGTTCTAGTTGTTATATTCGGGGAATAACCAAACGTTCCAATATAGTTGTCGTGACGTAGCCCAGACATGTTTGTTTTGGAAAATTATTCTTTATACACAGTTTTTTACCAAATCGGAGCATCAGGGCAATAATATAAAACGCTTTGCACAGAAATAAACTACTATTTAAACCTGACTGTATACCACAGAATCGTGGAACAGAGACAGCGCGTCTGTAAGTGCACATGAAAGGGGAAGAGTAAAGAGAAAGGATGGGAGCAGCAGGTGCAATTTTGAGTTTATTAGGGTCTTCCCGAAAAACCTACACTGTTGTAGAATTCATTGCCTGCTTGCTTATAAAAAAAGTGTAACAAAGTAGCTGCTTTTTCTCTGCCTGTTACTTCCTTATAACAGAACTTACCCTGCTGACCATCTTCAGTCTAGGCACTATGGCTAATTAATATTTTGACTCCCTGTTGGACCAAATCAAACATGATGTCATTCACTTTATGACTCACTTTTTGATTCATACAGAAGACGGGGCAGACTGTTCATGCCTGCCCCAAGGTTATGAAAAAACAGCCATGCATAAGGATACATGACTGCCAACGTTCATCACACGATTTCGGCTCTCCTTTCATGGTCACCAGGTGAAGAGCCAAAATCATACGGTGGCAGGGAAACTGAGCTGAAAACCACTGTAAACAGTGGATTTCCATCTCCTTTTCAGAGGCTGTAAGCAGCCGATGTCCATTAAAAAGTGTGAAAACACCCCAGGACACCTGCAATGGCCTCGATGACCCTTTGTTTGGTTTTTGGGGAGGGGTTGGGGGCTTGGTGAGGGTCAGAGTGACTCTTAGATAGCTCTCATCAACAGTACCCGCCCCCTCCAAAGCCCTGCCCCCTCTTCACAAGTGAAATGAATTTGTGAGTTGGAAGGTTTGAAGATATCGAAAAACAGGCGCTCTATTTGAAGTTTTGCCATGGTTTTTCAATCACAAATTCGCTGAAAGTGTAGCTTTGAGTCTACAGACCTCAATACTTACTATTAGCTGAATAGTACTATGCACAGGCTCAGTCCAGTCGCTATCAAGGAACATGCATGCATTTACATGAAGACTAATGCATTTCGAATGGTACTGAGTTAGAACCTTAATATGTATTACTATCAGAAGTACATTTATTCTGCACTGGTGTGTGCCTACATGACATCACCATCAACGTGGAGGGAATGTCTCCTAGGGTGACATGACCACAGCCTTAGAGACCCTCCACTCAAGGACTATATGTCTTTTCTCGCATTTGGATTTTGAGATAATGTGCATGTGGGTGCCTCTATGTTGCATTTTGGGGAGAGCTGCAGAAAGTATGTTGTTTGCAGTCTGGTCGAAGGCATCTCATTCTTTGGCAGACATCTTCGTCACACACAAAAAAATGGCATTACAATTTACCTCTGCACCTTACACTAGCTGCAGTTCGGTTCCCCACCAACAGGGCCCCAGTGATGGAACTGAATCTTTTTTTTGAGAGGGGGTGCTAATTTTAATTACTGGTGATGGTACTATTGTAAATGACTTTGCTTCCAAGTTCAAGCATCACCAGATTAGCTCCACTGACACATCATTTTGCAGCTTGAAAAACACAAAATATACCTTTTTTATGTGGGGCACAGCATAATCACAATAACTGGAACTGTGCAGTTAGAATTTAAACACATAATAACACATTCCTACCTCCACTACATGGAGTTGGGGAGGCACAGCAGGGAAACAAGCCATATCTATGGCTTTGCTTCAAAACTTTTCCTATAAATCGGTGTTTAATCTCAGTTGTGAGAAACACATGAATTTTCAGGCCAGATTCAAAGGACGCATTGTACCACAGCTTGAGCAGGTGGAACTGGGCACAGCCACCTGGCTAGGCCAAGTATGGAGTTACTGTGTACCAGCACTACACGTGGTCTGAAAAAGGTTGATGACATAATCCACGAACATGCTCAGGCCTTCACACCCTTTTTCTACCACCTAAGCAAATGAAAGGGGAGATAATCGGCAAGGCAATATAGTGCTGTAATGGCACAGATCGACTAGGTGCCATTGGAAGTGCAGTACAGTAGGATAGATGGGCTCAGGCAAGATGGCGGCTGCTTGACTGCTGTGAGAGTTGCTCCCACGCTATGCAGCAACGTGGTTATAGAAGAACCTCACGAAGCTAAGCATTCGAAACTGGAGGTAACACCATAAGTACTTGGATGGGATATCTAATGCCTTTGGATGAGGCCAGCATAAGGATTGCTGAACTGCTAACACGGACAGCGGAAGGTTTCCGCATCGGCATAGAAAGTATCAAGCTTAGCACATACCTCTGTCGTGCAAGGGCTCTGTTGATCCTAGTCACTGACAAAGGATACCGGGTGGATTTGGCGAATCCAACATGACACTGAGGACAAAACAACTCGTAAAGGATGGCACTGTGGCAGGAGCGAAGGGGATCTCTGCAGCTAGGAAGACGGTTGAACTGAAAGGCGGAGACGCTGCTCCCATGCTCTCCCAAGAAGGGGTGGAAACTGACGGCAGGAGGTCTAGTGGTGATCAGCGTCATGTAGACCCGGCAACGAGGCCCAAACAACAGATGGTGCCTGGGATGTTCTCTGGACGGGGGAATTGCGGTATGCAGGCAAAATCTTCAACAGGAGGCATGACGACCAGCAAGGTCTTGGTAGGCATTCTAGGCATAGAGATACCTAATGGTGGCTCCTCAGATAAGGTTAAAACACCCCTTAAAACATCATGGGAGAAAGGTGTGTTAGACTATCTTGTTTCAGATGTCATTAACAAAAACACCACAGCCATTATTAACACAGAGCCTACCGAAACGCTGGGTTACGAAGACTGTAATGATGATACTTGAATCGTTCCTACAAACCCCGCCAGCATCAATTTAGGAACTCCTGATGGAGACAGATTCTTTTGCCTGATGGATGAATCTGAGCACAATAATGTGAGCAAACTAGAGGATACTGAATCCGAAGCCACAGGGGAGGATAGTAACACCTCCCCTTCTAAACTGAATACTCAGAAGTGGATGCCAGTTAGATCTAAGAGAAGGAGTATGAAGGGAATAATCAAAGTCAGCGGATCAAATACGGATAATAGCCTAGCAGGCCATTTACAATGGGACTATTCCGCTATCCAACTTGGAATAGAATCTGAGGAGAATAATTAATCTAAATACACCCCCAGGATCCTATGGCTAGCATGGATAAGATCGAGTCTCCTGCCTCCATGGAATTGATATTCTCTACTCTTAAACAGATGCAGGCTGAGGCCCGTCAAGACCATAAGAGGGCACAGCTAGCGAATAAAAAAACTCCAGGGGGCGATCCGTAAAGTGCCAAAATTTTGTTCAGAAATCTCGGATCGGAATACTGCACTTGAGGAGCGTGTGGTGGGATAAGGGACCGTAGTAGAGGGCGCCAAGTGGAAAATTGAAGCAAGTGACGCCAGAAAGGATGATGTACTCTGGAAGCTACAGGAGTCCGAAAACAGGCATCGCAGGAACAACTTAAGACTTCTTGGCATATAGGAAAACGCCGAAGGCAATGACATTCGGGGTTTTGTGCTTAGACTTCTCAAAGGTGCCTTTCCTGAGTTGGCACAGTGGGACTGGGACACTGAGGTGCAGAGGGTACACAGGTTTCCGCTGATGCTGAAAAAGAGCAGGACAGGGTCAAATGAAAAACCTAGAGCTATCCTCATTTTTTTCAGAAACTTCCTCTTACGGCAGGCAATATTCGAGACAGCCCGTCCAGAAGCAACAAGATCAGCTGAGAGACACTCTTTTTTTGTACGACCAGATTTATGTCATTCAATGGTGAAAAGAAGATGGAGGCTTTTCCAGCTGATTGATTCTTTCTGGAAACTTGCTGTGAAGTGTTTTTAATGAACCCAGCCCGACTTAAGATTCTTTACATAGGGAATTCCAGAGTATTCACATCAGAGATCCAGACAATGGAACATTTACAGGAACTCACAAAGAGATAAAAGAGCTATATAAGGATTAATAATGTTTTTCTATTTAGTGTCTCAGGCATTTAATATCCCAGGATTAAGCCTGCTAGTGGCTTTCTGCTTCTTTTTCTCTTGAGCACACTTTGAGTCGTTTTGTGAGGTTCTCCTGGTATTCTCTATATGTCTAGTAGGGTGGGGGAGCAACTGGGGAGCACAGCGGAATGCAGGAGGCATCGCAAGGGTCTGCGGATGTTTTTTGCCTTATTGAGAGGGTGGGGGTGGAGGGGTAGAGGGAAGGGGGGAGAGGGGAGGGATCCAAAAGAACTCAAAGGGAAGGGAAGGCTGCATGGTTTCTTCTTTTTTTCCTCCGGTTTTGTTAGATCAGTTAGGGACATGCCACAGGGTGTCAGGATTGCATTCAAGTTTTAATGGGGTAGCTCAGAATTGCCTCTATTAATATCTGTGGGCTAAATGATCCTGTTAAAAGACTCAAAATCAATCAGGATTTTCGTTTCTTGAAGGCGTATATTATTTGCCTTCAAGAGACACATATTGAAGCTTCTAGAAAAAAGGACATGGAATTAGAGGGGTATCAATTGATTTCTTGGATTACGCAGGATGTAAAGACTAAATGGGCATTATAGTATAAACAACAAGGACCCCCTGATCAGAAATAATAATTCCCAGGACAGGGAAAAAGACTGTGTGTGTATTGCTAAAGCATTCATAACAAACAGGAGGGAAAGATGTTTTAAGAAGAAACCTAGAAATTTATTTAGATACAAAAACTCTATTCTTTTTAATATATTTTCATGTTAAAATCATACATCATGTACATCAAAATTACATAAACAATAACAAAAGAAACAGATTATACAATACTAATAAAATTTAATCACACAATATAAAAAAAGAGGAAAGTGGCAATCAATACTTTCGACGCTCGATTCGGCGTTTTGAAAAAACGCCTTCATCAGGAGCCACAATTTGTATCTGAAATACACAATTAGTAAACATAAAAAAACAATCACGTATATTTATTTTAAAAAAAAATCCTTTTTTTTTTCCAGTTTAAACGTTTTTATTTAAGAATGACCTATATTTACAACTTGTAAAAAAGCATCCAAACACAGAGCACGTGACAGAAGCAGACCACATTCTTTTAGGGTTCTTACAAGCAGGTTGACTTCCATCAAATAACACACCAGTCCCCCTGTGGCACATCGCAGTGCTCGCTCCTGAAGCACAAGCTACAGTTCGCATAGCCACACTTACAGGTCATTAACAAAGTACAATTACACTCCATACAGCATTCACAGCAATAGACAAAGAGAAAAATACAATTTCTTTGCAAAAACACATTCAACTACATTAGTTTACAAGGCATGGAAACTCGTGCACGTCGTCCGTCCAACAGATCTGAGGTCTTCGAGTGCAGGAAACATTTGTACGTTACTTGCTCCCATTGCTCTGCACACTTTCTCACCAAAACCACAGGGTCCAGAGACAATCTTGCCACGTTTGAAAGTAAAATCCAAGCTGCAACACCCGGTCTCTGCACGCGTTACTTTTTCCCCACTTCTTCGCTCATACCCAACCATATCATTCCTCTGCACCATCATCAATTCCACAAAGTTCAAACAGCCGTCTGGTCCATCTCTCAGTCTTGCGAGTCTAGCGTTGGTATGAATCCATGTAATAGTGGATTAAAAATGCAACACCCACCGTGTTAAGACGTGGCACCTGAAGGGAGGATTGGATAACAAGTCGACAAAAAGCAATCCAGAGAACCGTTAATTGCTGTGCTTTCAGGAAGTGCTCTCCCAGAACAATCACGGAACGCTGAATGTAGTAGAGATCTGGTGAAGCGTCCACTTGGTGCTTTGTAATTAAGGGAGGGGGGAAGACTGTACACAAAAAAAAGGTAACCCAATTTCTGAAGGAATGTTCCTGAAACAAATACATTTGCTCACTTGGCCTTCCAAATGCAATAGAGTCAAATGAAAGCCCTGACTGAACCAGGCAACTTCAACCTATCCCACTAATTTAAACAAACCTTCCAACAACAAAAAAAGATCAAGACTGTTTTACATATATTTTACAGTATACTTACCTTCAAGTTAGAAAAAAGGAACCAAAAAGTCCAAAACCTCATTCACTACATGCCCCAACCAGAGGACTTTGACTCCGTACTCGAAGAACCAAACCCTGCACCATTGAAGACACCACTAGGACCTGGGTTAGAAGAAGAGTCCCATCCTACTGCCCCTGCGTTTGAGCCATATGCGTTACTCCCAGAACAAAAGCCCTGATTTGGCTCCCTTGGTAAGTTACCTTGCGCAGGATTGTTTCCTGGTGGCCCACCAGGTTGATTTTGCTGACTAGCCAGCATGCATATCATGCCCCAACTGCTCTGCAGGGCCGCTTGTGCAGCAGTCATCATTGCAGGATTGATATTAAATGCTCCGAAATTCATCCCTCCACCAGCTCCTCCTCCTCCACCGCCGCTGCCGCCCATGTTGCCTCCTTGAGGACCACCAAGACCACCTCTAGCACCACCACCACCTCCACCGCCACCACCACCCACCATGCGGCCGGGACCAAACCCACCCTGTTTACCAAAGCCCCCTTGATTCCCCCCAAATCTGCCCCTGCCTCTATCAAACTGCCTATTGGTATTCTGTTTAGGCTCTGCATTAGATACATGCACGCTGACTCCTTTAATGATCAAATCTTCTCCACACAGCGATTGGGCGACCTGATCATCAGCAAATGTAACAAATGCAAAGGCTCTGAAAGGCTCAGGAATGACATCCACGACTTCGCCATACTGGGCGAAAAACTGCCGGAGTTCATCAGCAGACATGTCTTCAGTACAACGGCCCACAAACACCCGACTGCGTAGTGGCTCCTCAGGACCCTTTGAGTTCGGAAGTTTGCAGTCACACCATCTCCCATCAATCATGTGGCGCTGGGACATTGCCTTCAATTGAGTTTCATACTCCATAAACCGCACAAACCCAAAGCCATTGGAATTGCCAGATTTAGCATCTTTCTTCACCTGCACCATGACGACCTCCCCAAAAGTGCTGACATATTCCTTCAGGTCTTGCTCAGTAGTCTTCCAGGGAAGCCCCAAAACAATCAAATCGGAGGTTTTCACAGCACGTTTCACTTTTACAGCAGAAGATGCGTCTGTCTCGGCCATTTTCCTTTTGTTGTCTTTTGGATAATTGACGACATATACCAGGTTCCCCCAACCGCTTTCTGGGGCATGCAGCACTCCTTGTGCAAGTCGGACACCCCTCATGCACTGATTCACTGGATTTCTGTAACGTAAACCGCAGGCTCCGGGGAACTGGGCGGTGACGGTGGACAGAAGGACCGTACCATCATCCTCAGATGGAATCTCAATTGGCTCGTCGTTCTCGTCCTCTGTGATACGGATGTATTCCATCTCCATGACGGAAGGCAGAGGAGCAGCCTGGTCCTGCCCGCCGACTGAGGATTCGTAATCTTCGGCTGGAAGATCATAGGACTTGAGGACTGAATCAGGCTCCTCAAACGTATCCGTGGTTGTGCTAGTATGCACAAAAAAAAATTCCAATGACAAAAACACATCGCAAAGAAATTTAGTTAATTCGACAAATTTAAAACAACTTTATAAGCAAACATCTTCCCTGCTTGTTATAGCAATTTAATATTTGCTAGACAAGTTACAAAACTCATATTTCTATATTTGAGCAGTTCCTAGGTAATCAAACCAAGGTGAAAAAGGACCCGATTAGAAAAATACCATCCCAAAATTAGATAGTATTAGGTAAAGTGGTGAGGACCACAACCAGGGTCATTCAATCAATAGATAATAATAACCACTTTTTAATTCCTAAACTGTACCATTAGCAAATATATAGGACGAGGAGGACAATACTTACAATTAAAAAAATTTGTAACACTGGCTAGAGCCAACTTCTATTTCTTTAACAGTCCTTAATTCAGTGATGTAAGAGATATGGTAGTTAATGACTGCAAGATGGAAGGGGACATGTATTAAAGTCCATACTACATGGCAATGCAAAGCTATAATACAGCTTAATCATGTAGATGACAAACATAGCACAATTTGCTCACCAAAAAGAATATGCTGTTGGTTATAATCAGGGCTAGATGGTTCTAATCGTCACACATAAGGACCAAAAGACCACGCTTGTAGTTCAGGATATGGCGTCGTTCTATAAACTTTCACTTGATATCTAAATTCTGGGCAGAAATTAAACCATAAATATTTTTATACCTCTGTCCTTAATGAGAAAGCCAACTATCCGGGACATCTAAGATGAACCACTGATAACATGATAGGCTTACCTAATTATGATATCAACGCAATCTCTCTACTGCAAATGTGGGAAAGCTCGATACCGGCGTCCTACGTCCTGCGTGAGCTTGTATTATCCGACTATCTATTATGGTTATCCTAGATGGAAACAAATAACCACACTCTTTGGCAATTGATCTCTACTATTTAGAATCAATAACTGATTTTTGTCTGATTCTTTTTTTAAAGAAATATACGTGATGTTTTTTTATGTTTACTAATTGTGTATTTCAGATACAAATTGTGGCTCGTGATTCTGTTTGTTATGAATGCTTTAGTAATACACACAAAGACTAAAAGGGTGGCAATACTCACCCGGAGGGGCCTGGCTAGTTTTTACACGGCGTACTATGGATAAAATGGGAAGATTGGTAATTACACAATGCTTGGTAGGTGATAGTTTGTTTACACCCTGCTCGGTCTACGGACCAGTGTTAGATGATCCAGCACTGCTCAATTGGTTGAATATCGAATTAGTGGGGTGGCCCCTTCCTATCATCATGTGCGGGGACTTTAATACAAATATGAGCTGTTCGGTTTCCAAGAATCCTGGGTTAATATGCCAAGTATATAAATCTTTACTTCAAGTAAGATTTTTGCATGGGTTATCAGGTATCTGGGCAAAACAAGACAAGAATGATCTGGGATATACGTATTTCTCTGCCCCTCACAATACTCCTGTCAGATTAGACAATTTGTTTGTATCACAGGATCTGGCACATGGTAGTAAAATAACTAAATATCCAAGAATCATGTCAGATCAGAACCCCCTGGTCCTCGAAATTAATATTCAGAAAAAACCACAAGTAGTTCGCTGGTCATTCAATAGGGCTTTGTTAAGTGATTGTGGCTATATACAACATATGGAGAGGTGGATCCCTAGGTTCACCAATGAAAATGTGGGTAGTACTAATATACAAACTGTCTGGAAAACCCTAAAGGCGGGTATTAGGGGAGAGACTTCTAAATATGGTTGAGAGATACAAAAGAGGAGAGGATACACTAAATACATTGTGTGATGAACTAGAAAAGGCAGAAGTGCAGTACATTATTATATGTATGCATGCACTTATGTATGTGCAATTTCTAGATCACAAACACACCAACCAGGTTCTTGTTGTGCTGACAGTATGTTTAAATCTATGAGAAATCAGGAGAACATGTGTTGTGGGGCACAACATGCTAGTAGTATCTTTCAGAGGAACAGAAGGTTACTGACTCCAATATACCACCATACCTGAGCATCAGTCAAACTTTTAATAGAAGGCAGGTTTACCAACACTCTACTGCACTTCTAATCCTATTAAATGTCATGCTTCTGCATCAATTTGCAGAAAGTCTGTGTCTGGAGAGTGGTATGGAAATGGCATTTGAAACAACCCTCCCAAATTGGCCCTGAGGCGTTAGTCTGTGAATACACATCCCCTGTCCAGAAAATGTGTATTAAAAGGGGATCCAAACCTCCTTATTTTGGTCCAGGCCTGAGAACTTCTTGACCAAAAATGAGTGTTTCACTAAGTAATCATGGAGCATTGTATAACAAGGATGGGTGGCTGCCTGACAGCCAATCTACCAGAAGTGAGGGGACACCCCCTGAAGTATGCACTTTCTGCTGGTGGTGCTGAGGGTCTGATTGAAGCCTGCTTGCCTGCTAATAGATTGAAAGAGTGTGCCTGGCACTACGGGAGGAGAGATTGTCCAGGAGAAGAAGCCCACAATGTTCCCAGTGTAAGGTGGAGCACACAGATAAAGTTGACTTCCTTGAAGTGTGAAACCTGGAGTGACTTGCATCTTGGAAGGATCTCTATGGTCACTCAGTGCAATTTCCCTGTAAGCTGAAAAAGTGTATCAGAACATCTACTTGTGGGCCTGATAGACTGCCACGGTGTGTGAGACTGGTGCTACCAACACTGTAAAACGGACTACAGAAGTAAGAATCCCAATTGAGCTGCAGGCTGCAACAGCCAGGACAGGCTAGGAAGCTGTCCTTGGGGTTGCTACTGGATACCCAAGATGCCTACTACAAGATGTACGCCATTGCCAATGCATGCAGCACTGACAACCTTCACAACTATCGTTCCGAGCAAAGCTCCTGACACAGCCTACACATGAGAACCTCGGCCATGAGGGCAGGAGCCTGTCCACTCCCGCTGCCTGATCTACTACATAATCCAAAAGAGACTTTGAATTAGAGTTGCACCTTTCACCTGTGGGAGAAATGAATCCATCTGCACGAATGCCTAATCCTTGCTGAAACCCCATTTTGTGATGGAGCTTATAAATATGGGTTCCCAACAGTCAGAGGAATGGTGTATTCTGACCCTAGGAGGAGGAATGGTGTATAGGGCGTCATTGTCTATCACAGCTTAGTTTACAACCTCGTATGCTGTTTCATTGAATTGTGTAGTATTTAGCTCTGCTGTGTTAATAAATTACTTTCTTTTTTTATAAAAGGTTGGCTGTACGCCAAGTGTATGTGCTGACTGTAGAGTTGTGAGCTCTTGCCCCACACACTACCTCCCTATGAAGTTTGGGACTACTCACCTTCGCTCCTCTGAGAGTCAAGTACAAAAAGGGTTCCATTTGACCAAATTTTCAAAGCTCTAGTAGCACGGACCTCAGGACACCCACGCCAAAATGACCTCAAACAACACTCTTGAGATCCAACAAACACTGTCAACCCTGTGCTCCCCCACCTCGCCCCCAAAAGGGGGCTGACGCCAACATTACAAAATTGGGCTTGAATATTTTAGCATTTCAGTGAACTATATTACAGAATAAATTTTAATTTCAAAGTGATGTAAAGTTCTGTGGTAGAGAAAAAAGGTGTTTGATTCGATGTACTAAGAACTGTGCTCAATATTTTATTTAGAACACGCGAATTAACTACTTTGGTGGTGCTAGAAGCCAAACACTGCACATGTTGAACTCACACAGTGCGAACAATTTTAAATCGTAATTTGAGTTATATGATTCAATTAAATGCAGAATGTCTTAGAATAAATGTTGATGCCACTACGCCAAACCCAGTACTACCAGAGGCGTATCTACCATTGGTGCAGTGGCACCAGGGCTCAGAGCCCTGAGGAGTCGATTGAACCCTGATAATTGCTGTATTCTACTACTCCAGCAGAAGTCAGATAGGCTATCTTCCTTGTTTGCACCAGGGTTGTGGCATTCGGCTATGCTGCTGAGTACCAGATTTTCAGAGCAAATTGGTTGTTTTAAAGTGCCCTTTAACACTTGCAAATATACACCTATACTTGTTTATTTTTAAGTGAAATATGACCCTGAGCACGAATTAATCAGAAAGGTCTGGCCACTGAGGATGATGTATCCATAACGCATGTAGAACGAATCATGAGCATGTGTATTTTGAATCACATAAGACTGAATGTGTAAGTTAAGACGGCATTCCCGTTATAACCCGTGGTGCTCCTAAGCATTAGCAGGAGTGGTGAGCATGTGTCCTCTTGCCTCTTACATCACTCACTTTGACATGAGATTATATTCACCCTGGCAAGTTAAGCCACACATACCATCGAATTAGCACTGGGGAAAGCACGTATCTTTGCCAACCAACTTCTTGAAATACATTCTGAACCGCACTTAAAATAGGATGCTTCCTCACTGAACAGACCCGGGAAGTTTACATTTGGAAGGTATAGAAGCCAGATCCCACTGTTTGATGCATTTCTCCTGGTTGTTTTAACTAATTTCAAAACATTCCTAGTGTTCTGGCTTAGTTTATATCTTTAACTAACAGACTGCTTAGAGAATTTGACCGCTCTGTATCTGTTGGTTAGTATGTTTACAAAGAATTGTCCAATTAAACACAGCAGTTTGTGAAAAAAATTTCTTTTAACAGCATTTCAAAACAAACAAGCTACCAAACGAATGATCAATATACAGACCTTAATGAACAAACATTCATGCCATCTAGGCTCAAGTACCTATTAGGTGCGATTGAATCTACTCATCTAGTGAGCATGAAAACACATTTTCTTTTTAGGTTTGTGTAGGGAGAGTGTTAGCTCTCTTGCAGATCCTAATACATCTCAGATAACTTTAGAAGGATTGTGGCACTAACTGATATATACCAGACAGTGTCATTTTAAGGATTTGGCAGGCCCTGGGTAAGATATATTTCAAGGGCCACTGTTTGGAACAACTTTGAATTTTTCCAATGCTAGTAAATGTAAATGTAAATGTATAGGCATTTGTATAGCGCACTGCTTACCCGGAGGGTCCCAAGGCGCTTCGACCGCTGCGAGACCCTTCCTGGCTTCCCTGAGAGATGGTCCCTTAATGGGTATCTCCAGGGTGAGACCAGGCATCCCCGGCGGTCTGGTGGGGCCGTTAGTGAGGATGAGGCAAGCTAATGCCCTGGTGTAGTATCCTGGTTTGGATGCCATGTGCCTTTCCCATTAACCTGTCTTGCTACTCAGCCTATCTGGGTGAATGATAGAATGTTGAGTGTGTGAGGTAATATGGAATGTGTGGTGTGCCTGGTGGATGGATGACAGTTGGATGAGAGGGCTGAGTAGCAAGGGAGCTGCTCCTGGTGGGGCTTAGGAGAGACTTGAATGTTACCTAATTGATTACTTGATTTAACCTTGAAATCAATCAATAAACCATCATCAATCAATACTACTCGGCTACAGATCATCTTATTACATTTGGCGACATTTTGGACTTACCTGCACAGCTTACAACCTCAAGGATCTCCATGAAACTTCATGATCAAGATTTTCAAGTAAGGAAAAATAATTTCTTTTTAAACAATTTGAACTTTACTGGCACCCCTTAGTTAGCCCCACCAGTGACCTCCCACCGGTCGCCCTCCAAATTGGATGTGCCAATCCTTTCAAGCATACAACTTAAGTATGCCAGTTCCTGTCAGTTTACAATGCAGCGCTTCTTCCTGCCTGCTCCTGCTCGTTATTGAGAGCATTAACTGGTTACTTCACATGAGAGTCAGGGTCTACCGTAATTTCTTTAAGTTCTTTTTGGTGATTTTCTCGTTCGCATATTTTAATTGTTGACTTTTCCGTTTCTTTCACTTTGCTGGTCTGGCCAACTGGCATGTGTGTGAGTTTCGGTCAATTCTATTCATTACATCTTGTGAATTTCATTGCGAAAACATTACGAAATATCAATTATTCCTGTTTTACGTGTAAAGGGGGAAGGGGTGGTCGCATTGTATACTTTTAAGTTTTATGATTGTTAAGTTTTACAATGCTAGTTTCTATTGTAGAATGACCATTCTCATTTTTACACTTTTCATTTGTTTGTTCCTTCTAAGGGGGAAGGTGGTGTAGTATCCTGGTTTGGATGCCATGTGCCTTTCCCATTAACCTGTCTTGCTACTCAGCCTATCTGGGTGAATGATAGAATGTTGAGTGTGTGAGGTAATATGGAATGTGTGGTGTGCCTGGTGGATGGATGACAGTTGGATGAGAGGGCTGAGTAGCAAGGGAGCTGCTCCTGGTGGGGCTTAGGAGAGACTTGAATGTTACCTAATTGATTACTTGATTTAACCTTGAAATCAATCAATAAACCATCATCAATCAATACTACTCGGCTACAGATCATCTTATTACACCAGAGTTGCCGAGTGTGATCGCTGATCAGAGTGGGCACCGAGGCGAGAGAATTATCGAGTCCGCTGACCCTGGTCCAGAAACCTGCCGCGCCGGGAATCGAACCCTGGCCCCGGGCCGTCCTCTGCTCTCGGGTCTGCCGCCTCTAACCAGTGAGCCACACTACCTTACTAGTGAATTCTAGCCCTATGTTGCCAAGTAATAGTCAATTATATATTAAAGGTTAATACGCAAACATACACAGAAGTGATTTAGAGAGAAAGTTAACTGTCCTAAGGGGCACTTTGGAAAGAGGGGCCCAGGGCAATTGGATATTTTGCCCATGCCTTAAAACTCCTCTAATAGCAGAATTCTTATAGCTACACTGCATCCTAGCTTTAACCTGTAGGTATTGGTTGTTGCATATATATTTAGTCACGTTGTATCCTCTGCCCCAGCCCTGTTGGGTCAGACAAAGGTACTAACAGAAAGGCAGTAGTCAATTTCAAGTAATTCTATTGACCTGGGTCACATGTGTTTATTTAAATAGACATATATGGAAGATGACACTTTATTATTTTTATTTTAAAGACACGTGGGATAAGTTATGTCCCCAGGTGCAAGCATAGGCATTTTCATTAAAACCTGAAAGGGATGGCTACCCCACCAAGGGTGGTAAACTGCTAAGGAGCAAACAAAAAAATCAGGTCCATCAAAGACTCCGTGGATTTGAGGCCAATGGGGAAAACGGTGTAGACCATCTGGCGGTAAAGGTTTTTAAAATACACAGGATGCCACTCCTGGCCATACATTTCATGTAATTTCTTACTACCAAGGAGTATGTATTTTCACGCTATGATTCTAGGGTCTTTGTAGGTAGGATCAGCATGGTAAAAGGGCAGAATTTTTACATGTTTAGAATACAATTGTGCAATTAAAAATAATATGCTTTGCTCGGCCCACCTACCTAAAAGGGTTGTCTGATACAGAAAGAAAACAAATAGCACTGACTTTCCACTGCCTCTACTATCCTTCAGGCCAGTGGCGGCTTGCAGAGGGAGTGTAGTGGGGCGGGGAAGGGCAGTGTGGGGGGCAGTGGAGTCCGGCATACGACAGACAGGAGTAAGGTAAGTAATTGAATAAATAAAACAAATTACCTTGCATGCGCTGCATCGCCGAGTTGACCCCCCTGCCCTGCCCCGCAACCACCCCGCCTCACTGCCCCGCAGCACTTCCTCGGCGAGCCGTTACTGCTTCAGCCTTTTGATAAAACCTAACTCAATGCAGCACTGTATGCTTGGATCTGCACTCCCTGAAAGGCTTTAATGAATACAGTCCTTAACAACAAAAAAACACTCCAAAACTGACTGCACTTTCCCTATGTCTGGGCGTGTGTCTGTGTGTGTGGTTTGTTACCTATCACGCAAATGAGTACTGTAACGTCAATGGGAGAATGAAAATATCACACATTTCTCTATCTAGTTACCTAACAGTTGTAGGAAAAGACGGGAAACCAAAGACTTTTTGAACTGATGCTGTGTTTGCAAAGAAAGTCATCCTTTAAGGAAGAGGAAACCTCACACACATAATAATGTCATGTTTTATCATCAGCATCCTCTCCCCACGCAGTAGGTAAATACCACCAGGGCGGACTCAACCTCCTCAAAGGCTTAAATGGAAAGAGAGAGTGCTTGAATAAGAATAATTGGACAATGACGGGATCCAGATCTTATTAAAACTACCTCTGTGTTATCAGGTTATTTCCTTTATTCGGAAGGACACCAGGTATCTCTAAAAATAATCTTGAACGGGTATAGTGAGGACTGTAGCTCAGACCCCTTCCTCATCTGTTAACATGTTTCTGCCCAATGAGAACAGCCAAAGCGGTCTGGGCCTTTCTTCAGGGCTAAAGGATCCCTTCTAAAGTATATCTGAGCAGTCACTAGAATAAGAACTTTTGAAGTGAAAGTGTAAATTACCTTTTAGACCACGGTGATTCCAACCTGGTTAAGGTTCTACTGTTAACCTTTTGTATTGCTCCAACCCTTTTCAATCTAATCCATCCGTCATGGAACATGTTTCAGTATTTTCTCACTTCTAAGTTTATAAGCTACAAACTGATAAATCAGAAATACTCCCTTTAAATATTCACTGTAAAAAACAGCACTTCAACTCGGTTCCCTTCACATGGCAAACTACTAAAATAAAGCATTTAGGATTATGGTTCACAAACAACAATACATATACTAATAAATTAAAAGTTGATTCTATTACTAAGGGCTTGATTATGATCTTGGGGGACAGGGTTACTCCGTATCAAACGTGACGGATATCCCATCTGCCAAATAACAATTTCATATTATCCTATGGAATTTGTAATATGGCGGATTATATGTCTGTCACATTTGTGGCCGAGTATCCCAATCGCCAAGATCAAAATCAGCCCCTATGTTTTTAAATGATACAGTTAACAGATGGACCCCAATATTTATTTTTTGGTGGGGCACATTGGACTCTCTTTAGCTTATGTTAACTCCTATCATATTATACACCATTTCAATGATCTCAACTCAAACCCCAAATTCTTATCTAAAAAAATAGACTGTCTACTCTCCACATTCTTATGGAAGGGTCAGAGATCTCTGATAGACTTATCCACTTAAAAAAAAAAATCCAAAAGAGGTCTTAACTTTCCTAATTTTAAACAATGTCATCATGCTTTCTCCTTAAAACTATCAGCTTGCTTAATTCCACTCATCCTCCCCATACCCCATTATTACTTTTTCTGGAAAAATCCCTCGTTGCTCTCTTTGCTTTTCAAGAATTACTGTCATTTATGACTTGTATTTCCCAATTACATACACCTGTTATTGCCCACTGTCATTATATTCTATCTTCCGTGCATTCTTTTACCAATACATCTCTCACCATTCTTTTATAACAATCTATATGGCATAGCCACAACATCCAGATTAGTAATCATTTCATCTACTCAAAAACTTGGAGGAACAGATATCTACTGATTATCTTAACTTTTTAATAATGATAAAATGTTATCTTTTTCACAACTTTAAAATACATTTCTCCTATCCTCTTCATCCAAGATACAATATGAACTCCTTCATAAATCTTTAATACATCTCATATCAAATATTCCTCAAGCTTTTCCTTCCTCCACTGACTCCCATTTGCTGCTCCCATTATTAACCACCAATCCCAAAGGCTCTACAATCTGTACAACTTTCATCCCTTCTAATGATAGATCTAAATCAACGACTGAGTTAGCATGGGAAGCAGACTTACTGGAATGCTGGTCAGTTAGTTTATGGGACAACATTTGGAATAAGATACATAAATCTATCAAAGCTGCAAATACTTTACAATCCCTCTATTCTGTTTACCACCCTTTATTGCTCACTGCGATCAATCCACACCAATTTTCCTCTGATTCAAGGTGATCTTGTTGGTCCTGCAGTTGTCCACATGCTGATATAAAACTCATGCTCTTCGAATGTCCTACTATCCATATGTTATGGAAACGAGTATGGAATCAGATTAATATAATTTTGAAAATTAACTTTCCGTTGTCATTTTCAAATATTTTCCAGGATCGGATTGCTCTGATTTGGCCTGAACTTATTGAGGGTCATAAACTGGCAGACTTACTATTAGCCGTTGCCTTTTATTTAATCACTTCCCATTGGAAAAATTCGCAGGATGCTACTGGTGGTATGCTTTATGCTTCAATCATAGACTTGATACTAACTATGTTACACCCATTTAATTAGCTATAAAAAGAGATTTACTATGGCTTCCAATGAGTACGTTTTGATCTCTATCTAGCTTATTTGCCAGTTAGAATATCTTGACTGCTGATGAGGTCCAGAAAACTTCTTAATTTACCAAGCATGATATATTTTTGTTTTTAATTGTAGGCTTGTTATTTAAAATGTATAACTATTAAATGTCCACTGGTTTTATTTTTAATTCTTATATATTTAACCAGTTAACATTGTCAACAATATTTTACCTTTCCTTTCCCTCCTTTCCTTCCCTATATTATCCATTTATTGTTATACTTCAATTACAATTTCATACCGGAGAATTGTATTTCTTAGTGTATTTTCATAAAACCATACCTATAAAAATGGTATCGCCACTGCATTGTTGTTTCCCTTACCCTATTTATTTGCTGTTTACATATTGTAAATAATCTCAAACTTTACAGAAAGTATTCCTAAACTTCAGAATTGAGGAGATGTTCATAATGTAACTTGGGAGAGTGTTCTAAAGCTTTGCGATGAACATAGAAAAGAAATAAAATCTGCCCAGCGGCACTGGAAAAGTTTTTAAAGTTGGGGTGCAATGATAAATCTAATCTGCAGGTTGCATACAGATCTCAGCAGCTTGTAATCAGCTTAATAAACTCTTTCACTAAAGAAAGGAAAGATTCTATCTCCTCTGTGGGCAAAACAGGTAAACCAATCTCCCCTCCTTGAAGGTGTTGTGCAAACCAAAGGGACAAACAGAGTACCAAACATCGCTAGACTGTGCAGGTAAAGCTAACATGCCTATAACTCATTAACATCAGCCACAGCAACATCTATGCATCACTTTCATAATTGTCATTTGAACAAAAAAAACAATAAGGTTTGTGAACATTTAGTTTGATTTAAAGTTACAGTCTGGAAAACATAGAAGTCACTGGAAGGCACCAAAACGAACTGGCTCTACAGCTATTTTCTTTAAAGGGTGGAATTTGTCTTCACTGTAGAACACGGTGTCATGTATCATCATCTTGAAGTAATACAATAAATTTATTGTTAGAAATGGCCCTTTTTACACTGATGACGCTGTTCCTATGGCCCGCACCCCACTGGCTCTGCAGTCACTGCTTAATAATTTTATGGATTACATGAAGAAATTGGGACTCCATGTTAACCAATCAAAAGACATTTATTATGAAATGTAGCAAAAATAGTATTAAATGTAGAGCCACAGTAATAAATGGAACTAAAGTTGATTTTACGGATACCTTTTCTTATCTTGGAGTCCTGTTCGACAAGGAGGGTTGTGGAGGAAGGCCATCAAGGCCTGCTGGGCCCTGAGATGTTTTGCAAGGCATGTGGGAACCAACCAGCCAGATATCATGATGAAGATCTATAAAGCAAAATGCACTTGCATAGCACTTTATGGGGACCGTATATGGGGGGACAAGACATGTATAAAGCTGCAAGGAGTAGAAAATGAATTATTTAGATATCTACTGGCAACTCCCAAAAGTACTTCAGTACATGTATTACATTCTGAACTCGGTGCACCCCTCCTTACAAATGTAATTAAACTCAAACCTATTTTACTTTGGATTCAAATCTGGACATCAGAGAATAAAGACCTGAATAGATTGACAATAGCTGTTTGTCTTAAACTATCCTCATATCTGTCCCTTCGATGGTTGCTTTATGTCAAACGGTTTTCCATGAAATGGATCATCCAGAATATTTTGGGAACCCAGAGTTGCTAGCGACAATCAGCAGAAAATCTTTGAAAAGGTAAGCTAAGGCACAACTAGAGAACCTTGACCTGATATCTGAACTCCCAAAAAGTACGGTTTTAAATAATCAATTGATTTTAATTACTTTTAACATGCAGCTATATCTTAAATCTGCTTTAAATGTGTGCCATAGATTTGTCCTTACATGTTTAAGGTTAGATATATTCCACCGACTATGCACTTTTCCCACTATGAACGATTAGTCTACAAAATTGACAAACTGCCCCTCCGATAGCAGGATGCCCCAAAACACCATGCACATGGATTTTTGTGTAAATGTTACTCTCGACAAAGAAAGCGGTACATTTTACCCATCATAAGTCAGTTAGGCTTCACACAATGTCACCCTGCTGACTTGTACCTACAATCTGCCTTCTCTTGAAATTTGTTGTAGACTGTCCTCATTCTTATGGGCCACTTTCTATGATAAAAAAGTCTGATTTTAACTAATACCTAGAACACGTCAAATGGTTTACATATCTTAGGGGCTCAGCTAGTAAGTGCCACGAGAATAACTAATACTGGAACTTAACATGGGAAATATGGTACATTTGCACCCTTAAAGGTTAGGGGCCATATTTGCATATCTAACAAATGGAATATATTGCTGTGCAGATAATTTTAATAATCAGATTTGAAGGCTTTTTCAAAGTGTTTTGGATTGTACTTTTTACTTCTGGAAATGAAATGTAATTGAGCTATGTTTATATTTTTGTAACTGCTTTTATGGATGTTCTTTTTCATGATACAGAATAACGTGATATATGATTATGACTATGAATGTGTACTGTGTTTGGGATGGATTGTTCGCCCTCCATATGGCCACCATCCCTACTACCGATGCAAAGGCCGGGAGGATCTTCCAGACTAAGCACCCCCCAGTCCCTCCTGTTCTGTCTAAACCCAGATCCATCACCACGTTCATATCCCCCCCACAGTATACTCCCCATTGGAAGCTCCAAGAGAAAGGCCCTGAGTTTTGAAAAAACTGCAGCATGCATTTTGGGTGGTATGTACATGGAGTATATGTTTAAGGAACAGCCTTCCCAGGTGCCCGTAAGGCCACATAACAGCCCTGGAGATCCCACCTTGTCTAAGTCACTACAAAGGGAAGGGACATTTTAATTAGGATGCACATGCCTCTGGAGCCCGTGGAATATCCAGTCTGGGCCAGGATCCTGTAACCAAAGTGGTCCAGAGCCCTACAGTGATTGCCCTCAAGATTTATCTCCTGAAGCAGGACCCCATCAGGGGAATAGCACTTAAGATGCTGGAGGACTAGAGTGCATTTAATTTTGCTACTGAGCTCATTTACATTCCACGACCATAAGGGTATGTGTTTATGTTGTGCCCCCATCTCAGGTGCATTGTTGCTATCAGACACCCTCCCTTCTTCCACCCCGCGGGCAGTGTCTCAGTACCTGCCGTAGTATGGTTATGTCTAGGATGATTCAAACAATTCAACGTCATAACAAAATTGAACATACCAACAACTCTCCCTCCCTGCATCCCTGCTTAGAGAGTAGCAAACCTCCCACTCCCCCAACCTGAAGAGCATCATACAATAGGAGGGTGACGCCTCCGCCACCATGTAGCAGTTGGATAATGTACTATTTTAATTAAATCACCCCGTAAAACTAAATATTAGCTAGGTCCGATGTTTTCATGGGAGACCAATACACTTCAAAGCCTCAACCTTGAGAGGAAGAGGTAGAACCACCTTTCATGAACCGTTAACCATGAGCTCTACAATAGGCCCTCCCCAGTCCCCCATATCATCAAGCAAAACCTCTGTTTCATACATTGGGAGTTTCAGCAGCACTCAATCTGTGCTTGGATAGGAACCTCTTCTCTGTGGGTCTGCAGAGAACATCAGACCCCGCAGAACAGACCCGTCCCAAAAGAGGGACCCATTCCTTCCGTCTCTCCCATGCCCCACCTTGCTCCAGCCAGTTCCAGAACTCCTCTGGAGTCAGGAAAAGTAGTTAGTTGCCCTCTGACAGCACTCGAAGTTTAGAGTGGTACATCATCAGGTATTTGACATTCTTTTCCCTGAGGGCCTTTTTAACTGAGTCTAAGTCGCTCAGTTGGCACTGTACCTAAAGGGTGAAGTCTGGGAAGTGTTTGATAACAGCATTCTCCAACTTCAGCTGCTCTTTGGATCGGCTGCCTGCAGGATTACTTTGCGGTCCCTGTAGTTGAATATGCGAGCCACAATTGTGCGTGGAGGGCCCCTGGGTGTGGAAGAGCTTTAAACATCCAATGTGCCCACTCAACATAGAATAACTTGGATAGACTTTTGCGGCAGAGGGTGTTGAGGATCAGGACCTCCAAAACAATTCACGGATTGACCCTCCAAACTCTCGGGAACCCCCACCATGTGAATATTGTTGCATCTTGCTCTCCTCTCCGGATCCTCCAGACGAGCCATCGATTGCGCCTGCTGCTTTGTCTACTTGGCTACTTGATCCTCAAGGCATTTCGTTTTCTACTGTGGACTCCCAATATGAGTTTCTGCTGAGGATACCTTGTCTGCCATGTTGCGGAGGTCTGCCCATAAAAAGTTCACCTCCTTCGTTATCAAGTTGAGTTTAGGTTCAAGGGTACTCTTGAGATCCCCTATGACTTTCATTATGTTGCGGAGGGAAGGCTTGGGCATCTGGACTGTACCGCTGGGCCTCACTGGGTCCCTTGTGGCTCCTCTCGTCCCCTCCACAGTCCCCAAAGAAACTGTATATCTGATTCAATTGCCCGGGATGGGGGACCTCATTCTACCCCATGGCCGCCATACGCCAGGGACTGGGTGCCGGAACTGGATCGTTGACCCCCAGGAAGGGGCCAACACAACTCGGCTGCAAGCCAACAAGAAATGCTCTTTATGGCCATGGTGAGAGTAATAGGCTACCCCCGGGGGCTCCAGAGTCATTTGAGTGCCCCTCAATCTTGGTGCACCATCCCAGCATGGAGAATTGCCCCCACACTGGATCCGTCACCCCAAGGTCTCAGTCCAAGCCTCTAAACAGCTGATGGCCCCACACACTGGCCCCTATGGGTGCCAACACAAGCCACTCCCGCTTTATCCAGGGCACAGGGACTCTTCACTGCAAAACCGATGCCACCTTCGACTTCTCCTCATCGACAGGGGGGGACCCACTTGCAGTGACATTAAAGGCACTTTTGAGTATAAGTACCAGTGCTCTGACCCTACCAAATCAGTCGAATACTGAACCTGGGAAGAACTCTGCTGGAGTAAAGACTGCTGTGCTGAAAGGATTGCTAACTTTTCTGTGACAGACTTTTCTGAGGAGCTGCTTCTCTGCTTTGCTGAACTGCTCCTGCTGCCTGCTGATCTCTGAACGTCTGAGGACAAGGACTGGACCCAACTCACTTGAAACCAGAGTGACTCCAAAGCCTTGCTGGCTTGACTCTTGTTTTCTTAAGTCTCAGGAACACAAAGGACTTCCTGCAATCCTGCTGGTGCTGCTGGACACTGTCATCTGCAAGTCCTACCCCTGACTGCGGTGCCCCCTACAGTCCTGAGCCTCAGAAGTGGGTTCTGCAGCGGATTTCTGCAGAAACCGATGCCTTGCGTCAACTGCGTGAGAATTTCCACCACCGATAATGAAGAATCCACCACCTGTGCATCTCAACTGCTACGCATTGCATTCACTTTAACTGACCTCCACGACGATTTGGAACCCTCTCTAACGATGACGCAGTAGGCTCTCCACATCGACAAAAGCTCTATCTGAGGTATTTCTTCAGCAGGACCTGTCTGGTTTCCTGTAGCCAGCCTGCTGTTGATCGCAGTCGGCCCGAACTTTGACTTTGCATTGGTCCCTCGCTTTCTAAAGTAACCTTTTGAACTCTAGTGCCTTCTAACCACTATTTTTGTTTTTTTCTTTAAAAATTCCTATCTAGACTTCTACTTATTGGATTTTTGTCATTTTGGTCCTGTTTTAATCAGATAAATATTCTATATTTTTCTAAACCTGTGTGTAGTCTTTTTGGGATGTTTTCATTGATTCACTTACTGTAATTTAAATGTGTTACACAAATACTTTACACATTGACTCTTGACTTAGGCATGACTGCTCCGTGCCAAGCTACCAGAGGGTGAGCACAGGTTAATTTAGGGAATGTATCTTCCTTACCCTGGCTAGGAGGGTGTTCCCTACTTGGACATGGTGTAAACCTCTGCCAACTAGAGACCCCATTTCTAACACTTATATTAACACAACATTATTGAGTCATTTATATTAACTCTTTCGCTTGTATTCTTCATGAAGTCAATGTCGGTAGCTCAGATAGTACATTGTCAAAGTTACTTCCAAAATAATTGTCCAGTATCAACATGATATTGTCCAATAAAGATCATAAAATGCCAAAACATGCCATTTGTGGTGATTTTAGTGCATTGTACTATATGGCAGAATGTGTATAACAATTCATACTATTGCCTTGACCAGCCTGTGAAGAGCTTTCATGATGATAAGGACCTGGGAAACTCTTTTGATGCCCATGTTCAGAAGGAGGTGGGTTTGTAGTGCTGCCTTTATGGGAACTGTTGAGTGTAGCATTTGAGAATCAGAGATGTGGTCTAGTCATGTTTGGGTAAACTGAAGCTGCGCTTATTTATGAAAAAAGGTGTGGCTGCACATGTTGATACATACAATGTTCTTAGGAGTAGTCTATCTAATATGTATGATGTGACAATGAATAGCCAGTTTTTATGCCTCTTCGAAATTTTTGATATTTAATGATTATTTTTCTTGCTATAAACGAGTTCGAGATAGAAATCAATGTGCCACAAAGTCACAGGATATTTACCTAAGGAAGCTCACGAGGCACTTCAGACCATTAATGTACTTGTTACAAAAGACTGCCTATCAATGTTCAAATGACAAGTTTAAATCTTTTTGTGGCCACCTCCGCCTTCATCTTTCAGAACCAGACACACTGGTCACCATGGTATTTGGGAAACAAGCACCTGTTATGCTTTACGACCTAGGTGACTACGCCTCTGGTGTGGAAAGGTCACCTCACAAAGCAATTGTTGCTATTTTCACAGCTTCTCTTTTGCAACACATCTATCATTTTGCACTGTGACTAATGCAAATTAGCCACAAAAATATTATTTGCAAAGAATTTTTCAAAAGCCTGTCTGAATAATCTGTATGAGGTGGAATTCCTTTTGCGACGCATTGCAAATGGTTGCCACAGCATTAATGGAAGACTACAAGGAACAGCAGACCTCCATTACTCTATTTGCGTAAGCAGAATGCCTACGGATTTTCCAGCCCATGTCTCTGTAAGGAACTGGGACTTAAATCAAAATAATAAAATAAATATTCTGTAAATGGCACTGGGTGGAGCAGGCAGCAGGCCTGCACTGTCCCCAGCTGTGCTTCACAGAGTGAATACTGTCATCCCCAGACATATTGAACAACAGGGAGTGGTGATGGACAGAGTTTCTGAATTAAGGAGAATACTCTCACCCAGTCAAGAGATCAGGGCTAGATCCAACACCGTTTTTTAGCTCACTGCACCATCCCAGCTCAGAACCTGGCTATATGCAAATTAGTCTGTTCCTGTCCCAGTGCATGATGGGAACAGGGCAAACCAAACTACCAAGCGAATTCTTACACTGGGAAGGAAACAAGCTCCCGGGGACCAGTTTCTGGCATTTCAGCCGTCGTCGGCCCAGTTTGCTTGAATCCTGATGGTGCAATGAGCAAGGGACTCACATCTGAGTATACCCTTCCACGCTTAGGGTGGACAAAATATTTAACAACAAGGGGTGGTGATGGACAGAGTTTCTGAATTAAGCAGAATACTCTCACCCAGTCAAGAGATCAGGGCTAGATCCAACACCGTTTTTTATCTCACTGCACCATCCCAGCTCAGATCCTGGCTATATGCAAATCAGTCTGTTCCTGTCCCAGTGCATGATGGGAACAGGGCAAACCAAACTACCAAGCCAATTCTTACACTGGGAAGGAAACAAGCTCCCAGGGACCGGTTTCTGGCATTTCAGCCGTCGTCGGCCCGGTTTGCTTGAATCCTGATGGTGCAATGAGCAAGGTACTCACATCTGAGTATACCCTTCCACGCTTAGGGTGGACAAAATATTTAACAACAAGGGGTGGTGATGGACAGAGTTTCTGAATTAAGCAGAATACTCTCACCCAGTCAAGAGATCAGGGCTAGATCCAAAACCGTTTTTTAGCTCACTGCGACATCCCAGCTCAGAACCTAGCTATATGCAAATGAGTCTGTTCCTGTCCCAGTGCATGATGGGAACAGGGCAAACCAAACTACCAAGCCAATTCTTATACTGGGAAGGAAACAAGCGCCCGGGGACCGGTTTCTGGCATTTCAGCCGTCGTCGGCCCGGTTTGCTTGAATCCTGATGGTGCAATGAGCAAGGGACTCACATCTGAGTATACCCTTCCACGCTTAGGGTGGACAAAATATTTAACAACAAGGGGTGGTGATGGACAGAGTTTCTGAATTAAGCAGAATACTCTCACCCAGTCAAGAGATCAGGGCTAGATCCAACACCGTTTTTTAGCTCACTGCACCATCCCAGCTCAGAACCTAGCTATATGCAAATTAGTCTGTTCCTGTCCCAGTGCATGATGGGAACAGGGCAAACCAAACTACCAAGCCAATTCTTACACTGGGAAGGAAACAAGCTCCCGGGGACCGGTTTCTGGCATTTCAGCCGTCGTCAGCCCTGTTTGCTTGAATCCTGATGGTGCATTGAGCAAGGGACTCACATCTGAGTATACCCTTCCACGCTTAGGGTGGACAAAATATTTAACAACAAGGGGTGGTGATGGACAGAGTTTCTGAATTAAGCAGAATACTCTCACCCAGTCAAGAGATCAGGGCTAGATCCAACAGCCTCCACTTTGCAAATCAGTGCCGCCTTCTTTTACAGGTCAGTAACTTGTGAATATTTTCTGATCAAAGCATTGATACAGTGTATTAGACCTGACATCCTTGGTGTATTCCGACAAACATTTTGCCTTCAAGCCTCCTGTTTTGTTGAATTTATTTTTGGTCGCTTTATGACTCTGCACACTTTTCAACTGCTAATCAAAGCTAAAGTGCTTGTGCTCTCTCCTTCAAACATGGCAAAATTGTCTTACATCTAATTGGCATATTTAATTTACTTGTACGTCCCTAGCCAATGGTACTACATGTATATGTATGTTTAGGGCCTGTAAATTACATGCTACCAGTGGGCCTGCACTAATTGTATCCCGACTGAAGTAGCCTTTTAAAACATGTCCTAGGCCTGCTACTGAAGACCGAGGTGCAGTTTTAAACAGCCAATTCAACCTGGCAAAATTAACAATGTCCTAGGCCTAAACCTTTCTTTTGTAATACATATAACTCACCCCTAAGGTAGGTCCTGAAGGCCAATATGGCAGGGTGGCTTTTATTTTAAAAAATAGGATATGTGGGTCTATGTTTTACATGTCTTGGTAGAGTAAAACTCCTCAATTTGTTTTTCAGTACTGTAATGCCTTTCTCGCCAATTGAATAACATTGGGTTAGCTTAATGCATTTAATAAATGCTAATGTTTGATTAGGAACATGTAGAGATATCAGATTTGGACTCAAATGAACTGCAATTTTAAATCATCCTGAATGGTAAAGTCAGATTTTAAGTCACAATTCTGAAAATGCCGCTTTTATAAAGTTAACACCCAAGCCATAAATCCTGTGTTTATTTCTGAAATGCCTCGAAATTACTCCAAACCTGAACTTCAAAAACACGTTCTATATTCATCAAAAAATATTTTTCTATTATCTTACACCTGTACACAGAACAATAAAATAATAATAGACAAAACTAATTAGCAAGTTGTGAACAGAGAAGCTCACGCAAAATTATCAACAGAAATCATCATAATAAAATAATTAAAGACATATAGCACATGCATCAAATAACCAATAGCAGCACGTTACCAAAAAGAAACTTTTGGCAGCACAAAATCATAATAATACAATCACATGAACACTGAACATGATCAAAGAAATGAAAACATTTAACATCAATCAACAAACTGACATTAATATCAAAGATAAATGTCCATTTCACAAAAATAAGTGTCCAACATAAAATACATCAAGTTAGGACCTTCACATTTGTCCTCCCTTTTTCTTGTCAAAGTTAAAATAACCCTATGAAATTTGGACACAAGGTACACCCTTTCTGTCACTATGGACAGTTCAAATTTCAATCATCCAACCTCCAGTTTTTGGCTTCTATTAACCTTGTTGTGGGTGTGCCCTCAACCTATATATATTACGCCAACGCGTGCCAACCTTTTGTGGGCCTGAACTTTAAACAAAGGTCTTCCTCAGGGCTCACAAAATTCCATAACGGACCCTGTACAAAAACAAAATAGAACTATATAAATTTACTGTAAAAACAAGCTATATACCAGAAGAGTGTCAGAGTATGGAGGAACCCAAATACCTAGGTTTTATATACCAATCTTTCGGTAGTGCAGAGGGCATTTGCCAAAGATTAGATTTTTTACAGTTCTCTGGCAGGTGTGTTCACTATGCCCCCATTCATGGTCGACCTAAAACAGTAATAATAGGTCAGCTGTATAGCCTGCTATCTGAGAAATCATGTTACCCCTTAGGGCCCCCATATTATATCAGTGCATACTTGTGGCCAGCTTTTGTATGCTTTTATGAGGGTAACAACTCTACTGATGTTTAAGAGCAGCCTCTAGAAAAAAAACGCTTTTAATCCATCTTCCCTGAACATGGCATATTAGTGCTGGTGCTACTTTTTCCTTTAGGAAATACCTTACTCAGTACAGTTTTGGATGGGTTGAACGCTTCATTAATCTCTTTGGTGAGGAGGGCTTTTTTATCCCTTTAACAGCTCTGTGGTCAGTATTCCTTTGTATGTTTTACACCATGGACATTCCAGGGTATATACTGTTGGACATCTTTACATTTTCAGGTTTATAGTATTGTTGAAAAATTACAGCCATATAAAGAGAATTTTAGAATTGTACAAGTGTAGAAAAACCAACATAACCTTTAGAGGCATTGCCTTCTATGGTAATTTTATTGTAAAACTTGGACAAATCTGTCTATGGGCACAGAGGCAGTACTTCACGGTGGGGGTGGACAGTATTCAGACACACATTTCTCTGTAATGGGTACTGTGCTCTTCATAGGGGAATTTGATAGCTGAGAATACTAGGTACTAGTTAGAGGTGGTCGAGTCATGAGCCAAGCCAAGGGTCTTGCTCAGATATTAGAGCACATGCGCGAACAGAGCCCTGAAAACATTCGCTATGTTAATTTTATGTAAAATATTTTGTAGTCTCTTCAACATTTTGTGTACTTCATTAACATGTGTGTGGAAGGTGTGACATTAATAGGGCACATTATAGCACTACAGTGAAAAATACTTATTAAATGTGATAGTTTTGTACAGCTGGTAGTCTGAACTCACTGAGTTGAAAGTGCTTTCAGAGGCGGTAATGGAAAAAATAGGGTTTGTGATATAAAATATCTGCCTAAAATCACACAATTTAAGTGGCAAAGCTGTGATCTATCCAGGGTATTTGGTTTCATATTGTACAAATCAGCTAGTAAATGGGTATCTATTTGTTTACCTTATGTAAAGAATTAGCTTTTTGCCTTTTAGTGCATTTTTCTGAAGTTTTTTTTAAATAAAGCCAGAACTAGACCTGTAGGTATTGCGGCTCTTTACAGGAGCACTAATTACATTACACAAGGGCACATGCATTGTTTATAGGCATGGGAAGATAAAGTGATTTGCCCAGATTCACAGGATATTGATCCGATGTCGAGACTTGAAGCTGGTAACCCAGATCCACAGACGGCAGCTCTGACCACCTCATGGGCAAAGAGAGGAAGGCAGGCAGAAGCCACATGAAAACTCGGCTTGTTATGGGCTCGCAGTTCCAACAGAACCTCGAGCAGAGCCAGACCCAGGCTTCAGTCTCGAGCCTGGCTTGAGCTTCCAGTGGCTCGCCCACCTCTTGTGATTGTTCTGCAGGAATTAAGGTTGTGCACATTTTTTATTACACAAGCGTAAATCTCTTGTACATCCTGATTATCAGGGTTTGTGTATGATGCGTAATTTTTTCTTACGCTGTTTGTGTGCTTTTCACTTACTGGAGTCTTGATTGAGAAATGAGCAAACTGGATATCTTCCATAGGCAAAAGCGCCACATTAGCAACGTTCACCACGTGACTTTAGAAATGTTAGATAAAAAAATTGTGGTTTAACTAATATTTTTCAAGGGCATACCTCAAACATGATTTTCATACAAAGACCTCCTACGGCAAATTCACTGAATACCCATAATTCTACCGTAACAGCCATACCGTCACGTAATACTGGTAATTCTCAGGAGAATTCCACATACTAGAGGGCAGATTTACAAGCCCCCTGCACCACCAGTACGTCAACTTTTGTGACGTACTGGTGGCGTATTTTGGTGCTCCATATTTACAAGGACAGGAAAAGGCTTCCTCCGTGGCTTTTTTCTGTCCTTGTAAATATGGCCCCTTTACACGCAGCACTTTGGGTGAAAGGGGTGTTCCATGGGTGTTGCTTTGGGTGTTCCCACGCAACACCCATGGAACAAGACACATTTCCAGATTTACGTGGAATTGTAAATCTGGAAATGCGTCTGAATGCCACGCCTCCCCAGGGGTGGCATAGCAAGGCGAAACGAGAAGAAATGTTTTCATTTCTCCTTGTTTTTTCCTCTTTCAATGCGTGCTGCATTCTACAGCACGCATTGAAAGAGGAAAATGTATGTAATTATTGTTTTTGTGCAGGACGGTGCCCCTTCCTGCACAAAAACAATTGTCCCATGATGCAGGCATCCTTTCACCATGGTGCAAGGGGGCCTGCGCCGGCGCATGGCTGCAGTTTGTGCACCAGCGCAGGAGAAAGCACAGGAATGCACCATATTATTATAAATATGCCACTTTCCTGTGCTTTGGAAGTGCCGCAGTGTGGCGCAGCCAAAGGGCTTGCGTTGCAGCGCTGCAGCGCTATCTAGTAAATCTGCCCCTAGGTGTTGAAAAAATGCTTAAATATCGCCCAGTAGGTCTTTGCGCTCACTAGTCACTTGCCCTACAGGGCTTAGAGACTGTCTACAACAGTTATTTGTTTTAATTCCATATGTTTAAACTCTCATTAGCAGAACTATGGGCAGTGGTTGGTAAGTGCAGAGCTCGACTGGGAATGAAGGAGGCATCCAGGGAGTGAATGAATAGGTATTATGGGTAAGAGGAGCGAGGGGGAGGGGAGCTAAAGGCAAAAGGTCATGCTAAGAGTGTGCAGTTTAAAAAGATTTAATTACGGTGGCCGAAGACCATGGTTTATATTTATTTTTAAATTCAGACATTTATTTCCACAAACACATATCTTTTCCTCACTTTGCCCAATCAAAACTATGAACGATTTAATTCAGTTTGTGATTTTAATGTCATTGTTGTAATTAATCCATGTGTCTGCCTTTCCTTGTAATATCTGCATCTATACCAATATATACTCATCACACACCTGTATTTGAAGCCATCTCGCCGGGACAAACACTCGAATGTTGTGCACAGTGTGCAAAGAAATGTGGCAAACACGGATATATAAAAAAAGGGCACAATTTTGTAGAAGGTGCCCAAAATGCTTCATTTGCATACAAAATTGTAGATTTGGAGAAGTTCCCCAATATGCAGTACATGTCTGTTTAGTTCACATTATAATAAAGCACATTACTTTTCACCTCTGATATGCACATACATTGTCCTCTGAACACATGATGTTAAAATATATTTGCCTTTCGACAACTGTGCGCAAGAAGATGCCACCATCAGGCAACTGATTAAGAAAACATCGCAGCGAGGCTGCCACTTTAACTTTGACTAAACAAGATCTTTTCCAATTGAAGTCAATTCGATTGATTAATCCAGACGACCTTTGACCTCCGTTCGTATTTACACGCTCTCCTGGGTTTCAATTCTCTTTGCTGTCTTCTCGTTTATCCCCAGGCTTGCTTCGGAAGTGCCACAAACATTCACGAGTGTTTCTCTCAGTTTATCCTTTCCGAGAAGGAGTTCAGACATGATTTTAAAGAGCTACAGTCAGTGGCGTCTGGTGCAGGGAAGCACGGCGAGGTGGTGTGAAGGGGCAAGTGACAGACGGCAGAATAGGTTAAATAAGATAAATAAAGAAAACCACGTACCATGCGCTCGTCGCATCACCGACTCGGCGATGCGGCGAGCTCAAGGGAAGTTGTTTTATTTATTTATTTTATTTAGCCTATTCCGTCCTCTGTCACTTCCCCCCATCCCACCGTGCTTACCTGCACCAGCAGCGACTGGCTATATTTGTATACACAAGCGTCCCCCCCCCCCCCCCCCCCCCACTATGTATCTCACCTTAGTGGTTCCCTATACTTCCTAATCTCGGTGCACACTTTCCGAAAGGGTTTTGAGGTAAATTACAATATATACTACACATAGAATTAAGAATCCTTTACGTTTTTTCCATCTGTTTACTCAGCAGTCGAAGTGGGCGGGATCTGAGGGGCACAGCGTACCCAGACTTATTTAATTTAAGGAAAACCATTCCAAACTTTATGTGAACTAACAGCCATCCTGGGGTGGTTAATTCGCAGGTTGAACTGCTTTCGCGGATGCTTAAGGCAGGGAGTCTGCTGTACTATGAAATCGAGGAAGGGGTAAATAGCTAAACAAACAAACACTGCTAGTGTGCCTGGTTGCCTGAAAGAAATGTAAATGTGCGTAACTGGTTAATCTGCTAATGTAAAGGGTGCTTGGAAGCCTGATGACACAGGTGCATTCTTTCTGAGTGGTGCTGCAAGGGAGTTACCAGCTGAGCTGTGAAGTGTGCACTTTTAAAGGACAGTTATAAAACAAATGTTCACAAAGTACAGTCTGGGAATTACGAAAATCTATATTTTGGAAGCAATATTTATCTTATATTTATCAATATTTATCTTAAAGCATTTTGAGCATTTTGGGGCAGCCTATCTTATGCTGTATGTAATGCATGTTTAAAATAATGACTTACATATTCATAGTGCTTTCTGCCACAGACTGGGACCTCGAAACACTAAATATACACAAGTTACTGTTCTCCAATGCACTAAACAGAATTCAATTCTGGGACCCTCTGGTAACAGAATCAGATCTCTGCAGTGCATTAACTACTAGAGGATTTAGAATGTATTCCAGTACATTTGTCACTGATTACCTTAGCTTGCATTTATTTTTCATTTAAGCTGTGCGTTATTTTATTTGAAGTTACCTGTAGCTGAAAGACCAAAAAAATTACAAAATATTTTGCTTTTGAGCCATGCCTTTAGCCCCGCCCCTACACTCACCTCATCCCCCATTGCACACAGCATCACAGTTCTCATACTTTTTTTGAATGCACTTTGGCCATTATGTTTGCTTGATAAAGTTGTTTTAGAATGTACTCTTTTGCTTTTTCTGCTGCATTGTGGAAGTAAATGTATGATAGAAATATATGTTTTGTTGCCAGCATTGTCTAACGCTCCTGGGAGGAGCTAACTTCACAGTATTTTTTGCACCACTTAGAATGACATATTGGATCTAATCTGAGGTCTATGCTTTTCTAAACAATATTGTTTTTTTCCAACCTTGTTTTTCCCATTATGAGAAATGACCTACTTAGAGTGGGAGGGTTATATCAAGAGAAAAGTGTTTTGGACACTGAGGGCCTGACCACAGGTGGCACGTAAAATACATGTGCAAATTGGATGACTGCTAACCTACAATAGTGTGGAGTGTACACATTAGCTGCAGTGGTGCTAGAACAGTTGTCAAAGTGGGGATCCTGCCAGAAATGTTACATCACCCAAGTCACCTAAGCAAAAGGGTGGTAAAGGTGTGTCATGTAGCCAACTCGTGTGGATTTTGCAGTATACTGTCAAAAATATATTAATGAAGCATGGTGTGGTAGTGTACTGTAATATACAGACTGCATATTTATCATTGAAATGGGCTCCAAATGTGTTAGTAAAGCTATACAGTGCACAAAGGGCAATGTATGGAAATCAGGTTTTAGAAAATAATTATAATTTGCACATCACTAGATAAAGTTTCCTGATTTGTTTAGATCCTAATAAAAATGTGTGTTTCTATCACACTGTAGGATTTTTTTTTAATGCTTAATTTATGCTTTCTTCTGCCAATATATTTAGAAATATTTATACAGCCCATTTGAAGGTATTTAAATGTTATATCACGTTGTACTCACAGAGCGAAAAGTAAACCCCATTCTCCATGTTAAAGGAAAAAGCAGCAATGTGTCTAAACACATTTGACCTCTGTCTTTAAACACAGCAAATGTGGCAAGATATAAGGCGTCTTTGTTGCTTATTCGCCTTGTGAACTCCAGCATAGTTATTTCTGGGGGCGCCCTGCACCCCTACTTCCAGCGCCTATTCAGCTGAAGAGCAACTTGCCCTCAGTTAGCCATTACACATCAAAGAATGGGGAATAAAGCTCAATTAGCATGGGATTCCACCCATTGCTAGGTCCGCAAAAGGACATTTTGGACAATTCGCACCAGGGCTTCTCTGCCCCTATACATCGCTGCTGGTACTCTGCATGGATCCTACAGGTTTAGGCAGCCAGGAAGCAAGTGAGGCTATCACATGTCACTTTCTGGTGTGCACTGTAGAATCTAAGCCATGACCACTTCCGTCATTACATGTATTTGTAAAGCAATGTGCTATCTTGGCGCTGAATAACAGATGTTTATTGTTACCAAACTCAATGGTGCTCATTCTATCGACCTCAGAAGGATGAAAGGTTGAGTGGCCCCGCTGGGATTTGAACCGGTAATCATGAGGTCAAACAGTGGGCACATTAGTTCACCAAGCCATCAGACACCGCGTCCCAGGCACGAAGGAGTGCCATGTGCCTCTGAGCAGGGGCTGCACAGCAGACATGGCAGAGCATACATACGATTCACCTGCACAACCTGGAGACATTAAAAAATGGCACTGTCTACAAACCTGACATCTGCATTTTGAGGCAGGTTGAGTTTATTTAGCCATGTTTTGTCCTACTTCTTTTTCGCGCAATAGAACCTGTTGCAGCCAAGGCAGGATCGCTACCCGGATAAGGGATCTGCTTTGGTGTCGTGTTTTTTTTTATTTCTGGTGAAATTTGTAAAATGATGTGCTGTCACTGGGTGCTAACAGAATGTTACTCGTGCTTGTTACCTCGACACCACTGCTTTCGATTAGCAGCAATGACAGTCTAAAATGTGTAAAATTAGCGATTTACAAGTTAATAGGAGCACTATTTATGTCGAATTGTCTTACCAACAACGGAAATGGTACCAGACGAATGTTAGGTCCGTTAATCGGTGACCAGAGAGCAGAGAAGCATGCAATAATTCTTTCACCATGGTGCAAGGGTGCCACGAATGTTTTGCAAATACACAACCGCATCCGGAGACTTGCACCTTCGCCATTATTACCACTGGAACTCTAAGCTCCAAACCTCAGCAGGGGAAATTGTTTCTGGCTACAAGGCCCTGACTTCCTGAAGACGCCTCGCTTGATAGCATTGCTTCTCTCCAATACTCCGGGTCAAAGTCTGCCGATGAAAAATAATTCGCGTTCCAAAATGAATGCCGATGCCTACCACCGGCACAAATTAAGCGCTGCGTGCCACGAGGCAACCTGGAATCTATCAAAAGTGGCATCATGATCAAATGTGCGTCCTTTCTTATCTGAAGAGGTCAAATCAGTAATGTTGGGCCCATAGACCTTAATATCTCAAGAAATGAGGGTCCCGGGTCCCCCCATTTACAGCAGCTCTCACCCACAGACACATGGACCAACTACATCCCTGCACATGCCAGTTTAGCACCACGTAGTTTGACGTATTACCCCGTAAATAGCTAATACAGCATTCCACCCACGTCTAGACTCCTAAAACTACCTAAAAGCATATTCACACATAAAATATTAATTGGCAAAGATTTGCATAATCATATTGGAAATATTGAATAAAACGGCTCTACGGTTTCCACCTTATAACTCAGCCAAGGTAATTATCAATTTGCTCTTGAAATAAAGAAGTGATTTTCATGTAACTACATCTGCTCTCAGAAGAAGAGAAAACGGTTCATAAAGTTCTCATTAGCATACAAAAGCAGCAACATCTGCTGGAGTCTTGAGAAGTGGATTGCCTGCAGTTCAGCCGCACCGGTTGCTCACCTCTGCCCTCTTCCAGGCGCGCCGATGCATCAGCCAGGATTTTCGCCTCTAGAATTCTTCTAAGCCCTTGACTGAACAGGGATGTCCTAGAGGTTAGCAGAAAAGACACAAAAAGTGTTCCAAGCTAATTTCCCACCATGTATTGTACGCACGCCGAGATTCCCTGAGCAGATTTTTAAACAATACCCCGGCTAATTTAATTAAGAAAGCTACACCAACAATTAAACAAACCCGCGTGACATTTACAACAGCCATTCAAATGTACAACTTTGAAACTCACGTTAACGAAGGGGGAGGCTATTTCAGAACGACAGATATACGGTAAAACAACAGCGCCATCTAGAGGGTTACTAAAGGAAATTCAACACAGGTCCAAACCTCGGCGCTTTTTATTGAAGATGGAGAAAGTAAATAGGGCATTTCAGTGCCGAAGATGCTTCATCAAATATAAAAGGGATCAAGCACTTATGTCATAGACTCACTTTTTAGGTACAACAGACACACATACATGTAGTTGAACAAAACCTACAAAGATTCAAAATGCATTCTGAAAACATCCAATTTTGATAACTCACAGCATGTTATAGCGTCAAATCACAGTCAACTGACATGCTTCACATCATGCTGCACTAGAGTTTTATAAGTACGCAAATCTATGTACAAACTGTTACATTTTATTCTCATCTCTGAAGAAATAATATAATTTGTATTGGGAAGACCTACCAGGCGTCCTTTGGCAAAAATAAAAATATCTTAAATAGAGTTACATCATCGTACATGTTTAAAAGCACTTACATGATCTAACAGATATTTATTTCATTATTTATTTGATTTATTTTATTTTATTTTAGAAGTTTTATATAGCGCTAGCTTAGCCTGTAAGTATCAGAGTGCTTTACATGCACACAGTAAACAGCAGAAGGACATTACATTACATAGTAGGTCGGCAGTAAGGAAGTCAACCACAGAAAAAAATACAGCATGTGCAATAAATATGCAGTGCAGCAGAGGAGGAGAGAGCAATAAAAGAAAAGGCGAGAGTGGCATAGTCTGGTCACCCACTATCAGTGAAAGTCCAGAGAGAGGGGAAACAGCTTGGATAAAGAAGACTAGGTAAGTTGACGTTGGTCAGGAAAAGAGATGGAGTTTCAGGTCCCTTTTGAAACAGGAGAAGGAGAGGTTGCATCTGAGGACTCCAGGGAGAGCTTTCCATATCCTGGGAGCATTGCCAGAGAATGATCGGTATTGGGTGGTTTTCTTTTTAAATTTCGGAGGAATGAGAAGGAGTGAGTTGGAGCTTCTTAGTGTTCTGGATTGACCTGCTCTATTCAGTTCATTATTTAAGTAGTTGGGGTCAGGAGAGTGAAGGGTTTTGTGTGTGATGCAGGCTAATTCATGAACCAGTATAAAAAAGCAATTCCCTTGAACAAAGTCATATACATAAACACTATAAATGAGAAACATTTTTTTAAGGAACTATGACAATTAGATCTGGAGTAAAATATTTAGCAAAATTTATTGTATACAGTAAAGTTAAAAAAGCAGAAAATATAATAAACTGCTTAACACAGGTTAAAATAGGAATTATAAAAAAACAGTACATAAACAATATTGACCCGCAATATTGCTAGGAACAGACAGAAAAACAGTAAGACATATGATTTGTACAATACAAGGCGTGTGTTCTGATGCTCTTTTGGGACAACGTAATGTACATATGCGGTAATACTGTATCAACAACGATGTTTGAGCCACGAATCACACTGTATTAAGGCGTCAACGCGTTTCGGTGGTCTTTTGGAATTCTATCCACCTTTATCAAGACAAAAAATCAATTTCTGTCGTGGTGTACATATGGTCCTCTTTGGTATGAGAGACCGATCTGTATGGTTAGAATGATCTTCCTCTATGGTGGCATGGTTGATTGAGCCGAGAGTGTCTTAGAGCAACGTTCGGGCTTTGTCTTTGTAATTGTCCCTTATCCGTAACGTGTTGAAAGTTTATGGTCGACGCCTTAATACAGTGTGATTCGTGGCTCAAACATCGTTGTTGATACAGTATTACCACATATGTACATTACGTTGTCCCAAAAGAGCATCAGAACACACGCCTTGTATTGTACAAATCATATGTCTTACTGTTTTTCTGTCTGTTCCTAGCAATATTGCGGGTCAATATTGTTTATGTACTGTTTTTTTATAATTCCTATTTTAACCTGTGTTAAGCAGTTTATTATATTTTCTGCTTTTTTAACTTTACTGTATACAATAAATTTTGCTAAATATTTTACTCCAGATCTAATTGTCATAGTTCCTTAAAATTTTTTTTTCTCATTTATAGTGTTTATGTAAATGACTTTGTTCAAGGGAATTGCTTTTTTATACTGGTTGGTGAACCCTATTTCCCTTGACTCTCGTTAAGGGGTACCTCTCCTATTTTAACCGGCTAATTCATAGATGCATCTCCCATCCATGAGAAGCCAATTGAGGCAGTTGAGAGCTGGAGTGATGTGTTCAAATCTTTTAACTCCAGATACGAGTCGAGCGGACATGTTCAGCAGTGCTTTTAGAGGGGCTAGGTGAGCTTTCGGAGTCCCTGTAAGGATGGCGTTCCCGTAGTCGATTTTAGAGAGAACTAGGGATTGGACTACTGTCTTGAGGTCATCGTGGGGTAGACAAGGTTTCAGTTTCTTGTGGTGTTTTAGAGAGAAGAGAGCACTTTTTGAAGAGTTTTTGATGTGAGCCTCCATTGATAAGTTCTTGTCAAGGGTGATGCCTAGAGACTTAACTGAGTCGGATAGGGTAAGGGGGCAGTTTAGGGCCACCAGATTTGCGAGCCACTCTTGGATTACGCAATGATTATTTTTTGGAGAGAATAGAATTAGTTCTGTTTTGTCTGGGTTTAGCTTTAAGTGGTTAACGTAGAACCAAGTTTGGATCTCGGTTAGGGTGGTATTGAGGAGTTGGATGTCGCTGGGAAACTTGATCCTGAAATAGATTTGTGTGTCGTCCGCGTAAAGGTGGTAATTCACTCCGGCTTTCTTCAATATGATTGTGTGCTAAATTCACATAATTTCCTTTTGCGTAATTGGTCAACTTAAAAAAAATACTCCCACATATATGAAATTGTGTAAACCACAAACCAGTTTATTTTTTTTTGCATGAAACGCATCCTTGTGCATTTTGCACTTGATGCAAGCTTCCTGTTGTGCTCCTGCAATAATATTTTCCCTCGAATGGACAGAAAATTATGCTACGTAGCGTAATGGCATAATTTCAGCCATATTGTCCAATCCAAAGTATAATACAATACAGTGGCATAATGAAAGCTTCACTCGTGCCTACTCCACTTCCGTCTTCCTTATCCCACGCCTTACTCTGAGAGGGTGAGTCTCACCCTAGAGACAGGCAACTTCTTTGCTACCCCAAAAAAGTATACATTTTTTGCTCCTCCCACAATGGCAACATAAGTGAATTCATACCTCAATTATTTCCTGAGACAGGTTGCTTCTCACATCTCTTCCATGTTGACAAGGTGTTTCCATTATTCTTCTGCCACTTTTGCTGTAGCAAGTGGTTCCTTGTGCCAGAGTCCTCCGATAGTCCTGTGGCTTTGCTTAGCTAGTGCATGGCAGTGCTTAATTCAGGGGTATTTTGGCCTGAGAGTTGGCCTGCTTTAGTGGACATATGGCTGATCCATCTCCACCTTTTGAGAGAATGCACAAGACCTTGATTAAACTTTCCGCGGGGTTGTTAGCGTGCACCTTACGCTGTGCAACTGCTTCGGGGCTTCTGCTCTAACCAGGCTTGCTTCTTACTCTTATTTGCTCATCAACTGTATGTTTTGTTGGAGGGTGGAGGCTTATCCCTGTGCAAGAGTGATACCATTACTCTAGCTAAAAGCTTACTTAGGGGACGTTATTCTCCATTTCGGGATCCCAAGTCACATTTCAATTGACTGAGGGACACATTTCATTTCATCATTAGTTCAGGAAATTTACAGAGTGCTAGGAATGAATCAACGCTCCATAGTACCTATCAACCTAAGTCAGAAGGTAAGGTGGAGAACACTAACAGTTTGCCAATGAATATGATAGCAAATAATTGTTCTGAAACCCAACTGAAATGGTCTGGAGCTGTGTCTCAAGCTCTGTTGTTCATCAGGTGATATCAACTCAAAGAACCAGACTAAATACTAATGGAATAGTCATGTTATCTTCAAATCCACCCATCTCAGGTGCTAAATCAGACCTTCAACTAAACGATGATGCTGTTTTCCAGTACTTCAGAAAACATATTCATTGTCTCTACGGTTACCATTCTCAGGTTCAAGCTGCCTTAACTGACTCTCCAATTGAGCCATCATAGCACTGAATCAGCGTTAACAGCGGTTTTTGATAACATTCGGGTCCAGGTTGATGCAGGGCATACTACCCTGCTGATCTTGCTTGACCTCACTGCAGCATTTGAGACCCTGTCTCCTTTGAGGGTGGTAGAACGCCTCAAGGAGATAGGGGTTAGTTGAAACGGCCCTGTGACTTCTTTCCTCTTTTCTCAGTGAGAGGGCACAGAAAGTGAAAACAGGCCATTTTTATTCAACTTCCAACTCGTTGATATGTAGAGTGCCACAGGGCTCCTCCTTGAGCCCCACACTATTTAATATCTATGTTGCCCCACTGGCTGGAGTCGTGAGATCCTTAGTATTTGAAGTATTGTCCTACGCGGATGATGCTCAAATCATGGTGTCCATTACTAACAGCAATAATGAATCTGCTGCAAATTAAAAAAAAGTGCATGCAGGCGGTCTCAGCTTGGATGGTGGAAAACTATCTTAAATTGAATTGGGAAAAAACAGAGATCCTGATCTTTGGCAACCAACAGGATACCTGGTCTAATGGATGGTGGCCTGACACTTTGGGCAGTTGCCCTTCCCCTGTACCTCATAGGAAAAACCTGGGTGTCATCGTCGATACATCTTTGTCTATGAACATACAATTTAGTAGAACTGTGTCCACCTGTTTTGGAATAATCAGGCTGCTTAGGAAAATCTCCCAGTTGCTCTCCTTTGCATCACAAAAACAGGCAGTGATTGCTCTGGTAATGTCCAGACTAGACTACTGTAATGCCCTTTATCGGGGCATGAATAAGGGTCTGGTGCGTCGCCTTCAGTTAGTGCAGAATGTGGCAGCAAGGCTGGTGATAGACTTATCGAAGTACTGAAGGACTGGGTTCTTTGGACCCAGCGGTGCCAGGGCACAACACCTGAAACCTTCGTGGGTAACCTGCTCCGGCGTACAAGTCACAGAGACACGGGACACTTCCTTCGGCGTCAAAGAGTCAAGGTTTATTTACTGCAGGGAACACAGAAGTCACAAGAAGTACATCGAGTGTAGTTCGGGGAGACTGCTTCAAATTGTATTTGTGGATCGCTCCTTTTATACAGTTTTTACCCATAGGATAACATGATACACAATAGTTTACAACCTGGTTCCCACAAGTCGCTCTCAGAGGGGTCGCTTAGATCACTTTGAAACACACAAGATCCGGAACATAAGTGCGGAAACATTTGGCGGTTCCCAACTGTAAAAACCCATCTTCCCACCATTAGCAAATTCCAATCAGCAGTAAAGTAGATCGAAATAGGAACGAAGACAGGTGCAGAGGAAGACGGAGACAGTAGGGAGATCGGAAAGGGTGTAAAAGGGGAGTGTCGAGAAGCACGAGATACAGGCATCAAAGGGACGTGCCTAATGAGATGCACGACTGAGACAATAAGCCCGTGCGGCAAGATGAGCCTCGAGCGGCGCCATCTGCCTTACAGTAGCATCCCCCTCGTCATAAAGACACTTACAAAGAACATGTGTCTTCCGCAAATATCTTGGGAGTCCCAGGGTCGCGAAGCGGACAGCGTCCGTTCGCTGGCTACTTGAGGGCAAGAGACAAAATGGATGCCGTATCTAAGATGGAACCCGTGGGTACAGATGACAAACCCACATAACAAACGAACGGTTTAAGTTAGCACAGCGAAACTGCGCACACTTACAAAACTCGTCATTTGCGGTTCATAGATACTAGACTCGACCATATTCGTGCGAGTTAAAAACACCACTTACAATTGTCACGGAACCTCAGACGCTCCTTTTGCCCTCATGTAGGCAAGCACTAGTCGGAATCATACTCGATATTCATCAGACCATCAAGATGTCGTTGTAGCATAGCTCTGTCCAACCGAGTCCCCTTGGTAACAGATGGTTGTCTCATACACGTTGTAGCACAGAGGCCACATAAGGCAGGACCACACTGCACACAAAGGCAACACGTGAACAGGAACACTACCACAACCCCGATGATCGTCAGAATCTTCCAACCCCAAGTCGACACCAGGCCCCAAAACCAACCAAGTAGCGTCCAATCCCCTACATCCACGTGTATGGATTCGGAGATCTTGTGCAACTTCGAGATGGCTTGATAGACAGTAGGAGCATTATCTGGAATGAAAATGCAACAGCTCGAATGGATCACTTTACATACCCCACCGCGATCTGCTAAGACAACATCTAAAACCATACGGTTTTGTAATGTCATAAGTCTCTCCGCCTGAAGTTCTGTGGTGATATTACCAAGGGCACTGGCAGTAACATTAGCTGTCGATTCTACCACTCGAGTCAAATGTCTCAGGTTCCTACTATTAACCATAGGTCCCCAAAACGGGAGGAAACCCTTGAAAAAGTCTCCTGCCTCTTGACCGGCAGTATCCTCTTCGCTAATTACGCCTCGTACAACTCTAGTCTTATGATAATCGGCATCTACAGTAAACGTCGGAGGCAACAGATTTGCAACAAAACATGAGCCCATGAAGTCTGCGGGCAACCATGTGTATGCACGATCATGACAGATAAAGTATGTACCCTTGGCAGCCAGAAACACAGGGGACGGGGACATTGGCAAAACGTAACTTTCAGTGCAAGCACTTACTCCAAGTGAGGCTTGCGAACCACGACCCACAAGACAAAGATTACCAGTGTGGGGTACGACCCATATTGGAGACGAGCTTTTAAGCTGCTTTTCATTAGTGAACGTACTATATTCCCCTCTATTCGGTGCCCTATAGGCTTGTACCTCTGCCTTAGGGATGAGAAAAGCATCATAGATCTCATCTTCTAAATCCTGTATTGCCATCGATACCACCCACTGATACGAGGTAGGACCTGGTTTGGGGGAACGTTCTGGAGAGGGGTGGAAACCTAGTGCGCTTCGAAGCATTGTTTGGTATGCTCGAGCTGACCCTTGGGAACTATACGGTAACACCAGATATGGAATTCCCTTACCCGTAGTATGTGGCATCAACCCACACACCCAACAATTAGTAGTGTTAACCACTAACTGATGCTGATGGAGGAGCTGGATAAAGGAATTGTTGCGGAATTCTACACGTCTAGCCTGTTCGTGTTCTGGTAACATATGAAAGGAATGAGGAGAAGCAGTAGAAGTAATGTTAGGGTAAGGAGTAGGAGTAGGGGTAGGAAGTAAGAAGTAAGACATAGTGTAATACACCCCACCCGCCAAAAATGCAGAAGCAGTTAAAAACAAAACAAACAACTGGGATACAAAACATTTCGTACGACTAAGTTTCTGCAGCTTGACTCTATATGCCTGAGCTCCTTCCAAATCATTCAGCTTCGAAAATGCCATTTCCCTACGACCGTCCGCAACGTTTCTTGACGCACTTCGTTCTGTGCAGCAATAGTCAATCCCCAGGAGTTCCTAGGAACCGACGGTCTTTAACCTAGTGTCAAGACCTACTGTCCAGAAGGAAGTACGCGCGCGGCCCTACGGCCCTCAATACACAATATGTATATATTAGCACAATATTTCTCAGCTGTGGAAGAAAAAGATACAAGGAAGAAGCTTGATATATATATATATACAAAACAATTTTCAATGATACGAATGTTCAAAGTTGATCATGGGAAACGAAGATATTGCAGTTATCAATTTCAGCAAAGCAAGCAAATTTTTATTTGTCCTTAGTGTGAGATCGCAAAGAATATCGATGTTTCCCGGGACGTGTCTGCACGTCGAACAAAGGATCTGTCGAAGAGACAGCGTCCTGCTGATCAGTTCGTTGGTCTGGTCTTGAGTCTCTTGCTGACAAATGTTCAACAGTGGCTTTCTGCTGCGCTGAGGGTTCTCCAACAAGCTGTGCGTCGCTAAAAGGTACAAACGCCGGCAATGTTTCTGTTTCTGTTGACGCAATGCCTTTCCTTACCCACGGGTCTGCCGACAAAGGAATAGGGACTCGCTTACAATGGGTAGCATGTACCCAATTTTTCCGCCCCTCAAGACGAACGGCAGTCCTCGTGGCCAGGAGCACCTGGTAAGGTCCGGTGAAGCGAGGGTCCAGATTGTTTTTTCGTGAAAAATTTCGGGTAACCACCCAATCTCCGGGCTGGAGCTGGTGGCCTGGACCCTCCGTCTGCGTCGGCAAGGCGTCGTAAACCTGTTGATGAATTAACCTCAGTTTAGCAGTCAAGTCATGTAAGTAATCAATCAACATCGGAAACTCAAGATCAGAGAATATTCCTGGCCTAGGAACCCCCCACACATTCGCAGGACGGCCGAACACTATTTCATAGGGACTGAGCCCTATTCGGGAGTGTACAGTCGCCCTAGTTGACAGTAATGCTAGAGGCAAAGCATCAGGCCACGAAAGTCCAGTCGTAGCTTGAATCTTCGCTAATTTTAGTTTAAGGGTGCCATTGTACCCTTCAACCAATCCAGCTGACTGGGGATGATTGGCGCTATGGAATTTCTGATTTATTCCAAGGCCCTTACACACACTCTTCATCACACTTCCAACAAACTCACTTCCGTTATCTGACCACACGACTCTAGGCATTCCATACCGAGGAAAGTATTCCTTCAGTAGGATTTTCGCAGTAGACAAAGCAGTATTGTCTTTGAGGGGATAGGCCTCGATCCATCGGGAGAATGCGCAAACCACAACCAAAACGTATTTCAGGTTATTGCATCGCTCCATATGGACGAAGTCCAATTGGATCACCTCAAAGGGATACAAAGGAGGAGCAAAACTGCCAGGGGGAGTTGGGGTTCCTTTGCCAGGATTGTACATTATACACACCATACAATTCTTCACCAAACGTTCAGCACACTTAGTAATTCCATCATTCTTCCACACATCAGCCAACAACTTGCAAATACCTTTCGCGCTAATATGTGCTAACCCATGTGCCATTTGCACAACGGCCAGTACATACGCATCAGGCAACATCCATCTTTTCTGATCTGACAAATCAATCCAGCAACCATTCACATCCAACCTTCCCGTACTTTCTTTCCACTTCATCTTTTCAGTGTCGGTGGCCTCATTCTGAATTGCTTTCACACTCTCTATAGTATTCTCACACATACTTGATTCTGTAGGCCACCTAACCGAATTCGTCACATACATTCGAGTGCTAAGGTTCCGGGCAGTCTCCTTAGCAATCTCATCTGCAAACGCATTACCACGACCAACATCATCCGTCACTTTACGATGCGCACTACATTTAACAATTGCAACTTGAGCAGGCAAAGTCAATGCATCCAAAAGATCGTTCACAAGCTGGCCATGCTGTATTTTCGTGCCATGTGACGTCAAGAAACCACGTTCTCGCCACAATCGTCCGAAACTATGCGCTACACCGAAAGCATACTGACTATCGGTGTACACATTCACACGTTTACCTTTTGCTAATACACATGCTCTAGTAAGAGCGATCAGCTCTGCAGCTTGGGCAGAATTCTGATTCAATCTCGCAGTCTCAACAACAGTATTCAATGTCACCACAGCATAAGCAGTAGTCACATCACCATTCGGCAATTTAAAACATGACCCATCCACATACAGGATGCCATCCGGGTCTTCCAATGGGGTGTTTTTAAGGTCCACACGACCTTTTGTTTCCTCCTCTGTCCGCAAGTAACAGTCATGTTCTGTTACTGCATCTGACTCTGCACTAATTGGTAACAAAGTTGCCGGATTTAGGACATTACAACGTTTTATCTGAATGTGGCTTGCCAAGAGCGTCAATTCGTACCCAGATAACCTCGCACTCGTCAAGTGCTGAGTTTTCGTACGGTTCAAAAGAGTATCGACTGCATGCGGAACCATCACCGTAAGCATATTATCCATGACCAATCCTGCTGATTGTCGGATGGAGACCGCAGCTGCCGCAGTTGCTCTCAAACAACTCGGCAATGCTCTAGCTACTGGGTCTAAGGTCGAGGAAAAATATGCACATGGACGTTGCTTACCACTAAAAGGTTGCGTTAAGACGCTTAAAGCACAACCTTCCCTCTCGTGAACATATAACGTGAACGGTTTACTGTAATCAGGGGTACCTAACACAGGAGCCGAACACAATGAATCACGTAATTCAGAAAAACTTTTCTGACATTCTTCCGTCCATGGTAAAGGAGTCGAAACATCCTTGCACGTAAGAGCCACCAATGGTTTCGCTAGCAATGAAAAATTAGGAATCCACTGCCTGCAGTACGATGTGATACCTAGAAAGGCACGCACATCTCTTTGGGTTTGTGGCACAGCCATGCGCGCAATCGCTGCAATTCTCTCTGGGGTCAATCTCCTTCCCTCCTTTGACAATAAGTGACCTAGGTAGGTTACTTCTTGACAACAATATTGGAGTTTAGAAGGTGACACCTTGTGATTTAACTCACAGAGATGTTGCAGCAACGACACTGTAGCAATTTTGCAAATGTCCTGAGTATCAGCAGCCACCAATAAGTCGTCGACGTATTGGATTAAAGCCGCACCAACCGGCAACCTAAACGCATCTAGTTGACCCTTCAAAGCTTGACTGTAAATCGATGGACTTTCACAGTAGCCCTGAGGAGCGCGTTTGAACCGGAAGCTACGTCCACCAAGAGAGAAACCGAAAAGGTCCCTGCTCTCTTCGGCAATCGGGATGCTGAAAAACGCATTTTTCAAATCAATCACCGAAAACCATGAAGCTGTAGCTGGAATCAGAGTCAGTAGCGCCGTAATGTCAGGCACAACAGGGAATTGAGGAACCACAATTTTATTCACCTCCCGTAAATCGATAACAAAACGATAAACAGGCGGTTTGGTAGGATCAGTACGTTTAAGAATGGGCAGTACAGGACTATTGCACACGTTTCCCCGAGTTTCTTCAATGACATCTTTCTCGATCAAATCATAGATGATCGCTAACAAAGCTCGTTCACCATCAAGGGAGATACGATATTGGGGAATACGTGGCAATCGCACATTCGATTTCAACTGAACAACATAAGGGGAGATATCAAGTAGGCCCACGTCATTTGGACCCGTCGCCCACAAAGATGCAGGAAGAGAACTCAATTCCGGTGGAAGCTTATCGAGGGACAAGTACATGGGAGAGACTACCCTCTCTCCTAACGTAAGCTTTACACCCGCAGGAGAACAATACAAAGTCGCATACAAGCGTTTAAGCAAATCCAGACCCAAAAGATTTTCGCCACAACCAGTAGACAAAATCAATGGAGCTTCGAGCTCACGTGGCCCAATTTTAAGGGGCAAAGGGCGCGAAACTGGATTGCTAACGGGGGCGCCAGAGAATCCAACGGAAACATTTGTTAAGCCAGACAAAGGTGCGCCAGGGAGTTTCGAATGCATGATAGAACTTTTCGCTGCACCAGTGTCCAACAGAAAAGGCTCAACGACGCCCGATGTAGCAACTGCGACGTAAGGCCCTCTCTGATCAACCGGAACTGATACCACTCCCTCTCCTTGTCTTTGGCTGTCCTAGTAATTACTATCGTCAGGTCCCTGATCGACGTAATAATCGTCTACATTGTACTGCGCAGATCGTCCTTGCGATGATCCACGTTGATCGAAACAGTTATTAGAATTTGATGAATGGTCAGAGCGATCATTCTGAGCACCACGACCTCTACCACGTGATGCGTGCTGTGCACCACCACGACCTCCTCTAGACGAATTACCACCACTATGGTCATTTAAAGCAGGACAATTGAATTTAATGTGTCCCTCCTGTCTACAATAAGCACATTGATTGTACCCTAATGAAGATCTCTGAAAAGATGAATCATTACGCGGCTGCGATCGATTCGATTGCGACTGCGATCTATTCTGCTGAGGCGCATTCTGATTAGAACGCGGCGGATATGCTTGTTGTAACAACACTTTAGTTTTCAGCTCTTTCGTCTTTTTATCGGCACGGTCATTTTCCTCTTTTTCTCTATTTTCGTAATATTGTGCCGTAGCCAATATCTGAGCTGAGGTAGAAACGGCCCATGAACTTTCTGAATTTTTCAATTTATGGCTCAAGTCGGGCAATAAGTTCGATACGAATTTATCCACAAACAACCTCTGTCCACCCTCAGTACCCATATCCTGCCCACTATGATCGACGAATGTTTCCTCGAACCTCGTAAAGAAGTCTGAAACACTCTCATCTTTCTTCTGCTTACAGGCTGACAACTTGTCCCAATTTACCCTCATAGCTGGCATAAGCGTTTTCATTAATGTAATGATTCGCTGGGGAAGAAGTTCAATCAACTGATCGGGTTTAGTAGCAGCCACTTGTCCAGCGTCTGCCGCTGTAATGGCAGCCCAATCACCACCTAATTCATTCGCGTGATCTTGGTGACGAATCTTGGCCCATACCGGTTGCGGTACGACATTGCCAAACAACATGTCGATATCGGCCAGATTCATTATCGTAGCGTCTACGAGCTGCGATAATTCTTTGTAATACCCCGCAGGATTTTTGCGAGGATCAGGCAAAGTTTGTTTCACCTGAAGCACTTCCGATCGTTTCCAAGGGAGGTGTATCCACACTCTCTGGAAATGTGCTGGTATTGGAGCATTAGCATTAGTATTATCAGCGGGTACCCAAACTGGCGGAACTTCACGCATAGGATATTGGCCAGACCCATCTCGTTGTTCAATGTCCTCAACGAACAATGCATGAGGAATAGGAGCGGGACGAAGAGATAGCAACCGTTCAATAGCACGTCGGACATTAGTGTCGACTATCAGTCCAGTTGCGAACTGAAGCCGGAGTTCAGACAGGGCGGTCAGCACCTCGTCAGGCGCATTGGCCGCTATCTGATCATGTAAGAACTTGCACATTTCATCAAACACATATCTCTGAGTAGGTATGTTGAATTGATCAAACGTTTCGAGGACAACACGAGGTGGATTTCTAACAGGGTTTATCATCCAACCCATCGCCATATTGTATAGCGCAACACGTTCTCTATTACCAGGAAGCTGGCTACGTCTCTGTGGACCATCAGAACCTGCAGACCCAAAAACAGGTCCGAGCGACTGAAAGAAGTTTGTCGCAAGGGGAGAATCACGATTACGAGTAGAGGGAGAAGAGTAAGACACAGGACTAACAAGAGAAGGAGTAGAGACGTTAGCAGCAACAGGGGTTAACAACACAGGAGCAGTAGCGTGAGCAGTAGCGGGAACAGGAGTATGTGGAAGCGGAGGAGCAGTAGGAATAGAAATAGGCAAAGGAGCAGGAACAGTCGGAAGAGCAGGTGCAGGTTGAGGAACTGGTGGAGGAATAACAGGTGGAAGAACAGGTACGGCAGGGACCACAGGAGCTGCGGTACCCTGTACGTACGGAGGTGGCGACTTCATAAGATAGGACATTAAAGAATCCTCAACTGCCTCTTCCTTCTTATCCGACTCCGTAGGCAAAACAGGATAGCATTTGTCTATGGACATACGCTGTAATCTCTCAAACACTTCCTTATCCTTATCCTCCTTATCACGCTGAAACTGCTCAGCTTTCTTCACTATAGTAGCAACAGTATCTCGCTGACTACGTTTATTTTGTCTGATCTCTTTCTGTCGGGCTTCTTTGCGCCAGAACCGAAAGGCATCAAACATGGCCGGCCTTGATTTACGTTCGAACAACTTTATTTCCAAATTATCTAAGATCGACGCTTCGAAGCTACCGTGAGGTGGCCAACGAAGATCGCCGTCTTTCTTTGTATATTTGATCCAATAATCGTTAAAAGCAATCGGGCCTAGCCCATGTTTGCTATATAAGTCATATGTAGGAGTTCCAACCGGAGGTATCGGACACGAGTCCTCCAGCAGGGAATCCGCACCACAAGGTCTAAAGCAACTGAACAAAGTACTGCGACCAGGCATCTTGCACACTAGCCGAGTTTCACAAACTTCAAGGGTTACGGGATTTCGGGATTTACCAAGTCCCAGCAAAGAACTAAACCCTCGGTCTTTGGCGGCTGCAGTCGTCAAACAAATACAACAACAACAAAGTACGCTAGCAAAGTGTCACCGACAAAAACACTCACACAGCGTGTACAACAAAGACACCCGCTAAAGTGTCTACAACAAAAACACTCGCTAAAGTGTTTACAACAAAGACACTCGCTAAAGTGTCTACAACCAAGAACTCTGGGAGCGACCCACAAATACTTAACTCAAAGATCAGTGGCGTCCTCAGGAAGGCCCGTCAATCGTCTCGCTATACCAAGGTCTACGCCAGGCGCCAAAACAGGTCTACAGTCAGGGCAGCAGTCCGTCGCAGCCGTTAGGAGGCGGGAATCTTCGCGGGAAAAGTCTTCGGGCCACTTATTTCGACAACAGGATCGATGAAGCGGGGTGCACCTTCCCTCGGAGATTTCACACGAAGTTCCTCACGATCGTCGGGCTTGGACCGGTACCACTGATGCAGCCCCACGTTGGGCGCCAACTGAAGGACTGGGTTCTTTGGACCCAGCGGTGCCAGGGCACAACACCTGAAACCTTCGTGGGTAACCTGCTCCGGCGTACAAGTCACAGAGACACGGGACACTTCCTTCGGCGTCAAAGAGTCAAGGTTTATTTACTGCAGGGAACACAGAAGTCACAAGAAGTACATCGAGTGTAGTTCGGGGAGACTGCTTCAAATTGTATTTGTGGATCGCTCCTTTTATACAGTTTTTACCCATAGGATAACATGATACACAATAGTTTACAACCTGGTTCCCACAAGTCGCTCTCAGAGGGGTCGCTTAGATCACTTTGAAACACACAAGATCCGGAACATAAGTGCGGAAACATTTGGCGGTTCCCAACTGTAAAAACCCATCTTCCCACCATTAGCAAATTCCAATCAGCAGTAAAGTAGATCGAAATAGGAACGAAGACAGGTGCAGAGGAAGACGGAGACAGTAGGGAGATCGGAAAGGGTGTAAAAGGGGAGTGTCGAGAAGCACGAGATACAGGCATCAAAGGGACGTGCCTAATGAGATGCACGACTGAGACAATAAGCCCGTGCGGCAAGATGAGCCTCGAGCGGCGCCATCTGCCTTACAGTAGCATCCCCCTCGTCATAAAGACACTTACAAAGAACATGTGTCTTCCGCAAATATCTTGGGAGTCCCAGGGTCGCGAAGCGGACAGCGTCCGTTCGCTGGCTACTTGAGGGCAAGAGACAAAATGGATGCCGTATCTAAGATGGAACCCGTGGGTACAGATGACAAACCCACATAACAAACGAACGGTTTAAGTTAGCACAGCGAAACTGCGCACACTTACAAAACTCGTCATTTGCGGTTCATAGATACTAGACTCGACCATATTCGTGCGAGTTAAAAACACCACTTACAATTGTCACGGAACCTCAGAATCAGTCTCGGCCTTCCTCATTTCACTGCACTGGTTGCCTCTGAATCGTAGAATTCTGTTTAAGATTCTGCTTGACCCATAACGCCTATTATGGTCTAGGCCCTGATGCTATTAAAGCAATGTTTCACCACCATGTCCCTACCAAACAGCTTAGGTCTGCCAGCAAAAATTTGCTGGTAGAACCCAGGTACAAAAAGGTTAGATGGGGAGGCAGGGCCTTCTCCACCGCCGCTGCTAGGCTGTGGAACTCTCTTCCTTATGGGTTATCAGGCCATGCGTCTCACTCTCTTTTCCGCAGTGCCTTGAAAACCTGGCTGTTTGCACAAACTGTAATATGATCATCTTTATTCGGCTGTGCACTAGTCCATTGTAGCGACTTGATGCCCTTGGGCTAAGTCTGCACTTCATAAATGTACTATTCATTAATTCATTCATTCATTCATTCACTCAAGTCTGCCTTACCTTTCCGCACAGGGAGTGTGTGTATATGCAGATCCATAAAAGGAAGTCCACCCGGCAGCCTCGCTGGTATAGCCCATACCTGGCGCTACTCATCACCAACACAGCCATGAGGTTTTCTGGACTGCCAAAGTGACCCCACCTCCTGCAAGTGGGCTGGGTCTGTGAGACCCCCCCTCTTCCTCTACCCCTCCGCAGCCACGCAATAATGTACCCATCACCTCTCATTGTTACCAACTTTGTCTGAGACAAGCAGTCACCTCCCAGGTGCTGAATCCCATGCTCTCTCGGTGCTGTCCTCAGCTTCTGACTTGTGGTCAGATAATTCATTGCTGTGGAATGGGGAGTTATCGGAATGTAAAAATGTACTGCAACTGTCTTTGAACAGAGCCACCAATCTGTACATGAGAACAACTATTACTCGCCGTTCGTTGGGAAGTATAGCTAAATGATTATTCTTTCTTCGTGCTCGATCTGCATGTAGTTGTCTGCTGGTGTTCTGGGAGCTCTGCCTTTTCTCTGAGTGTAAAAAGAACAGATGATGGACGGAATGCTGAACCAATCTAACATTCAACCCAGTCACAGATCTGGGTTAACGCTACTGTTATTTTCTCTACACCATGCCATTCCAGTTTAGACCCAGTCATATGCAAATCAGTCTTTACCCTGATCCCCATGGGAACAGTCCACCCAGAACTGCCAGGCCAGGTGTACCATTGGACTAGAAACAAGCATCCTGGGATCGGTTTTGGGGTTTCACCCATCATCAGCCAGGCTAGCTTGAATCAGGTGGAGTGTGGAAAATGGGACCCAAGTCTGGGCATAACCTTCCCAATTAGGGTGACAGAATGCTGACCCAATCAAACATTCAACCCCAGTCAGAGGTCTGGGTTGAATCCATAGTTTTTCTGCATGCCACACCATTCCAGTTTAGACCCAGCCATATGCAAATCAGTCTTGACCCTGCTCCCCATGGGAACAGTCAAACCCAAACTGTCAGGCCAGGTCCTCCCTTCCCATGAGGAGCAGGGTCAAGACTGATTTGAAAAAGGCTTGGTCAAAGCTGAGGTGGCATAGTGAGCAAAAGAACGATGGATTAAACCCAGATCTATGACTGGGGGTGAGTGGTTGAAAAGTTTCAGTACTCCATCCATCATCTTGTTGTGTTTGTTATGTTCACTCTAAATTGGCAAGGGTCAGCCCAGACATCTGTCCCTTGCTCACTGTGCCACTGGATTCAAACTAGCCTGGCTGGTGAGGGGTGATACTCCAAAACAGGTTCCAGGATGCTTGTTTCGGGTCCATGGAGGACCTGGCTTGGAAGCTCAGGCTGGACTGTTCCCATGACGAGCAGGGTCAAGACGGACGTGTATATGGCTGGGTCCAAACTTGGGTGGAACAGTGAGCAAAAGAACAATGAATTCAACCCAGATCTGTGACTAGGGGTGAGTGGTTGAAACGTTTCAGCACTCTGTCCATCATTTTGGTTTTTTTGCTTTGACCTGAGTGCCCCTGAGCAAAAACAAACATTACTTTGATCTGTCCAACCATGAACACTGACTGCAGGGATGTGCCAGCAGTTCCCCTGAGTACTGGCAAGACTTTGACAATTATCACAGTCTCACTAGTTAGTATTTGTCTAATGTTAATCATCTTGATTATTTCAAATGGGACAGTTTTGTGAGGATCAAGAACCTGCCAACTGGAGAATTTTTGTGGGCCAAACAAATGTGACACTGCTTTAAAGGCCATATATCGCAAAGTAATTTCATATGAAAAATTTCTTCCCATTGGCATGTTGATGCACAAACATTGATATTGAAAGGAGTATGCACATTCCATCTGTGGCAAGGAAGCCTATCCCTGGCTGCTCTGAGAATGGGCTTTGGTCAAGTTTGCCAGCATAAGGTCTCTCAAAGAAACAGATTATGTTCCATTCTGTTCTGCACTTATGGTGGTAGGCAGGCTATTAGAGAGACAAGACACAATTATCAAATACTGGAAGACATAGCCAATGCCAAAACCATTTCTTTAGGTCTGATGTCCAATCAGCTGGAGGCTCAGAAATCAGTGCTTCTTCAGAACAGAACAGCCCCTAACGCTTTTCTTGCAGCTAATGGGAATGGGGGAGGGGTTGTGCCATAGTCAGGTCCAAATACTACACTTTTATATCCATCAGCTTCATCAGTCACTGTTGGAAATAACCATCTTTTGCACAGTATTACCCCAAATGTTTATGTTTTTTCTGAAGCAACTTTTGCTGGGCACAGGACTCATTGCATTTTAATCCCGCTAACCAGTGGAAAAGTGTTTGTGCTCTCCTCTCTGTACATGTTAGAATTGGCATACACCTAACTTGCACATTTCATTTACTTTAAGTCCCTAGTATATGGTACCATTTTTACTCAGGGACTTTAAAATGAAATGTTAGTAGTGGGCTACCGCACCCATTGTGCCACTTACTAAAGTACCACTGCAAAACATGTCTCCAGGTCTGTCATTGAAGCCTTGGTGTGCAGTTTTAAAATGGCATTTCAACATGGCAAAACAATACTTTTGCCAGGCATAAACCTTACTTGTTAATACTTGTAATTCACTCCTACGTAGGCCACAATTGTCCGTAGTGCAGAGTGCATTGTATTTAAAAAGTAGGGAAAGTATATTTATTTTTTAGGGGTCCTGATATTGAAAAATAATACAAAGCTGTTTTTCACTGTGGCGAGGCTGGCTCTCCCATATGAAAGCGCTGGGCTACACGATAACAACCTATAGTGTTTGATTTCAGTTTGGGAGCAGCTAGATACATTCAAGGACTCATTTTATAGTAATTTAAACTTAATGGTCAAGTCGAATGATATTTTACTATCTTGAAAATTGCACTTTTAAAGAATTGTCATTTTCCTGTCTAAAACAATAGGCTTTAATACCAGTGTCCAGCTGTCACCTGACCCCCTATTGGCTCCCCTGTGGTTAAATGTTTTTTGGTCTGAGACAGTGGACAAAGGGCTCTGGGTGTGGGGAGGTAGGGGGGACTCCTCTCTTGACTGGATGGCCTGGGCCAGTGCCCAGACCCTAACTGACCCTTAAAGGATGCCTTCCTTGTAACTAATAGATGAAACTCACACCTGGGCCTGCATCCCTTTTGTCTCTTTGGAGAAGCTGGCATGAAACGCAGTGAGTGAGGAGAAACTGACCAGAACTGACTTCAGGGGTGGACAAAGACTTGCCTCCCACCCACAGACTGGCGTTGTGCATATACGTGAAGCCTACATACCTTTCCTGTGAACACTTACTGACCTGTAATAATCTGGACTGCCCTGTTGGCTGATGCACCTGGGTCTGTTTTCATTGAATCCAGGACCGCAGAAGGGACTGCAAGGATTGGTTGGCTGATCTCCTGTTTGAGCTACAGGGACACACCAAGCTTCCAGAGGCCTTTCTCCCTGCAACTTCCAGCTAAACAATTACAACTAAACCTGCCCTGGACCCTTTTTCTGACCTCTGTTGGAGTGAGTCCTAATTCCTAAGTGTTGCTCCCCAGGTCTCACACCCTAGGCTAATGTTAGAGTGTACTCTTCCTGTCCCCATACTCCAAGAAGTGAGACTTAAAAATGTTTTGCCAACTTTTTGCCTGGGGAACCAACGGAGACCTCGATCACCATCAACCAACCAGGGGTCGGATCGCTGGTTGGCCTCAGCTTGCTTGTTTGCCTGGCTAAAGGAGATATTAGCTCCAGAAAAGTGTCTAAGTATGAACGTAGAGAATTTAATTGGAAGTGATGTTGAGCAGCATCCGATTGGCCTTGCGGCATTCCATGGCATGAACGTCAGATTTGCCTGCAGGCAGCTTTCACTCCTTTGATGGTGACTGCACTGGTACCCTGCTCCTCAGCAGCTTGAAGTTGTGGAGCCCCGATTCACATCCAAATTATAGCTTTGCCCCCGATGACTCATTGACAACAACTTTTTCTCCATTCAAATTTCTAAGCCGTAAGGTAAACTTTCCACTTAAACTAACCTGATTCCGGTATCTGACCGGCAATCCATCACAGTCAGCCTCAACATTTACCTTTGACCCGGACTAGCTCGACCAGATAACCATATTAGGTTCTTTGGTGCTATTTTTGATTAAACTTTAAAAAAAATCATATCTCTGGTTCTACTTATTGGATTTTGTTGTTTGAGCGTCATTTAATTTATTAAAATATCCTCTTTTTTTCTAAATTGAAATTTTTTCACTTTATAAACGTTTGAGTACTGCATAATTACTTTTCACATTACTGCTAAATAAGCATGACTGTTTTGTGCCAAGTTACCAGAGGGTTAAGAGCAGGTTTATTTAGTATCTTTAGTCGTTCATCCTGACAAAGACTGTGAATATTATTTAGGTGGGTTTTCAAGCAGTTCAAATAACATTCCAATTTCTTACAGTGAACAAATAGGCCATATTAACAGCAGTATGAGAAAATTATATAAGATTCAAAGTGGCATTGGTATGAGTAGCATATGGTCTTGGTTGGTTGGAATACTTGGAAATTGGCCAATGAAGAATTTGAAATAGTAACAGTAGTGATTTTTTTCATAATAACCCTCTAAATACTGATTAAATCCAATTTGTATATCCTCTAACATGCCTACAACACTAAAGATTCAGAAAAGGGGGTGGTGATGGACAGAGTATCTGAATTAAACAGAACACTCACACCCAGTCAACAGATCAGGGATTGATCCATCACCGTTTTTTAGCTCACTGCACCATCCCAGTTCAGAACCTGGCTACATGCAAATTAGTCTGTCCCTGGCCCAGTGCATCATGGGAACAGGGCAGGCCAAACTACCAAGCCAATTTTTATACTGGGAAGGAAACAAGCTTCCGGGGACCGGTTTCTGGCATTGCAGCCGTCTTCGGCCCGGCTTGCTTGAATCCTGATGGTGCAATGAGCAAGGGACTCACATCTGAGTATACCCTTCCACGCTTATGGTGGACAAAACGATTCAGAAAAGGGGCTGGTGATGGACAGAGTATCTGAATTAAACAGAACACTCATACCCAGTAAACAGATCAGGGCTTGATCCATCACCGTTTTTTAGCTCACTGCACCATCCCAGTTCAGAACCTGGCTACATGCAAATTAGTCTGTCCCTGGCCCAGTGCATCATGGGAACAGGGCAGACCAAACTACCAAGCCAATTCTTATACTGGGAAGGAAACAAGCTTCCGGGGACCGGTTTCTGGCATTACAGCCGTCTTCGGCCCGGCTTGCTTGAATCCTGATGGTGCAATGAGCAAGGGACTCACATCTGAGTATACCCTTCCACGCTTATGGTGGACAAAACGATTCAGAAAAGGGGGTGGTGATGGACAGAGTATCTGAATTAAACAGAACACTCATACCCAGTCAACAGATCAGGGCTTGATCCATCACCGTTTTTTAGCTCACTGCACCATCGCAGTTCAGAACCTGGCTACATGCAAATTAGTCTGTCCCTGGCCCAGTGCATCATGGGAACAGGGCAGACCAAACTACCAAGCGAATTCTTATACTGGGAAGGAAACAAGCTTCCGGGGACCGGTTTCTGGCATTACAGGCGTCTTCGGCCCGGCTTGCTTGAATCCGGATGGTGCAATGAGCAAAGGACTCACATCTGAGTATACCCTTCCACGCTTATAGTGGACAAAACGATTCAGAAAAGGGGGTGGTGATGGACAGAGTATCTGAATTAAACAGAACACTCATACCCAGTCAACAGATCAGGGATTGATCCATCACCGTTTTTTAGCTCACTGCACCATCCCAGTTCAGAACCTGGCTACGTGCAAATTAGTCTGTCCCTGGCCCAGTGCATCATGGGAACAGAGCAGACCAAACTACCAAGCCAATTCTTATATTGGGAAGGAAACAAGCTTCAGGGGACCGGTTTCTGGCATTACAGCCGTCTTCGGCCCGGATTGCTTGAATCCCGATGGTGCAATGAGCAAGGGACTCACATCTGAGTATACCCTTCCACGCTTATGGTGGACAAAACGATTCAGAAAAGGGGGTGGCGATGGACAGAGTATCTGAATTAAACAGAGCACTCATACCCAGTCAACAGATCAGGGCTTGAACCATCACCGTTTTTTAGCTCACTGCACCATCCCAGTTCAGAACCTGGCTACATGTAAATTAGTCTGTCCCTGGCCCAGTGCATCATGGGAACAGGGCAGACCAAACTACCAAGCCAATTCTTATACTGGGAAGGAAACAAGCTTCCGGGGACCGGTTTCTGGCATTACAGCCGTCTTCGGCCCGGCTTGCTTGAATCCTGATGGTGCAATAAGCAAGGGACTCACATCTGAGTATACCCTTCCAAGCTTATGGTGGACAAAACGATTCAGAAAAGGGGGTGGTGATGGACAGAGTATCTGAATTAAACAGAACACTCATACCCAGTCAACAGATCAGGGCTTGATCCATCACCGTTTTTTAGCTCACTGCACCATCCCAGTTCAGAACCTGGCTACATGCAAATTAGTCTGTCCCTGGCCCAGTGCATCATGGGAACAGGGCAGACCAAACTACCAAGCCAATTCTTATACTGGGAAGGAAACAAGCTTCCGGGGACCGGTTTCTGGCATTACAGCCGTCTTCGGCCCGGCTTGCTTGAATCCTGATGGTGCAATGAGCAAGGGACTCACATCTGAGTATACCCTTCCACGCTTATGGTGGACAAAACGATTCAGAAAAGGGGGTGGTGATGGACAGAGTATCTGAATTAAAGAGAACACTCATACCCAGTCAACGGATCAGGGCTTGATCCATCACCGTTTTTTAGCTCACAGCACCATCCCAGTTCAGAACCTGGCCACATGCAAATTAGTCTGTCCCTGGCTCAGTGCATCATGGGAACAGGGCAGACCAAACTACCAAGCCAATTCTTATACTGGGAAGGAAACAATGCTTCCAGGGACCGGTTTCTGGCATTACAGCCGTCTTCGGCCCGGCTTGCTTGAATCCTGATGGTGCAATGAGCAAGGGACTCACATCTGAGTATACCCTTCCACGCTTATGGTGGACAAAACGATTCAGAAAAGGGGGTGGTGATGGACAGAGTATCTGAATTAAACAGAACACTCACACCCAGTCAACAGATCAGGGCTTGATCCATCACCGTTTTTTAGCTCACTGCACCATCCCAGTTCAGAACCTGGCCCTTTTCTGAATCATTTTTGGCCACTATATGTGTGGCAGGGTATACTCAGACATGAGTCCCTTGTTCACTGCACCATCAGGATTCAAGCAAGCCGGGCCGACGACGGCTGAAATGCCAGAAACCGGTCCCCGGAATCTTGTTTCCTTCCCAGTATAATAATTGGCTTGGTAGTTTGGTTTGCCCTGTTCCCATCATGCACTGGGACAGGAACAGACTAATTTGCATGTAACCAGGTTCTGAGCTGGGATGGTGCAGTGAGCTAAAAAACGGTGATGGATCAAGCCCTGATCTTTGGACTGGGTAAGAGTGGTCTGCTTAAATCAGACACTCTGTTCATCACCACCCCCTTTTCTACAACACTAAAGGGCCGATTATGATATAGCCTGTGACCTATATCTACCTGAGATCGGGACCTTTAGGGCTGCATCATAATGGGAAGCTCGGTTTCCTTTCCAACTGCCTCATTATGATGGAGACGGTCGGAAAAGAAACCAGACGGTCATTCCGGCTGGCTTGTGACTGGCTTAGAGAGCCCATACGACAGACAGGAGCCAGCAAGTCTTTCCACCCTTGAGATTACGATCATGGTTTCCAACATGGTTTCCATGCCGGCTGTCCGTCTTGGAAACCATTCAGAAGGAGTGCTTGGGGCCCCTTGTCTGGACCCCCTGTGGTGCATGGCCTCCAGTTGGAGGCCGAGGGAGCAACTATAGTGTCCCCCTGTTGATCACTGCACCTTGTGGCAGGCATCTTGAGATGCCTGCCAAGGGGTACAGGGATGAACTGCACCTCCCTTTTCTCAATGGGAGCTTGTGTGACGGACGGTTTATGGCTGTACTATGAGTTCCTGTTGAGAAACGTTGAATGCGACTGAACAGTGTTCAATCGCATTATAATAGGCTGGACAGGACCGCCGACCGGGTGTCGGTCCGTCCCATGACTGAGTTGGTGTCTGGCGGAATAAATTCCACCCAACGTCGAAATAACCTCCTAAATGTGTTGCCCATGCTGATCAGCTTAATGCTATAGAGGAGGATGAACATTGTAGCAATGGAGAACTAAAAATGTAAGTTTTCAGACTTTATCCTATTGAATAATTGTAGGTTTTCATTTTACAGCAAAAAAGAGGGGGCTGAGTACTTATGATTCCATATGCTATTGTGTTTTTATTAATAACTGGGATCTTGCTAGTATACCTGCTTAAATCAAACTGACGCCTTAGCTTTACTGCACATTTACATTATTTTTTAATAAATGCACTAAAAAAACTTTTATTCCACTTTGTACACTGCATATTTTAGCCTAACTGTAAATTCACAAAACAAAGCGAAAACTGCTGAAATTACTGAAGAATGCAATATAACGCAAGTTTACTAATCTAGTTTTCAAGGGCTTCTTGTATGTTTCCCACATAAAAAACTCAGCACCTGCTCATTATTGCGTATCTCTAGTTTTTACTCACCAAGTGTTCTTTCCTTCCTTTATTTGTATTGGGAAAAAGTGTATGACTATAGCACCAAAATGTATGTATTTTAGCATTACAAAGTTATAACCGACCAGGGAGTGAAGCTCTGGTTGGTTGATATAGCGATTTCCCCTTAGCTTTAGTTTTGATGTTTGATGACTATTTTGCATTAAACATGTGTTAGACTTCTATGAGAAATCCCAAGTGTCTGATTTCTTTTACACTCCTTTTTAATGTTAATCATTATTGTTTTTCTGCTTCCAGTTGGTCAATTGTCTATGTTATGTTGATTATATTTTTAGATGTCATGAATGCATAGCTTTTCGGTGCTGAAGGACACACAGCAAAGGTAAAATTTAGAAAGACAACTGGACAATATTTCTAGTAAAACACATTTTCTGTACAGTGGTGGCTCTTCCGCTAAGGCGGAGGAGAATCCCCCCACAGCTTTAAGGTAGTGCAGAGGCAAAAGAAAATGCTAATAATGAAATGCGTTATTATAATTTTTTCCCCAGTTTTTAAGTATGGGGCCAGAGCAGGGGCCAGGGAGTGGTTTGCCCGCTCAACGTGTGCATGAATGTTTAACCGGCCGTCTTGAGCCAGCCAAATGTTCATGCACACTTTGCATGTTCCCAACAGGCTGCATTACACAGCCTGGTGGGGAACATGCACAGGCTCCATGTCCCCGTCTGAGTGCCAAACCATGGTGCTCAGGGCAAACACAATGCTGCAATGCAGCATTGCGATTGGCTATGGGGAACTTAGGAGAACCAATCATAACATGTTTTATCTGCAGTCAGCATACACTCACACAAAAATCACCACACAAAAATCACCAAAAAAACAACCTGAGAGAACAGAGGCATTGAAGTATATTAATGACTATAATTCATTCATTCTGAACATGTGGAATGAGAACATGGATATACAGTTTTTTGCAGACAACTTCATTTCTATTGCTCTTTAGGTCACTTCATATAATAAAAAAATCAGAGAAGACATAGATGAAGGACATTTTGGCAGAGATTTCTGCTGAAAAGTCTTACCAATAAATTGTATAGTTTCAGCTTCAAATATCTTTCCCACAGAGAGATAGCGTCCTATAAGTGCTTGGATTGCTTAAGGTCAGCTAGTTATCTTCAAAGTCAAGGGGAATTGTTTGGGTAAGTCAAGGTCTTGCAAGTACGCAAAATAGAATATCAAAGTATTTTCTGGAAATTCTGTATCTAGCAGAATTTGATACGGAAAACGCAGATATTGTGAAAACAAATATGTTGGATACGTACTATCCAAGAAGGAGTCCACACCTAGAAAACCTGTGCCTTTATGAAGTATTCAACATTACAGATATGAAAGAAATGTATCTGAAAACATAGGAGGGAAATATACAGTTGCTGGATGTGATGGCTGCTTTGTGAGACACGCATAAGGAAATGTAATTAATCACAGAAAACTTAGTTGTCAAACTCCAGACAGAAAAGAGTTTTTTTATTTGGCACTTCTACAACTCTTCAATCTTGGTGTGCTGAATCAGAACTATCTGACAACTATCATTGCTATGAAGATTATTTCAATGCGGAAGTTCATCAAAATGGAGGGATGAGGAAAAATTGTGTCCGTTTCTTTCCCCTAAGTACTAGACAAGGTTTATCAAAAGAAAAAGGACACTTGTTACACCTTACAACCTTAGGTTTAAGGATGAAGAGTACCCTCAAAAAACTCAATGCAATTAGGAGTGCGGTATATATGTTTCATCCGCCCCGCATTGTAGTTATGGCAGTTATCATAGGGATATCTTCTGTGCGTAAACTGCCAGCCTCAACCCGAGGCACCTCTGGGTTATTTGGTGCAGTGTCCAGAGATATGAGGGTTTCCCCACTTACACAGTGCAAAAAAGGAAGAAAAAGAAAATAGAAAAAGTGATGTGCATAAATTGATTTAAAAAAGGGGAAATTGACCCTGAGGATTAATTTAGGGGTGTATTTCCACTTAGTTTTAAAAAAAGCACAGTACTTAATGTAGACCGAGTTACTGGGTCTATAAGTATTAAAGTTGTTGAAATATCGTCGACATGTTTCAGCTCCTTGGGCCCTAGGGTCTATGGAGCTTTCGTCAGGACTTACACAAAAACATAGAAAGTATACTCACACTATTTGTGCAGTATCAGTTTTGTATTTTCAAGGTCTAGAAAATTTGTCCAATTTCTGAAAAAGAATTGCATGTTAGTACAGAAATACAGACTTATAATCAAAGTTCAATTTCTTCACATTTGGGGGAAGGTTAATAAACATTGTCCTATTGTGGAACAAAGTTGAGTCATGCTCTATTTACAAAAAGGAGTAAAGGAGGGCTAGGGTTCAGTCGTTGCAAATACAGGAAGATTAGAAAATGCTGAGCAAGTGTTGTGGACGAGATGTTTCTCATTTGGATAAAGTATTAATGGTTAAGCTGGTATGGGTTGATTGTAAAGTCTGTGTGTTCAAATTAAGAGTTCTTGCTTAGGTGGGATTTAGCAAAGACAATGGTCCATTAATTGCAAGAGGTTCCATTTTTATAGTGAAGATGAGGTCACCCCAAGTTGGAGGTAGCGTTTATATATTCTGTGCCCAATGTTAGTTTCCACATATATACATTTATATATATACATATAAAAAACACAATTTGCACAGGTCACATTTTCAAATTGCTTGTTTGTTTGGAAAAACGGAAATTAGAGTTAACGGATTGACTCTTGAACAATCATGTATTTGCACTAAGATGTCACAATAATGGGCATGGTATAAGTTAATAAAGCCCAATAATGTCGATAAATATGGGACATTCATACCTTTCTGAAAACCATGCCCACGGGATGCGTATGAGGGGCAGTGTTAAAGGCAGCAAATTTATTTAAAGGGGCCTCATTGTTTTCAGAAATATGCGCTATTGTGCTTCTGGAAAAGCACGTAGGCTTACAGGATTCGCTGAGGTGGGAATGTGGGTAAATTAGTTGTAGCTGTGTGCAGGAAATACAGTTTTATCAGGAATAAGTTCACAATAAAATATAAAATATGTTAGGAGGTGTAGGTGGTGACTACGAACGGTCGGTTGCCATATGGTGTTGTCTAGCTATATGGTGTTATTTTACCTATGCTTGAAAATGCGCATTCCAAACCGCTCACCTCTGTTCATTAACACAAATGCAAAATATTGTCAGAGTGGTATATCACTGGCTGTTGAGGACTACCGTGCAAAGTGGTGCCATGCGATGTCATCATTTAGCCCATGCTCATAAGTGCGCAATCGGTCGACCCACCTCTGCTCCTTTTCGTACAACACCTTTTCTGCATTATGTGACTTATCATCCAGCATCTCGATCACTGTCCAGTGTATTTCATCACAGGAGTGGTTCATTTCAATGAAATGTGAATACAGTTTGGTAGTGTTTTTCTTCAACCTGATATTGCTTTTATGTTCGCTGATTCTTGTTTTAATTTTGCGACATGTCATCCCTATGTACTGTTTTTTACAGGGACAACTCACCATGTATATGACATGGGAAGAATTGCATGTGGTGTGTTGTTTTTGTGTCCATGTGAGACTTTCAGATAACTGTAGTGTTTTTGAGGCTGATGTTGTCTTACATGCTGCACACATCCCACACGGGTAATGTCCTGTTACCGGTGTCATTGTTACATCTCTTGTTGAGGTTGTTGGTTTTTGTTTATGGGGGCGCGTGTGAACCAGGGCGTCTTTAAGGTTTTTTGATCTGCGGTTTGCGAATCTAGGTCTTGGCCATTCAAATGTGCCTGTGTTCAAAATCTGCCAATTTTTGTTTACAAGTTTCTGTATGGCATACGTCGCTGGGTTAAAGGTGGTCACACAAGTTGTTAGGTCTGGTATTGGTTCCTTTTGGTGGATTTGTAGGAGGCACTCTCTTTGTTAGTTGCTGGCTCTTTTTTTGCATTTCCTGATTGTTTTTTCAGTGTAATCTCTGTTTTTCAGTTTGGAAGTAAGTTCTTCTGCTTGAATTTTATAATCCTCATTTTTGCTGCAATTTCTTTTAAGCCTTAAAAATTGACTATAGGGTAAGTTATCCCTGAGTGGTTTAGGGTGATAACTTTTATATGATAACAGTCTGTTCTTAGCTGTTGGTTTCGTATAGGTCTTTGTTTGCAGTGTATTGTTTTCGGTGAAGATAGTGAGATCCAGGAAATCAAGTTTTTGATTGTTAGAGGTATAAGTGAAATTGAGCCAAGGGTCCAGGCTGTTGAGCCAGGTTATAAAATTGGGCAGATCCTTTTGAGTGTCCCAAATCAAAAAAATGTCATCAATGTATCTCTTCCAGTATAATATACTGGAAGAGAATGGATTTATTTCATTGAGGACATGTTGGGATTCGAATTGGCTGACATATAATCCGGCCACCGAAGGCGCAAAAGCGCTGCCCATGGATGTTCCATGGACTTGAATATACAGATTACCATCATATTCAAAGAAGTTCTCTTTTAGAGCTAGTTGGCAACATTGTAGGATAAAATGTCTTGGGGTGTTGTAGTGCCATTATTCCATATAAAGTACATCTTCCAGCATCTGCAGGATTTCGTCCTGTGGTAGGCTCGTAAAAAGTGACTCGACGTCTAGTCCAACCATAGTCATTGTATTCGGATCAAACGGGGTATCCATGATTTGCAATAAAAGGTCCCTGGTGTCCTTTATGTAAGTTTCTGTTTTTTGTACCATTGGTTTGAGGTATTCGTCTGCAAATTTGGATAGTGGCTCAAGGACCGAACCTATCCCGGAAACTATAGGTCGTCCAGGGGGTGGCGACCTATTTTTATGAGTTTTAGGAAGAGAATAAAAATATGGAATTGTTGGTTCTTTAGTTGTGAGGAATTCTGCTTCCTTTTTTGAGATCCACATCTTTATCTCTGCCTCATACACCATGATGGAAATGGTGTTTTGTAATCTTTCTGTAGGATCGAAAGTTATTTTTTCATAGAATCTTGTGTCTGACAAAAGGGCTAGGCACTGTTGGTTATAGTCAGTTTTATTAAGGATTACTGTGCCTCCGCCCTTATCGGCAGGTTTGATCACGATGCCGTCGTTGTTCCGTAATGCCTCTAGAGCCATGCGTTCTTTCTTTGTGAGATTCTGGTAGATTCTTTTTTCATTTTTGGTTATTGTATCTACACCTTTAAGTAAAGCTTGTTCAAAAGTCTGGAGTTCTGGTGGTACGCTCCCTGTCGGTGGATTAAAGGTGGATTTTCTACTTAGTTGGGTATCTCCGTCATTAGGGGGTGTTTCTTTGCCGGAGAAGAAAGCTTTTAATTTTAGTGTTCTGCAAAACTCTGATAACTCACATTTGAGTTTAAAGGTGTCTGTGTTGGGGGTCGGTACAAATCCCAAGCCCTTGTTCAGGACGGTAATCTGCTCATCTGTCAATTCTATGTCTGAAAGATTCACAATTAGAGATTGGTCTTGCTGGTTGACGGTGGGGCAGCTGCCATGCTCCGTGTCTGCAAGTTTCTCTGTTGGTCGCGCCAGGTTAATGACTTCCTTTTTCCTCTGGTTTGGTTGTGGCCCCTGGATAAAAAAGGCTGCTCTTGCTGGTGTGTACCTTGTTGACCTGCCAAGAGGTGATCTCCAGTATGTTACAAGGAGGGGTGGGGTCGCACACTACTCACACACCGGCGGAAGTTGCCCCTAAGGACTCTGGTCATTGTAGTAGAGTGTTCGCGATGCATCATCTTTCGATCTTGCTATCTTCGCTGTCTTCGCCATCCCTGGACACGTGTTTCGGGTTTTCAACCCTCGTCAGCAGGGATAGGCAGTGTTCTGGGGTCGCCGATGGCTGCCAATACCTGCCAGGTATAGTACCACTCCGGCGCGTAGGTGCGGGATCCCAGGCTCGTCAGCCCGCTGCTCAAGGGAGCTTTAAGTTACAAGGAGGGGTGGGGTCGCACACTACTCACACACCGGCGGAAGTTGCCCCTAAGGACTCTGGTCATTGTAGTAGAGTGTTCGCGATGCATCATCTTTCGATCTTGCTATCTTCGCTGTCTTCGCCATCCCTGGACACGTGTTTCAGGTTTTCAACCCTCGACAGTAGGGATAGGCAGTGTTCTGGGGTCGCCGATGGCTGCCAATATCTGCCAGGTATAGTACCACTCCGGCGCGTAGGTGCGGGATCCCAGGCTCGTCAGCCCGCTGCTCAAGGGAGCTTTAAGTTACAAGGAGGGGTGGGGTCGCACACTACTCACACACCGGCGGAAGTTGCCCCTAAGGACTCTGGTCATTGTAGTAGAGTGTTCGCGATGCATCATCTTTTGATCTTGCTATCTTCGCTGTCTTCGCCATCCCTGGACACGTGTTTCGGGTTTTCAACCCTCGTCAGCAGGGATAGGCAGTGTTCTGGAGTCGCCGATGGCTGCCAATATCTGCCAGGTATAGTACCACTCCGGCGCGTAGGTGCGGGATCCCAGGCTCGTCAGCCCGCTGCTCAAGGGAGCTTTAAGTTACAAGGAGGGGTGGGGTCGCACACTACTCACACACCGGCGGAAGTTGCCCCTAAGGACTCTGGTCATTGCAGTAGAGTGTTCGCGATGCATCATCTTTCGATCTTGCTATCTTCGCTGTCTTCGCCATCCCTGGGTACGTGTTTCGGGTTTTCAACCCTCGTCAGCAGGGATAGGTAGTGTTCTGGGGTCGCCGATGGCTGCCAATATCTGCCAGGTATAGTACCACTCCGGCGCGTAGGTGCGGGATCCCAGGCTCGTCAGGCCACTGCTCAAAGGAGCTTTAAGTTACAAGGAGGGGTGGGGTCGCACACTACTCACACACCGGCGGAAGTTGCCCCTAAGGACTCTGGTCATTGTAGTAGAGTGTTCGCGATGCATCATCTTTCGATCTTGCTATCTTTCCTGTCTTCGCCATCCCTGGACACGTGTTTCGGGTTTTCAACCCTCGTCAGCAGGGATAGGCAGTGTTCTGGGGTCGCCGATGGCTGCCAATATCTGCCAGGTATAGTACCACTCCGGCGTGTAGGTGCGGGATCCCAGACTCGTCAGCCCGCTGCTCAAGGGAGCTTTAAGTTACAAGGAGGGGTGGGGTCGCACACTACTCACACACCAGCGGAAGTTGCCCCTAAGGACTCTGGTCATTGTAGTAGAGTGTTCGCGATGCATCATCTTTCGATCTTGCTATCTTCGCTGTCTTCCCCATCCCTGGACACGTGTTTTGGGTTTTCAACCCTCGTCAGCAGGGATAGGCAGTGTTCTGGGGTCGCCGATGGCTGCCAATATCTGCCAGGTATAGTACCACTCCGGCGAGTAGGTGCGGGATCCCAGGCTCGTCAGCCTGCTGCTCAAGGGAGCTTTAGGTTACAAGGAGGGGTGGGGTCGCACACTGCTCACACACCGGCGGAAGTTGCCACTAAGGACTCTGGTCATTGTAGTAGAGTGTTCGCGATGCATCATCTTTCGATCTTGCTATCTTCACTGTCTTCGCCATCCCTGGACCCGTGTTTCGGGTTTTCAACCCTTGTCAGCAGGGATAGGCAGTGTTCTGGGGTCGCCGATGGCTGCCAATATCTGCCAGGTATGGTACCACTCCGGCGCGTAGGTGCGGGATCCCAGGCTCGTCAGCCTGCTGCTCAAGGGAGCTTTAAGTTACAAGGAGGGGTGGGGTCGCACACTACTCACACACCGGCGGAAGTTGCCCCTAAGGACTCTGGTCATTGTAGTAGAGTGTTCGCGATGCATCATCTTTCGATCTTGCTATCTTCGCTGTCTTCGCCATCCCTGGACACGTGTTTCGGGTTTTCAACCCTCGTCAGCAGGGATAGGCAGTGTTCTGGGGTCGCCGATGGCTGCCAATATCTGCCAGGTATAGTACCACTCCGGCGCGTAGGTGCGGGATCCAAGGCTCGTCAGCCCGCTGCTCAAGGGAGCTTTAAGTTACAAGGAGGGGTGGGGTCGCACACTACTCACACACCGACGGAAGTTGCCCCTAAGGACTCTGGTCATTGTAGTAGAGTGTTCGCGATGCATCATCTTTCGATCTTGCTATCTTCGCTGTCTTCGCCATCCCTGGACACGTGTTTCGGGTTTTCAACCCTCGTCAGCAGGGATAGGCAGTGTTCTGGGGTCGCCGATGGCTGCCAATATCTGCCAGGTATAGTACCACTCCGGCGCGTAGCTGCGGGATGCCAGGCTCGTCAGCCCGCTGCTCAAGGGAGCTTTAAGTTACAAGGACGGGTGGGGTCGCACATTACTCACACACCGGCAAAAGTTGCCCCTAAGGACTCTGGTCATTGTAGTAGAGTGTTCGCGATGCATCATCTTTCGATCTTGCTATCTTCGCTGTCTTCGCCATCCCTGGACACGTATTTCGGGTTTTCAACCCTCGTCAGCAGGGATAGGCAGTGTTCTGGGGTCGCCGATGGCTGCCAATATCTGCCAGGTATAGTACCACTCCGGCGCGTAGGTGCGGGATCCCAGGCTCGTCAGCCCGCTGCTCAAGGGAGCTTTAGGTTACAAGGAGGGGTGGGGTCGCACACTACTCACACACCGGCGGAAGTTGCCCCTAAGGACTCTGGTCATTGTAGTAGAGTGTTCGCGATGCATCATCTTTCGATCTTGCTATCTTCGCTGTCTTCGCCATCCCTGGAATGTAAATACCCCGAAACACGTGTACAGGGATGGCGAAGAAAGCAAAGATAACTGATAACTGAAAGAAGATACATCGCGGAATACGAACTACACTGACCACAGTCCTTAGGGGCGATCCCGCTGGTGCGTGAGTGGTGTGCGACCCCACCCCCATTTGTAATGTTTAAAGCTCCCTCGAGCTGTTGGCTGACGAGCCTGGGACCCCGCACATGCGCGCCTGAGTGGTACTAAACCTGGCAATATTTGGCAGCCACCGGCAACCCCAGAAGATAAGAAGATGGCCTAATCCCTGCTGATGAGGGGTAAATACCCTGAAACACGTGTACAGGGATGGCGAAGAAAGCAAAGATAACTGATAACTGAAAGAAGATACATCGCGGAATACGAACTACACTGACCACAGTCCTTAGGGGCGATCCCGCTGGTGCGTGAGTGGTGTGCGACCCCACCCCCATTTGTAATGTTTAAAGCTCCCTCGAGCTGTTGGCTGACGAGCCTGGGACCCCGCACCTGCGCGCCTGAGTGGTACTAAACCTGGCAATATTTGGCAGCCACCAGCAACCCCAGAAGATAAGAAGATGGCCTAATCCCTGCTGATGAGGGGTAAATACCCCGAAACACGTGTACAGGGATGGCGAAGAAAGCAAAGATAACTTATAACTGAAAGAAGATACATCGCGGAATACGAACTACACTGACCACAGTCCTTAGGGGCGATCCCGCTGGTGCATGAGTGGTGTGCGACCCCGCCCCCATTTGTAATGTTTAAAGCTCCCTCGAGCTGTTGGCTGACGAGCCTGGGACCCCGCACCTGCGCGCCTGAGTGGTACTAAACCTGGCAATATTTGGCAGCCACCGGCAACCCCAGAAGATAAGAAGATGGCCTAATCCCTGCTGATGAGGGGTAAATACCCCGAAACACTTGTACAGAGATGGCGAAGAAAGCAAAGATAACTGATAACTGAAAGAAGATACATCGCGGAATACGAACTACACTGACCACAGTCCTTAGGGGCGATCCCGATGGTGCGTGAGTGGTGTGTGACCCCACCCCCATTTGTAATGTTTAAAGCTCCCTCGAGCTGTTGGCCGATGAGCCTGGGCCCCCGCACCTGCGCGCCTGACTGCTACTAAACCTGGCAATATTTGGCAGCCACCGGCAACCCCAGAAGATGAGAAGATGGCCTAATCCCTGCTGATGAGGGGTAAATACCCCGAAACACGTGTACAGGGATGGCGAAGAAAGCAAAGATAACTGATAACTGAAAGAAGATACATCGCGGAATACGAACTACACTGACCACAGTCCTTAGGGGCGATCCCGCTGGAGCGTGAGTGGTGTGCGACCCCACCCCCATTTGTAATCTCCAGTATGTTGCATCTGCTGCATCCCTTGATTGTAAGGGTCCATCCATCCACCATATTGTGGGATAAATGGTGGGTAATATGGTATATTGTAGTTCTGGCGGTATGGTCGTTGCCATCTATTACCCCTTCTAGGTCGTTGATATCTGAAGTTGTTTCGTCCTCTTCTAGTGGTGTTGTCATCTGAGCTATGGGATGAGTTGATAGAGGAGTTCTTACCGATGGATTCATCGTCTGAAGTCAGGTCTTGGGGGTTATAGTCATCCTTAGTGTAGGGATGCATCTTTTCTTGACTAAACTTCTTGAGATCTTTTCCCAATTTTTGAAGTTTACTTTGCATGATGAATTCTTTCGTTTCGTCTAGCTCTTTCTTAATTTCATCCAACCTTTTCTTGAATACTAAGGGGTTGATTCCATTCTTTAGCTTGTTTTCACATTCTTGAATTTCTGCCAAAAGAGCTTCTGGGAGGCGTTTAGCTGTCTTAATTATCAACACAAGGTAATCTAAAGTGCACTTCCAGGAAATAGAGGACCAATCCTTGCGGAATACCAGATCGTGGAGGAAAATTTGTGGTGCATTGCTTACCCATAGCCCCTTTGGTGCAGTTTTTGCTCTCAAATATTCGGTCATAATTATACAGTGTATGGCGGTTCTTATTTGATCTCGTTTCTTTTCTGTCAACGTTTCCCAGTCGTCTGTTTTTGCCAATGCTTCAGTAAGATCCGTATTCTGTAGGAGGGGTTGTGCTGCCAAAATTTCATCTATGTCACTTGCATCAAAACTGAGTCCTGTGTTGCCCTCCATGGTACCCTGATTGTTAGAGAGTAGGATTCAAAAAACAGGATCCCGCAGCTGTGCGCTGCTTATATAGAAGTTCATCAAAATGGAGGGATGAGGAAAAATTGTGTCCGTTTCTTTCCCCTAAGTACTAGACGAGGTTTATCAAAAGAAAAAGGACACTTGTTACACCTTACAACCTTAGGTTTAAGGATGAAGAGTACCCTCAAAAAACTCAATGCAATTGGGAGTGCGGTATATATGTTTCATCCGCCCCGCATTGTAGTTATGGCAGTTATCATAGGGATATCTTCTGTGCGTAAACTGCCAGCCTCAACCCGAGGCACCTCTGGGTTATTTGGTGCAGTGTCCAGAGATATGAGGGTTTCCCCACTTACACAGTGCAAAAAAGGAAGAAAAAGAAAATAGAAAAAGTGATGTGCATAAATTGATTTAAAAAAGGGGAAATTGACCCTGAGGATTTATTTAGGGGTGTATTTCCACTTAGTTTTTAAAAAAGCACAGTACTTAATGTAGACCGAGTTACTGGGTATATAAGTATTAAAGTTGTTGAAATATCGTCGACATGTTTCAGCTCCTTGGGCCCTAGGGGTCTATGGAGCTTTCGTCAGGACTTACACAAAAACATAGAAAGTATACTCACACTATTTGTGCAGTATCAGTTTTGTATTTTCAAGGTCTAGACAATTTGTCCAATTTCTGAAAAAGAATTGCATGTTAGTACAGAAATACAGACTTATAATCAAAGTTCAATTTCTTCACATTTGGGGGAACGTTAATAAACATTGTCCTATTGTGGAACAAAGTTGAGTCATGCTCTATTTACAAAAAGGGGTAAAGGAGGGCTAGGGTTCAGTCGTTGCAAATACAGGAAGATTAGAAAATGCTGAGCAAGTGTTGTGGACGAGATGTTTCTCATTTGGATAAAGTATTAATGGTTAAGCTGGTATGGGTTGATTGTAAAGTCTGTGTGTTCAAATTAAGAGTTCTTGCTTAGGTGGGATTTAGCAAAGACAATGGTCCATTAATTGCAAGAGGTTCCATTTTTATAGTGAAGATGAGGTCACCCCAAGTTGGAGGTAGTGTTTATATATTCTGTGCCCACTGTTAGTTTCCACATATATACATTTATATATATACATATAAAGAACACAATTTGCACAGGTCACATTTTCAAATTGCTTGTTTGTTTGGAAAAACGGAAATTAGAGTTAACGGATTGACTCTTGAACAATCATGTATTTGCACTAAGATGTCACAATAATGAGCATGGTATAAGTTAATAAAGCCCAATAATGTCGATAAGTATGGGACATTCATACCTTTCTGAAAACCATGCCCACGGGATGCGTATGATAAGTTCAAAAAACGTGCTGAGTAATACTCGAGCCGTACTGGGCAAAGCGCAAAGCGGCGAGCCTTTACATAGCGCGAAATCTAACACGTTAAGAAAATGGGCGTCTTACCTTTATTAAATCAGGCGCCTTACAACGTCGGGGGAGTTCGCTTAATAAGCCCAGAGCTATTGGGGAAAAGGAACGGGCTTTAGGAAAGCGGGTCTTGAAAGGCAGCGTCTTACCGGAATGGTTGTTGTATTTTTCTTCAGGCGCCATTACCCGCGTAAGGAATGTATCCTAACTGGTGCTGACTCTGCCCCCGGATACCAGTGGAGTTCCAGTAGCTCTGTTTTAAAGGGGCAGTGTTAAAGGCAGCAAATTTATTTAAAGGGGCCTCATTGTTTTCAGAAATATGCGCTATTGTGCTTCTGGAAAAGCACGTAGGTTTACAGGATTCGCTGAGGTGGGAATGTGGGTAAATTTGTTGTAGCTGTGTGCAGGAAATACAGTTTTATCAGGAATAAGTTCACAATAAAATATAAAATATGTTAGGAGGTGTAGGTGGTGACTACGAATGGTCGGTTGCCATATGGTGTTGTCTAGCTATATGGTGTTATTTTACCTATGCTTGAAAACACCTCCTAACATATTTTATATTTTATTGTGAACTTATTCCTGATAAAACTGTATTTCCTGCACACAGCTACAACGAATTTACCCACATTCCCACCTCAGCGAATCCTGTAAACCTACGTGCTTTTCCAGAAGCACAATAGCGCATATTTCTGAAAACAATGAGGCCCCTTTAAATAAATTTGCTGCCTTTAACACTGCCCCTTTAAAACAGAGCTACTGGAACTCCACTGGTATCCGGGGGCAGAGTCAGCACCAGTTAGGATACATTCCTTACGCGGGTAATGGCGCCTGAAGAAAAATACAACAACCATTCCGGTAAGACGCTGCCTTTCAAGACCCGCTTTCCTAAAGCCCGTTCCTTTTCCCCAATAGCTCTGGGCTTATTAAGCGAACTCCCCCGACGTTGTAAGGCGCCTGATTTAATAAAGGTAAGACGCCCGTTTTCTTAACGTGTTAGATTTCGCGCTATGTAAAGGCTCGCCGCTTTGCGCTTTGCCCAGTACGGCTCGAGTATTACTCAGCACGTTTTTTGAACTTATCATACGCATCCCGTGGGCATGGTTTTCAGAAAGGTATGAATGTCCCATACTTATCGACATTATTGGGCTTTATTAACTCATACCATGCCCATTATTGTGACATCTTAGTGCAAATACATGATTGTTCAAGAGTCAATCCGTTAACTCTAATTTCCGTTTTTCCAAACAAACAAGCAATTTGAAAATGCGACCTGTGCAAATTGTGTTTTTTATATGTATATATATATATAAATTTATATATGTGGAAACTAACATTGGGCACAGAATATATAAACGCTACCTCCAACTTGGGGTGACCTCATCTTCACTATAAAATGGAACCTGTTGCAATTAATGGACCATTGTCTTTGCTAAATCCACCTAAGCAAGAACTCTTAATTTGAACACACAGACTTTACAATCAACCCATACCAGCTTAACCATTAATACTTTATCCAAATGAGAAACATCTTGTCCACAACACTTGCTCAGCATTTTCTAATCTTCCTGTATTTGCAACGACTGAACCCTAGCCCTCCTTTACCCCTTTTTGTAAATAGAGCATGACTCAACTTTGTTCCACAATAGGACAATGTTTATTAACGTTCCCTCAAATGTGAAGAAATTGAACTTTGATTATAAGCCTGTATTTCTGTACTAACATGCAATTCTTTTTCAGAAATTGGACAAATTGTCTAGACCTTGAAAATACAAAACGGATACTGCACAAATAGTGTGAGTATACTTTCTATGTTTTTGTGTAAGTCCTGACGAAAGCTCCATAGACCCCTAGGGCCCAAGGAGCTGAAACATGTCGACGATATTTCAACAACTTTAATACTTATAGACCCAGTAACTCGGTCTACATTAAGTACTGTGCTTTTTTTAAAACTAAGTGGAAATACACCCCTAAATAAATCCTCAGGGTCAATTTCCCCTTTTTTAAATCAATTTATGCACATCACTTTTTCTATTTTCTTTTTCTTCCTTTTTTGCACTGTGTAAGTGGGGAAACCCTCATATCTCTGGACACTGCACCAAATAACCCAGAGGTGCCTCGGGTTGAGGCTGGCAGTTTACGCACAGAAGATATCCCTATGATAACTGCCATAACTACAATGCGGGGCGGATGAAACATATATACCGCACTCCCAATTGCATTGAGTTTTTTGAGGGTACTCTTCATCCTTAAACCTAAGGTTGTAAGGTGTAACAAGTGTCCTTTTTCTTTTGATAAACCTCGATTATTTCAATGCTGCAAAAGACAGAATTCAGTTTTTAGTCTTTGTGAACTATTTGCAGGTGTTAAATGATGAGATTGAACAGGAAGAAATGAATGCTGCAGAGGTAGCTAAGGAAAGTTTCCAAAACAGTCAACGTTCTGTACCACTGAGTCAAGATCCTCTTGGCCAACCAATTATTAGAAAAACAGCTGCAATAGCCATGAAGGAGGTGGAAACTCCAATGGACAAGCAAGACAAGAAATTGTTGATTTCAAACAGTTAGTTGGACAACTGAGCGATGAACAGGAAGAAATCTATATAGAGGTAAACCAGAAAAGAAAGCATGAATTACTACATGAGAAGATAGAATGCAAATGTATTTAAGCCAATACTATTATAAATCAGTAGTCAAGCAGGCACCAGGAAAAGCTTTTTAATTAAAGTTCTCATTGCTAACATACAGAGGTCTAAAGAATCAAATTGATTGTGTACTAACGGCACCAACTGGATTAGATGCACACAACATTAAAGGTATTATTCTACATCAACTACTAATGTTACCTGTTGAACATGACAAAAAACTTGAATGCCGGAAGTTATCCGGTGAAGCTTGTCATGAGATGTCAGGAGTATTGATGAAACTGAAGCTTTTAGTCATTGATGAGGTAAGCCTTATCTCAAACTCAATGCTTCCCTTCGTACACTTGAGAATGCAACATCTTTTAAAAATTAAATATGCAGTTATGTTTGGAGGAAAGCATTTAGGCCTAGATGTATCAAGCAGTTTGCGATTCGTTAAGGCCGAAATTCTGCGAATTTCGGCCTTAACGAATCGTAAACTGAAATTTTGCATCTTTTGAGATGTATGTGTAATTAGCAAAATAAGGAATCGCAAAAAATTGCGATTCCTTATTTTGCATCAGCATTTAAGGAATCGCACATGTGCGATTCCTTAAATGCCATGTATGAAGCTTTTTTTTTTGTGAATTGAGGTTAAGGACTCGCAAATTAACACGAACTTGAGGTTCGTGTTAATTTGCGAAATCCTTTAAAACAACAAAATATCACTATTTTGAAGGTGGCATGTGGCACACATACATGCCCATAGGGCATGTATGTGTGCCATATGCACACACATGTAAGTTTCAGGGGTGCAGCAGGGTGTCCATAAGACACCCCTGCACCCTTGAAATAATTCTCAAATTGCGATTAGCAAATTGCGAATTCGCAATTTGAGAATTACTGCACATTCATTCCTATGGGCCTCCTGGCCCATAGAAATGAATGGGAAAATTATTCCTTAATTGCGATTAGCAATTTGCTAATCGCAATTAAGGAATATTAAGGAATCGCTAAAATATAGCGAATTTCTACATACATACCATTTTGCACTTCTCTAATAGCGATTCCTTAACAATCGCTATTAGAGAAGTGCAAAATGATTTCTTGATACATCTACCCCTAAGTGTCTCGGTGGCCTACTGCAACTTAACCCCATCAAATGACAACCTGTTTTCAAGACTCTTCTCCACGATTAAACTTGGAATTCTTTGGGAATAATTGGCAATGTAAATATTTGGCTAAACCTCGAATACAAGGAACTACTGAGGAATATGTGTCAAACACCTGACATGGAATACAGAAATATTCTGAAGGACATTAGACTAAGAGTTTTGACAGGGAGGACAAAAGTATGTTAGCAAGTCGACTTATCAACAAAGGTTTCTCCTCTAAGAACACAGCAGCACAGCTAATGTTCAATTTCAATGAAGAAGGCAAATCTATAGTCTGTTTAATGCCTACATTCAAGAGTGCTCCAATTTTAATGAGCAATTATTATAACTGGAGATAGAAGAGATTATGAAAATTACAGCCCCTGACCAAATGGAACACCAGAGAGTAACAGCACTGCTAAGTGGGAAGCTACAAACAAAATTAGTCCAATTGAAGAAGTCTGTATCTAGGACTGCAGGATTAAAAAAATGTTTACGCATGTGCAATAACTAGTTATTTTACAGCGTAATGTAAGTGTTGAGGAAGGATTAGTAAATGGTGCAATGGGGAGAGTTATTGATTTTGTTAATTTTGCAAATAGGGATGAGGTTGAATATTTAACTATAAAATTTGATCAGATTGATGGCGTAAAGCAGATTGGCCATTGTGTTTTTGCTTGTGAAAGACATATGTGCATTGGCAGCAGTCTCTAGCATACAATGTACCTATCCATAAATATCAAGGTTTAAGTGTAGATGCAGCTTTGATCAATCATGGTGGTACTGTTTTTAAAGAAGGTATGTCATATGTTGCATTGTAACGAGTAAGAACATTGTCCGGATGTTCCTCATTTAGGACAGTATCCCATTTATGAAAAACTGATCATTTGTCCAAAGCAGAAGTTCACAAAAAAATCTATGGATGCTGCTGGAAAAAGAAAAACAAGGATAACAAAGAAGGTGGTCAGAAAAGAAAACTGGAGAATGAGGGAGATATTTTCGGTTACCAGTTATCAAACCTTTCTGGTGTCAACTGCTACGCAAATGTTGCTCTCAATGTACTGTTTCATTTACCACATCTTATAAATGCAGTTAAACAGAAACCACAGAAGAGATTATGTCCCGCACTGTCTGCTTTGCAACAACGTTTACTTAGTAATAGGACAATAATACAATGTGTTTTGGGCATTCAGGATCTAGTAGATATATGTAGTGAATCAGTGCAATTTACTCAGAATATTCAGCAAGACACGACACACAGGAATTTCTAATGGTCCTCCTTGGAGTTTTAGAAGAACAAATAAACATAGATTACTTATTTAGACTAAATTACCAATGGAATCATGACTGTGAAGATTACCTTTTACATCTACCACTCAAATAAATTCTGAAAGGTTCCTATGGGTAACACTACTGGATTCCAAAACTGTACCTTTGGCCAGATTGATCAAAATGGCTAACCAAAATATGACCAGCCCAAATTGCAGATCAGATGTTTTTGTTGCAAATACAAAGATCTGGAAAATACCTTCTATTACTGCTGCAATGATGTGGAGGAGATGGATCTAAATTGGAAACCAAAATTACAAACTTCAAAGCAGGACAGATATCAATTTCTTCAAGAACTTATACTATTATGATTATTATCTTTCACAAAGGAGTTAATATGACATCTTTACACTGTACCTTCAATTTAAAGAGTGAAACTGGATGGACAGAATTCAATGACAGCAACCTTAAATTCAAACCAAAACTGTATTTTAAACTACGAAATTCTTACCTCTTGTTTCTTCAACCAAAGTTCTAAGGAAAACTGTGGAACTCACTGCCTTCTACTTTGCATCGCCAACCATCCCTGATGCAATTTAGGAAGCAGCTGAAAACGTGGCTATTTACAGAAGCCATTAAATAAGCTGCTGTCAGAGTTAGTTGCGTGTTTAGTGACCAGTCGTTTCTGTTGTCCCTTCTCTAGTTCTAAGACACCTAAGGATAATTGTGCGCTTTATAAAACTATTTCATTCGTTCGTTCATTCATTCATTCAAGGAGTATTACTGTTAAAAGAGTGGTATACAGTGATTGGTCTACGTGAATCCTCAATGTTTAAGACATCATTTGGCCTACATGACGTGATGGCTTCAAAATAATTAAAATTCAAGTATGGTTGATATTTATTAGTAGTATTGTACCAGTTATAATAATAAAAAGATACATTTAGGATAGGTTTGTTTAGATTAGTGAAAAAAACATCTGATTAACAAATTGTAATGAGTGCAGTGCATAGTGTCACTTATTTATAGTGAAACACTGTGTAGGTTTATTTCAACAATCCATGTCATTGTTTTTCCCGCACTGTTAAAGGATGAAGCTTCATACAGTACATCCTTTAAAGAGTCCAAGTATTAAAGCAGAGAATAGTGAAAAAGGGAACATGGAATGTTTTACTATATTTAACTTATATTTCTATTTTATTTTCTTTTACAACAGTATCTGCAGAAATGCTTCTTTAGATGTATCAACATAGTTATAGAGCCACCGAAATATTTATTTGGCATACTCATGGAGAGGGTCTTCATGCCTACAGAGCACTTGATGTGCTTTGCCACCACTTTCTTTTGCCAGGAGGGGATGGTGAAACACTCTCATGCAATTGATTTACTTTTTGCTGTGCTGTGGCAACTGATCCTTACCGTCAACAGATTCTATCTAATTTACAAATGGTATAGAAAGCAACAACATTTAGAAAAAGAAAAGAACAGGTGCTTAATTCCGAACAAGGTATTTAAAAAAGGAAAGTTTGGGATTGTTTTTTTCCCACTGTTGAAAATGATTATTTATACAGTGCATCAATTATGTTATATAAGTACAAAACCTGAGAACAGTAAAAAGGGGAAAGAAATTCCATTACCATAATGTTAAATACTATTACAGCATAGGAAATTGTAGTGATATGTTTGTCTTCTTGTCTTGGGTGTGATGTCATCCTATGAGCTATGGAATGTTGCTGTTTGAAGTTTTTTATAATGGTACTGTTGATTTTAATATTGTTCAGTTTCTTTTATGCCATTGCAACTTTTTTGAAAGAAGGGAAATGTTGTAGTAATAAACAGATTACCACAGAAATGTCTATGTTTTGTTAGAACTATGAAGTAATACATTGCAAAAGCTAAAGGTTTAACACAGATTTGTTCAAAAAGTAATGCTAACATATTTATATTCTTTATGTTTTAAAACACATGAATGACACATCTATTGGAGTAAAGTAATTTTCTAGTTGCACCCTTTTGTGTAGTTCTACGAACAAACATTGGCAAGCTGCACAGCAAGATAGAGTATCATAGAGGCACTGATAAAGAGAGACATACACCGATAAACCCACTCATATACCCAACCAGTTACCCACTCAGCCAATCACACATCCACTCACTCACCAACACAGTCAATAACAGACCAAGGGCCAGATGTAGGTAGCCCAATATCAGTCGGTAACGGCCAAAATTACGTAATTTCGGCCGTTACCGACTGGTATTAGGCATCTGAGATGTAGGGGCCATATTTAAGGATTCGGTACTTTACCGAATCGATAAATTACTGAATTCTTAATGTAGGGAGCAGTCAAGTGAGTGCATTTGTCATTTAAGGATTCGTTATTTACCATCAACTACAAGTTGGTGGTAAAAACAATACCTTTAAAAAAGCAATGATTTGCTTTTTTTAAAGTGCCATGTGGCAGACATACATGCCATTAGGGCATGTATGTGTGCCACAGGTGCACCCAGTGTTATAGGCAGGGGAAAATCCAAATATATTTTTTTCTCCTTGTGTTAAATATATATTTTTCTCTGTGTGTTCTCTCTTTACCCTCCATTAATTTACTTTGATTCTGTACTAAGATTGTTATCCTGTGGATACAACTGAGTGTGTTACACTTGTACAACTCATAAATCATACTGACTATTTTCTAAATAAGTCCCTTGTAGCATACTCTGACCTTAACCATACATGTGCACCCATGCACTATTCAGGGGTGCAGCCACCCTTGTAAATGGTCCCCCTATTAACGATTCCGTAAATACCAAATCTGTATTTACCAATTCGGTATTTACCGATTTGGTAATTCCCATTCATTCCTATGGGCCTCCAGGTCCATAGGAATGAATGGGAATTACCGATTCGGTATTTTAGAATCAGTAAATGGGAATTACCTGCATCTGGCCCCAAGACACTTACACAACTACATATATTCACTTTCCTAAACAGAAACTCACACATCCCCTCACTCATACAGACTCTCAGGCACCCACTCACTCATGCATGCAGTCAGTTATTCATCAACTCAGTCACCCATATACTCACTAACACTGTCACTCTCACATGTAAGCACAGATATACCCAATCACTCACCCATACAGCTATAAACATATGCACTCATACACACACTCATCCACCAACCCATATGCACTATTGCGCTCACTCACTCATACAACCTCTTATGCACCATTTATCTTACCTGTCGATATATTCCCTTACTCACTGATACAGCAACTCAGACACCCACTCACTCATACAGCTACTGACACAACTTGTCACTAACTCATGTAGATAGTTACACTCACTCACTAACTTATAGAACCACTCATATGCCCACTCTTTGACCCATTCAGCTACTCAGATACCCAGTTATTCACCCATGCAGTCACTGACACCCAGTCACTCACTCATACACAGACTCACACACACACTGACATACTTATACATCAGTCATGAAGTCACTCACTTACTCATATAGGTACTCAGACACCACTCAGACACCGACTCTTTCTTTGCTGCATACAACTACTCACACATTTACTCACTCACCAATACAGCATCCATACACTAACCCATACAGGCTGTCACTGTATGCATGCACTGGTGGATGTACTTACTCTCCCATACAACACTGATGTACTTACTAAGTCACTCATATACTACACATACACCTTTTGCACACCCATGTACGCACCCATACAGCCACTAAAAATCTGTTTACCCCTATACTCTAGTCACCTACCCGCTAACTTCCCCATACAGTCAGTGACACACCAACTCACTTAACAATATATAATTATAATAATAATAATTTTGTATTTGTATAGCGCACATATCACCCCCAGGGGGGTCTCAAAGCGCTTGTATGCATACCACTGTGGAACCCATCCTGGCTTTCCCTGTGAGGTGCCCACTCCTGGGCACCCCCAAGGTGAAGCCAGCCAGGCATCCCAGCGCTGTTGGGGGTGTTGTGGAGATTAAGCAAGCTATTGCCCAGAGTTGCAGAGTGGGACCCATGATTAGAGTAGGCACCGAGGCGAGAATTATCGAGTCCGCGGACACTGAGCCCAAGATCCTACCGCGTCGAGAATTGAACCCTGGTCCCGGGCCTGACCTCTGCTTCACGGTCTGCCGCTTCTAACCAGTGAGCCACACTTCTCAACACATGCACATGCACTCACTCATATATACAGTTACATATACAACTACCCACTCACCCATATAGCCACTCACACACCCAGCCACTTGCCCATATACCCATTGACACACCCAGTCACTTTCCCATGCAAAATCTGACACACCTAAACACTCATGTATATAGCTATTAACACCCACTCACTCACTCACCCATGCACCTATTCACACATCCACCCATTCACTCATATAGTGAAGTAGTGAAGTGAAGTAGTGTGGCTCACTGGTTAGAGGCGGCAGACCCGAGAGCAGAGGACTGCCCGGGACCAGGGTTCGATTCCCGGCGCGGCAGGTTTCTGGACCAGGGTCAGCGGACTCGATAATTCTCTCGCCTCGGTGCCCACTCTGATCAGCGATCACACTCGGCAACTCTGGGCATTAGCTTGCCTCATCTTCACTAACGGCCCCACCAGACCGCTGGGGATGCCTGGTCTCACCCTGGAGATACCCATTAAGGGACCATCTCTCAGGGAAGCCAGGAAGGGTTTCGCAGCGGTCGAAGCACCTTGGGACCCTCCGGGTAAGTAGTGCGCTATATAAATGCCTATACATACATAGAGCCATTCACTTACCAACTCACTGACATATACAGCTGCCAACACACACATTCACTCACCTATGTAGTCACTGACACAACCATTCACTCATTCATGTAACTATCTCACTCACCCATACAATCACTCTCCCATATAACCATTCACATACTCAATCATTCACCTGTACAAGTACTAAATTGCCTACTCACTCACACAGACAGTATACCACCACTACACCCACTCACTGAGCCATACAGCCACTTAATAACTCACTTGCTCATACAACAATTCACACCATCACTCTTTTACCTATACAGACACTTACTTGCTGCCTCACTCACCCATACAGCCAGTAATGCACCCACTCACTAACCCATACAACCATTCACATGCCCACTCACTCACCTGCTCATAGAACCCCTCACACACCCAGTTACCTATCCATACAGCCACTCACACACCTGCTCACTCACCCATATACATACTCAAGGAGGTACCTAGTCACCAACTCAACCACTCACATACCTACTCACTAACCCATACAGGCACTCACTCACCCAATCAGGCACTCACATACCCATACAGGCATTCACACACACACTCAATCAGCCATTCACCACTCATGTACTCATTCACTCACCCATACACCACAGATATACTCCCTTACTTGCATATAAATCCACTGAAACACCCACTCAGTCTATTTATGAAACCTCTCACTCATGCACTCACACACCTACTCACTCACTCACACAGGCACTCACAAACCTACTCATTCACTCATAGAGCCACACATACACACACTCAAACACCAATACACACACACACAGCCATTCAAGTACTCACAATGTCACCTACCCATATACCCACTCACACATATAAACATCCTGGGCAATACAACCACTGACACTGTCACTCACTTGCTCATACAATCCACTCATTCACCCATACAACTACTTATACACCCAATCACTCACTCATGTAGCCACTCATATACCTACTTACTCACACCTACACACACTCACACACCCATTCAGTCACTCAAAGTCTACTCATGCAGCCTCTCTCTCACTCAAACAGACATTCACACAGCCATTCACTCACCTATACACTGCTTATGCACCTACTCAATCACCCATACACTATTCATATATTCTCTCACTTGCCCATCGAGCTACTCACACACCCACTCACTCATGCAAGTCCTTATGCTACCCACGCATTCACACAAACACACTCATACAGGTACTCACAGTCACCCACCAATACATTTACTCATATACCCATGTATTATGGTTTAGGGCCACCTTTTGCATGTATGTTATGTTAGCATGGCTTATTGAAGTTTAAACGCCATTTTACCTTTTGCTGCTTTTTGCACACGACGCTGCTTAGCTGTTTTTGCAAGTTAGCTTTCAGGATGATCTATACATTAGAAAAGGTTTGTTTTTCGACATCTCTAGACATACCTTGTGCACCCTGTCTGTACAGTGAGTGCTGAGCCATCAAGGTTATCATAATATGTGAGCCTGTTTATCGGCATGTCCGTGTAACAGAGTCAAGACACAACATTTTGGCAGCTGCGAGCCAAGCCAGATTCTGGCCCCTTTCTCATAGCACACTTGCCATAATTTCACACACTTGGAAGATTCCAGGGATGCAGAGAGCCTTGCTGATCCAGATGTAATTTACTCTTACTGAGCGGAAAGGTAATGGGGTCCCCCAAAACAAGCTCAAGAGACCTTCTTTAGCTTATAATACATAGTTCCTATATAGGGAGGGTGTATTTTATGGAATTGTAACCATGCTGACCCTATTATTTTTAATCATATGTCTGCTTATGTTGACTAAAATACTGCGCATGAGATCACATCATTAAAATAAATATTTTAACCTTACTGTGTCTCTTATTTTACTCCTGTTGTTATGTTATGTTAGATAGTCTTGTAAAGCGCTCAGCTGCCCCAGAAAAGAGGCATCCCGGCGCTGTTTCCAACTTAAAGACAGAAGTTTAAGGGATCAGCAAGGCAGGCATACAGAGAGGTTTAGTTAAGGGGAAATAAATATGTTTTGATTGCTTTCCTGAAGTCTAGCAGGTCTTCCACTTCACGAATGTGAGCTGGTAAAGCATTCCATAGTTTTGCTGCTAGGAGGCGGAAGGAACGTCCGCCCGCTCTGCTTCATTTGATCCGGGGTACTTTGACCAAGTTTTGACCAGCCGAGCGTAATGCACGAGTAGGAACATACATGTTCAGCAGAGTACCAAGCATTTTGGGGGTAGCAAGTTTTAGAATTTTAAACGCAATGCATAAGGTCTTAAACTGTATCCCCTGAACTACCGGGAGCCAATGAAGCCTCCGGATGGTAGCAGAGATGGAGCTAAACCGGAGAAGGCCTACTAAGGCTCTGGCCGCCACATTTTGGATGCGTTGCATTCGGATAATTTCCACTTGATTAGCACCTAACAGCAGAGAGCAGGCATAGTCCAGTTTAGACGGGAGCGTGGACTGGACAATTAGCTGCCTCGTGGCTGGATCAAAACATTTTTGGACTGGTTTCAAGCTGGGCAGTATGCCAAAGTATGTGGCAGCAACCTTTTTCGTGTGAGTACAGAAGCTGAGAGATGAGTCTAACCAGACCCCCAAGTTTTTAACTTCCATCTTAGGTGTTGGGGCTTTACCTAAGGTAGTTGGCCACCAAAGATCTCCCCATAGGTGAATATTCTTTCCAACCAGTAGCACCTCTGTCTTAGTAGCTTTCGTTTCATAAACTTTATTCGACAATTGAGTCATAAAAGTATACATAAAATACACAGATGTTGATTAAAAAATTTCATTAAAAAACCATACAATAAATATTTAAAAAGAGTATTAAACTACAATGGACTATTGCGGAATTTAAATTTAAAAAGGTCATAAAATCAATTTCATCAATATACATTTATCCAGAGGAGTATTTGTGGTTCTGAAAATTCTGAACCTGTGTTTTAAATATCATGATTTTGTTATGAATTTGATATCAGTGAACCGCAAATAACGAATGCGGCATGCATGAGTGTTTTCACCATGCTACACCAATGGATTTACTGTGCATTTGAAGGTTTTGTATTGAACACTTGGGTTCCATCTTGTGAATAGCAGCCATGTTATGCATTGCCCTTACAGTAGGCTCTCACCATGGCAGAACAAGCATTTAAAGGACATAACCTTAGCATGGGTTTGTGCTGACTTCTGCATGACCTGACGAAAGCTGACCCTGTTGCTTGAGGCTAACCTTGCCAAGCCAGTTCCTTGTTCAGCAGCTGGCCTAATAAAGATCAAAGAGCAGGACGTGTCCGATTTTATGGCACGCCGTTCCCACTCCTCTATCTCCTTTCCATCTGTTTCTGCCTTTCCTTTACGACGTGTTCATCCATCTGGGTTGAAGGTTTTATGATGGGTTTGTCCGGCCTGATCGAACAGGAAACCAAGCATGTGTGCAATCCTTTTATGGCCTGGACTTATCTTGAAAGTGGTGCTTTGTGTGCACGTCCTGGGAGTGACCAACAATAATGTACTTCAAAGCAGGAATGTGTGCCTAGGGCACAATATTTTGTATAAAAGGTCTGTGCGGAGGCCATGCAGGCAGACTCCCTCATCCAGTTGCTTTATGTGTGACTGGGCGACGGAGCCTCACAATTAATTATAATAAAGATGTCTTTTCATATTTCAGATTCTCTGTTGATTTCTTTGTCACTTTTGAATGGACTACTTATTGGTAAGACCCCTGAGAAGGAGTATTGTAAATATTTTGGTTCATCAGATGGCGCGACCAACGCGGGCCTCATCATGAAGTGATTATCTGGAGGAGTAATTTTGTCAGAGAACGGAAATCTGCTGGGGAAGGCAAGACAGAAATCTACTAAAAGAGGTACTCTGTGCACGGAGGTTCTGGGGGATTCTCTGTCTTGGCGGCCCAGTATATTTTAGATTTTTCTGACTTAAAACTCTCCAAAAGGTGTCACTCCTGACTGAGCAACCCTTTTTGGCGTAAGTTTTTTTAAAAGAGGCTGTTATTGCAGTTAGAATTTGGCAGTTAGAATTTGGACAACTATTTGCTTGGTACAGCTTTGATAAGTTTGTATAGGTTTGTATTTGCGAATTGCAATTTGTGTAGGCAGGTAATCTGCTTTACTTGAGGTATAAGTGGGTCGCTCCCAGTCCTTTGTTGTTCTTTGTTTAGTCCTTAGTATTATTTGAAGATTGCAATTTTCAATAACCAAGGGTTTTGTATATTTGCAAATGTATCGATAGAGATAACCCCTTGAAGTTTGAAGCTAGATTAGTGAGCTATAAGATGCCTGATCTTAGCAAATTTGAAGATTTGTGTTGGCCAACTTTGTATACGTTTGAATTAGCCGGTTTATCTAAATAGGTTAGATTTACAAACATATTTCTTCCTTGGTGATTTTGTATCCCCAGGGAATTAAAATATGACATGATACAAAACAAGGATCCTTTGCTCTGTGTAATTTTATGAATGGATATGCAGAACGATATTTGGTGTTCTGCCAGCTACAGCTAGTGAATTGAGTGTATTTTTGGTTTTAACACTGTTGAGAAGTGTTTCTTGTAAATATGACTTACAGCTACGTACAGTCCGGACTATCCTGTTTTCGTCCTGAGTGTTGATTTGTGGGTTTTAAATGTGTGTTTAAATGTCTATTTTGTTTATGGGTTTTGTTGTAAATTGCGACGGCGCTATTTACAAGAAATGGTTAGAGAGTGCTGTATTGTGTGTCCTAAATGTTTCAACACTTTCTGTTTATGTCTGAAATGAGCTCAGTGTGTGTGGGTCACATTCAATGGATATAAATAAGGCCTCAGACAAAAACGAAATTACATATATTTGCAAAAATAAATAAATTTACAGCGTTTTCCTTAAATGCACTGTATTATATGTTCACAGGCAAAACATTTTAGCTGCAGTATCTTTGATAAAAAAATGATTTGATAGGAATGTTTCTTCAGCCAGCACTTTTTGCAGTTAAACACGGGTGGAATTTTGCATGACGGCCCTTTTACATAAAAGACGCCCAAAATGTGACGCAGAATGTGACGCGTTTTAAGTTAGGCATATGCGCTCAGGTTTGTGAGTTAATGCATCTAAATAATAGGCAAGAGATGCAGCGGGCTTTTATATGTAGAAAAATCACAAAAAAGGAATAATTGGTTTTATTAGAAAAAAATAATTATTAATTATCAAAAATAATTATTAAAAATTAGTGCTACAAAAATCGTTTTTTAATATTTATAAAGCTTAACACTCATACTATGACCTCCTAGCATTAAAATGTGATTTACGTTATGTTGCATCACTAAAATGACAAGTATTCGTGTGTATGATTTCGCTTGCCATAGGCGCAAGCAAGCTCATTTTTATAACGTATAAATTATTATTTTCAAATACCTGACTCATGGGTTATGTAATAGACATTCTAGTAATCCATATTATGCAAGAAATTGTAGGATATTCATTTTTTAATGCCCAAAATGTGAAAGTCGATTTTGAGTAAAATTACTGTTTAAACTGCATTTTGCTTTCATTCAGAGTACTCTTTAAAGTGTCTCAGCCCTAAGCAAATGCATGCATTTAGGTTTTGATATGAGGTTGTGCTTTCTCATGATTCAGTGGGTTAATGTGCCAGTACACAGGCTTGTTTTAATATTAGGGTTGAAGGTTCTACCTTCAGCTAGGCCTATGGAAAGTTGTGCTTATTTAACACTGATGAGGTGTGTACCATAGGATTGCAACAAAGCATTTACTCTGAAAAAAAGTGGTCTGTGTGTCTTTAGGTTAAATTAACAGTGAATGTAGTTTAATGATCTGGGAATTGAGATAATTTTGGCGTTTAAAAAAAAGAGAAATTATTTTTCAAAATAGATTGAATTATTGCAGGATTAGATAGAGCCTACTGGCTTTGTCAGCTTCACTGTGACAGAGGCCGGGGGCCGGGAGAATTTGCAAAGGCTGGCTCAGCGCCCCGTAAATAATGGAGAAGGCCCTCATGTGTTGACATTTACAACCTCTTAATTAGGACTTTGCTTCCAAGGAATGCAGAATGACCTCTCTGAACGGGCTGCTAAGGGTGGGGTTTCTGGTTTCTTCGTGAAAACATCAATAGAATGAAAGAACTTAATTTAAAAGAAAAAAAGAGTTTCTTTAAAGATCGTGTTAAATGCTTGGCAGAACTGATACAGTGTGTTTCCACGCTAAGAAAAATAATGTTTGCTAGCTGTGTTTACTTTACAGAAAATGAAATGTTGCATCCAGTCTTAGATAAAAAATAACATGCAGCCTTTTTAACACAATTTTGAAGGCTATAGGCCTAGTTTAAAAATTGCTCATTAGGTATTATTTTTTTTTCAGTGCACATTATAGGTGCCACATTCATATGGAGTATAAGTGTAATAGTTTCTTTTAGAACGGTAAGAATATGGTGGTTTGATGTTGCGAAGTGCACTGACAACAGAATAACAGTTAAGTAATGTGAAACTATTTTTGTGTATGTTCTAATGTGTTTTTGGTGTTGTGTATTTTTCTGCTTTTGCTAACAGATTGTTTATGGATTGTTTTTAAGAAGAGAAGACACGTGAGTTTGGCTAATTGACAAAAGATGTGTTTTTGCGTCATTTCTTTAACAGAAAAAAATGTTCATGTTTCTGTTTGAGGTATTTAACTCTGCCATGACATATTATATTTGACAATAGACCTACAACTGCGTTGTGCTCACTGTCAAACGGAGGGTATAGAGTTTGTATGGAGATTAGACCTGACAATTTAGACAGGCCCAAATATTGCATTTTCTAGCTGCAAATTAACCGTGCATAATGTACATATGCCATGGTGCTGCATTTTTGTATGCTTTGTTATATGTTGTTACTATATGCCATGGTGCTGCATTTTTTGTATGTTTTGTTTTATGTTGTTCCTATTACAAGTTCTCCTGTGTTGTGAAGGGGTCCGTATGACGATACGTACCATTGCACAAAACAGTTGGATGAATTTGGTATAATGATAAATTTCACAGATATGGTTTGCATACTGTGAGGAAGACAGGCAGCACTTTTACCAGTGCATGCCTAAATTTGGCTATATTGATATTGAAGAAAACTAAACAAATATAACAGGTTCAAAGTGTATCACCTGATGTTACTTACTGCACATTCCCTTAAAGGAATAGGCAGCCCTAAATTGTTATGTATCCTTGATTGGACCTAAGGATAGAATTATAGATCTGTGACTCAAGGTGACCTAATTTCTATATTGCATTAATTAATCATGTTTTGTTTCCCAAATAGCATATGGCTTTGTCCCTTGAAAGGAAACTAGGTTTCATTTTTCTCTCCCTGAAGAAGGAATTGGAACATTAGCTAAGATTACTGTATATGGTGGAGTTAGAATGTGTGTAACTTTGGCCTTTTATGTATTCCCCGTACTCTTGGTGCTGAGTCACATGCCTGAGGCACCCAAGCAAACTCTTGTTCTTCCTATAGATTTTTCTTTTGTTGCTTCTCCCCTAACCAATGTCGCATTATGCTTAGTTATTAGGGATTTTAGTTGTGTCTTAGTTCCATTTCCCCTTTTCCCATATTCCTTTCACCAGTCAGCCCATTTATTATGGGTATATTATTTATGTGCACCCTTCTAGACTATAGTAATGTATCAGGAACCCCCCCATGTTATGTATAATTCCCTTTTGTATGACCAGACTGGTTTTAAACAATTTTCCTTAGGCCTACTTCAATTTTTTTTCCAGACTGACTGTCAGTGTAGTGATAGACTGGTTAACTGACCCAATATTATAGTAAGACACATTTTCCATCTCAATAGGAGATACCTTAAGTTTACCCTTTTGAACATGATGAATTTTCAATGTCTATTTTTAATTTTTCTGTTCTCTTGTGTTCCTGCTGCTTTAAGTTTTGGTGGGATCAGATGTATTCTAATCATGCAAATATCAGGACTTTCTAGTGTTTGTCCTTTGTCTGCACATTTGATCATTAGCCTTTGTATTGCATAGTGCACCTGATGCACATTTTTTTAAAGGGACTTTTCTCCATGTCCTTGATAATCTGAACCATGCTATTTTTCTATTTGAGATGTTCTAGATAAGAAATTTAGGAACACCTAGGTTTAATCATTGAGGAGAATATGTATTTGCCCCATTAGACAATGACACCATATGTGAAGACATCCATTTAGATAGAATTTTCGAGTAGTTATCTACCCTTAGATGATGAAGGATATGCTCTCACACGGAAACACAATTGAAAAAACCTAGAGACACTGTTTATCCTACTGCCCTTATGTTTGAAATTGTTTTTTGAAAATGGCAGTGTGTTCTGGACCAAAATTGTCCCATGGCGCGTGGCCACTCCCTTGCAGATTGCAGGCCACCTGCTTGCAGTCCCCTTGTTAAAACACATGAACTGTTTTTTGTGCTTGATTTGAAGGAAACTAACAATTGTGTTATATTCCCTACATCACTAGGTTCTGCTAGACCTTCCAGAGTTAAAGGAAGAGTGATTCCCTGCAGACCTGTGATCGACACTAAGCTCACTCCCCATCAGTGACCGCTATAAGATGAACAGATTTCCTGGCTCTACAATTCTTGCAACAAGAAAGTCGCGAAGCTGGACGGCGATCATCAGCGCGACATCAGTGGTACCTCCAAAGCAAGGCATTTTGATTTGCGAAAGGCGTTGCAGAAGAAAGGAGGAGCTGATTTTCTTTATTCGTTGTTTGGGCTCTGTACCTGTTATGTGCTGGAAACCTCTGTCAGTGTACATTCCCTTGAGCCCTTGGCCCGAGTTTTGGCCATATTCACACCTCTTTTGCTTTGCGCCAGTGGAGAGGCAGTGTACCCAAGGATCCATGTTTGGAAAAAGGCACTACATTCTGGTGCCCATGAGAGAGCAGCTTGAGCGCCCTCTGACACTAAATAATGAGTGTTGGAGTCTGAAAGTGCTGCTGATCTTGCTGGGTCGTTTCTAAGTAGTGCTTGGATCTGCACGAGATGCTTTGTGCCCTTGATCAATGAACAGCACATCATTTGTAGTGTCTGCCACAAAGAGGAGACACTGGTGCATTGTTTTGAGACATTGAGACTTTCGAGAGAGCTGTGGGTGTTTGCCCGGAGGGCACTCCAACTAAACAGTATTGTTTTCTCATGAAAAAGCCTGAATTGAAGAGGCCCAACGTGAAGAAAACACTGGAAGCGGATTTGATGGACAATAGAAGCCTGCCAGGAGAGGCTTTGACGGACTTTGGGTATTTGCTGTGAGCTTATATAGAATTGAAGTTTGGAAACTAATTTTTGCTGCTTTGCTGGCATTGTTTTAAAGTACTATGCCGTATAGTAAAAGCAGAATAAAGTCCACTTTCTGTGGAAGAGTATCCCTTTTCATCTGAGAGCATTGATCAGGAACACTATTGTTTCACTTGAACATATAATACATTACTGAAATGCATAGGAAGCTATATAAAATGTTATTAGAGAATTCTAGGATTTGCTTTCTGCTTAGGATTGTGCAAGTATTTTGCATTTGACTTTTGTTTTTCTTTTTCTCTTGCTTTTTCTGAAATTGTATTATGGTTTTTTGTTAAATTTTTGATTGGTTACCATTTGCCAGTTGCAGGGTCACGTAGGAGTACCAACGGTTCAGTTTGTGACCTGAGTAGTGGCAGTAGGCCTGCAGGACTTGCAGTGTCCCTATGAGCGATTTATATCCCGAGAGGGTGGGAGAATGACAACAACTGGTCCGCACCCCTCACATTCCCCCCAAAATTGCGGGTTACCCCTAGCTAGTCCCGTGTCAGCACCTAGTCAGCTGTGAGGGAATCAGGGGTGAAGATGCGCCGGAAATGGGGTAAGTGGGCACCTAGGGCGTAATGCAAGTCTCAGTGCATATACCAATTTTAAAAACAGACAGTTTTACACAATTTGAAGTGATATGAGAGTATAACAAAAAAGAGTGTTCTCACTTCCCACCATTTCTGAGATGGTCCTAAGTTGCATGTTCTAGGTTGTCTAATCATTGGTTACTTTGCTATTGGATGAGGAGCTAATGTGACACTGATTGCTAGCTGGTTGGGGTTTCTAGGTACTGAGGTGAGTTTCTGGTACACCACAATTCACTAATGTCCTAGGTCTCTGTGCACAGTTCTGTGTATGGGCAGAAATCCTTGCAACATGGTGCCACCAACAAGTGTGGTCTTATTGTGAGACACTTGAGTAGTGCTTATATCAGTCTACCACCCACTCACAATTGTTTCCGGTTAACAATAGTGATGGATAAAACCTACCTAAAGTTACATAGGTTTCTTCAAGCTTGATATTTTAAAACGGTTTTCCATTTGAATTACTACCTAGATGTGCCTTTTTCTATTGCATTGTACTTCTCTATTACTGTATCGATATGGCTGCAGTTGATATCCCGGCACACAGTCGTGTAGCTGTGGGGAATCACTTGCAGAAATACCTTGTTTCATTATAGGGACAGGCAGTGGTTTTTGTAGTCTCAGCTGACGCGACGTACCCGTTTGAGTTATATTACTCATGGGTCACATTTCTCGCGGTAGATGCTAGTACTGGTGTATTTCGCACTTACACCCCTGCTGATGCTCCTGCAACTTACGCTCCATATCAGACGGTGGAAATTCCCATTTCTAATAGGCAGCATGGCGTTTGGTTTAATTACACCCTTCCACACGTTATTGAGGCAAGGGCCTTTGTCGATCCCAGGCTCGACTTGGCCTGTTTTAGCTGCTTACATCCCGCATCCGAGGGTGGGGATGTTAACAGCTCCCCAACTACGACCCCTTTATGATTCTGCAGTGTCAGTTATTAGGGGTCTGGTTCATTACATTTCCCACAACCTCCCGGCTGGGGGCCCGGGTGGTGCGTTGCTTCTAGTTGGCGGTGGCCGGCTGAAGCATAGTCCCGTCATGGTTAATATGGTCATGGGCAAGCATCCCCAGGATGAAGAGGAGATGCCTTTTTTGGCTTGCCGAGAAATTCGACCAACTGGAAGCAGTATTCCCGAAAACTAGTCCTGTGGAGAAACACAGGATCCTCACAGTTAGTTTGCAGAGAGACTTAGTGCCTGACGTAAATTAATGTGCAACTTGGGGTGTGATTTTTGCAGCAGTCTATACTAGGTGCTTTGGCACCCTGTCTATGACTGTCCTGCCCTCTGTGATCAATTGTGTTCAAGATGAACACGGACCAGGGGCGGCTGTGGAATTTAGAATGCGACTCGTGGGAGCGGTTGACATGGTACGCGATCTCGTCCTTGCTAATGTCAAGGGTGATGCGGTAAGTTTCCAGGTCTCTAATGCTTTGCGCATTTCCCCGACGCAGGCAAACCCCCTCAGTAACCAAAAATTATCACGGCGGCTTATAAGACCGTTGGCCGAAATAGTTTAAGTGTTAAGCCTTTCGCTAAAAAAGAAAAACAGCAGCAAACTCAACAAGCGTCATCTGATAAAGATGACCGCCCAAAAGTTCAAAAACAGAATTGGAGTAAGAACAAAAAACAGGGGAAACAGCAACAGAAACAGGGGTCCCGTCCTGCTTTGCCTACACCTGCCCCTGCTGAGCATACATATGAGTTGCGCGACCGCAGTACTATTAATTCACCTGATAGGTTTCAGGTTCCTGAACAACGTTCTCCTCGCTCTTTGCAGGAAACATCGGTAACAGCCACCGGTGGAGGAGGCGGCAGCAGAGGACAAGGTGCCCAACAGAGCCGTGAACAGCCTCGTAAGGCTGACGGAAAAAGCAAGCAGGACGAGGCACCGCGTAAAAGGCCCCAGTTTCAGAATAAGAAAGTAGCTGCCGCAACTGCGAGATATGCCACAGATATTGAGAACGCAGCTTCGGAATCTGACATGGGCGCTGCCGCTGCTGCACAGCATGGCGTAGATTACCATCGAGAGGCGCTGCGTCCACTACTGAAGGTGACAGGGAACTGACACCTGTGAAGTAGTGTGGCTCACTGTGAAGTAGTGTGGCTCACTGGTTAGAGGCGGCAGACCCGAGAGCAGAGGACGGCCCGGGACCAGGGTTCGATTCCCGGCGCGGCAGGTTTCTGGACCAGGGTGAGCGGACTCGATAATTCTCTCACCTCGGTGCCCACTCTGATCAGCGATCACACTCGGCAACTCTGGGCATTAGCTTGCCTCATCTTCACTAACGGCCCCACCAGACCGCCAGGGATGCCTGGTCTCACCCTGGAGATACCCATTAAGGAACCATCTCTCAGGGAAGCCAGGAAGGGTTTCGCAGCGGTCGAAGCGCCTTGGGACCCTACGGGTAAGTAGTGCGCTATATAAATGCCTATACATTTACATTTACATTTACATTTACATTTACACCTTTGTTGTAGTTGAGACAGCTGACACAAGAGTGGCTCCTCCTGACAGACTTTATGAAATTGTCCTTGTAATTGAAGGTGACATAGAACGTACCATAAAAGTTTTTTTGGGGGAAAATCTAACAACTACCTATGACATTTTGTTGGCGAAGGTCGACTGGCCCCCACCTTTTGTCTTAGCTGCTCTGCAAGGGGAGGAGGTGATCCTCCCCGCTACCGTGCACACGGTGCCGAAGGAGAAGGCTCTGCAGTTTGCAGAAGATTGGGCTAAGGCACTTGCGCCGGCGTTGTACCGTACTCACTGTGGATGGGACAAATTTTCCCCTCGACATGGGATTCCTTTGCGGTTGATGCCACAGCCTCAACCCCAATACCCAATATGTGAAGCAAAAGCCTCCATTGCAGAGATCCTTGAACAAATGGAATATCAAGGTGTAATTGAAACGTCTGTGTCTCCGATGAATAACCCACTTTTTACTGTGACCAAGCCAGATGGCTTGTACCGTTTGATATTGGGTTACCGCCACTTCATTGTTGTAAGTGCGCGGTGCAGAATACTCACAGTTCTGCTCTTGTGGATAGTCTTGTGCGTAAAAGGTTTAAAACCACACTTGACATATCCAATGGTTTTTGTGCCCACAATCTGTCCCCTCTTAGTAGTCAAAGGACGGCTTTTACAAGTGGTGGCAAGCAGCCCCAATTCCTTTGTTTGGCTATGGGCTACAAGAATAGCCCAGGGGTTTTGCCGCCCACATTGTCTCTCTCCTGAAGAGACTCGACGCAGATGCATGTTCGGATGTGCATGATATTTATCTCACAGACAATGAGTTATGGCCACATCTGTGCTGTGTTGACCGCATAATTTGCCCTTTTGCAGACATAGGCTATAAATGTAACTTTGCAAAATCCCACATTGCAGAGTACACAGTGTTGTTCCTTGGCTACGAGCTCAACAATGGAGGTTGAGGTTTGGTTCCTCACTTCCTGGAGAAATGCACACTTTTGCAAGCTCCCACAACACTGAAAAAGCTACAGACTTTACTGGGTTTTTGAATTTTGGCCGTACCTACATTCCGGAATATGCCAAGAGTATCAAGCCGCTTTATGCATTGATACAACCTTCTTTCTCCAAATCGTGCTGGCTGCCAGAACATTCAGCCATCTTACACTCTTTGCAGGCTGATCTTGAATCCAAATTCTTGTCGACTTGTGATAACCACACTAACCTGGTGATAAGAATTGTGCCAGGGGCGGTGGGTTTCAAGTACCTCATTTTTATTGAGGGTAACACGGTCCCTATCGCTTACAAGTCACACTTGTACACTTCGGCTGAGTTGCGGTTTTCCACTGTAGAAAAAAGTTTTGACAGCAGTGCAAATGGCGATTCTTAAGATACATGCACTGTCGCAGGGAAAACACATTTTGGTTGTTACTCCGTATTTTGCCTTAGAGGCAGTGACGAAAGCCAGTGTACAGAATTCGAAAGCTTTGCACCCCCGGTGGATACAGTGGGCCACATCCTTGACATCACTGGATGCCACGTTCAATTTTTATTCCTTCCTACAGACTCAAAAGTACTTGGAGTATTAATTTGTTCATCCTGCTCCTCTGACTATGCACCCACTTGAGGATTTCCACTGCATCATTTACACTGATGGAAGTGCATAAGCAGCTACAGGTTAAAAACAAGCATATTCTTCGGCCTGTGCAATTGTGGTTGGTACTATAGTGGATGGTGAATTCAAGTCCGATGTTGTGCATACACAGACATTAGGGGACTGCACCACCCAGTTGGCAGAACTTCGTGCTCTGATGCTTGCGTTGGAGTATGACGATCCCAGTGTGACTACTCTTACTGTGAGTGACTCTTACCACTGTGTTCAGTCTTACAATGGCAATCTACCCTTTTGGACTCAAAATGATTATCGTGACTCCAAGGGGTGCACAATAAAATATAAAATGATCTAGGTTCGAGTGGTTGAGCTGAAAGAACGACTCCCACTTGTTTTTGTAATTCATACTCTGGGTCATCAGCGTGTTGGGGTTTATGCGTGTCAGCTACTGTGTCTCTTCTCCAGCAACGATAGTGGTGGCGGGGTTTGTACAAACAGACACTTGATTTTGTCCTTCAATGTGGCATTTGTCAGCAAATTAAACCTTCCTCTGCTGCAGGCCCGCTCCAAACTCAGTTGTACATATCTAATAAATCACTTGCGTGTGTTTATTTAGATCACTGTGGTTCTTTCTCCTCTGATACTGCGTATAAGTACATTTTAGTAGCAGTTGACTCTTGCACGCGCTTTGTCCTGGTGTGGCCTCAAAGGAGCGCTGATTCTAGAACTGTCGTAAGGGATTTGTGTGTCTTTGTGGGAATTTTTCCGTGTGGTACCTTCCATTCGGACCAGGGTCCAGCGTTTGCCTCTGAGGCGTACAAGGATGCCATGGCTTCATTGGGGGTCCAGGTTAAAATTTTTGTCTCCATAGCGGCCTGACGGTAATAGTGTTGTGGAGCAGAAGAACCGTGACTTAAAGCAATCCTTGACAGCAAAACTTTTAGGTGCTGGCAGAGACTGGCTATCCCATCTCAATAGCGTTCAACGTGCACTAAATAATCTCCCTAGAAGGTCTCTGGGTGGGCGGACTCCATACAAAATGCTCTTTGGCATCAAAATGTTTGTCCGGATCATGATGGTCTAGACATGGCAGTGGGGGCCGCATCCTTTGACGTAGATGAACATTCTACTATTTTGCAGAATCTACAAAAGACCAGAGACAGTCTTGCAAAGGAACACTTGCCCTCCACATCTGAAGCTGCATTACAGATTCCCGTAGTCGGCTGGCAACCGCAAGTTGGAGAACAGGATCGAGAGAAGATCGACAACAAGAAAGAATTTGGTCCTTCCTATCGAGCTCCAGTTGCCCTGCTTGGAGTGCAGGGTACAAGAACAGTTATTTGACTTCCTCTTCCTGGGTGAAAGGGGAACAGGTACATCTCCATTGACAATGTCAAACCACACAGGGTGGCCGATTCTATATAGTATGATGCCTGCGGTTTCGTGTCCAGCAATGGTGCGACACTCTGTTTTGGCCCCAGATTCTGCCATCGCGCCTGATGTTGTCATTGAAATTATTTCACTTACGAATCCTGTATTGAATCTACCTGATGGTGATCCTCTTAATGACACTGAATATACTTACCCCAGTGACTTGTCTATGCCTGATTTGGAGACCTGTGTGGCTAATCAATCCCGTTTTTCATTTGACACTAGCTCTTCCACATCCAAGTCCCCTTCAAAAGTTCTGATTTTTGCTACCTGGTTTAAAAAACATTTTTTGATTCCTCCTTGGACTTACATTTGGCTGGTGATTATTGTGATTTTTTTATTCATGTCCATAGGATTTGTGGTGTATTTTTTGTTGTTTTATCAATGGACACTACATTCAAAAAAGAACTTCAATTAGACTGATTGATGGAACTTTGGCCCCCCACTCCCCTTTGCACATCATGAAGAGGGACCAGATTTTTGTGAATAAAACTGCTTGACCCATTGTAAAGTTCCAGATACACGGTCCCACAGAGGTTATTAATGTTCCCAATGTACTCCGTGTTTCTATGGGAGATGTGGTTAAACAGAATATTCGCTCTGATGATTGGGACGTTAAAGCCGCAGAAGCTTTATTTTCTGATTTGAAATACTATGCTGCTTTCGATGCTGAAGATTTGTATTTGGAATCTGCGAATTATGGTGATTTGTACTGTTACCAGCATTTTGGCAATCCCTTTCTGCATAATACAAATTCATTAAGAAATGTTGTTAATTACATACAGTGGGAGCACTGTCCCGCACCAGTAGAAAGCAGCTCGAAAACATTTTTGACTTTTTTCTCCTATTTTACTGATTTTGATCAATCAAACCCTAATACATTTTATTTTAAGTTGATTGAGAAGTCCTCTCCCAAGGTTAGACTTACCCACACTAAATTACTGTATTCAATGTCCTTTATTGACCAGTTGGCTATTGGGGGCTATGAACTGTGGAAAGATACTATTGATCTTAAATCTGTTTGGCGTTCGAAAAGCTGGCAAAGTGCAAGGCACTGAGGCTTTGCATCATGCATGTCTCATCTCAAACCATATGTTGTTTCTGAATGACACTATTTCACAAACCACCTGCTTTGGATGGGCTACTTCTAAAAAAACGAAATGCTCCTTCGTTTCCTGATTTGGGTGAATTTCCACATTGGAATAATTATACCAGTACTTTCCAACGTGACTTACAAGACCTGTCAAGAAATTCCTCTTTTAATGTTTCCAGCATTAATCCCGAAGGCTAGTTGCTATGGCAAAAAAGTGCAGATTCCTGCCAGCACCGTTTTCTGGGTCTGGCCCCTGGCTATACAGAGGTTAGAGTAGATCCCCGTTTTCAGACTCAACATTCAGTCACCACCTATTCTGTAGGCAAAGTATGCCAGAGTTGGCTCAGACATTCATCCTTAGCGTCTGTTAAGCTACATTTATCCATACTTACCAACACTGTCGACTTAAATGATTTTGTTAAAGGACCTGCAGCAGGCAGATCGAAAAGATGGATTTATGCTGCTTACAATGAGGTTTGGAAACTGTCGCAAATTGAAGCTGCTTCTAGGCTTAGAGCTATTGATCAGGCCAATTTAGAAAAAGTACTTGCCATTGTAGATAATAGCATTAACACCCTTTCTTCCAGAATTTACACTTTGGATAATATTGTACCGTCTGTGGTTGATATTGTGCAAGAAGAGGTTGCTGTACTGTATCATGGGCAAAGTCAATTGCGTTATGCAGTTTACATGGACCCTACAAACGTTGACAAATGGCCGAGTTCCATAGGATTACATGAACACAAGTTTATTATATCTGCATTTCAATTTGACTGTTAAACAGCAATTTATGTCAATGAAGGATGCCACATTTTCACTGTTGCATTTTGAAAAGTTAGACCTTTACCTTTTTCAGTAGCGGAATCCAATTTGGTGGTTTGGCTCATTCATGGGTTCATAACTCTCCCTTTTCCCCTTTTCAAATTTGAGTCCTGCATGAAACACTATGCAATTGGCAGGTTCACATACAGGTGTTTAATGGAAGGAAAGGAAGTTTATTTAAATGGCGAAGATTGCACCACAACAACAGATTATTCATTAGTGTGCAAAAATCATCAATTGCACGGTTCTTGTAATGTGCTTGCACCGAACCTTGCCTGCGTTCTAAAATGTACTCCAGTCCCGGCAATTACACCGACATTCACATTGCTTGAAAACGGTAGTAATTTATTATTAAATAAAAAAGATTGTTGTGGGATGCATGCTGGAATTCCTTATATCGTTACGGTTTCCCAGCGTGTACTTTGCTGTAAGAATGTCTTGTTTCCTCCTCCGCATGGCAGGCTCGATGTTTCCATCTGGCCTTCTATTCCGACTTTGAAAGCAGAGTTCAACAAGATGAGTCAAATAAGAGCTCTTTTGTCCCAGAAGGAAGCCATCCTTACATCTGCGCATGATACATTCGTCCTTCACGTTGCAAATACTCATACTGAGGTAAATACCTTATTAAACACAGACCTGCCCCTGCATTTCGGTGCTTTGATTCACACAATCTTAAATGCCTCGTCGACCACTGGCCTGGCACATTTTTTTTAAAGTAGTATGTTCTGGCCTTGTGACCTCATTTCAACTTATATTTTGGGTGAGCCCTGCATTTTTTCATTCGATTTTTCGAGTGTCTTTGGCGGTTTCCCTTTGCTCATGGCTTTAGGCGTGGACATACTGCTGTTAATTTGTTTACTGCAAAATGGATGCACAGTCTGTGCGCCACGACGATCTGTCCCGACTGCTCAACCTTCTTAACCAGATGCTAGAATACTATAGATCGCTGCCTCTGGCAACTCTGAGTGTGGCGTATGGTTTATCTTTCCTGTTTTCATTCTTCACTTGCGTGCAGCCTGTTTTCCATTGCCAGGATTGTGGATTTAAATGGGCCCTGGATTTGTGTCTTTGTAACACGGTGTCTCCTGACCTGGATTTTAATCAACTAATGAGACCCTTAGTTACTCATGAACTAGATTGTTCTAGTGCCGGGATTATGGCCTGTGCAGCAGCTCATGGGGTTCTAGGCAATTGGAATATTTGGACTGCAGCCAAAGACTTTCTGGTGAGCAGTTATCTTGAAGTAAGCCCAAGTTGTCCTCTGATGGTACTAGAGGCACCAGCAATCAAGGAACATGTATGTTCTTTCCCTTTACTTAATTGGATGGCTGAAATGTTCATGGATTATACAAAACGACTTCCTATTGGAGGCAGTTGCTACGAAGGGTGCTTATACGCTGTTGAATTGAAGTATAGAGTTTTTTTCTGCTTCATAAACACGTACTGACCTCGTGAATATTTTCTTATCAAGTCTTTCTATTTTTTATTTCATTTTTGAGGTCTTTTTTCACACCATGGCCGCATGTGATTGGTTTAACTGACTTGGTTATTTTATTTCGGATTTTTACTCCCAATTCTCAAGTTTGACAAAATTCTTGAACTTGGTTCTGTCTCATTCCAACTTGAAATCTGCGTTCTATGAAGCTTGCCCCAGTTATTGTGCGTTCCCGAACAAGGGAGGGGGTAGTATGGTTTAGGGCCTCCTTTTGCGTGCATGTTATGTTAGCATGGCTTATTAGAAGTTTAAACGCCATTTTACCTTTTGCTGCTTTTTGTAAACGACACTGCTTAGCTGTTTTTGCAAGTTAGCTTTCATGAAGGTCAATACATGAGAAAAGGTTGTTTTTCGACATCTCTAGACATACCTCGTGCCCCCAGTCTGTACAGTGAGTGCTGAGCCGTCAAGGTTATCATAAAATGTGAGCCTGTTTATAGGCATGTCCGTGTAACACATTCTAGACACAACATTTTGGCAGCTCCGAGCCAAGCCAGATTATGGTGCCTTTGTCTTAGCACACTTCCCATAATTTCACACTTGGAAGATTCCAGACATGCAGAGAGCCTTGCTGATCCAGATGTAATTTACTCTTACTGAGCAGAATGGTAATTGGGTCCCCCAAAACAAGCTAAAGAGATCTTCTTTAGTTTATAATACATAGTTCCTATATAGGGAGGGTGTTAAAACTAAGTGCTATATCACCTGTTTGCACTATCATTGTAATATGATTCCTCCTTTTGTATTTTATGGAATTGTAACCATGCCGACCATATTTTTTTAATCATGTGTCTGCTTCTGTTGACTAAAATACTGCGCATGAGATCAAGTCGTTAAAATAAATATTTTAACCTTACTGTGTCTCTTAATTTACTCCTGTTGTGGAGTGATATGAGAGTATAACAAAAGAGTGTTCTCACTTCCCACCATACCTGAGATGTTCCTAGGTCGCATGTTCTAGGTTGTCTAATCATTGGTTACTTTGCTATAGGACGAAGAGCTAATGCGACACTGATTGCTAGCTGGTTGGGGTTTCTAGGTACTGAGGTGAGTTTCTGGTATACCACAATTCACTAATGTCTTAGGTCTCTGTGCACAGTTCTGTGTATGAGCTGAAATCCTTGCAACACCCACTTACTGCGCAATTGAGCCACTCACACAATCACTCAATCACTCATACAACCACTCACACATCCACTTACGCACCCAAACAGCTACTCAGACACCTACTCACTCACCCATACAGCCACTCGTGTACCTGTTCACTCATATATACAGCTTCTCACACATGCACTCATTCACCTATGCCCTCACTCACACACCCACTCACTCACTAATAGGCAACTCACATATCCACTCACTTACTCACCCATATATCTACTCATACACCTACTCAGTCTACTCACACAGCCTCTCTTTGTTCATACAACACTCACACAGCCACTCACTCACCTATATACCACTTATGCACCCACACACTCACCCATACACCACTCATGGGTCCACTTACTCATCCATACTGCTATCAAACACCCACTCTTTCAATACAGGCACCCACTCACTCAGAAATACAACCACTCACTCACACATGCACTCACACAACCCTACACTCACACACCCAGTCACTCGTCCATACTGCTACTCCAACACCCACTCATTTAATACAGGCACCAACTCACTTACAAATACAACCACTCACTCGCACATGCACTCACACACCTATACACTCACACACCCAGTCACTCATCTATGCACAGAGTCATACACCAACAGACAGAACAATATGTATTCACATTTTTACAAACATATATAACATGTAGTTTCTGTTGTTTTGTTTTTTAATTCTATACTGGAAACTTGACGTCATACTGCTTGACAAGAAAAAGCATAAACGTTCTGCAACAATTGAAACAAAAAAACTAACACGTATGTGCATTAATGCTCTCAACTAGAACAAGGACGCACTGCCCCCCATGCTCAATATTTTTTGCACCTAAGGCAAAATTGTCAGGCACCCGTAAACACAGTAACAGCTGTTGGAATGGCAGAAGTAAGTGCAGGAGCAGATTAGGTGCCTGATTGTGCACCATCTCTAGCAGATGTTCCTTGCTGGCTCCTCTCAGTTTCCCTCTCCGCTTGTGCAAGACAGGTGGTGTGCATGGCTCTCAGGTATTTCATCATGCTTGATGTTGAGCACAAGTACTTCTTCCCAGACCCTTAGGAAAGAACCTTATTGCAAAAAGTGCAGGTGACTTTTCTTGTGTTCATTTTTTTTCCTCCAGAGGTATGGAGAAAAACTCCTGCACTATGCTCTCCTTCTTGGAACACATTGGTTCTTCTTCTGAAAAGTTGCTATGCTCCACTAGGTTCTGTTGAGCAGCAGGTGCGATCTTCCTCTTACAAAAATATAGTGATAAAACCAACATAAAAAAAAGATTTATTGGGTACAATATAAAGGTGTGAAAAAAGACTGCCACACCAAAATGATGGAGGCAAGGAGTGGGACCTTTCTCTATTAATTCTAGATAGGTGTTTAACCTATCCAATCCACTGCGGCTCACTCTGTGCGGAGCTGAGCTGAGAGCGAAAGGGAGTGTGCTTTCTCCGGGGGAGCTGTAAGAGCCTTGCAAGCCTCGCTGTAGCTGCGAAAAATCATTGCTGACCGCGGTGACTCTTGCAGTGCGGCTGGGGCCGCAATCATCTGCTCAACGCGGTAGAAGCCGCAGTAAAACATTTCCAATGCGGCAGGAGCCGCACGAAATTGCCAATGCGGTAGGAGCCGCAAGAGCCACATGAACCTCACAACGCGGCTTGAGCTGCAAAAAGATCATCGCTGACTGCGGGGGAAAGCCACGAGATTCTTTCAGTGCAACTGGGGCTGCAATTATCTGCTCAACGCGGCAGAAGCTGCAAAAAAATTGTCAACGTGACAGGAGCCTAAGAAACTCCCGATGCGGCAGGAGCCAGGAAAAACATTGTTGAACGCGGCGGAAAGTCGCAAGATACTTTTTAGCGCAGCAGGGACTGCAATTTACTTGCCTAAACGCGGAATCCCTCCCTACACGACTAGACACTTCCAACACAACAAGCGAAGTCTCCAGTTGCCGTCTTTTCGAAGTAGCAGAGCCCGAGCACACAAGCAGGACGCATTATGCAGAGCTTGGCTCTCAGCTCTTTCTCAACTGCCGGTTGCCGGTCCTCGCTCCCTGCCCTGTTCCTGGCTGATTTCCATACTGCCGTCAACCCGCAACCCCTGGGGCTCGCTGCAGATTCAGCTGTGGCCTCAGCTGAGGGCGCGGTAAACCTTTGTACTTGGCTCTGAACACAGCATGAGTGGCAGACAGTGAGTTGACTCCAACAAGCACTATTACAAAGGTATTTGCTTTCCTAGCAATAGAGGATTCAGGATTGACGCCGCAATTTCCAATTTGACTTAAGCACATTTGACGACATTGTGTTTCTTCTGATTTCAGCTGTCGTCTGCTGCCGTCAGGAAACCTAATTGGTAAAATATTAAAATAAATATCAAAGCTGAACTAACATTCGCGCCAGCACCAGCTGGATTGTGGGAGCTGTAGGCAGGAAGTTCCCCATTGACTGGGACCCCTAAAATCTACTTTTTGTCATTTACATAGTATCACAGTCATTTTGTATGCCATCGCCCTATCAACACTGGTGGCTTTACCAAACCCAAAATGTAAATTTTAATTTTAATTTTAAATCCATAACCTGAACTCAAGCGCCAGAGCTGGTTTGAACTCTGGGATTATAGCCCTTTAATTTCAGAGATTAATTTCTACCAACTGCTTCCTAGCACCAACCTCGAAAAGGCGCAAAGAAGAAGGAGCACACGAGAACAGATCAAAAAAAAAAAATGCGAACAAGAAATTCTGCCCAGCTGCAAAATTTCTCTTTGCCGCATATGACTGCCAAACAACAGAAAGCAAAAATGGTATATCCCAAAGAAGGAAGACGAGGTAATCAGACCCAGTCTCAACCTGAGGGAAAATCGGAGGGGCATGAAGAGACCGAGACGGCCATATTGGACAGGTCTGGTAATATCTTGACACATCGATCAAAAAAAACTCTAGAATCTCATAAGATAGCACAACAAGGAAATGTCTTGATGTTAGACAATCAGAATAATTGTGATATCAGAGACACTGGTGACATAAGAGATTATTTTAAGCAGCCTACTAAAGAAGCTAAAATGTTCACTCAAGATATCCCCCTCAAGAATTTAAAGAGTTCAAAATCCGGTATCCAATGGGAAGAATCACAGGCAATCACACCCCCTGCTGCTGATCTCTACTCAGAAATAATAATTCAAGGGAGATTTTCAGCCCCAGTAAAAACAACTTCTCCCCTTCCTCAAAGAGCATCTCAAGAAAATCATAACGATAACCTGCAAAACAACAACCTAACTCTGAGTGAGTCTAGATCGCTTGATAGTACCCCCTGACAAATTAAAGCTAGTCGGGGCCAACCAAGAACCAGCCAAACGGTTCTTGGACCCACAAAAGGACAAAGCCCTCGTACCCACTCACGACCCCGTGCAGATTATACTAAAGTCTCCAATGTGGATTTCGTCTACCACTTCTAAGAAGGGATAATAAATTGCTGCTCTCTCTTAATCCTGGTGCGGGTTCGCCGAAGTGCCACGATCGTCTTTACCACCATCAATGCAAATCCTGTCTAAGCCCCCTTGCCACAAAATGGCACCCATTCCGCTTCATCACGGATAACCTATGCATGTCCCGGACACCGGCAACACCCCGCACGCAAAGAACCACTCCAGCCTGCACAATGGGGAAATCAAAAATCATGCAGAACCTGACTGTACCTGAGACGGCACCGGAGAATCAACCGAGTACCCGCACATTGGCTAAGCCCACCAGATCCATGGTAACTTTTCACCGGACTGCCCTCTCCCAAACCCTCCTCGCTCTACTCCTCTCCACTTTCCTGCTACTGACCTCTGCCATCACCTGTCCTGGCCCTAGTCCCCACCATGTTTATCTCCTCGCTCTACTCCTCTCTACTTTCCTGCTAACGACCTCTGCCTTCACCTGTCCTGGCCCTTAGCCCCCACCTTGTTTACCTGAGAATTTTCCCTCGCCATCTGAGATCTAGCTATTCGGTCTGAAGTCCAATGGAGCTACCTGGTATAGCTATAGGGGAGACAGGTCGGGGATCCCCTCCTTGGATGTCACCTACCCAGTCGGTCTTTAGCCAGACTTCCTTTTGTCTCTCCTGTCGCTCCTTCCCACACCCTGCCCCTATTTTTGTCTCTCCCTCTCTCCTCTCTCAATGTACTGAGACTTAACTATTTTGTTGAATGCCCGATGGAGCTACCTGGTTTAGCTATAGGGGAGATGGGCGGTGGAATCCCTCCTTGGTCTTCACCTACCCAGCCGGCCCTTAGACAGACTTAATTTCGTCTCTCCTTGTTGTCTCTTCCCCTATCCCCCCTTTCTCTACTTCCATGCCCCCTCCCCTCTACCCTCCATCTATGTTGCCCTCCACGTTTCTTTGAATATTTTTCCCACTGAGATCAAGCTATTTGGCCAATGCCCGGTGGAGCTTCCTGATAGCTATAGAGGAGATGGGTTTTGGGACTTCCCCTCGACCGTCACATACCCAGCTGGACGTTGGATAGACTTTCCTTGCGTCTCTCTGCCGCTTCTCCCTCCCACCCCTTTCCCCGTACCCATTCCCCTCTACACCTCAATTATCTCGTCTCTTATGCTCTTGTTATTGTTTGTCCAGCAACTGATGTAAACTGGAACTGATTTAATCTTGTAATGTAATTTTTGTGGAACCTCATGTAAAGCGCTCCGATAGCTGAGGGTCTAGCCAGCGCTATATAAAACTCTTGAATAAATAAATAAATAAATAAATAAATAAATAAATAAATACTTAACTCACTGGTATGTGGAGCCCAAAATAATGTAGCATCAAGCCAAAGTAACAGCGGGTGTAGCTGTAACCCGATATAAAAAAAATTTGAAACCCTACCAGAAGTAATGTCTACATTATTAGACAACCTGAAGAAAGAGGCCTGAAGACGTATGCCGAAATCCACTTCTCCTAATCCCCTGTTGAACCAACACCTCCACTGGTCTGTGCCAAGAAAACACCAATCTCACAGTACAGATGCTTCAGGGGACAAAGAGATCAATCCAAAAGCAACAACTCAGTCTCATGTTAATGGCTCCCCTGATCACATAGATCAGTGAACTACTTCCATACAAGACCAGGAGATTAAACACCTGCAATTTGTTAGCAAACAAGACTCCGAATCCATCCTAAACAAAAAATGCACAACACATGGCGCTGATAACTTTAATCAAGAAGATTCCATTCAAATAACTATCTTCTAACCTAATACTGTAAAAGGAGCTAATGACCTGCTCCAACTTATCCCACCATTGAAGACGACAACTGCACCCTGGCGGAATAACATCAGTTATCCAGGAAAAACAAGAAGATATTAAAGAAATTAAACAACGCTAGGAAAAAGAATGGAGTGCTTCTACGCTGGCTCAGTCCTGATGTCAATGATTCAAAATCCAACATAGTCTCAGCACCAAGCAAAAATTCTGATGGAGGAAGAACTCTAGACACTCTCCTTTCATCACAAATAAACGCTGTGCAAAATATGGGCCAAGGTAAGCCGGAACCTGCTCAAGGTATTGTGGTCAGCCCAAAGGAGAAAACTGGGAAATGTATTGAAAGACAAGAACCCAAACCATATCATGGAGAATCTAAAAATATCCCAGATAAACCCACAAACCCACCATGGGATCGATCTCCTACTCGACATGGAGTGAGAAAGTCCACGGGTCGGGATGCCCCCCATGAATCAACAAGCCAAAGTGATTTAAGATACTCACGTGAAATAGAGCAAGAGGGCCAAAATATAAGTAAAACACAGAGGAGATAACTACACAAGTTAACCTTACAGATGGCTCCGAAATGAAACAAAATGAAAAGACTCCGAACCCCTTGGAAGCAGTGGACCAGAGGCAGGACTTCCATCAAGGGAACATAAATGAGAAATCAGTTACCTATGAGGTCAACCCGCACTTCATTAAAGTCAACAAACCAGAATGTCTGAACCACCCTCTTAAGACCAAGATGCCCAAAGAGGACTCAGAAACACATTTTTCACACCAAAAGAATACCGTGTCAGGAACAACTCAATCATCACAAGAAGGCAAAAAGCTAACACTGTACCCAGAGTACCTATCCCAAGGGAAATGCTATATCCTCAATAGAGGAAACCTTCTAAATCTATTTTCGCACCTCCCAGGACTAGAAAATATAAAAACAACAGACATTGAAAGTGTCACTTTTATTGCCCCCGAACAGGGCCAAATTAATGAGACCACGGTAGTAACCTTTCACAGTAAAGACATAGCCGCAGCCCTACTGTTGAATAAAGATCGTTTGGGCGACTGGGGCATTCACACTAGTCCTAAATGCCTTAAAGGACTATAACATCCCAACCTTGGCAAACAGTGATAAAACCAGCCAGCTGCCTACCTCAGTCTTGCGTGTCCCACTAGCGGCCTCCCAAACAACACCATTGAAAAGGAATTTGCTTCAAATAACAACATCTAGAACAGGAGCCCCCCGCCAATGTGCACTAAAACAACAGAATTCTCAAGACTGGTCCTGGCTCTACCAGGTCTTAGGGTGAAGCACAAAACCTCTCAAGTGGACATAAAACTAGTGAAGAAATCGTCCCCCCACCTCAGTATCTGTTCCTGGAATATCCGAGGGCTAACAAACAAAAAAGCGGAAAGAGTAACAACCTCCCTTTTAAGAAATTATGATATTATTGCCCTGCAAGAAACCTGGTCCTTGCAAAGTATCACCTGGGAGGATTACACTGTCTATGAATCTCGGGCAATTTCATCTCAAGTAGGTGGTCATGCGTCAGGAGGCGTATTAATTGCTCCTAAGAACAACCTGGCCCTAAAGGTCTCCATGATTTATGAAGGGCAAGGTGATATTTTCATTAATATTGAGCCACATCCGTTGGAAAAAGCTAACACATACTAATATCCTTGGCTGTATCTATCTACATCCCTCTAAAACCAATCGAGAGATAACCTTGAATAAAATTCTTCCCATCATGAAAGATATTTTTGATCACTTCCCGAATGATATGTGGCTAATAATGGGAGACTTTAATGCCAACTTAATGGAGAAAAGCCTGGACCCCTCCCTTCTAATTTCACTGGATAACTAAATGTGTACGATCCCAGATATAAAATGGCAGCACCAATGGAAGGATAATCAAGGGAAAAAGGTGGCCACAAGTTTAAACCAACTAGGGTTCCGTATCCTAAACGGCAGATTGAAGTCAGACTTGCCCAATTCTTATACCCATGTATCTCCCTAGAGAATGGCTACTTTGGACTACATATGGATCCCGGTTGCCCACTTCCAATTTATCCAGAAATTTGTGGTAACCCCCTAATTGGAAAGTGATCATGCTCTCTTAACATGCAAAGTTCTATCAAATCATAAGTTACGGCCAACAATCTACCTGATTGGCAAAGAGTCAACATTTGAGCCAATTAGAAAACTACACTTTACATTGGACCAGCAAGACGCAAATTAAGAGAAGGTGGTCAACATTTTGGAAAACTTGAATCAAGAGCCTAGCAGACGGCTAACGCCACCACTGTGGGAACAGGTAGTGGAGGACCTTAAAAAAAATCTAACTGTTAAGAGTGTTAAAAACTTAAACAATTATCCTTCATCTATATCCCACCTCAGTGACCTCAAGTACACCATGCTGAGTATTAAACATAAATTAAATACTTCATTGCGTAAAAGCACACATACCAGCTTGGATTACAAATCCTTACGAAAGAAGATTTTGACCACCCGGAAAGAGTATAGGAAATTAAGGTTCAAAGAAGAAAGGATAAAAGAAAAACAGCAATGGACACTTGCCCATGAAATCTTAAAATCAAAAGAGATTTTGGAACTGGGTAAATAAGGCTGCTAGACCAGGCCAATCATCCACCGTAATGAATGTCTCCCCCACTGAATGGAAGGCCCACATTGGAGCTCTTTACGTCGAACTCGACAATTATATTTGGTGCCAACATCATACCTGCATCCCTCTCAATTCCCTCCCTGGAATATCACCAATTACTAAGATTATTTCAAGTCAAATTGCCCTCATTATAAAACGAATGCGTCCAGGAGGAGCCCCCGGCCCGAATAAGTTACCAACAAAGATATACAAATCCTTGACTCATAAGTGGGCAGCGCTCCTGGCCCCCCTATTCGAGACATGTAGAATGGGTGGTCCTATCCCTGATTCTTGGCGAGGTTCTCTCCTCATCCCGATCCACAAAAAAGGTCAGTGATCTAATCCTGATAACTACTGGATGATTGTACTCCTCGATGTTGATGGAAAGGCCTACGCAAGTCTCTTATTACAAGAACTAACCAGCTGGGCGGAAGACCATAAATTAATATCTTTCACGCGAACTGGCTTTCACAAGGGCTGCCACACTGAGGGCAATCTGATTTGCTTAGCCCATATGATCGTGGTTACACTTGCAACAAAGGGAAAATGGTTGTTCCTGGGATTTATTGATTTGCAAAAGGCATTTGACAACGTTTCCCGCCCCAGGCTTTGGGAGAAATTGCTTAAATATGGCATTCTGCCGACTCTATTGAACGCCCTCATCGCCCTGTCTCTGCTGATTGGTCTAGAACCAATAAAATCATGACCAACAAAGGGCTAAAGCAGGGATGTATTTTGGCCCCTTTACTTTTAAATTTGTACCACGAAGATTTACCAGTGTGGCTGGCCCGCTCTCATGCTTTCCCACCAAGAATCGCATCTATCAAAATCCAGTCAATGCAATACGCGGATGATACTGTTCCACTCGACCAAACCCAGGTGGGCCTCCAACGCCTTATTGATTCTTTGGCAACATATTGTGAAACCAATGCACTGGAGATTAATATCTCTAAAACCAAGGTGATGATAATCTCGAGAAGCCGAGCGAGACAGCGCCCTTGCTACATTGCTGCGAACTCTATTGAGGTAGTCACCACTTACAAACATCTTGGAGTCTAGATAGACCACAGAGGGAGTTCGGGTCCGCAAATCACAGCAATGCAAAGTGTGGCCCGCAGCCTTGAGAGGGCCTTCCTACAAACTAAGAAAGCTCTCCATTCTCCTGACTTCACCCCATTAATTAGAGTGATAGATGCCAAATTGCTATCTACAATTGCCTTCGGCGCCACTACTTTTAAAGATAAAATGTTCACCTGGCTGGACAGAATGCAATCAGCCTGTTTTCGTAGAGTGTTTCACCTACCCAATTCAACCTCTCATGCCCAAATCCGCTTGGAGTTCTGCTTGTTCTCCCAACATTTGACCATGAAAGCATGATTCATTGCCTACTGTGCAAAAACAAAAGTGGCCCAAGCCTCTACATTAAAGAGTTGCATATGGTCACTGTTAAATAACCCCAGCACTTCTTGGAATATATTATTAACATTCTGCTTGGACGCTTAGGAAGCCCACAATCTATAGGCGAGCTCACTACCCATAGGGGTTGCTACCAAACCCCTGACCAAACAAGCACAAACACTATCTATGGAACACGATGCAATATCTGTTAAAAAGCTATCACATGGCAGCTGGGCGTCAAAACTCTACGTTCTTAAAACCCTCCATGAAGCCATTAGTGAAGCACCAGTTAATGAGACTGCGTTTTGGGCTAATCCCCCTGGTTGGGTACAATTATGGAAGGAGGTACAAGGCAGACATGTCCTCCAAGTGCCGCAACTGTAACAAAGGGGAAGAAATTTTAACACACTTCCTGTGTATCTGCAGCACTCTACTCCCCCTTCGAACGTATTGGTTGTGCCCCATTTGGAGAATTGTTAATGTGCGGACCTGCCACAAAGCCTTAGAGGAGTGTATGAAGGGGGAATCAGCTCAAATGGTTGCCCATTTTGTAAAATTTATGACTAAGATTAATTCAATTCTTCCGGCAGATACCACTCATGAACCCTTGCTGTGACAGACATGAACTTGCTTTTCTCTTACTTTTTTTAAATTGAGAGCTGAAAATGTTTTTTATCTTCCTTTTTGTACGAATTGCAATGATTTTAATTAGTTGTGCAAATAAATCTATCTATCTATCATCTGTTCCTGTGCCACATGGGATTTACGACGCCATCATGCTTACATCGTGTCCATGTTGTGAATCCACAAAATATATTAGGACCTTTAAAATGTTTTTCATTTGTAATTATACTACTTTTATTACTTTATTAATAAATCTCTTACCTTAAACAGAACCTTTGAAGTGCCTAGATATGTGTTTCAGTACTGCCAAAACTATGCTGGATTTGCGACACTCCTGTGACTCAAGGAATACGTGACTTCATGGTTCGTAATAGCTCCATAAAATGTATTAAAACAACCTTTAAAATGTTTTTCCTCTATGATTATACAACTAATATTACAATATTAGTGCACCACTTACCTTAAACAAAACCTTTATAGTGTCTATATATCTGTTTTAGTACTGCCAAAATCATTCCAGGGTCGCGACTCTATGGCGATGATTTGCAACGAGTAAGTGATTCCCAAATAAAAATTAATCAATTATAAGCAACATATTACTGTACACACCTCACAACTAACCCTGGTCATAAAACTCTGCTCTGCTTGGGGAGTTTTCAGATTTTTGGCAACTCCGCGTAGAATGCAGAGGTTTTTTGTGTTCGCGCACCCAAAATGCATTTTCACGTGCACTGAAGTGACTAACCAGGTGCCTGCGATTGCCGATGAGATTTCCCATCCGTTCATGAGCGCCACGACATTTGGTAGCTGGCCGCACGGTCCTGCGAGAGTGAGCACTCATGAACATGTCATTCAGGGGCACCAACGGACTACCGGCGGAAGTTTTGTGAAGAACGCAATCCCGAACACACAGAATCTGGAGAAGGTTCTCTCCCAAACAGCTTCAAAAGCTTCTCGAAAGGACGATTTGGTTTAAAAAACTTCTCACATTGACATTTGTCTGTACTTTTTTGTGCAAGGAGTCTTTTTTTTAAACTTTTTTTTTAAGAGGATGGAAGTGTCCTAGAGTTTCCAACTTCCTGGTCCTGTCCAGTAGGCCCCTCCCAGTGCTTTTTTTCCCATCTTCTGCTCACTTTTCATTTGGATTTTGAGCTGGAAGGATCACTGTTTGTGTCTTCTGCATCATATATATAATTGGATTTGAGGACCTTTGCATTTGAGATTTCACAAGCAAAGTTTGAAAATGGTGTTGTCTGTTTGATTAGGGCACTGCACCAACATTTTTTGGCACTTTTCATCATTTTTAAAAAATGTATTGTGGTGGGTGGCCTGTAGTTTCAGTAGGTGCCTGGATGTTTCTTTGTAAGTGGAATTATGTTGCACAGTTCACCAACTTTAGAAATCAATTTGCAATATTTATTTAATTTACTAGCACAGTTGTCTGCTTGTCTGCCAATAGGCCTTTCAGCCAGTAGGCCCAGATCTACTGATTCGGTGCATGAAACAACTGTTTCTGTGGTGTCTGTTGAATTTCAACATCATTTAGGCCATGGATGGCATTGGATTGAAATGCAAACATTTTTGGGGGGTATTTCACTTTATGTCTAGTGTGTTAAATAAATGTTGGATATGTGTGGTAGTTGTGTAACTTGCAAACCTTTTTTAGCCCTGTGGATTTTCATTTTTGGCATTGGTGCATTAAAACTGTGTTGTTTAGCATGCCTTCTTTGTCTGGCCAGTGTGTGAGTGTATTTGTAATAGTGGGCCAGGCTTTGCCTTGGCAGAGCCTTCCTGTGTGGCCAGGGGCTATTTTGTAAAGTCTGTGTCCATTTAGGCCTGCTTGAGTTCATTGTTTTCCTGGCCTCCTGCTTGTTGTGAGTGACCGTGTGGCTGGTGGCCATTTGGTGGTGTGCTTTTTCCAAAAAGGCCTGTATGTCTTTCTTTTGTTCCTCTTGGCTTACTGCTTCTTGTTGTGGTAGACTGGCCATGCGGCTGTCGGCCATTTTGCGAAGGCAGCCAGTGTGCTTTGGCCATGGGCCTGCATTGTCTGTCTTCCCTTTCTTGTTGTTGTGGCCCGACATGTGGCTGGTGGCCTTTTGTGAAGGTAACCAGTGTACCTTTGCCATAGGCCTGCATTGTCTGCCTTCCCTTTCTTGTTGTTGTGGCCTGGCCATGTGGCTGTTAGCTATTTTGTGAAGGCAGCCAGTGTGCTTTTGCCATAGGCCTGCATTGTCTGCCTTCCCTTTCTTGCTGTTGTGGCCTGGCCATGTGTCTGGCGGCCATTTTGCGAAGGCAGCCAGTGTACTTTTGCCATAAACCTGCATTGTCTGTCTTCCCTTCCTTGTTGTTGTGGCCTGGCCATGTGGCTAGCAGCCATTTTGTGAAGCAGTCAGTGTGCTTTTGCCACAGGCCTGCATTGTCTGTCTGCCCCTTCTTGTTATTGTGGCCTGACCATGTGGCTGGTGGCCATTTTGTGACGGGGCAGCAAGTGTACTTTTGCATTAGGCATGCAAGCCTTCTTTGTGGTGACCATGCCTTCTTGCTGGTTGTTGTTTTTCATGCAATTTTGTCTTCCTTCATCCAGCAAAAAATGTAGCACCGTTCACTACGTTTTCTAATAAATTTCCCAATGGGTTTTACAACCAATAGGCCCAGAGCTACTGTCATGGGTGCATGATACAACTTCTTCTGTGGTTTCTGTTGAACTTAAACATAATTTAGGCCAGGGCATGGATTCCATTGGATTAAAATGCAATTTTCGGGGGAGTATTTCCCTTTTTTAGGTTTCGGCTACCGTCGCACTGCGTAAGCAGTGGGCGGAGCCGAAATCTTATGTGTGTAGTATGGGGGCCTGAACACGCCCCTCTTCTCCATTGACTGGCCTCGTAAATGCTGGCCAGCCATTGGAGGAGAGGAGCGTCACTCAGTTCAGGGCCCGCCTTGACGCGATTCGGGGGCGTTTCCGTGTCTTTTTTTAAGTCACGCCCTCTCCTCTTCCCATTGGCTGGAATTTTACCTTCCAGCCAATGGGAAGGGGAGAGCACGCAAACACGCCCCCGAATCCCAAAATGACCTTGTTTTATTGGCTACTTGGATCCCGGGCGGAATCCGACCTCCGCAGCAAGCTGCAGCGTCAAGGAGCAGAACGGTAAGGTGGCTGCCGCCGTGCCCCTGTTTATGTTACACATTCTGGTACAATTGTATGTGTCCTCAAATGCATTTTGCGAGGTTGCTCGGCTTGTTTTTAGATTGTTTTGTAGTTTTACTTAGAGCGAACTGGTCCCGAAGGTATTGGAGCGTGAGCACTAGATACATTGAGCAAGGGTTTTAGGCACGGGGAGATTAAGTAGTTTGCCCAGAATCACACGATGTTTAGCCGACGCAAAGACTCGAGCCGGGGATGCCACATCACTTACCCAGCCTCACTTCTCCAGGTGAGCACGTCCCAGTGTTTACCGGAAAAGCTTCGCCTTCTGAAGCAGCTGAGCGGCTGCAAGAGTGTGTGGCGCACACTGGGGTCGTCTCTACGGAGCCTTTGAGCCCGAACGTTCTCCACGACTCCGTCCGCAGGTCTCTGTGATTAAAAATGAATGGGCGCCATATATTGAATGTAACCAAAACATCAAAGGTGGGAATAAAACAGGACGCAATGCTAGCGCAAACCCTCGACCCCCGGAGAAGTAAACAGCGTGAACGTCCTTGCATCTGGTGAACGCACGCACATAATCATATAGAAGGGCACACTGCACAGCTAAGCGATATTAAGTTTATATACTGCCGAGGCCGCTCTTGCTGAACGATGAGCGCTTTAGTTCCACTGATTGTTATTTAGGAGCTGAAAACAGGAGTATTATATAATTTGCTGAATTGAAGATTTGTTTCCTTACATGGCTTCAATTAATGTGCTACAAAACATTTATTTGGTCACCTCTGTTTCTCGATCATTCTAGTGTTCCATTAGACGTTTCTGCGTATATGTTAATTAGCCCCTGTAAATATCGTTTAAATGCGATGCTTGACAGGGAAGCTCAGTGCCCGGTGTGGTGGGGGTGGCGGCGGTGTTTAAGAGGAGGAAAGTTCGATTTGTGTCTGTGGGAGGGTGTTCTCAATAGGGGGCACGGGTAGCCCTAGTCCCTCTGGGTAAGAACCCCTTGCTCACAAACAAGAGTGAGACAACCTATAGTCCTAAGGGGGGCTCAGTACTCTGTGGGAAAGGGGGTGGGGGGAATGGGACACGAAATGCCACTGCCTCCTCCCCCTCCCCACCCCTCACACTTTGTGTCGTCATCTCCCAATACTTTTCCTTTTTAACTTTAACATAATCACAGGCTCTCTGCACGAACTGTTATTGCATCATGAAATTTGACAAATGGCTATAAATGTGATAAACGTCAACATTTATAGTTTCATTTATTGTTCTTTCACCATGACTTAGTCTGCACTGCAGATGACTACACCGCTTTAGCTCTGAGATGGTAACTTTCCTTTAATTGCAATAACTCCACACGTAGAATCTAACTTGATTATCAGAGCTGGCTAACACTGTCATTAAAGTTTAATGCTTTTTGATTGATTGTGCCCATGTTAAAATCTAGAAAATATAATTGCAGTGTCAGCTTCTCCTTGTAAAGCGGATCTTCAAAGGTTCATTCAACTTTTGTTTTGTAATTAGATTTGACAAAGAATTATCATTTGCCTTCAGGAGTAAATTTTGCTTATTAATTGGTGCATTCTGTCTTTAAGTGACAAAAAGGTGCAGATATAACTCCATAATCGTATCTGCCCACATCTTAACCATAACATCATACGCGCACATACACTATGATTGGTAAGTGATGTACACTACGTCAACGACGGTTGTATTTATAAAACTGACGTAACGTGCACACTCCTTATAAGGAAAGGCGTCACTTGGTGTTTACTCTTTACTAACCACAGATCTGCAGATTCCACTCTGAAGCCTGCAGCCGACGGTGTCTGCCTACAGTGGGTCTCTATAAATTGGTATTGACATGGAACAAGCCGTGGGTGGAAATATTTATTTAGCTCTTCAGTGGAACAATTGTCAGGCCGGCTAATCTGCAGGGATTCTCCCTGAGGCTTCGGGCCGAGACGGTCAATACGGTCTCTAGTTTCTAGATGTCTCTGCTGTTGCAGGCCCGGGACGTGGCTAGGCACGGAGAGCAGATGGGGACAAGACCCCCACCCCCATTTTAGCGGATCCCTAGCTCGACAACTCATGGTGCATCTTGTATAACGCCCTATGGGCCATTATTACAGAACAAGCATTTACAATGCAACGGTTTCGCCTTTGGAGAAGTTAGAGCTATTTGCAATGTAAATGACAATGCCATTTATTTATCTGTTTTCAAAATCAACACATAAATACAAATTTTGTCATTTACAATGCCAATAGCTCAAACTTTTCCAAAGGCGAAACCGTTGCATTGTAAATGCTTGTTTTCATGTGTGTTAAATAAATGTCTTTGTTGGATGTGTGAGGATGTGGTGTAACTTGCAAACCTTTTTAGCCCTATCGATTTTCTTTTTGGCATTGGTGCATTAAAGCTGTGTTGTTTAGATTGCCTCCTTTGTCTGGCCAGTGTGTGAGTGTGTTTGTAATTGTGGGTCAGCATTTGCATTTGGGCGAGCCTCCCCATGTGACATGTGTGAGAAAACACTTAGGAAACTCATAAATTGGTGGACCTTCAAAATTTCAATCACAACAGGTAAACACCCAGATGTTTATTCTTATTGAAAACATTTATTCATACAAAAATATTTTTCCTTTTTAATTAATATATCGTCATTATGTATACGTTCAAAACTTTTTTCCTTTTGCCTAATCCATTCTAAAAAACATTATTGGTCTATTTCTGCAATAGTCCCTCGTATATACGTTCAGGCATACTCCCACATTCATCCAGTGCGTAACATTATTCATTCATAAAAAATGTGACACATTTTTCTCCAGCCATGGCAATGATGAATGTTTCTCCCTAGTAATATAGTGTTCAGAACCCAGTCTGTGGCATTATATCTTCTATAATCAATTGGAGAGTATCTCTCAAGGAGGACTCAAAATTACTAAATAAACAATAAAAATGTAGAGACTATGTACATAGCATGTATTGAAGAACTATTCATGAACGATTAATGTACCACCTTAAACAAAAGCATTTGAGTGTTTACATATTGTGATTTAAATTTTGAAGGTCCACCAATTTATGAGTTTCCTAAGTATTTTCTCACACGTTATTTATGCCCTTACTTAGGAAGTATTCTCATTGTCAGGGGTACCCTTATTTTTGCAATTTAACCTCCCCATGTGGCCAGGGGCCATTTTGTAAAGTCTGTGTCCATATAGGCCTGCTTGAGTTTATTGTTTTCCAGGCCTGCTGCTTGTTGTGAGTGACCATGTGGCTGGCGGATATTTTGTGGTGGCAGTTAGTGTGCTTTTGTCATAGGCCTGTATGTCTTTTCCTTTGTTCCTCCTGGCTTATTGCTTCCATCCATTGTAATTTTTCAGCGGAAGCTCCCTGAAGGCTGCATTCCACGTGATGCACAATGCCAAACCGTTACATTTGTATTTTTGTTGTTATTCTTCTTCTCCCCTATCCTTCCTGAGTGTACTGTACAATACACCATGAAAGATCTTGTTGTCGTCAAAGTCTCACAAATAACTACACTGTATTGTTAATTGTTTTAATAACTGAGGTAATACATTTAATAATAATAATTAATAACACTAACAAGTGTGACCACACACTATGTAATATTATATTCATATGGACTAGTAGTAATTGAAGCAAAACAATGAACGCCATGTTTCACTGATGTTCTTCTTGCTTCTTTTTTTTAGGTGCACAAAAGAGGAGGAGACAACATCTCCAACTGTACTGCCACAGAGAAGGGCTGCGCACGACATCACATGATGTATTACCAAAGACATCTCTTCAACTTGTGCCACTGCATGCTTACATCTTCAAGATGGCCCCAAAGAAAGGTACCAGGTCCAGTACCAATTAAGTTGCCAGTGAGAAGAAGGTACTGCCACTTACCTAGACCGGTATGTCGCCCAAGAGCTTTTTTTGGAAACCAAACATTGCGCCTGCAGCAGCAATGTCTGGGGAGCAAGCTGGGAGCAGCACTCCTGCATCAGTGGACCCACCCCATCAACCTAGGCCTTAGCCCATGTCTGTCACAGAGGCAGCCAATCTAATCACAAGTTTAACACCGACGAGCAGTGATGTTGAAATTGACTTATCGTTATTGAAAAATAGTACCCAATCAATGCAGAAAACTCAGATAAGTCCGCAACAACAGACGTAACCACCCCAATTAGTAGTTGTTCCTCCCCAAGAAGGCGCAGTTCAGGAGAGCGAGCTTCCTGCAGAGGAAGATAAGAGCAATCCACTCTTTCAGAAGATCCATTGTGTTCCAGGTCCCCAGCAAGGAGAAGGAGGGTTAGTCCATCAACTTCTTCTGCAAGCCCCCCTTCTGATGATCAAGAGGCTACATGGAAACCACCTCAGTCCGAGAGTGAGATACGCCATGAGAAAAAGCTAGGCAAAAGGAAGGTTCCAGAAAGCCTTAGAGTTTTGGAGGTAGATGTAGAAGAGGAGGATGATGACGAGCCAGTCATCATGGACATTAGTTCCGCCCTAGTTTAGACTGACATTACCCCATCCCAAATTGCTGTAAGGGATGTGGCACAGATACCACCAACATAGATGATACCACGAACAGCACCTCAAGCTTCCATATTTCTTCGGCAGCGACCTACATCCACCACAACCACCTCAGTAGAATTAGGTACTGCAGAGAGTCAAACTTCATGCCCACCTACCTGTTCAGCTGACTTTGCAAGTGGCACCAGCAGTGCCAGAGAGTTGACCTCCCCAGTTCGGGACTTCTTTTTGGTTAGCAGGAAGGAGCTGAACATTGCTATATGCTCCCTTTGTGGATAAGGTGTTAGTTGGGGTAAGCTTGGTACAAACTATGGTACCAGATGCCAAACAACCCATCAACACTGACAGGCCTGCCTTCACCTTGTGCTATACTGGGAAAAACAACTCACACTTACCTTATCAAACCACATCGGCCAGACAGGCACCCAAGAATGACGGACGGACAGTCCACAGAAGGACCAAGAGGAATGCGAGATGCAACTCCCAATTTGACAATAAATAAAGTATTATTTCATTTGAATAATTTTTTTCTCTTCAATCATTATGACTGTGTGTGTTGTGGTTTATTATGTTTGACTCCTACAGATGTTTTTTTAATTTTCTTTGCTACCTTTAAAAGGAAGCCTGTACAATAGAACATAAAATGTATGTAACTTAGGTCTCTCTGGTGGCAGACAGGCAATACAATTGCATAATAATAATTAATAATATACTGCTGCCCTGTACTACTAGTCCAGTTCTACTCATCAAGGCATCATAATGCATGCATTTCCTTTTTCCCCCTTAACAGATTTATGATGGTCAGCTGCCAAGATTGTGTGTTGTCCATGTGTGGTGTTTGTCTTTGTCAAACCTTTCCTTCAAACCACGCTTCCCAACCATTCATCAAATCCTAACGCTCTTTCCCCGGGCTGTGTGATTTATATTGAGGTGTGACTAAATTAAATTTACACCAATTATTGATCACATACTTGCTAGGGCAGATGTGGTGAAAGCAACACTAACTCAAGGCAGGGCAAAGATCTTATTCTGCTCTAAGTATAGATACTTCACTTTAGCCCAAACTAGCAATATTGCTATTTATATGCATAAAATTATAGTGGCACAGTAGCACTAGCAAGCAAAGTACATAACATTTGTGGCATGCTCCCACTTCCTCAGCTTCATCATCATTGGAGTTGACTTCAGTTTGTAGCTTGTACTAGGCTAGCCCTCCAGGCCTTCTGGCCTTCTGGTTTATTTTACTTCAGCATTGCTTATCATCATCATGGTTTCTTGTTTGGCAGTCTTCTTGTGTACTGTACTTCTACTCCTCGTTCCTGAGTCTCCCTCAGGTGGCTGACTGTCTTATTTACTTTTTTTACAAATGCTACTGTCAGTGTCTACTGCTACTACTACCACTACCATGGCACCTTGGGAAACCAAACCATCACCATGCAGCCATTGTTTCGCCTATGTATAAATAAACATCAATCACAGGTAAGAGAAGAAGTTTGGAGGAGGCATAATTAATAACATAGAAATTAATTCATTACTTCACCCACCCACAGCCTTCTGAGTCCATAGAGGTCTTAGTTGCAGACTGCATAGACTAGGAGGAGATACTGACTGTACTAGTAGGACAAGTCACAAGTGAGAGTGTTGCATCTACCTGTTGGTGTGTTACACTATCAGAAGATTATTTCAATAAAAAAATGGCTGTGGCCCTGCTGCAGCAAAGGAAACCATGTAAAGTAAAAGAGTAACCCCCCCACAAAACATTTACGTCATTTGTAAACTATAAATAATTTATTCTCCTAACAAATAAACCAATGAAAAAACACAATACCTGACCCACCCCTTTCCCTAACTCCAACCAATGTCCATCATAAGAGTCCAATGTCCTTTGTCCATAAACCCCAACTTTTCCCCAACTCCCATTTCCAACCCGCCCCAAAAAAAGATTTAAAAAGCGGCAAGGCAGCGTAGTTCTAGCGGCGTGCTAGCTGGATCTAGTCATTCTCTAGGGCATTTATCAGCTCCTCTAGGCGTGCCATCCAGAGGAGCATGTGGTGCTTAAATGACTTGCAGTTGCAAGCACAGGGGTGGGCAGCAATGTTCAAAGAAGAAGTGCAGCTAGCGGCTGCTAGACCAAGGCGCCGTACCACTGGAGGCTCTGGGTGGGCCTGGCTAGGGCCCAGGGCATTGAAGGAGGCTGCAGTTCCTGCTGCCTCCTCTTCCGCCGCCAGAACCACCAGCTGTCAATATTCCGTACAGATGACCTCCAGAGTCCGTTGCCTGTCCATGGCTGCTAACTCCTTCCTGTTGGGTTGTTTCGGTTGGGAAGGAGGAGCTATATCAAGAAAGAAAAAAGACAATTGTAACCAATACTCTTAGCAAAACAGTAACACAAAATTATTTATAAGCATAAAATTATAGTGGCACAGTAGCACCAGCAAGCATAGTACATAACATTTGTGGTATCTTCCCACTTCCTCGGCCTCTAACATTTGTGGGAGTTTCAGGCATTACTAAGCACTATGGAGTAGACAAGTCTTCTTCTTCTCTCTCTCTTGATAAGCTAAATTAACCTTGTAGGCATGCCAGCTCAGTCAGCTTGCACCCTAGACAGACATACGTGTGTTGCAGACTGACATTATTTTTATTTACTACTGTCTGCAGGTAGGGCAGCTGTAGACTACAACTGCATAATTATCTTATTTTCCTTTTATGGCCATACTCCATCACATCAATGGCAACTGCTCAATTTTACTTTCACCCTGACTACTACAACAAGGCAGATGATATCTGATCTGAATGATTATATATGGGACGAAGTGAGGTACTATTGATTGATTGTGTAACCATGCAGCCGATAGGCCACCCATGGCTGACACTGTCAAAATGACATGGGTAGATAGTGGGCCTCGGAGTCGGAGAGAGGCGATTGATAATGGGTGGGTATGGGTACTTACATACAAAATATATATGTTGTGCCTGAAAAGTACTATGAGTCAAGGTTGTATTCTGAAATACAACCTTGAAAAAAAATCTTGAAAAAAAAGTCCTTGCTTCTCTTCCCAGCGATTTTTCCATTTATCTTTGCATTGCTCTTTTAGCATTATCTTTTTTTTAATTCTAATCTTATTCTTATCTTCACCCTTGGCTTTGCTTGGCAGTGTAGAGAAGAGAAACACTGCCCGGCTCACCCTCTCCCACCGAGGGTGATGCTCCTGGATCCCATAGCTGGAATTAGGCCTGCTGCTCGCTGACAAGGTTAAGGAGAAGTGGCGCTGCACAAAACAAAACTAGGGCAGCCACCTCCACCTCTGAGTACAAAGCCCGAGCCTGCACACCTTCCTAGTGCCGTCTTCAACAAGGAAGGCGGCTCCTGGTTGCACTACACTTAGCCATGGTTCTGAGTGGGGGGGCAGAAAAGAGAATGTAGAAGTAAAAAATAAAGGCAGGAGAAGAAGTAGGGAAGTAAAAAAAAAGCAAGTGATTGAAAAACAGTATAGAAAACGCAGTAAAAGTAGAAATAAAATGAAAAATATACACTTAGGAAGAGAGAAGGATAGATAATAAATAAAAAAGATCCAAAAAAATGTTTTAGAAACAAAGGATAGAAAAGATTTGAGAGGATTCAAAAACAGGCCCCAGAACCATACAAAGCATAGAAAAACAAAACGCTGTGCCAATTGGCGACCGCGTGGAGAAGTTTGCATGATATTTTTCCCCGAACACGCAGTTCGGGTTGCTGAACATCAGAAATATCTTGAGAGCATGTGGAACAAGCAACTCTGCATGCTCGAGGAACTCTGCCTAGTGTTGCAGAGTTTTTTACCGCATCGTGGAGTTATGCATCGCAGCGCCCCGGCTTACCACAACCACCATTATAAACCTTAGAAATTCACAAAGAAAAGTTACAGGGGCATTATAGTTCGGAATAAGAATTTTAAAATGTTAGAAATGGGATTTCTGGTTGGCTAGGGCATGAGCCAAAGCCAGACAGAAACCACCACTCTAGTCAGGGCAAGGGAGTTACACGCTGAAGATAACCCTTGCTCGACCCCATGGTAGCTTGGCACGAGCAGTCAGGCTTATCCTAGAGGCAAAACTCAAACGCCTAGGCACACATAAAAGAGAATCACGTCAATGTGAACAATGGTGTACAACAAAAAATAACACAAGGTCGTTTTTCAGATGGAAGGAACAATCTTGAAATGATGTTGGGAGGAAGTTCAAACGTTTAATTCCTTGCCACAGACAATGCACGTTGAACAAGCCAGCTGGCACGTGTTTTGACGCATTAAGGAGAATTGCTCCGCGACTTCTTCAGGGTGCTAAGCCGGTGATAATTCCAACCCGGATGGGCTGATACAAGCAAAGTGTAACATTGCAGATCTTCAGTGTTAAAACCGGCCTGCTACCAGGAACGCATGACTTGTCATGGGGGCTGCGTTATATATTCTGAACTAAGATTGGATATTTTGCTTTTACTAGACCGGAACGATTGGCCACTTTGAGTTTTCCTCCACGACCTATAGCCTTTCGACTACAGATGTACAAGCACTGTTACTCAACACGATTGACCATTGCAGTTAACTTTCTAAATCTGTTTAAAACTGAAGATCTAGCGTTTGCCCAACAAACACACACACCGACAACACACTAGGCACACCTCAAAAGAAACTCCATAGAAGGTTATATAAAAAATAGCCTTTGTATTTGCCAAAACACATTAGAATCATAATCACACAATATACACTGTGCCAACTGGTTCTAGGCAATATTCAAAGGGGATTATATACATTACAGGGCCAATCGGCCACTGTCAGAACCATCACAAAGCACAAGTAGTAAGAATACCCCAACCGGTAACTACTGGCAAAATACTGTACTGAGTGAAACCATATTGTGCATAAACACTATAGCAATCATTAGGCATCAACATGGTGTATAAATCACATTTAGCAAAAATCCAAATTGACATAAATGCATTATGCAATCTCTGAAGGGCCTTACGCCCTCCTGGTACACACAGGTACCCCAAACTGACCCCAGGCCAACTGGCCATGGGACTCAAATGCCCTTTGTCCAGATTTTCAGGGCGCGATTCAAGAGCCTTCCAGGTGGCCCTCTGACTGCCAATGCAGCAAAAGCAAAGTGCGCAATGTGCTGGGGCAGAGGAGTGTGTCTCACTCATTCATCTCAAGAAAAAGAAAAATGCCCCACGTTGCAGCTTCCCGCTCTCTCTCACGGTGAAGCTGTGGACATTGGCTTTGGCACCTCTGTGCCTGGGGAGCCCCACACCGTGGCTCCTGCAGGAAAAATCACCTCCATGTGGCAGCTGCCAGCTCTCTCTCTCTCACAGTGCAGCTGTGGATGCCAACCAGCTCTGGCACCACTGTGCCGCTCAGGTCCCTCTCACAGGGACTTCTCACTGTGCAGCAATCAGGCACATAACCCTTGGGCGCCACCTAAAGTTTTTGGGGAGCCCCTCTGTCCCGGTGCTCCACTCGCTAATGCTCCCTTGCAGGCCCCACTCACGGGGGCTTCTGGTCTCCTTTGTGGGGGCCGTTGGTTGCAGGGAAGGCGCGACACTGACCACAGGGAGCACTCGGGGCTCCGTTTTCTTCCCGAGCTGCTGGCTGCACCCACGAGACACCATCCTGCTCTGGGACACCAGTCTTGCTCTCCGGGGGGATCACAGGGCTCTCTGCTTCCTCTCCCAGGAGGGGAAGCTCCAACTCTAGTCAGGCTGGCCTCGCCTGAATTCCGGCTCGCTCATGAGCGGCTGCGCTAAGTCACCAGCGGGCGACCTGGATCCTCATGATCCCTTGGGGCTCCCGCAAACCGAGAGGCAGATCTCCTCTCTCTTCAGGAACGGGCAGTTTAGGCAACACACGGGGCTCCCCCTCTCCTCACGGGAGCCCCATCCAAAGGTAAGCACAGACATGCCTGACTTCCGGCTTTCCTCCGATCTCGGAGGAAAGCCTCCGATGATTCTGCGCTTCCTCTCCTCGGGCTTCAAAAGTCTGGGGTAGGCTCCCGCTTGTAAATAAGTTCAAAAGCGGGGTGGGCTCCGGCTCAGAGGGGCACCCAACAGTGGGGTGGGCTCCCGCTTTTCATGAACACCAATGCGGTGTGGGCACCCACTATCAAGAGCATAAAACAGCAGGGTGGGTTCCTGCTGCCCAGGCCTCAATGTAGGGGAATCCCCACATCGAGATTCCCTCTAAATAGATCGCAGCTCAGCGCTGCGAGGCACCAGCACTCTCCCCGTCCTAGGAGAGAGAGGTCTTAGTGCTCATGAGGCGTAAGATGCCAGAAATGTAGAGGGGCACAGCTGGATACAGGCAGGTCAGCTCACAGGTCCCTCCAGCAGGGAGGCAGTCCTTTGTGGCGGTTCCTCCTGGAGCATAGCAGCAGCAAATCCTCAAGTCACAAAGAAGCACACCATATGGGGTCATAGCCCCCAGTATTTATAGTACATTTCTTCTTTGTTCTGCTCTGGCACAGGGCTTTGGGAAACCAGTCTCAACAGGCTCTGGGGGTGTTGTAGCACTCTCTGTCCATTGCTCTCAACCTCCTTTGTTAGATGGGGGCTCGGTCCTCAGACCACCGCAGGGGGTGGAGCCAGCATTCACTCAGACAGGCACAGATCTATTCAGGGTCAGGGGACTACTCCTCCCACTACTCCAAATGCATATCCCCTATTCAGCCTAGTGCTGACTCACCCTACCCTTCATGGAACCACACACACCTCCCCAACCCCTGTCACTGCAGAGCCAGACATGTAATTCCCACCAGGCAGGCAGACCCATAACACACAGAAATGCCAATTTCTAAAAGTGGCATTTCTACAAAAAGTGATAATAAATCAGTGCACACCATTGTGCAGCATTTTTTATTCCTATTCCAACCATATCAAATTTGACCACGCTGCACCTCTCATATCAGGAATTACCACTGAAACACTTATCAGGGAATTTCCAATGCATTCCTATGAGAGGGCAGCCTCACAGCAGTGTGATATCAAAATTAGTGTTTTTACTACCAGGACATGTCACACACTTAAGGTACATGTCCTACCTTTTACCAACAATGCACCCTGCCCATAGGGCTAGCTAGGGACTACCTTAGGGGTGACTGACATGCAGTAAAAGGGGGGTCACAGACATGGCACACACTTTAGGTGTCACATCACAGTGGCAGTAACACTGCGTGCATAGGCCCTGCCATGGCAGAGGCCTGAGACAGGTTTGAAAGGCTACTTTGGTGGGTGGCTCAATCAGCGCTGCTAGCCCACCAGTAACAATTCATTTACCAGCCCTGGGTATCTGAAATACCACTTTAGAAGGGACTGACAGGTAAATTAAATATACCAAACAGGTGTAGATCAATCTTACCATGTTTACCACAGAGAGCACACACACTTTACCCTGGACAGCAGTGCTAAGGTGCCCAGAGTCCTAGAACCACCAACACCATGTCAGAATAAAGGCTATGAGAAAGGCAAAAAGCTCTGGGATGACCCTGCAAAAAGGGCCAAGTCCAACAAAAAAAATATGAAAATTAGGAAATAAAATTTTTAAAAACTTACAAATTCACTGAAAAAGCCAAAGGTTACAGTGACGATATAGCTGGCAAAGAGAATGTTAAAAACCCTTAGATATTCACTGAAAAAAACAAATGTTACAGGGGCGTTATTGTTAGGCTTATATAATAAACTCACAAAACCATAGAAATTCAGCTGTTTTATTTACCTAAGCTGACAATAACTTATGCCGTGCAATGCACTGCTTATGACCTCACATATTATACCACTCATGACATGGTAAGGGACATCACTGATGACATATCAAATGACATCACTGATGACATCGGCAGCCCACTCACACACCTACTCACATTCCCAAGAAGCCTCTCATACACCCACTCATATGTGAACATTAGCACTCACATACCCATTTATAAGACCATACTACTCACATACCCACTCACTCATCCATACAGCCACTCATAAATCCACTCTCACCTATGCAGCCACTAACAAAACCAGTCACACAGCCACTCACACACCCACTCACACACTTATTAGGCCACTCACACATGCAGTGACTCACCCAAGCAGGCACTGATACACACACACACACTCACTTGCCCATACAGCCACTGACTCGCCCACCCACTCACTCATTTATACAGGCACTCAGACACCCACTCACTTACCTATAGAGACACTCAGACACAAACGTTATACACCCATAAAACCACTAAGACACCCACTTACAAACCCATACAACTACTCACATACCCACACAACCACTCACACCGTTAAAATGACATTAACACATCCATACTACCACTCACACACCCATACAACAACTCACATGCCCACTTATAAACCTATACAAACACTTATATACCCACTCACAGATCCAAACAACCACTCACACACCCAGTCACACACCCATACAACCACTCACACACCCACTTCGAAACCCATACAACCACTTACACAACCAGTAACAGCTACTCACAGATCCAAACAACCAGTCACACATCCAGTTAGACACCCATAAACCACTTAGAGATCCACTTAAAAACTCACACACCCATACAATCACAAACACAATTACTTCCACACCTACATAACCACTCACACATCCATGCAACCACTCATACAACCACTCATACACCCACTCACACACCCACACAATTAGTCAAAAACTCACTCACTCACCTATACATCCACTCATGCACCCACTCACACACCATCACTCAGATCACATATGTTAGAAAAGGTATCACTCATTAGTACACTTAGGGCCAGATGTAGGTAAATCTTTTTTACCAATTCTAAAATACCGAATTTTACCGAATCGGTATTTTAGAAAAGGTAAATGATATGTAGGTAAAAAATCGGTAAAAAATACAGATTCGGTAAAATTCGGAATCCCCGAGCCGGTATTTTCCGAATCGGTATTTACCGAATCGGCAAATACCGATTCGGTAAATCCCATTCATTCCTATGGGCCTGGATGCCCATAGGAATGAATGGGATTTACCAAATTGGTATTTACCGAATCGGTAAATACCGAGTCGGAGATACAAAAAAGCAATCAGTTGAGTCACCAACCAATCAGGTGCTTCCACCCCGCCCCTCAGCCAACCAACAGAGCAAGCAACCAATCCTGTGCATCCACCCCACCCCACAACCAGCAAGTGGCCACACCGATGCAAGTGCAGAGTAACTGATCACCCAGGAGAGCAGTTACCCACTGACAGGCTGTTGTTTAGCTGAGCTGTGCAGGACTAAGAAATGGAATCCCAGGACACCCAGAGGGAAGGTGCAGAGAGGAAGAGGAAGATGAAATTCAGCACAGGTGTACTCCAGGTGCTGGTAGAGGAGATTGTTAAGCACTACCCCAAGATTTTTGGAAAGCAGTCTCTGCAGGTAGCAGAGGCTGTGAAGAGGAACACCTGGCTGGGGATCCAGTCCAAAGTAAATGCAATAGGAGTGACAACCAGGGAAGTGGACGATCTGCAGAAGAGATGATACGATCTGAGGATCATAACCAAAAAGAAATTGGCAGCAAGAAGTAAAGAGTCCAATGCAACTGGTGGTGGAAAGAACAGGGCACCTGCTCTCACAGATCTTGAAGAGCTCGTGGAGTCCACACTGGAGCCAGAGTGCGTTGTAGGAATTGGTGATGCAGACAGCTCAGCCCGAGCTGCATCAAAGAAAGGTAAGGGACATGTGCATCATTCCCCACCCCCTGCCTGTCTCCCTCCCCTCATGTGACTGTGTGTTGAGGTACTCCAGTACAGGGTTTTGTATCCACCTGCAATGCATGTTGGTATTTGTAGTTTTAAGTATTCACATCAGAGCAGGCAACATGAAAGAATGTCAGGCATGCCACACAATACAAATAGAGAAAGGGGAGGACCAGGAAATAGTGCAAAATAAATGTGATTTATTATAGGAATACAAGGTGAAAGCACCACTAAGCCACTGTCCATATCTATCCACAGGGGAGACTTTGCGCATGACAATGCAGGAGAGGGAGAAAAGGCCACCCCAAAGGGAGAGGAGTGAGGAAGAAGCCAGGGATGCAGTTCCCAGCACAGCAACACCTCCAGCACCCTGCACACAAGCATCTCCCACAGCAGAGGCAGCCACCATGCAACTGCCATCATCTCCTCTGCTCTTTGACTCACCACAACATGAGCCTCAACAACTTGCAACACAGCAGACTCAGAGGTGTCTGAAATCTTCAGGCCCAGGAGGCATGACGTTCCCCCACAGAGAATCTTACAAACATCCTCTGATGAGGAAAGGGAGGGTGAGATACCAACAGAGTCAATGGCAGTAAATACAGCTGGTTTTCCATCCACTCCTGTCACCGTAGGGTCCGAGAGGCAGGCTCCACTGGCCATGATGATGGTGTCTTCCGTGGCCTCGAGACAACAATGGTCAAGGTGCAGCGCCTGCAGGCGAAAGCAATTAGTGCAGTGCACAGACAAATGCGCCATATGAACAAAAACTTTGATACCATGAACCGGGGGATAACATCAATGGCGGACAGCATGAGGGACATGGCCGATGGGATCAGGGACATGTCACAGTGTGTGATGTCTCTTTGTGATGAACTACACGAGGACTGAGCCCAAAGGCGCAGGGAGAGGCAGTATATGCAACAGCAGACACGGGGCATGCACCATCTTGCAACAGCGACTTCACTGCCGTGTTGCCGTTCTGTTGCTATGCAGGAAGGGCTGGTGCACTGCTGCACAGACCTGACAAGGGGGATGGGGCGAGTCACTACAGCAATGGAAGTGCTGCTGATTAACCAGTCTGCTACCGCAGGAGGTGAAGGTTTAGAGGACACAGACAACACCAGAAGCAGCACCCCTATCCCAGAAATACGGAGGAGCAGCCGACGCCAGACTTCAGGCACTGGCACAGCAGACAATGATCATGCCCAACCACAGGCATCACGCAGTGCAGTGCATGGGCGCAGGCAGTAAGGCTGGCAAATTTGAGTGGACATGTGAGGGTGAGGTAACCCCTGTCCACACTGTTGTGCTAGGCACACTTAGGATGTAAAAAATATGTCTCCATAAATGAACCATAGTGCCAAATAAACTACGTTTACTGCATTTAAACCCTTGCCGTGTATCTATACTTACTCAAAAGTAGTTGTGTGTGATCTCTGCCCGTCTCTGTCTGCCGTCTGTCAGTGTTGGTACTCCTACTGAGTTGGCTGCAGGTAGTGGCTGGTCATCATCATGGTCTTCATAGTCTCTCAATTCCACCTCGGTGCCCTTCTTAGTAGCGAGGTTGTGCAACATGGCACAAGTTGCAATGATCTTACAGCATATGAGTGGTGAGTACTGCCGTGCCCCTCCACTTTTGTGGAGGCAGCGTAACCTGCTCTTCAGAAGGCCAAAGGTACGCTCCACGATGTTCCGGGTTGATTTATGTGCAACATTGTATCGTCTCTGGCTGGGGGTCGTGGGGTTGAGGTAGGGTGTCAGGACGAATGGACAGAGGGCAAATGCACTATCCCCTAATGTGAAATGAGAAAACAATTACTCACAGGCACACATTTACATATTTCTGCATAATCTATCAAGGGAGTGTCACACAGTAATTTACCTAGTAGGTATCCTTCGCCAAATTCCCCTGCTGTCAGGCGGGTGTATATCCCACTGTTTTGGAAGATGTAGGAGCCGTGGGTGCTTCCCGTGTACCTGGCCACTATGTCTGTGATCATGTACTTGGCATCACAGATTACTTGTACATTTATTGTGTGAGATGACTTCCGGTTCCTGTAAATGTGCTCAGTGGTAGCAGGTGGGCATATTGGGATGTGAGTCCCATCAATGCAGCCAATCACGTGTGGAAAATTTGCCCTTAGGTAGAAGTCAGTCTTGGTCCTGAGCAGGTCCGCATCAGTGTCCAGGAAGCGGATGTAATGCTCCATTCTTTGCATCATGGCATCCAGGAACTTCCTGAAGAAACAGGACAGGTAGCTCTGGGACACCCCACCTACCGCAGCAACAACACTCTGGTAACTGCCAGATGCAAGCAGGTGTATGCTACAGAGCACCTGTACATGGGGTGGGATGGCATGCACCCTTGGTGTAGGGTGCTCCAGGAGTGGGTGCAGGTCCCTAATCAGGTCCAGGATGGTTTGTGGGTGCAGCCTGTACCTTTGCAGGATCTCTGGCTCAGTCAGTTGGAAGAGTGTGATCCCCTACCTGTAGACCTGCTCCTCCCTTCTCCATTCCCTCTCTCCTGCAGCCTGTAGCCGTAGCCGCCTTGCTATGACGTAGAATGCCACCATTCTGGTAATACTGTTGCATTTTGGGGCCCTATTTTATAGCCTGCACCTGGTTACCACCTGCTTTCAATCCATGCTTAATACTGATTCTTAAATACCGAATTTGAAGCAAATTCGGTATTTTAGAGGTCACCTACATCTCAAAAGTCTTATTTTTCCATTTCTTATTTTCGGAATTGGTAAATTTACCGATTCGGAATGTTTACCGATTCGGAATATTTACCGACTCGGTATTTTTACCGACTCGGTAATTCTACCGATTCGGTATTTCTAAAGATTAAGAGAATTTACCGATTCAGTATATTTTTGTGTGCCCTACATCTCAATGTCCAAATACCGGTCGGTAACGGACGAAATTACCGATTTTTGGCCTTTACCGACCAGTATTTGGCTACCTACATCTGGCCCTTGGTATACTAATCTAACTTTTGTAGTAGGTTAGTATATATGTTTAACACTTATAAATTCTTAGAAAACACACTCCCTTGATGCGAGCAGTGATTTAATTTGAGATGCCATCAGTGATGTCATCATTGATGTCACTGGCCATGTGACGAGTGATGTTATATGTGAGGCCATAAGCAGTGCATTGCAGAGGCATAAGTTATAGTTAGCTCAGGTAACTACATTTCCATGGTTTTGTGCTGGTGAAATCTGAGCCTAACTATAACGTCCCTGTAACCTTTATTTTTTTCAGTGTATTTCTTAGGTTTTTTTAATTTGATTTCCTAACTATAATGTCCCTGTAACCTTTGTTTTTTTCACAGGCTATATCACTGAAACTTCAAAGTACTGCATACCTTTTAAGCATATTGCACTCTACCTTATGGGCTACCTCTTAACTAATTTAGGGGTGATTTATATGTAATAAAAGGTGAGTTTACGGCTTGACAAGGGGTTTTTTAAATGGCAAGTCAACATGGCAGTATAAACTATACACACAGGCTATGCAGCAGCAGTGGCAGTGGCAGGCCTGAGACATGTTTAAAGTGCTACTTGCATGGGTGGGCCAATCCGTGCTGCAGTTCCACAAGTAGCATGTAATTTACAGGCCCTGGGCACATACAGTTGTAATGCTACAGGCTTTTATATATTGTGAGATCATGTGTTGACCATTGACTCCATGTTGCTTTAATTACATTTGTAAGCACGGTTTCATATTATGTTTGTCTGACCCTGCCTTTCAGCTGTGAACGCAGGCAGGCCCCGGCTACTTGCGCACAGACAGAACTGCTTATATTTTTCACTTCACTGAGTGAGAGAGACAAGAAAAGACAGTGTAGGATTTGTACAGTGCCCAAGGATGAAAATGTGAAGAATTCTGGCTCAGCTCTCATTGGAGCCTGTCAAGCTCTGTTGAGTGACCTCAATGCAGTGTTTGTAGCCAGCTCCTACAGTGCAGATGAAGGGAGGAAGAGCTTCTAGCAGTCTCTCTCCATGTTAGTAAAGAGTATAAAGATGGAGACCTCTTGGTGCTTTAACAGGAACTCTTCTAGGAGTAGACGTACTGCCTAGAGCCCTTTCCCAGCTGAGAGCTCCTGCTGGGACTGTCAGCGGGTTCCCCAGTTGTGCTGGCAGGCGGATGCAAGACAGTAATCCGGTTAATTGATCCAAGTTTTAATTACTAATTTTTTGTGTACATGCAGTTATCTTTCTATACATTTATTTTACATGTGTATTATTGCCATTTGATATATGGGAACTCACTGCAATAAATATTCCCCTTTACTTGACAAATGAGTGCTGAGTTCTGTTTATGTTGTTTTTTGGTATTCTAAAGGGTGTAGGGTCCAATTTTGAAGAGTTTTCATATTGTATCTTGGTGTTTTAAAGTCTTTCTCAGGTGTTCTGAAAAGAAAAGCAAGACAATGTTGGCATCACTTGCAGGATTTGAAGTGAAAGGGACAGAATGTTTGGCAGAAAAACAAAAATGGATAAAGCAGGTTGCCAGATACCAAATGAAATACCAGGATAAGAGTTAGTTCCATATAGTCAGCTTGTTCATAGTAGTCGCATTGGGCTGGGTTGAGTCAGATTTGGAGTGCGTGTATGCCTGATGCGCAGCCAGAACATGTATTAGGGAAAGAGTTTTGTACACTGGGTCAAAGAGGCCGGATCCTCCTAAATGCTTATCGGAAAATGTATGAAGATTTAATTAATTTAGGAAAGGAGTGTAAATCAATGGAAAAACAGCTAGTGGAAGCCAAGAATACTTCTGTATACTTCTTGTGATCACATTGTATTGCACTGTTTTGAAGTCTTGCTCAGGGGTTCTGAAAAGAAAAGCAAGACAGTGGTGCACTTTACTAGGAAATCATTAGTAAATTAAATATGCCAATGGGTATGAGCCAATGCAACCATGTTTTAGAGAGAGATCACATGCACTTTAGCACTGGTTAGCAAAGTGTTTGAGTCTGAAGGCCAACAAAAATACATTTAACAAAAAGTGGAGGGTAAAGGCAAAACATTTGAAGGTCACCCTGCAAAGAGGGCTATTTTCTATCACAATCTCCAGCTGCCTAAAGCCAGGGTAGACCAGTCAATACATTGATGGGCTTCCCTATTTAGAGTGATAGAACGGGGACAATAGCACTTTACTGCTTGGCCACTTGCCAGTTCTATGCCTCTCTAACTCAGTTGGTTCCCTCTGTCTACTCTTTGGAGCCATTGAACTGACCCGGGGAACCCTTCTTCTCACCGGTGAACCCCAACTGTGCAGCACCTCACCGTAACTTGCTGACAGGTGCATTCCAGTAGGCAGACAGTACTGCCATGGCCAACAAAGTGATGTGACCCTTTCCAAACCTTGGATTAGACTTCTGTCCCCAACCAAAGGAAATGTTTGTTCATAAGGACAACAACCAACAGTGGTCACTGACAGCTGTCAGTATCAGGAGCCAGGCCCTAACCCATCCACTGCCAGGTGGAGGCCCAATGCGTGCCATGGTCAGACCTTTCTTCTAGTCTTGGGGTTGGCATAGGAGTTTCCTATGGGGTCCAGAGGTTTCACAGAGTCGGGGGCAGTAGCCCTAGGTGCTCTGCACTCAACTGTCAATCTACCTCCCACCCGTTCAGGGGTGGTATCCTGAAACAGACACTTCAACGCAGTGTCTGTAACCTTAGGCTAAACATGTGTGTAACGGGGTGGGTGCGGAAACCCCGTTGGAATGGTGGAAACCTGACTCTGCTTACCCTCCTTCCCTCCAGTCGAACTGGGACACCCGTCCCCTGCTTGCAAACGACGAGGAAGGAGAAAGTGACAGCGCCTTTAACTGCAATACCCAAGCGAACGAGGCCACGCCCTCGCATGACGTCAGCGGTATCCGTGTGGACAAAGGTGCGGAAGCCCTGTATTGGGGGTGTGTCGACACCCCGGAAGAAGGAAGTGAGGACGAGGAGGTGAAGCGCGAGACTGACGGTGTGCAAGGAGACGGAAGCGGACCTGCCGAAGACGGAAGCGGAGCGCCAGGAGGCCAACGACCCGGTGAACCGCCGTGCCATACTCCCGAGGGAGAAGCATGGCTAGACAAGGTACGGCGGCGTTGGGCGGCTTGCGTTGGGCGTAAGGGGCATAGCGAGTGACAGGGTGTGTAGCTCTACTCCCGTTTTACCGTCCCACTTCTCCGACCTACCCCCCCTCCCTACTTTTCCTACCTTCCGTTCCTCACTCCCTGTAGAATCACTGAGCACTAGTGTTTAAAGACTGCACAGGTGACCCCTCACAACCACTTGGTTCCCTGGTGCAAAAACGTATCTGAGCATTGTTCTGACCGGCTTCCCTCTCTGTTGGCTTTTCTTTCCGGAGCTGACCTTACCTAAGCGTCCCAGGACGTCGCCACCTGAAGAGGAAAGCTGTCCCAAACCTACCCACAACGGAAGTCAAGACGGACCGAGCAGAGTTTGCCCGTGAACGTTTAACCTTACGCACCAGAAAGACCTTTATAAGAATAAAACCTTCTCTACGCAGAGTGTCCAGCCTATTCTTGAGCAAGCTGCTGGTAATATCGAGCACCCCCCCACCCCCACGCTACAATGTGCTTAGTGAGCCAGGACTTCCAGGGGAAAGCACCACCCTCTTAAGGGCAACACACTCGTCTGTGTCATGCAAAAAGCTGAATGGCGCAGGTCACCAGCCCTCTGTCCCTATGACAGTGCATGGAGGCCCCTCTGGCCAGAAGTGGCCTCACCGGGGTCAGTCCTGGAGTGTTGTGTTCTCTGAGCTGGCAACTCCCGACCCACCAGTCCTCCCACTGGGACTGCTTCCAGCTCCTGCCCATCCATCTGGGCCTTTGTGCCCTCTGCTGTGGAGTAGTCCCCCAGTAAACAGAACTGGTAGGGCACCTGTGGTGGCTGTCCTACCCAGCTCTCCAAACACTGTGGAGCTCCCATCAGTGGATGGTCTGGTGGTACAGACCAGGTCCCCATGCTTGTGCCACTTCTCGGAGCTGCTCAAGCTTTTGGGCTAGAAATAGGGGGCTCTGGGTCTATGTCCACCATAACCTTCCATCCTACGCTTAGAAGGGACCCCCTCCTCCTAACCATACTGGGACCTGTCTATATCACTGTGTACCTCCCTTTCACTCTGTTGAGGGGAATCTGAGCCACTCCCCAATGCCTTTCTAGACACTCTGGTACCCACCCAGAGATTTTCCCCCTCTGCATGCTCCGTAGGGGCAGTGAACTTGCAATCAAGCAAGTGTTGGCATAGCTCTGCAAAACAGTGACTGAACATGTGCTTGGTAGCAATCAAATTGTGCAGTCCCTCATAGCTGTTTAGCTGTTTAACTCACTACCTTTCACCCAACCATACATTACCTTGCAAAATTACCCCACAAAATCCCCCCAGGACTGTTTCTGACTGCCACTGAAACTAAATTTGCACTCTTCTGGGGTGAATCCATACTTGTTGACAAGGGTCTCCTTCATGGTGGGATACTTCAGCCTGTCCCAATTCTCTAGGGCTAGTGGCGTATCCCTACCATCACTAGGAATATGCCTCCAAAGGCCAGCTCCCCAATCCTCCTCAGAGATCCTGTGCAGTTCTAGAGTAACCTCATATGCTTCAAACTCCCTGTCTATGTCACTCCCCTCCTTGATGTCAGGCACCAAGTCCTTGGGTATGTGGACTCTTCCTTCAGCACTGGATGCTGTAGTTTTGTTGCCACTATTCTTGCTTACAGCTGATTGGCCTTCATGCCCGGCTCTTTAAGACTCACTTGCTAAGCTAACAGGATTTTCTTCTCCTCCATCTCAAGTTTGGCCATCTGCAGCCTAAACTCTCTATCAACTTCCCTGTCCACCAGCTCTATTGGGGACAGAGCCTGGGAGGCCACACTGCTTTCCACTCGGGGAGGGATCTCCAATTCACGAGGCAAGCCACCCTTTTCCCCTGTCTGCTGCATCACAGGACCTGCCTTCTGCTCCTCTCCTTGCTCCTCTTCATCATCCTTCTCATCCTGGTCTTCTGCTGCTGCAAGTGACAGGTGTACTTCCCTAAGACCGTCAGACCTTTCTGTAGCCCCAATTTGCTGGTGTGTTTCTTGGAGGAAGTCCCCATTCCTTTCTGAACTTTATGAGCTCAGCCACAGTGTAACTCTCCAGTGTGGTGAGGTCAAATTCCTTTCCTGAAGGTATGGTCACAGGCAGTCAGGTAGGATGAGAAGGTGAATTTGGAAAAACCAAAAAGGCCAGTTAAGAAGGACAGAAAAAGAAAGGAATTTGTCTTTCGGTATGAAATGGTAATGTACATAAATCACTGTATGGCACTACACAATAACAAGTTCTATGCTCACCGCTGATCACCAATCTTAGAAATTGGGTTGTTGGTTGACTGGGGTATGGGTCAGAGTCAAGCAGCAACCACAATCGTAGTCAGGGTAAGAAGCAGGCAAACACTAAGGGCCGGATGTAGGTCGGTCGGTAACGGCCAAAAATCGGTATTTTCGGCCGTTACCGACCGAGATTCACAAAATGGTATGTATGGCCACATATTTTACAGATTCGGTAAATTTACCGATCGGTAAATTTACCGAATCTGTAAAATACCGAATCGGTATTTTTACCGATTCGGTAACAATGAGATATAGGTGGGACTATTCTGAGTCCCACAAGCCTTACAGAATCGGTATTTTACCATGAAATCCAACTTCATGGTAAAATACCGATTCCGTTGTGCATGCACATGTGTGCATGCACACCTGTGCCATATGACAGGCAGACCTGCCCTTAGGGCAGGTATGCCTGCCACATGGCCCCCGAATCTTTTTTGGGGGTGCTAGAGGGTGTCAAAGTGACACCCCCTGCACCGTGTCAGAATCGGTATTTACCGATTCGGTAAATACCGACCGGTAATGCCCCATTCATTCCTATGGGCTTCAATAGGAATGAATGGGGCATTACCGGTCGGTATTTACAGAATCGGTAAATACAGATATTTACCGATTCGGTAAAAGGAACATCTGGATGTTCCTACATATCCACCCCTAAGATTTACCGATTTTTAATTACCGAATCGGTAGAATTCGGTAATTAAAATTCGGTAAATCTATTTTACCTACATCTGGGCCTAAATTACCTGTGTTCACCCTCTGGAACCTTAGCACAGAGCAGTAAGTCTTATCTTAGAGGCAATGGATAAAGTATTTGTGCAACACTACAAACAGTAAAACTGTGAAAAACCACACACAAATATTGCTGTGGTCCTTTTTTTGTTGTTACCCCTGTTCATTTTAAGGCCTTTAGACGGTGTCAAGATATGCATTTCCAACTGCCATTTTTGTATGAAAATTTGCGCATAGCATATAGTAGTGTGTGCAATAAAATATTAGTACTTTTTATAAGAATAAAATTGGCTACAAAGCAAAATATGAATTGTTGTTTGTTGCAGTGCAGAGTTCTGACTATCTAGCCCACCACATATTTTCTGAGTAAGTCTTAAATTACTCTGCCTGAGAGTCAAGTGCTAAAAAGGGGTACTAAGTTCTCAGTTGGGGGGGTCTGCAGTACAAGGGCCTCAGGACACCAGTGACAAAAGACTCCAGTTTTTACATTTGGGTCCCAGCACACTCATAGCTGCCTGGGAACCCTCTGACCATGAATCCTTACAGTTTTGATTTCTGGTTGCACAAATTAAAGTGTTGATCCATTTCTGTAAATCAGAATTTCCAACAATCTCTGTGAACTAAAATGTGCAAGTGTGAATCTGGTAAATCTAAGTTTACTACAAATTCACTTGGCTGAGCCAGAGGAATAATTCTCTGGAGATGGTCCATCCTGAAAAGAATTGTGGAAATCAATGAATTCACCCTCTTCGGATAGAGGATTAGACAAAAGTCTCCTGTAGGAAATGTGCCTTTTCTGCAAGGTCACCTCAGATCTTTTGCCTTTTTATCGTCCCTGTTTTTGCTGTTTTTTTATTCTTTGCACTTCTTCAAAACAGGAGTAAAAGTGTTGTGCTCTCCCTTTAGCATGGCTACATTGGCTTAACCCTGACCCACCTATTGACTTTCCTATAATTTCCCAGTACATGCCATAGGAAATATAATCAGAGCCTGGATCTTAAATGACACCTGTTGACTGCAGCAGCTGTGGTGTCGTCCACTGGGTTGGCATGTAAAACATGGTTTCAGGTCTACCATACATAGACTGACTACAGCAGCCTAAACATCTCTTGTCAAAGAAATCCTTTCTGACAGACAGAAACCCTGTTTTTAAATATCAATATGTTACCTCTAAGTACACCTAGTCCACACAATGCAAGGTGCCTGATGTTTAAAAGTGGAATATGTGTAAAATTAGTGTTGGCATGTTCCTCTCAAAAGCTATTTTCACTGCCAGGCGGTAGCTGGGTTCTAGGAAATGTCAAAATACAGATTAGGAAATATAGACTAATACCTTTGACAGGAAATGGCTAGAATAGTGAATTTAATTAAGTTCAGAAAAACTTTACTTGGTTTATATTTTTAAAACCATAAACAAAAATAACATAAAACATCAAAACAGCAAGTAGGAATAATTCTTAAATCAGATACACACCACATACGTGTCAGACAGATTTTTCTAATCCTCACAGCACTATTCCAAAACTTAAAGAAGCAAAACAGATTGGTAAAGACTGGAGAGATTGGAGATATATAAGGGCTGGTCTACGTTGTTTAAATCTTCTTACAAATTGTTTTTAAAAATGCGCTTTATGAAATGTATAAATTTAACACAAAAAAAGACTAAATGGAAAGTGCTTTATGCAGAAACTGCATCACATGGGCAGGCTCTATCCCCTTTAAACCTGTTCTCTGGAGTCGTGTGTGCCACCATGAAATGGATTTTACCAAAGCCTAAAACAGGTGAACACATAAATGATGATGATTTAAAACATGCTAGAAAACAACAGAAGAGTGAGGATTGTAGCAGGGTATACGTCCTCTTCCCGGAAACAATTATGCTATAAACAACGAGGGTGAATCCGAAAATAAGTGTTGCCACTTAAATCGACTCAATATGATGTTGCAGAGTACTGACATCCAGTGTGTTTCTAAGAAGACCCCTCACCCACCAACCTGGTTGGTGGCATGCTTCATCATTGGGGTCCTAGCTGGGCTGTCGAGTACAACCTAGCTGTGCTTCAATGCCTGACTACAGCGGAGCAGGGTTTTTTGTGTGCAGTGAGGTAAGCGCTAGGTAGTGCAGATTAAAAATGTCTCAAAAAAATGGCCAATTGAAAAAACGTTATTTGAAGAGGCTTAGGACAAGATAAAAATGTTACTTCAAGATCCCTTATGTGTGGGTCAACATGGTTCAGCCTTTTATGGTAGTCATAAGGCTTTCTTCAGGACTACTATGTGAGGTGTGGGTGAATAGGCTACAAAAGTGGAAGTAGCCACATGAGTGATATAACACCACACACTCTAAGGTGTGCTGTGGAAAAAAGATTTTGTTGGAGAACCGTACTTACGGACCCACTTGAAGGTTGGTAATTTTAGCCAACTTAAAAGGATCTGATGGATCCTGCAAGGGAGAGTCTCCTCTAGTCAGACATTCATCAAGGAAAAGCTCCCGCGTATCAAATCTATTTGGTGCTTTTCAGGATCTGGCTGGTGTTTAAAACATACGTAAGATAAAACTGCAGACCTTGATAAGAAGGGACTACTGCATAAGGTGCCACTGAGCTTTTGGCCATTTCTTGGTGCTTTCTAGTCTCACCTGTGAATCCTTTTTATTTTTGCTTCAGTTGTAGTTTTGTTAATTTTGTGCAGCAGTAAGAATGCTATCTTCTGTATTACCCAGACTTAATCATAGAATATGGAGGCTAGTTTTAACAAACTCCAGCTAGGCAAACCTGTAGGAAAAATTAAAAGAAAGATACTCAACAAGCAGGGCCCTATTTATAGTGCATTCAGGTTTTGACCAAATGGAGCATCAAAGATGCATGGGTCTTGACCTGATAATAACCTCAATATACTGAAGATCCAATTCATTATTGCAAATAAATGCTGGGGTAGCTTTGTGAATAGTCAATAATCTTCTACGTATTAAACTCTTAGCTTGCTGCAAAGCTCTACAATAAGTGGAACCTCACCTACTGGAGCATAGGTAGCAGCTGAAATGCTCTTACATGTATATATTGTGAGCATCTCTCTAACTGGACTGGACCCTAATTTGTAAGCAAACTGGAAGCAGAATGTAGCCGTCTTTTTCATCTGCTAGATCTTAAGACAGATCTGAGGTGCCCAGTACCCATAGTCAACACAAGGAGATGGACGGAGTGCTGAAACTTTTCAGACACTCACCCACAGTCGCAGATCTGGGTTTAATCCATCATCGTTCTTTAGCTCACTTCACCACCCCAGTTCAGATCAGCTACAAGCAAATCAACCTTGACCATTTTCCCTCATGGGAACAGTCCAGCCTGAACTGGAACGGAAACAAGGATCCAGTGAGCAGTTTCAGGGTTTAACCCCTCATCAGCCAGACTAGTTGTAATCCAGTGGCAAAGTGAGCAAGAGACCCACGTCTGGGCATACCCTGCTAACTTAGAGCGAACCAAGCAAACACAAGGAGATGATGGACGGAGCCCTGAAACTTTTAGAAAGTAGGCATGTTTTTTATGTTTAACCACTCTGTGTGCCTCTGCCTGTTTGTGGATTGACTGGCTTTGGAGTGACAGGGGCTAGGGACCTGCATTTACTCTAGTCTGCCACTGGGGGGGTTGAGGTGTGCCTGGCCCTTCCTGGATGACTCAGAGCTGAACTGAATAGACCTTAGCTGCATTTAGAGTAGTGGGAGGAGTTCCTAGCACTTGAAGAGGGCCTGTCTCCCTTGCACAATGCTGTTTCCACCCCCTGTGGTCATACTGCACCGGTGAGAATAGAACTGGTTTAGATTGGGATCAGAGACCCTTGCACCAAGAAGAACAAATGTAAAATGGGGTATAAGTAGTGGACCTTAAACACCAGACCTTAGGTCACTTCTGGACTCAAGAGAAGCCTTTGCCAAGAAGGCAAGCTGGAGTGCTGTTAGGAGGAGTACTGCCTGGGTGCTGTGTGGGGGTGGCCTGCAGTTGCTGCTTTTGCCATGAAAAGGACAGACTGGAAATTTGCTGAGAAATCTGCTTGTTCAAGACTCTCCAAGGGCTTGTGTGTGCTGGCCTCTTGGTCTGATGTCTCAGGGGTGCAGAAACTCCACCCCCAGCTCCCCTGAACTCTATTGCAGAGAGTTCTGACCTGCCAGGAGGTGCCTGTTCATGTTTTGGGCCTCTGAAGGTTGTTCCTGCTGCAGGGAGCAAGAAGATACCTAAAAGAAGCAAGAAAAACAATCTCCGACACTGTAAGCAACTCCGCTGTGATGCTGCAACCTGCATAGAGGCCAGGGGCACCGCTCATGAAGTGCATGACACACCGCCCTCCCTACAACGCAGCTCCGATGTCCTTCGATGCCTGCAGACGCCTGCAGTTATCGGCCATCCCGACACCAGCGTTTTCACCAACTTAGTCACCACCAGTGTCAGCATCCAGTTATCGCAGTGCCGATAACCGCTAAGAGTGACTCCACAGACTCGCCGACTTGGCACCACCTCACCAGAACCGATGCCTCACCGAAGAGGCAGTTGAATTTCCCGGTCCCGGATTCGACAAGTCCCCTCCCCGCGGACACAATGCTTCGCCTTCCGCATGGCAGCTAGGGAGCCGGCCTCGACCTCGGCACAATGCTTCACCTCCACAACACTGTGCATCGTCATAGATTTTGTTTTCCAAGATACTGTTTGTTTGGGGGTCTGTGTGAATCTATGCCCGACGCCGTGCACCTCGCAGTCAGCGCCGTCCTTTGGATTTACTACTGTTACAACATCATACTAGCCCCAGGTGGATCTATTTGTTTTGTACTAGTTTTATTTTTGAAATAACTGTTTTAAGTGCTTTTTTACTACATGTATGTTGGATTTTAGTCATTTTGGTTTTGTTGAGTTTAGATAAAGATATCTTATTTTTCTGAACTGGTGTGGTGTCCATTTGTGGTGTTTTCACTTTGTTACTGTGTGCCTTGAGTACAAATACTTCACACATTGCCTTTGTGATAAGCCTGTCTGCTAGTGCAAAGCTACCAAAGGGGTGTGTATATCCCCTTTACCCTGACTAGAAGCAAGGGTCCCTACTTGGACAAAGGTGCATACCTCTGCCAACTAGAGACCCCTAGTTCTAAGAGGTGCCCACTTAATTCATATTCTTCCACAATTGGACATGGTTGACACAGTGAAATGTGCTGCTAGGATCCATAAAAAGCACAAAAAACCTTTCTTGGCTTTAGTGTATTTTCCCACTAGAAATTCCAGATTGAGGCTTTGTTCTAGGGTACCTATGCCCTTTTTAAATCCATCCTGTAGATCATAGAAAATAGAATCTTCTGTGGCCCACGTTTCCAATCTCTACACGAGCACTCTGTCCAAGACTTTTAAAGGGATTGGACGTTAACACTGGGGGTAAGACCTATCCCCCTTCTTGAATATTGGAATAATTATTGTCTTTGACCAAGTAGAAGGAAGCCCACTCTAACTAACTGCACAGATCATTAGGAGCCCAAAAGGTAATATTAACTTTAAACCAGTTGATTGGAACCCTATAAGATCCCAGGGCTTTGCCGATTACCTTTGTTTAGTGCCAGTTGAATTTCAATAATGGTAAAGTTTAAATCAAAACTAGGTGGTGTCAAATTATTTTGAGATTTTATAGTGGTTCTAGCATCTGTATCCTCAGTGAAGATGTTATGATATTGGGCTATCCACTTGTCTTCGGGGACCCCTGATCTACTGAGGGATATGTTTCTTCTCTTAAGTATTGAGACTGAGTTACAGGTAGACCAAAACAGGCCAGGTTCTTTTGATTCACTAGCTCTGACCAAATTATTCCAGGCCTCACCACAAATTTTGGATTCACGTTTATTGAGGACTTGTTTATATTGAGATCTACCAAAAGCTATTACAGTGGGATTGCTAGGATAATTTTTTAACGCCTTTTTTAGATTTGTGTGCACTTAGCTATGTGTCCGATTGAACCACCCCTTCACATGAACTTTCCTGCAGTGACTGTTTTAAGTCAGTTTCAGATCAATAGCAGTACAAAAAGCTTCAAAGAAGATGATTACCTCTCTTTGGCTGCAATCAGTCATCAAACAAATATAAAAATTATCCTTATTCTGGCAAATTATGTCAGGGAGATATTTATTAGGATCGATCCCAGACCATTTAATTCGAACAACATCTGATCTGGCTGTACACTTACTATATGCTATTATCGCAATGGCCATGACAGGGATCCGCAAATTAAGTCCCATTTTAACCACATTGTGGTCACTTAAGTATGTTGGAATATTTTCAAACCCTCTTGTGAGGGTAACTAAATTACTTTAGATTAATATATGGTTAATGAAACTAATGCACATCTGCATGTAAACGTAGGAAGGGCAACCTAAGGTTTTGAACAAGAGTCACTGACAAGCCTAAAATTAAATAAAATAAATAAAATATTCAAGGCATCACCAGAAGATGAATGTAAAAAGTGTGCAAGTGAAAGGCTATTTTTCATATTTATCAAAAGTCCAGTTCATTGGTGAAATGAGATTTTTAAGAAATATTTCCGAAAAGTAACTTCTAGAAAGTTACCTTATTTCTACCCGACGCTCCTGGAGCCTAATCTGCATTAGCTTTCCAGCAGATGCCTAGCCAGTACTTGACCTTAATGAGGTATGAAAACTGCTAACAGAACAGAAACAATGGCCTGGGTGTGGGAGGTTTTTTTCTTTCCCCCTGCAGAAAGACCCGTTAGAGTAAAACCAGGAACTTCATTGCCTTATTAAAGGGACTGTTCTTTCACAAGTAAATGTAAGTTTATATATCCAATAATGGGCAAAGATCTTTGTCGCCCGGCACCGTCTCAGCTCACTAGACTGGTGCCAGGCCTAGTCGATAAATTAAAAGACAAAAAAAGGTTTTGTGGGGAGCTAATATCATAACAATAATACAACAAATTAGTAGTAGAACTAAGCCCGGGTGGGTGACTGTGCTCTGCCAGCATAGTTTACATAGTTTTACCTACTCCGGGTTCTGTTGCGAATGCAGAGTTTAGGCAAAACTACGACTCCATGGCGGAGTGTATCTAGCCAGCCCCTCCACTCCCCCAAAGTAATTATAAAGTAAATAGAAAGGTTCTTACCTGCCGTGGCTGCCTCCTCCTTGCCATGGCTGCTCTCCTTCCTCCTCCTCGCCGTCCTTCTTCACTGATAAGCCCTATGTTTTATGCCTAGTGAGTATACATGCGCATGCGCAAGACATACGACATAGGGGTTATCTAAGAAAAAGGTCGGTAAGGAAGGAGAGCGGCCATCCGCAGGTAAGTACCTTTTTAATTACTTTGGGAGGGGGAGGACGCGTAGAGGAGTGGAGCAAAGTTCCACAGAGTTTTTGTCTAACTCCGTGGAACTTCGCATAGAGGCACTATGCCTGCTCTGCCCAGGGTTAAGTGGAACATCCAATTATTAAATTCATATTCAAATGCATTCATAATGCATTGTCCTAAAGAATGACAAGACACCTTGTTCAGAAAATGTAATTCCATATCATTACAAATTGTCTCCACACATATGTCTACCGTTGACTTATTCCTAATAAATGATATTTTCGGCCTTAACGTGTTTCGCTGCCATACATGCCACTACTTCCGGGCTGAAGTAGCAAAAATTAAAAAAAATAAACATTCTTGTATTATAATATATATACATACATATACACACGGTGTTCATATTCAGTGATATCACATACAAATTCAATTTTCAAAGAAAAACAAGTCTTCATCTTGTCAGACCATCTTCAGTTCCATGTTTGTGTTCTCATCAAATTTTTCACAAACGCACTTCAAACATAATAATTTTCAACTATTTACTTATTTGTACCATAAGCAAAATGAATTACTAATATTTATGCTCAGTGCTTAACAACAGCCGCGAGTGCATTCACCATATTATATTGAGCTGATAATATATCTTGTCTTATGAAATGCTACTATCATTTGGATTTAGACTTCTTTTTTACACTTTTGTGTCATTTCAAAATATTTCTTAAAAGAAAAGTTTCTAAATAAAAAATTAGAAAGAAAGGAAAAAAGATAGAAAATTGAAAATCAACATCTAACCCCGTCTCAATTACATCCAGTATTTCTACATTAATTTGCACCAATTTACTTCTGTAGTATGCGCTTGTTCCGAAATTAGTGTCCTATTGAGGCTGATTCTATTCTGAGCAAGAAAAATCAACATAAAGATCAAAAGGTATATATACTGCTAGTTTATCCAAATTACATTAAAATAATAATATCCTACAAAAACATCTTGTTTCATTTCACCCACTTCTTGGAAGATGGCACTAAAATTAAACCCAACATTACATACTTCGTATCGGGCTCAATCTAATAGGGTGCAATCTCTCAAAAAAGGAACCTTGACTTCTGACATATTTAAATATTATATGAAACAACAAGAGAGTAAGGGTATAATTAAGACCACTCTTTTACCCCTTCCGAAATGTACAATAATCAACAGAAGAGTGTCAAAGTAAGTTGAATAAAAAGAACAGGGCTTAGAACCAATTGGTGTCTATAGACAGAAAGGAGATTACCACCGTCTAGAGAAACAGGAATTTAGTAAAGGAGTTAGGTGCATGTGCTCAGTGAAGAAAAAGAACCCTCAGGCACCGCCTGTGAAGGTCGGTAGCCAATTGTCTTCATTGGGTTCACAAAGGTTGAAAAAATGAAGTGACCCAATGAAGACAATTGGCTACCGACCTTCACAGGCGGTGCCTGAGGGTTCTTTTTCTTCACTGAGCACATGCACCTAACTCCTTTACTAAATTCCTGTTTCTCTAGACGGTGGTAATCTCCTTTCTGTCTATAGACACCAATTGGTTCTAAGCCCTGTTCTATTTATTCAACTTACTTTGACACTCTTCTGTTGATTATTGTATATTTAAATATTAGCCTGATAAGTCATTTACTGAATCCTTAAGTATGAGCTGAGACCAGAAATTCTAAGTTCATGTGATTTATTTCACATCACTTGTGACTTATTTCATACACATTATACAACAACAATCATTAATGTCATAAGGTAGATAACACATTATTCAGTATACAACGCTTATGAAAATATGACACAGTTCGACATTACAAGTGAAAAACATAAATAATAAACGTGTGAAAAAGCTTGTGAAAGAACGTGAAAAATCCTAAGCGCCAATCCAATCAAAAGTGTCCTACAAGTATCCTAAAAGTAACCAGTCCATATTTGACACATAAAACACAGGCGGACCATATGACAGTTCCAGTTGTCCTGCCTGTGTATGGGGCAAAGAACTACGCAATTAACACAAGGGTTGTCTGTCCATTGGGAAAGAATTCTCTTCTAACCAATTCCCATTCACCAACCCCAAGGATCATTCGCCTTTGCCCAGATGTCAACTGATTAATTGCAGCGCTGGCTTCGCCAATCAGCTCTTAAGTGACTGATTTAGAATTTTAGGCTATATCCATGAACAGGAATGGATTAGAAAAATCTGCCCAGTTTAAAACTAAGATTCACTGTATTTGACAATTATATCTTAGTATGCACACTATCAAAACTGTGTTTCAAATATTTTAGAATTGCAAATATGAACTCATCTAGTTGTACTAAAATGTAAATATAAAAATTAACAGGATGAAATTAAAATGTAATAAATAATCATATGAACCTGAGATTCAAACCACCTAGGTGCTGGATTTCCTTACCTAGTACCTAGAACCATTGTGCTAACCCTGTCTGGGTCGTCTGGGTGGAAAAGTGTTCAGACCCTGCAGTCCCATATTCCATAATCTGCTTCATATCAAAATCAAAATCAAGAATTACCTCCTAAACAAATTTCTTTCAAAAACTTGAACTACATCAAAAAAATTAAAAAAAATTAAAAGAACCACCCAGTTGCAGTATTTCAATAGCATCTTAATATAAAAACTATTTTGATTTAAAGCTCTGCTTCTTTTGATCAACCATGTACTACATTTGAAATATATTTACATAGGTAGCATTATTTAAAAAAATAAATGAATACTAAAATTTGAGTTAAACTATGATGAATATGCTAATCCCGAATTCAAATCACCTGTCTTGCGGTTTCCCAACCGCTGGCCAAAACAATTGTGTTAACCTTGTCACAGTTGTCTTTAGGAAAATAATTTTCTAAACTAGAATAATCCTCGTTTCAAGATTTATATAATATATCTTTACATATTAACTGCAGCTTCCCAATAATGATTACGTCAAAATCTCAAACAAGAAAAAACCCAGGTTGGAACACCTCCTATCAACTAGATTCTTAATTCTTGGTCATTAAACCATCATGCCTGAGATTTAGTAAAGACACCATTCAAAAAACATGTTTCATTTCTACTGAGCATTGTAAGTAAAGCCTCTGCTATATCAAAAAAATGACACAAGTTTCCAAATGTATTCCTCATAGAGCCTGGTAAAAAAGGCAGATTGAAAGAAAGGAGAAATAACGGAAAATAAAAGGAAAAATAGAATAAAAGAAAAAAGTAAAAGAGAGAAAGAGAAAAAAGGAAAATTCAAGAGCGAAATTTAGAACGAAAGAAACTGAAAAAAGAGATTCTGAACTCGGATATGCAAAAATGGATAAGGTAGTTTTCTATGCCCTATTCCAATGTGTAATAAACAATTTCCTATCTACATTTTAGACCAAAATCAATAGTACACGTTATTAGACACAGATTTGAAAAAGGGAAGGGAGTCTATTTCTATGCACTATTCTAAAGTACAATGTAAACTTCTCTGTCCAAATTGAGAGCAAAGTCAGCAGTACATAGTGTCTCAATCCTCCAGGTTTCTTTTAAATGTGAACATTGTGTTCTATCACCATCTCTGTGGTGCATTCCAATATGATCAATACCAAAAACTGCAATTCTGGAGATCTCACTCTCATTACGAATTTCCTTATGATGCTTCCCAAGAGGAGAGCATTAATGTTTTATTTGATCCTTTCTTTTAATGGTCGAATGGTTGAACCCACATACATATTGTTTGTTACATGAACAGATAATCTGATAAACACAAAACCTTGCATCACAATCGATAAAAGTTCTAATGCTGAAATTCTTGATTTTGTAAAATTTGCAAACTCTCTTGTTTTAAATATTACAAACTTACAACACACACATCCCTGACATCGGTACCACCCTTCCTGGTTTTCTTTAATCCAAGAGCCCAATTTTTGGGAGACAAATTTGCGTGTATCGCTGTAACTCAAAACATTTTTTTAAAGTGTCTCTTGTTTCCTAAAAGTAGTCAGGAGATGTATACTTATGAGATAGTTTAAGTCTTTTATCTGATTTCAGTACATCCCAATGCTTCCTCAGCAAATTGTATATCTTGCCATTCTCTGCACAAAAGTTTGTAATAAATATTATATGTTGTTGATTAGCTAGTTGTTTTTTCTTACCAGATTTTTAGAGTAACACAACGCAAGGGATATTATGTGCTTTTTTGACCAATAGTGTCAAGGTATTGAAAGGGTAGCCTCTTACTAACAATCTTTGTCAGCCTGTTTTTCCTGATTTTGTCTTATAAATGTGAGTTGAGACCTGGAGAAGGCAACATTGTGTCCCCTTCAGCTAGGCTGACACCAATCCCACTGGTAGGGGAGCTACCCCAAGAATTGGCATTGATTGTACACAGTGATGGAGCAGGATTACAGCTTTGGTTATTTCAAAACACCATACTCACCTGGGCCAATAAAACATTCATACGAGAAGCTGGCAATCATCCGCTGGCGATCAGGACTGAGGTTACTTTATAGTATAATTTACCTGTACATCAATTCTTACAAAACCTTAACACCTTAGCTCTTATGTCCTCTGGTCGATAGACCAGGTTGTTATCATAATAGGCATAAATTATATTTACCTTTATTTCTTTGAATGACCCCAGATAATTACGAAAGCAATAGTAGCGAATTCCTTTAACTTCATAACTAAATGTTTAGACCCTTCATCTTCACATCAGGAGGTTGTAAGTAGCTTCTTGGAAATTACTAAGGAGATAAAAAAAATACTAGCTGTTCAACAAAAAAAACAACAAAGGTAGGAGAAAAGGTTGGTTTAATAACATCCTTAAAACCTGTACAAAGGCATATCGCGAGCTAAAAACCCGCTCTACACGCAGAGGTGAGGCACAAAAGCAGCATTGTACAGCTAAGACGTGCATACAATCAGGCTATAAAGCTAAGAAAAGTGGAGTCGAAAAAGGAACTCTGGGAAGAACTTCATAATAGCTGTAGAAACAAAGACAGTGTTGCCTTCTGGAGAGTTCTTAAAACCCCATTTTTTTCTGAAGGGGGGCAAGGGCCGACAATTGAAATCGCAGTGGATGAAAATCACTGGATAGAACCTTTTTTCCAAATTTTTAGCTTAAATATCTATGTAAATCTGGTGATAAGTGATAACTCTGTGATAAGCAGCCTTTCTGATCCGGTATCCTTCCCTATAGATTTTGATATCAACTTATCGGATGTTGAACATGCTCTAAAGGCTAGTAAAGGAGGAAAGGCTCCAGGCCCTGATGGGCTACCATTGGATCTTTTTAAATCCAATATGGAGTTATGGTCACCAATACTGACAAGAGTTTTACAAGCTAATTGTTCAGTAGGGCTTATTGATTAATGGTCAAACTCCATCCTGGCTCCAATCTTCAAGAAAGGAGATCGACAGAATCCGGCCTGTTATCGCCCTATATCCTTATTGGATTCTTTGGGCTAGGTGGCGGGACATATTGTTCTTGAACACCTACAGCAATGGGCGGAGGATAGTAAAGTACTGTCTGATCTCCAATTTGGGTTCAGGGAGGGTCTAGGTACCATGGAGCAAGGCCTCAATCTGTCACTTCAAATCGAAAAATATGTGAAAGCGAATGGGGGCAGGCTATATAGGACCTATGTAGATCTGACTGCCGCCTTCGATTGTGTTAGTCATGTCAAACTTTGGAGTATCCTGATAGAAATGGCTGTGGATATCTCTATAGTTAACTTTCTCAGAGATTCTTATACAAATGCAACAGCTAGGGTGCAGTTTGGTGTAGGTGGGGAGCTCACGGCACCATTCAAAGTAGAGAGGGGGGTTAGGCAGGATTGTGTCCTGGCTCCCTTCCTCTTTACACTTTACACCAATGGCCTTGAACAAGCCATGTTGAAGGGGAGTCAGGACCTGCTGCGGCTGCAGAAGCGCCCAATACCCAACCTACTCTACGCGGACGTTGATGTGATTTTACCATGTACTCCCCTAGAACTTCAACGCGCCCTCACTAGGTACAATATATTTATGATAAATGTAGATTTAAAAATTAACATACAAAAGACATTTGTATTAATCTGGGGGTTGGGCTAAGAAAGCAGAAAGATATCTTTATAGATAACGTGAAATTAAAATCAACCAATGCATACCCAAACTCCTCTTTATGAGAGCGACCACGTCGTTGGTTAACTTTGCACAGAGGCTAGGCAAGAGGCCCCCGGTAGAAATGCTCCAAATATACCAAGCCAAATGCATTAGTACAGCAACATGTGGGGCTGAAATCAGGGGGTTCTGTGGGGTGGATGCCATACATAAAGTGGAAAATGCTTTTTTGAGGTACCTGCTGGCTGTTTCCCGAGGCACTTCAATGCATAATTGCCATGTGGAACTGGGTATACCCTATATTACTGACACAATAAAAGCACAACCAGTCCTGCTATGGCATCGCATCTGGTCATCCCCAAAAACAGCATTTAATTGGGGGATTCTGAAGGATAGCCTCACCCTTGATAATGCTGATAATATTGGGTGGCTCATGTACGTGAAACAGTTTCTATCTGACCTGGGTCTTTTAACATACTACCACAACCCAGTGTCGATAGCTCAGATTCCAAGGAAAACATTTAAAAAACGATGCATGGGCCATCTGGAGGGGCTTAGATTACTTACGGAAGTAAATAAGCGTTTGGTTCAGCATAACCTACTGATTCAAACCACTCTAAAGATCCAGCCCTACCTTACCTACACTTTGAATGGCTATGAGAGGTTTGTTCTGATTCGGTTTAGGCTGAACACATTCCATCATCTTATAACCTTCCCCAAAATGAATGACTGGACAAATGTTCTATCATACTGCCCCTGTGATGATGTATCGGTGCAGTCGACAATGCATGTGGTAAAACCAATCCTAAACATTTTTGGTCTGAGAACTTGCCGTCCAGCCTTTATTGCCTTGCAATGTTTGGATACCGAGTGTTTTGCGAACAATATTGCACAATTTCTGAAAATCTGCATTAGGCATAGGAAAAATCTAGAATAGAAATTTACACTGTACATCATGAATGCAACTAAGATTCTTCTTATATTTGCCTGAATTAGTTGCCACATGCTTTTAATTACTGATTCTCGAATTCTGTTTTTATCTTCTTAATGGTACAATGTACTTCAATTCCTGAATACATAGATATTTTAAATTATTTATTGTAAATAACGAATGAAATGTAAATTTGAAACGTAATTAGTATTTTTATTGTACTTTTATGGTTTTTTCTATATTTCATGAAAACCAAATAAAAGAATTGAATTGAATGACCACAGAAACTTTATCTATGCAAATATTTTGTGAGTCAAATACCAATACAAGTTAAATACCAACTTATCGAGGAGAAAATAATGATCAAAGCAAAACATATGACTTAGTAAAAAATCATGACGTTGGTACCTGGGAAGGGTGGAAAAAGGAAACGGTACAAGGACATACCATCCAGATTTATATTTACTTAGAATGGTGTGACATCCAACCCCTGGCCATGGAGCTGGAAAAGGGACTTCGAGTAGTCAGGAGCCAACAGGTCAGGACAGATTCAGGACAGGACAGATAACCTCTTCTAGGTGCAACGCCAGCGTTACATCCCTCTCTGGTGCTACTCTCCTCAATTCTTCCCCCTTCTGGATGGACAGGCTCTTCTCCCTCAGCAATCTCTCCGACTCTTCTGTCTCCGTCTCTCCTTTCTCGATTCTTCTGTCAGAGTGCTCGAGCAGCGTCTCTGAACTCCATGGACTCCACCGTCTTCCACCGCAATGATGGGTCGGTGACAGGTCCTTGACAAGTATGACAACTAACTAACTGAGCCTACCTTGGATATACTATTCTCAGTGTATGTACCACCCCCCAATGTTTCAATATTCGTGTATTCCCCTACTTGTGATTTGACAATGGGTTGGGGAGAGGTCATCACACCATACTAAAGTAATGTCATTTTGTAAGGTTCATTGTTCTATGTCTCCTCACCTTACTTTTTTTCCCATGCTTTACTTCCCAAAACCACACAGAATCAATTTCATCAACAATAGATTCAGCATTTTTCAACTTCTTCTTCCCCTCTTCGGGTCAAGGGGTGCTCTTCCCAAGCACTTTTCTGATTCAAGTGTCCTTGGCTGGGTTTCAATGTCACAGTGTGGAGTTTGACAGAATCAAGTATGCTTGCGCATAGCCAGACAAGATGGAGAGTTTCAGTCACCCTCCAGGCCCAAATACGAACTAATAACAAAGTGAAAGAAAGACATATTAGAATCCGAAAATAAATGTATGCACTGTATACCAATTATTCCTATGTTTTTTGAACTATTGCATTAACAGTTAGTAAGACATGAGAGGTTTAGTTTAAGCATAGCCATGTGCATTAACATGTGAGGTTCAAAGCTGCCATCTTTAATACTAATGCGCAGCTGCAAAGATTTCCCACCAAAAAAGCGAAAGACGTCATACTAGTAGATGCAGTAGACGCATGCGCAGGAGATTCCTGCGTTTTCAGCAGCCATAATAGACCACTTGAATTACTTGTTAGTAAAGCACTTAGGAAAGCTTCTCCTAGATTAAATAAATGTAGTGTAGTGCAATTATTAGTATTCACAAAACATATTGGTTACATTATTACATGTTATTCAAGAGGATTAAATCAGAGCAAGTTTGTTTATGTACGAAACCTTGCTCCAACACAGGGCAAGGGACTGCTCATCTCCCTTGTTACACCTCTGGGTGGAAACAAAAGTTCTGAACAAGGGAGATAGGGTTTCCCTATCTTGGATTTTAGGGGTGACTGGCACTGTGAAATTTTTCGCAGTATGGAAACAGATTGTGCAACAAAAGTGTGAATGGTTGCCCATGGAAACATTTACGTCATTGTTTGGGAGTGTTCAAGGTCACCACTACCCACTGGTTAGGCCAATCATAAATGGGCCCCCCCAAGAAACCCTTCTCAGAACACATTCTGGACCTGCAGAGAGCCCTGTGCAGGAATGGCATGTGCCTGTTGTCTGTAACCTGCAGAGGGCCCTGAAGGTCTGTACCTACTTCCTGTTATATCCAGAACAGAGAAGTGGACTCCATGGGTCAGTTTGCTGACCTACGGTGTGCCTACAGGGACACAACACGCTGAAAAAACACTTTTTCCTGAAGTGACCAGTTGACCAGTACCAACCAGTCTGAATCTTGCTGAGGTCATCTCATGGAGTACGTCCTGGCCCCAAAGTGCTGTCCCTGAGGTCCTGAAAGCCTTAGAGGTGCTCCAGAAACCCTGAAAAGTTGGGACTTAAAACAGTTTTGGACTTCCAAAACTTTCAGTGCCATCATAGGGATCTCGCGGCCAAGGTGTCTAATTTCAATGCATCTTTCTGGGATACAGTTTTGGGCTTACCTCGCTGGATGGTTTTGAGCTCTAAAAAATAAAGACTAGCAAAAAGGTAAAATCTTTGATCGGGCTGAACCAGCTGCAGTCAGCCTGAAATACTGCCTAGGTTTCAGTCCACCACTTCCAGCAACTATTATTGCTGCTCAGTGTTTTTTGGTGCTATTTTTACTTTAAAAGATGTCTTTGATTTCTTGAATTGGATTTTGTCATTTTGGGGACATTTTGTATATTCAAATTTTCTCTATTTTTCTAATTGGTTTGGGGATTTTTATTGTTTGGTGTTTTTACTTCATTATTGTTTTGGTACTGTTTACTTTACAAATTGCCTAAAGTTAAGCCTGTCTGCTTTTTCTTTTCTTTTTCAGAGTTTTATATAGCGCAAACTAGACCCGAGTTATCGGGTATCAGAGCGCTTTACATGAGCACCAGTTTCATTAAAAATTGACACATACATTTTTTTGTGAGGAACGGGGAGAATAAGGGATTTGCCCAGAATCACAGGATGTTGAGCGACGTTGCCGAGACTCGAATCCAGTTCCCCAGCCGAGGTCGACCGTTCTAGCCTTAAGGCTACATCCTCTCCTCTGTGCCACAGCTACCAGGTGGTTGAGCCAAGGTTGATTTAATGATGTTAGGGTTGAACCAGACAGGTGAGTATTATTATTCTTCATGTAGGAAATTGCCCACACCACATAAAGTTCCACTTTCTCACATTTGAGAATTGGACTACAGGAAAAAGGATGCAGTATAATCCCTCCTTTAATTCATTGGACAAAACCAGCTCAACTTTTTTAGATGTTTATTAAGACATTGATTCCTGAAAACAAAGCATCTGCCCACACTGTGCATCTAGAATCAGGATTAGAGATGAACACCAAATTGCATAGATCACTGACAGAATATCGAAAACACAAATACCATTTGGACAGAATATGGTGTCAAAAATGTCAAGGACCAAAATATCAAGAAGGTAAGTGCAAATTAAGTATATATTTACTATTCATAGTGGTAAAACAAGTCCCATGTGGGCTAGATACTCACTTCTCCCTGTGGATCCTCTGCTGTGCTTGTGCCTGCCCACAAACCGGGATAGAAAGCTAATTGTTGATTCGAGCCATACTATGCCACTTTGAGCCACATCTTAGACCTGGTTGTCCTCAACAATTTGGAACCTATTGCCTCTTGAATCTCTCCAACAAATGGAAACCCACAGGATGTACTAGTCTTCACATCAGCCCCAATGAATCTGGCTTCCATGAAGCAGTTGCACTTTCTCCACAGATCTGCCTCTACTTGTGAAATAATCGCCTCTGTCCTCTTTGTCTAGTTCTTCAGCTACAGCCTGAAACATTCTCTCTTGGAATGTTGCTAGCCTCAATTCCAAGTTGGCATACCTGGACTGGGGGACATTTATTGACTCCTATAACATTTGAATTATGCAGGAAAACTTGTATGTTGAGCCAGTACACAGGTCCGGATTTGCTACTTTTGTTTGTCCAGCTACTTTCTGTGGAAGGGGCCAGCCAGCAGGTTGCTAAATTAAGTGGATTACAAATTCATTAGCCCTTATTATTAGGGGGTGCATCTGGGTTGTGTCTTGCTGGCGGTGGGTCCTTATGTTGTTTTTAATATTTACAACAGGCCGGGGTGGCAACATATCACCCAGCACCCTGCATGCCTTAAAAAATGCTATAGATTTCTCTCCCACAACTTGATAAGGTAATTTCCGCTGGCAATTTTAATGTCATCTGTGAACCCTTAGGCTTTGTGCCTTTTAATCTAACAGAAGAAAAAGATGCTGCTTGTGGTGTTTCAAAGGTAGATCTGGCCACTGTAAAGAGATGATACTTGGTCGCAAACCAGCTGTTGAGTTTATCCTTTCATTTTGGCCTTAGGGCCTGTAATGGTAGATCTACCTCGGATCATAGGGGTGTCCACACATTCAAGCACTTGTCACAAAAGAGCTGCATTGATTATATTTTTCTTTCATTGCAGCTGGGGCTCTCCTTCCCAGACCTTGTGGTCGTAGAGCGCTGCGATAGTGATCACAATGCACTCCATTTGCTCTTTAGAAGGCCTGGTTATGGTGACCAGCAGGACACCAGCTCCAAATCTAGGGTTGAACTCATGAATAATAAGTGGGTTCTATAATGAGAGATGGTTTGCAATGACCCTGAAAAGTTGGCCCAGCTCTATAGCCGATACTATGGAGGTAATGGGTGGCAGTGGATCAAGAACTCCTGACCTTGTGTCTATCACCAAGTCCCATAAAAGGTTATTTAGGTCATTTGAAGGCCTGCTATGCAAGATTTTTTGCAGGGCTTCAAGGTTATACATGCATTGTGCATGGTTGTAATAATCACTGCAGGAGACTAAGACACACCCTTATATGGGCCTCATATTTCCAGCGGCTCATCTGCTCCTTGTTAGAAGGTAGCCCTATCTCAGGGTCTTGGCAAACCATCAAGATTGTACAGATTTACAAAAAAAGACTGTAAAGCTGATCCACTGAACTACAAGCCCATCAGCATCATTGACTTCTCTCAGAAACTCTTTTTTTCGTTGCATTCTATGGCCGCTATGGGACTGGGTCATAGACAACTCCATTCTTTCTGAGTACATGCAGGATTTAGAAATAGGGTCAGCACAGTGTACCAAATTATCTGCTTTTGTTGCCTCTACTGGAAAACTTTAATGCTTGACAAAGGCCACTTATATGTGTTTTTTCACAAGAGACAGAACCCCGGCACTCTAAATATTTAATATGCAGTTTGCAGAGAAATTGTTACAGCATTAAAGGCACCAAAAAATGATGAGAGGAACGTTCTGTCACAGGAATTATGTATACAAAACAGTGATTTATTTCCTCAGAAACACACAGATTATTTTTCAAACAGTCATGGCATTTACAGAGGATAGATTCTGTGATATAAATAGAGTTCCTTGTCTTTATAGCACGAAAACAGCCAACGCGTGTTTCGTCACCACCATGACTTCCTCAAAGCTTTGCATAGCAGTATCATTGAAGCCGGCGAAGTTGCTCTTATTCTGATTTCAGAAATCTTGAATTATTGCCAATCCTTTGTCAAAGCTAATGGCGGACAAACTAAAGAAGCTGATTTTTCCTGCTTCAGATCAAATCAACCCTTCCCACTCTTTTAAGAGGTCAGGATCTAAGTCTTCGAAGGTAGGGAAGATAATGATTCTTAGGCCTCGTGGGACCTGTTGATATCAATATATCTTTTCAAGATGATTGAGACCGACCATCGCGATAATTCTTGCTTGCGTAACCTCTCTAGTTTAATACATTTGACAAGAATCTGTCTTGTTCCACCTGGCATAGAGTTACCAACAATACTCATCCCACCCAATTGACTCCAGGTTGACCGAGGATTAGGCTGAGTATGCTTCTTCATTTCCAAATCTTAATGTAAGCCTTGTTCACAGAACCTTTTATTCGCTTATTCACTTAATGTGCTGGTGACCAATCCTCTGGATTGACATTCTCCCAGCCAAAGTGGCTAATATGTGTTGATCTTCAATATGAAGATGGAGCTCACTCTGTTTTTGCCAATGTTTACGTATATTACATAAATCTGAGTAAAGACGTGTTGGAAGGTGAATAATTAGGGAGGGTAAGTATGCACCTACCACTAGCATTATTGCCACCAACACAATACATTAAATAGAAAACATTTTTCACTTTAAAATGGCACCAAAACAACAAACATTCAATAAAGGGAACTTTCTAGTGCTTAAAAGGATAGAGCGCCAACTTGGGACATACCGTTGCGCATGACTGGGACGGAATCAAAGTTTGAGGTCAACCGCGATGGAGCCCTGGACAGACACACTAAGCGGGCGGCCATGGTCAAAATTTTACCTTCACACTTTTCTGGAGGATTGATGGCAAACAAGGCACTTCGTCAGGCTGGATTCGCAGCAGGTTTGCCGGCTTGGTTCAGCAGGAGCCCCGGCCAACTCCTGGAAGTCTTGTACTATGGAGCTTTCAGTGGGACATACCTGAAATCCAGGCTAGGTCATGGTTTGGATATGGTGGGCTTGACTCTTGTCATCGGGTGGGTCACCTTATGGATCTTTTTCAAAAAGTTGCTCCAAACTTTACTAAACTTCTTGAATGTCTTCCTCAAGTTTCTTTTGAGGGTTCAAAGTGTCCAGAACACAAATACAAGGGTCTAAAAGCTCTGAGATGATCCTTGTAAGTTTGGAACTACAACTTCCACAATGCACCAGGTCAAACTCTTAAAGGTTCACTGGACGCACCTTCAGGCTGGCAAATTCTTGAGGGAGGTGGAGTAGGGAAACTTTGTCAACATGTTGCTTTCAGGGAGTCCACTCCTTAATCCTTTCAGAAGCAAGGCAAAGTATTTTGGGCTGTAGCTCCCAGTGTGCTGCAAGAGCTGTCCTTCAGAGTGCAATCCTTTGGGGTGCAGACCAGAGTTTCAGCAGGACAGTCCTTCTTCTCCTTGTAGTTTCAGGCAGCAGATCTAAGTTACTATTCAGCTCTCACATATTTATTCAATGATCTGGGGCGACAAGCAGGGGAGCACCCCTGTTGAATGAGGTGAAGGGTGCCACCCAAAAGTATGACAGCTTTCTTCAAAGTGTGCCACATTCTTGTCCCACAAAGAACTGTGCTTCCAAATTCAAGATGGAGGATTCCTCTCCTTGAGAATAAGACCTTTCTAAATGGGCCTACTGGTGTGGCTCATTTCACTTAACACTACCCCTCCGGACCTCCTGCAAACTCCATATCTGGGGTTTCCATCTGGCTGGGGGTACAGGAAGAAGGGGTGGGCCTGGTTGGCATTCCTTACTGTTCTGCCCTCTTTTAAGGCCGGTTTGATTTACCCAGTCCCTTTCTGGCCTGGTTCCTGCATTTGCAGAGCTCCCCCCATCAGATAATCTTGGTCTCTATGCAGGCCACTTATCACCAGTGTAGCTAAGCCTGTTAAGGATGACTAATCAGGACATGCTGCTAGAAGGCTGGATTTGGCTCACAGAAAAGAAAGCCCTATAACTTATGTTCTATCTTAGTTATGATACATTCAACATTAGCAAGTTGTTGGATTTATCATTACCAATCGTTCAAGTCCTTGAAATCTTATTTTAGCTCACTGCTATCAATAGTTACACTGTATTACACTATTCCCATGTTACCCTAAGGAGCTAAAATGCTACAAATGGGGGGGGAAATAAAATGTTTTTTTACCCACAAGGGCATATAAAACATATTTTGTCTCTGCTTATAAGTACATGGCACCCCACCCCTGGGGCACCTAGGGGAGACATGAGGGGTGATATGTACACTTAAGGTAGATTACCACTTTGGAAGTGCCTTTAATTCCAAAGCCGAATTTGCTTATAACTCACTTTTAAAGACAGTCTGCAAAGCAGGGCTGCCTTTAAAAATTATAGTAAGCAGCACAGCTGTACATGCTCCAGTGCAGGACATCTACTGGGCCTCTAAACCTCTCTGCCCTATTATATACTAAGGCATAAAGAACACTTGATGGACAGAATGCTGAAGAATATCATACATTCACTCCAGTACAGAGATCTGGCCCTAAATCCATGCCATTCCAGTTTAAACCCAGCCATATGCAAATCAGTCTTGACACTGTGCCCCATGGTAATAGTCCACCTGAACTGTCAGGCCAGGTCCTCCCTGGACTGGAAATAGGTATCGTAGGGCCAGTTTTGTGAAATCACCCCTCATCAGGCCAGCTAGCTTGACTTCAATGGCATGGAGAGCACGGGACAAACGTCTAGGCATACCCGACACACTTACAGCGAGAAAGTAAAATACACACAAATAAATGATAGACGGAATGCAGAGCAAAACAAAAAATTCACCCCAGTCAAGAGATCTGGTTGAAATCAAAAAGGAATGGCATGGGGAGCGCAAAAAAACAATGGATTTAGGCCCAGATCTCGGTACTTGGGTGAACATGTGACATTGTTCAGCATTCTGTCTATCAATCCGTTGCAGCGTCACCCCAATGAAATGACCCCCAAAGTCCCAGAGCTTAAAAATACAATGTTAATTTATTACCATTTTATTTTTCATCCAACAGTCTCGAACAAAGCGTCAGAATGGGGCAGGCCTGTTGATTGGCAACAGCAGCAGGGAGGAGGGTGGGTTGTTTGTGCACTGTTTAAAGTGTGCATGTCTGTTTGGCCAGCCGTCTTGAGCTGGCCAGCCACACATACACACTTTAAACCTCTTAAACCAGCTGTTAAAGACAGTTGGGTTGAGAGTCAGTGCAGGCCTCCAGCGGAGCGCTAAGACAGGCCACTCCCTCGAATCAGAGCACTGCTCACATGCTATGGAGATGCAGCATCCAGTTCCGGTTTCTGAGGCGAAAGAAGGGTTTCTATTACAGGACCGAAGGCTTCAGATTATGCTTCTCAATCTTTACTGCAAAATCACAGCAGCCAATGAAAATGCCTATTTTCTTGTAATTCAATATAAACAAACTACATTGCCCATGATGCCATACAGTAGCCACGCCTCCATTGTCCATAAGAACCTTCTGCGTGGCCCCATCTTCCTCTTTCTTTGCTGCTCACAGCAAGAGTTAAGTGCACCTATACTGTTCCCTCACTCTGCTTGGCATTGGGGGGTTGTTTAGTATATTTATTGACATTGTTATGCTAATTCGTATCACCTTATAGAGGGTGTTAGACCTGGCATCTTTGGCTTGGTTTTCCCCTATCTTTTTGCCTCTACCTCCTGTATTTTTGATGCTGTGCTGGATTTCATTTTTGCTGGTTTAGATGCTTTGGACACTCTGCCACTGCTGATCAGTGCCAGAGTTTAAGTGCTCCCTGTGTAAAGTGTTATCATGATTGGATATACATGTTTGGCATTTTTGAATCACCATGAAGTCCTAGTAAAGAGCACTGGGTGTGCCAGGGCTGGTAAAGGCAAATGTTACTAGTGGGCCTGCAGCACTGATTGTGCCACCCACAGGAGTAGCTCTAAAATGGTGTCTCAGGCCTGCCACTGCAGTGCCTATGGGCAGTTTAGAAACTGCCATGTCCTCCTGGTCAGTGTCCCCACGGACCAGGCCTAAACATTCCCTTTTTGTGCACATCAGTCACCCCTATGGAAGGCCCAAGGTACCCCCCTGGGCAGGGTGCAGTGTATGTAAAAGGTAGAGCATGTACTAGTGCAGGTGACATGCTCTGATAGTGAATGGCAGCCATTTTCGTTTTTCACTATTGTAAGGCTATCTTACTCCATAGGTTAACATGGGGGATGCTGGCTACAGTGGTTAACAGCATTCCTTCCCATAGGAACAAGATAGGACATAAGTATCTAGTATCCCTGAACTCAGAATTTAATAACACATCTTTTAGGAAAGGTTGTTTTTAAATCCTGTGTTTGAGAACAGCACTTTTAGAAAGTTGCTGTTCTCTTGTCTGACCCTTCTGTGTGCCTGGGCCTGTTTGTGTATTGACTGTCTGGTTTGAGAGTGACCGGGACTGGGGATTTCCAAGGAGGCTGGCTGAGTCAGCCCTAGGCTGAATGACTGCATTTGCAACCTGAGTGGTGGGAGGAGTTAGCACTTGGGCCTGAAAGGACTGTGCCTGCCTGCCACAATGCTGGCTCCACCTCCTGCTGGGCGGCTGACGACCCTGCCCCTCACTCTGAAAGGAAAGAAGAAGCCAGCAAAACAAAGTACTGAGGAAACACCCAGAACTGGTTCAGACCGGGCTCAGGGCCCACATGCACAGAGAGAACAAAGACTTTAGGGGTATAAGTACAGGACCCCAGACAACAGAAAATTAGATCATCCTGAAATCAAGAAGGAACCTCTGCCAAGGAGAAACCTGACTCTGTAGAAGGAAGACTGCCCTGATGTTGCTCTGCTGGACTGACCTGCTGTTGCTTTGCTGCCAAGGAGAGGGGAAGTACTTTGATGTGTGCTGTGTCCCCTCTGTCTTGAAGGAATCTCCAAGGGCCTGAGAAGAGCTGGCTCCCTGTTCTGAAGTCCCAGGAACAAAAGGACTTCATCTCCAGCTTCCCTGAACTCTGCTGGGAGAGTTCTGTCCTTCCTAGAGTGCTTGATCCAGTTGTGGGGCCTCTGTAAGTTGTACCTGTGCTGGGAAACTTGAAACTAAACTTGAGAGACTTTTGCAATTGAAAAGTGTTGCATCACTCTCTTGCGGAGCGCATCCCCGACAGTGCGAGAAGTTTCCCGCCGCTACGAAGGTCGAGATCGTCGAAGCGCCTGACGCCGCTGCCAGAGCCGTAGCATCCTTCATTTGCGGGACGCACCAGACCGGTGCGGGAAAGTCGAACATCGCTGCCAGTGTCGTCGCAGAGCCTGTCGTCGCTGGGTGAGATCGCTGCACCGCTTGCTTGTGGACCGCATCAAGTCGCTGCGAGCATCGTCGCAGAACCATCGCATCGAGGAGCTGCGAGAGAGAGGATCACCATTGGACCGCGCATCGTCGCCCCGAAGATAGTTGCAGCCCCTACGAGATCGTCGCATCGTGCCTTTGCGAGAACAAACTTCCTACGGAACCCACGCACCGGAATCCATACAAGTGGCCTTCCTCCCCATACAGACCGGATTCGTCGCAACACGCCCGCTGTCGCATCGCCTCCCCAGGGTCTCAGGAGCAACGCATCGCTTGTTTTCCACCGCACCAGCTTCTGCTTTTGGAACTTTGTTGCAACTAAAAGGTACTGTGAGTAAACGTGACGCAACTGTGAACTTTTCACGCATCTGTGGATTATTCTATCGCAACTTAAAGAACTTTGATTACAACCTTAAGAACTCTTTTGAAACCATATTCTTGAACTGTGTATGTTGGATTTTTCTCGTTTTGGTCTTGTGTGGTTTAGATTAAATACCTTTATTTTTCTAAACTGTTGTGGAGTCAGTTTGTGGTATTTTCACTGTGTTACTGTGAGTGTTGGTACAAATACTTTACGCATTGCCTCTGGTTTGCCTAGACTGCTCGTGCCAAGCTACCTAGAGGGTGAGCAGGGGTTATCTCGGAGGGTTATCTCCTTGCCCTGACTAGAAGCTTGGGTCCCTATTTGGACAGTGGTACCTACTTCTGCCAACTAGAGACCCCCAGTTCTAACAGAGGGTAATGTACCTTTGATGTTAGCTTTGAGGTTAATTGCTTCTTTGATGTTCCGCGCTATGTGCGTTGATGATTCGGAGCGTCGCTCCGTTGTTTCTCTTCTTTGAAATAAGCACTTATTTGGCTTCACTGGCTTCTGCGGTTGCTTCCACGTTCAGGGCTCACGGCGTTTAGGTCACGTTGACAAAAGACAGTCTTCAACCGGCAGAGCGGGACCATAACCTGCATCGGAGCCTCCGAGTCCGGCAGGGCGCGTTAGGCGTTGGCGTTGGTCCCCCTAATAGCCCTCCTCCGCAATAAAGGCCGGGTGGCTCTCGGCCGACAAGCGCGCCCAAACGTGACCAAATTGGGCTATATTTGGGGTTCTTTTTGGTCACGTCTGGGCTGCGTGTATCCCTGACATACCTGAACGCTTTTTCAAAGCGCTTTACAAAAAGGTTGCCCCTCTGTAGAGATCCCCTTCTTAAAGGGTGTAACATACGGGCCAAAAGAGTGAGCACACGCTCTGGGTATAAATAATTGGCCAGGTCACTGACCTTTTCGACTACAGCTTTGCTGAGGGGGCTTAGGAGAACTTCTTATTGAATACATTGTGTGCTTGTGGGCTGCCCCCCCCCCCCTTTACCCCTTCTGGTGCTTCATATAGGAGCTGTCAGCAATTTATTCTTATCCTGACAATTGCTTTATTACTCCATAACTATGGAAGACTGGGTTCAGTACCCAGAGGAGTATTATGATGAGGAGGAGGTTGGTGGAGGACAGCAGGAGGCTGTGTTAGAAGATAACCTAGTGGAAGCATTGGATGCCTCGTCCAATCTTCAGTTAACAAAGCAATGGAAAAAACAGTTCCTCAGACTGTGCAACAAGCCCTAGCAGTCGCTCTGCGTCCAATATGAAAGCAGTTAGAGGGCTTTGCTAAGCGTCATGGCTATGACAAAAAGCCACAGAAGAAAAAGTCTGAAGCTTCTACTTCTGGTGCAGGTATAGGTAACCAAAAACAATGGCTGCATGCCCAGGCCCTATCGACACTGCCTGCCAGCGGTACGACGGACCATGTGTATGTAGGAGGTATATCTAAGGCTATGTCCAAAGCACAAGATGACACGGATACCACTAATACCAATACCGACACCGATACATCGGAGGAGCCTCCTCCCCCAAAAAAGGCAAACACTACGCTCCAGCCGGCGGCGGAGCCTTCAAACACCCCTTTTACCTTCGACCCTTCCGAAATTATGCATCCGCAGTCTTCAGACTGGATACCGCCTCCTGCGCTTTCAGATTATCTTCACGACAATCTGCGGAAAGGGTTTTCCAGAGAGGTGCGCAATCGCCTCAAATCTGAGTGCCTACGTCCGGACTTGCCGGATAAGGTGGCGGAGACGCCCGAAATTGAAGCAAGCCTTCTCACGTTCTTAAGGAAATTCTCAAAGGACCCCAAACGTGGCATCGACAGCGCGTGGCGCAGATGCCAAGACAAGATGTTGGACGTGGTAGGCCCTTTGGCTGCTTTGCGCTGCTCCCATTGACCCGGACATTCTTGCGGGTTAGACCCAACGGGCTATTTCCCTCATTGGGAATGCAAATTGTGCGATCTCGTCAGAGAGACGCAAATCCTTGTTAATTAGAATGGACAGCAACCTTACCGTGGAGGCGGCCGCTTAAGCCGGGACCCTTAGCGGGTGGCCAGTTGTTCGGAGAGAGATTTGTGAAAGACATCTCGAAGTACGTCGGTACATTTACTTCCCTTGACAAGGCGCAAAGTGGCATTAAAAGAGTCTTCAACCAAAGTGTTTTTAATTGGGCCGAGCGAGGCGGAGGCCGCTCGTCAGGCCGAGGATTCCAACAAGGCGACTTCGGTCGAGGGAGAGGAGATTGGGACTCCACCTGTGGAGGTACCTTTTACCCTTCACACAGACGCTTTAACAGAGGACATTTCCAGGCCGGTACAACAGGGCCAACTTCAAGGCCCAGCAATCCACAGGTGAGTGCAGTAGACCAGTTTATTCTTCCTTTGGGGGGTCGTACTCTACATTGTCTCAATCATTGGCAGCTCCTGACTCAGGACGCCTGGGTCTTGCAAACCGTTCAAGGTTTTCAGTTAGAGATTTACCCTCCTCCGTTGCAGTCAACTCTCCCAGCAGGTCTCCATTTTTCCCTACGAGATTGCAGTTTTATAGACAAGGAGATTGCAGACTTGCTGCAGAAACGCGCAATTGCTCAGTGCGACGAAGGGCCTCACGGTTTCTGGAGCAACATATTTATTGTGCAGAAGAAAGGGGGTGGCAACAGGCTAGTTCTGAACCTCAAAGAATTCCATCAGTTCCTTACATACAATCACTTCAAGATAGAGGGAATCCATCTTCTAGCGGACTTGTTGCAGGAGGGAGATTGGTTGGTACGGCTGGACCTCAAGGACGCCTACCTCTCCATCCCAATCTTTCCTCCCCACCGCAGGTTCCTTCAGTTCAGATGGAACGGCCGGTGGTAAGAATATTTGGCTCTTCCTTTCGGGCTCTCCTCAGCTCCTTGGTGCTTCACCAAGGTGATGAAACCAGTAGTCGCCCATCTAAGGGAGAGAGGAATACGGCTCATAATATACCTAGATGACATCTTGATCATGGCACAGAGCCAAATCGCACTCCAACAGCATCTCGTTCTCACAACAACGCTGCTTCAGAGCTTACGATTTGTAAACAATCTGAAGAAGTTGGTGATCGTTCCGACTCAGTTGATAGATTTCCTCGGGTTTACCAAAGACTCACGGTCGGCCCAGCTGTGCCTGCCCAAGACGAAATTGAGGGACCTCAAGAAGGAAATTCTGAGGTTGTTGAACAGTCAGACAGTTACACTCAGGGCCATTGCCAGAGTGGTAGGGATCTTGGCCTCGTCTATTCAAGCAATATTCCCGGGCCCTCTGCACTAGAGAGTCCTCCAGCGCCTGAAGATCAAGCATCTTTAGAAGGGACTGTCCTATGCGGACACCATCCCACTGTCACAGGAAGTCAGGACCGAACTACAGTGGTGGATAGGTCATGTAGACGCCTGGAACGGCAGAGCAATTTTCGGCTCACAACCGGAGGTGGTTATCGAGTCCGACGCCAGCCGTTGGGGCTGAGGCGCGCGTTGCGGGGACATCTCCACGGGCGGAAGGTGGTCTCCTCAACAATTATCCTTGCACATAAACTGCTTAGAACTGATCGCAGGGTCGTTCGCAATTCGGACACTGTCCCCGAAGCAGACCTCTTGTTGCATCCTCCTCTGCATGGACAATATGTCGGTGGTGGGGTATATCAACAAGTTGGGCGGCACAAGATCATCTCTTCTTGTTCAAATAGCCAAGGACTTTTGGCACTACTGCCTCGAGAATCAGATCTCAGTGTTAGCAGAATACATCCCGGGCCAGTCCAACCAGGTGGCGGACTGGAACTCCAGGCATCTCAGGGATCACAGCAACTGGAAGTTGCTTCCCAAAATCTTTCAGTGGCTTCAGACGATTTGGGGTCCCTTCCAGACGGACCTTTTTGCCTCCAGACTCACATACCAGATTCCCCAGTTTTTCAGCTGGAGACCAGATCCACTGGCACAGGCGACCGCTGCATTCCTACAGGATTGGTCGGGCGTGATCCAATATGCTTTTCCCCCATTCTTACTGATCCCCAGAGTGATGACGCAGGTGATCAGGCAACGGGCAGAGATAGTCCTGGTGACCCCGTGGTGGACGTCACAGCCTTGGTTCCCGAAGTTGTTACAGTGGAGTTGCGACCCTCCCAGGTTGCTCCCAGACTCGGAATCGATGGTGCTAGGCCCTCTTCAGGAGAGACATCCCATGGTTCTAGAGGGCAGACTCACGCTGATGGCATGGAGGCTTTCAGGGAACAGTGGCAGTTGCCAGGGGTTTCGAACAGGACTTCTGAATTTATCAGACAGGCCTGGGCACCTTCTACCAGAAAACGGTACTCCTCAGCCTGGAAGAACTGGGTGGATTGGTGCGTGGAACGACATTTGGATCCCGTGGGGGCGGAGTTATCGCATGTGTTGAATTTTTTGTCAGACAAGGCGACGGAAGGTCTGGCTTACCGATCGGTGAACAATTTTCGATCGTCCATTTCGGCGGGGCATATCCAAGTAGACGGGAAACCGGTGGGTATGCACCAGGTAGTATGCAAACTACTTAAAGGAATTAGGGTTGCTAATCCACCTAAGCCCAAATATACGGGTCTGTGGGACGTTTCCTTAGTCATTTCCTTACTTAACAAGTGGCCTAGTAATGCACTCCTGTCTAGGAAACAGTTATCAGCCAAGCTGGCCATGTTGCTTTGCCTGTCCTCGTGCAGACGTTCATCGGATGTGAGAGCACTCGACGTAACAGGTAGAGTATTTACCCCTTAAGGGGTTTCATTCACTATTACTGGACGTATTGAAACATTGTCTTGTCATATTGATTATAATGCTTTTCCAGACAATGAAAAACTATGTGTGGTACAATGCTTAAAGACGTATGAAGAATGTACGAAGGCTGTTAGTCCTCAAGGTTGTTCTCAGCTATTGATTGCACTGGAGAAACCTTTTAAACCAGTGGCGGCTGCCACCATTGCCAGATGGCTTTGTTTTATAATGAAAGAAGCTAGTATTGACATTCAAATGTTTGGTGCTCATTCAGTGAGAGGCGCTATGGCGTCAAAATCGTTCATTTTGGGTTTGAACATTCAGGACATTATGCGTTGTGCAGATTGGTCCTCTGAGTCAACTTTAACACCAGGGGTGCTAAGGGGTTTTCTCGCTGTGCGCTGGAAAATCCAAAATGACAGGGATCATGACAAGGTCAACTCGTCATAAGCACAGCCCAGGTAAAACCCATGACGAGTTGACCTTGTCATTAGCATGGAAGGGGTTAAAGACTTTTTATTATAAGCCGGTGGGAGATATTACTTCTGTGGTTTTTAATGAGCATTAAGCTAGCATAATCTGAAGCCTCCGGTCCTGTAACAGAATTAAAAATTAGCTAGCATTCGCGGCAAGATTTTTCAATTCTATTAAGGACATGGAGGCGTGGATTATCCCGGCTTTGTTGACGAATACAAAAGCTTACCCGCCCATGTTCACTGTTATGATATATTGGGTTTATACAGTTGTTACGGTTGTTTCATTTCCTTTATTTCAGGATCAGACAAGAAGTCTGAATAGACGACGACAGATGGCTCAAGCTTAAACCTGAAGACTTGGTTATTTTCTTCCACGTTGGAGGAGTTGTACAGTTATTCAAGTTAACGTTGGACTTGCGTTCTCTGCAAAGAAAGAGGAAGATGGGGCCACGCAGAAGGTTCTTATGGACAATCGAGGCGTGGCTACTGTATGGCATCATGGGCAATGTAGTTTGTTTATATTGTATTACAAGAAAATATGCATTTTCATTGGCTGCTGTGATTTTGCAGTTAAGATTGAGAAGCACAATCCTCGCCTCCGTGTCCTTAATAGATTTGAAAATTCTTGGCACGAATGCTAGCTAATTTTTGATCCGGAGACACGGGGGCAAGGGAATGCCTAGGCCACGAAGTGGGGCCTAACTATGACTGACACAAATGACGCAACACTGACTAACAGTTAGGGCCAAAGACCACGAGCGGTCTTATGGCCGTTTATTTATACTCAGGGGCTACCCCGCCCCCGAGGCGTATGCGTGCGTGTGTGCGTACGTGTGCGGGCCGGGTGGCTCCATTACTACATCCCTCCAAACTCACAGATCAATAGTCCCGGCCATGAGATGTCTTGGATCAGTTCATATTCCATGCATAGTCCTTCAATCGTTGGTTGGGGGTCGGATTGGGTCGCAGGTGATATCTTTGGCTTTGACGACTTTCCAGACCTCCCGTCTCCACTGGTTGCTCAGGGCGATGTTGATCATTGCTCGAGGAGTTTTCAGGGCTGATGTTGTCGGCCGGTTCGAGTCTCTGTGAAGTCGGTCTTTCTTCTTCTCGTGGGGACGTGGGTGACTCCATGCGTGCTGGCTCCTGGTCTCCGTCTTCCGCCTCCTCAGATGCAGAGCCGGCGTGTCCACCTTCGCGAGAGACACGCTTAAACCATGACACGTTCCGAGTCACAGCTCGTGTGCCTCTGGATGCGGACACCATGGTGCCGTGCACATTCACGATCTCCCACACTTCCGGTTCAAAGGCTGGGTCGTATTTTGAATGTCGGTGTCGGTTCTTGAGGACCACTTTGTCACCAACTACTAATGACCTGGCTTGGGCTTTCCTGGCCTGACTGGCTTTGTCGTTTGTGCGCCTCCGTCGATCTTGGGTGGCTTCGTGGTTTATTTCTGGGGGGCACCAGGCAGGTGTAGCTGGCACGCAGTCTCTGGGTACCTTCTTGAATACTAGGTGCGCCGGAGCGCAGCGGGTGGTCGAGTGGGGTGTCTGTCGATATGCGCTGAGGAACTGTGACAGGCACTCTTCGGCGTCCTCCCTTCTTTCCACGCCAATTTGTAGCGCGCGGTTCAAGGTCCGCATAAATCTCTCGACTTCCCCGTTTGCCTGGGGCCATTGTGGAGTGATTTTTCTGTGGTGGATGCCCCGGGCGGCGAGGTATGCCTGGAAGTCTTTCCCCTGAAAAGGAGGGCCATTGTCCGACCTCACTTCTTCTGGCAGGCCTATCATGGCGAATACTCTCTCCAGGGCCTTCTTGACATGGTGGAACGCTGTGGAGGGTACAATTTCCACTATAGGAAAACGGGAGTAGGAGTCAATTAAGACGAGGGTGTGCCGTCCATCCGGGAATGATCCAAAGTCTACACTTATTTTTGACCATGGCTCTTTACAGGGATCTTCGGTGATCACAGGGTGGGGAGCAGGTTCCCGGCCTGTGATGGTGCACGAATGGCAGTTGCCAACCTCTTTCTCTACCGCTGCGTCCATGCCGGCGAACCACACCTTGTTGCGCAGGCGTCCTTTGGTCTTTGACACCCCTTGGTGGCCTTGGTGCGCGAGGCGCACGACTTCCCCCTGTAGCCTTGCAGGTACCACGATCGCTGTCCCTCGGAGGATCACACCATGGGGTCCGATGCTCAGCTCGCTCTGAGCCCTCCACAGTTGTTGCCTTGCCAGCTGTTCCTGGGGCGTGAGAGCGCTGACTCCATCCAGAAAATTTTTCCAGTTTCTATTTGCCAGCGTTGCTTTTACTTTGATGAGGCACTCGTCTTCATCCGTGGCCTTTCCGATGTCTTCCAGCGTCAGGGCCACTGGGCAAGCGTCTTGAGAGATCATTCGGACGTATTCCTCGACGTCGTCTTCATCACTTCTAGTTTGGACTGCATTTGAGGAGCCGGGGTGTCTTGATAGGAAGTCTGCAGGATTGTCGGCTCCAGGCCGATAGATGACCTCGAACCGGTATGTTTGGAGTTGCACAGCCCATCTCTCAATCCTGGGTGGGGCGAGCCTAGCGGTTCCTGCAAACAGAGGCACAAGGGGCTTGTGGTCAGACACTACTTTGAACTCATGTCCAAACAGGTAGAGGTGAAAATGCTGGCACGCCCATTTGATGGCCAGTGCTTCACGTTCAATTTGGGCGTACCGCATCTCCGTCGCGGTCAGTGCTCTGCTAGCGTAGGCTGTCGGCACCCATTCATGGGCTTCTGTCTCCTGCATGAGGACAGCCCCCAACCCAACGGGACTCGCGTCCACAACGACTTCCGTGCGCCGGTGTGGCCTGAAGTATGCCATGACTTTGTCGTCGATTAGCGCAGCTTTGATTGCCGCGAAGGCTTCGTCTTCCTTGGCAGTCCACACCCATGGTTGGTTCGATTTGGTGAGGGTGCGTAATGGCTCGGAGAGGGATGCCAATCCAGGGATGAAACGGCCACAGTACGTGGCCATCCCCAAGAAACTTCTGACCTCAGTAGCTGACATCGGTTTGGGAGCTGCCCGGATGGCGTCCGCTTTCTTCGGATCGACCTGAAGTCCCTCCCTGGAGAAGATATACCCGAAGAAGTCCACTGATTTCTTGTAGAAGGAACATTTTTCTCTATGGAGAGTGAGGCCGTGATCGGCAAGGCGTTGCAACGTGGCTCGGAGGTGGACGTGGTGCTCTTCCAAGGTTTTGGAGAAGACAAGGATGTCATCGCTTAGGTTTATGACCCCTGTCAAGCCTGAGAGAGTCTCCCTGATGGCGTTTTGGAAAACTTCAGCCGCCGACGACACCCCAAAGCTCAGCCGCTTGTACCTCCGGAGTCCGACATGGGTGGAGAATGTCGTGATGTTGCGACTGTCCGGGTGAAGCTCAAGCTGGTGATATCCGGCGTTGAGGTCCAGCTTGGAAAACCAGCGAGCGCCGTTGAGATCTGCCACGATGTCGTCCATAGTTGGTGTTAGATGCCTCTCCCTTTTCACTGCTTTGTTCGGAAGACGCATGTCCACACACAGGCGTATTGCGCCTGGCTGCTTCGGCTTAGGAGCGATCACGAGCGGCGATACCCAGGGCGTCGGGCCCGACACTTTTTCGATTACCCCCAACTCTTCGAGTTTGCGCAGTTCCTCCTCCACTTGCTTCCGCAGGTGAAACGGCACTCGTCTGTGTCTGAGGGCAGTGGGTCGGACCGTTGGGTCAACGTGTAGTTTGAACTTTCTTCCTTTTAAGCATCCGAGTCCTTTGAAAAGGGTCGGGAAATCTCGCAAGATGGCTTCCGCGTGCAGTTCATGCACTTGTCGCGCGAAGAATACTAGTTGCAAATCTTCCGCCGTGTGGCAGCTCAGGAGTGTGCCGCGCCTGCCTCCGGTAACATGGAATTTGGTCTTGACTTGTTGATCATTGCAAACAGCTGTCACTTCGATTACTCCCCTCAGGGGAAGCGGGTCGTCGCTGTCGTAAGTGTATATTTTTGCGTTTGAAGGAGACAGTGGTGGGCGTGGAGACAGTAACTCATATTGCGTGCTGTCCATCACGTTTACTGATGCCCCAGTGTCAATGAGTGCTTGCACGGGAGAGCCAGCAATGGAGATCTCGCACATCGGGGGTGGGCGTCTTCTAGAACCTTCTCTCCCCACGAAGGAGACAAAGAAAACATTATCATCATCGTCATCGACGCGGAACGCTGATCTGGAGGCATCGCTGCACGGGCCTGGATCTTCCAAGGAAAGTTGCCGCACCGCCTGTGTAGGGCCTCTTCCGCTCGAGCTAAAACGGCGGTTCCCGCTGCTGCGACACACTTTCGCAAAATGATTCACTTTTCCGCAGTTGGAGCATACTTTTCCTCTCGCAAAACACCTTCCACTTGCGGGGTGTTCCATGCCGCAGTTCCCACAGGGGTTCCGGGAAGTGGCTTGTGAGGCTCCCCTTTGTGTTTGTGGCCGGCGCCTTATAGCGTCTACTTGTTCCTCCTTGATATGAGGGGTCTTGGCGGGGGCGCCGGGTCGGTCAAGAGCAGCTTGCATTTCGTCAGCTCTGGCGTTGGAGAGCTCATGCGAGCGCGCAAGGACGAGGATCTCGTCGAGAGAGATACGTGGTTGCCTAAGGATGAGGCGTCTGAGTTGTACCGACCGGCACCCTTGGATTAGTTGTGCGCGAATCTCTAGGCGCTGGTCCGGAAGTTCGCAGGCAATAGCTAGTTTCCGTAACCGGGCATAGAAAGAATCAATGGGCTCCGTCTCTCCCTGTCTGGCTTGGCGCAGCTTAAACCATTCGTAGTCAGGGTTCACCCTGGGGTCGAAGTAGAGGTTTAATGCCCGTACTGCGGCGTCGTAGTCTTGTTCTCCACCCCGGTCAGGCAATGTCTCAAAGAGTTCATATAGCTCATCTCCGCCATAACACATGAGCAAAGAGCGCTTGACTTTGCCATCGGTCTCACGGACGCCGATAAAATAGTGCTCCAATCTTCCAATCCACAGACGCCATCTTGCCGCAGCCGTGGGTGGATCCGCCAGTTCGCTGAACGGAGGAAGCGGCGCTGCAAGGCCATGCCCGGGGGGGGCTGCAGCAGCGGTTGCGGCAGCACCAGGAGCCGGACCAGGAACAACGAGGGGCTGCACCATGGCCGGGGGACCAGTAGGAGCAGGCGGTTGGTTCTGTGCAGGGGTCGCGGCAGCAGCACCACCATCGGCTTGCTGATTGCTCATTGTCGTAGCAGTAGTAGGAACACGTAGGAAAACACGATGTGGGAGGTTGAGACAGGGCAGGCACAGTGAGGTGCAGGTCCCACGTGGTAGAAGAGGCAGCGCCGGGTAACTAGGCTTTTATTCCAGGTTAGGCGTGCAGAACTATGCTGTAAAAACGGGCTCCGGATAGCCAGGGGTGCAGTGTTGGTTGATGAGGCAGTCGACCTGACTTGGAGTGAGCCGAGTCGCCGTCTGGTCAAGGGCCGAGAGAAAAAAAAAACTCCTTTCAAGTAAATCGCTGCGTCCGCCCAATGCGTGTGGATACGCAGGGCCCTTCGCACCGGTCGGCAGTCTGAAACGCGAGCTGACAGGGCTTACGCGACTTGGTGCAGTGTGCGCATGCGCGAGCTCACGGCTCCAAGCGCGGCCGCTGAGGTACGGGCGCGAGGGCCGAGGATCACCCCCCGATGCGCCGGCGGCAGGCGGTGGAGCGCACACGGAGGCAGCAGGAAGGCGAACGTCAGCGTGAGCGCCAGTAAGCGGCCAGAAAGCGGGCTGGGTGGCGGGCGTTGGTTGAGGCCTCGGAGAGGCGCGAGCTCACCTGACGCACCACGGCCTGGTGCACACGTCACACGCGGCAGCACCACCTCAGGGCTCGGCCGAGCAGGGTTGACCGGCACAGCTGCGTGGCGAGGCGCGGGTAACGAAGTCCGCCTCGTCGCCAGTGTGGTGTCCGGAGACACGGGGGCAAGGGAATGCCTAGGCCGCGAAGTGGGGCCTAACTATGACTGACACAAATGACGCAACACTGACTAACAGTTAGGGCCAAAGACCACGAGCGGTCTTATGGCCGTTTATTTATACTCAGGGGCTACCCCGCCCCCGAGGCGTATGCGTGCGTGTGTGCGTACGTGTGCGGGCCGGGTGGCTCCATTACTACAGAGGACATCATTTCGGTAAGTATTTTATTTTTTAATATTATCATTATTGGTGCCCCCAACACACACGTAAATGCCAGCGCCCACGGTTGCTGCGCCAGCCCAGGTTTTTTTCTAAGACTTGTAGTCTTACATTATAAAAAGGTACTACAAGTCCCGAAATTCAAAGAGAAAACCTGGACAGTTGAACCACATCATGCGGCCTGTAAACTTGGCAGCTATGCGTATTACCAAAACAAAAGACAACGCCCTCCCAACTAGCTACTCAAGTAGGCAAGCACTTTAGCACCCCAATAGGGCTAGAAAGCTCTGTATGAATTTTACAATAGGCTAATGTATTTAATTGGAAAATATCATTTGAGTCGCGTTTCAATGTTTAACAATGCCGATCATTAAATTAGTTGTGCGATCGCCTTACAAGAAAAGCACTCCTCGACACACTAACACTGACGGCTCACAACTTTTCTCTAGTCCAACTCCAAATTCTATGTAGACTTCCGGTTAACTGAGGCAATTTCCTCCTTCGCTTAGCAACCGACAGTGACGCGCAGAGCTACGGTTTGTTGACTGTTGGTCCCGACCGAGTTTCCGCAATGGTAAACCTGCTTTTGTGTTAATTTAATCCCTTGACAAATAAAACGCCGGCGTGTGGGAGTGTAATGCGTTTCGCTTTTGATTCTGCGGCGGGAGCGAGGAGGAGCCGTCCTCCCTGGAGGCCGTTTCCTTTTATTTTTTTTGCATGCTGCCGGTCTTCTTGCAGCTGGCCTCCACTTGGCTTTCCACACGCCCCCTTTTAGAATGGTCAGACTCGGCATTTTTTCGCCTGTGTTGAATTAATGCAAACCTGAACGGCTCTCGCTGTTGGACGAGAAAGTGTCTTTTTATTTCTGTTATTTCTGTGCTAGGGGTGTCAACGTTACTGTTACTTCTGTAGAGGTGACCGGGTGATTCGGGGCAAGTTGTTTTAATGTAAAACAAAACTGTAGGTTTGTTTGAAATGGAGTATTTCGGTATGGTTTCTTGAGAGCGAGCGTCATAGTTCTGAGCTTTTTCATTTTGTCGGTGTTGCGATTATAAACAAACAGACTGTTCAGGTCGTTCTTATCTGTGAAGTAAACATCATGCATCATTACAAAACGGACTATATTGCGAGGTTTATCTTAAGGTGTGTGTGGACAAATTTGACGAACTGAATTTAGTTTGTGTTGTCTGAGAAATGTCTTGTCACTGTGATCACAGTTAAAGAGTTTCACATTCGCTGTGTCAATTACGAAAGTAAGGTGTACAGGTTATGTATATGTTCTCGAGATTAGATTCATCTATCGTTAGAACGTGGCAAGGACGAGTTAAATGTCATCGTACTCAGTTACATATCAATATGTAAAATAAAATCTTAATAGGGTGAACTTTTTTGTACGACTACTCCATAGATGCCAAGGTTTAAAACTGCTTTTGTGTGACATTCTCATTGTAATTATATGTGACATTCAATGACAATGAGTGCCACTTTCTCGCGAGCAGAAATCAACCTATGAAGACATGGAAACATATAACTATAAGAAATTACACCCATTTGAGCAACTACAAACTCTAAGAGATCTTAAAACTGCTTCAAAGCACCAGAAACATAGCTGCCAAGTTTGCAGACTGCTTAATTGTGTCATGTTGGTGGTTTTAGTGTGCATATGAGCAGGGCCACTGCAATTATGCGATTTTGTGACTGCAGTGAATTCCGCATAATTGTAGATTCGCTGCATTTGCTACATAATCCATAGTCTGCTGCATAATCTGCAGATTTTAACAAAAAATGTTTTGTTTCTAGCTCAGGCGGTTCAAAAGTTAGGAAAAACCCAGCAGCAGCTGTTGCTGACTACAATGCCTCATAATTTGTTTTTCTTGCTGCATAGTTTACTCAACCCTGATGCATAATTTGACTCTCCCTTGCCTCATAATTCCAGTGGCCCTGCGTATGATTGACATTCTACTGTCCAATGAACAACACTCTGAGTGACACTTTCTCCTAAGGAAATTAAAGCAGTAATTAACCATTACTAAGATCTGTGAATGGGCTTCTGGTCTTCGGAGTGTTTGATCACTTCTGTTCTCTCTTCACACTGCTTTCATCTGCAGTCTTTCACAGTTAGCCACTTGTTGCCTCCTCTTCTTTTTAAAATCTTTAATCTGCATATTTTGTGTAATCTCTTTTCTCATCCTCACCTGTTTTTCAATGCGTCCTGAATGAACCACTTGTATGGCCCCATCAACACATACGCACCCACTCTCTCTTTCCTCAACTTTAAACACACAATTAATATTATGAGATGTGCGTATTACTCCTTCACACACGTTTATCTAAAATATAAATCACAATTGGCATATATGTGAAAATCTCTCTGCAGAGAGGCCAAGGACCCACAAACAAGCATTGTGGAAATCTCTCTATGCCTTCAGCCTCAGCCACACACGATCTATCATGCCATGTAATAAGCGCACTCACCATAAGCTTTAACTAACTCAGACACCTTTAACAAACCAAAACCGTGCACTGTAGAACAGGCCTGATAGAAATATAGCATTTTCAGAAAACCAGAATGAGGGAAGCCCATCAATGGTCATGATCGAGGGATAAAATATGTGAACTATGTGCCCAGGAAGAAGTGACAATTAGTTCATTTAAACGTCAATAATATGCAAAATGTAAATGATTTTAAATAATGGCATGAACCACTGTAATACTTTTGTGCTAATTGATTTGAAAGAAGCATTTAAATAAAATGTGAAATGAATGAACACGCTAAAAGATGGCGCTTATAGTGAATTAAAAATGTAGTCCGCTTTGATGTTATGAACTTGACGTCATTGATGTTGATTTGAAAAGAGAGAAAGTATGGCAACCGCCTACATTGAGAAAGGCGCTTAGCCAAAACGCGTGTGTGTGCATGAAACGTCTAATGACTTGTATATTTTTTCTCCCGTGAGTGCTGGTCACAGTTTGTTCTTGAGCAAGATACATAAAATACTTTATTTGGTTATAATTAACCATCAAAGTGTACGCAGACAGAAAGCACAGTGAGAATAAAATATAAAAACATTAAGTATACAATAACAATCCATGTATACATCATCCAAATTCAAAGAGAGAATATATTTATCATATAATAATAATAATCCTGTTGTGTTCTGTAATAAAATCAATGCAAAGTACGTCTTTGATTTCATAGAATAAAACTACATGCATAGCAGCATCGTAGCAGGTCTTAAAACAACATTTTGGCAGAAGCAGTACGGGGTAAATCAGTGCAAAAACTCCTCACAGGAGATAGTGCAAATTACGACCAGCAATCATATGCTAAAAGAGCAAGAGAGTTTCAGTTACAGTTTCCCAATAAAATCTCTCAATGTAAAATATATAAACATAGTATAAACATCCCAATCAACTTAAAAGAATTGGGGGGTAAAGTTCATAAAAGAAAGAATTACTTGTACGATGGGCACAAGCATTAAATGACTGCCTTTAAAATGCTGTTCCTCTTGTACCAGATTGCCTGTAGGAAGATGCTTACTGCAAATACTATTTTTGGAGTAGTATCACTTTTTAAAATTCTAAAAGCTACCAGGTGTCTGGATATTCTCATATCACGGTAAATTGGACGAATCCATTTGCGGCGAGAATTGTGGTACCCACGGCAGAAAAACATATGTATCTCATTCTCATCTCTCAAGCCACACGCTAGGCAAGTACTAGAGTCTTGTTACAAGTGCCATTTTTACGTAAATAATCTTAAAGGGAGGGTCCCATGTCGAAATCGTATATACAGGCTCCTAGCTAGAGGAGAGGATATTAAATCTAAAAATTGCTCAAAAACAGAAAAGACTTCAAATCTAGAAACAAATTGGTCAAAGGACCATTTTAACTTTTTATTATGGAGCCACCATTTATATAAGCCCAATAGCGAGCGTTCAGAATGATACGGTCTGCTTTGCAAATTACAGTTGGCTCGTCCCAGTAGCTTTGCAAACTCAATTTCCCCAACTAAGCACAAACAAATTTAACCCAAGGGAGAGTCCAAGCTCCTGGACCTTTTAACAAGTTTATAAGCAAATCTTTGTAATTTCCTAACTCGCCTGTAGTCCAAAGGCGGACCCAGTACACTAACATTTTTAAAACAGCCAGTCCAGCAATTCTTTTCAGTCCCAAATTAAAATATAATGGGGTAAGGGGTGAGCTAGATGGAACGGAAAGCAGCTGCCTAATGAAATTGTTTTCAGCTATAGTTAGCAGGTGAGAGTCAACACAATCCCAAATCTCAGCACCATAAAGCGCCACATCTTGAGATTTGTGAAATCAGAAATTTTACCTAAACCTCAATTATAAATTCAAGCAATCAATGTCAACTGAAGGATAAAACCAACTTTATTAGTTTACCCTGACAAAAATTTATGTCATTTGTTTTTTACTCAATTATCGAATTGTTTTTAACACAGAACAAAGATAGTTATCAACTTCATGTATTGCCATATGTTTTGAAAAAACCAATCATGAATATTTACAATAGAAAACACAGTGGAAAACATATAAATGTGCATACAACAATAATGTGCTCGTGATTATACTAAAACATGGAGCAATTTGATCACAAACTTGAAAAAATCACAATGATAAGTACACAACAAGAGGCGCCAAAATACTTTCCAGAATAGCGCCCCAATTCCTGAAACAGTATAAATCTTTTGCAATTCAGGAAGAAATGCCCATTCCTGCATCAATAACACTGACAATGAATGTTACTAGAGGGATAAATGCCGACGCGTTTCGAATCCCGCTAACTGATTCACAGGATTCTCATCAGGGCATGTTATTGCGGAAAGAGGCATACCTTATTTTGAAATTTGACAGCGTCAATAAGGGCCTCAACTGTCTTAGTGAAATTAATAGGGCGTGAGATTCACGGGCCTGTACATAGCACTACAAATCCCAGAAGTCACCAGAATGAATTCGCGGCCACTAAGGTCCTGATTGGCCACAAATTATCACTTGATACATCTAATAATCGGCCGGCACTGATGCGGACACCTACAACCCGTGAGTGCCGTGTTGCAGTGAAACTGACGAGTGGGGACAAACGTGCAGTATAACGGTAAGTTCCGGCAACATAGCAGGGTCCGTTTCATTTATTTTTTTAACAAACAGACCAGCCGAGTGATTCTCCCCCGCCTTTTTTAATTCATACAGAAAGAAACCCTTGAAATCGGAGCAAGATTATTTTCCGCGCTTGCAGATTCCAAAATGAGTAAGTCGCTGATTTCTTTCTATACACCGGCCTCATTAGGGCAGCGGACACATAAAATCCTTATTTACGATACATAATGATTTTTCAGAGATGTAATACAGTGGGAAATGAAACAATCCTTCCGGGACACGGCAGACACGCCGCCGGAGCACGTGAAGTTAAGGTAAATGCTTCCCTCTGCTCGCAGACGAACTTTAGTGAGTAACATCTTGTCCCCTTGAGAATGATGTCTGACACAGTGTCCACTCTGTTTCAGCTGACACCCACAGCATACACGACACCACAAAGCAAGCGCATCCTTGGGCAAGAATCATACAAGGTATGCCGCATCCTTGCGATGCATAGATTTCAAATTTTTGTTTGGATTGAGGAACCCCTGTTTTGATAAAACACTCCTTTCTTTTTTGTAAATAGTACCCATGGACCTGACTCACACTGCACTGCTGAGAATCCTGTGAATCAGTTAGCCGGATTCAAAACGCGTCAGCATTTCTCCCTCTAGTAACATTCATTGTCAGTGTTATTGATGCAGGAATGGGCATTTCTTCCTGAATTGCAAAAGATTTATACTGTTTCAGGAATTGGGGAGCTATTCTGGAAAGTATTTTGGCGGCTCTTGTTGTGTACTTATCATTGTGATTTTTTCAAGTTTGTGATCAAATTGTTCCATGTTTTAGTATAATCACGAGCACATTATTGTTGTATGCACATTTATATGTTTTCCACTGTGTTTTCTATTGTAAATATTCATGATTGGTTTTTTCAAAACATATGGCAATACATGAAGTTGATGACTATCTTTGTTCTGTGTTAAAAAACAATTCGATAATTGAGTAAAAAACAAATGACATAAATTATTGTCAGGGTAAACTAATAAAGTTGTGTTTATCCTTCAGTTGACATTTATTGCTTGAATTTATTATTGAGGTTTAGGTAAAATTTTTGATTTCACATTACATTGTGGCCCAACCTACCCTCTTTCCCATTGGGCCCAACCACCCCTTTCCTTTGACATCTTGAGATTTGGCACAATACATTTCCAATTTCCATGCCCTTTCCAAGCACCATATATTTGGTTTTTTTCATGTTTGGCCCCAAGCCCCTAGATTTGCAAAAGCATACAAATAATCAATTAACATTTGGAGCCCAGGGGTGTCTTGGAAATAAGAAGGGAATCGTCGGCGAAAAGAAGAATTGGTATCTTTCTGTTGTACAAGACAGGGGAATCATTTCTGCATTGTTCCATAGCATCCGCAACGTCATTCATATATAGAGAGAACAGTGTTTGCACGAGAGCACAGCACTGGCACATGCCTCACTTAATGGAGAAATGGAGATTCGGTCAGACATTTCTCCATGTGAGCCCCAACGAACTTTGGTGCAATTTTCCTCATGTAATTTACGTATGAGTTGGATAAGATTACCTGGGGCTTCCATGTTTATCAAAACCCACCTTAAGTTTGAGCATGGGATAAGATCAAACGCGCCTCTTAAATCTACGAATGCCACATAAAGCTTTTGGTTTTGTATTAAAACTAATTACAATAAAAAATCGTGAACCTTAAAATCTAATAAATTGTACTAACCTTTGCCCTAAAAGACATAATAAATATGTTATTCTACATGATATTTTGATTTATGTATTCATTCTATTAAAAGGTATTCACAAATGTTTGTGAGTTACTACTAAAACACACATTTAATTTGTATTTAAACACGTTCCAAATTGCATTTCTAATGGGCTAAAAAATGTTAGTTTCAAAATATGTGGTCACATCTCTCACATGTATGACTGCCTCTACGTGCCTAAGGTTGGTACGCCTGTAAGGCAAACAGTCACATGTTTGCATTGAGGTCCCGTGTCACGAGTCATACCTGCAGTAAGTCCTGTATCAGCTTAATACAAAGTGGCCTGAAGAAGCAAAATGTAAGGCTGTGAAACGTGTTGGCTGTAAATACTGTGTTTATAGGAATAATTCAACTGTAAATCAGCTGGAATAGTCAACTGTTATTCAGTTGTTGAAACACTTAGTAATGATATGCAAGTCTACGTTCTGATAATACATTTGTGTTATTTCTTATAACAATGTGTTTAGAATTAGTTTGAATAAGAATTCAATTGGATGTGTATGTGTTATTCTGGTATACTATTGGTACAAATTATCTCCCTACGAAACCTTTAGTTAGTATGGTTTAACTATCACCTTGTCCTTAATCATTATGCTGTAAAGGAATTTTTAAGTTCTGTATCAACATTATTGATCTGTTTTTTCCCAAAAGGCTGAAGTAGAAGAAACACTGAAGAGGATTCAGGCTCATAAAGGTGTTATTGGAACTATAGTAGTAAATTCTGATGGTAAATATATTTCTTATTTGAATTAAATGCAAAATAGAATTATGCTGTAGCTTATCTAACCTGAATCCCATAAATGGTCAGGGCTTTTACAACACACTTCTTGCCCTTTTTGATGACTTTACTTGTTTACATCCACACCACAGTAAATTTCTGTTATAAAAGATATGAAGATTAAATCTGCATTCTTTTACTACTGTTAAGAAATAATCTTAACTGGGCCGTAGGGTATTTTTAAAAAAATGTTATGATGTAACGATAGTCTTATGTAAGAAAGTGCTTGAAAATGTATGTAAATTGCCCCAGCCAATCTACACTTCTGAGAGCATTGTATTTCTTAAATGTTAAGTTAAAAAATAATATAGTTTGCATTCCTATATTATCACTTATAATTCATTCTTGTTATGACTGTCAATGCCTTTGCTTAATCCGTAATAGTTTGCAGGTAAAGACTATGGAGACTTAGAAGGCTACACACTTATAAGGCGCAAATAGCGTCCTAAAACAAAAAATGGTCACTGGTCTATGGTTCCCAAATTTTCATAACCATAATCTCATACAATTGAAAGACTATTACAAATAAATGCTGTGCAAAATGTCTGTACCTCAATGACATAACTAAGTTCGTAAGCTTTTAGGTTATACAGTTTTTATAGCTTGTTTGCAAATCCTGTATTAACGTGAACCTCTAACCAAGCCACAGGGTTATTGTAGTTGATAGCGCGCCTACATTCTTGATTTCACAATCTGGAGGAGTATAATTTTATTTTTTGGAAGGGTGAGTGATGACTCTTCATGAAACCAGCATGAGTGTATCTTGAGTAGATTCTGTAAGTGAAAGTGCCTAACTCCCCAGATGTATCATTTCTGTTATTTTATTACATAGCTTTCAGTACATTCTTCCCTTTTTGGCTGTTTTTGTGGTGTCCTTAATCCTAAAGGTCTAGGGACAGACACCACAAATGCAGCCAACAAGGAAGATTGTACAAACTGCACATTTACAGATACCTAGGGATGCTATAGGCTTACCCCCTAAGAAGGGTGACCTTCAACCTTTCTACCTGCCTATAGTTTTGAAGAGTTGCGCTCCAGCCATCCCTATGTCAAGGCGCCATTTTTTGAATAGTCGTAATATCTACCAATACCTAGCAATAAATCTTTCAAGACCATTCTCTTTTAACAGAACACAGTTTGAGGAGTGAGTTCACGCATGAGATCTCTAATAAGATGGGCAAAGTCTTACGACAAATGTAGTCATTTTGTTCATTCTCTGAGAAATACAGGCCATTCAAAATAGCATGCCCAAAGATAGAATACTGTGTTTTGTTAGTCACTGTAGGAAATAGCCCTTTAATCCACTATCTGCATACTTGTTGATTCACCAATAAAATCAAATAACACACCAACTTTGTGCACTCATTTGCCTCTTTCCCATAATAAAACAATGTGCCAAATATAATTGAAGTATCACTTTCTCTGATTTGCGAGCCCAAAATGGAAAACGTATTTGTATTTACAGACTGCCTGAAGTCAAATGGTAGGACAGTTCAAAGGATGTGGATATTGTTCACATAAGCAAACCGCAATTTGGACAGGCCATTTCTCATCTTGTGTAGTATTTACTGAAATGTGTTTTCTTCTGGATGGGTCAACTGTAACAGCTTTATATAGAAGAGCAATATATGTTTTTGCTAGTTATCTTGGATCAAAGTTGTTGGAGCTCAATGCTCCCACTTCTTTGGTGGAGGCTTAATTTCTTTTCACAGCAATATCATGCAGGAGGATATATCCTGTAGAAACTTCTTGTGTGCATATGGTTTGTGATGTAAGTTCTAATTCAATATCTTATTTTATTATTCCATGCTTAAACGTGGCAGGTCACTAAAACTATTCCATCACACAGTCACAAAGTTTACCATCAAAATCAAATTTCCCAAAATTACAGGCCAACAAGTCTGAGTAGAGAGCTAAGAGCATTTTGGATGCATTTCAGCATGCTTACGAGACCCAGTTATGCCAATATAAACCATACTGTGACATTCCTACTATATATACATGAGTCCTTCGTGTTCTTGTAGTTTAATTATTTTCAGACAAACATTTTTTAAGATTTTGGGTGCTGCATATTTATATCAAAACTTGACCCGTCATATTGTATGTTGTAAAAGAGCTGAAGCTAAGGAATCTATCATGTATTTCGTGTAGAGATGAATTCCTCGCAAGAAATGCTAATTAGCAGTTCTTGATTCTTGCAATTTCTACTCTGATAAATTAAGAGTCTCCTTTTACACAGGAGACGGTTTAGGAAGAATGGATATCTTCAACACATTCACAGTCCCAAAGACGGAAAGAAACTTTGTGTTTTAGTAACCTTTGTCTTTGTAACCTTCATATGATTAATAGGTGCCAGATCCTTTAAGTTACTGGTGCCCTCAAAGCCTCCTTTCATTTCCCAATTATGAAGAATCCCGATCTACATTGCAGATTTTCCAGTTTTAATGTAAAGAAAATCATAATTTTATTAAAAAAGGCACGGCGGCTAATATTATGCATATCCCTTTTAATACCGCCCAAACACAGCAGCAACAATATCTAGAACTTAGAATACAATATAACATTCCAGAATTTAGAACATGAATAAGTCCCCATGAGCAGCAGACATCTTCCTCTTTTGTGACTGCGAAAAAACAATAAATAATAAACTCCAAAATTCCTCTGTCTTCAAACTTCTCCAGACTCCATTTCCAAACTTCCTCTTTCCAACTCGAACATCCTCATCATCATCATCTTCATCTTCATCCTTAAAACAAACAAAACAAATTAATCACAGGGCGGGCACAGAGGAGGGATAATATTAGCCTCCGTGCCTTTTTTAATAAAATCATGATTTTCTTTACATTAAAACTGTGGAAAATCTGCATTTTATGTCAAAGGCCCGGAGGCCAACATTATGCATGTTCAAAGTTCTTCAAAACCTTCCCTAAAACATTTTCCACAGGCTTAAAGTAAAACTTCCTGAATGCTAAATCATTTGACCCATCTGCAGCCTTTAAAATACCACCCAGACTGAACCCTTTAACAAAGGTTTTACTAGCCATAGCTCCTCTCACAGAATGCGACCCAAAAATGCCAATATCCACTCCTGCCTTGAACATCACATTCCTTATCCATCTTGCCAATGTAGGAGCTGACACAGCCTTTTAAGGATTAACATAAGAGATCAACAATTGATTACAATCTCTTTTCCTCAAAGCAAAAGTTCTTCTCTCATATTCCTTAAGACATTTAACCACACAAAAAAACTCTCACCCTCCAAATACAGGTAAAAAATTGTCCTAGACATAGTATTTGTCCTTCTCTTTAACTCAAAACATACTCCCTCTGGTTGATAAAACCTCAAATCCACATCCAAAGCACTAACATCTGATACTCTCCTAAAAGAGACCAGACATAAAAGCATCGTCACCTTCCATGTTAAAAACTTCAAATCCAAACCTGAATTCTGCCCCCAACTCTCAAGCTCTCTCAACACCAAATTTACGTCCCAAAGTGAATCATACTTTGCCTTCGGCGGATTAACCACCCTAACACTCTTAACCAACCTCCTTACTAAAACATGCTGTCCCACCGGAACTCCATCCACAAAATCATGACCTGCTGAAATTGCAGATCTACTCAAATTAACCGAATTATATGCCAAACCACTACAAAAGAGACCTGACAAATAATTTGCCACCTCTACCACAGGTGCCGAAATGGGATCCAAGTTCCTCTCAACACACCAACCGTTCCACTTTCTCCAAGCCGATTCATACACCTTAGATGTTCCCTTAGACCACGACTTTGACACAAGCTCTTCAGCCTCCTTTGATAATCCCTGCATTTGCCAAATTCTCCTGAAATCAACCATGCCATCAACTTCAACTGCCCTGAGATCACCAGGTCGTGAAAATTTCCTTGAGCATCCATCAAAATATCCCTGCAATCTGGCACAACTGCCGGATCCTCCACCAACAAATTCATCACATCCGGGAACCATACTCTTTCTTTCTAAAAGGGAGTTATCAGAACCAACTCTATCTCCTCCCTTCTGACCTTGTTCAGAACTCTCTGAATTATTGAAAACGTGGGAAATGCATAACATCTTCCCCCTTTCCAGCTCTGCAGGAAAGCATCCACTCCCTTCGCCTCTGGATCCGGCCTCCAACTGTAAAATTCCTTCAGCTGAGCATTCAACCTGTCTGCAAACAGATCCACATACAAAGGCCCTGTGAGAAGTTGGCCTGATATATGATGTCTCCAATTCTGGGGGCACCTTGTATCAGTCCAAACAATCCCTTATGGTGATGGTTGTAAGCCAACCTTATAGACAAGCTATCCTAAGGGTAGCATGGACTAAGCAGCCTTAACACCTTAGCTGCTTGTAAACATTTCTCCCCAGTGCTGCGCTGTCCATTAGAACTAGTGCTGAATGGACGTTCAATGGTCGTGCGCAGCACTGGGGAGGTAGCGCTGCTGACGACCATTGGCCGTCAGCAGCACTTAAGGGGTTAAAGGCTTAACTCAAGAGGTCGTGTTAAGCAAGCTGTTTTACCAATCACAATCCTGTAATATCAAATGAAAGGACACCACACAAGTTATATATTATAAAAATATATGTATTTATTACTAGTATAATCCTCTATACTCTTTATGAGTCAAATTACTTAGGCTTACCTATAAAAGTAATCTTGTACGTAGGAAGCAGGAACTCAGGGAACTTGCCTGGGATGCCCTGAACCAAGCATCGGTACTACGGGACAGTAGGCTGTTTTGGTCTACGGTTAACAGCCCTTTCCTTGCCAATGAAGAGTTTCCCAAATTGTCAGCGCAGGTTAGCGAAGCCAATTGGGTCTCCCATTTTTCTGGTATTTTTAACCCACCCGGGGGAGACTCTGACGGTCCTACTATCCCGATGTCTGACACTAGGATACCTTTGGATATTACCCTATCAGAGGTGGTTATCTCCCTAAGCCAGAGCAAAGGTGGAAAGGCACCGGGACCCGATGGGGTACCGGTAGATCTGTACAAATCTAACCCCAGTCTTTGGTGCCCACTCCTGACCCAGGTGTTTAATGCATCAGTCCTGGAGAACACCCCTCCTACTTGGAGTGAATCCCTAATTCTACGTATTTACAAGAAGGGAGATAGAGGCGAGGCAAAGAACTATCGCCCTATCTCCCTTCTTGATTCCTCCCTGAAGATTATGAGTAGGGTTCTCCTTATAAGGCTTGAGGAGTGGGTTGAAGAAAATAATATCATGGCTGAATCCCAATTTGGTTTTCGCAAAGGCTTAGGGACTACGGAGCAGTGCCTTAACCTTGACCTCCTTATAGGGAAATATACGAGAGCGAAACAAGGGTCCCTATTTCTCTGTTTTGCCGATCTCTCGAGCGCCTTTGACCTTGTGGACCATGAACTCTTGTGGTGCACTTTACTGGCCATGGGCGCCCCCCGGCAATCATTCACTTTCTGGCTCGTCTCTATAATAAGCTGTCGGCCCAGATACGTTTTGGTCCGTCGGGTGAATGTACTGAGAAAATCAGGGTTAAGTCAGGCATAAGGCAGGGCTGTGTACTGCCCCCCCTGCTATTTTCCCTCTTTATCAATTCCATTGAATCTGAACTCAAAAAGGTCCAGGCTGATTCCCCTCAAGTCGGTGGACTTCCCGTACCAGTTCTGCTTTATGCCGACGATACGGTGCTTCTCTCGCGTACTCCAAATGGGCTACAGAAACTTATGAATACTTTTTATGATTTTATTAATGCGAGGAAATTGAAAATAAATAACACCAAGACCTTTATTATGGCCTGTGGTAAACGGATGAAGTCTGTTATGCCGTTCCATTTTAACAATCATAATATTGAGGTAGTGGATAGGTTCTGCTACCTCGGTGTTACCTTTAACAACAAGGGGACATGGTCCAGGGGATTTCAAATGTTAATGGTAGAATGGCCAAAAGCTCATCTGGTATTTTTCGATTCGCTGCAAAGCTAGGAAGCCGTCGTATACCTGATATGGTAGACATTTACAGGCATAGATGTGCGTCTATTGCTCTGTACGGCTCTGGTATTTGGGGCTATAGTCAGCATAGGACACTGCAAAATACCGAGAATGGGTTCCTTAGAAGATTGCTTTGCCTACCTCCCTCGGCACCTACTGTACTGTGCCATAGCGAAGTCCGTTTAAATTATCTGACTGATCTTATGGGATTAAGACCCCTCATGGTATGGAGGTCAATATGGGCTAAAGAAGAGACTACTTTTTCTAGGAAGATTATCACCGATTGTTTGAAGTTGGACAAAGTCCTTAAGATTCCCTGGCTAAGCTATGTCTCTTCTACTTATGGCAAGGTATTTAATTTTGACATCATTAAGGATCCCTATTGTGCCGTTACTGTATCGAAAAAGGAACTTAAAGATGTTTTCATCCAAACTAAGTCTGATATGCGTAGGGTAAAGTGTACTACCATGTCTACCTATGTATTTTATCACACCACTAAACCTGAAGAAAAGGGCATGCCTATGTACTTAAAATTCATAACCAAGCAGTCCCATCAGTTTGTTCTGACACGACTCAGACTTGGTATAGTACATAATTTAGTTGCCTTCCCTGAGATGAAACTTCCTAGCCATTCCCCCTGTCCTTGTGATGGTCAGACTAGGCAAAGTACTCGGCACTTCATGCTTATTTGTCCACTTTATATGCATCTTCGCCGTCTCTATCTCAGACCTATGTTTTTAAGATTATCAGTGTATACTATTACCCAAGCCATGGAATTATTATTTGCACTTGACTCTGCGGACACCTGTTTTTTTACTGCTACTTTTTTACTCCAAGCCATTTCTCATAGGAAAAGTCTGGTGTTTTAAATCTTCCGAAATTTTTCATTTCTGAGCTATTGTTTTATTATAATGTTTGTATTGTGTTTTATTGTACGCTTTTGTGATTGTTTTTAATAGTCGAATAAAGCTTGAAATTGAAATTGAGTCTAGAACAGAGGTCTTCAATCTGTGGGGCGTGACCCCCATGGGGGCCATGGAGTCAGGGGAAGGGGGTCGTGCTTTCCTGGGCCTCACTTCTGCTGGGACTCTTGGAAAAACAAAAAAAAAACGTCCCCGGACAGTTCATTATGAAATTAAAGCTTTAAAAGCTGTAATGCCTTTCTGGGAGTGTTCACTTGTGAAACCTGAGCTGATCAGACAGCTAAACAAGGTTTCCTTCCAGGATGCATGTTTGTCTGAATGGAACGGAAATATGTGCTACCAGTTAATTGAAAAATGTAAAGGGCAATTTGCAGCTGCAAAGAATGATTGGGAGCCGGTACTGGTTTTTCATTGATACAATCACTGGAAGTGTTGTGATGAACTGTGAAGTGTGTGCATCTAATGGTATATATATTTACATAGTGCTTACTATCCCAGAGGAGGTGTTGAAGGCCAGTAAGGAGCGGGAAAGCAAGCATTTGCAATGCAATAGGTTGCGCAATTGAGAAAGATTGACCTATTGGCATTGTAAATAACAATGCATTTTAGTATTGCAGGTTTTTTGTAAACACACAAATGAATGGCATTGTCATTTACAATGCCAAAAGGTCAAAATCTCTCAATTGCGCAAATTATTACATTGCAAATGCTTGTTCTGCCAGTGGCCAAGAACAAAAAAATGAACAATTCTGGAATGTGGCCACTTTGTTGGAGAGTGCCCCGGCCTAATTATGATCCCAGACACTGATGGCCTATGGTGGCCACATGCATTAACCGCATCGTTGCGGCGGCTTTTCCCGCTGTGTACGGCAAATTTAAAAAAGCGGCGTTACATGACGAGCTCAGCTCTTCATCAGCACACGACCACTGTGGCTGATGACGAGCTGAGCTCGTCATCCGCAGCGAAGAGGTTAATATTTGGGGACTGTTTTTCATCAGGTTCTGACCCAGAGAAAGAAAGAGAGAAAGGGGAGGCCAATAGAAAGCGGTGACAAATGGAGAAAATAAGCATGAAAAAGAACCAGCAAAAGTGAGTTAAAAAGACACGGAAAGAAGGGTGGTGGTAAAAAAAAACAGGTGCAATCAAGACTAGGATCCTTGGTCATCAGTAAGCACAACATTCAGTATAGCACTAGCTATGGACTGCTAAGAAAAAATGTGGGCCACTACTCTTATGTTTATTACAAATTCAGCACTGACCCAGTGCCTAAACACAAAAAAAACGAGACAACGGACTGTGACTTATTGCTATATTTGGGTATTTATAAGGTGCAAACACAGATTGACGGTCTCTCTGGAGAAAATTAAGCACACTCATCACTTTAGTTCAGAAAGGTGTTAAAATGCAAATACTTTTTCACAAAATAAAACATATTTTGGCAAAACTTATCATTGTGAATTTTTGGGTAGTTCTTTTTGGAGACTTTTTGTTTGAACTGTGTAGTAAGCCTCTGAAACCAATCCGTTTATGGTTGTCGAGGATGGTTGTACCAGGTTAGAGAAATTTTTGTCAGAGAGGGTCCTTGCACCTAAAAAGTTTAGACAGGGGGGTCTCTGCATCAAAAAGTTTGAAGACCTCTGGTCTAGAAGCACAAGCGTTTAAACCAAAGCACAGTTAAACATATAGAAGTTGCACAATTGTGGATGAGGCCCAGGGGCCACGCAACCCATATATCAAAAAAGTGGTATAAGTATCACTAATCGAACAGTGGTCAGGCCTAGGGCCTGGGGAATCGCTGGGAGCAGCCGGGACTAGCAAGTCCGGAAAAGCCCGCGGGATTCGGGTGCAGCGCTTAAAGCACACACATGCACCAATGCAAAGTCAATGGTGCGTAAAAGTTATAAAGTTACTGCAAAAGGAGACTTCCCCTTAACCCAGACGGACAAAACTTTAGACACATATACTAGAGGTGTGTACCAGTGCAGGAGCACTGGCGTTGCTGAGTTACCTCACCCACAGGAAGCGGGCGCACGGGTGCAAAGTAGTGTCGGGTTTCGTCACGCAGGTTGCTGGTGCCTGAAGATGAAGATGCTGCAGGCGTCGTGAAGAGAAAGTGTCCGGTGTGATCCAAGGGTGGATCGAAGATAAAGATGATCTGAAAGCAGAGGGGACAGAGTCTGAGTCACTCAGCAGTGACCAGGGTGGAACCAGGAAGGAACCAGGCAATGTCGGGCGCAATCAGGTCGATGTCGTAAAGCTTGTCTCCGCTGCCACGTGGACTCTGGGGCACCGAGGATTTCCAGGAGTGGATCACGAGCTGTCCCACGAAGGCTCTTGCTGTCAGCTGTGTCGGCTTCCGTATTGGAGCAAACAACCCTTGGCAAGCGCAACCCACCCAGGATTCGAACATCGCTTAAAACTCGGACCAGGAGGGTTAGAGCGGGTGCTCCTTTTCAGGGGAGCGAGGGCAAGTCTGGAGCAACCAGACTCACAAGTTAGATTCAAAGGTTCGTCGGTACTGGGGCCGCTAGCCAACGGGCAAGCAACCGGGCCAACGCGTTGAGCCAAAAGATGCCGAAGGGCCCCACGCAGCACTCGGTGAGTGTAGAGGGGTGAGCTTCGGTGCAAGAGTGGCTCAGAGCTGGGGCTTCTCAAACCCCAATGCACAGTTTCGAGGGGGCCTCGGATGCTGCACGGTGAGCGTCTCGTGGTTTTTCCAAGATGGCCATCCCCACGCTTCAGGTCGCCTCCACTGGTCTCAGCTCTGCAGGGACTGTGGATTGGGCTGTTAGAAGGCAGGCACGCTAGGTCTTGTCGATCTCTGCCGCTCGAGTTCTGGCGGGAACTGCAACAAAGCAAACGTTGAGTTGCTGGATGGTGCCTGTTTGCACAGGGTGGTCACTCCTTGACCACAAGGGAGATTCTTCAGTCTTCTACGTTGAGTAGGATGTCGAAGGGTCCAGAGTTTTGTTTCATAAGTTTCAGTCAGGATAATCTGAGTGCGTTGGCACTGCTCCCATTCTTTTACCAATCTTGGGGGCTGGATTACCTGCTAGGTCCCTCCTATGGGTGGGACCCAGGAAGGGGGTGGTTACACCCCTTTCCCTTTGTCCAGGGTCGCGCTGGGACTGGGGCTGGTGTGCCACAGAACCGGTTTGACCGGATTATGCAAGGGGAAGCCTTGTGCGCCCCAGGCACTGTCTAGTTTCATTCAACCCACCCTGCCCCAATACACTATCTCCTGTCTGGGGAGGTGTAGCACCTCCCTGTGACAGGAAACCCTTTGTCCAGGCCTCCTCTGCCAAGTTTCAATCAGCAGCAGGAGGTCAGACTTGTGTCGGTGGCAGCAGCATCCATTTTCTGATGCTGAGGCTCTGGTTAGGATTAACCGCGTTATAGTAAAGTAACATGTCTTCTCCCTCTAGAAGGGTGGGATGCTATCCCCGTCGACAGGACTGTCGAGGGGATAGTATTCCAAATCGTATGACACCTTACACAACATGTTTTGATAAAGCCAAACCAAAGTTAGCACATAACCGCGATGGATTATAATGTACTTAAGAGTATATGGTATGGCAATATCCCGGAACAGCTAAGGGAGTTGCTCTCGACAGCTGCAGACAGGCTCAGCTCATGCTAGAGCACCATCTTACATAAAACCAAGCACTCTGCCTCCAGGATTGATAAGGCCTGCCATAGGAGTGACTTATAGGTATATATATGTCCAGATATTGGTTTAGATATAGGTATACTATATCTAAGCAAGGGGTGATTACACCACCTTGCCCCAGCTGAGTGATCAGCCAGTTGTGTCAATTTAAGAACCAGCCAGGGTTGGCAAAAGATATGCTGCAGCCCCTGGTAGGCCTTGGATGCACCTATGCCCTTGGCACCTATAGTGCACAGTATAGGGGCTGACAAGGTGTCCAGTACCAATTTGGTTATGCACCTAGGGTGCATGGAGTCCATTTTAAGGAGAGAGCAGATAGCCTGGGGCCCTGATTAGCAGGGAACCAGGCCAACTAAGTCGAAACCAGCTAAACACAAGGCAAAAAATCTGGGGTAACCATAGTCAGGTGTCCACTTTCTTACAGGCCCCCACATGTCCTCCAGACTTAAAAATACCTCTCTCTTGAACCTCCAACTGCTCGCATCCCTCAGGTATCTTGAATACCAACCCGCTTCTACGTTGCTCAACCCTGATATATATTGAGCCTGCACAACAATCTCCCTCTCCAGACAAAACTTCCAGAATTCCTTCGCTACTTCCGCTAACCCTTTCAAATGTGGACCTCCCATCTTGTTCACATACTGAACCGCAGACAAATTGTCAGAAGTACACAACATTTCATCCTGTCCCTCACAAAGCTCTTTATCGCAAACGACCCCGCCAACAACTCCAAACAACTTATGTGCATATGTCCTTCCTCTTCCGACCATTGTCCCCCAGTCGAAATCTCTCCACACCGTGCTCCCCAACCATACAAACTCGCATCCGATTCTATCTCCACCTCTGGCATCATTCCAAAAATCGCTCGACCGTTCCAAGCTTCCAGACTCATCAGCCACCACTCCAATTCCTCCTGTGATTCCTGATTTATCACAATCTTCTGAGAATACCTCACATCCTTCCTTAAATAATGCGCCTTCAGCCTCTGTAATGCACGATAATGTAGCGGAGCTGGGAATATTGCCTGAATCGAAGAAGACAGAAGACCCAACAGTCGTGCCAACTGCCTCAAAGTAATCCATTCCGCAGACTTCACCCTCCTTACTTCCTTCCTGATCTTCTTCACCTTATCCATAGGCAACTTCAACACACAACCCAGCGTCTCTATCTTGAAACCTAAAAACGTCATCTCCTGGTTTGGAACCATACAAGACTTCTCCTTGTTCACAACAAATCCCAAATCCTCTATTACTCTCACCGCAAACTCTGTTTGTTCCTTAGCCAAAATTCTCCCTTCTGCCATAATCAGAATATCGTCCAGATATACAATCAAACGAATCCCCCTTGACCCCAACCAAGCTGCAATTCGCCTCATCACTTTGGTGAAACACCAAGGAGCTGACGTCAATCCGAAAGGGAGACTTTTGAACCTCCAGCGCCTTCCCAACCACCTGAACTGAAGGTAATCTCTTTGTTCCTGACACATCGGGATCGTTAAATATGCATCCTTTAAGTCCAACCTCGTTAACCAATCCCCTTCTCTCTACAAATCTCTTAACATATGTATCCCTTCCATCTTGAAATGGTTGTAAACAACCCAATCGTTCAACTCCTTCAAGTTGATTACCGGTCTCATCTTCTTGTCTTTCTTCTCCACAAGAAACAAATTGCTTATGAAACAACCTTGCACCTCCTCTGCGTACTCTATCGCTCCTTTCCTCTCCAACTCCAACAATTCTTTTGTTACTAATTTTTCCATCTCTTCGGAAAACCTTAACACTTTTGGAACCCTTTCCTGAACTGGCACACTGATAAAATCTATCCTGTATCCAACTACAGTTTCCAAAACCCAAGGATCCTGCGTTATCTCTTGCCATCTGGAAACAAACTGGGCTAGTCTGCCGCCCAATTTGACTTCCATAAATAAAGGGTCTTGTAAGAAGCTTACCTGAGACTCCTCTTGGCCTCCTATCTGATCTTGCTCCTCTTCCTCTCCCCCTCTGTCTTTGTGGGAAGAAACTTCCTTGATTGGTCCTCTGATAACCATATCCTCCTGTATAACCATAGGCAAATCCATTTCCATAACTTGCTCCATAGGGTCTGTTACCTCTTCCATAAAATCCTCTGGTAATTCCATTTCCTCGGCCGGGGAACGGACTCCTTGTTCTCCCGGCCCAACCAAAAACACGCCGAATATCCTCTTGTGCTTTCTGTAAAGTATTAAAGTACCCACGTACTTAGACATGTCCGTCACAAAATCATCCCCGAACAGCAGCCCATTGCTCTGCTCACTCAATTCCTTGCCAGCCAAATATGCAAGTTTTGGATCTATCTTAAACAAGATACTCTTTCTCCTTTCCAAACAGAGAGCTGCGTTAGCATTTCCCAGCAAACATACAGCACACTGAACCGATTGACGCATTTCTGCCACGTCAACTCCAGTGTTATTAGTATGTGCTTCTTCGCACAGATCAAAATCCTTAGTCAAGGGACCCAGAATATCAAGCATCCTATCCTGACAGCCCTTCAATCCTTTGTCTAGTCCCCCTCTCGGGTCTCTTCCCCCTTTGTTATTCAAAAAAGTTAACATCTTTTGATCTAATTCTGGCGTGAAGGCCACTTTACTATTTAGAGATGGTGTTGGGCACTCCGACCTCAACCAAGTTCTTATCTCCTTTGGCATCTCTCTCCTGATCCAATATCTAATGTACTTTGCAACATGTTCAACAGGGGACCACAGAGAAGATAGTGGATATTGAATCAACAATGGGCCAAACATCTGTTCTCCATGAGGATCCACAAAATCCTCCAACTCCAATTTTATCTCCTCATCCAACTTCCTTCTCTAAACCTTTACCTCTTCCACATCAGAATCCTCCATACTTGAGCTGCACGTAAGCTCCACATCCCCACTAGTCGAACTACTATCGCATGCCACAGTCCTATGTCCTTTTTTCTGTGCCTTTATAGCACTCTCTCTGGCCTTTATAGCCTTCTCCTTCTTTCCTATATTTTCCATTTCTTTTGTTGATTTCTTCTTTATCACATTCTTTTTCTTTTCCTTTCTTTTTGCTCCTCCCCAAGAAGTACCTGCCTCTACCTCGACCTCCTCTGTGGTGTAGAAACCATCCTCCTCATCAGATCCCTGCCTGTTCTCACCTTCTTTAGCTCTCTTTGTTATTGTGCTCCCAATTCTCTTTTCCATACTAGCACAAAACTCTCCAAATTTCTTTTCCATAAATTCCTTCATCCTTTCCTCCATACTTAAATCCTCTTTCTCCATCTCTCTTCCCCTTTTCCTTCAAATCCTACTTTGATAAACAATTTAACTATAAATCTCCCCTTTGATACAATCAAAAGAATTAACTTCCAAAAAACTACCTAAATCTAAACTCTCCACTCTCAAAACCACAAACCGACACCTCCCTCTGACCTTCCAAACTTCGTCTGACTGAAACTGACACCGTTCAGTCAGACAAAAAAATTCATCCCAAAATATGACCGACTACGTCTCCTTATCAAACTCCTTACGTTTCCCAATCTTCAAAAATGGCCGCCGCACGTAACGTACGTACGGCGGCCCCAATGCCCAGAAAGTCTCTCTCCTTCTGTACGCGTCAGTCCATGCGCTTTGCCCCTTCAACGTTCCTCAAGCTGCCCTGGCTCACGTGCCTAATTGTGCTTGATCCTCACGACACTCGATGCCCCTCAGCCACGCTGAATGCGCTCGAGACACACCACAACGCGATGCCCCCCTGCCATGCAGCAAGCGCTCGAGACACACGCGCTCATCAGCGGCCAACTGAAACCCAAACCAACGGTATTCTGCCACCCATTTCGCAACACATTCCTCCTATTTTACCTCAAAAAAACTTACTTCACAATCCATTAAAGTCCTTAATTTTCAAATTTATATCATTTGTCTCGTCTGACCACAAAAACGCTAATTTTTCCTCTATTTTTTCTTACAAAACTCTTAATTACCAAACACATTACACTTTATAATCCTCTATGAAATTAACCTCAAACCTTTGTACATAAATCTATCTTTCTAAATTTCTTAGACTTAAAATCAAGGTACTTATCTTTGCTTCAAGCAGCAACAAAAGAGGAAGATGGCTGCTGCTCATGGGGACTTATTCATGTTCTAAGTTCTGGAATGTTATATTGTATTCTAAGTTCTAGATATTGTTGCTGCTGTGTTTGGGCAGTAATAAAAGGGATATGCATAATGTTGGCCTCCGGGCCTTTGACATAAAATTCAAACATTAATATCAGATTTCTGTGTGTTTATCAGGTATGCTGAACGTTGTCCAACATCTTCTATAGTCTCATTGGCTTGTGGAAAAGAATTAATGGGTTCAGCATATAGATGATTACATCCTCAACAATTAGCACAACTTTACTTTCAAACCATAACAGTATAAAAGAAAATTACATTATCTCCCCAAAGCGTTTGGGCCAGTGGCTGAATATATATGTTGACAACCCATGGGATAATAGGCATCCCAGCAGTGTGCCTCTAGAGAAGGAAACCTTTGAGTAGATGCTTGTATAAATAAAAATATTTCCGCATGGAGTACAATAGAATGCACAACTTGCTGAAATCATTTTCTATCCCGCCCCGGATCACTTTGGCTCTCATTATGATGGCGGTTGGTTGGACCGCCAATTACCATGGTATCGGGCTGGTGACCATCCGACAATGAGGCAGCGGTTCCATCCGCCCTTTTATGATTAGCCTGTCGTGCAGGCGGTTGGAAAGTGCTTTTTTTTACCTCAGCTTGTTCTGTGGTCCAGAACAAGAGCCACAGCACAAGCTGCAGTAGAAAAAGGCAATTTTTGCTCATCCATGCACCATGTGCCATTCCCTCTGTTCGTTGGTGTGTGTGGGGGCACTATATGTGCAGCCCCAGGCCACTTAACAGTAGCTCATGTGGCACCTCGTTGGGTCCCTAAAGTCCATTTCAGTGGTACTGCCACGAAAAGGCAGTCTGAAAGGGACATCCTAATCCCTACAGTGGTGCCTGAACAGGCATCTCCTCCATTGTAGGGATAAGCACCTGACCGCCACCCCAACGGGATCTTGGATCCTGTTGAAGTAGGCCGTCCTACCCCTCTGACCTCTGCGGTCCGACTGGCTGCATTGAAATACAGCGGTCGGACCTATGCTCTGGATGTCGAGTGGAACCCCACCGATGTCCTACTGGTGGCGGTCCGCCCACGGTTGTAATTTGGGCCTTTATGTAGTACAAAGAAATCCATTCAATGCAAAGCTTTGGTGGCATCAGACTAGGGGTGTGCGAAATTTCACATAATTACTGAAAATGTCAGAAATATTATGGAAAATTACACTAAGTGGAAAGCTTGATGCGTTGTTTGGTTCTATCAAATGAAAAGATCTCTTTTGTCGTCTTCTTTCTTGCCTCCCACATCTGCAAAGCTAAGTTCTTCTGTGATCTCCTGGAGTGTTAGGTCTATTGTAAGGAGTAGAAAAGGAGCAATCAAGAGTTTTATTCAAAATTATATTAAAGTCCTCACTAAAATACCAAGGTATAGAAAATGTCTGAGTTTGATGTAAAATCTATGGAAGGATTTCACATCATCCTGAGCAATGGCTCATCATCCACATTGACCCATTATCAAACATCCTTGGTCCGAAAAGCTGCTCTTGTTGGGATGACTACTCCCTTACCATTGCAGAGTTTGGTGGAACAAATAAACTACTTGATTTATCTGCGAGATATAGATTTCTGACACCTGAGGGAAGATTATATCTAGACTTTCAAATTACAAGTATTCCTGTTGTAATGACCTTTTTGACCTTGCCTGCAACCCATTAGCAGTCACAGAAAGAAGTTCAGTCTCTGATTTCATCACTCAAAATCATATGGGTGCACAAAAAACAATCATAACCACAGTGTGTAAGGGACAATATTCAATTTATTGCTAAAACTGACCAAAGCCAAGTCCACGTTATAGCAGTTAAGACAGATTGATCAGTATTGGTAAATGAGTGTAGTTGTAGAGCTAGTGCACACAACCTTTGAATTCACATTGTCCGTGTAGCTGATGCTCTGTGCAAGTAACTGGTGTCAGAAGTGCAGAGTCTAGCAGAGCTCCACAGCTTCCTCCTCCATGTGTCCTGCATTTGTATTAATCTCCCTACAGCTCGAGGTTCCTGTGAAGCTGCACTCTCTATGGCGAACCTCAGACTATGCCAATTCTTTGTGGGACCCTCCATCTTTAGCTGAAGACTTCTCACCTACTCCATCCATTAAGGAAAGATGTTGGCTCAGTGGCCATCAAGGAGGAGAATAATGTTTCTCTCCCTCAAGCTCTCAAGAAGTATATACGCTAAAAATATCCACCTATAAAACTCCTCTCCCTGAATCTCCCAAGAAGTATAGACACCAACATATCTATCTGTGTTTAAACCACCAGGACCTAATGGCTAATGAGAGGCAAGAAAATCCCCTTAGAAGAGTAGAGAGAAAAGAAGCTTCTGAGCGGTGTCTTAGTCAACTGTCATGTTAACCCTTCAGTTACCCTTCAAAGATCCTTTTATACAGATCCTAGCTGGTGCCAGCATTTATGGAATTTGGAGTAGTGGCAGCATCAAGCCAAAATGCTTACTAGCCTTTACATATTAACTAAGGGCCTGATTTAGATCTTGGCGACGTGTTACTACATCACAATGGTGACCTATATCCCGTCCGCCGTAGTATAGATCCCATTATATCCTAATGGATTTATAGTTGGTCGAGTGGGATATCTGTCACCCTTGTGACAGAGTAACCCGTCGCCAATATCTAAATAAGGCCCCCCTTCACCCAACACATACACACAGAACTGGGGACACACCCATTACTAATCACTACTTCTGCTCTGTTTTTCGTCTTAGCCTTCTTGGTGTGCCTGATGGAATACACAAGGATTGAGGAATGGGTCTCTCTGGTGATATGTAGATTGTAGCCCCCATTTTGTATTCTGGGAACAAGCCAAAGTCTGCTGCACTCAGCATTCTCTAAGAAGAGAGAAATCTGACTTTATCAACTCTGAAGTTGCAGTTTTGCCCAGCATATGTGCCACCGGGCCAACCCATCTTTCCATTGACTCAGGCTGCTGTGGCACTTAATGAATGTCCTTTGTGTAGTCCAGTTCCTCAAGGCCAAATCTAAACTGGGTTCCTTGCTGAACCTTTCCTGGCTTGTCCTGCTGTTGCTGCAGATCTTGCCTGTGTAGAAGACTCCAGTCTGCACCCACAAACTAGTGATATATATATCAACAATCACAGTCCTGACACCAAAAGTTTATTTTCCAAAACGACCAGGAATGGACCACCACACAGTAAGCGTTTTCCTTCAGTGCTTTGTTTATTCTTCCAACAGCATGACGCGTTTCGACCGGCCTTAATCACAATATATATATATATTGTCGTCCCTAACCCTCATTCATATCTAGGAGCAGTGGATCTGACTGGTGACTATGCCAGATGAGCCCAATCTTTTCCTTTGCTTACAGTTGCCTTTAATAAAGCTCGTTTTAGAATCTGCGGGTCTATTCCTGGCTGAAATAAGAGCAATGGTAACGTTTGACTGCTTCAAATTATTCTTGGGTATGGGTGTTGCTATTGGATGTCAGGAATGATTTGTTTTGTTAGCCAAACTACAAAGTTCTTCATGCCAACTTTAGATGTGTTGTACCCTAATGTGTAGGGATTCTTCGAAAAGGCTGAGTGGATTGCTGCAATTTGTGTCCCTTCATCTGAGGATGTCTACTTTGTCTTTTGTGATCAATAGTTAACACCATTTTTCAGGGTTTCAAATACCTTGCTGGAAATCTGCTAACGGTATTTTGCCCTGAGCCGTAGTTTGGAGCATTTCTAAGCGTATTATGGTGCTAACAATAGTATTGTAGTGGGAATCTGTAACCATGTTATTTTCGGGTCTGGAGTTGAGTTTATCATTCAAGAGGGTATGAACTAATTTGTGTTTATTGGCTGAATAGTAAATAGCGTTACTTTTAAAGGAGTACTTCCGAGTTTCACACTTTTCTGTTAGAACCTGTATTTCCATAAATGAGGCTGATGTATGGGCCACTTAAAGCTACGCTCCTTTACTACTCAGTGAGAAAACTGCACATTCACGGAAGCAAGCACCAGAGCACATTGGGAAACTGATTCACACATTTTACATTGCTCTTTTTGCATTTCTAGATCATGAAATGCAGATACTCATTTAAAGATATATACTGTCTCTGAGGTCAGTTCCTCTGCACTTTATGGTGTAAAAAATACAAGCACACAGCAGAACATTAGCAGAACTGTAGTTACACAATTGCATTGATTGTTAAAATATCTTAAGATTTCCATGATTCCTTTTAAAATAATAAACCATTCTTCTCCATTTCCACTGTAAACTCTTAATGGAAAGCATGAAGCAGAGGTTGCCAGTAAACAATTTGATTCCAAAGATGAAGTTGTATGAAAATTAACGCAAGGATTTGTCTTATTCATGAACGGTTTCCTCTCTAGTGTTTGCATGCAAGTGTACAAGAGGTTGTAAATAGTAATTTTTATGAAGGTATGATTCATACATGCGCAACTATTTACTTTTGTCTTATCAGTTTCCCTCCTTATTTGTAGGCAAACTTATTTTAATAGTACTATTGAATGTGATAATATAATGGCAGGGCTATTTCGCATAATCTCAAGCAACAGTATGCTTACTTATTTGGGATTGCTTTGCTTTTCTTCTATTGAAATGAGTCGTGTTGTAGCAAATAACCTATGCTTTAAGTGTTTTTATGCAGACAGTCCTTTACGACAGCTACAGAAATGGTAGCCCTTTTAGAAAAAAAGTGTGCCCCCTGCATTTTTCAGACTTTGATATGTTGGTGCACTCATCAGTACTAGATTGCTATATAGTCCTCCGAATTGTATTGTTATGTTCAGATTTGTCGATATTTGCACAATTGCAAGCTGTTTGTCCCCTAAAACCACACATTTCCTGCTGTAAGGTGTTGTCTTTTTTTGATTTTTAATTTTTCAATGAACATGAGTGCTTGATCTGTTAAGTTGCCTGTGTCATTGGTTGGCTGCAACAAAGTGTATTTACCATACTCTCCAATTCAGTCTTCAGTTCCATCTTCAAATTATGCTGGCATCACCCAACATTCTGAAATTCCTTCTCCAACGTCAAATGCAAGTCATTAAACTTGCATTTTCTTCTTCATTGCCAAAAAGCCAGCCGGCTCTCTATCATGAATTTATTTTTGTTATTGAAGTTACAACACAAAAGATTCAACACTCTGTCCATCATATTGTTGTGGTTACTATGTTTGCCCTAAGTGGCCAAGGGTACGCCTAGACGTGGTCCCTTACTCGCCGTGCCACTGGATGCAAGCTAGCCTGGCTGATGAGGGGTGATACTCCGAAACTTGTCCCAGGTGCATGTTTCCAGTCCAGGAAGGGCCCAGCATTTAAGGCTGGACTGTTCCCATGAGGGGCAGGGTCAAGACTGATTTGCATATGGCTAGATCCAAAATGGGGTGGCATGGCTAGCAAAAGAACAATAGATTAAACCCAGATCTCTTGACGGGGGTGAGTGGTTAAAAAGGTTCAGCACTCTTGTCCATCATCTTGTTGTTTTTGCTATGTTCGACTTGTTGAACTGAAGTGAAAAACATGTTGATGTATTTGTGCATCCTGTCACAAGGAAAGGTTAAGTGGTGCAAATAACTTAAATCAAGATTAATTCCACTTGGCATTTGAAGACATTTCAATCAGGGACTTTCAATGTTGAAGGAAGTAATTTTACTTTACGTATAGAGTTGCATACTTGATGATTACTGTAATTATAAATGCACTTTCTGTTCCTGGTAGCTATATGATGGCCAGTGTAGAGAAAGGCAACAGAATTGCACAACTGTCTATTCGTATGACATTTTACTTCCAAATGTCTTGCACCCAAAATCCAAGGACGAGTGCCTAAGACTGGGCAATTAAATGTGTCAAAAGTTTATCAGGACTATTTTTTTATTTTCAACTTTGATACTGTAATAAAAATACCAATACTGATTTTGTAAATATTGAGGCCAAACTTTAGTATTTCACATCTGTCTTTTTACAACATTCCTTACAAGAGTGGGTGGAAGCCATGAAGGGTGGCATTTGAAAAACAAAGAAACAACCTGAGCATTTGACTTTCCACCTTACAGTTTCATCAAATATAACTAAAAAGCTTAACTTTACTTGAAAGTTTTATTTGAGGCCAATTGCCGATTACAAGTTTTTCAAAGACCGCATACTATTTAATTTGAATTTGCTGTAATTTTTCCTAGTTTCATTGACCTAACTAAACAAAATGTCCTGCTTAAATGTGCTTTTAGATATATTCTCCTTTGTCATTCTTTGATTCTGAACTAATGCTTTAATTAAACGTTTGTGTCATGACACCCATTAGTAACTGCAAGACGGTGACTGACTCATCGTTGTGTAGTCTCCCAGCATAGGTAATATCACACCTGTACATGTCTGCCTGGACAGGAGAAAAGAAATGCTGGCCCTAAACAATTTTACAAAACCGGTGTTGTTAGACCTGGCACCATTGGCGTGGGTCTCCCTTCCATTTTTGCTGTTGCCTCATGTATTTTTGCTGTTGTTAGATGCTTTGGGTACTGTGCCACTGCTATCCAGTGCCACAGTGCAAGTGCTCCCTATTGTAAATTGATGTATTAATCAGTGGTTCCTTGTTTGGCTATTTGGTTTACTTGTCAGACCCTAGTCTAGTGCACTGAGTGTGCCCAGGACGTGTAAATCCAAATGCTGCCAGTGGGCCCACAGCACTGGTTGTGCCACCCACAGAAACAGCCTTGTAAAATGTGTCTAAGGTCTGCCATTGCAGAGCCTGCGGGCAGTCTGGTACTGTCATGCTGACTGGGCAAGTGCACCCACTTGCCAGTCCCTAAACCAGGGCTCAAAAAATCCCAAAAATTTTACTACCTTAAAAAAAGGCCTCGACCTAACTGCAACCTACTTGACCTCAGTCTCTGAAAGCGGAGCAAATGTGACAAGATAACAAGATTTAAAGGTATCTTTATTGCTCATTAACTTTGTGAGCAATAAAAATGCCTTTAAATCTTGTTATCTTGTCACATTTGCTCCGTTTTCACAGACAGAGGGCAAAAGTTGGTTTGTTTTCCTACTCACCAGAAAGGGCGAGTAAGACCTAAAAATAGCTCGACCTTGCTAAATTTAGCTCGACTATGCGAGCAGTCGAGTGGAATTTTTGAGCCCTGGTAAACCTTCCCTTTTCTTCATATCAGTCACCCCTATGGTAGGCCCAAGGGCAGGGTGCATTGTAAGTATAAGGTAGGACAAGCCCTGATGTGTGTGGCATGTCCTAAAAGTCAATTACAGCCATTTTTGTTTTTTCACTATTGCAAGGCTACCTGTTTTCCATGGGCCAGAATGGGCCATTAGATTATTACCTGGTTATAATCCTAACTGTCTCAGAGAACATGGTAGACATTTGAGTTTAGGATGCCTGAACTCAGAATTATAAAATACATCTTTTAGTGAAGTTGGTTTTAACATTCTGTGTTTGCAAATACCACTTTTAGAAAGTAGGCATTTGCTTGCCTAACCTTTCAAGCCTGCCTCTGCTAGGTTGTGTATTCCTTTGTCTGGTTTTGTGAGTGACAGGGCTGGGGATTCCAAGAGACAGGATGAGTCAGCCCGGTGGTGAACAGAGAAATCTGCATCTAGATGGGAGGAAGGAATTGCACCTGGACCTTGAATAGGGCTGTGCCTGCCTTCCACATTGCTGGCTCCACCCCCTGGAGAGCGGCTGATGTCTCTGCCCTGCACACTGAAAGAAGAGAAGGAGTCCTGTAAACAAAGTGCTCCAGCACTGTACTTGCCTTCCACAATGCTAGCCCCACCTCCTGTGGGGCATCTGATGTGCCTGCCCTGCACTGGAAGAAAAGGAGAAGTCTGGTAAACAGAGTGCTTCAGAACTGGTTTGGACTGCGCAAAGGCCCCTCTCCCCTCAGAGAACAAAGGATTTTGAAGTATAAATATGGGGACCCTGATCCCATGAAATTAGATCACTTTGGACTACAAGAAGTAACCTTTGCTGAGGAGAGGAACCTGAAGAAACTGAGGAGAGACTATCCCTAAGCTGAAGTGCTGCTTGGGGGATTGTCCTGCAGTGGTTGCCTGACTGCTAAAGTCTCAGGGACAACAGACCTCACCCACCAGCTTTCTAAAAGTCTTCCTGAAGTGCCTGCAGCTGTGCTAGACTTTGTGGGGGATGTACGTGTCGAACTTCGTGAAAGCGGTAGGAGAAACGGGAGACTTTCAGGAGCACGCCAGGGATTCAACCCTATTAAATTTACCAACCGGATCAAATGTTGAAATATAGTGTGTACAAAATGAAGAAATTTACAGAACTGATAACATTGTAAATAGCCTTGAAAAAGCCCTGGCGCAATTCGCCACAGGGGCGAAACACGTGTCTGCTGTTCAAACTTTTATCCACACTAATAAAGCAACTTTTCTATAAAGCAAGGACTCTCTTGATTCTATTTAAACAAAAAAGGATTGAGCCTAAGGACACTAAGATGTAACGTCTAACACACTCATCATCCCCTTCAAATACCTTATTGTCCGAAAACTCAAATGGTCCAGAGTTTTCTTGAGTGTGTTATCACTTTCAAAATCTTGTGAAAACTGATGTGGACTTGGATTCCTCTGTGGACCACCTCTCTTCTGTAGAAAACAGTTTTCACAGACCCTGCAATGGAACACGATATGCATTGAAGGCTGTAGGTCACAGTGGTAAGCACCTCAAACTTTCCTTTAACTGCCAGGGATACAAAGATGATCAAACTTTCTTTAGATCTGCTGACCCGAGACTCAATGGCAGGAACGGAAAAACAGTTGGTGCCAGCCCAGGTTTCCTGTAGACAAATTACCTCAAACCTTCCAATGACCTGCAGTATTCCAGCTCTTTAGGTTAAGCATCTTAAGGTTGGAGTAAGCTAAGTATACAAAAGGGGGTTCAAGTGGAGCCTGGTTGATATTGGTCAGGCCAACATGCTCTACTAACTAATCGCAAGTCGAGCCTGCGCCTGATACTTTGATGTGTGCCAAGGATCAAGTTCCAGAGCCACAGGCCTATAAAAGAATCTCAGGGGGAGAGCTAGTATTTCAATAGAAACACAATTGTTATATGTCCCCTCAGTGGATGCTATGATTTTTCCCACAACTAAAGGACTGTTAGAGTTTTTTATCACACAGTCCTTTAAATATTTTCACTTTGTTACCAATTCAGTTCACCCTTCCCATGTATTTGATCCATCCTGCTATATGAGCACCTAAAGAAGAATACAGCCAAACCAATGGATTACCTTGTACTCCAGTTGGGTGTAGTTTTCTGAGAAATGAGTTTTGAGCGGGGGCACATTTCCAAGCACCACAATGTAAGGGGTAGCTTGATGACAACATTGTTGTTATAGGAAGGCAAGTGCTCACGCCTAAGGTGACATAGGTCCTCTACCAGCGGGCCCGAGTGGAGCACTGTGGAGTATTACTACCTCATATCAGTCTGCCTGAACCATCCAAAATAGAAGCAGCATTAGCCCCGCTGGCTCACAGGTGAGTATATTATCCTGCATAGCAGGGACTGATAGAGGAGGATGTTGCAGTGTGTGAACTTTCCAAAGGCAATCTCTCCTTGCTCCTTGGGCTCCACCCCTGACAATGGAAGGCATAACAGAGTCACTGGGTAGCAGCTACCAAGGTATCCTGTAGTAAGGTGGGCAGCTTGCAGGAAGTTAGCCCAATTTCGATTGCCACCAGTTGATCACACAACAGTTGCAATTTGGTATCAATGGCAATCAATTGTCGTAAAGAGCATACAATAAGACTTCCAATGGGTCTGGTCAATATTGTTAATGTCCATCTCCCTTATCTTAGTATTTGTTACTCAGGGAGGTTTTGATTTGCTGCTGGTGTCCACCCTCTATCTTTTCCATACTGCACCATTTCCAGCTGTATTGACCACCTGAACAATAGGTTCTGAAGGGATAGGAACACATAAGGACCACAGTGGTACTCCGGCAGTAAGTGTGGGAGAGCCATAGGGCAGGTTACTCGAACCCTGAACTGATGGGGACAGGGTCATGAGTCCCGAACCCAACCCAGGGGGACTTAGACAATTGCTCTATATGAGACACTGGAGGTGGAGGTGGTGGTGGTGGGGAATGAGAAGAGATGAAAAACAAATGATCAGCCAACTGGATTTCTTTGTTAAGGATTCCCACAGTGCGTTGTAAAAAGCCATCCAAGGAGGTACTGATGTGAGACTGTAGGGTACCAACAGGTGGTATACGTTTTCTCATTTTCAGGAGGCAAGAACCACCCAAATGCTGTGAGCACACCAATAATCGGAGATAAAATAAGGTAAAACAAATAATTCTTCCAGTACCTGTGGAAATGAGGTACGGAGGATGGCACAGCTCAGCCTTCTCCAGGTGTTGACAGGCGTAGGATGGGCCCGCCTTTGGCTTGGACTTAACCCGCATGGCCTGCATGCATCCCACATAGCAGGATAGCCCTGAGCGCTTTATAGCGCTATTAAGAGTCCTCGTCCCCGTCATCATGACTGTGCGCAAGCTGGCGCCTCCAGGCACAGTGAGCTGTGGGGCATGGATTTCCCTCCACCAGGTACTGTCCACAGGGCTTAGAGCTCCCTCTGCAGTGCAGAATGTGTACGTATTGGGTTCCCTTTTTCCCCGGTGCAAAAATATATGTTACTTGGCCTAGACTAAGTGTGTGAACGAACCCCTTCTTCCAGTTCTTAATATGCAAGTAGCAGAAATCTAACTAAATTATATTTGCTCTTTTTTTAAGTCGAAGCCTACCAGACAGTACAGCTATCTGGTTTGCTAACGTCATCTTGGGGATTATCTGAAGGCTTCCCAGGGAATGTTTTCTGCCCGTTGCTTACCGTTTACTTTGTAATTTGTAACTCACATTTGCTTGCTTTCTATGTGCTGATGTTATCTGTTTTAGACTGTTCAGCTTAAGTTCATGCCTTCCCTTGGCCAAACCCTGTTTACTGTATTATTCAACCAGTAACATGGGACGATTACGATGGTGTTCGGTCCAACCGCCATGGCCGCGTTCCAATTCCGACCACCAAGGCCACAAAGTTACCCCCACTGTATTACGATGCATGCAGGCAGAACTGCTGACTGTTGTGGTCTGTGTGTTCTCAGTATGGGCCGCAGTGGTTGAAGTAGCGTTCACAATGGCCGCAACAGTCGGAAATGTTGCCGATAGGGACTCCAACGCCATCAGGGCTGTGGGACTATCACCATGCAGATTACGATTATACCCTTGTACTGCCAGTCCCTTGTTGGCTGTTTCACAACTGTGCTAGTCCGTCGTGCTACTGCTACCAACATACAGCAATACAGTGCACAATGGATTTAGAAGAAATCAACACAGCGTATGGCCACCTATCCAAAGTGGACACACCTTCAAATCACACTATAAAACACACCCCATCCCAGAACATGATCCTGTGCCTCTCTACTGTAGCACAGCAAGACAGAGCAGCCAATATTGGTCAGAAAAGGCAGCCCTTTTCACCCAATTCCAACAAACACACTCCCCACACTTTTTTTGAACTTTTTTCTACATAATTCAGCCATTTTCCGTTTCCTTCACTGTCACTCACTTTATTTAATGAACATGTCACCTGCAAAAAATCCATGTTTCTTTGGCACCGAGTTGTCAGTGATGGTGGATGAAATCATTATGGTAGAGCCATAATTGTTTGGAGCCCAAGTCCAGGAAACTTCTTTTTCTAGGAAGAATGAAATGGATGACCGGATAGTCAACAACGTGAATGCCTAAGGTACCATCCTGCGCACCAAGGAGGTCATCAGAAAGAAGAGGCACGACCTAAGGACTCAGGGAGGTTTGGACACTACCTTGTTTGTTGCTGGGAGAGGAACCTTTGCCACTGTACTTAACCAGCGGCCTACTGACACAATTCGCCGCACCCGCTTTGCGGGTGCCGCTTCGTTCTTCAGAGCCAGCAGGGATTGCACTTGCAGGCAATTTCCAAATGTAGATCTTAGGTAAGTTGGAAAACAACCAGATTTTTAACTCTTTATCTAATATTGTATGGTTCTGGAGAATGAAGTAGATTCAGTAGTGAGTTCCGGTTTCACTATTGTGCAAATCGTCACTTTACCTGTGGGCAAAAAGTATTTTTATAATACTTCCCCTTGGTGCTAGTCCTCAGTCATAGACGGAGCTCCTGAGGTGGTACCTGTGTAGATAGTACAAGCACCTCCCTCCTCCTCCAGTGGTCCTCACTTCCTCCCGACAGTGAAGCTGCTCTCCTGATGTGAAGTGTTCCACTATTTGTGAATTGCTATATCTTGATGTGGCAATTGTCCTGTGTACAGTTGAATGCTTGTAAATGCATTTTGTTTTTCCATTTTATTTTATTTCTGTTTGGTTATTGTGCCATAAATTATGTATCTTAGCACGCCTGCCATGAAAATAAATAAATAAAAAAGATTGGGTGCAATGCCTGAGAGGTGGCCACAAGAAAGATCTAAGGCCATGAGTCAGCAATATTCATTAAATTAGCTGAAGCAGTTTGAAGAGACTGAGTAGTACAAATTCTGACAAAGTAAGTTTGGACAAAGACGGGGCAACTTCAAATTCTAACACTTCGAAAACACTTTGGCATGCGCAAATCAGCCAGTGAAGGGCAGGAATATAAAATATGACGCCCCAGTACACGTACATTGTGTCTATGTCCAAGTTCCAGCTGCCAAAAACTTCAAGCCTTACTTCTTTGCTGATTGGGAGAGAGCAAACAAACCTTGCACAGCGCACCCAGAACTGCTGTCCATTCAGTCTTTTTGTTACCCATACTTGTTTTTGTTAGTAAGGACTATTTGCTTATTATGTTGTCTTCTTTCTTGCTCCTAGAATCCAGTTGATCAATCTCAAATTCTTCCAAGGGATGGGGATGCTTTCACACTTGTGAGAAACTGACTTAGCTGATATTGTTGGCTTCAACTTTACACTGACGCATTTGCGATTTGTGTAGCATGTTCAGTAATTTGTTTCACAATAAAACAAGCATTGGCATAGCAAATAGGTCTCGCCTTTGGGACCTTATAAGTGTTTCACCATGCAACAGTTAATGTTGTTGCACCAAGATTATTATGCTGCATAACTAAATACTTATAAGGTCCCAAAAGCGAGACCTATTGGCTATGCCAATGCTTGTTGTTAACTGGCTTAAGTCCATTCAGTAGTTTCCAAGATATTGAAAGAAATTTCCAGTTGTATATCTGGGGATGTGGAGAATCCGTGACCCCTCCCAATCTCGTGCTGGGATCTGATTGGCTCCCAACACTACAAACCAGGAAGTGTTGGTAGCCATCTTGTGACTTACTTGAACTGAGTTACATGAAAAAATTGTTTTAAAGAAAGGAAAGGGGGTAGGGTAGAAACACCCTGACGACCCAGGCCTCTGGGGGGGGGGGGGGGGGGGGGGGGGGGGGGGGGAGTTGTGGGAGGGTCCCTGTGGACGAAACGTCCTTTTAAAAAAAAAAGAAATGTCAGTGGAAGCCATGCTAGATCCTTAACTCCTGCCGAAATCTAAATAAAAACAGCAAAGCGCAGGCTCCTGTGCTTTGTTAAATGTAGGCCAGGCCCTGGAGGCAATTTTTATAGTAAAGTTGGCGGTGCCCATATGGCACCCCCACACCCAAGAGACACCACCTACCCAGAGCAAACATATGTAAAGTGATGTGGGTCCTGCACGCCCTGGGGACTGCCACCTCCCTGGGCTAATTATTAATTAAGTGCGGGGAGGCCCGTATGGCCTCCCCAGCAGCCCTGGGGAGCACCACCTCCCATGGGCTAATGTAATGGAAGTCTAGTAGACCCTCCCCTGCCCCGGGGACCACCATCTCCCCAGGGCTTTTTGTTTTTGATATGTGGGCTTCACGCATTCCCGGGGACCACCACCTCATACTCCCATACACCAATACAGCTACTCACACACCCATACCGTCACTCATACAGCCACTCATTCACCCATACATTTACTTATACACCCACTCCCTTACTTATAGATACTAACACATGTACTTACTCACCTATCCAGTCACTGACACAAGCACACACTTTCCCATACAGCCACTCTTACATTTACTCACTCACCCATAGTCGTTCACTCATCCACACAGCACTTATGCACCCACTCACTTATCCATACAGCAACTTGCACACACACTCACTCACTATACAGACTCTCACATACCCACTCAGTCGTCCATACACCACTGACACCCACTCACTCACTTAAACATCTAAAGATATTTTAATTCTATTTCCTAACTATAGTGTCCCTGTAACCTTTGTTTTGCGTCTCAAAATCCTCTTGTGAAGGGAGACTTGGTTAATATTAAAAGGCTTGGTCCCGCCTTGAGTCACGCACCTCTAACAAAGAGCACCGCTTTGCCCGAACTCGGACCAACGTTTGTTGCCTGCGGAAGCACATAGGGCAGTGAGCAGCCTCCGAGGACTAGACCCTGGATATGTCCCTACAACCTGACAAGTGGAATGTGGGGATTCTTTGATACAAACCTTGCAGCAAAACAAACAAACGGCATCATTTCCAAACAGTAGACTACAAATACCAGCAGGCTTAGAGACACAGTCAGCCTTGCGGGGCATTCACCAGAGGGCTGTAACTCTTATAAACAACACTCCTGCTGGAAAGCGATGTCACCTGTCTATGCCGTGGTGCCCTCTTACTTTGAGAAAGGTCTGGGAAAGACCGAAATGCATCAGGAAATGCCCGCTGTAAATTGCTAATAAAAGCTCTAACATCCACGGAGAGGTTGCGGCTCAAATTCCTCTCGTGAAGGGAGACTTGGTTAATATTAAAAGGTTTGGTCCCACCTTGAGTCACGCACCTCTAACAAAGAGCGCCGCTTTGCCCGAACTCGGACCAACGTTTGTTGCCTGCGGAAGCACATAGGGCAGTGAGCAGCCTCCGAGGACTAGACCTTGGATATGTCCCTACAACCTGACAAGTGGAATGTGGGGATTCGGTGATACAAACCTTGCAGGAAAACAAACAAACAGCATCATTTACGAACAGTAGACTACAAATACCAGACACAGTCAGCCTTGCGGGGCGTTCACCAGAGAGCTGTAACTCTTATAAACACCAATCCTGCTGGAAAGCGATGTCACCTGTCTATGCTGTGGCGCCCTTGAAATGCTCACTCTTGCGCAGGTTCTTCAAGCGCTGCTGGAAGAAGACTGGATGGTGTCGATCGACTTGCAGGATGCGTATTTTCATATTCCCATCCTGAAGTCGCACAGAAAGTATCTCCGTTTTACGGTTGGGTCACAACACTACCAGTTTGTGGTCCTTCCGTTTGGACTTACTACTGCGCCTTGAGTCTTCACCAAGGTGATGGCGGTGGTGGCAGCTCATCTCAGGAGAACGGGGATACATGTGTTTCCGTATCTAGACGACTGGCTGATCAAAGCGGAGTCACCGGAGAAGGTGCTCCATCATCTGCAAGAGACAACTCAGTTGTTGCACAGGTTGGGTTTTTCGATAAATGTGCCCAAGTCTCACCTGGAGCCCTCACAGCGCAACCTGTTCATAGGTGCGGTACTGGACAGTACTGTATGTCGCGCATTCCCTCCCCCTCAAAGGATTCGCGACATACAGGAGATGATTCCTTTGTTTTACAATGGAGCGGTTGTTCCAGTCCTGAAGGTCCTTCGCCTGCTCGGTTTGATGGCTTCATGCATCCTGTTGGTCAACCATGCACGCTGGCACATGAGGGCGCTCCAGTGGTGCCTCCGCAGGCAGTGGTATCAGCACAACAGAGATCTCAGGGAGTCAGTGAAGATCTCCGGAGAAACTGCAGCGGATCTGTCTTGGTGGAGTGTGGAAGGCAATCTGTCTCAAGGGAAGCCTTTTCAGATTCCTCCATCGGTGGCCACAGTGATATCGGATGCGTCCACCCTCGGGTGGGGTGCTCATCTGGGGGACCTGGAGGTCAAAGGTCTTTGGCCTCCAGAGGAAAGGTTGCTTCACATCAACCTTCTGGAATTGCGGGCAATACTTCTGGCGCTCAAGGCCTTCCTCCCTTCCCTTCGCGGGCGGTCAGTTCAAGTCCTGACGGACAACACGACCGCGATGTGGTACATCAACAAACAGGGAGGAGTAGGGTCGCAGTGTCTCTGCAGAGAGGCTCTGCGTCTCTGGTCCTGGGTTCAGGACCATCAGATTTGTCTGATGGCAAATCATCTGGCCGGAGTTCAGAACGTTCGTGCAGACAGTCTCAGTCGGCAGTTCTCTGCCAATCACGAGTAGAGGCTCCATCCAGAGGTAGTTCTCGACATCTTTCAGATGTGGGGGACTCCTCGGGTGGACCTATTCGCCACTCACGAGAATGCTCACTGCCTGTCATTCTGCAGCCTCCAGTTTCCGATGCAGGGAGCCTTGGGGGATGCGTTTCAGTTGAGTTGGAGCTTGCAACTCCTTTACGCGTTTCCTCCCATACCCTTGATTCCTCGGGTTCTGAGGAAAATTCGCCAAGACCGGGCCCGAGTCATATTGATTGCCCCGGATTGGCCAAGAAGGGTGTGGTACTCAGACCTTCTCCACCTCTCCTCTCACCCGCCGCTCCGTCTCCCTCTCAGGGCAGATCTCCTCTCTCAGATGGAGGGGCAGGTTCTACACCCCCACCTCCAGACCTTACACCTTCATGCCTGGAGATTGAACGGGGCAACCTGATTTCCTTTTCTCTCCCTCACGATGTGGTGGATGTCATTTTGTCAGCCAGGCGTGACTCTACTAAGTCCATCTATTCTTATAGGTGGTCTAAGTTTGTTGTTTGGTGCAGGGAGAAGTCCATAGACCCTTTGAGGGCCCATTTATCTGATGTTCTCCAGTTTGTCCTTTCCCTGGCACAGCAGGGGCTTGCTGTTGCCATGGTGAAGGGTTATCTGTCAGCGCTGTCGGCGTTTATCTGTTTGCCTGACCAGCCTTCTCGGTTTAAATCTCCTATAGTTTTGAGGTTTTTGAAGGACCTCACTAATAAGTTCCCTCCTATCCCTTTTATTGTGCCTCAGTGGGATTTGAATCTAGTTCTGACATTTTTAATGGGTGCTCTTTTTGAGCCTCTTCACAAATGTCCTATGAGGCTCCTGACTTTCAAAACAGTTTTCCTCGTTGCAATAACCTCGGCAAGGAGGGTAAGTGAGCTTCAAGCTTAGTTCCAAGCCCCCATTCCTGTCCATTCATGCTGATCGAATGGTTCTTAGGACCAGGGCTGCTTTTCTGCCAAAGGTGGTGACTCCTTTCCACCTTGGTCAATCCGTTACCCTCCCTACCTTTTATCCTCCCCCGCACCCTTCCAAGGAGGAGGAGAGATTACAACGTCTTGACCCCAAGAGGGCGGTGTCTTTTTATTTGGACAGAACTAGAGACTGTCGCATGGATGACCAGCTCTTTATTGGCTTTGCTGGCTGCAAGAAAGGAAGAGTGGTCCATAAGAGGGCTTTGTCGAGATGGATCGTCCTCTGCATTAAGATCTGCTACTCTTTGGCAGGTAAGGAACCACCAGAGGGCATAAGGGCTCATTCAACTAGAGCTAAGTCCTCGACCTCTGCATTGGCTAGAGGTGTGCCTGTAGAGGAAATTTGTAGGGCGGCAACTTGGTCTTCCCTCCACTCTTTCGCGAAGCACTATTGCTTGGATTCCAAAGTGAGGAGGGACGGTCATTTTGCGCGCTCTGTCCTTCAAGATTTCCTGGTCTAGAAGAGTGGACACCCTCCTCCGGGAGTGGGGACTGCTGTGGGACTCTATTCACAAGGTGAGAAATCCACACGGCAGATGTATCTATCAGAAGAACAAGTTACTTACCTTCGGTAACGCTTTTTCTGGTAGATACAATATCTGCCTGTGGATTCCTCACTGACCCACCCGCCTCCCCGTTGTCCACTCTTCTTTGCCAGAGTATCTTTAATGAATTATTTTATTGTCAAATGTTTTATTGCATTTACTTCACACTGTGTGTGTTACCTTGATTTCTATACTGTGTATATTGTGTATATATCTACTGTCATCGGTCCGTCTGTGTGCCTCGAAGGCATGGAAAAAAGGGCGGAACTGATGTCATCACGCCGGCGTGGGCCTGTTATAGGCGTCGGTGACGTCAGCGGAGTCGCGAGCGGAGCCGTGTCTCTGTGACGTCCGCGTCCACGTCGGCGCGAAGCTACAAAAAGAATTTCCGAATGTTGCTGACGCAAGGGGATATTCACAAGGTGAGGAATCCACAGGCAGATATTGTATCTACCAGAAAAAGCGTTACCGAAGGTAAGTAACTTGTTCTTTGACGCAACAGCATCCTAAAAGTGACGCAGTAAAATCTCACTATTACAAAGCTTTTTGCGGGGGAACGCCCCCTCTGCATACATTATACCTGACGCAGGTATAATGTGGCGCAGGGTTTTAAAAAGTGACCCATCTACCTAGATGCGTCACTTTTTAAATATAGCGCAACAAGGCGCATTTCACTTTTTGTGACGCATCAGTCCAATAAAAAATGCACCTTATTTATTCATATTTACAAAGTGGCGCATCTAGGTAAATGCGTCACTTTGTAAACCCCTGCGCCACATTATTCCTACGTCAGGTGTAATGTATGCAAAAGGGACGTAATAACGCAAGAAAGGGTCGTAGAGGTGACGCAGTGAAATCTATGAGATATCACTGCGTCACTTTTATGACGCTGTTGCTTCCAAATCTTACGCCTGTTTCACAGCAGGCGTGCAGGCCCTTTCACATGGGGCTTGGCCCCATGTGAAAGGATACATTGCTGGAGTTGCTTCATTTTTGTGACACACTCCAGCAATGCTTCACTTTTGCGCTTACAGATACGTCTGAAATACTAACGTATCTAAAAGAACTTCCAACATAATACGTCATAAATTTAATATGGCGCATGAGTAGAAGACTGAAGGACTCATTTATGAGGCCATGCGTCAATTTAACGCCACCGATGCGTTACTTTTTGTGACGCACCAGTGCTGTAAAAAATGCACCTTATTCAGTCATATTTACAAAGTGACACATCTAGGTAGTTGCATCACTTTGTAAGCCCCTGCGCCACATTATTCCTAAGTCAGGTGTAATGTATGCAAAAGGGACGTATTGACGCAAGAAAGGGTCGTAGAGGTGACACAGTGAATAAACTGGAGGCCTCATTTCTGAAAAGTGACGCATTGCTGCGTGAAAACAGCAATGCGTCGCTTTTCTGTGCGCACTCCTAACGACATTCCAGATGTGTCATATTTAATGTATGACAAATCATGTCGCAAGGAGTTACAGATACGTCAGTATTTCTGACGTATCTGTAAACACAAAAGTGACGCATTGCTGGAGTGCGTCACAAAAGTGACGCAACTCCAGTAATGCGTCCTCTCACATCGGGAATTCCCCATGTGAAAGGTCTTGCGTCAGTCTTACGCCTGCTGTGAGGCAGGCGCAAGATTTTGACGCAACAGCATCCTAAAAGTGATGCAGTGAAATCTCATAGTTTTCACTGCGTCACTATTACGAAGCTTTTTGCGGGGGAACGCCCCCTCTGCATACATTATACCTGACGCAGGTATAATGTGGTGCAGGGTTTTAAAAAGTGACCCATCTACCTAGATGCGTCACTTTTTAAATATATCGCAACGAGGCGCATTTTTTTACACCGCTGGTGCGTCACAAAAAGTGATGCACAGGCGGCGCAAAATTGTCGCAAGGCCTTCATAAATAAGGCCCTGGATTTTCCCCGTGCTTCGCTCCCTGGTGCGCTTTCCGGTGCGCTTCCCGGTGCGCGTACCGGGCGCTCCCCCGCGCAAATCGGATTTTTTTTTTTTAATGCCCCGCGGGACCCTATTATAGCCCCCACATCAAACCTAGGGGGTCAGGAGGGGGTATACCCTGCCCCCTTATAGTAATTTCTCCCTTTTTTTTATGTCACCACTTGTGTCTCGATCCTACCGAGACACAAGATAGCGGCCGCTCAGGACTGTTTCGAATGTTTACAGACACCCGTGAGCCAATCAGCTTTCCGCGCGCAAGTCGCGTGTCGCGCCTGGTGCGCTCCCCGGTGCGCGCACCGGAGCGCGCCTATAGATATATATATTTTTTTGAACCTAAATTACTCAAAATTCACTGGAGCACATATCTTGAGACACAGCAAAGGCACATCGGGCTACCAGTCCAAACAATTTTGCCAAGTTTGATGGAAATCCATTCAGCTGTTCGGGCTAAAAGTGAAATCGACCGCCCTATGGAAATTAACATGGGGAAAACGCTTTTTGGGACCCCCCTTTTATCCCCCCCCCCCCAAAACTTTTAGGGAAGGACCGGAACGCCACGAGGCCAATTTGAGGAAATTTTCAGTCAGATTCGTCAACCGGCGCCAAAGTTATTCCAAATAGAATTTTGAGATTTAACATTGAAAAAAATCCTAACTATAACTACCTACTGGCGGCCGCCAGTAGGTTATTTATATATATATATATATATATATATATATATATATATATTACCTACTGGCGGTCGCCAGTAGGTATATATAGTTAGGATTTTTTCCCTATGGGATTTCTGAAAATTCTATGTCTAATAACTTTGGCGTTTGTGGACGGAATTGGCTGAAATTTTCAGGAAAATGGCACATTTTGTTTCTGAGCAGCCCCTGAAAATTTGGGGGGGTTCGGCAAGGGGGGGCCGAGAAAAAAGGGGGGTCCCAAAACGCGTTTTTCTCATGTTAATTTCCATAGGGCGGTTGGCCTCACTTTTAGCCCGAACGGCTGAATGGATTTGCACGAAACTTGGCAAAATTGTAGGGACTGTTAGCCCGATGTGCCTTTGCTAGGTCTCAATATATGTGCTCCAGTGGATTTTGAGAAATTAACATTCAAAATAAGATATATATCTGTAACAGCGCTCCGGGTAGCGCTCCGGTTCGCGTACTTTTCGCGTAACGGAACTTTGCGATGCGAAGCTGATTGGCTCTTCGGTGTCTGTCAACATTCTAAACAGTCCGGAGCGGCCGCCATCTTGTCTCTCGGTAGTATTGAGAGACAAGAGGAGGCCAAAACAAAGGGGGAAATGACCATAAGGGGGCAAGGTAGATCCTCCCTGACCCCCTAGGTTTGATGTGGAGGTTTTAAAAGGGCCCAGCAGGGCAAAAAAAAATTTTTTTTTTTTTTTTTGCGTAGTGAGCGCCTAGTACGCGAACCGGAAAGCGTTCTGGGCAGCGTACTATAAGGATAAAAGAATGATAGACTTTTCTAATACTGTATGTTAATTGTTTGTTGTTTTTGTTGATTTTTTTTTGTTTTCTTTATTTTTAAAGTATTTTTTTTTATTTTGATTGTGTTTCATAATTCATTAAACTTTCTAACATTTCATTGTCAGAAATTTCAAAATTGTCATTGAATATATTTTGTATTCTATGAGGGTGTAACATGTCCTCATTTTTAAGCAGGTTATCCACTGCTTCCACACATTGTAGTAGTTCCTGGTCCCACTTTGATCCATAAATTCATTTTGATTTTCATCAATGTTTCCTTGGCTGCTCTCTTGCAGTACAATTTTAAATTGAACTTGCTGCTCGCCTTCCATTTTGCCTGAAATTTGGATTAAAAAAATATATATTAGTAGAGATAGGGCACTGTTGGGATTAATTTTAGATAGACAGTTTTTATCAGTGAATTTATCTTTTGGCAGTGTATAGTATCAGAGTGGAAATAGGACTATAAAAAAGTGTACGTGATTTAACCAAGAGAAGCCTAACTCCATCCATAACTATATCGGAGAAGTCTATCTAAATCCATAACTACTACAGAGGGATAGTATATTTCTATCAGAAAAAGTCTACCATATTAAGTTATAGTGCACAATATACTTCAGTTTTAAAAATAACAACTTACCTTCACAAACAAGTTGAAGTGTTTAGTAGCTATTCAAATGTAATGTACAACAAGAAGTAGCAGTCAAAATGGCTGTGTTTTCTTCTCTTCCTTTATATATATTCAGGTATATAACCAATCAAATGTCAGGTAATAAAAGTAGAAAATGAAAGTAACATTTTCATTGGTTGTCAATTCCAACACTTCAGATGTGTTTTGTGAAGTAATTTACCTCACAGTATTTAGAGAGGTCTACAGGCTTAATGGCTAAATGGAATTTCAATCAAATTTGTGAAAATGAAAGGGATTGTTATGTAGTATGAGCTAAACTATATTTGGTGAGAGTGTCTCCAGTCGTTTTTCTGTGAATTACTTTCCCACCTTTTTTTTTTGGACCGCTTCCCGGGAAGCGGTCCGGTCCGCGAACCAGGAGCGTAATGGGAGTCCACCATTTTGTGTTTCGGTCGAATTAAGATACAAGATGGAGGGCAAATAATGTTCAGAATGGGTAGAAGGGGGCACGGTACAAGTATCTTGACCCCCTAGGTTTTCTGAGGGTGGCTGAGGAGGACCATATGTGCGGGGAAAAAACATTTTTTTTAGAAATTTTGCACGGTTAGCTTCCATTTCGCGTACTGGGTAGCGCTCTTTGAGCGTAGTTTGTTGAAAATTAGAGAAAAAAGTTAGAGAAAAATAATAATTGTGAGTGATCAGATGTAGGGTAGCTCTGAGAAGAGCTTTTGGGTTTATGGTACATTTTGGTATTTATAAGTAGGTACCAATGCACAGTCTTAAATTCAAAATGAAAATTCTGTTGCCCTCATCTGAGAAGTGAACTCCATCTCCTCTGTAGATATCTTGCATGTAGTAACGCAAGTTATTGTTGTACAAGGAGCCCATTCCATGGTCTCTCATGTAAGCTGAAACAGTTATGTTACAAGAAAGACAGCTATAGGAAGTAAACAAAAGATACTGTTACTCACAATCCACTGCTGATGATGTCACTGACCATGTCAAGAATGATGTAATATGTGACATGATCATCATTGGATTGCGAGTAACAGTATCTTTTGTTTACTCCCTATAGCTGTCTTTCTTGTAACATAACTGTCTGTTTCCTTCCCTTATACTTACTGTTTTTTTTTTTTTTTTAATTTTTTGGTTCGCTCCCGGTTCGCGTACCGGAGTGCGAACCAGGAGCGAACTAAAAGAAATAGAGGTTGGCAGAGTTTCAAAAATTCTACCAATTTTTTTTATAATGGGGAGGTAGTTCTGAAAAGAACTTTTTTTTTTGTTTTTGTTGTTTTAAATTTTTTTATTATTTTTCTGAACCTTTTTTTTATTTTTTTTGTATTTTCTGAACATTTTAATATTTTTTTGTTTTTTGGGGGGAGGGGGGAAACAAAAATGATTCATTGAAAAGGGCTCAACAGGAGCAACGAAAAAAAGAAGAATTTATTTTTTGGGGCGCTTCGGGCAAACATGATTATTGATAGCTTTCACAATTAGAGTAATGCTACTTTCTCTGTAGCAAATTATTTGGTTACACCGCACGCACACTTGCTTCACTTCCCCAAAGTTCATTTGAATGTTTGGGACCATCTCCCTCGCCTCTTGTCCCGACACTTCTTGGACGACAGATCTTCTTGCCATCGCAGGGGGATTTTGCTGTTCATCACGAAGCTGGGCAGCACTATAATTGTTTGGGTGCCACCTACTCATATGCCAGTGCATCGTGTAATTGCCGAAGCTGTATTTCTTGTCAGTCCCCCTTGACAGTCTTTCGTCGCAAATACGGCAAAACACATATCTTGCATTCACTTTTTTTTGCCCCTCAGGAAATTAAAAAAATTGCCAGATGTAGTTTTCTTTTCGATTGTACCTCCTGGGCTCCTCTGGCAAAAACTCTGGCTCTCCCTGCTCTTCCTCCTCTTCTTGATCTTCCTCTTCTTGTATGATTACTTGAGCAGGTGGTCCTCTCTTCCCATGAGGAGGTGGAGGTGGTGGTGGGGGTGTACTAGCTGAAGCAACTACTGAAGCCATTGCTCAACAATGAAAAAGGGTCTTTCTCTCACCAAGATGAAAGTCAGAGTGAGGAAAGAAGGAGGGGTTTTCATCATTTGGGAAAAGCAGAAGTTCTAAACCAATGAAAGTGTTAATTTTAGATCACATGACCTAGTATTACATCATTAGGAAACCAAAAGTGAAATGAACCAATGAAAAGTGTTATAACCGAGTCACATGACCTGCTGTGTTTACGTTTCGCGCTTTGCTCCGCTTTCCGGTCCGCTTCCGGGTCCGCTAACTTGGCGCGTCCAATGACGTATTACGCGACAACGCAAAACGTCATGCTAACGTAACAGTTACGGTAAAGGAACGTTTACCGGTTCGCGGACCGAGCCGCGGCTTTAAATTGAGCTAACGGGCAGCTGACCGGTTCGTGGACTGGGAGCGAAACATAAATTTTTTTTAAAAAAAATTGTATAAAAAACATGTAAAATATATTTTAAGATTTAAAGAAGAATACATTTTACAGCTACAGATATTAGCTTTTAAAAAACCATTGAAATTCACTGAAAAAACCATAGGTTATAGACCATATATAGTTAGGAATTTCCATTTACAAAACCTTGAAAATTCACTGAAAAAACCATAGGTTATAGACCATATATAGTTAGGAATTCGCATTTACAAAACCTTATTTTACTCACACAAAACCATTGAAATTCCATATATAGTTAGTTGCACTAACTATATATCGCGCACCCGCAATCCACTGCTGATGATGTCACATATTACATCATTCATGACATGGTCAGTGACATCACTGATGACATCACTGATGACATCTCAAATGACATCACTGATGACAACATCCAGTGACTGTATGTTTCTGTAAAGTTAAAATATGTCTTACATATTGAAGAATGAGTGGATGTATAAGTGTCTGGATGAAGGATTTAGTAGGTGCATGACTGACTGTATGAGTGAGTGATTAAATGTGTCTCACTGAGTGCATGGGTTAGTGACTAAACTGTCTAAATTTGTGCATCATTATGTCTGTTGTTCTGTAAACTGTTGCATGTGTTTATATGGCCGAGATACCCGCCACCCCCTCTCAACACAATCCCCAAAAGGAGGGAAACTGGAAACAGTTCTTGAAGTTTTTGGAAGTGGGATGGAGTGACCATCCCGGCCGTATTTATTAAAACAAAATTAAAACATTAAACGTTTCATGTTATGTACAATTTCATTACCATATTGCGATGTTTGGCTAACCTTAACAGATTCTCTAATACAGAGGTTCTCCTAGCCGAACTAGCATCCTACAAAACATTTCTTGACATATTGAAATTGTACAACCTAACGTTTAAGGGCCAACGGCAAGGTCATAACCGGTGTCAAGATCCCTAACCAGACTTACCCCTCCCACTTGGGCTGGGCGACAGCACGGAGGCGTACCTCAAGTGCAACTATTACCAATTTCCCTTGACTTGACGGGGGCACCTAAAGACTCGACGCCAGTTAAAGGTCGTTCGAATACTCGTGTGAGGTATCTAGAAGGTACCGTAGACCTTATCCCAACCCCACACAACTTACCGCATCTGCCGTTGCAGATGTCACTGGCCCCGGGAAATTCCCCAGGAGGGGGCTGTAACCCCTCCTACAAAGGAAGGGGCCTTGACCGCCTTTCCTTTACTTCCGGCGACCCATCCTTAGAAGGGACCGCCTCCCCATTGAGGGGCCAATGGCCACCTCTCCCGAGCGCTCCCATCCGTGTTGGGTGACGCCCACTCATAGGGATCTACTAATTAGTGCTCACCGATCATGACCTTACCGCCACAGGCCCGGATAGTTGACCGGCTATCCGGGCCCCCCACAAAACTCCTAGCTAAAGGTCATGTTCCAACGTTTTTAACCATGCTAAGAAGTCTCCTATGAGTAACTCATTTCCTACCCGAGACAAATGCACACCATCCCCCAGGTACATACTGTCATCATTAATACAACCGTGCGAGATAGAATGCAATGTCCTGGAACGAAACAACCTACTCACTTTGTTATTAAGTTTTCTAACAGAATGGTTCAAAGCAGGGATCGAAATAGCCCCCCGCCACACTTTTCGTGGGATCATATGAGACCACGCAATTATGCACCCCGGAACTTTCCTCGCCAACCAACTTACAGTGGAAAGCATTGCCTCCAGGAGAAGTCGTCTACCGGTGGTGACCAAATCATTGCCCCCTAAATGTACTATGACTATAGACGGCGGTGACCTCGTCCGCCCTAACAAACCCTCAAAGAATGCCTGAAACTGGTCAATACAGAGACCGCCCCTTCCGTAGAAGGACATTCTGTACCCGTATTCCCCAGCTACGTGAATCATGTCACCTGCTTCGAATACGTCTGCGGCACGCCTCCCGTATGAGTGGCCCACGACCCACACCTCCTTTCTCACAGCCGGTGATGTCTGACCGCTGGCCTGGTGTTGGGTCGACTGCATAGTCCGCCCCGCCTCGAAGGCTTGCGTAACTGAAAACCAAACAAAAGACAAGAAGCGTGAGTACATTATTACAGCTTCACAACATGTGCAACCGCACATACCTCTTATAACAATTGGAGGACCAACGCCCCACTCGTTTTACTTGTTCCACATTAAGACCCCTGGCTGTAGCTTCAGTGGCAGCCCCTATCCGAAAGGAATGGGTCCCAAACTCACCCGGGTCCAAGCCCGCTGCGGTAATTGACATCGCGAGCACCCGCTGAAACTGAAACTTCGTCAGTGGGGTGGCGTCCGCGTGTCTCAACAATGTCCCCCCCCATGATGCCACCCTTCGTGCTAGGTAATCTTCTAAACACTTCACCGGACACATGGAAGACCCTGGGATCCTGCGAATGACTATGCAGTCTCCCACCCCACTTTGCTCGGTTTTTGACTTGACAAAGGATACAGTCATCGTCTCACCCCTGATCTGAACGTGTTCCCGGCACAAACCCCCCACCACATCCCGCTTGCTCCTTGCTACCAGCTCACTTATCCTCATTGCCCCGTGAAATGCAAGCGTAAAAGCAGCTTGGAACAAACAGGCCTCGAACTGAGACGAGCATGTGGCGGGGAGTGTGGCCAGCAACTGGGACAACCTATCCAGACCTATCGGGCGCCTCTCATCTACTTTGCGACCCTCAAGGCGTTGCCACCCACGCAGCGCTTTCTGTACCACAAAAGACGCTGTCGGGTCCTGGATATTATGAGCCCTGGCAACAAAGGAAATGGCAGCACGATGCCTCTGGGCTGTAGCCACCGACTTCCCAGCCTTACGCAAGGACATCAGAAAATGTACTACCCAATCCTCATGCCCCCAAAGTCCCCCTCTCTCAGTCCCCAAAAAGGCTAAATAAGCCCGAAACGCCCCTTCGTATGCCTTCCTCGTCCTTGGTGCTAGACTCTCTCCCACGAGGTAACGAAGTTCGGGGCACCGAGAGACCAGAGAGCTTCGGGAAAGGGTGCTGGCTCTGGGTCCGCTGAGGGAAGGAAACCCGAGAAAGCCTGCATTTGAAAACGAGACAGTGCATCAGCAGCCTGATTCATCACCCCTGGGACATGTTTTGCTCTGAATACCACGTTCAGTTGCATACACAGTAAGACAATTTCTTTAAGCAGCCTTAAAATCATTTTACAACGTGCTGCCTGACTATTGATGCATTCTACAACGGTCATATTGTCAGACCAAAATATGACAGAGTGATTTTTGAATCCATCGGGCCAGGTTCTGAGGGCCACCAAAATGGGAAACAGCTCAAGGAAAGCAATATTACTCGTCAGCCCCTCTTCATGCCACCATGTTGGCCACCTTTGTGCCGACCATTTTGTGCCGAAGATGGCGCCGAAACCCATGCTTCCCGCTGAATCCGTCCATAGACCAAGTTCTTCAGAGGACAAGGCCGGTTTGTTCCAGACGACTCGACCATTGAAATCCGCCAAAAATGCTAACCAAATACGCATGTCTTGGCGGACCTCGGCCGATAATCTCGTGCGATGATGACCCTCTTTTAGGCCGACCATCGCCTGGGCAATTGAACGGGAGAAGGGGCGGGCCATCGGGATCACCCTTAGGGCAAAATTCAACTTCCCCACCAATTGCTGCAATTGATGCAGCGTAACTTTAGATGCAATAATACACATTTGCAGGGCTGCCCTGAATTTCGACACTTTGGCAGCTGGTAAACGAAAACAGCCCTCACTAGAGTCCAACTCGATCCCGAGAAACTCGAGGCAAGTCGTGGGACCCACAGTTTTACCTGGTGCCAATGGCACACCAAATTGATTCATTAAAACACAAAATTCAGTCAAGGCCCGGGCACATTCATCATCCCCAGCGGCCCCAAGGAACAGAAAGTCATCGAGGTAATGCATCACATTTCGAAAACCCGTTTTCTTCGTGTAAACCCATTGTAGAAAACTACTGAATTTCTCGAAATATGCACAAGATATAGAGCACCCCATCGGCATACACCTATCCATGTAATACGAACCTTGAAACATGAATCCCAAAAGACGTTGGTCTTCCGGGTATACCGGGAGCAAACGGAACGCTGATTCGATATCTGATTTCGCCATCAGCGTCCCGGGCCCCAGGCGATTCAAAATGGCTACGGCCTCATCGAATGATGCGTACCGCACCGAACATATCTCTGGATCAATTGCGTCGTTTACAGAAAGGCCATGAGGAGCTGATAAATTGTGAATCAATCGAAACTCACCTGGGTCCTTCTTGGGGACCACCCCTAAAGGAGAACAAACAAAATTCTGTACCGGGGGAACACTAAACGGGCCGGCAACCCGACCTCGGGCAACCTCTTTCCGGATCTTATCCTGTACTACAGTCGTATGCTGCAAGACGGAAAGTTGGTTTTTGCACGTCCCGACACCCTGAAAGTTCCCCACCGGGATGCGGAAACCATATGAAAAACCGTTTCGTAGCACCCCAGCAGAGGTACGATCTGGGTATTCGCTGAGCCAGGGAATCATCGCCAGGGTATCAATCGGGGTTGGTAAAGGCGCCCCTCGGACTATATTAGACCTGTTTGGCGCCCCCTCTACCCCCATTTTCACCCGATTTGGCTCTGCACGAGGACTCAGGATGGGGTGCCCCACAACCACTACATTCGTGTTTGAATTTACAAGATCCTGGGGGCCTAGTACATTTACTTTTGTTGAAATTGAAACAGAAACCCCTCTTCCCTGTATTGCCGGCGGGTCTCGGGTAATCGTCTGTACCCGTACCCGACCGAAAGGGCGTCCCCCCATTTTGGCGGGAGGACTCACCAACAGTACTCCCCACCAACGGCACTTTCAACATCCCCGACTCTTTCATTTTATTCCATGTCAAAGAATCGTAACAGTCCCAGGTTAAACTTTTGTTATGCTCCATCGCTTTCCTGAAAAGGTTGTCATAACAGAACCATTGGTTACCTTGGTGCGATTTCGAGTACCCCATAATTCGTGACTGATATACTGGAAATTCAGGAAGCAATTCAGGCCTACGTTCCCCCAAAATTGACGTAAAAATTCCCCAAGCATTCCCCCAGTTGCCAATATTCTCATTCACTTTAAAGGCGGCCATTTTTGCGCGCCAAACACTTGGATGCATCAGATCCTTTTGGCCCTTAACAGTTTCAACCTCATAATGATCAACGAGCAAGGAGAAAATGTTTACGTATTCCCCCGCCCAAATCTTTTCCTTTATTGCCAAAGGAACATGTTGCCCCAACTTTTCTCTACGAGAGGGTGTTGACTCATCTCTTGCGATCGGCAATGGCCGCTTACCTGCACCGGACGCTGCCTCCGCCACTCGTGGCTTGTCTATCACCGCATCCGACGCGGGCACCTTGGCTGTATCACGTTTCTCGCGCAACTGTTTAATGAGTGCTTGCGCTTCGGCAGCCGTGGCGCCCTCGCTACTGTCCCCCAACCACGCCGCTAACTGTGCCGCCAACTCGGGAGGCATATCTTCAGCGGATGTCGGGGTGACTACTACGGGAATCGGATTCCCCTCCTTCGGTACCGGGGCCGGTACCGGGGCTGGCGCCTCGAGCGGGGAACAGGGAACCGGGACGTCTCCCCCGACCGGCCCCCTTCTCGGCCTCTTCGGCTTCCCTCCGGCCGGTGGACGCCCCGATCCCTCCTCGCCGTCTCGCTCTGCCAACCGTTTCTTAATTTCGGACATGTCCTTCATGAGGGCCCGAACCAACTGGTCAGTCGACATTCTCTTCGCGCCTTTCTTGGGCATCTTTTCAGACGAAGTATCTAGAAGACAAAAACAGAGATTAAAACGCTCAAAATTGGCTCTTCGTTCTGTCCCGAGCTCACGTGCAGCGAGGAGGTGCAGCTTCAGAGCACAAGAACAAGAGGATGTCTTCTGGTCTTCGTCCCTTTTTATCCGTCTTCAGGGCGGGCGTATACCCGCCCCTGCCTGCCCCGAGGGCGTGGCTGGCTGCGTCGGTGTCTAGGCCAGCCCACTCTAGGGCGGGAACGAGCGCGCCCCAGCTACGCCGCTTCGGGCATACCAGCTGAGGCGCGCCTCCCGCCCAAAAATGGCTTCCCGGGGGGATCGAGGCACTCGGCCATACGTTCGGGGGGACCGAGTTGGTCGCCCCTTTTCATAAGTAGCTATATGAGTAACTATATGGGTTATTGATTGGTTGCCCAAGTATTTGTATGGGAGACTGAGTGTGTGTGTGGGTGGCTGGGAGGTGTATGACTCTGTGCATAGATGTGTGAGCAGTTGATTCACTAGATGTATGGTTTCAAAAGTGCATGTGGAAACAGCTGTATGGGCGGTTGACTGTGTGCATGAGTGTATTGGTGAGTGAATGGATATCTCACTGCTACATGTCAAAGTAAGTAAATATGTAAAACACAGTACATGTGAGAGTTGACATATATAAATAACTGTGCATAAGAGCCAGTGAATGTGTGAGTGGCTGTATGGATCATTGTGAACTTGTATCAGGGATTGTATAAGAGAGTAAATATGTGTTAGTATATGTTTGAATAAGTAAAGTTTGTATAACTGTATAGTTGAGGAAATGGAGGTGTGATTGATTCTTTGCATGACTGACTAGGTGTGTGAGCAACTCCATGGATGAGTGACAGTCTGTGAGTGTCTGTTCACACTGATTGTATCTAAGGTTATATTAGAGTCTGAAGAGGTTCATCGTATTATCACATGAATGATATCATCAGTGATGTTATCAGTAATGTCAAATGAGATGTCATCAGTGATGTCATCAGTGATGTCATTTGAGATGTCATCAGTGATGTCATTTGAGATGTCATCAGTGATGTCACTGACCATGTCATGAATGATGTAATATGTGACATCATCAGCAGTGGATTGCGGGTGCGCGATATATAGTTAGTGCAACTAACTATATATGGAATTTCAATGGTTTTGTGTGAGTAAAATAAGGTTTTGTAAATGCGAATTCCTAACTATATATGGTCTATAACCTATGGTTTTTTCAGTGAATATATATATATATATATATATATATATATATATATATATATATAAATATATATATGTTTGAACACAAGGAGGGCGGCACAACCGGGTACTTATTTAGAAGCTTTTATTGCACAAACACTCCACCGAGGCGTTTCAGCCTCACGGCTTTTTTCACGGTCAGCAAGTCCCTTTTTGCTTTTTACTTTTATACTGCCCCATTTTAGCCATAAAGTGGCATTATGGGATACGTAGTTTTCAAAGCAAAGTATTTCAAAAATAAAACATAAATAACAGACAAAGGACTGGTGTGTTCTGATTATACCAGTATAGTACTTTGGCGTCCTAGGTTCATTTCACTTAGGGCATATTTTATGAGTTCATAGTTTTTGTTCTCAAGTGCTGGGTATAGTACCCTTATGCAGTCAGTATTATTCAGCTGAGTTCAAGTTTACTCGAGATGTATGTGGAGATCTTCTCCGAAATTCATGCCTCTAGGGTGTTTTGTTCGGAATCGGACAAGGAAACGTGATTCCATCTGTCGAAGAAGACGTACAGTGTCTCCTCCTCTGTCTCGTTTGGTCAACATCTTCAGTCCATAGTAATTCATAGCTCGCCAATCCCCACTTTGACAGATGCTGAGATGTTTCGCTGTGGCATTGTCAGGGGCTAGTGGTGTACAGAGTATGAGACCAGAGCACTGTTTGTCTATATATTCAGTTTTATTAAAGTTTACACTCTAAGTAGAGATGATTTTGGAAGGTCCTTCCTTCTCGGGGTGTTCTTGGTTCAGGGAGCGTCAGGGTTTGGTCCGATGTCCCGGTTCTGGTGGCCTCAGGGAAAAGAAAAACAATCGGGGATTACTGATCTGCTCCCAGCTACAACTGTTGTGCTACCTTCACCAAATGAAAGGGAGGTGTCTTGGTGCAAGGGTCACCGCGGGGCCTCCCGCCTCCCTAAATGTGCTACCTCCCACCTCCCCACACACCCCACCAGAATGCCCCCTTTAGCAACACTTGCCTTGGGCTGTGGCCCGACTCTCGGACCACAGCAGCAGGACCCGTGGCTTCTTCTCCCTTCAGCCCACCGGGTATGGAAGCAGTGTCGGGAACGTCGCTCTGCAGTACTCTCAGTACGCTCTCCTCTCTTCGGGTTACCTCCGCTCTCCCGCTCTTCTCTCTCCGAGTCTCCTCCGCTGCCTGATGCGCAGCCGCCTCCGCTCTCACGCTCTCCACTCTTCGGATGTCCTCAGCTGCCGGGTGCTCCGCAGCCGCCTCCGCTCTCACGCTCTCCACTCTTCGGATGTCCTCCGCTGCCAGGTGCTCCGCAGCCGCCTCCGCTCTCACGCTCTCCACTCTTCGGATTTCCTCCGCTGCCAGGTGCTCCGCTACCTCCTCTCCGTCCTCGCACACCGTCCGTTCAGACCCTCCTCCTCTTATCCTTCCTGTTTCCGCCGGCTGACAGGACTCCTCCCCCTTCCGCTGCTCAACTGCTAGACCGCGGCTGTAGACTTCCTGGTTCTGTATTCCTGGCAACCAGAAAGCGGCGTTTAGTCCTTCCTCCTCGTCGGCGTCGGAGTGCTCCAGCCGCTCCTCCTCCCTACACATCCTCCCCCTCAAGAACGGACGGGGTGGCCACTTGGGGTAAGGATGACGAGATAGGTAGTCAGCGCAGACCTGTTTTGAACCAGGAACATGCAGGGTCTGAAACGAAAAAGGTTGCAATGACAGGAACCATCAAAGTATACGTTGGTTGGTATCTTTGTTCCGAGCCAGCCAAGTGAGGGGTGCATGATCAGTTAGCAAAGTGAATGAACGACCCAAAAGATAATACTGCAGGGCCTCCACCGCCCATTTTTTAGCCAGACACTCCTTCTCAACAGTGGAGTAATGTACTTCTCTAGGAAACAGCTTCCTGCTTATGAATAACACAGGTATCAATTCACCAGTCTGATCGGGTTGTTGAAGAACTGCCCCTAGGCCAACTCCTGAGGCATCTGTCTGTAACACAAAATGTTTCTGAAAGTTTGGACACTGGAGGATGGGCGAGGAGCATATCGCAGACTTAAGATTTTGGAAGCTGGTTTCGTGTTTTGGTTCCCATGTCCTGATATGCGTAGGTCGGTTGTTTGCTAACAGGTCAGTAAGAGGTTCTGCGAGAGTGGAAAAGTGCGGAATGAATCGTCTGTAATAGCCGATAAATCCGAGAAACGATCTGACATCCTTTTTCGTCTTGGGGCTAGGTATCGCTTTTATGGCTTCTACTTTGCTCATCTGGGGGTTTAGATGGCCGCCTTGAATGGTATACCCCAAGTAATGAATGGAATCGGTGGCCAACAAGGATTTCTTTGGATGAATTTTCAGGCCAGCGTTCTGTATGGCTGAGAATACCTTGAAGAGATGTCGTAAGTGTTCCTGCCAGGATGTGCTAAATATGACAATGTCATCGAGATATGCGGCCGCAAAATCTCGGTGGGGTTGGAGGAGGCGATCCATAAGCCTTTGAAATGTAGCGGGGGCCCCATGGAGGCCGAAGGGCAATACACGGAAATGGTAGAGACCCGAGGGGGTTGAAAAGGCAGTTTTTTCTTTTTGCTAGTGGGGACAAGGGTATCTGCCAATAGCCCTTTGTTAAATCAAGTGTAGTCATGTCAGTTGCAGCCTCTAGCTTTTCTAGTAATTCATCGACCCTTGGCATTGGGTATGTATCGAACTTGGTGACGTTATTCACCTGCCTAAAGTCGATACAAAAACGTAAACTTCCATCGGGCTTAGGCACTATCACGATGGGAGAGCACCAGTTGCTAGTGGAGGGTTCTATGATATTGGCCTCTAGCATGGCAGAGTTCTCCTTTTCTACGGCCTCCCTCCTAGCTTCGGGTATTCTATAGGGCTTCTGTTTGACAATGGTGTCGTTTAAGACGACAATGTCATGTTGCACCATTGAAGTTAATCCGGGTTTGGAGGAAAAGAGATCAGGGAACTGTTCGAGAGTGGCCTCGAGTTGGGTTCTTTGTGTTGAGCTCATCACCTCTCCTATGGGGATTTTCTCCGGGGAGGGGATGGCAGTGGGGATTTCAGGAATGCCCAGGGGTGTCTGTGTGGTTACCAGCAAAGAAGACTGACCCTTTCCTAGCTCTTCAGGGGGTTCTACCCATTTTTTTAGTAAATTAACATGGTAGATTTGTTTCCCACCTGGATGTAAGGGTTGAAGTACGCTATACGTGACAGGGGTTACCTGTTTCTCTATAGTGTATGGTCCTTGCCATTTGGACAGCAGTTTATTGTCGGACGAGGGAAGGAGTAGTAACACCTTATCCTCTGGTTGAAAGGACCTTAACTGGCTATTGCGGTCGTATAGGTGTTTCTGAGCCGATTGGGCGTCCTCCAAATGGTCATGGACCAAACCCCATATATGAGAAATGGAACTTCTCAAATCAGCTGCATATTGGGGTAGAGGTTTGCCCTCCTCCTCTTCCTCCTCCCACTGTTCTGCGGCCATATCAAGCAGGGTTCGGGGTCTCCGGCCAAACAAAATCTCAAAGGGGGAAAACCCCGTAGACTTTTGTTCATGAGTCCTTATGGCAAACAGTATAAGGGGTAATTGATGGCCCCAGTTCCTTCCTGTGTCTGAGATGACCTTGCGGAGCATGTTCTTTATGGTCTTGTTGTACCGCTCCACAAGGCCATCTGTCTGAGGATGATAGGCTTAAGTCCGTATCTGCCTAATACCTAGGAACTCACATATGTGTGTCATTAAGCGGGACATGAAGGGGGTCCCCTGATCCGTGAGGATTTCCTCAGGGAAACCCACTCGGGAGAAGAGAGTAATCATAGCCCTGGCTATTACCGGAGTAGACACGGAAGACAAAGGAAAGGCTTCGGGGTATCTACTGGCGTAATCAACAATCACCAGCAGATACTTATGGCCTCTTGCTGAGGGAGTCAGGGGTCCAACTATATCCATACCCACCCATTTGAACGGCACGTCAATAATGGGGAGAGGATATAAAGGAGCCTTTTTGATAGCAGCAGGATTGGAGCACTGGCACCGAGGGCATGCAGTACAATGTTTAGCCACATCTTTGTAAACACCGGGCCAATAGAATTTGGTTAGAAGATAAGAAAGAGTCTGTTCTTTGCCGTAATGTCCTCCCCCAGTATAATTGTGGGCGAGCTCCAACATATGTCTACGGAAGGACAGTGGCACAAGGAGCTGGGTTGTTACCGTGTCACCCTTTCTGGTGGCCCTATACAACAAACCCCGATGTACAAAAAAATAGGGTCCTACCTTATTGTTGTCCTGTTCTTGTACTTGTTCCCAGGCATGCAATAAGGTATTGTCATCCAACTGGGCTGACCGGAAACTACGAGCATGTCCCACCGTATCTGCAGGGGTCACAGAAAAAACAGGTAACCGTCCCATCATCTGGGAATACTCGACTTTATCCTTTCTCTTTTCCTTTCGGCTTTTACGGTCCCTCCCTGCTATCCCTTCTACATCACTATTTCTGAAAGGTGCCTCCCTCCACCAATTTGTGGGATCTCTCTTGGCTTCATCAATGTAGTGATCGAACTTGGGGTGATCAGTGCCTATTATAACCGCCTCTGGCAGTGAGGGTATAACGCCCACTCGGCTCAACTGGGGGTCGTTGGATACCTCAAGCAAGACTTCCGCCACCGGATATCCTTTGGTGTTTCCATGAACACAGGTCACATATACAGTCTCGTCTTTTTGTAGCTGCTGGGGATGAACCAGGGAGTTGTCAACTACAGATATACGACAACCGGTATCCAGGAGGGCTTGTTGTTTTTTTCCATTGAGGAACCATTCTCTTTTATACTGACACGGACCCTTGCCTATGACGTATACACGCCCTTTGGAATACCCTATCTCCATGGGTTCTGCTGGTTGGGCTCTATGGGGGCAGTGTCGGGCTATATGTCCCCACTCAGAACAATGATAACACTGGGGTCCCTGTGGATTGGGCCCAGGTCCGGGGTTGGCCGGCCTGAAGGGAACGCGGGGAAGGAGGGGAACCCTGGGTTCTGGTCTGCTTTGGGGTCGGGTGATTAGGGGTCGAGGGTTGGGAACGGGAAGTTTACTATGGCTTGTGCGGAATTCTGGTGATCTGTGATAAGCACAGGCTAAGTCCACCGCTACAGTTGGGGTAAGATTGGGATGTTGCCTAATCCAGGATCGAGTGGAAGGGGGTAAGGCATCCAGGAATTGTTCTAAGAAGACCTTTGCCATCAGATCTTCTACGGTTGTGTTAAGGGGAGTCAGCCACCTTATGCCTAAATCTTGTATCCGATAGTACAGGGCCCGTGGATTATCTCCTGGGTTCCACCTTTCTTTCCTGAATTTGGCCCTATAGTACTCTTGGTCGCACCCAAGTCTCTCGAGGATAGCCTTCTTTACGTCTTCGTATGATGTCCTACCTGCTGGATTCACAGCTTGGTACGCCGCCTGTAACTCGCCTGCAAGAAGGGGGGCTACATACTGACTCCATCTCTCCTTGGGCCAGGACGCAGTTGTCGCTACACGTTCAAAATTTGTAAAAAAATAGTCCGGATCCTCACCATCCTGGAATTTTTGTAGTAAAGAACTGGGCACATTGGGATGGATGCGAGCAGTGGCTATAGCATCAGTAAGGCGCAGGATAGCCGTATCCTGTACCTGTTGATTGGTAGTAAGAAGGGTGGCCTGCTCTTTTAATGCTTCTTGCAGAGAATCCCTTTCTGTTTTGGCAGTTTGAAGCTGCTGTTCGAACACCAGTTGAAGGTGTCTCTGTCCCTCTGCTAACTGGGTGATGATGTTCTCCACCGGGATAGGCACAGGCTGTGTCATGGCGTCACCTGTCTATCCCACTTCTGACACCAATTTGTCAGGGGCTAGTGGTGTACAGAGTATGAGACCAGAGCACTGTTTGTCTATATATTCAGTTTTATTAAAGTTTACACTCTAAGTAGGGATGATTTTGGAAGGTCCTTCCTTCTCGGGGTGTTCTTGGTTCAGGGAGCGTCAGGGTTTGGTCCGATGTCCCGGTTCTGGTGGCCTCAGGGAAAAGAAAAACAATCAGGGATTACTGATCTGCTCTCAGCTACAACTGTTGTGCTACCTTCACCAAAAGAAAGGGATGTGTCTTGGTGCAAGGGTCACCGCGGGGCGTCCCGCCTCCCTAAACGTGCTACCTCCCACCTCCCCACACACCCCACCAGAATGCCCCCTTTAGCAACACTTGCCTTGGGCTGTGGCCCGACTCTCGGACCACAGCAGCAGGACCCGTGGCTTCTTCTCCCTTCAGCCCACCGGGTATGGAAGCAGTGTCGGGAACGTCGCTCTGTAGTACTCTCAGTACGCTCTCCTCTCTTCGGGTTACCTCCGCTCTCCCGCTCTTCTCTCTCCGAGTCTCCTCCACTGCCTGATGCTCCGCAGCCGCCTCCGCACTCACGCTCTCCACTCTTCGGATGTCCTCCGCTGCCGGGTGCTCTGCAGCCGCCTCCGCTCTCACGCTCTCCACTCTTCGGATGTCCTCCGCTGCCAGGTGCTCCGCAGCCGCCTCCGCTCTCATGCTCTCCACTCTTCGGATTTCCTCCGCTGCCAGGTGCTCCGCTACCTCCTCTCCGTCCTCGCACACCGTCCGTTCAGACCCTCCTCCTCTTATCCTTCCTGTTTCCGCCAGCTGACGGGACTCCTCCCCCTTCCGCTGCTCAACTGCTAGACCACGGCTGTAGACTTCCTGGTTCTGTATTCCTGGCAACCAGGAAGCGGCGTTTAGTCCTTCCTCCTCGTCGGCATCGGAGTGCTCCAGCCGCTCCTCCTCCCCACAGGCATACAACATGTTTGAGTTCTTTACAGCCCGGATGTGCTCCAGTATTCTTTTCTTTAACATGCACGTGGTGGATCTTATGTATTTCATTCCACATTTACATTCTATCACATACACTACGTTTTTTGATGTGCATGTGATGTACTGTTTGATCGGCATGTATTTTCCATCTGGTTCCATGACATTCTTCATTTTTTTGCCTATCTTACAAGCTTTGCATGAAGTACATGGTTTGAAGCCCACATTTTGTTCTGTCCACCATTTAGGTTGTTGATTGATCTGAAAATGGCTTTTAACCAATAGGTCTTGAAGAGATGTGTTCTTTTTGTACGTGATGGAAGGGTATTTGCCAGCCAGTGGCCCGATGTCTGGATAGCTGGTTATTAGGTGCCAATATTTTTTCATTTTTTTTGCTATTAACCCACTTTCTTTGTTGTATGTAGTTATGAATCTCGGTGGATCCTTGTCTTGTGGGGGTTTTTTCTTTTCAATTAGAGTCTCTGCTCTGCTGATTTTGTCAACCTTCTTTTTACAATCTTTTAACACATAGTCCTTGTATCCTCTAGACTGGAATCTTGTTTTGCTTTCAAGTATCATCTTTTCGGCATCCTCCGGTTTTGAGCAGTTTCTCTTTAATCGTACATATTCTCCATATGGAATGCTTTTAAGTAGCGATTTCGGGTGAAAACTGGTGCCATGGAGTACACTATTGGTTGCAGTCTTTTTTCGGAACAGCGTAGTTTCCAATTTGCCCTCTGAGATGTAGACCTTAGTGTCTAAAAAGTCTATCTCTTTCTTGTTGGTTGAGCATGTAAATTGGAGTCCAATTTCATTCTGATTGAGTGTGATAAAGAATTTCTGAAATTGATCATTCGTACCATTCCAAATGAGGAAGAGGTCGTCAATATATCTGACCCAAAGAATTATTCGGTCAAGTTCTTCCTGATTAGTGTTGTTCCATACTATAATTTTTTCCCATTATCCCATAGTGATATTCGCATAATTGGGAGAAAAAGATATCCCCATGGCAGTGCCACATTCTTGCTTGTACAGATCATTGTTAAAAAGAAACACGTTGTTAGTTAGGCATAGTTCTATCATCTTGAGAAGCATTGATGTGTGCTGCATTTCTTTGATGCTTCGCTGTTGCAAAAAGTATTTGCACGCTTTCAAGCCTACTTCGTGTCTTATTGATGTATAGAGTGATACGACATCTATTGTCACTAGAAGATAGCCTGGATTCCATGATATATCCATTAGGATCCTCAAAAAGTCTCCTGTGTCCTTCAGATAGGATGGCATACTCTGAGCAATGGGAGCGAGGAAGGTGTCAACATACCTTGAGACCTTTTCGTATAATGAGCTGCAAGAAGACACAATGGGTCTCCCTGGTGGATTGATTAGCGTTTTATGGATTTTCGGTAAAAAATAAACACACGGAGTGATGGGATATTCCGTGGTCATATATTTTCTCTCTTCCTCATTTATCAATCCTTTTGTATGCCAAATTTGTAGTTGTTCTTTTAGGTCGGACATCATTTTCAATATTGGATTGGATTTCAGTTTGCTGTAATGGTGTGATATGTTTAATTGTCGTTCCGCCTCTTGAATATAGTCACTAGTGTCCAGGATAACGATGTTCCCCCCCTTGTCGGCGGGTTTTATCGTTATTGTTGCGTTGTTCATGAGATTTTGAATAGCCTTTCTTTCCTTGATTGATACATTTTGTCTTTTGTTATCTTTAACCTTTATAAGGTTATCCAGCTCTTCCGTCATGGCATCTGAGAACAAATCAATTTTGACACGAAGTTTAACGGGACAAACTCACGTATTTAAGATGTTTTACTATTTTTATTTGATTTTTAAGCCTTCAGATAGCATTAATGCAGAAAAAGACAGACACTGATCAATGCGTTTCGGGAGCACCTCTCCCTTGCTCACGATCACCTGATCATAAGGAAGTCAGTTCTTTTAACCCCTTGCATGCTGGTGACGAACCCCAGCCGTCACGCTCCGTGGTGCTCGTGTGCTGATGACGGCTGGGGTTCGTCACGGCCCCGCCCTGTTCATTTGTTTACCGCACAGCGGCGGAAACGGGCCAGCAGCGAAGGGGTTAAAGCTGCATTGTAGCATTTCCTGTTTGGTGTGCGCATTGTCTCTAAGCATTCTGGAGGTTGTAGTTTTAATTTAAAAATTTAGGTCTTTGCCTTTAAACATTGTTCCTTGATTTTTTGGTAAACTTTGCTTGTTTTCAACATGGTTATGTTATTGTCCAACAGTTCTCAATTTCACTTTTTCAGTTTCACGTCAATTTTTCAATTTTGAATGTTAGTGTTTTTTGTTTTTTGTTATTTGTTTTCAGGTTATCTTTTCCCTTTATTGGGAGGTGTTATTTTTGTTCTTACTTTGATTCATCCTTCTTATTCTTGTAATTCATTCGTAAGCTGAAATTATTACCCACGTCCGTTTTTTTCTTCTTCTGTTTTCTTGTTTTGTTGTTCTGTTTCATTTTTCCTTGAGATTTTACTTTCTTTCTTTGTTGGACCAATTTCCCTTTCTTTGTCTTTAACCATCTTCTTCTTTTTTTTGTGTTTAAGATTTTTTGTTTAACATTTACATTTCTTTTGAAGTTTCTTGACGGAGTGAACTACTTAATAGATCCTTTCTTCTTCAAAGGTGTATGTAAAGTTCTTCCAATTGGTTGAGGCCATACGGGTGCATTGTCCTTAGTTTGATGATGTATCTCGATTCTTTCCGGCGAAGTTCTCTTTCTCTGTCCCCACCTCTTTTCATTTGTGGGACTGTATCTATTCCATAGAATCTGAGTTGTTTCCAGTCCCCTTGATGGTATTGTTCCATGTGCTTCGCGACAGCATTGGCTCGGTCTTTGTGCACCGTTGCCCTCACATGTTCCAAAATCCGTTTTTTTAACTCACTGATCGTACTCCCCACGTACTGCAGTGGGCACAGGCATTCTACTATGTATACAACATATTGTGTTTTGCACGTTATTAGTTGTCTGGTTTCCCAGGATTTTTCATTTTTCAATTTGAACACTTTAGTTGGTTTCGCTATCTGTCACACCTTGCACATGTGGCATTTCACAAATCCCTTTGTTTTCAGCCAATCACCCTCCTTCTTCTTGGGTTTGAAATGGCTGTGGATTAGATGGTCCTTCAGGTTCCTTGACCTTCGATATGTTACCACAGGATGTTTGCCCACCACTTCTTTGACTGTGCTGTCCAGCTGGAGGATTTTCCAATTTTTTCTCAGTATATTCATGACTTGTCTTGAATCGCGATGTTCCCGCCTTTGTCTGCGATTTTAATTTCTATATTGCTGTCATTCATAAGGTTTTTCAAGGCTTCTCTCTCCTCTTTGGTTAAGTTGTCTTTATGGGTTCGACCTTTTAATCTGTACAAATCTTTATTTACGGCTTCCTGGAATAAATCCACTTTGTTTCCTGATGTTAATTGTGGATAAAATTTGGATTTTCGTTTTAATCCTCTTAGGCCTCCTCCTTTTTGTTCAATAGCTTCATCCAGGCTCATTTCATCCTCATCAAGTGTATCAAGGTTCACTAGTGTCAGCTTTCAGTATCCTTAGCTTGCAGTCCTCTGGTGTTTTCAATTGGCTTTTTCCGTGATACTGCATTTTGTTTTTCCACAAAATATTTAGCTAATTTGATTTTTCGAAAGTGCAGGTAAAGGGCTATTCTTACTTGCGCTAGGTCCATTATTTTAGTTGGACAAAATTGTATTCCTATTTTGAGTAGTTTGGTCTCCGTGTTTGTTATCTGACGATTCGACAAGTTTACTACTTGGAGTTCATCCATTACTTCCTCTTCAGGCGCATGCTCTGTGTCTCTGTTCCTATTTTCTCTGTGCTTGTTCCGGCACCTTTTTGCCCCTTCTTGTGGGTTTCTTTGATATCTTTGCCGTCCACGCCCTCTTCTTCCTCGTTAATGAAACGTGGGGTGGGATTGGTCCCACTGCCGTTGTTGCAGTACGAGGCGCATGTACCCTAAAAAAGAATTTTTCCTTTTGTTTTCCTCTGTGTCTTCATTAGATGTCAATGATGAGGCACTGCTTGAGCAACTTGTTACACTACTCCAGGATAATTGTTCTTTTATTGCATCATATTTATGTGCGAACGTAAAAATTCGACCTTCCTCGTAATCATTAGCATCCCTGATGAATTTGGAATGTTTTCGCTCCCTTACAATTTCCTCGTGTTTTTCTATCTGCACCTCCAGTTCATCCTTGAATTTTACCATTTCACTTGATAATTTCATTGCTGCTATGTCTTTTGCCATTTCATTCAATTCATCCTTTATTTTGTTGAGGCTGATCTCTATATGTTTCACCAATATTTCAATGAGCCCCAGTGATGATTTCAAAATGAATTCTCCCCATTCCTGCAATAATTTGTTTGAGGAATCCTGATGGCATGGCATTAGGGTAATTCTTAACCCTCGCGGGACTCTTTACACTTCCAAGTATTTTTGCAATGTTATTAACTCCCAAGACGGGCAAGATGGCGGTCTGACATAGGACCGCGTAGCAGCAGCTCACCTGAGCTCCGATGACCGAACAGAAACAAAAGGACTCCTCCCACGGCTCACGTTATTGCAAACTAAGCTGGTGTTACGCTCTCAAGCGTTTCCGATTAGTTGTTACCGTGTCAGCATTTAAGTTTAAAGCTCTTCACTCACACGCTTACCTTCTCCCTTGGCTTCCGCGTGATTCAAGACAAGACTGCATATGTCATGGAAGCTCATCGGCAACTCTGGAATAGTGTCTATTATGAAAGGTTAAAAAAGAACCCGACAAATGAAATAAAAGAGATGTTGGATGCAAAACTCCATGAATGAACAATGAAAGGACAAATCAATGAAGAGGAACGAAAATACCTAACGGTAAGTCATCCTGTGACGGCAACAATTTATTTTCTTCCCAAGTTGCATAAGCACCAAAAGAAACCTCCAGGACGACCGATATTATCGGCGAAAGGATCTCTGCTGGAGCCAGTGGCAAATTTCATAACTACTTTTTACAGCCCTATGTAAAACAGCTGAGCTCCTATATACAGGACACAACCGATATACTGAAGATGCTACAAAACACACCGTGGCAAGAGTCCTATCTATTGGTGATAATGGATGTTGTACTAAAGCCTCGCATACCTCTTGTATCTTGCTCTGATTAGCCTCCGAGACTGAGAATTTCTCTCTCATTTCTCCTAGGACTTTGTCCATGAATTTTCCCAAGAGCTTCTCTGTTTGTTCTCGGAGAAAAGAGTTGCCATAGTCGAATCAGTGGTGGAGAATCTCAGTAAGAGAGTTGACACAAACCAGAAAGAAATAAGAAAACTCAGAGAAAATGAAAGAAGCATGAGCGAGAAAATGGAATCGCTTGAAAACCAGGCGAGAAGGAATAACCTAAGGGTCCTTAACGTGCGGGAGAATATGAAGGGTACAGACATTAAAACATTTATTGTCTCTCTTTTTGAAAAACATTTCTTATGGTCCAAGGAAGTCAATCTTACTGATGACATACAGAGGGTACACCTTTCAGGAAAAACAAAGATAGGAAGACACCGAGAAAAATCCTGATAAACTTTAAAACATATACACTGAAAGAAAGACTACTTAGTGAAGGTCTAAAACAGGGTACTTTGAAAGAGGACAACTGGTCCTTCAGGATTCGCTCAGACATATCCAGGACTACCCAAGACAGACAGTGGGAGTTAGGACAACATATGCAGGAACTAAAATCTCTTGGAGCCAATGTCCAGATGAAATTTCCTGCCGCATTAAGGATAATGTGGAAAAATAAGATGCACAACATCAGAGACCCCAGAGAGGTAGAAACCTTTATTGAGCAAATAAAAGATCAACTACGAACTGAAACAGATCCCCAAGCAAGATGAATATCACAAAATCTAGGCGAAGCAACGAGCTCGAATAGGGCGAAGAATACCGCCCCAAAAGAAGAAGGGAGGCTTCCTCAGGGTGGGAAACAATGAACCCCACAAAAAAACGCAAATATCTCATAAAAAGAATGCACGGGTGGGGAGCAAAATAGGGAAAAAAATTGAAAAAATGTCCTCAGCGCTCACAGTAAAACGAATTATTGGGACCCATAGAACACGGAAAAAACAAGATGCTCATAACAGGAATGGCGACAAAATATAAACAATTCAAGGTACTCTCTTGGAATGTTAATGGACTCAGGACACCTAGCAGAAGGAGAAGGATTCTTGAATATCTGAAGGAAGTAGACAGCGAGATAATTATCCTACAAGAGACGCACCTCCTAAGTACGGAATGGGAACAAATAATGAAGAATCTGAAATGGGTTGACACCTATGTTTGCACAAATCAAGAATGCAATATCAAAGGCATAATAATAATTCTTAAAAAAACACTTAAAGCCAAAATTGAGCACAAATCAGTTGATAACAAGGGAAGATGGGCTTTTATTAAGGTAAGAATATACGAAAATGCATATACCTTGGCAGGGTATTATGGCCCAAATATAGATGACCCAACCCCCCTACAAAAACTGTACACAGAACTACTGTCAACAACTGCCCCGATAATATTAGGTGGAGATTACAATATTTTAGTAGATCTGAGCCTAGACAGACATCCCCCAGGGAAACAGTCAAATCTCCCAAAAATGAGAGAATGGCTAGGTAATTATAAAAATGACCTGTGTTTGCTGGATATGTGGAGAGAGAAAGGAGACAAAAAATATCCCAACACTTTTAACAATAAAAAACTTGGTCATAGATCACGAATTGACTACTTCTTAATAAATGGTACATTGCGAGACAAAGTCAAGAACATAGAACATTTACCAGAACATCTATCTGATCACTCGGCGGTACAACTAACCATGCAAATAACGAAAAATAATGTACAATCAAGATGGACGGTAGACCGCACAATATTACTAGATCCACAGGCAGCAGAAGAACTGGAGACAACAACAGCCAATTTTTTTAAGGAAAACCAAACTGGTACATCAAAACAAAATGTTCGAGGCATATGGGCTGCAGATGGTACATTATGAATAGATCGCCATCTGGTGTTGGGCTCGGATGATTGCACTTTGTTTTTCTCTTGGAGAGTCTTTTGTCTCTTGGTGACTCCTCCCTTGGTTGGTAGTGCGCATGGGCATCAGCTCCATCCTTAGATTGTTTTTTTCCGCCATCGGGTTCGGATGAAGATCGAGACGCTCCAGATCAACTTCACAAGAAAGTGATTTTCGGCGCGTATTCCCTTTCCAATTCGACGGTATTGTTATTCGAACGCGTTCATTTCCATTCCGGCGCGTTACAAATTCAAAATAAAGAGAAAAACTTGAATCTACGTCGAAGAACAGGAGGACTTTCTCGACGCAGTCAAGCCCGGGGTCCATGGAAAGGACTCCATTCAAAAAATGTCCAACGTGTGGTGCTAAGTTCCCACACAAGGACCTACACGAGGTGTGCAACCTCTGTCTATCGCCTGAACACGAATCCAGGGACTGCGAAGCCTGCGCAGCATTCTCCTCCAAGCTAACGATTAGAAATCGTCGAGCTCGAAGACACGAGGTTTACAGAATGCAGGCGGAGGAGATCCCGGAGCTGTTCGGAGACGAACAAATCGAGGAAGAAGAGGACCAGTCGGGGTCGGAAGGGGACCAGTCGGAGATGGAAGAACTCATCGAGCAACAAACCGTGAGTGACGACGTCCCCTTACCAAAAAACCGACCCCGTGCGGTAACGACCCCGCCCTCGGGCCCGGTCAAACCGCTGAAAAAAGTTTCCGACGCCCCGCCTTCAGGCCCGGCAACGAAACCGAAACTGAAACCGAAACACTCGGACTCCCACTATGTCGGATCCGAGAAAAGGGCGACATCGACTTCGGCACCGAGGCTACATACAAAGGAGAGCTCGGTATCGAAACATTCCATGTCGAAGCATAAATATGACTCATCGCCCAAGAGACACTCGATACCAAGAAAGTCGGAATCGAGCAAACATTCGGTGTCGAAAACAACAAGATCTGACGATCGAAAACAAAAGCACCTCTCGCAACCAGGACCCTCGGTACCGATTCAGGAGCAACAGACAGATCCCAAACAAAAGATCTTGTTTATTGATCCACAAACGGGGAAAGTGGTCACGAAGAAGAGAAAGAGTGAACAACCAGAAGATAAACCTCTTCCTTCAAAAAAGAGAACAATGGGGACGAATATAACTCCTCCTGCTTCTCCTCGTCCTAAAGCCACACCCTCTTCTCCTATTCCTCACAATAGGCCACGCACACCAAGACCAGCTACACCTCAGTCAGATGTAGACAGTGACATGGGGGAGGGAGAACCTCAGGGGGATGAAGAAACTATCCCAGATGAGGAGGATCCATGGGAAAATTATGATGTAGGGTCAGATGAGGACAACGACCCAGAGCTATATCCCTCAAAGCCTTCACCACCTGATGATAACACAGGTTTTGTGCAACTCATTAATAGGGCAGCAAAATACCATAAAGTAGATGTACATACAGAACCTCAAGTAGAGGATTTCTTGTTAGAGACGCTACCTAATGCACAAAGAACATCAGGTACTCTTCCTATGTTAAAGGGTCTTCTTACTCACACAGATGAGATATTCGAAAACCCAGTGAGAGCCAGGGTGTTAAACCCAAGAATTGATAAAAAATACAAAGCGGCTCCAAAGGACCCAATATTTATTAGAGGGCATGTACCGCTAGACTCGCTAGTGGTCTCAAACGCTCGTAAAAGAGCAAACTCATTATCTACAGGAGAGGCTCCTCCACCAGATAAAGAGTCGAAGTTAATAGATGCATCAGGCAAAAGAGTAGCATCACAGGCAGCGAATAGCTGGCGTATAGCCAATACACAAGCACTACTCGCACGTTACGACAGGGCACATTACGATGAGTTAGAAAAACTTCTCATACATCTCCCAAAAGAACATCAGAAAAGGGCAGATCAATTAATACAGGAAGGTAAAATAATAACAAATACTTCCATTAAATGTGCATTAGACGCGGCAGACACCGCAGCAAGATCGATTAACACTAGCGTCATGCTAAGAAGGCACGCATGGCTTAGAATCTCAGGATTCAAACAAGAGGTACAAACAGCCCTACTGAACAAACCATTTGATCAAAAGACATTGTTTGGTTCAAGCACAGACGAGACATTAGAGAAAATGAAGAAAGATACTGAAACGGCTAAGTCAATGGGAGCATTGCAACAGCCAACACACAGAGGTTCCTTTCGTAGATCCACCTATAGAGGGGGCTCAAAGAACACAGGAACGAATCAGCAATCCACATCTTTCACTCCAACATCACCCAGAGGTAATTCAAGAGGCAATTACAGAGGTAATAACAATAAGGGAAGAGGCCGCGGAAATAACAATAACCGCAACGCCTCAACACCAAAACAGTGACTTCATAGAACTCCCCCCAGACCACATAACACCGGTCGGGGGACGTCTATCACAGTTCCTACCTGTCTGGGAAAACATCACGTCAGACAAGTGGGTGAGACAAATTATCCAACATGGTTATTGCCTAGAACTCACAGATACCCCACCAAACATCCCCCCCAAACAGCGTCCAATGAGTCAGGATCATCTGACATTGTTAAAAGAAGAAGTGCTAGCACTTCTACAAAAGCATGCAATAGAGAAGGTCCCAAAAGATCAACAGGGCACAGGAGTATACTCTCTATACTTCCTGATCCCCAAAAAGGACGGGTCCCTACGACCAATATTAGACCTCAGACCTCTCAATGCTTACATAAATTCGGAGCACTTCCACATGGTCACGCTCCAACAAGTACTCCCTTTACTGAAGAAAGGGGACTTTCTTTCTACACTGGATCTAAAAGACGCTTACTTTCATATCCCAATTCACAAAGCCCACAGAAAATACCTAAGGTTTGTGTTAGAAGGGCAACACTATCAGTTCAAAGTCCTTCCATTCGGTGTCACAACAGCACCGAGAGTTTTCACAAAATGCCTAGCTGTAGTGGCAGCACACCTAAGAAGACAACAAATACATGTCTTCCCATACTTGGACGATTGGCTAATAAAGGCCAAATCAAAGGAAGAATGTCTTCACAACACACAGAAGACAATTCAATTGCTGCACCACCCAGGGTTCACGGTGAACTACAAAAAATCACACCTGCAACCAAACCAGATTCAACAATACTTGGGGGCTACAGTAGACACAGAAAAGGCAACAGCATACCCCAACCCAGTCCGAGTACAGACAATGATCGGGTTAATACAAAGATTTCAACCACAACACTCACTACCAGCACGAGTGTTTATGCAACTATTAGGCATGATGTCCTCCTGCATACTGCTAATACCACATGCCAGACTACAAATGCGCCCACTACAAGAGTGTCTAGCGACACAGTGGAATCAGGCTCAAGGGCAGATTACAGATCTGGTGTTGGTAGACGACCGGACGTATCGCTCTCTGAAGTGGTGGAACACAGAAAACATTTCCAAGGGACGGTCGTTCCTAGAGCCAATTCCACAAGTAATAATAACAGCGGACGCATCGCTCTCCGGATGGGGAGCGCATATGGACAAATACACAGTACAGGGGAAGTGGAGTGTGCAGCAAAAGAAACTGCACATCAACTACCTAGAGCTATTAGCAATATTTCTAGCACTAAAAGCTTTCCAAACGCAAATAACAGCCAAAGCAGTCCTGATCAGAACAGACAACATGACTGCAATGTATTATATTCAAAAACAGGGGGGGACACACTCTCTCCAACTGTCCAGACTAGCACAGGACATATGGAGATGGGCCATTCCTCAAAAGATCTACCTGTTAGCGGAACACCTACCAGGAATTCAAAACCAAATAGCAGACATCCTAAGCAGACAGTCGGAACAAGTACACGAATGGGAGCTGCACGACCAAATACTACAGCCATTCTTCCAAAAATGGGGGCAACCAGAGATAGATCTGTTTGCAAATCATCAGAACGCAAAATGCAAAGAATTCGCATCCAGGTACCCACACCAAAGGTCCCAAGGCAATGCACTGTGGATAAATTGGTCCAACAGATTTGCTTACGCGTTCCCTCCTCTACCACTAATTCCATTACTGGTTCGGAAACTGCAGCAACATTCAATGACAATGATACTAGTGGCACCCACGTGGGCAAGACAGCCGTGGTTCACCACGCTGCTACAACTCTCACAAGTACCACATCAAAAGCTAAGGTTATTACCCATGCATCTTACACAGAACCATGGAGAAATAATGCACCCAGATCCCAAACAACTGAACCTAGCGATCTGGCTCCTGAGGTCATAGAATTTGGGTATTTAGATTTACCACCAGAATGCATGGAAATCATTAAACAAGCAAGACGTCCTACCACCAGAGCATGCTATGCAGCGAAATGGAAGAGGTTTGCTATACACTGTAACAGTAAACACATCAACCCTCTGGACGCATCCACTAAACAAATCATTTGCTATTTGTTACACTTACAGCAATGTAACCTAGCATATACCTCTATCAGAGTGCATCTAGCAGCCATAGCGGCATACCTACAAAACAGACAACATCTGTCACTGTTCAAAGTACCAGCAATTAAAGCTTTCATGGAAGGACTCAAAAGAGTCATTCCACCAAGAAGGCCACCTTCCCCAGTCTGGAATCTCAACATAGTGCTTACCAGACTAATGGGGCCACCATTTGAACCTATGCATAGGTGTGAAATACAATTCCTCACATGGAAGGTAGCCTTCCTCGTAGCTATCACGTCACTTAGAAGAGTAAGTGAACTGCAGGCTTTTACGATTCAAGAACCATTTATGCAGCTACACCAAAATAAAGTGGTTCTTAGAACAAACCCAAAATTCTTACCGAAGGTTATTTCAGCATTCCACATCAATCAGTCAGTGGAATTACCGGTTTTCTTTCCAAAACCACAAACAGTAGCTGAAAGAGCCCTACATACACTGGATGTTAGAAGGGCCATATTGTATTATATAGAAAGAACACAAACTTTCAGAAAGACAAAACAGCTATTTGTTGCGTTTTCTCCCACACATAAAGGCAATCCCATCTCCAAAGCGGGCATTGCCAGATGGATTGTAAAATGCATTCAGATATGCTACCTAAAGGCAAAGAGAACATTAACTGTTCCTCCTAGAGCTCACTCTACACGTAAACTAGGAGCATCTATGGCATTTCTAGGAAACATTCCACTAGATGACATATGCAAAGCGGCTACCTGGGTTACACCGCACACCTTCACAAAACACTATTGTGTAGATGTGCACACAACACAACAAGCTAGAGTGGGACAGGCAGTATTAAAAACATTGTTTCAGACAGTTGCAACAGACACGGGCAACCACCGCTAGGGAGAGAACTGCTATATAGTCTATTCATAATGTACCATCTGCAGCCCATATGCCTCGAACGGAATATGCTACTTACCAGTATGCATCTGTTCTTGGCATAGAGGGCTGCAGAGTGGTACATGCCCTCCCAGCCTCCCCGGAAACCTGTGTCTGTTCCAACATTATCTTATTTAGATACACCTACATGGGCACTCTTATCTGTATTCTACTATACTACTCCATCTAACCCTACTATGGCAAAACAATCTAAGGATGGAGCCGATGCCCATGCGCACTACCAACCAAGGGAGGAGTCACCAAGAGACAAAAGACTCTCCAAGAGAAAAACAAAGTGCAATCATCCGAGCCCAACACCAGATGGCGATCTATTCATAATGTACCACTCTGCAGCCCTCTATGCCAAGAACAGATGCATACTGGTAAGTAGCATATTCCTTCTGGGACACATATAAAGCGGTTATTAGAGGCAAGTTATTAAGTTTGGGTTCACACAGAGCCAGGACTGCAAAATTGTAAATTGGAGGTATGGAAAGTGATATTAAAGAACTTGATCTCAAGATAATGGTGGACGCTACTCCAGATGTAAAAGAATCGATAGAGAAACAAAGGCAAGAACTAAAGGAAAGACTGGTAAATCTCCTGGAAAATAAAGTAAAGACTAGATAGGAAGCCAGTAAGTTATCTAATCATGAATATGGAGAAGGATGTGGAAAACTGTTGGCCTGGAAGACGAAAAAAGAGCAAACTAGAAACAAAATAATCTGCATTCAACGAAATAATATAAACGAAACTGAGGACTCCATAATAATGCAGGAATTTGTGAAGTTTTTCTCTAATTTATATAAGGAGGATGTAAATCCCACAGAGGAACAGATCCAGAAGTACCTAGAACATATACCCCTTCCACAACTAACCGAAATGGAAAAAGAAGAGCTAAATAAAGATATCACAGTAGAAGAGGTTAGAACCATCATAAAAGGCCTAAAAAAAGGTAAAGCAGCTGGCCCGGACACCTTACCAAATGAGTTCTACCAGATTTTAAGAGACTCTCTGGCGTCACCATTAACAGAATTACTAAATCTAACATATAAAAAAAAAGAAAAAATCCCAGATTCCTGGAACGACACAACAATTAGCATTATTTTAAAGCCAGGAAAAAACCCAGCAACATGTGAGTCATACAGACCCATCTCACTGCTTAATTGTGATTACAAAATTTATATGCAGGTCATGGCGAAAAAACTAGCAGTGATAATGACTAAACTGATAAATCCTGATCAAAAAGGCTTCATAAAGGGTAGGCAAATACAAGAAATCACACACAAACTTTTTGCCGCAATAGATATAGCCATCGCAGAAAAAGTACCACTAACCATGATCACTTTCGACGCTGCCAAAGGGTTTGACAGAGTAAACTGGTCATTCCTTAACAAAGTCATCAATAAATATAATCTAGGAGAAAATTTCGGCAACATGGTGGCAGAGATATATACCAAACCAAGGGCTAAAATATTAGTCAACGGGAACCTCACAAACAACATTGACATACAAAGAGGGACAAGGCAAGGATGCCCACTGTCACCCCTGCTTTTCAATTTATATATTGAAGCCCTTGCAGTCTCGCTAAGAAATCATGCCATGCATCAGGATTGGTCGAAAAAAGTGGCACTATATGCCGACGACTTGATGATTTTTACAAATGACTATAATAGCTCTTCGGTTGCAATAGAGTCCACAATAACCAAGTTCGGAACAGTATCAGGATACCTTACAAATCAAGAAAAAACCGAGGCTATGAGCTGGAACACAACTGTCAACAATCCATATACAAAAGAAAAAATAAAATACTTAGGTATCACATTAGTGAAAGACATAGAAAAAATACCACAGATAAATCTGAATAGAATCGCCATTGAAAACACGAAATTACTCAAAGTATGGGATGGGCTACCTCTTAGTTTCCAGGGGAGATCAAATATAGTTAAAATGTCTATTGTGCCTAAATTCACCTATCTATTTAATACAATTCCACTGGAATTCAAGAGAGATGCCTTGAAGAAGTTACACGGAAAAATCACAAGTTTTATTTGGTCATCGAAAGGAGCAAGGATATCTTGGAAAAAACTAAGGAGAGGAAAACTTGAAGGGGGAAGAGCAAGTCCTGATCTTATTGAATACTGTAAGGCATTCCAATTTAAAAATATGAGACCACTTCTTAAGACCTCCCAGTTTTCCCCTGAATATATGCAAATCATGACTGACAGGTGTGATCATTTCCTATATAAATTTGGACACCCAAAATTCTTCAAGAAAATAAAACTGAAGATATTAATTAATGCAGCAAAAATATGGTACCAAGTTAGAAGCACCTTAAACATACCATACTATAGCTCACATGCCCCTATCAGGGATTCGCCAGGCACTCCAGAATGTTTAAAAGACTCCTTGGCCCTCCCTTTAAAGGAAAATGGAATTGTGAAATGGGGTAAACTGATGACAGGAAGTATCATAATCCCCTGGAACCAGTTAGCTATAAATACAAACGAAACAGTGTCCAAATTTAAGTACTATCAATTGACAAGCTGGGCAAAATCGATCACAGATAAAAAAGAAGGAAATGAAAACATGGAGAAAGAAATGCTGAAATCCTCCCCAATAAAAAAGGAAATATTTAGGTGGTACTGGACTTTAATCACAGCAGGAGAAGAAGATGTACAGATTCCAGATACATTATGGAGAAATGACATACCAGATGTAGATGTATATAACATTTGGACAAAATCGTTGGAAAAGTGTTGGTCTCACATAAAACCAGCCGCGCTGAAGAGAAATCATCTTTTTACAATACATAGGGCATATTGGACCCCTAAAAATTTATCTAAATTCAAAGGTGGCACCGTCAAAGCTTGCCCAAAATGCGGACTGGAAAGGGCAAACGATCTACATATGTTTATAGACTGCCCCATGATAGACACCTTCTGGATAGAAGTGGGTAAGATGATATCATTGGCTCTGGGAAAACAAGTAAATGTAAGTATAGCTCTTATTATTTTTGGGATTGACTTGAATAACGAATTGGTTAAGTTAACTAAAAACCAAGAAAGCCTATTGTTTGTACTGATACTTCTGGCTAGACGTCAAATTTGTATAAATTGGATTAAACCAACACCGCCTCAGCACGGGGATTGGCTAAACTCAGTAATAAAAACTAATAGCAATGACAGACAAGGGAAACCGGGTAAAAAGTTAAATTTTTGGGAAATCTGGGAAAACTTTTATAATTTGGAGTAGGACTCTTAATGAGCGAATGTGGTCTCGAAAAACAAAGTCCTATGATTAAAGCGGAGACAATAATTCAGACTGGAATCATTCCCGTCGAGTAGCCAGGAAGGCTAGCTCATTCTCATGTAACCAGAATTATTGATTATGGTGAAGGTCACAGGAGCTCCCAAATCCTAAAAACAACGGATGTGAGAAACACCCCTCCTCAGATAGACTAATAAGGGGTCGTGAAGGTATAAAATGTTTGGATGGAATGGGTTCCCGAGTAAAACCTTAAACATATATGTCGCAAAATGAGGACTAAAAAAAAAAAAAAAAAAAGACAATGGATGTTGTATCCTTATATACAACAATAGGGAATGACTTTGGCATAGAGGCATGCAGCTTCTTCTTACAGGAAAGAAACATTGAGTACCAAGATAATAACAATATGCTAAGACAGATGATTGAGATCTGCCTGAAAAAAAAAATGTTCCTTTTCGGAGAAGAGGTGTACCGGCAACGCAATGGCACAGCGATGGGCTTTTCCTTTAGTCCAAACTACGCCTGCTTGACCATGGGATATTGGGAAAAGGAGGTGGCGTGGAGAGCTAAAAATGATGAATTCCTGAATAAGATCATCACATGGAAAAGATTTATAGATGATCTTTTCATCATATGGGATGGCACGGAAGAAGAGTTTCGAGAGTACTTTTAAATTTTAAACAACAGCACCACCCAACTCAAATTCACGTATGAAACAAGCAAAGATCGTGTAGTATTTCTGGACACAGAAATCTACATCAGAGACAATCAAATCCACACCACCCTGCATCGCAAGAGTACTGCCACTAACTCGACACTGGAAGCAACTAGTTTTCATCAAGAATCCTTGAAAGCAAGTATCCCTTTCGGGGAATTCCTCAGAATAAGACGAATGTGTAGTGAGGAAGAAGAGTGGAAAAAACATGGCCAACACACAGCGGACTGATTTAAAAAGAGGAAATACAACAACAAAATAGTTCTGAAAAGTTGGGACAAAGCCAATCAAAAGTCAAGAGAGGAATGCCTAATGCCAAAACAAAGAAACAACTTAGTGGAGAAGGAACCAATACGTTTAATGATGGACTTTTCAGTAGAAAGTAAACAAGTCATGAATATACTGAGAAAAAATTGGAAAATCCTCCAGCTGGACAGCACAGTCAAAGAAGTGGTGGGCAAACATCCTGTGGTAACATATCGAAGGTCAAGGAACCTGAAGGACCATCTAATCCACAGCCATTTCAAACCCAAGAAGAAGGAGGGTGATTGGCTGAAAACAAAGGGATTTGTGAAATGCCACATGTGCAAGGTGTGCCTGATAGCTAAACCAACTAAAGTGTTCAAATTGAAAAATGAAAAATCCTGGGAAATCAGACAACTAATAACGTGCAAAACACAATATGTTGTATACATAGTAGAATGCCCATGCCCACTGCAGTACGTGGGCAGTACGATCTGTGAGTTAAAAAACAAACGGATTTTGGAACACGTGAGGGCAACGGTGCACAAAGACCGAGCCAATGCTGTCGCGAAGCACATGGAACAATACCATCAAGGGGACTGGAAACAACTCAAATTCTATGGAATAGATACAGTCCCACAAATGAAAAGAGGTGGGGACAGAGAAAGAGAACTTCGCCGGAAAGAATCGAGATACATAATCAAACTAAGGACAATGCACCCGTATGGCCTCAACCAATCGGAAGAACTTTACATACACCTTTGAGGAAGAAAGGATCTTTGAAGTAGTTCACTCCGTCAAGAAACTTCAACAGAAATGTAAACTTCAAACAAAAAATCTTAACAAACACATAAAAAAGAAGAAAATGGTTAAGGACAAAGAAAGGGAAATTGGTCCAACAAAGAAAGAAAGTAAAATCTCAAGGAAAAAGGAAACAGAACAACAAAACAAGAAAACAGAAGAAGAAAAAACGGAAGTGGGTAATAATATCAGTTTACGAATGAATTACAAGGATAAGAAGGATGAATCAAAGTAAGAACAAAAATAACACCTCCCACTAAAGGGAAAAGATAAGCTGAAAACAAATAACAAAAAACAAAAAACACTAACATTCAAAATTGAAAAATTGACGTGAAACTGAAAAAGTGAAATTGAGAACTGTTGGACAATAACATAACCATGTTGAAAACAAGCAAAGTTTACCAAAAAATAAAGGAACAATGTTTAAAGACAAAGACCTACATTTTTAAATTAAAACTACAACCTCCAGAATGCTTAGAGACAATGTGCACACCAAACAGGAAATGCTACAATGTAGCTTTAAAAGAACTGACTTCCTTATGATCAGGTGATCGTGAGCAAGGGAAAGGTGCTCCCGAAACGCGTTGATCAGTGTCTGTCTTTTTCTGCATTAATGCTATCTGAAGGCTTAAAAATCAAAGAAAAATGGTAAAACATCTTAAATACGTGAGCTTGTCCCGTTAATCTTCCTGTCAAGGAGGTTTGTGTACAAATTGGAAGCGGCGTGGTTCTGCAGCAGGGACTACGAACCGAACGCTGAGCGCTGCAGTTCCCGGACACGGAGAACCAAAGGAAGATATATATATATATATATATTATATATATTATATATATATATATATATTACCTACTGGCGGTCGCCAGTAGGTAGTTATAGTTAGGATTGTTTTCCATAGGAAATCCTCAACATTCTATTTGGAATAACTTTGCCCTGGTGGATGAGTCTTTGCGAATTTCTCAAAGAAGATGGCTAGGTTCGCTGCACTCCTTCCCTGAAAGTTTGGGGGGGATTGGTCAAGTGGGGGCTAAGATATAAGGGGGGTCCCAAAACGTGTTTTCTCAATGTTATTTTCCATAGGACCTTTAGACTCGGCTACAGTTCGAACGGGTGAATAAATTTATAAGAAACTTGCCAAAACTGTAGAGTCTTGTTCGCAGATTACGCTTTTTTTGGAATGGTGTAAATCCGTTCAGTAGTTGTTGAGAAAATTAAAGTTAAAGTCAATTATATATCTATAGGCGCGCACACGTGCGCGCACCCAAGCAGTATTTTTTTTTTGGCTGCGTGACGTCTGTTAACGTTCGATTCGAAGGAAATCAGGAAGTTTTGTCCGCCATTTTGTCACTGCGAGTAAATATATTGTTCATTTCAAAGCGTTGAAACATGGAAAGGGGAGAAGGTAGAGATTGTCTTCCTGCGTAGGTTTTCTCAGGGTGTGCAGTAAGGCCCTTAAACGCGAAAAGATATAATTTTTCTCCGAAAAAAAATACGGGGTGCGCGCACCCGGTCGCGCACACCTATTTACAAGAGTGTGAAAATGGAGGTAAATCAGAAGTTTGAGTGCTTAGATATAAGGTGGCTCTGAAAAGAGCCCTTGTGTTAATTGAGTGTTTTCTGCATTTATAAGTAAGTACCGATGCAGAGCCTGATGTTGCAGAGGAAGATTCTGTTTCCCTCATTCGTGAAATGAACACCGTCTCTCCTATAGACGTCTTGCATGTGGTAGCGCAAGTTGTTGTGGTAAATAGAACCCATGCTATAATCTCTGAGGAACGCAGAAACAGATTTATTTACATGTCTCCTTGCTTTCTCAAATTGTGCACAATGGTGATTGGACCAATTCCATTTCTGTCTTTGGCATATATTGGAATATACCAAGGCAGATAGAGGAAAAAGTGTCATCAATTGTCGAAAGGTGTCTTTTAGAAGCATTTCCAGACCTACCCCAGTGATTGTGCCTAGATCGTTCCCACCACAGTGCACAATTATAAGATCTGGTTCTGGGAGATGCATAAAAGTTTTCACCAATGGAATTAATTGGTGACATTTCAATCCTCTTTTGGAAATCCATGTTATGTGTACATTTGGTAAGCTGAGGTTGCAAATTCGTCTGCTTACTGCATATTTTTCACTCCAGTGAATATAACTGTGTCCTATTAGCCAGACCTTCATTTTCAAGGGATTTGTAGTCGTCCTCCGATCGGTTCTGGAAGTGGAATGGTAGTTAGAAGTTGAAATTTTAAATAAAGAAAAAGGAAGAGGCTGGGTGTGGTTAAAAAAATAAAAATGATTGGTTGATTGTAACAAGTGGAGAGTGAACAGGTCAATGTTTATGTTAAACGAAAAGTACTATTGGGTGTGAAAAAACAAGACATGTAACAGAGTTGTGGATTGGCAGGTGTTTCTGGAGGGAAAATAGTCTTCTTAGTTAGCTGTAGAACGTTGAGAGATGAACTTTTGACCTGTGCCTTCAGCAAGGTGCAGAATGAGGTGTAACCATGGAAACAGCCGGAGATGGCAGTTGGTGATGGGTTCACTCTTTGGTGCCTCTGCATCTGAGTCTGTTCTCTGGTGGCTGGCGGACAACTGTTTGTTATTGTGGAGATGAAAGGGTGATAAGGAGAGAAATACGACATAGCGTCTGGCCTGTAGAAGCGTGGGAGCAGTGATTAACTCTGAGTAAAGCGGAACTGTGTCGGTGCTTAGTAACAGTAAAAAAAAAAATGTTAACAGTGGTATAACTGTCTTTACGGTGCGCGACCTACTAAGAAAGAGTTCACGGGCCGTAATTGGCTTGCAGGTTCTAGTATCAGTAAGTGAGGTCGAGAAAAGAAAACATTCAGGACTTTATTTATGAAGGCCTTGCGCCACCGGTGCGTTACTTTTTCCCATTTTAAAAAATGAGGCACTGGCGGCTGAAGGTCTTCATAAATAAGGTCCTCAGTGACTACAGTTAAGGTTATGTGGAACCCATGAATAGTTTTTCAATATGAAATCATTCAGTTGAGATTATGGATTAAAAGAGAAACCGTGAAAATTTGAAATGTTTATTTAGAAATGTACTGTTTTAAAGGCAATCATTATGTAATATGAGTACAGAAATTGCAAAAAACACAGTAATTGGTATTGTCAGTAGTACATGGAATACAAACGCTATAGTTGAAGAAAAATGAATATAGTTGGAAAAAAACATTGTACACTCTTATAAGGAAGTATACTATATTTTAATAAATGGAAGAATGTTTCTGGCCTTTCAGTTTAGGAGCGATATATGAAAATGCAAGTGGTTATACATCATTACTTTATGAATCAGCTGTCAAACAACACGAAATCATAATGTCCACTGTTAGTAAAGCAAATAGGTCTGTTCTTCAAAAGAAAATATGGAAAAGAACGTGAAGAATATAGAAAACCAAAAGGAAATGAGGACGTCAATGGCTTGTTTGAGAGTTATTGAAGCATTGTTTAGGCAAAATAGGTAGTTTCTGCTTGTAACAGGAAATCAGTTTTATCATTTGAAAGTATGTCAGCTATCCAATGGAAAAGAGTAAAGCAGTACTGATGATCTGTTATAATCGGAGCCTCTTTTACCATCAGAGGGCAGCTCGGTGGGTTTTCGATGTAGCTCGCTGTTAGGAAAGAGTTAAGCGTCCATTGTGTAGGCAAAGTATGCAGCAAGTGCCTCTAACATGAAATCATTGTTATCATCTGAAAACATGTCAGCCATCCAATTGAGAAGATGAAAGGAGCATTCATGATCTGTCATTATTGGAGTGTCTTTTACCATCATAGGGCAGCTCGGTGGGTTTTCGATGTAGCTCTCTGTTAAGAAATCTTGCGCCGCTGCGAATATATTCCAATGACCCAGAACTCCTTGTATCGCTGCAAAGGCCATAAACCCTCCGTTGTAACAAAGCTGTTCATGATCAAGTAACGGATTCATGAGGTGATTGTAATTCGGTTCAGGAGGTACCAAATTGCAGAGACATAAATCCAGGGCCCACGTGAAATCACAGCTCAGGCAATGAAATACAGGCTGCACACAGGTGAAATGCGATTATCGAAATGATAATCGATATGAAGTATTCAAAGTCGAGAGTGGTAAGATGCCGTAGTAGTCAAGCATCCTCTGGCGAAATAGTTCTAAGTGGCCCGGCTCGTTTGCGAAGGCAGGAGGGACATCCATTTTGAATTTCCCAAGATGGTACAGGAAACGGCGCAGCACCGCTGGTTGTATAGCAACTCCACAGAATTATGTCGCCGGCTATGCAGTGGAGAGGAGCAGAATGACTTGATACATTTTCTAGGAGTCTAGTCACTTATATATTGCTTAGTGGTTATTAAAAAAGTAGCTTTTTTTGAACTGGAGGATGCGTTAAAAAATAAGGGAGTGATTTGAGGGAGTTGTAAAGCAAGGTCAATTTTTTTTTACATCAATGCTGTTTTCTGTGAATGTTAGCTTGGTGAAAGATATGTGTGTGAGCTGATGCAACGTTCAGTTTTAAATGTGACAATGGCGCTCTTGTTCATGTCTTCCGATTCAAGGTCGGTATTCGCTGCCAAATACAAAGATTAAGAAACGCATGCGTGGGGTACATAGTGTGCATTCTTAAAGGAAAGTAAATGAAGGGTTATTTTTACCGCGTTAGCATTGTCGTTTAAAAAGTTATAGTGATTTCTATTGTATGTGAAGAAAGTGTCACTGATGAAGACTGAAAATAAATCCTTATAAATGATACGGACTGGTGTATTTTAGAAAAGGTTTGTAACATTACATGAATTGTGGAAAAAAAATAATGTAATTGAAAGTGTATGGTTTGAAAATGAAAAGTAGAGGTTTATAGTTCGTTTTGAAAGCAGTTCTAGAGGGTCAGAAGAAAGTGTATGGTTTGAAAATGAAAAGTAGAGGTTTATAGTTCACGTTTTGAAAGCAGTTCTAGAGGGTCAGATGCATGATAGATTTATTAAAAATAGAACATGTTTTTAAATAGTATTTTGGAAAAAATATGTGTCTTTATGTACTATTTACATTATGTGCCTGTTGCGTATTCTTTGAGTTTTAGTAATCCTGTGTCTTATAAGTTTTCTAGGGGCGGTTTGAGGTTCATGGTGGGTTTGGGCAGGGAGGGTAGGTTGGGGGTTTGGCTGGGGTGGAGTGCGGAGTTTAGTGAAAAGTGAGGGGGGCGGGGAGTTACGGTGTTTGGTAATGGAGCAGAGTCAGAGGACGCCACATTTGTGTTATGGGCTGCCACGGAAATATGTATTTATTCTCAGAGGTTTATTATATTAAGGATATATATTAGCATGGTGGCTCTTGTCGTTTTGTTGTTTTGTGTATGTTTATAATGCTGGCTCTGTAGTTTTTGTTTATGGACCTTATTGCGACACACAGGGGATCTACGTTGCACAGTTGGAGATCAGAGACTTAGGAAATAAAACTTTATAATTGTAAGGGCTGTAAGCGATAGAAATCGCCCGTTCTCGGTGTAAAAAATATCACCGCTATTGGTGGTATTTTCTACGGTGTTAGTACTCGAAGGAGACTAGTAACATATATGTGTAATAAAATTATGTAATAGGCTCAGCATTTTACATTATCTTGGAAAACAAAAGTTGATTTTACATAGCAATAAGTCTCTTATAATTAAGGGACGGAGTGTATATAGTGCTATTTAGTACTCTGCTATGTGATTGATGTCGAATATTTCATAAGAGGAGGCTTTAAAAGATTTACGATAAACTGGTTTTCTAGGGAAGTGGGTGGAGTGTTCCGTGTAAATTGCAGAATAGAAACTAGTAAGAACCAATTGGAAGTGTTGTTTTAAAGTCACATGACTGCACATGCGTGTCTCGACGCGATAGGTGGGTGCGCGCACCCGGTCGCGCACTATAAGAAAGCGGCGAGAAAATATCAGCTAATATGCTCTTCAAGCTTGTTTTGGTACAAAGAGTTAGTTCTGAAAAGATCTTTTTTATTTTTTTTTTTTTTTTTGGAAACAAGTGTTATGATGCTTTTTATTTCTTAAAGTTGCGAAGACATTTTTCAGTATGTCATACTATACAAATAAAGTGAAGAAATTTAACTTTTCTTGGAGCATTTATGACTCTCAATTATTTGTTTAATTAGAGTAAAGCTTTGCTCTCCGTATACAAGAAGTTCTCCACAGTTTGTGCATTTCATGTGCACGTTCGCCAGATATGGTCTCAAGTCCATCTCAGCACTCGATGGAGATACAGGTCGTCCACCGGAAGATGTGTTGATTACTTCTGATGGTAATAGCGTGGCCTCCGTTTTTCTTGTGAAAGGTGGTCGCTCATTTTCATCAGATTCGGAAGATGAATGCGGAACGGTAGCCATTGTATCGAAGTCTTCGAGAAGATGTTCGACGTTGTTGTCTCTTGAGAGTAGAAAAGAAAGTGATGGTAGTGGGTGGAGTGCTGCGTGTAAATTGCAGAATAGAAACTACCAAGAACCAATTAGAAGTGTTGTTTAGAAGTCACATGACTTCACATGGGAGTGTCAGGTCCTGTACGCGATAGAAGGGTGCGCACACCCGGTCTTGCACTAAAATAAAGCGGCGAAAAAACATCTTATAATATGCTCTTCGAGCATGTTTTGGTGGAAAGAGTTAGTTCTGAAAAGAACTTTTTTTTTTTTTTTTTTTTTTTGGAAACAAGTGTTTTGATGCATTTGATTTCTTAAAGTTGCTATGATATTTTTCAGTATGTCATACTATCCACATAAAGTGAAGAAATGTAACTTTTCTTGCAGCATTCATGACTCTCAATTTTGTGTTTAATTAGAGTAAAGCTTTGCTCTCCGTATACAAGAAGTTCTCCACAGTTGTTGCATTTTATGTGCACCTTCGCCAGACATGGTTTCAAGTCCATTTTAGCACTCGATGGAGATACAGGTCGTCCTCCGGAAGATGTGCTCATTACTTCTGATGGTAATAGCGTGGCCTCCGTTTTTCTTGTCAAAGGTGGTCGCTCATTTTCATCAGATTCGGAAGATGAATGCGGAACGGTAGCCATTGTACCGAAGTCTTCGGGAAGATGTTCGACGTTGTTGTCTCTTGAGAGTAGAAAAGAAAGTGATGGAAGTGGGTGGAGTGCTGCGTGTAAATTCCAGAATAGAAACTACCAAGAACCAATTGGAAGTGTTGTTTTGAAGTCACATGACTTCATATGCAAGTGTCAGGTCCTGTACGCGATAGGAGGGTGCGCGCACCCGGTCTCGCACTAAAATAAAGCGGCGAAAAAATATCTCATAATATGCTCTTGGAGCACGTTTTGGTAGAAAGAGTTAGTTCTGAAAAGAACTTTTTTTTTTTTTTTTGGGGGGGGGGGAAAGAAGTGTTATAATGCTTTCGATTTCTTAAAGTTGCTACTACATTTTTCAGTATGTAATAGTTTGAAAATGAAGTGAAGAAATTTATCTTTTCTTGGGGCATTTGTGACTGTCAATTTTGAGTGTAATAAGAACGAGGCTCTGCTCTCCATATAAAAGAATTTCTCCACACTTGTTGCATTTCATATGCACCTTCGCAAGATATGGTCTCAAGTCCATTTCAGCACTCAATGGAGATACAGGTCGTACACCAGAAGATGTGCTGGCCACCTCTGATGGTAATAGCGTGGCCAGGGCTCTTGTTGATGCTTTTGCATAATGCTCAGGATGCCTTTGTTTAACATGCCGCTGCATGGTGTGTGCAGAAAAGGAATATTTTTTATTTGGATTTCCCCTTGAGAGCTCCGAATTGCATATCGTGCAGGTTACTTTTGGCGCATTCACTTTCTTTTGATCTTCAGGATAAGTGAAAAATTGCCAAATGAAAGATTCTTTTTTTCTTCTTAACGGTGGTCGCTCATTTCCTTCAGATTCGGAAGCTGAATCTGGTAGGGAAGCCATTTCAGCAAAGACTTCCGGAAGATGCTCGACGTTGTTGTCTCTTGAGAGTAGAAAAGATTGTGAGGAAAGTGGGTGGAGTGCTTCGTGTATATTCCAGAACAGAAACTACTAATAACCAATTGGAAGTTTTGTTTTCAAGTCACGTGACTTTACATGCGCTTCTCAGGACGTGTAGGCGGTGACACTATGTAGTTACGAACGTGATTACATACTTAGGAACTAGCATTCAAAAAAACCATGAAATTCACTGAAAAAACCATAGGTTTTACACACGTTATAGTTAGGAAGTAGCATTTGAAAAACCTATGAAATTCACTGAAAAAACCATAGGTTTGACACCAGTTATAGTTAGCTGGAAATTTTACTGACATAAAACCAATGAAATTCCACGTTATAGTTAGTTGGACTCACTATAACTTGCGCGTGTAACGCACTGCTGATGACATTACATATTACATCACTCATGACATGGTCAGTGACATCACTTATGACACCATCCAGTGAATGTGTGTCTTTCTAAAAAATAAATATGTTTTATATATGTATATGTAAAGGTCGAGGAAAGAATAAATGTTTAAATTATTGTCTTAATGAATGTTTTTTTCAAAAAGAAGTGATTGGATAACTGGCTTATTAAGTGTACCTTAGTGAATACATATATTAGCGAGTAATGTTTAAATATTTAAATATATGTATCAGTGTTTCACTTTGTGAATAACTGGCTGCATGGGTTGATGAGTACCTACATGTGTAGGTATTTGGGTTCTTAGATGTTTTTTTAGTATCAGTATGAGTGTTTCTATGGTTTCATGGGGGTATTACTAATCACATAGATGCATGAATGACTAACTCTCTCTTTGTATGTGTTTAGAAGACACCATATGTGCAGGACTGTATGGGTGGTTGAGTGTGTATAGTTTTATATGCAAATAAATGGATGTTCAATAGTTTATTTGCATGTGTGAATATGTGTGTGAGTATCTTTTGGATGATTGTCGGTGTGTAACAGGATGTATAGGTGTATCACTACATATGATGAGTGAGTATATGTATGAGTGACTATATAGAACTGTTGGTGAATGAGAGAATGTGTATATAGATGGTGGAATTACTGAATTGGTTGTTGTAACTGGTATGGGTATCTCCATTTTTTTGAAAATGTTAATTTCTATTTTCCAATATGTGTTTTAAGGGTTACATTACACTTAAAGGAGGTCTGTCATCAGTGATGTCATAAGTGATGTCACTGACCATGTCATGAGTGATGTAATATGTAATGTCATCAGCAGTCCATTACACGCGCAAGTTATAGTGAGTCCAACTAACTATAACGTGGAATTTCATTGGTTTTATGTCAGTAAAATTTCCAGCTAACTATAACTGGTGTCAAACCTATGGTTTTTTCAGTGAATATATATATATATATATATATATGTCTTACTTCGCCACTCACACTCTTTTGGAACAGGAATAGATGAATGCGAACCCAGATTCTGGTGCAATAAACAATTTATTTTGTGCTCTGCACCACCGCCATACCGCGTTTCGGCCTTCAGGAGGCCTTGATCACATGACGCACATGTGGAGTGCCTTCACATTTTTGAAGTGACAGTGCTCAAACTCGTAACCTACAAATGTCGTTGTCATAGACATGGAAGAATAGTTCTCATAGTCTCAACTGTATTTCACATTGATACTTGAATGCTTATTATAACTGTAATTGTTATTTTTAGCAACAACGGTATAAATAATTATAAATATATAAATAAATATTTAGAATAGGCAATAGATGATTAAAATTCAAAATGCAAATGAGAGTTAAGAAAACGATGCTGAGTAAAATACATATAAAAAAATCGATCTAGTGCAAACTTTTCATATGTAAAAACAACCCAGTTTTATATCCTTTAGTAAAACTCTTATGCCCATGTCAACCGCCACACTGTTTCCTAATTTGAGCGGGTTGCTAATTGAAGCGTATACAGCAGTTAGACAATTCTACCCCAGTGGGCCAAGACTGTGGCTACCCATAACTAGAAAAAGTGCTAGTGCTAACAAAATATTGTGCCACCTACGGAACCACCAACTTGTTCATAAAGTGCAATAGTGCAAACAGTACATTAGTGAAGATTTAAGAAAATGCAGAGGCAGTGGTAAAAGCAAATTCATGAATGTATGTAACTGAGCTTTCAAAGGCAGGTAAAGAAATCTTCACTGGAATTGAGGCCATGTGGCGTTTTACAATCAAACTTCAGTATATATCTAGTCTCAAGTTTCCTTAGAAGAGCTTCCCGGTTGCCTCCCCGCCGTAGAGGGGGGACTGTATCCACCACAACATTTTTAAGGTTGCTCACATTGTTGCCTTGGGACTCCTTAAAATGTCTTGCAACCGGTAATGTCACGTTACTATTGCTGATGGCCCTAATGTGCTGGAGTATCCTCTTGTGGACCGGCAGCTTCGTACTTCCTACGTACCGCAAGCCACAGGGACACTTGCAGGTCTATTTTTTGTTGATGGGCACCATCTCTGTCTTAAACGGTGTAGCATACGCAGATTTACTGACCCCATGTTTACAGACCTTACATGTTGCACATCTGAAAGACCCTTTGCTCGAATCTAGCCAGGACTTGTTGGTTCTTACTTCCGGGCTGCTCTTGACTAATGAGTTGTTCATTGAGCTGGCCTTTCTGAAAGTAATGTTTGGTGTTCTGGTCAGTTTGGCCCCTAAAGCTGGATCATTCTTTACCACGACCCAGTTCTTGTTAACTGTCTTGCGCAACTTTCTGTGTTGGTTACTATATGTCAGGATCAATCTGGATGGTTGTTCTGACTGTGTTTGATACTGGATTTTGGTATTCAATCTTCAAACCAGAGCCTGAGATCTGGCCATTATGTTCGTTTTTTCAATTGCTTTATCGATCTCAATCTGAGAATAGCCCCTTGCCAGGAACCTATCGGGGCTCTCTCTTTTACACAGTCTTCATCTAAGCTGCATATCTTCCAAATTCGCTGCATTTCCCCAAAAGGAATGATGCGAATCAGATGTTGGGGATGCTGGCTGGTGGCAGGTAACAAAGTATTTCCTGCAGTTCATTTTCTGTGTAACCCGATTTTTAGCCTGTCCTGTACAGCTATGATTTCTACATCTAAAAAACAGACTTCTTACTTAACTGGGCTGTGAATTGCAAGTTGAGTTTGTTATTGTTGATTTGTTTAATAAAATGGAGGGCACTATCCTCCGTGCCTCTCCAAATTAAAAGCAAATCATCAATATACCTGTACCATCGTACAACATGATTGGACAATGTTTCACCAAAAGTCAATCTAAGGACTTGTTCCTCCCATAGTCCCATATGCAAACATACATAGCTAGGGGAGAAACAAGCCCCCATAGCTACGCCTCTCACTTGTTGGAACACCTGGTTCTGAAATAAAAAAAAGGTTTCTCCAAACAGGTTGAAATCATAGTGAGCAACATTTTGTTATGCAAAAAGAAACACATAGGTCTTGTACTCAGGTAGTGCTCTATTGCCTTAACTCCGTCTTTGTGATGTATACCAGTACCTCTAATAAAAGAGAGAGGGACCCCAAGACCAAAGGGATAGGGTTCCACAATTGACACAAGTCAAGAAATTAATTCCCTTTGGGCGAATTAACATCAATACAAGGGTACTTACAAACAATAGACTCACTAATACATAAGCGTAACAAGGAAGCAATGATAAAAATGAAAAATTCAAAACACGTGAAAACACTATAGTAAAATTAAATCTTAGTACAATTTATTCACATACATTATATTGATTAAAAATTGGGAAACATACACAGGACGGAACAATAATACATAAAAAACATTCCAGTAAAAAAGGAGCTACAGGAAAAAGGACTGAACTCAAATAACACAATTATTTTGAATTTTCCTTGATTTCTTAATCCACAATCACTCCTTGAGCATCGACGCGTTTCGGCGGTATGAACAAAATATGACCGCCTTCATCAGGGTATATGTATACCTGTTTCCCAATATTTCTGTAAATTTAAATAAGATTGGTCTAAGTTATAATTGATAGACACAACAAATCATATTTAACAAAACATATTTTAAAAACATAATGTAACTATCCTACTCTATCTTTGAACACACATAATAACATTGCTTCCAACATTACACAAACACAATACATTATAAACAAAACATTGAACAATTGCATATGATTTAAATAACAAACAGGTCTACATAATAGGCAGTACCTTTCAATTCCTCAATTATGTAACCCTTCTTAGCAAATTTACCCACACCAGCTAGGAACATATAGCCAGAGGCAAAGAGTTATCAAAAGGAGATGTGCACAGAAGACTAATCCTTAACGCTAAGGTGGCAATAATAAGGAGCATGATACATCACCTACCTCGGGCATAAAATAAATATTTCAGTGCGTCATAAGGGGTATACTTCCTCCTTATCCTTTGCTTGAGATATTCGTCCATTAACATGTATAGCCACATTGTGGCTTATTTCATCCACTATCGTTTTTTGCATATTTGCTACCTGCCAGATAGTCTTATGGAGTAGAGTAACTGGATTGTGTAACAACTAAACTAGATATCTATTCATGTTATATTTAGGAATACTATACATACTAAGAGGATATTTCGCTGGACGAATATCTCAAGCAAAGGATAAGGAGGAAGTATACCCCTTATGACGCACTGAAATATTTATTTTATGCCCGAGGTAGGTGATGTATCATGCTCTTCTGTGCACATCTCCTTTTGATAACTCTTTGCCTCTGGCTATATGTTCCTAGCTGGTGTGAGTAAATTTGCTAAGAAGGGTTACATAATTGAGGAATTGAAAGGTACTGCCTATTATGTAGACCTGTTTGTTATTTAAACCATATGCAATTGTTCAATGTTTTGTTTATAATGTATTGTGTTTGTGTAATGTTGGAAGCAATGTTATTATGTGTGTTCAAAGATAGAGTAGGATACTTACATTATGTTTTTAAAATATGTTTTGTTAAATATGATTTGTTGTGTCTATCAATTATAACTTAGACCAATCTTATTTAAATTTACAGAAATATTGGGAAACAGGTATACATATACCCTGATGAAGGCGGTCATATTTTGTTCATACCGCCGAAACGCGTCGATGCTCAAGGAGTAATTGTGGATTAAGAAATCAAGGAAAATTCAAAATAATTGTGTTATTTGAGTTTAGTTCTTTTTCCTGTAGCTCCTTTTTTACTGGAATGTTTTTTATGTATTATTGTTCCGTCCTGTGTATGTTTCCCAATTTTTAATCAATATAATGTATGTTAATAAATTGTACTGAGATTTAATTTTACTATAGTGTTTTCACGTGTTTTGAATTTTTCATTTTTATCATTGCTTCCTTGTTACGCTTATGTATTAGTGAGTCTATTGTTTGTAAGTACCCTTGTATTGATGTTAATTCGCCCAAAGGGAATTAATTTCTTGACTGATGTATACCAGTATACAGGGAAGAGACATCAAGCAAAATAAGTATACATTCTGAGTTGCACTTGACATCACTCATAACAAGTCCCCTATATCCTGAATAAAAGACAGAAGTTTTTTCACCTGCTCCTGATGAAAGATGTCCACATATCTCGAGGCATTTTCCATTATGCTGTGGCAGGCAGATATGATAGGCCTTCATGGTGGCTTAGACATATCCTTATGTATTTTCGGTATGAAATATATTACAGGCATGACATCATGGTCATTCTTTAAGAACTTAAACTCATCATTGGTTAGCAACCCTGGGCTCTTCCATGCCAGGAGTTTTGTGTAAAAATTGTTCCACGAGTTCTTAACTATTTGTATTGTACTCCTCCTGTAACAATCTGTATCATTGAGCTGTTTCAGTACCTCTTCCATGTATAGGTCCCCCGACCACAAAACCACCTTGCCATCCTTATGAGAAGGGGCGAACAATTGCATCATCATCTGTTTGTAATTTTTTCATAAGTTGGAAATATTCGTTATCCTGTCTGCTGTATTTTCTATGGGCGCCTGCATTTTTCAAGTATAGATTTTTCAATTCCTTATCACTGAACAGATCTATGTTATCCCGCAACATGATTGGGCAGAAAGTGGACTTGGGTTTAAACTGAGTCCTTGTAATCCCCCATATGATATCATATCTTGGCTACAGCACGGTTCTGCAGTACTATTTTCATACTGAAGCTGTTGAAGATCTTGCAGCAATTCCACATCTCCGGCTTTTAAAAGTGAAGGGCTTTGTATTTCTCTTGACTGTGCATCAATTTGTTTGCAGTTCTGAGACCCTTCAGAAGATGGTACTTACGCAGTTTTAGTTTGTGGACAAATCTGTACATGTCTATGCGTGTTTTAGCATAATCAAAGTTACATTTCGGGCTATAGGAAAGTCCCAACGCCAGTATCTGCCTTTCATTCTCACTGAGTGTTACTTTGGATAGGTTAATGACTGTTTGGAAGTCACTACTTATTCCTTGTGATTTTGCTTGTGCCTCTATCTGTTTGTTGACTTTTTGTTGGTTTGCTTGCCGGTGGTGGCTACATTTTCGTCTATCCTGGCGTTTTTGGTTGCGTTACTGTTGGTGTATGCACTTGGTGCACGTGGACGCAACGTGTGTCTTCTGTCTGTACTGGCGTAAACAGTCTACTTCCCTGGCCAGGGAGAGCTTTGAAAACCCCGACCTTTGGGATCTTACTTGTTCGTTGTCCAGTTGGCTCTCTGGTGCTGAACTGAGATCCGAGGCTGAGGTGTGTATGGGCACACTGTTGCTTGCATTGGGTTTTGCGTTGGAGGGGGTGGGGGGGGGGGGGGAGTCCACTTTTCTAGATGCCTTAACTTAATCATACTTTTTAGCGAAGGTGAATACTTGGCCATGTTCATAATCCAACTTTTCCTATTGGAATTTAAAAGCCTTGCATTTCTTTATACCTTCTTCCTCCCGTTGCAATCGAATCACCATCTCATGATATTTTTTAGTCACAGCTGTGACTTCCAATTTGTCAATATCCTCATTCACTGAATTCAAGCTTCACTAGAACTGCAGCACGGTCTGGGAGCCAACATTATCCGTAACCCCCTTGGGATTCTCCCCACTTCTAAAGATCTTGGCAGGGATCTGTGTTCTTACCATTTTGATTGCTCTGCCTTCATAGCTTTTCTAAGCGTTTATAGAGTTCCCTGGCATTGGGATTCCGTTATGTATGATATTTTCTGTTCTGTTTATTGGACATTTGTTGAGAACAGCAGCAGTACCAGAGCTACAGTGAGCTTCAAATCTGTACATTACAAATGTAGCAGTATCAATCAAAAGGAAAACTAGAAAATAAATACCAACGGAACACTAGTTTAGTGTGCATATCAACCCCAAGTGCATGTATCAAGGTAAACAAACCTTATTTCCCCTTCCCCTAATCTCGTCTCCAGTATACCCCAAAGCAGGTGCTTCAAATAGTACCTCAGCAGTCCATAATCATGGATACATCTAGGCCCCTAGTTGCATATGAAGGTGTGCGCTTCCCTTCAACTGCTCGCAACTCAACCTGACCCTGATTCAGCTGCTTCCCTCTAGCTTATTCCAACCTAAGTCCCTGTATGATATTGTGCTCCATAGATTTATGTATATAAAAAATATATATATATATACATTTTTTAATTCATGCAAATGGTCTGAGTTCAGAATGGTGTTTGCTTTACACATATTTCCTTACATTTTCAATTCGTAACGCAGCTTTTATACCGTTTAATTTTCAGGCATTCCAATCAGAACAACACTTGATAACTCTACTACAGTGCAGTATGCAGGGCTTCTCCACCAATTGTCCATTAAAGCCAGGAGCACTGTAAGAGACATTGACCCTCAAAACGACCTAACGTTTCTGAGGATAAGATCAAAGAAACACGAAATTATGGTCGCCCCAGGTAATGTTCTCACATATTTTCTTATGCGGTAACTGTCTATATTTTGTTTATATTTTGGTTTTTCCAAAGCACAAACATATTAAATTGCTTGCCTTGGAAATTCGATCTAAATATCTTGTTTTATTCCATCTGTATTCCTATATTGAATAAACCTCTTCTATCACACGAAGTACATAAGATCTACTCAACTGAAAACAAAAAGGCATCATCAAAAACAGATTCTGTAAATAATGCTCTGTTTTGGAGACTGCAATGGTGTCTTCCTATTCATGGTTTTTAGTTTATCTTAACACTTAATTCTTTTGCGTCAAACGTTGAATCAGGAAGTTTTATTTTTAGTTTTTCACCTAAATTTGATTTTAAAACGGAATGTCCAAAACTACTCTAGCATTTACAGTTATCTGATTTCTGTTAAATGTATTGCATCTAAACATAGGTGAAAGCGTCCAGTGTTAAAATATGAAATGACACCCCTGACCTAGCCTTACTGAATTAAAAATAGAGTTCAATTCATGCTTTTTGAGTTGTCCTCAGTTGGTAGCCAGCAGTTTTTCATACCATATAACACTTTTTTTCTTGGATCCAAAAAATGTCACGTAATTTGCACAATTGCTCTATCAAATTAGTATTTTTTATATCTAGTTATGGGTGAAATGAGCACTCCTGTGTTGAGAACGGATTTCCAGATAATTACGTCTTCGGTAAAGGTGAATCGTATTTCATATTTATGTTCTTCACACTTATCCCTGAGTCTTTCCAAATGTGTAAGTCCGCTAACAAACTTGATGTCTTGTTTGTCAAAACGTTGGTGCTTTTATTGACATTCAGAGGAAAAGTAGCTGCACGATTTCACGTAAATTCCACAGGCCTCTCTATTTATGTGTGTTTGTAAAGTTCAGTAGTGACAAGCAACACACATAAACTACTGTGACGTGAGATGGGAAAGCTCAGACACTCCCACACAAAAGAAGTCTGAATCAAGCTCAGATATTTTTATGAGAATAATCTTTGTTGTCCTAGGGTTGAATCTAAGTTTGATTTTGAACGTCCATTTTTTTTACAAGATTAGTACATTAAAAGGCTTTGAGCCTCATTACCGTATTTAAACATCATATTTCATGGTATAGTTGAAGGGCGATGAGTCTACATGTATATATCTAAATTAGTTTGAAGCTGTGTACTTTACCCCATGACGAATTACTTTTATAAATGGGTTAGTTGGCTGGCAATGCCGAAGGCCGATGACAAGCTTGAGAATTTGTTATGCGATTGGATTGTCAAAAATTCAAAATGTTTAATGTTTTTTTGCACTGTGAGCTTGAGCTTTATATGCAACACACCGAATCTGAAAGTCTGGCTAGTAGACAGTAGTAGGCTTAACTGCCATTTTTTGTTTTTAGGGGAACTTTTGTACAGAGTACATTGTCAATAACTGAACTTAGTTTGTCTTCACAATATTTCAGTCAATATAGTTTCTAATGAAATCACCCGTGGCTTGAAATTATTCTGTGACGAAGATAATGCCTCCACAGTCACATTCTGTATACAGTCGCCCGTAAATAATCCTTTAAAAAAGATATTTTTTTTAAAAATGCTTTTCTTTTTCTTTTTACGAAATCAAGCCTCATATATGTACTCCGTGATCGTACATATAAGTGCAACTATTCATTGTTTGCGACCATTATCGAATATCTCATATTGGACAATTAATAATAATCTTTGAAGTCTGAATTCTTCCCAGTTAATGTTTTTGCAAACCTATCTAGTGTTCTGTCTCATGTGATCAGCAACATCTGCCAAGATTCTTGTTAAATATTTGAACACCATCTGTTTCTCAAAGTCTGTCTGATCCTCACTAAGCTCTTAATTTGGAAGGGACTCAATGATTGTTGCATATTGTTTTAAATTCCTCTCTCAAGCTTTATAAGATAGCTTAAAATGTGCAGCTCTCATTAATACATTGCTAATTGAACAAATTCTATTTCACAACTGCTTTCCTTTATGCTCATACTATGAGGCTCAATTTCATACTTTGGAGGGCTGTGAGAAAGTGGCTTCTGACCCATTTTAATCCCCATAGATTATATAATTTTGGACCACGTTGTTTTTGATCTGTGCTTTGAGTGAGTCTCACTGAGTTTCTCTTAATCTAAGGTCTAACGAAGTGGTATTGAGCGCTATTCACCAGTGCCTCTCATAAGATAAGGTTCACCACTGTGAAGCAGAACAAGAGACTGTGCTGGTTACACTTGTGTACTCACTCATGGGGGCTTAGCAAGTAGCAATACTGTCAAGCTCAGCCCATTATCTTCACACAGGTAACCATGTGCAGATGGGATCTTCAACAAGTAAATTGCAGCCTGTGTCAGACTTGTATGTTAATTGAAATTCAATAACAATTATATCCAAGTCTTTATGACCATAGTGTGAGTCTGTAGTGCTTCCCTTTAACTCTGTGATGCTTCATTGTATTCACATGAAAGGTGAAAGCTGTATCAAAATACCAACTTTGCACTGTCTCAACCTAGAGATCACCAAAAAGGCTGGCTGGGGAATTCCCAGCAACCCCATAGATTACAGTCAGTACTATTGTATAGAGAACAAGGATAAACAAATGAACAGGGAAGGGCAAAACACCACTTATACCTACAGCTAAGAGCTAAACATTAAACTAACGGTAAATTCTCTCACACTGCGCTGGCTATGGCTATTCTTTATCAAAAGGAAAGGCAGCTGGGTACCTCCCAGTAATATCTGTTTATCATAGGCGCTGTGATATGAATCATTTGAGATTCTGTGTATGGCAATGCAGCAATACTAGTGGCAACAGTGGTTTGTGGCACATCCTCATTGTGCATTGTTGACAGGGTCCAGCCCCTCATATCGTGGATCAGGGATTGAAAAAGGGTCCGCGTTGCCTTGCAATGGATCAGGATCCCATCCGTGAATCAGCGGTCCATGCTGAGATCTTCGTTGTTGCCAACCAAGCCAATGATGTGTACAGTCAAGGGTCTGGCAGGTGGTGTACATATCGGGAAAGGACGTTCCTGTGTTTTCACTTCCTGGAGCAGCATGGCAATTGCAATAGCTGAAGTCACTGATACATGACACTGATGTGAGCCAATGGTAAAGGGAGGTCTTCGCTCATTCTAGGATAAAGAGAGCTCTTGCACCCCCTCAATGTTGGCTTCTGAAGATCAGTTGTGACCCTACAAAGGGGAGCTGTATTATGTAAGGAAGAGGGTGTGCAGTCCCTCATTTTCCACTGATATTCAGCTCTTGAGAGTAAGCCCTCCTCCCTGGTACTTTCTTCATGGGCGAGAGGGTAGCTGAGAGAGGCCCACTATATACAGGTCGGTAGGAGATATCCTCATGGACCGGTTGCTGGTCCCCATGTTGTTTTTGAGGGCCACATTCTCAGCAATCATAGTCTCATTAGTATACCAAGCTCTCTCTATCTTTTTGGTTCAGATGGTGGGGTCCTAACAGTCTCTAGCTGGTGCCTACTCTTCTACCTGCTGATGATCAAGTATGGCCAGTCGCAGTATGTAATTCATGATTGTGGCCTATGGTAAATGTCTGAGACCCAAACTGAAGCAGCCATCATGAGTGCAGCCAAGCCCCTCCACCCATATTTATCTTTTAAACAATTCTAGCACATATTTATATGAGTGGAATTATGTATTGTATGTGTTTTACCCATATATTTAATAACTGCAATTGGCTGTCACCTGAGAATGGACTTTCAACTTTTCTATGTTATTGGCAGCTTTGGCCCGGAGATGTAAAAAACTGATGTTGCTTTCTATCAGGGTAAACGATGCAGCATAGGACAACTGATGTGTCCTCAAGTGGCCGCAGTTACTCAAAAAGAGGATAACTTCTGTGTGTAGTTCTCCAGGTGCTGTGCTGTTTTGTTTCTCCAAATGATGTCAGTATTGTCACCAACAGCGGGTTAATGCAATCCAGCTGAACATAACCCTGCACTCATAAGGTGCCATTATGTATTACAACTTTATTACTTTATAGGCATTGCTATTAATAATAAAATAATTATGTCCTCCGCTCAAAGTGGGATGCACAGAAAGCTGGATGCGTAGGTGAATTTTTTTAAATACTGTTCGTGCTCTAATTTGTGACTTTCTGCAGTGTGATCAGTTTTTCAGACTGCCAAACAATGAAAGTGAGAGGTTAAGAATGCTCCGCGCCTTCTGGAAGCATTTAAAACCCACCTTTTCTGGTTATCTCTGGAATCTCTTTCTAAGTAAAGTCTTATTTTGATCCTGTAATTACAATTGTATAGTCCATCACCTCCGTTAACAAACATGTTAGGCACCAGCACCCATGTAACCTGCATTTTTACATCCCTAGCACTCTGGGTCTACCTGACCAAACAGACCCCTAAACCCTTTTCTGTATGTACACCTACTCTATTTAGATATGTTGCTAGCCGTAATTGCTGCTCTGTGATATATGACAATTCTCAGTTTGTAATCATTTTCTTCTGTTTCTTGTTGTTAGTGAATAGCTTCATGGGGCCAGTCTTATAGATCTAAAGCACATGTTTTTGGTTAAAAGTAGCCATCATTTTGGCAGCATTAGACACTTAAGTCTGTGATAAAGGAACTGGTAATGCTACTGCTGCTCTAGAAAAATTTTATTAAAAAATGTATTCAAATAGGTGGGAAATGCATAGTTATTAGAAAAGGAGGAGGCAGTAAAGGGCACGCTTGAGTGAAATTGAGTCAACTGAAAGAAATACTCTTAGCAAATTCCCCTGGCAGCTTGCCTGCAAATGAAGAGAGAAGGTACATTCCTATAAATAGCTTGGTTTTACCTTATTCAGTAACCTAAGGTGTATAACTTGGTGGTCAGAATTTCAGCCACATCTGTGGGTTAAGTCAAATTTAGTCATGAATATTGTAGTCACTGTATGCCCCCCCTCCAAACTACATTTATGGGAAACCTTTCCTCACTTGCACTATATAGATTTGAGGCAATGGTTTGCGATCTAAGAGTATTTGAGATTTTTGCAGAGAACTGCTTCTTAAAAGTGAATTAATGCCTTCCACCCAATGATCAAGTGGTTAGATGCACACTAAATGTATTCTTGTGGGCTGACAAGGTGGGTGTTCATCTGCTAAGAATTGTACATTCATTATCTTGTAGTGACCACACAAACCTTCCCAAATGTATTGGAAAGAGGCCCAAAAAACTGAAATGACATGCAAAGGTCTCTAGTAAATTGAGTAAAATTATATATAGAGCTATATTGTACATAAGGCAAGATTGAGTGATGAAACATTTTCTCTACAAAACAATTATTGAAAGGGTCAGGTCTACAAATCTCCATCAAAAAGGGTAGAGTATCTCAAGAAGAAACCTCTAATCCCATTAAGGTGATCTTGTTTAGGAAATGAAGAAATATACCTATCTATAAAAGTGTTTCTCTATCATCAACTGAGATCTGAGATTTTTACATTTTGATTAAACATCAATCCTGTGTTCTCTCTCCCTGGAAAACTTGCAAGGATTAAATGTGATTGATTGAGTGAACTTTATTTGTGTGTTCAAATGTAAATCCATGTGTTATCATGTATTAAAAGATTGTACAATATTCTTAAATGGACATCAAATGTTTTGAAACCTTTAATTTTAAAATATGATATCTGATAGTGACTTCTAGCTGCAGATTCCTTACATTTGAATTCCCAGGCATCAGGCTGGATCCAGAAACTTTTGCGTGAGCAGTACCCCTTTGTGGTGCCCATTGAGGTGGCTCCATTTGGCTTCACCTGACATAGTTAAAATCAGTTATGATGTCACGGTCACCTATAAAGGGTGCCACCCAGGTGTGCGAATGTCTGTACTTTTCTTTCCGAGCCAGTTAAGCGCTGGTCCGGAGAAGAGTTGCCCCTCTGTCTCTCTTTTGACATATTTTAGAAGCAAAATGTTTTCTGGTGTGTCGAGGGATGTCAGTTTTGGGCTTATCCTCCCGAGCAGCGAGTCCGGGATATTTACGTTATGAAACTGATTTTTGAGCCTCTATCCTGGATTTCGTAAGACTGACTCTGAGGATACTGGGTCTTATAGCCTCCTGCATCCTGCTGGTAAAATACGGCAAATGGCATATGCGGATTCTGCATTTGGAATTGAAGTTCCAGTGGTTGCAGCATCAGGGGAATCTTTCCGCCATTGTCCAGATTATAGAGGGACCTGCGAAAGACCTGTAGTGGTGGTTGATGAAACTAAATTGGGTTAGAGGCAGACCCCTCTCCCTTCCCCAGACAAGGCTGACAGTAGTGACAGATGCGTCAGTCCTGTGTTGCGAGTGCAATCTAGGAGAGGTGGAGATTAGGGGACACTGGTCTCCCATGCAGAGTCGGGGGCTCCACATCTATGTGTTGGAGCTTCAGGCGATCTGGTTGGCATTGAGAGTATTTCTTCCTTCTGTCAAGGGGGAGTTAGTGCAGGTGTACATAGAGAATACTACCGCCATTTGGTACTGAAACAAGCAGGGCGGGTGGGGTCATGGACACTTTGTCAAGAGACTGCATCTCTGGACATGGCTGGAACAGGAGGGCATAACTTTGGTGGTTCAACTCCTGGCAGGTTATTCGAACGTCAGGGCCGACAAACTCAGCCATCGATATCTGGCGGATCATAAATTGCGTCTCCAGTTTGAGGTGGCACAAGGTCTCTTTCAACAGTGGGGAAAGCTTTGGTAAGATCTGTTCGCCTATGCACCTTGTCAGCAGTTTTGCGAGCTGGAGTTTCCATGGCGAATATCGCTCTGCGATGCTTTTTGTCACGAGTTGCACTCAGTCATACTTGAGTCCTTTCTGCCTTTACCACTTCTGCACATGGTTCTCGAGAAGATAAAGAATGACCAGGCCCCAGTTATTCTTGTGACTCCAAACTGGGCAAGGAGAGTCTGTTATCCAGAGCGTCTGAAAATGAGCATCGATCTTCTGATCAGGCTGCCCCTTCAGGAGGATCTTCTGTCACAGCAACAGGGGAGGGTACTCCACCCGAACATGTCAACTCTCCGCCTCCATGCATGGAGATTGCGCAGCAACAGTTGATAGCTGAAAGCATTCAACCTTCCTCCTGAAGTATGTAAGGTTAATTTGGCGGGTAGGCGGCCCTCCACTAAGACGGTATACTCCTGCAATTGACAAGCATTTGTAAAATGTTGTACAGAAAGGTCCATTTACCCTCTTTCTACTTCACTATCTTTTATTATTCTTTTTATTCTTACCCTTGCCCAACAGGTCCCTGCATTGGATACTCTAAAGGGTTATCTTTCTACTCTGTCCGCTCTTTTACAGCTGCCAGACCAACCCTCTTTGTTCAAATCCTCTATTGTAAATAGGTTCTTAAAAGGGCTTATACATATGTTTCTTTCTATGCTCTTTATCATGCCACAGTGGGACCTTACTTTGGTTCTCACATATATTATGTGTGCTCCATTTGAGCCTTTGCACAATTGTTCCCTCAGGCTGCTTACCATCAAGGCAGCCTTTCTAGTGGCAATAACATCTGCCCGGAGGGTGAGTGAATTGCAGGTTTTGTCATGCAAGCCTCCCTACATGATGAAAGGAGGTACCCTCTTTCCATATGGCTCAGTCTGTCACGCTGCCTGCCTTTTTTGCCCCGCACATCCCTCTAAGGAAGATGAGCGTCTCCACTCTTTGTTACATGGGAGCTCAAAAGGGTTGAGTAGTGCAGAAACAAACCATTTTGTGCTGGGTGGTAATCTGCATTCAAATCTCCTACGCCCTGGTTAGGAAGCTTCCTCCTGAGGGCTTATGGGCCCATTCCACCATGGGGTAAGCTGCGAACACAGTGTTAGCTCGTGGTGTCCCAGTCCTGGATATCTGCCAGGCAGCAACATGGGCATCTCTGCACGCGTTTGCCAAGCATTTTTGCTTGGACCGTCCGGTCCACCGGGACAGGTATTTTGCCCATTTGGACCTGTAGACTTTTTAGTTTAGAAAATATGTCTACAGCCCATGGCCTGGATGGTATGGCTCAGGTATCAATTCAAAGGGAAGAAATTTGCAGCTAGAAGTGTATATCAAATGAACACGTTACTTACCTTCAGTAATGCATTATCTGGTAGAGACAATATCTAGCTGCAGATTCCTTACAGACCCATTCATGCTTTTCCGCTTGGGGAACTCATTTTAATGGGCTAGGGTTGCTAACTTTTCAGGGCTTTAGTTATGACACACACAAGTCACTTCACTTCATGGCTCTGCACTTCTTGCATGGAAAAAGTGAAAATGAATTGACATCGGCCTGCCTGGGTGGCGTCTATGGGTGACCACGAGGTCATAACTAAGGCTCCCGGTTTTCCGTTTTTATGGACTTTTACAGATAAATACAGACAGAAAAATAATTTGTTTTCTGTCTGCATTTATCTTTAAAAGTTGATAAATACAGAAAATTGTGCTTCTTTTAAGTGACTCTCCGTGCTTTCTTTCAGCCAGCAGCTGAGCAGATGGACAGCATGGGAATTTTTAAAAAACAGGATAAAATGTCTTTAATTAACGGAAAATGCTGACAGATATTCATGGTATAGTGCTAATATCTACCAGTGTATGTATTGTGTAATATTTGGCAGCTTAAATAGCTAGAACAAAACAGTCATCAAAGTATGAGTGCACATCTGCCAGTTAAATAGATACGGAAATGTACAGTTTTACAACTTTATTTATACACAAACACAAAATAAATATGGATGAATACAGATAAAATGGCCAAAAATAAATATGGATAAATACAGACTGAAATGGCCATAAAACCGTGAGCCCTAGTCATAACCAACACTAACAGTTCCGACAACATCATACAGAGCCGAATGGAGCCACCCGATGGCACGTGGGGGTACTGTTCATGCAAACGTTTCTGGATCCAGTCTGACACCTAGAAAATTCAAAGGAAAGGAATCTGCAGCTAGGGATTGTCTCTACCAGATGTGCCACCAGGCTGCCTCCCAGAGGATGAATTTGCACCTGGGCAGGCGGTAAAATTAGGTATGAAAGTGGTAAACACCCCCAGAAGGGTAGCCACACCTCTAGGATGTGCTACCTGGTCTGTACAGCTAAGGGGCATTCCTGTATTTGTATAAAAGCGGAACAATAGAAGGTTCTGGGTAGAAAAGGTGACACCCCCGCCTCCCCAGATGTGGTCACTGTAGGGTATATTAGCCACTGGGGCCAGTAGCCCATTGGCCACTTGCACTCACACCCCTAACACCCCTAAATCTAGGATTTAAGGAGCACTCCTAGCACCATAACCTCAGTTCTGATCTGACTTGCAACAAAGGACAAATATGAGACCTGAGTCTGCGACAACAAGAACCGCACAAACCAAAAGTGTAATACCCTACACCTGCAGCAACCTTCCTGGAACTGCACGATTTCGACTCATCCCAGACCTAAGACTGTTTCCCACAGATGGCTGGACCCCTTTGAGAGCCAAAGGCAGCTCCAGCCTCACCTTGACTTGTGGCACTAGTCCCCTGCAGTCCACAAGTAAAAACAACATACAGGAACAAACAAAAATTGCTGTCCATCTGGCCCTCTAAGGGGTCGCTAAAAAGTAGATGGTTCAGTGCATTGTGGAGAACATAGTGCTGACCTCCAGCAAGTTTGAGGCAGTTACTGTTTTCCCCCCGGATGTAGAAATCACTTTCTGCTGACCTTCCCGCTGCTATGGCTTGCTGTTGGCCAATCCTGTAACCACCACCTTTATTCAATGCTGCACCTCAAGAGAACACCGAAAAACCTTCATCTGACATCTACAGTGGCTTCGTTGTCACATTTTTGCACCCATTTCCTCACCAGCACTGTGTAATGAGTAAAACCAGCTCCCTGCGGCTCCTGCTTCAGCACCAAGGACTCCAAGGACAACTCTGAATCCAGAATTTTGGAGCCAGGTAAAAGAGAACTGCTCTTGTGGTTCCGTCCTAGGACCCATATCACCTTAACCATCCTTGGTTTCCACACAACTGGACCTGCAAATGACCGATTGTCACTAGTGCTTTTTACCATTTAAGGTATTGTAGTATTGTTTTGCACTGATTTAATTTTGCTTCTAAAATCCATACCTCTGGTTATTCTAATCAGATTGACTTCATTTTGGGGTGTAAATCTCTTTAAAATATATATTTTTTCTATACAAGTCTACTTTATTTTTATAAATTGGTGGCAGGTTTCTTTTGAGTCATAACAAAATATAGGAGTCTAGAGGGAAAGACAGAACTAGGACGCCCTCCACTCTATAAGTCATTCAACAACACCAATCCTAGTTCTGGTGGCAATATTTACTCATTGATCTGTATACATCTGGTGAGTATCAGCCAGGGGTCCCATTGGTGGTTCGCCCGTGAGGTGCCATCTCGCTTTTCACACATTTTTTGTCTTGTGAAAATCATCGTCAGTCTAGTGCTGTTATATATGTTCAGATCAGAGAGGTTGTTTTTTTAAAGAGGCAATAGATGGAAACATTTGGGATTATCCTAAGATTATAGGGATTCCCCGGGTGATTAAGTTTCAATCACTGATGTATACAGATCAATAAGTAAATATTGCCACGAGAACTAGGATTGGTGTTGTTGAATGTTCTTTTGAGTCATGTCAGTTACTTATCATCCATCTTAGTACTCTGAAATGCTTAACATATGGTCCTCTCGTAAAGTCTGGCTGTTATTTGCCACAGAACCAGGACTGAGCTAAGGATTTATTATCGTGAATCCAAGGACCATCTTTGTAGTACTGTGCGAGTATTGCATAGTGAAGCCAATCAACAACACTACACATTGCTCCACCATTCTACACGAATATATACAAATATATTTATAGGTGTTACATAGGGATTAGTTTAATCTATTATGGGCAGTAGGGATGTGTGATGCAAAACCCTTTATGTATTTTTAATGTTTACTTTATTGTTTCATTATCTTGACTGCTAAGATTAATATGATAATTACCATAATTCTGATACACAAGGTTTATGAGCTGATTCTTCATAATAAATAGGTTTGTATTGTAAAATAATAACTACTGTGTGTGTCTACTGTTTACAGGGGCTGAGTGAACACACAGACCTATCTATATGTACATATACACTCTCCCTGGTTTTAAGACATCCTCTGGCAGCGTTGTCTGTCTCTGAGCCCTAAATCAGTCTAACCTAACCCAGATAAGATTGAGAGATACCGTCCAGCAGGGCCGGACTGAGAACCCAAAGAAGCCCTGGCAATTTTGTCAGACCAACCCCTGAGGGGTGCACAAGTGTGCACTGCTGCTTCTGTTACTGTGGGCCGCTATGGCAGCCCCGCTACAAAACCAGCCCCCACTGTTGAAAAACAGGCCCGCCCTTCCAGCTTCCTTGGGAAACGCCTAATGCCTGCCAGATCTCCCTTTAATCATGAGGAGCGTGACAAACATATCCCTGGGGCTAGGTAGATCTGCCAGGATGTGCTTCCAGGAAATTTGGAGGCTCACTATATTAACAGAGCTAGTAATTACAGGTAGTCCAGAATACGGCGGCCAGGCTGGTCTTGAATATGCCGGCTGGCTCCTCATTGCGCCCTATCCTGAGAAAACTACACTGGTTGCCGATAAAACAGAGAGCTTTCTTTAAAGTCTGCTGCCTGACGTTCTGTGCTCTCCAGGGACAGGGCCCCCAATATCTTCAAAGGAAACTAAAAAAGTACACCCCTAGTCGCCCTTTAAGATCAGGCGCGCTCCAGCTGCTTCAGGTGCCCCGTATCAGGCTCCAGAGATCTGGGGGAATGTTTTTTTCCTATCTTACCCCCAAGTACGGGAATACCCTTCCAGCTCATTTACGAGAATTACCCTCATATCCGAAATTCAGGAAACAGATAAAGACATTCTTGTTCTAGGTTTCCTGTTCCCTCCCTGTGCTATTTACCCTACTTGAGTACTCTGAGTTAAGCGCCGAGATGCCCCCCGGTGATTTGAGCGCTATATAAAAGAGTATAACATAACATAACAGTAGTTATGCTAGCCTGAAAGGCTATTGTAAACCACTGCAGAGTGTGGCAAAGAAAAACAAGTATATGGTATTTTGACACATCTGTTCCAGCTTGTAGTAGGAATGGTTGGTCAGGGAGATGTCACTCAATTCTAGATGGGTGGTTTTACAAACTAAGGTTTATTTACATCTTTGAAAATTCATTGTTGAAGAAGCTCAATAAAGCGAACTCAAATTGACTTGTCATCAATATCCACGTCCTTGTTGCTCCAACTACTATATCTGCATTCTACATGTTTTTTTAGGCTGATCAAAAAGAGATTAGCATATTGGTCACATATATGCTATTACCCAGAATCGATACCTCAACATAACCTTTCACTATGTATTTAGCTAGCAAAGTTTAACTGGTTCCTCTTCTGCCTAGTAAGCAAATGTACTATTGAGGCACAATTTTACTAGTTTGTATCCTATTTAAGACCATTTTGTCACATTGTTTTGCAGATAAAGAATATCTCCTTATCGTTATCCAGAACCCATCAGAGTAGCTGATCAGACACACCATTCTAGTAACGAAGAAGCTACAGTATTGTGGAGATGCGCTGTTCAGCAGACGTTTCAGTCATATTGTGGCTGATATGTAATTGCAACTGCTTCTGTAATTGTTTCATACCATACCCTGACGAAAATAATGAATGTCATTTGTCTGTGTATTCATTTTCAGTTTTTTATGCAGTTTGTGTAAGCAATAATTATTTTGTGTATTTGTTCCGAGAATCCTGTCTACACCAATAAAACTGATTGTTTCTTACTGAAAATTAAGGTTTAAAAAAAAGGTTAGAGTTGGGCTACGAGTCACTAGTTATTAGTTATAGGTGTGAGGCCCTTGCTGCATTTATAGTGGTTTCTTACTAGGGTTGCCTCTTACATAATGCACCACATGCCTTTTATTTGCCAGAGCAACATTTCTTTTAGTTAAATGGAAAATGTGATGTTCCGTCAATTATAATGTTATTATAAAAAACAATATGTATTAATTGTAAAAAAAAAAAAAAAAAACGAAAAAGAAATGGGCTTCGACCTTCAATACATTAGTTTCTTTCGGATGTTTGTGAGAGTTATAATACAAGCTTTGTCATGCCTGACATCATTAGTTGAAGACAACTATCGATCTGCACTCCACAATAACCACTTTTGAGAAATTGCAGGAACGGTTAAGGGCAATGTTGTTCCAAGAGAAGTGTTAGGGCCACTGTCATTGCTAAATTTCTACATCTATCTCACAGTAAGCAGCATTCCCTCAATCAGAAGCCTATAATACAACTTACCTGTTCGTTACAGTTGAGGAATATCTCAAAGGTTGGTGCTCTATGGGAACCCCAGAAACTCCTTTGCGCTTTTACTTTTTGCCAAATCATAATAGCCATTTAATGGAGTAAACTGACTTGCATTGATAAACCTTTGGAATTTTACCATGAGCCAAGTGGATCCTGTAGCACATCTTATTTGATTGAAAAGGAAACTTCTCTTTTCCTTGGTGTAAATTGAGTGTCTCCTTAATTCGGTCATGGTGCTTGTAACCTTTGCAATGCCTTTGTTAAAGGAGCAACCATTTTTGCTCCACATGTAACTATATTGGATTTATTACACCAACCAAGTATGTGGTTGTTCTTTTAGATTATATTCAGCTCGTGTGCGTTAAAGCCTTGGAAAGGAGAGCGTATCTGGGTTGTGTAAAGGATTTTTTCAAGTCATTGCATCTGAAGCAGGTATTGTGTTGTAATTCTTCCAAATATCTCCTCCTAACCTGACCGTGGCGATATTGCTCTTGAAAATGGATACCACACTCTAAGTGAAGGTGGCAAGATCAGACTAGAACAGAAATTACGCTCTGGCACCAAAATAAAAGGGGCCCCCATTAGCGAATTCGGCCTGTTTTGGATTTGTGATGACACACTAAGAGCTGGCTTATATGGTGGTAAGGTTGCTCCGTCACAAGAGCGACGGAGTGTCTTTACTGCCAACATAATGGTCTGCCTACCTGATTTAGATGCGGGTGGGCAATAGGTTTTGCTACAGTGGTGATTACTCGGGCACCTCCATAGCAAAACCCTCATGTGGCTATATGTCCACTCACCCAATCTGGATGAGTGGAGGTATAGCCATTTTTTTTTCACTGTGTGTAACTGCCAGCAAACCCTGGAGGTTAGGGACTATTAAAGGCTAATAATTCCCTCCTCGCCATGTGAGATCTCGCAGATGGTGAGGTGAGCATTACTTTTTTAGTTTCAAAATTAAATCCTGTTTCAGGATTTTCCTTTTGAAAATGACAAAAGAAAACTGCTTGGTCAAGGCCTGAGTCATACTGATACAATTCTGCACCAAACAGCAAAATGCATTGGCAGAAGCCGCTGTGATGGCGATTTCTGACAATGCATTATAAATCACTGCCTGCTTGGCGGTTATTTATAAATATGGCGGGCGGAGTAATTTACTCTGTCACCCTGACGGTACAATGGGCCATCTGCCAACTCATAAATGAGGACCTAAGTGTTTTGAAGGTATGGGAGACCTGCATGCGTTTGTTCTTGCTCTTTGTGGTAATGCCATGAAAACCAACAGTAAAAACCGGCTGACCAGCACATAAAACAGGCCCACAAACAACCAAAAGAATGTTCCACATCCTGACCTGTCTCACGAGTCCTTCAAGCCTCCAGATTACCCTATCACCCAGTCTGACCCTGGAGAGTGCCATGGATGGAAGATTGTGTGCCTAACTACTACAAACATGCCCAAAATGTGTCTGGGTAAATTCAAGATGGTCAAGCTCTTCAGCCACACGCAACTTGAGTTCTCAGACTGGAAATGTGAGTGGGCTGTGTACTAAGGTAATCATAGTGTTCTCCCACTTCCCATACTAACATCTTGTTTGAAGCAGGCACTGCACCCCCAACGAACCCAGAGACAGAAGTTGATAGGACAAAAGCAGGATCCTTCAGCAACCAAACAGGAGATAATTGTGCAAGCAGTAACAGGTTCTTCTCAAGGAATACATTTTGGTTCGAGATTTTCTCATATCAGTACAACAGCACTTAAAGGAACTCATGCTGTAGATGCCACAGTCAGAAGACAGTGATGTGGGAGGGGACTACATGATGGAAGAGACCATCGTCTCCTGTTTGCCAACCATATGTTTCTACTGTAAAGGAGGACTAAAAGGTTGAAAATCCAGTGAAGACCTGTGCCAACAACATGCTGAGTGGTTTCCAGGATGTGAGAACCTAGTAAAGCAGAAGGGGCAGGACTATTTGAACCAAGGTCTGTTATGCACTGGGTCCCAACAGTCTAGGATCTATCGCTGGTGGCAGCATTCAAATAAATAGGGAGTGTGAAGATTCTTATGACCCAAAAGTCCCCACAGGGATTGTCCCTGCCTTAAATATTCAGAAGGTCATTGCTTCACCAAATGGTTGACTGCATTTGAGAAAGCTTGTGTAGCAAGAAAATTTGCTGGAAAAATCTGTGCTTCTCTTTTGTGGGAACTAAATGCAAGGATAGTCTCCTGACATTGAATGAGAAAGATGCTGATTCTTATGATCCCATGAAGGGTACCCTGATTGAGGGCTTTGGACTCTGCACTGAGTAGTGTAGAATAAGATTTATGGAGACTCCAAAAACCCGGAGTCAGTCCTGGGTGGAATTTGTTGACTTTTCAGTAAAAACACTAGGTGGTTGGTAAACAGGTAACAATGTGAATGATCATGATGGGTTATATAATTAATAATGAAAGAACATCTATTAAATAATTGTGTGCAGGAAATGTTACATTCATACCTAGTAGACCTGGGGCCAGTCTCTCCCCTAGAGTTGGGGAAGAAGACTGATCATCAGGTAAGAACCAGCGTGTCCAAAACCAGATATGGTGGGGGTGAGGCCAAAAATATACCCCAGAAAAAATAGTGGAGCACACTGAAAAAGGTAAAAGTAAGGAGTCTCATGTAGGCCAAACACCTGCCCTGGAGGGTGGGCCCAGAGATACTTCACAAAATATAATTGGGTACCAGATTGAGAACTGAGACCTCCAGGAGGCTTGGTGCCTATACTGTAACAAGATAGGGCACCAGCCCAGAGACTCATGTTGTCCTAAACATCAACCCATTAGTACATCCCTAGAGGTTGCTTGTGTAGCTTTAGAGGGGGAGACCACCATAGCCTTTAGCTGGGAAGTGGGCCCAAAAGGTGAGCTGAATATTCCAGAGGAGAGTAGACACTTCTACCACCTACTGGTGAATGGAGTCCCAGCCACTGCTCTGAGAAATACTTGTGCCAGTCACTGTGTTGAGAATGACAAGCTGATTCTTTCCAATCAGTATATCTTAGGTGAGACAAAAATAGTAAGGTTCATCCCACATGAGGTAACTGATAGGCCTGTGGCGGTAGTGCCCCAAGAGGTAGCTGGCCCCTTAGTTAGAAAAGGTTGGTAGTCAGTGAGGACATCCCCCTTGACTGTCTCCTTGGCAATAACCACCCACAGTTTAGTCTTAGCCAAACAGAGGTACTGGTCCAGTGCCAGTCTTCACCCAAGGATTCTGGGGGAAAAGCCTGCAACTAGTGCAGGTAAGCCCCAGAAGAAAAATGAGAAGTTGTAGGAAATGAGGGCATCTGTTAACCACAGCTCCATTGAGCCAAGGAGATTAAACACCAGTAGAGTAAAACGCCGAAGTTGGTACTGGTGAAACCCTAACTAACCCACAAAAGGTCCTGATTAGTCAGGCAGCTGTCCAGCTTGAGTTGGTTGCTCCACAGCTGTTGGAGTGAAAGAAGGGTGCTTACTACAGGATGTAGTAACCCCTACCCTAAAACAGCAAACCGGCTACCTGAACCCCAAGCAGCCTGTAAATTGGCTCCTTAACCTGTCAGTGAAGGGCTAAGAGTTTAGTTCTGGGCTCTCACAGCTGTCCGTGGCCTCTTCTGGGTGCTAGCCTTCATGGCTGCACTGTTCTTGGCATGGTGGTCCAACCCCATGTCAAATAGTAAGTTAGGTCCCCTTACTGTCATGGTAATGGTTAGGGTATACAGACTGTCTGTAACCTCTTTGGGTAAGCTGGGTGATGCTCTGGCTAAAATAGAATAAGCAGAGGTATACACCTCTAATCCCAAACCAAAAAGATGGGGTAAAGACACCGTCAGCGCTATGGCGATGCCCTTTCTAGAGGCCGCCCCAACCATACTGCACACCAGGTGTGAGGTTGATTCCTATTCCCGCAGTGCTACTTTGTCTCGCTGTGGTAAACTGCATTATGCAAGCTCTGCGCATTGGTGGTTGCATTGCCCTGCATTTACAGTATGTACACAGGTGTTCTAATATGCTAGGTTCACTATTAAACATGAGTCTATGTTTATTTTTCACTAACGTGCCTCCATTCCCTTCTTGCAGGGTGCTTCCAATTATAAAAGCTATATTTCCCAGTTGTCCTTGGAAGCAATCATCTTGGGTGTGTCCTGGATGCTGTCTCCTTCGATATAGGCAGCCTGTCCATCAACCACTGCTTACTAATCTACCTGGTTTGCTTGGAGCAGAAGCTCCATTTTCCTTCTGTGTGCTAGTCATCTCTCAGGCGGTTTTGAGGTTGTTTCCCAAATTCAAAGCCCAACTCGGGCATTCTCCAGTCCAGCTCCCGCTGTGATTACAGTTCCCGCCCGGCTTCCTCTGCAGTTTTGGGGTCTCGGCCAGCTCTTACTTTTAGAGCATCTACACTTCGGGCAGTTCACAACTCTGGCTGGCACTTCTGCCTCAATGTCAGAACAGGCCATGCTCTGGGTGCTGAACTACATAGATATCAATAGCAGAGCAGTTACCTCTTTATAATTGACGCTATAAATCAAACACATCTTCTCACAACCGTGCAGTTGTTCGTGTCGCATTTTGCTAATTGTTTTAGCCTCTGGGTTTTAGTGAGTGTATTTCTCACAGTTTGATTCTAACATTATTCACAAACGCCTGTTTTCCGTGACAGCAAATTAGAAATACAGTATTTAAATATCTCAGAAGCTGCATTCTTAGGAAGTAAGAGGATTATTCTGTGCCATGGGCATTTGTGAAATATTATCAGTGATGGCAGTGATTACAACTGTTGGTAGGAATGGTCAAATGTGATTTCTTTTGAGCAGGATCATAGGAAAGTAACAGCGTAACCGCATATTCTGATGCAAAACCTTAATGGTTGTATAATATTCACTATAAATCTGCTGAAGTTTATGATATTGTTTTTTTCTTGTATATTAATATTTGTTTTACAGGTCTCCTTCCCCACTGTTCCCTTCCACCACCCTTCCCCCCCATCTGGCCACTCAAATCCATGGCACTATAATAGCTTACTTGGTCAAGGGTACTGGGAGGTACTAGGAGATGGACTATTAAGAGCATTGCACAGATCCCAAGGAAACAAACTGCCACTTTGACAGACACTAAAGAGATATTAAAAATGTAATTTCAAATTGGGATCTGAAACTGTTGAGGCAGTCCAGCTCCCCAGAGGGACTCTCCTGGACAGTGAGGCAGAGTAGGCTCTGCAACACTCCAACCAATTCCCTCCACTCTTCATCACCGGACAGACTAGGAACACTCTCCCAGGTTTTGCTGAGTCTCTCGGCCTGCGGGCTGGGGTGATGCATTTGTGAGAAGCTGGGTGTTTGTTGCAGTACCCTCCCACCTTTGCCTGGACTTTGATGCAACTTTAACTGAGGTGAACTGGGTCCCTGCTAACCAGGTTCTTGGTACCGGTGTTCTTTCCCTAAAAATGTACCACAATTGGCACCACTTCAGCCACCACTGTAAGTCCCTAGTAAATGGTAACCCTGGTACCCCTAGGGCATGGTTAATGAAGAGAGTCCTCTGGGACTGCAGCACTGGTTCTGCCACCCCAAGGACCCCTCACGAAGGATATGTGCTCTGCCATTGCAGACTGTGTGTCTTGATGCAGAGAAATCCAAAGAGTCACCATGACAAACAGCACAGTGTGCCATTCCACCCACACACTCAAAATATATAGTAAAGTCATCCCTGCTGCAGGCCTTTAGCCCTAAGGCAGGGTGTCCTATACCCTATGTGAGAGCATATCAGCATGAGTAGATATGCTACTACGATGTCCTGCCTATTCTGAGATATTGTAGATGCATAGAGAAGCCATGAGGAGTATGTGGATACTTGTCAAAATGAGTTTCCTATCTCCATGATGGGTTCACTGATTTCTAAGATGTTTAGTAAAACATATCTTTTTCTAATAAACCCTCACTGATGCCAGTGCTTGGTGTATTAATACATTTACACAGGAGACCCTTCTAGAGCTCCCCCTGAAAAGCTACCAAGCACTGGTGTGGTCTCTGACTTGTTCTCATCAGTCTGCCACCAGCCTGACATGTTTCTGACCTCATGGAGTGAAATCCAGTGCTCTCAGAGTACATAGACCAAGCCTGCTCTGGGCTGAGGTGCTACTCGCCTCCTCCATGATAGGATTGTCTTCCTGGGTGAGAAGCTTCATTGTGATGCCTTTGAAATCCGACCCAGAAACCTCCAGATAGTGGGGGAGCAAAGCACCCTTTCCTGCTCTGCTTTTGGCGGGAGGAGAGGTGGGAAAATTAGTTAGATTAGGAGGAGGGTCCCCACTTAACCAATGTGAACCCCTCTCCTGAAATTCCCCCATCTTGGGATAGTGGAAAAACATCAAATCAGGGCTAGGGTAGTGCCTCTTCCCACAGGAAGTGGTCACTAGAGTGTGTAGACACACTAAATGTAGGTAGCCAATTGGCTCTTACCTATCTCCCCATGTAACACCCATAAATTCAGCATTTAGGTGGCACCCCGAAACCTTAACATCAGATTTGACGGACAAGAGAAGATCAGCACAAATAAGACAAACTGCATGAGAACTGAGGCCCTGCTGCAGGAAAAAGGCACCAAACCCTGCCTGCTGCTCCAAGGACTAGAGAGTCACTGCCTGTTGTGTCATCCTGAACCTGAAAGGACTCCAAGAACCCCATAGTACCTCCAGAATTCAGTAAATTGCCAAGAGGCTCCCTTGGAGTGAAGGTATAACTCCCCTGCACTCTACAGGCACCAATCCAGTAAAGTCTGGTTTGTCAACTTGCTGCTCCCTGAAAAAATTGACGCAGCATCAAAGAAAGAAAAGGTACAAAAGCTCCAGAGTGTCAGATCTGTGTTCCCACCAGGTTTGGAGACACCAGGACCCACCAGAGCCACAGCATACCAATACCTTGGGTACTGGATCCCCAAAGGCAAACACCAAGAAGGGTCCACATCAGACTCCCAAAGCACCAGAAGCAAGCACCCATTTAGGGATACTGAGACCACTGAGGCTCAATTCCCTAGTGGCCCAGTTGTCTCAAAATTGCCTCTCCGAGTTGCCTGCTTCTGACCTTAAGGACTTCAAAATGCACGATGCACGATTTGCCTCTTCATCTGCACCTGACCCCACCAGCCCCAGCACCCACCAACAAACTGTGCTCCTGTAGTCTTCAATCCCTTGTGACCTTCTCCCTCGAAGGAGCCCCACCTGACTTACCTTTAAGTCCTTCTGTGCAGTGTACTTTCAAGTTGCACCCTTCATGTTTGGGCAGTTTTCTTCTCTTTCCCCATTGTTTCCTGTGGCGCGTAATTGTGCACAAAGATAATATATCGTCCGAACTTTGTAAAGTTGTTACTCTGAAAGTTCCTACCTTAGAACTGTGTTCCTAGTCTTTAAATTTATATAGAAATCTATGTTGTTTTTATAAATTGGTCTCTTTTCTTGAGTGTGTGTGTGTCTTATTTATTACTTCTGTAAAGTACAACAACTGCTTAGCACTACCCTCTGATAATCTTAACTGCTCGCCCAAACTACCACAAAAAGAGCATTGGAATGCTCTGCTTTTACCTCTGTTTATCATTTGGGGATTTAATGGACTCTTTCCACAGTGTACTAAATGTTACTACACTATGTATAGAGACTGCTTCCTACTCCAGAGATATGCAGAATACCCACCAGGGGTACGATCATCTAGTCAAATACCTTGGGAGCCACAGAGAGGCCAATTGGAAGAATCCTGAAGTTGTAATGGATACCATTCACTTCTTATCAGAGAAATCTCTGGAGATTTATGTGGATAAGTATGTGCTGATAGTCATCCAGTATATATATGGATCTAGCCCCTCATAGCTCTCAAACAGAGTCCTCTGGAATACATCAAGATCAGGTTAACGCCCCCTACACACGCCCGTTCGCCCAATCCCCAGACCACGGAGGCCAGACCTCCCGCCTGAAGCCAATAGATTAATGGTGGTCTTAGCTGGTGCCCCCCACTTAAGATCAGGGGAAAACGAGGATTACCAATCCCTTAAGAAAAAGGTAATCAAATGGCTTAACTGGAACCGACCCTTGCCATCCCATTTTAATAACGTAATCATCATGGTGAGAAGGGTCCCATGGCTAGGGAAGACCAGGAAAACCATAGTGGGGGACTGTATTATGGTAACCTTTAAGGATCCGGGCACGGTTCGACACATCTGTGGAGGAATGAACCGATCCCTTGATTCCACCATACAGACCCTCCCAGTATCTTTTTTCTTCCCCCCGATTCCCAGGCACCAGGTCCCAATACACGATGACTGGACAAGGGTGGAATACAGACGTAAACATAAAGGCTTTGTACAACGCCCGCACTTCCAACCGCCGGACACACCTTTTTGCGATTTTAATCGCTTTAACTGTCTGAACAGTTTGGATGGGGTCGACTGACTTACCGTCTGTAAGCCAGTCCCAGGGGTCTCGGGCTCCTGTGGCCTCCTGGAACCCCCCACTGTGTCCCCCGGTTCAATTTCTGGCCCACTGAATGATCCAGCTGCTTCAGACCACGGCAGAACCGAATCTTCTCACCTAGCCACTGATGGGGTAGTTGTTGCTGAGGGGACAACTATGGTCCCTTTCCTTGTGGGCAATGGTGCGCCGAGACCCCCGGTGCCACACGCATCTTTTGCTGCCCCTGCTACAGGCCCCGCAACTGAAGTGGAGCCTGGACTCACCTCCTCCAACGCTCATGGTATGGCATCTGCCACCTCCGAACATTTGAAGATAATCTCCTGGAACATCGCGGGATTAGCTAACAAATTGGAAGAGCCGGCTTGGGCAAAGTACATAGAGACTGGTGACATATGCATGTTCCAGGAAACCTGGGCCAGAGAGGACTATGGACATCAAGGCTACTCATCATTTTTCATCCCAGCAAGGTGGGAGGGCAAAGGCCGCCCATCAGGGGGCCTCACGACGTGGGTTGCTGCTCACCTGGGCTGTGTGGCCACACGGCTCCCATTCAACTCTGATGACATCCTTGCGGTCTTATTAACATGGCCAAACAAAGCTAACCTCCTGCTGGTCAACATCTATTCCAGGCCGATGGGAATGGCAAAGGAATCACCGACCCTTGATGAACTCTCGAACTTTTTATCTGAACTGTCGACTGATTCATATTATGTGGTGGGTGGGGTCTTTAACTCTCACTTTGAGCCACTCCCCGGCCTCCAGGAAGGGTTCTTATCAGAAGAAGAAGTTAGGTGGGCAGTACCATGGGTTGATGCGCCATCTCCGAAAGCTTGGACCCCACTGGCACTGCAAATTACTGCCCTTACGTTAAGGTTTGGACTCAGAGCGTGCAATGGGCGAATTAAATCCGACATACCAGGCAAAAACACTTACAATCGTCGGGGAAGAGAGTCTCATTTAGACTATGTCTTGGTCCAATTAGCGAGGTGGTCAACAATACAGGATTTCAGGGTAATAGACAGGATGGACAGTGACCACAATGCCCTCGAGTTAGACCTTGTCCATCCAGCACCACAGGCCCCAGTGACCCATGATGAAGGGAATCACCCCACGCTCCTCCTAGATAACAGTAGGAGAAGAATCAGGTGGGAGCATATGGTCACAAACAAGGATAAACTCCCACTGCTTTATGCAGAGATTACTCCCATCCTGGAAATTGTTGGGGATCTTGACAGTGTGGCAAATAAAAAAGATATAAGGAGCAAACTGTTTGATGCCCACGAGGAACTCATAAAAGTTGCGGCACCTCACTTCACCCGTAACTTACGAAAGCCAAGGGAGAGGTGCCAAGGTAAAACACAATTGTACAATGCAGCCTGTAGACGGGCCAAAACAGAACTCCTTGGAGCAATTAAGGAGGGCACAGGAGGGGAACGCCTTAAGCAATGCAGGCAAGCCTAAAAGAAGCTTCTTGCTCAGGCCAAAATAGAATGGGAGGAAAACCAGTGGGAAGAACTCACAAAGGCCCTAGCAATACAAGATCAACGCCTGTTCTGGAGGATTGTGAATGGGGGATCAGGGAGTCTACATTCGGCAGTGGAGCCTAATATAGCTCCTGGAGTGTGGCAGGCCCACTTCCAGTCCCTATATAGCGCTGAGTCCGGAGAACTTCCTGCGCCTATCGACCCGGAGAGGCTGGGCCCTCAGGCGGATCTAATAACACTGAGTGAGGTCACTGCTGCTATTTCAGGCCTGGCTTCGGGGAAGGCGCCTGGACTGGATGGGCTACCGGGAGACCTGTTCAAGCAGGAGCCCACCGTCTGGGCGCCTTACCTCGCTGCTCTTTTTAACGGTATCCTCGGTGGGATGGAAATCCCTAGTACTTGGCTGGGGGCTGAGGTGGTCCCGATTTTCAAAAAGGGATCCCCCCTCCTCCCAGCCAACTACAGACCGATTAGCCTGATAGATGTAGCACAGAAGCTGTTCGGCAGGGTTCTCCTGAATAGGCTTCAGGAATGGATAGAGGAGGTGGGCGCCCTCAGTCCCTATCAGGCAGGATTTAGGAAAGGGGTATCGACTGTGGACCAGGTCTTCAGATTGAATCTGGTCTATTGGAGGACAGTGAGGTTCGAGGGCGGTAGTTTGTACACGATTTTCGTGGACCTACGGGCCGCCTTCGACCTTGTGCCCAGGGGAAAACTTTGGATCATCTTGGCAGGGATGGGCGTACCACCAGATATTTTATTGACCTTGCAGAGGCTGCACCATAATAATTATGCCCAGGTGAGGTGTGGGAGGTCGGGGGAACTAACTGATAGATTCCCCGTTGGCAGAGGGGTAAGACAGGGCTGTGTGCTGGCGCCGACCCTGTTTTGCCTCTTCGTCAACGGGGTAATCGCCCATCTTAACGCCACCGACTACACAGATGCTCCCAAATTAAATGGCAACAGTGTGCCCGCAATAATGTTCGCGGACGACACACTGTTGATATCTAAAACACCCATGGGCATCCAAAGGATACTCGATGCCTTTGTGGCCTTCTGTCAGGATAGAGGGCTGGAAATCAATGCCACAAAAACCAAATATATGGTATTGAATCCGAGCCCCAAACAGCGCCCGAATCCCCAACTGGGAGCAGTGCGGCTGGAAAGAGTAGCCACGTTTGAATATCTCGGCGTGACGCTCAACGAAACTATGACCTGGGGGCCCCATCAGAGCAGGGCCAACCTTAAATGAATACAAATTACCGTGGGTATATCCCGGATGATGACCGGCTCGTCCTACCGCCCACTGGGGGCCTTAGTTCAGATATATAAGGCCCAGGCCAGGGGGGCGATCTTGTATGGGGCTGAATTGTGGGGCCACATCCCATGTCGGAACCTGTCTTCCACGGAAAATAGGTTTATAAGACAAATAACCGCACTTCCCCCTAGCACTCCACTCCTTCCTCTGAGGCTTGATCTAGGGCTACGGCCACTTGCCGACGAGATAAGTCTAAGACCCATTGCCTTCTGGCGCAGGCTATGGAGCGGCGATGATCTCGCCGACTATAGGGCGGAACTGGTCGAACTATTAAATCACCCCAAGGCGCTCAGTATTCCCTGGGTCCAAAACATCCAGTCAATTTGCACCGATCTGGGGCTCCCTGAATTGTGGACCGAACCGGCAAATGTAGCACCAAGAATCTCCAAGAGATCCCTGGCTAATCTGTATCATGAACACAAAAGGGCAAGGGCCTTAGCTACCCAGACAGAGGGGTCCCTTTCTTCCATATTTCTGCAAACCAAGGATCTCTACAGATTTGAGAAGGCTTTCGATCCCATATATCCCATACTTACCAGAAAGTTATTTCTCCAGTGGAGATACGGTACATTGCCCTTTCGGTCCTTTTCAAGCACCTGGTCACAAGTCCCTTCCACCAAGCACTGTCCTCTTTGCGATGATAAAGAGGAAAATGATTTGCATGTGGTCTTTTTCTGCCCAGCCTACAAGGCAGCCAGAAAGCATTGGCTGCTTCCCTTGATTAAGAATTTGGGTGGCAGGGAATACACACCTATGTACAGGATTTTAAAATCCGATGTTTCCGGCCCAACCGTTTTTGCACTTTCCAAATTCTTTACGAATGTTTGGTATACGTGTAATCGCCTTTTAAAAAATGCTGGGTAGACTTTAGATTCGCTTCAATTCTTAATAACTGTTTTTATTGTCTGTGTTGATCTTAAAATCATGTATTGATGTTTTATCAAATTTGACAGAGCTCATGTGATTTTATTGTATGTGTATCTTTTATGACCAAATGGTCGAAATAAAGATTGGAAAAATGAAAAAAAAAAAAAAAATATATATATATATATATATATATATATATATATATATATATATATATATATATATATATATATATATATGTATATATATATATATATACATATATATATATATATATATATATATAAACAAGGGCTTTCCTAGCCCGAAACGCGTAGTGCCCTCTTGCCTACCGGCTTCTCTGCAAATAAAGATCCTGTGAAGCGCATTTGGTGGTCCGTCTCCTATTTTCCTCGCCGGTCTGACGTTGTTTGACCTGGAAGTGGTGCTTGGAGTTTTTGCGGAGATATATATATATATATATATTGCGGAGATATATATATATATATATCTCCGCAAAAACTCCAAGCACCACTTCCAGGTCAAACAACGTCAGACCGGCGAGGAAAATAGGAGACGGACCACCAAATGCGCTTCACAGGATCTTTATTTGCAGAGAAGCCGGTAGGCAAGAGGGCACTACGCGTTTCGGGCTAGGAAAGCCCTTGTTCATATATATATATATATATATATATATATATATAGATCACAGCAAGTCCACTTGTTTGAGTGGCATGCTCAACGGACATAACACCATCTTTAAGGCTTGCTATGGAATTATATTTGTTTGCCACCTTTAAATCTAAGACTGATCTGAAGTTCCCTGATGTCTTCTTGGGGGGAGGGGTTGCAGTTGCTGATGTTGAGGGCTGTTGAAACGAGGATTTATTGACTCCCAAGATCTTCAGCTGTAACTCCCTATCTCGAAAGGACTTGTTTCCCCCTTAACCAGCCCGGGACCAGATGTTCTTCTGTATCTAAATTCATGTCCTCTAGAAATGGATCTTGTTTGAGCTAGCAATTTCCGATTTTTCGGCAATATCTTCAAGCTCCAGCCCAAAATTTCTTGAACCAGAGAAAGGGGGCTTCATTTATATTGTCTTTTGGGAGGCATCAGTTCTCCATGACTGCAGTCATATGTGCCTGTGGGCTGCAGTTGCTGCTTTGGACCCTGGAGCTGAGGCACATAGATGGTCGAATGAGATGTCTGAGAGGAAACAAACCGGCTGCTTTATAAAAGCAAGAATAGCAGAACATTCTTCATTCATCTGCCCTACCCGTTCTTGAAAATCCCTGAAGAGGGACTGCGCTATGTAAAATGCTGTAAGTGTTAGCGCACACAGTGAAAGTAGATGCTGAATATGATCTCTTAACAGCAATTTCAATCTTTTCAGCCGTTGGGGCATCTTCTGCGATGACCATGCCCTGAGTTGACCAATCCACCATTAAATTGTCCACTTTGACATTAGCTGGTGAGTCCTCCGCAAAATTCTTCAAAAGATATAGTTTTGACAACAATGTGAGAAAACACCTCTCTAAGTCTTTCCATATATTTCATAAGACTTCTCACTGCACTGTGGAGAGGTAATAACTGATTCCACCTCCCAGAATTGTGCAAAAAAGTCTTCCTCTAATGTTGACACAAGATGAGAGAAACCTAAATTTGTTCTGTTCTGCACGATTTGAAGCATAGCCGGCCTTTGAATAAAGTTTCCCCTTATATCCTCGTCTGGGTCATCAGGTACTTCGCTCACATCCAGTCTCTGAAGTTTAGGAGAAACAGGGCCCTCTCTGGCTTTTAGTGTATCTTTAACCGCTGCAGAAATAATTTCTTGCAGAACCTGCATATTAGGCATATTAGAAGCATCCAGTGAAAGAGCGTTTTCACCTGTCTGCATCCTCTCATTCCATGTTGGTAAACCGAAACAAAGCCAAAATGCTTCCTGCTTGCACTCATTTCCTAGGAAACAATCTCTTTTTGGAGCTAGAGAATGGAAGGGAGCCATGTTCTATTCAGGTGCCTGGATTTATAGATAATGCGTGCTCTACAAAAGCCAAATAATGCCTCCAAAATGTGGAAACTTCTCAAATTAAAGAAAATGTAGCTCATCAATAGGCTGACCAGGGAGCATTATGCACGTAAGAATTTCAGTCTCGACTGCCCAGTAGTCAGTACAACCATTCCTATAAAAACAAGAAGTTGCTATAGCAGATGTCAGGGGAATCAAACGCATTAATAAAGCTATAGACCCTGAGGTTAACAGGAAGATTCAATTTTATATTTAATGATGGGAAATGGGGTGCAATGTTGGAAGTATTGATTTGTGCTGGGATAAGTAAACAATATCTGTGAGGACAGAACATTACTCCGAGAGTAATGATTATATGACGAAGACAGAGGGTTAGGTAATGTATGAAGACCATTATATGAATAACATGAAAGTTTTAGCGACCACAAATTACTATCTATCTCTGTAAAAATAAATCCTCCCAAATCGGACCGTTGGTCGTTAAATAGTGATCTGGTGAGCTTTGGAGTTAAATCTCGGAGATGCTACTGGAATGCAAAGGCCCTAAGAGGCTTAGAGAGCATTCTTGATGTAGCAGTAAATGACCTTGCTAATTGGCATGGTTTAGAAATTGTGCGTTTCTTAAACTTTATGAAGGTGGTGATTTCTGACGCTAAAAACTCAAATAAGAAAAGATACACAATAATACCCTCTAGTTCCCTTCGACTCCTCAATATAGAAATAAATAAGTTAGAAAGGGAACAGTATTTGAGTAAATCGTCTGAAGGAGCGCTTAGATTAGCCCTACTAAAAAGAAGGAGAAGGTTACAGGCCAAATTACCAAAAGAGGGGGAGGATTCTATCTGGATAAAACTAAGAGTGGCCGCCATTATTGGACAAATGAAACGATTTTGGTCCCTCATAGGCGAAGGATGCGGGGCCAGAACAAGTCCGCTTCCAATCCCAATTGAAGAGCAAACTTGGGTGGACCATGTCACAGTCCTTTATGCAAGTAATGGAATAGTGGTCCTCCGCATAAGTTCTAGTGAGGATAGTCAGCCCTTGGTCCCTCTTTCTGAAAAGGCTATTGAATTGGCTATTAGGGAAATGCGCTCTTCTATGGCAATGGGACCGGATGAACTCCCTATTTCTGTTTTAAAGCAAAGTAGTGTAAAATGGAGCAAATTGCTTTGCCCGGTGTTCAACCTTTGTTTCTTGAGCAGAACGGTTCTCCCATCCTGGAAGGGGAGTATTTTGGTTCCCCTTTTTAAAAAGGGTGACCGGTTGTCCCCCCAAAATTACCGCCAAATAGCCCTTTTGGACGCAATTGGCAACGTTTTGGCGAAATGTCTTTTGAAATTAATTAATGATTGGGTGGACCAGAGCAATATACTACCCCTAGAGCAGATGGGATTTCGTAAGAGCCATGGCACCATGGATAATTTAACAGCTCTGCAAGTAATATGTGATAAATACATCAGGGTCAGAGGGGGAAGAGTCTACACAGCCTTTATAGACTTCTCCACAGCTTTTGACAAAGTTGATCGTCCTCTGCTGTGGATGAAACTATCAGCCTTAGGTATGCCAGCACGGCTTTTAGACTTAGTTCATGACCTCCACTCTGATACCTGGTGCAGAGTATTGTTGGGAGGGGAGAGAGGCTTATCTCAAGCCATCCCCTCGGCCAATGGTCTTAAACAGGGTTGTTTATTGGCCCCATTATTGTTTTCCCTTTATGTTTGTGATCTCCCGCAGACCTTATCTTCAAGCGAAGGCATTGCCCCTGTTCTGGGGGACAAACCAATCACATGCTTGATGTATGCAGATGATATACTATTACTAGACCTTACCCCAAAAGGTCTAAATAACCGTCTGCAGGCATTGCATGTATTTGCCGAATCCCATCATCTGAAGATTAATATCTCAAAAAGCAAAGTAATGTGTATGATGGGAAAGAAAACACAGAAATTTGGGTATTCTAGTTGGTCTTTAGGTGGTCATAGGCTGGAAATCGTAAAATCTTATGTTTTCCTAGGGAAGATAGTATGTGGCAACTTGAGCGATAAGGCCCATATAGATAATAACACTCGGAAGGCCATGACACAGGGTAAAGGCTTAACCGCATCGCTGCGGCGGCTTTTCCCGCTGTGCGCGGAATTTTTAAAAATCCCGCGTAACGTGACAAAGCCAGCTCGTCATCCGCGCAGCGCAGGTAACGCCCATGACGAGCTGACTTTGTCATTAGCGTCGAAGGGGTTAAGTGCACTCTATAAAGCCACAGGCAAAATACATTTTGTTCATCTGTTAGAGGCTTTTCGGGCAAAAATTCCAGCCTCTCTGCTTTATGGCATTGAACTTCTTGATTTGGGGCAATGGGTTTTTTTGGATACTGTTGAGGGCAGACTTTTGCGATATTTAACTACCGTCAACAACGCTTGTACTGTGGCATCTCTTAGGCTTGAATTTGGCATACGAAGCAGTTGGGTCCTGGGCCTGGCGGGAGTAATACGATGGGTCTCTTGTTTGGTAAAGGGAAAAACGGCCACTTTAAGATACCTCATCCAAAAAGAATTATTGGGTCCCCTAAAAGAATATTCCCTACTTATAAAGAACTTTAGAAGGGCCGTTGCACTACTTAAATTGGAAGAATCAACTCTTTTTTCGCTTTCCACACATCAGCTGAAGTCCACCCTAAAACTGGCAGCATGGAATCTAAGTTTTGGGAGGGTTAGAGAATCCCTTATTTTAAAGAAAGGTGCTTCTTCTGTTATTAATTCTTGTTTACTTAAACATATGCAACCTTATGCCTCCTGGAACCTTCCTCATGGCGTACGGTGCTTTTGGTTCCTCTTGAGGCAGGATCTCCTCCCTTTGAACAAATTATTAGCTAGATGGCATGGTTCCTCCCAAAAGTCTAACTTGTGTAATAATTCGACCCAGGATACTGCCCACATTCTATTCGTATGCCCTGCCTTAATGGCTCACCGCCGAAAGTGGGTGAGACCAATTTGTTTAAAATTAAGTATTTTGTCTGCCAACTCTTTAGTAGAAGCTATTCTTAACCCCCCAATGAAATGTTTTGCTATAGAATTTTTAACTTTTTTTAATGTTTCCTAGATTTGTATTAATGGACATGAATCCTTCATTTGATTTCTGATTTAATAGAGTGTATTTTATGGATTTTATGTATCTATATTTGGCGCTTTTTATGTCATGTTTTTATGTGGATCTCAATTGAGTTCCATATCATTTATCAATAAATTGAATTGACAGAAAAATGAAAGTCAGTTGCAAACATGGTCATCTGCTTGCTCAAGAGGGAGTACCAAATAGAGATGGAATATTATCGAGGCAACAACTATAAGATGTGAAAGTTACATTGGTCTCTCAGCTTCCTTTTATGATGGTAACAATGTGTTGACATACATACACATACAAGTACATGCTACTTTCTTATGAATACATCTGCCTGTGGATTCCTCACCTTTTGAATTTCCCCTTGCGCAGTATTCCACAGAAACTTTTCTCTATAGCTCTCCCACGTTGATGACTTAACAATGAAACGGTTCTGCGCAACATAAAAAAGACCTTGTTGATGTGCTAACGTCAGTTCCCTTTTTTCCGCACCATTGACACGTAAATGTTTTTCCAGGGCTCTCCATTTCTGAGTGTTTCATTGTTACAGGTTCATCTGTAATTGTAGTAGTGCAATGGCTGCTCAGACGAAATCTGGTTGTAAACCATGTAGTGAATGCAGGGGTCACATGTCCATCACAGATCCCCATGATGATTGTCTTTTGTGCCTGTCGTCTGACCATGAAGTCGAGGGATTTTCGTTATGACGGCGTATGAATCTGAATGGCCTCAAAGAGAGGCAAGCCAAATTGTTCATGGCCTAGGTGAAGAAGCAGAAGAGGGGCCAAAGAAGGTTGAGATCAGAGTCCAAGTCAAAACTCTGCACACAGCAAAGTCGTTGAAGAAGCCTAAGAAAAATCAGCGCCACGGCTCCAGACGTCATTTTTCTGAGGACAAGCCGCCAAAGTCGGGGTCCTCAGCTCTATGGCGTCACAGGAAGGATTAAGTCTCACCTTCCCCTTTACCTCAGGTAAATCTGGATCACTCTCTGACTCTGAGGGGTTCTCCGACGCCCAGGGAAGCGACTCCATTGCCTATGACCACTCCAGCTACACTGTCTTTGGTGCTGCAGCCAGATCCTGTCTTACCGCCTCAAGCTCTTCCTGAACAGGTAGTACCTGATCCGTACCCACCCTTTCCGACTCAGGTACGGATCCATCTCATTTCTTAAATGCGATGTTTGGCATGTTCGCCAGGACGCCTAACCCTTCTCGTGTGCTTGTGGGCCCCATGGGATTCCTATTTTACAACCTTTGAGGCTTGCCACCTCATTTCGCTCGGGCATCTTTCATGCCATTCTTGCAGATGACCCTGAGTTGTCCTTCCCTCCCCCAGGAGGGAAGGATGGAATATTCTCTGGTGCAGTTGGGCCTTGGTCCAGTGATGTCTCGACTTCCCCCTGCGCCTTCCACCATCCCTGTAGGACTTCCATCAACGCCGGCGCCGCGTCTGGCACAGCCAACGCTGATACCCAAGATAAGATCACGAAGGTAGGCACAGAGGCTTCTTAAGGAGGAAGAGTTCCAGGAGCAATAGGAAGAGGCTGAAGAAGGGGTGATTGTTGATCCCATGCATGAGTTCGAAGGTCTTCAGGAAGCTAGTGGACTAGATACATCTCCAGAGTGGCAACTCTCTTCTTCAAGGGCCTTCCTTCACAGGAGGTCTCCTATTGCCACACAATTTTCAGAAAGGCGGCTGATCTTCTAGACTTGCAGTTGCCCACTGCGGATATTAAGTCAAACATCCTCACAGGTGTTCTTTACTCGCCTTTATCTGTAACATTGCCTCTGCTCCCATTTAATGAGGCTTTGACGGAGCCCATATTAGAAGTATGGCATAGGCGTCTGTCCACCCCTGCTGTGTCCAGATCGGTGGCAAGACGGTACAATGTTGTGCCTGGAGATCTGGCTATTTTATCTGCAAATCCATCTCCTGAGAGCTTGGTAGTTCTTCTAAACCATCTTCTGGCTCTTTTTCCGTCCACACCTTGAGATAGGCAATTAAAATAGATGGAACAATCAGGGATGAAAATATTTTCATCACCCAGTTGGCTTTAAAATTAATGAATGCAACATGGCCTACTGGGACGCTACATTCATGCTTTGATAGGTTCAGCTAAGGAGGTAATCCCTAAACTTCCAGAGGCTGTCCAGGGCCACCTTTTTGAGGTTCTGCCGGACACTTGTGCTGCAGCCCGGCAGGTTATTAAGTCTGGGCTTGACACAGCTGACTCTGTTGCTAATTCCTCAGTGACATCTAGGGAACTCGCCTGGCTAAGAGGGTCTGGTTTTCTCCGGATGTGCAGGCCACCCTTTTGGATTTACCTTTTGATGGCTCTCTGCCCTTTGGAACCAAAGCGGACTCAGCGCTGCCGCGATTTAAAGACAGTAGGGCCACTGCTAGATCTTTAGGCATGCAGTCCTAACCTAGAGGCCTTGGTTACCATAGATTACAGGGCTTTGGCAAGGCTACTCCATTTCAGGCCCGCCAGCAGCAACAACAGCAGGCAAATCCACTGTATAGGTCATACAGAGGGAAAGGTAGAGGTTGCCTGCAAGGCCCAGCTCGCCAACCAGTCTCCTCCTCCTCCTCTGTTCCCTCTACTGGTTCCACAGAGAAGCAGCTCTATATCCCTCATTTTAGAGCATGTTGGTCCCTTGAGAGATTGGGTGACCCTTTTTTCTCTTAGAAAATGGATATGCCCTTCCTTTCCTTGAGTTTCCCCCTCCTTTCCCTCCTTGCCAGGGCTGGTGTTTGAAAGACCATCTGTTGCTCCTGCAACAGGAGGTTCTTTCTTTGCTACAGAAAGGTGCAATAGAGGTGGTTCCAGAACAGGAAAGGGGTCCGGAATGGTACTCCCGGTATTTCCTGATCCCCAAAAAGGACAGCAGTTTGAGACCGATCCTAGACCACAGGATCTTGAATTTTTACCTCAAGTAGGAGACATCAAGATGTTGATCGTGGCTCAGGTTGTTCTGGCACTGCAGCAGGAAGACTGGATGGTGTTGATCAATTTGTGGGATGCATATTTTCACATTCTCATCCTGAAGTCGCATCAGAAGTATCTCTGTGTTACAGTGGGATCTCAACATTACCAGTTTGGGATTCTTCCGTTTGGTCTTACACTGGCACCACAGGTCTTCACAAAGGTGATGGCAGTGGTAGCAGCACATCTCAGAAAGTCAGGGATTCCTGTTTTCCCCTTTCTGGACGACTAGCTGCTCAAAGCAAAGTTGCCAGAGATGGTGTTGTAGCATCTGCAAGTAAGACAAGGCTATAGTTCGACTTGGGTTTTTCAATAAATGTACCCAAATTTCATCTGGTCTCTTCTCAGCGCAGCCTATTCTTAGGGGCAATACTGTACACTACTGTGAGTCCTACTTTCCCGCCTCCTCAGAGGATTCCAGACATCCAGGCTATCATTCCAATGTTTCAAGATGGGGAGGCTTTTCCAGTCCTGAAGGTTCTGCGCCTGTTCGGTCTTTTTGCTTCCTGCATACTGTTAGTCAGCCATGCACGCTGGCACATGAGGGCACTCCAGTGGTGCCTCCGCAGGCAGTGGTTTCAGCACACCAGCAATCTCAAGTAGATGGTCAGAATCTCCAGAGACACTGCAGCAGAGCTGTTATGGTGGAGTGTTCTAGGCAAACTGTCTAAAGGGGAACCGTTTCAACCTCCTTTTCCGGTGGCCACAGTGATAACGGATGCTTCCTCTCTAGGGTGGACAGCTCACCTGGGGGATCTGTAGGTCAAAGGTGTTAGACCTGTCAGCCCTTTGGGTGGTCCCTCCTAATATTTATTTATTTTGTTCCCTTTTTGTCTCCTAAGTTTTCTTTTTTTTTTTGTCCACTAGAATTTTGGCGTTGTCCTAGGGGTTAGGTGCTACCTTGCCCCCTAACTCTTTGAGGCCTGTAACTGCCACATTTTTCCCTCAGGATCTAGGGCCATAGGACACTATTAGGAAGTTCTAGAACCTTCTGGCTGGTTCTGGTAGCCGGAGCCCAACCTATAAAAGGCCAGAACCAGGGCAGCCATTTTAAATGAAGTAGGGGTTGATGTGGAGGAGTGACCTTTGAGCCCGGGGGAGTGCAGGCTGTGGCGCTAGGGGGTTAGGACACACAGAGGGTTGACTTCCTTCCCTTAGGGATTGCTGCCTTACTACTGTCACCGACCCGCTAACAGTAGACCTGGCCCAACTGATTTATACTTGGTTGATTTGATCATAAGGTCTTCACGAGTTACCAGAACCTTTTTACCTGATGCTGGGGTGAAATCGTAAGACTGCTGAGAAGTGGTTAGCGGAGCAGGGAGATCTGCTCGGTACCCGGTAGCGTCAGACTGACCCAGGAGTTGAGGGAATTCCTCAGTCTTATTCATTCCTAAAGACTTCCTTCTCTGGTACCCCCATAATGCTCACCTCTCTCCTGTACTGAGAAGCCTTGTCTCGAGGTCATCTACCCCTCTCTGAGATACGTGGGTATAGAGGGGGATCGCTGGGCTGGAGTCAGCGGAGTCAACCGGGTGGCGTAGGAATAGTGGCCCGGGATTGCGCAGGTCCAGTAGAGGAGGAGACACTTCACCCAGAAAGGGGGCGGGGGGCGGAGCAACAGCAAGGAGTTAGCTGATGATGGGCGGGTCCGGAGGAGGGCCTGTCAGCTGCCTGCGGGGAAAGGCGACGCCGCAAGGAAGACACTAATCTCCCGCGCAGGATCAATCGCGCGGACCTTCAGTAAACCTGTTAACTGCGCCTTGGTGAAGAGCAGAGGTGAGGTTCAACCAGCGTGCCGTGAGTGAGTGCGTCCTCCTCTTCCTGCAGGCTTGAGGCAGAGCGATTTGGCCTGTAAGGGGAGTAGACACGGGACTACGGCGCTGGTGGTGGAAAGCGGTTGACTGGAGGCACCAGCCTCACTAACTATAAGTAAGCGGGGAACTGGGGGATAAGGGTCGTGGTCCCAGAAACCTATGCCACAGGCCCTGGTGTTTAGGTTGATGCAAAAGAACTCTGTGGAACTGTGCGCTAGCCAGTGAGAGTCAGCCTGGCAGGACTATCGATGAACTTGTGACTTGATACTCAACAAATCTAGTGCTAATACTGGCAGGTTGGTAAAGTGACCCAGGGGAGCCAGGGTGTGGTAACATCCCCCTAGATTCTGGGTGTGTATTGACCCTGCGCATTCGAAAAGAGAATGAGGGGGAGGGGAGAAACATAGGAGTAAAAGTTGGCAACTGCTGGGTAGTTACATTGGATAATCCAACTGAATAAGCTACACTGTGGTTACTAAATGGGCCTAAGGCATATTGTTGCTTAACTGATTAGGGGCCCGATGCAGGTATTTGATATTTGATATTTGATATTTATTGACATTTGTAGAGCGCTAACTTTCGCTCCGGAGGGAGCATCTTGGCGCTGAGCACACAGAAGGTCGTCTGGGGGTGCATGGATTAGATAGCTGCGAGGACTGAGGAGTCAGACTGAGAATAAATCCAGGTTTTCAGAGATTTCCTGAATAGGCTTTCTGAGGGAGCGTGCCTAAGGTTGGGGGGGAGACGGTTCCATGCCTTAGCCACCAGAAGGGAGAAGGTCTTTCCACCCTTGGATTTTAGTTTTATGCGGGGTTCCGAAATGAAATTGGCACCAGATGACCTCAAGCAGCGGATAGGGATGTAGCGCTGGAAGCGCTTGGTCAGGTAAGATGGACCCAAGCCCCTGTTTGCTTTAAATACAGTGACTAGGAGCTTGAATAAGATTCTCTTATGGAGGGGCAGCCAATGAAGGGTGTTGAGGGCTGCAGAGGCTGAGGACCTGCGGGGGAGTTTCAAAACAAGCCTGGCTGCTGCATGTTGGACAGTCTGCAGCTTTTTCAGAGAGGACTTCTTGATGCCTGCTAAGAGGCCGTTACAATAGTCCAGCCGGGAAAGGATAAGCGCCACGGCGACTGATTTCCTGGCTGTGATGGGCAGAAAATTGAAAAATTTCTTTAATTGCCTGATCAGGCTGAAACAGCGCCCAGCGGTAATGCGCACATGTTCATCGAAGCTGAGGGAAGCGTCAAATTGAACGCCCAAGTTGCGGGCTGAGGCAACCGCGCTTGGTGGTGCTTCAGAGTTATGAGGCCACCAGTCTTTGGGGGAGAAGAATGTGCCTTTGCCTAGGGGAATTATTTCTGTTTTGGCGCTGTTGCATTTTAAATGATGCAGATTAAGCCAAGAAAAGACTTCTGACAGACAGTTTTGAAATCTGATGGCCGCATCCGGGAGTTTTTTATCGATGGTGACGACAAGCTGGGTGTCGTCAGCGTAAGATGTCACGAGAATCCCATGTGACTCGATCAACGTGAGAAGGGGGGCCATATACACATTGAAAAAGAGGGGGCTCAGGATGGAACCCTGGGGTACCCCCGAGATGATGGAACGTTCATCGGAAAGAAAGGGGCCCAGGGAGACTGTTTGAGAACGATTGGATAGGAATGAGGTTATCCAGACAAGTGCGGAGCCCGAGACACCAATCTCACGCATCCTATTAATTAGAACAACATGTGAGATGGTGTCGAAGGCCGCGGTAAGGTCGAGCAGGATGAGGACGGCCTGCCTGCCCTCATCCTGCAAGAACTTGATGGTGTCCGACAACTCAATCAAAGCGGTCTCTGTGGAGTGGCCGGAGCGGAAGCCAGATTGCTGTGGGTGCAAGATACAATGAGTTTCCACGGTACCGTGGTACCGTGGTACCAAATACCGGTCGGAAACGGCCGATTTCGGCCGTTTCCTACCGGTATTTGGCCTACTGAGATGTAGGGGACCTTTTTTTGTCCGATTCAGTATTTTACCGATTCGGTAAAATTACCGAATCGCAAAAATACCGAATCGGTAATTTTATCGATTTTTAAATTTGGGATGTAGGTGGGACTACTTTCTGTCCCACAGGCGCTTCAGATTCGGTATTTTAACACCCAATCCAATTGGGTGTTAAAATACTGAATCCAGGTGTGCATGCACATGTGTGCATGCACACCTATGCCATGTGACAGACAGACATGCCCTTAGGGCATGTCTGTGTGCCACATGGCTCACATGCCTGTTTTGGGGGTGTTAGAGGGTGTCAAATTGACACCCCCTGCACCCTTGCACAAATCGGTAATTACAGAATTGGTAATTAACGATTCGGTAATGCCCATTGATTCCTATGGGCTTCAAGGCCCATAGGAAGCAATGGGGGATACCGAATCGGTATTTACAGAATCAGTAAATACCGAATCTTACAGATTCGGTATTTACCGAATCTGAAATACCTACATCTCCCCCCCTCTAACTTACCACTTCATAAATACCGATTCGGTATGATTCGGTATTTATGAAGTGGTAAATGTAGATTTACCAACATCGGGCCCTAAATGTGAAATGTTATTTCATTGAACCATGACTAAACAACCTGAGAATAGCCGAATTGAAGGTAACAGGTGTAAATGATAGTACTGAAAGGAAAAGATACCGAATGTGCACCATTTTATGCTTCACAGAAAATAACGTTTATAAAAGTTACCAGTATTTTTCTAAACTGGTGTAGTGTCATTTGTTTTTGGTGAGTGGACATTGAGTTGCTGTAAGTGAGTGATGTAAACACAACACGACTGCCTTTGGAGTTTAGCCTTACCCGCTCTGCGTCAGGCTACCCTATGTAGACTGGTAACCCCTGGTCTAACAAAAGAGCTTTGATCTCTAGAGGAAAGATTGTTTCACATCATTCTTCTAGAATTGTGGGCGATGTGTTTGGCTCTGAAGGCCTTTCTTCCCTCCCTTCTCAGTCAGTCAGTTCAGGACCTGACAGGCAACACTACCGCAATGTGGTACTTAAACAAACAGGGAGGAGTAGGGTTTTATTGTCTCTGCAGAGAGGTTCTGTGACTGGTTCTGGGCTTAGGACCATCAGATTTGTGTAATAGCAAATCATCTGGCCGGGGTGCCAGCTTTAGCGTCAGCAGACTCGTAAATAGTACCTTTGGTTCCGGCCGACTGTATTGGTGCGGGCTGGTTGTGCAACCATCATGGTTGCAATGTGAAGTATAACGGTGCGACATGCGGTGGCTTCAAGTCACGGTGAAGGCAGTGACTCATGATGGCCATCTAGTGGCATTCGTGAGACCAGGGCTGTGGTGTGGAGCGAGTCAGTGCTCGTTGCAGTGCTGACAGGCCATGGTGCAAACGACAGTGCGGGTTGATGTGAGCTGGCGTGGGTCAGCCCAGACTGCGATGTGGGACGGGGTGGTGCATCGTGTGACTCATGAGCAGTGCCCCAAACCATGCTGCTGGCACGGGTGTTGTGGTCAGCGGGCAGCACCATCGTCAGTAAGACCAGGGCGGTGGAGTGAAGCGAGGTGATATGGAGTACGGTACCTACAGGTTGTGATCAAGCAGTGGCTCGGTGGTGGCGGCAGTCGCTGTTGTTGGTAAGACCAAGAATGCAGTATGAAGTGCAGCGGTGACCTCTGCTGTGCCTTCAGGACACGTAGTCTGCATCGGTGTTGCTGTTGGTGTTGGCTGCTTTTCCCCCTCTGTGGCAACTGAAACCCACAGTTCCGGAGGAAGTACTCAGAGGTAAGCGAAGTCTTTACTGCCCCTTAGACTTCGAGAACAGGAGGCAAGATCTAGTTCAAGCCCTTGGAGATGCTCACCAACATGAAGAGAAAGTTCAGTCCAGTACGTTCACTGCCCAAGGCAGAAGCAGCAACTGCAGGCCAACCCAACAAAGCAACAACACAGCACAGGGGCAGGACTCCCCCTGGCAGCTCTTCTTCTTAGCAGGTTCCTTAATCCAAGCAAGTTCTCTGAAGTCTTTTATCTTCCTTAGACTTCCAACAGGAGGCAAGCTCTACTTCAAGCCTTTAGTGAAAACACTAACTGCTGAATGATGAAAGTACAATCCAGTCCATTCCCTGGCCAAGGCCGAAGCAGCAGGCCAACACAGCAGAGTACACAGCAAAGTGGCAGTTCCTCGTGACATATTTTCCAGGTCTTTGGCCTGGCAGGTTCCTTAGTTCAGCAGTAATCTAAAGTTCTGTGGTCAGGGCCTCAATGTTTATACCAAATTTTCCTTTGTTCCCTTGTGGCAAAAGTCTTTCACCTCAGTCCAAACCAGTTCTGTCCTCCCTGGCCCAGCTTCTCAGCAGCAGGTGGAGACAGCATTGTGTAAGGGAGACAGGGTCTATTCATGTGCAAGGGAAACCTCCTCCCACCACTCTAAATGCAGACCAGACCCATTCATGTGCTAGTGTATCTCCTCCCACTTCTCTGAATGCAGCCCAGGTCTATTCAGTCTAGCCCTGACTCATCCAGGAAAGGCAGGACACACCTCAACCCCCCTCCAGTGGCTGTCTACAGAGAATGCACCCCCCCAGCTCCTGTCACTCCAAAGCCAGACAGTCAATCCACAACCCTTCAGAGGCACTCAGGATGGCTAAGCAAGAAAATACCTACTTTCGAAAACTGGTATTTTCAAACCCAGAGCATAAAAATCATCTTAACTAAAAGAAGCATTTCTATTAGCTGAGTTCAGGCATACCAAACTCTATTTCTCTATCTTGTCCTGTTTGTGTAGTTCCTATAAAACCTAAACAATCTCTGTGTGTTTGGACGACAAACACTGCATGATTGGTGTCAGACTGATTCTAAACACCCCCACCGGGTATGTTGGCCTTTTTGTATCAGCTAGCCACTAGAATCTCCTCTTACCAAGGAGAGAATAGTTCTTGGCAACCTTCGAACATGACATCCCTGATCCCTCAGGACCGTAGAAACAGTGTACTACTTTTCGCTCAGTTGCTCGTGCTCACTTAGTCTCAGAGAGATACACAGAATAAACAGTATGGACGTTTTTCAATAAGCATTAATTGAACAGTTGTTATTCTAGTGTAAAATAGATGAGCTGCAACAACCACTAGACAGTAACAGATATAGATGGTTAGAAGTACTATGAAAGTGAAAGGATGATAGAGTTCTACCATCTTGCAATAATCATGAATAGATACGAGTATATAAAATACATGATAATAAAAGTGGGTACTCCAACAATGCCTTCCTAACTAGATGTAACTAAGTGTACCTAACATGTGTGTAGGTGTTAGGCCAGGAATCCCTCTAGGACCCGTGTTGGTCCCGTGTTGGACACCCCGCAAGGGATGTCGGACCACTGCAAGCTGGTGTATCTGCAGGCAGGAACATCAGCGTCTTTAGTCAGTGTGTCAGCCGGGAAGTTCTGGTCTCCTCTGCCTGTCTTAGCAAGATGTGATGTATATATACCCAAAGGTCTCCCTGGGGGTTCTAATTTGCTGTATAACTTTGACTGACTTAGGATGCCGTCGGGAATTAACTTTGTACATAGATATTATACAGGAGATGGTAGTCCTGCTGTGCTTCCAAGAATCCTCATTCACAATGCATGAGGCTTTTACCAGGGAAAATCCTGTATTCTGTGTGCAGTGAGTGTCGTATTTAGGTATAAGGTCAGTCCCTAAGAACCGTTTTGTATGTAATGTAGGGGAGAATATAGGTGAAGGGTTATGATGTTACCCGAGCCTGATTTATGTTATGTTAGTGATTCTTGTATCACGCGGGGCATCTCAGCGCTTTATCTGAAGGAGGAACCTCAGAGGGGAAGAAAAAGACCGGCGGTGTAAGGAGTGTTAGTACAACCAAGTCTTTAGTTGTTTCCTCAAAGACATGTAGTTTGTGGATTCCTGCAGTGTCAATGGAAGCGAGTTCCAGTATTTTGGAGCTACGAGCGAAAATGCTCTGCCGCCTGTGCGGGTGAGTCGAATCCTGGAGACATTCAGAAGGGCTAGGGAATTGGATCTAAGGTTGCGTTCATTTGAGTGCTTAGTGAGTTTATTTCTAAGGTAGGCTGGGCCCTCACCTCTGAGAGCTTTGAAGGTCAGACAGCAGATCTTAAATACGGAGTGCATTTGGATTGGTAGCCAATGTAGCTGTTTAAGAAGAGGAAGAGATGGAGTGCCGGGAGGGCAGTCCAAGACCATTCTGGCGGCCGTATTCTGTATTACTTGTAATTTGGAAAGGGTTGTGTTTCCAACCTCTGCCAGTAGGGCATTATCATTGCCTGCACTACTGTTCTCCGGTGTTCCAGAATAAGTAGGGAATAATTCTACGCAGTAGCCGTAGGTTATAATAGCATGAGCCTGTAGTGTTCTTTATGTTGTCCTTCATGTCTAGCTTGGCGTCTAATTGTATTCCCAGGCTTTTTACAGAGGTGGATGGTATTGGTGCTTCACCCAGTTTGGAAGGCCACCAATCGGCAGTCCAAAGGTGTGCAGATTTCCCTAAGAGCATTTGCTCTGTTTTTCCCGGGTTAAGTTGTAGGCACTGTTCCCTCATCCAATCCGCGACCGCTAGCATACCGTCCGTGAAATGCTTTTTCTCATCCGGGAAGTTGTTACCAATTGGAAACAGCAGCTGCCTGTCGCCGGCATAGGAAATAGTTTCAAAGCCGAAGGATTGGATGAGTTTAGCCAAGGGGGACAGATAAACATTAAACAAGGTGGGACTGAGGCAGGATCCCTGAGGCACCCCTTTATCTAGCAAGAATTTACTTTTAGACGTAAATGGTCCAAGCGTGGTGGTTTGCCATCTGTCCCGTAGGAAGTTTTTCAACCACCGTAGGGCGGTGCCTCTGATGCCAAATTCACCTAGTCTCTCCGCTAGCCTTCGATGAGATATCGTATCGAAGGCCGCGGAGAGATCTAGGAGAACCAGGACTGCTGAGCCCCGGGAATCGAGGGTACATCTTAAGGAGTCGGTAACGGCCAACGTTGCAGTTTCGGTACTAAACCCTGGGCGGAAGCCCGACTGGGAAGGGTCCAGCAGATCATTTGCTTCCAAATATTGACTAAGCTGGGTATTTATATTAGATTCCAGCAATTTCCCCAGTAGGGGTAGCAGGGATGTTGGCCGGTAGTTACTCAATTGCAATGGGTCTGCGGTAGGCTTCTTCAGAATAGGCCGGACGGACGCCTCTTTCCAGGCCCCAGGAATGAGGCCTGTTTCAATTGATACATTTAAAATTTCTTTGGACGGCTGGGGCACAGACCGAGGATTCAAGAGCCATTGTACTGGGCGGGCAGATGTCCTGTGGAGAACCTGATTTAGCTGCTGATAGCAGTTTTGTCGTCTCCACAAGTGAGATAAGTTTTAAAATAGTTAAGCGTGGCTCCGTTGGGTGCAAGGGAGATGCCTGGCTTTTTTTCCTGTATCACATCTGTATCTTGATCCAAAAAAATTGAATAGATTTTTTCAATTTTTTTCATGAAAAAAGTGTGCAATGGAATCACATAGGTCCTGTGATTCTACTGGTACTTGTTTACATACTAAGGGTGAAGAAAAGTCTCTAACAATGTTAAAAAGAGCTTTGGACGAGTTCTTAGAGTTTTCTATTTGATCTTGGATATGGAAGCATCGAGCCTTTTTTATTTCAAGATGATAATGGGCTAATGCACCTTTGTATATGGTCCTGTCTCCTGATAATTTTCCCTTCCTCCACTTCCTTTCGAGTGCTCTACATGTTGTTCTTAGGGACCTGAGTTCATCTGTGTACCATGGGGCCGAGGGTGTCTTTGGGGGTATTATGGCCTTTTTTTGTGGGATCACTAGGTCTAAAGTTTTAGTTCGGGCTGAATTAAAACTATCTAGCATGGCTGAGGGATCTTTATCCATAAGTTCCATTTTTATGGCTTGATCTATATAAGGTTTGGTAAAGCTATCTATCTTCAGTTTGTGCCATGGTCTTTTATAATGTTCCTGTAGGTATAAGGGATTGACCTTGTTTTTTGGCCCTACTTGAAATTGGTGGGAGAATTTGACTAGATAATGGTCTGACCAAATAAGCGGCTGCGGCTGCTGTACTTCCAGCAGTTGTGAATTAGTGAATATGAGGTCTAAGGTAAGGCCTTCTGAATTTGTGGGACCTAGTACCATCTGTCTCAGTTCCATATCGTTCAGATTTGAGAATAGCGTATTTACTTCTGGGTTATCTTTGACTTCACCATGAAAGTTAAAGTCGCCCAATAATATGAAGTTATTGGAAGTAATGGCCTGCATGGCAATAATTTCTGTCAGGGCTGTGGTAAAGTTGGATTTCGATTTGGGGCCTGGTGGTCGATAGAGCAGGGCCCCATCGCATGAGACTGTCGGGGACACTTGTACCCTGAACGGATGTATGACGTTACGACGCATACTTTAACAAGGCAAACCATAACAACGCAATTTTTACAACGCAGGATCCTTTACAACGAATGCCTTTACAACGCATGACATTACATCGCAGATGCTATTACAACGCATGCCATTACAATGTAAGTATAGGTAAGTATATAATTAAAAAAATAATAATAATTAATAAATATGTAATTAATTTTATTTTTTTAATTTTATTTTTTTAAATGTATTTGTATATATATATATATATATATATATATATATATATATATATATATATATATATATATATATATATATATATATATATATATATATATATATATATATATATTTTTTTTTTTTTAAATAGATTAGGTGTTTAAAAATAATATTCTAACTCTAGGGGGGTGTAATAGTAGGGTAAGTGCTGGATAGTGTAGGAGTAAAAATTACTATTCTAACTCCAGGGGGGTGCAATAGTAGGGTAAGTGCGTGATAGTGTAGGGGTAAAAATTACTATTCTAACTCCAGGGGGGTGTAATAGTAGGGTAAGTGCTGGATAGTGTAGGGGTAAAAATTACTATTCTAACTCCAGGGGGGTGTAATAGTAGGGTAAGTACGGGATAGTGTAGGGGTAAAAATGACTATTCTAACTCCAGGGAGGTGTAATAGTAGGGTAAGTGCTGGATAGTGTAGAGGTAAAAATTACTTTTTTTTATATTAACTTGTTTAATAAATATTAAAGTTACATAAATTAATTTATTTAATTAAAGTACTAATTTTAAATAATTATTTTTAATTTTAATATTTATTAAATTATTCATATTTAATAAATTAAATATGTTTTTAATATTTTTTTTTTAATTAAATGATATACTTACCTATACTTACGTTGTAATGGCATGCGTTGTAATTGCATCTGCGATGTAATGTCATGCGTTGTAAAGGCATTCGTTGTAAAGGATCCTGCGTTGTAGTGGTTACGTTGTAAAAGTAGTCCGTTGTAATAGTTGCGTTGTAACGGTTGTTTACCACCCTGAACATACCTAGTTCCATCGTATCATTGTTTATGGACGATGTCCATTGGACTTTAAGTTTCTTTTTGAAAGCAATACCTATGCCCCCTCCCACTTTTTTCTTTCTATCAAGTTGAATGAAATTATAATCTGTGGGAATAGCTATGTTAACCGCTGGTATGTTAGTGGGATTGAGCCATGTTTCTGTAAGAAAACATAAGTCCGGTGAGAGGGTATTAATCAAATCCCATATCTCTATCGCGTGCTTCGCGAGAGATCGGACATTGCACAGAATGTGGGTGAGGATCAGCTGGCAGTCCGTGGGGTCCGCTAGGGGAAACATCCTACTTGGGGGTTCCGCTTGCATGCTTTGAAAGTGACATGAGTTGCACGACAGTGGTCCCTCCAGCAGGACAGGGAAGGTGCAACAGCTTTTCTCCCCCTTAGTTGAACTTTTTGGTATATTTCGCATAATACTTCGAAGAGTTTCTCCTGAATACGAGTGAGATTTTAAAATATTCAGCGTGGGTTAGGGTGTCTGGGCAGCATCACCCGCCTCCCATCGCGGTCTGGCGCGGACGGGCGCAGCCGGGCTTGCCTTTGGCGCGCCTTCGGCGCACCCGCTGCGCGCGTCTGCCTCGCGTCCAGTCTGTTGTCATCCTTATATGGGGCCGTCTGGTGGGGTCCCGAGCAACTAGTGCGCCGACCCTGCACCCTCCCTATAATGGCGTCTCCCTCTTGCCCGGTCCTTCCCAGTCTCCCTCCAGCGCCAGAATCGGTAGAGACGGAGAAACAGGAGGATGGGGGCTATCAGGGGCACAAAAGTAATGCAGGTGGGTAAAGTATTAAAATCGTAGCAAGCTAGGGCACAGTACAATTTTTTAAAAGCAAAAACGGCGAATCACGTAATCTGATTCCAAAAGACACAGATTATTTAAAAAATCAAGCAGTAGTACGGGGTCCCGGCTTTCCGCCTTAGGTTACCCTTCAAGTATCGGCGTGGTCAGGGCTGGCTTTTTTATAACCTAAGCCTGGTGGGGTCCCGAGCAACTAGTGCGCCGACCATGCACCCTCCCTAAAATGGCGTCTCCTTTTTGCCCGGTACTTCCCAGTCTCCCTCCAGCGCCAGAATCGGTAGAGACGGAGAAACGGGAGGATGGGGACTATCAGGGGCACAAAAGTAATGCAGGTGGGTGAAGTATTAAAATCGTGGCAAGCTAGGGCACAGTACAATTTTTAAAATCAAAAATGGCGTATCACTTAATCTGATTCCCAAAGACACAGATTATTTAAAAAATCAAGCAGTAGTACGGGGTCCCGGCTTTCCGCCTCAGGTTACCCTTCCCTATATTAGGGTATCTATATGGAATATAACAGTCCCAAGGAAAGATATACTTGTAAAATGTTACAGACTGTTCCTCATTCTATTCCATGGGGCAGATAGCCTTTCAATGGTGTAAAACAAATTACACTGTAGTTCACTATCCGGACAGTTTTATACACAGCAAACGGGACAGTGGACCACTTTTACACCTTCAATGCACCAACCCATGTATCACCAATATTTAAATAAGGAATTCTTGCGAATGGCGTGCAGTTTCAAATACTCCCTGTCCCAGGAGTACATCCCAGATACACCCTAGGAAAAAGACAATTTTCAATCAAATTTCGAAAAGCACCACCCAATTAGAATAAATTGCCACTAAGCTTGATTGGTAAAGTTCATAAGCAAACAGTAGTTCCAAATGGAAAACGCTGAATCCGTGGTTGCAAAAGAGTTCTTTTAATATGCCAAGAGAAACCAGCTGGAAACGCTGAATCCGTGGTTGCAAAATAGTTCTTTTAATATGCCAAGAGAAACCAGCTGGTTTCTCTTGGCATATTAAAAGAACTCTTTTGCAACCACGGATTCAGCGTTTTCCATTTGGAACTACTGTTTGCTTATGAACTTTACCAATCAAGCTTAGTGGCAATTTATTCTAATTGGGTGGTGCTTTTCGAAATTTGATTGAAAATTCACTATCAGGACATGTCACACACTACACGACATGTCCTACCTTTCACATACACTGCACCCTGCCAATAGGTGTACCTTGGACCTGCCTTAGGGGTGACTCACATGTAATAAAAGGGAAGGTTAGGGCCTGGCAAGTGGGTGCACTTGCCAGGTTGACATGGCAAGCAGAACGGTATGCAGACACTGCAGGGGCAGGTCTGAGGTCCCTTTGAAGGGCTGTTTGTGTCGGTGGCACAACCCGTGCTGCAGGCCCGCTAGCAGCATTTGATTTACACGCCATGGGTACACACAGTGCACTGTACTAGGGACTTAAAGGTAAATCAAATAAGCCAATCATGGAAACACTAATCCACAAACACAATTTACATGTAGAGCATATGCACTTTAGCACTAAATAGCAGTGGTAAAGTGCCCAGAGCCCTAAAGCCAACAAAAACAGGGTCAAAATCAGGAAGCCAAAAAGCAAAATGTCTGGGGGTAAACCTGCTGAAAAAGCCAAGTCTAACATAAAGCATAAAAATAATCACTGTTCCTAAAACTAATGTAGCAATTACCAAGGCCAACACGCACAAGAAAACCATCAAAAGTGTAAAATATTTCCTCAAAGTATTGACAGCCTCCAAACCAATCCGCTGACCTTTTAGCACTGTCAGGGCTACTGCCATTATGCGGCTTGAAGAATCATACTATGCAGCATGCTTATCTTACTATAATTTTTGACAGTATTATTTTCACCCCTATTAGCTAAAAACATTTTTGTGAAATCTGCAAGTTATACAAATTATTTAGAAAATGATGCTGCAAATGCAGTAAATCTATTATGTGGTAAATGCTACTGGCACATAGCTACATAATTCCACTGGCCCTCGCTCTGGTCTATTGTTTTATCAACTGGGCACCCAAATCTGCTGTGCTGCATTGCACTAGGTGGAGAAAGTATCACAGGGCTATGTTACTAATTATGGCCTGCTGCTGCTCTCTTCCTCCGTTTTGTATCACACAAACCGTCTAGCGCCATGCACACATCATAGCTCTTTCATAGTATCTGTTATGTCTACCATAGGTTTTGTACTGTATACCCTTCCACTACAAAATACTATGATTTGTTTTGTTTTTGTAATACTCCACATATTGGACACGTGCTGTACAGAGCAGAATACATGTGACTAATAAAATAAAAAAAATCTCTTCTTTTATGTCTTTTTGCAAAGCGAGGTCTGACAATCTTTGTATATCTGACTTTACATAAAAAATATGGGTGGAGGTTTGAATGTCCAAGAAACACACATGGAATCATTCTTTGATGCAGTGTAGCGCAAAGAACAGTATAGCACTATCAAAACTGAGCCACTGTGTATGGCTTTTCAGCAGCACAATACAAAAATCTTTATAACACTGCCCCCTTTGTGTTGAGCATCGGTGGGGGCCCCGTGCACCAAGTCAAGCAACAGGATTTTTGATGCACTTTATTTCTTGAATTCAAAGACTTAATTTGAAAAATTAGACACTCAGTATGCTGCTTAAGCAAATGAAGTCCTTGAATTTCATTGTAAAATGCAAACAAAACATACTGATCATATCACATGCCCGGAAAGGTTCACCTAGGGAACAAAAGAGCAAGTTGGGAGAGAGACCCCATGGCACCTTCCCATTTTATTAGCTCCGCCATTGGCTCTGCACAAGTCTAACTATCCAGATGTTTCACACAAATTCAGTCAGATTGTCTCCCATGTATTTGTTCTAAAAGAATCCAGTAGCAACTGACTGAAAATAGAGACAATACGTCTTATAGATTGATTCACCTCTGATTACTTAGTGTAAATATTTGGGCATATGTTATATTTATGGAACGGGTTGACAATATAAAATATAACTGTTATGCCCTGCATCATCTGTGCAATGTGCCCCATTCCTCAGCATTTTTCGCTGTCTGATGTTTCCTTGCCTAAGGTACCGCGTTGACATCGTCCTTGCAAGGGCTTAGTTCTCAATACAGACTTGATGCCCATGGCCATGATGTCCCCCGAATCAACAGTTCCCTTTTGGCCAGCATCTCTCCCAAGTATCCCTTGGACCTTATTTTCCCTCCTAAAGCCATATAGCCATCAAAGACCAGAATTTACTAGCAGTAGAGCCCCCTACTTTCTCTCAGTTAGATGACTTACAACAGCAGTTTGTTCATCGTGATCCCAAGGGATCTAATCAAACTATGACAAGAATGCAAAATGTTTGCAAAACCAATGACACCAAAGACCACATCCAATTGGCTTTGTGTCTGTAACTGGAGAATAACTTATTAGCTGCTGTCCTGTTCTTGGTACAGGGAGACTCTACCAGCAATGCGTTTCCAGCTCAGGTGATCGCCACTTGCTGACCTTGACATAAGACACCCTTAATGTGTCCTCAAATGCCAGCAACCTAGAATCATGAAACATGAAAGGAAGAACTAGTAAAGATGGTTAGTCCTTATTGGTTAATATTGATCAGTACAGTAGAAATATGCCTGCATGAATACAAAGGAGAAATTGGAAGACTTCAGGATTGTGGGAGTAATAATACACACCAATACAAGAACTTAATATTGTCTGGAGTAGAAAAACAAAACCTTGAAATTCATAATTTTAGGGCTGTCTCTGAATTTAGAACACTGGTATGAAAATATGTAATTTCTGAAACATTTGGAATGTGTACTGACGAAAGAATGCAGTGCCCCATAGATTTTTGCATTTATGCAATAGATAGTGCATTGTTCAAGTTGTAAAAGAATGAAGACAATACAAAGCAGGAGTCAAGGCAGTCAGAACAGATCAGTTCTCCTTCAGAATGGAAGTAACCAGAAAGGGTGAAACTTATTTGTCAATATGAATGCAGGAGTTCAGTTGTATCTGTTTTTTGTTGAAAGCTTGTTACTATTCATGTATCCTACCTTGTGATCTTAATGAATCTCAACTGGAAGTTCCCAGTGTATCCAGTAGTTGAACTAATACATCGAGATCTGGGAACACAACATATTGAAAAGTATGAGGCCAGTTGGAAAACAGAAGTTCTTCTCTGATCCTAATTCCTTTTTCTTTCTAAGCTGCAAGCACCTTTGCTTATGGTATCTATCTTTGCACTGATGTTATGACTGGTGGAATTTATGTTGTTCCCGCAGCAGCTTTGGAAAATGTATTTCCTGACAATAACCTTTCACAAAGAGAAAACATAGGTAGAGCTCTTCGACATACACATTACATTTACCTCTTATCCTGCATCCATCTTCAATATTATTTGTTGATCTTCAAAAATATCATGAGAGCTTTTATTAATAATTATCTTTACAACCTGGCCCAGAAAGCGCAAAATTACCATACCAAAGACCAACTCCTTGCCACCAGTTACCTACATTTGTAATATTGGCATTTCTGAATCTGCTGTTTTTCCATAATGTAAGTTACAAACAATTTAGGGAAGAAGATCTCTGTACATCCAAGACTCAGCCGACTAAATCTGATATACATTCCACTACTGACAGGAGCCTGACCATTTGCTCAAAAGTAAACCCATCTGTTCTGCTCTGCCTTTCAGAATCATCAATGTAGATTTACATGTAGTCACTTCACTCATTTGGGATGCGGCCAAAAGCCTAAAAATGTTTTCAACCTCTCTCCTCCTACCTATAGTGCTATAATGTGGCCACATATTTATCTCTTATATAAATAAGTGCAATCGCTTATCTTTAATGTTCTGACAGAATAGCTTTACTTTGGTATGGAAAAGAAGTTCATAGCTTCAGAGAGTGAAAGCTTGGTGGGGGTTTGGTTGTCTTCTTATTGAAAATAAACAAAAAAACAGCATTGTTTGAAGACTTTTTGCTGTGATTTTTGTCAGAGAAATGATAACCCTCAGATACGGTGTACAAGTTCATTTCCTGACGCTCAACACAACTAAACTCTAGTGAGCAGTACAGATGAATTAGGCATTATTACCCATTGAGCATTGTGGGTAGATGTTTTAGGAGGATGATTGGTTTATAAAGTTGTGTTAAATAGCTTGAACTTTGCTACTTTATAGGCAATAACAGTTTCGTGAGCTAAGTGATTAAAGAAAGTCTGGAAAGGTGGAAATGAATTTAGTGGATGATGGTCCAATCCTCTGCATTACAAACCGAGTTCGGCTCAGGATGAGATTGTTCCAAATCCTGTAACATTTCCTTTTTAGATTTACTGAGCTGGCATATCAAATGGCTAATCTTTATCTGTGCAGTTAGCCTCACAAAAGTTAGAATTGACAGGCTGGTCTTGAGTCCTCAATGATAGCAGCAAGTGCACTGACAATGTGAGTGGAAGAGATGCTGCAGCTCTACACACACTAGCATTTTTGGTACCAGTTTGGTCACTGCTCAATATCAGTGTGCCAGTATTTTAATGGTTTTTGATCCATGATGAACTGTAAATGTTTGTTCATGTGTAGCTATACCTGTTCTTTTGATTGTCTTCTCAAACAGTGCCGTGAAGTTACTAAAAGTGCACCTTTCCTAAAACAGTCGCCAATTATACTTTTTTCCTTTCATGGGCCTATGGCTGCAAAAGAAGCAACCAATATCTCAAAAAAAAGGGTCAGTTTACATTTTTGTTCCACTGACTAATGAATGAACTGCTGGTTGGTGCTGTAATAATAGTGTGGTGGTTGTGGTGGTAGCACCAGCAGCTGCTAATCACATTTTCTTCAGTAGGAAGAAAGCAGTCTGCCTCCTGACCATGAGGCCTACAGACTTAACTTCCAAACTATCATGGGTTAAACCAAAGAGACCCCTTTCACCTATTCCTACCTATGCTGTCCACACAGATTTGTAATTGACAAGGCCCATGTCTCCTCCAACTCCCTGCTGCCCTCAACTTCATTTCTCAGCCACCCAAGATGACAAGGGCCTGCAGGTAATGTATCTTAAATTTACAGAGTGGGCTAGTACATCACAAAGGACAGTGGGGCTTAATAAGCGCAAATCACAGTTTCTTTGCTACTCAGCTTGCTTTTCTGTAATTCAGTTTAAAACATGTTCAATATTACTCAAGAAATTAGTTGATTTGCACAAGCCTTGACAGCCTTCTGTATATATAGGACAACTAGATAAATGAATAAATTGCTAGAAAAACACCAGAGTAGAATTATATTATACCCCATATTTCACTGTGGATGGGTGTCCCTGACAATTGTACATTTCTTGCCACACAACAATAATACATGAACCAACATTTGAAGTAAAATTCACATGACAAAAATCCCTGCCCCAAATCTGTATGGCTAGCTATATTAAAGCGGTACAAAAGGGGGTGGTGATGGGCGGAGCATCTGAATCAATCAAACACTCACACCCAGTCAAGAGATCTGGGTTGATACCATCACCGTTCTTTAGCCCACTCTGCCACCCCAGTTCAGACATGGCTATATGCAAATCAGTCTGACCCTGTGCCTCATGGGAACAGTCCAGCCCGAACTGCCAAGCCATGTCTTCCCTGGACCGGAAACAAGCTTCCGAGGACCGGTTTCTGGCATTCCAGCCGTCTTCAGCCCGGCTTGCTTGAATCCATATTTCACTGTGGATGGGTGTCCCTGACAATTGTACATTTCCTGCCACACAACAATAATACATGAACCAACATTTGAAGTAAAATTCACATGACAAAAATCCCTCTCCCAAATCTGTATGGCTAGCTATATTAAAGGGCATGAACCTGCACAATCATCCTTCTCCTCGATTTAAAGGTAGGGAACAGCCTGCAATTGATTGGCCTCCATTGTGAGCAACCACGTAGAAGGGTGAGAATGACGATTACAAGGAAAAGCATAAATGCTTAATTAGAGACTATTAACACATGAGAAATCTAATACTGTGCATAATGATTACAACATAATGAATGGGCGGTATGAAACAGGAAACTACATAGATCACATGCCCTAAAGACTTACGGTCAATGTTTTACAGTAGTTTCTCAAGGGGGTGTAGCGAAGGTAACTGAGTGTGTAATGCCAACAGTTTATGGATATAGAAAACAACCATATTTTCTGTGGTGTGACCCTAGATGTTTGACTTGACTGCTTATGCTGACTGTAGACCTCTGTGCACTTTATACCTGCTAACCTGTGGGCATGTGCCTGTGCTCCACCCTTTAACATAATTAAATTGTCATACCTCTGATTGGCATATTTAACTTACCTATAATTCCCTAGCACAGGGAACAAAAGTGCACCCAGGGTCTGTAAGGTAAATTTCACAAGTGGACATACTGGGGATACTGTGAACTCATCAGCGCGACTTGGATTTGGAACCCAGCTTTTGAACCCTGCTTGTGTGCGACGACGACTTGCCGGACCCGCTGCGCGGGTCCCGCTGCGTGGAGAGACTTGCCGTGGGGCTGTGAGGGAGAGCCCTTTGCTCAACTAGATCTTCTGGACACCGGCGGGGCTGCGAGCTGCCTAGCAGGGACTCCAGTGACCAGGAGTCCCTGCGTGCAACACCTGTGGCCGCTCTCCCCGCCGGCAACGCCCCCTGTCAAGCGGAGTTAAAGCCCAGCGCCTCCCTTGGCCAGCGGGATACTGTGAACTCATCAGCGCAACTTGGATTTGGAACCCAGCTTTTGAACCCTGCTTGTGTGCGACGACGACTTGCCGGACCCGCTACGTGGGTCCCGCTGCGTGGAGAGACTTCCCGTGGGGCTGTGAGGGGGAGCCCTTTGCTCAACTAGATCTTCTGGACACCGGCGGGGCTGCGAGCTGCCTAGCAGGGACTCCAGTGACCAGGAGTCCCTGCGTGCAACACCTGTGGCCGCTCTCCCCGCCGGCAACGCCCCCTGTCAAGCGGAGTTAAAGCCCAGCGCCTCCCTTGGCCAGCGGGATACTGTGAACTCATCAGCGCGACTTGGATTTGGAACCCAGCTTTTGAACCCTGCTTGTGTGCGACGACGACTTGCCGGACCCGCTGCGCGGGTCCCGCTGCGTGGAGAGACTTCCCGTGGGGCTGTGAGGGGGAGCCCTTTGCTCAACTAGATCTTCTGGACACTGGCGGGGCTACGAGCTGCCTAGCAGGGACTCCAGTGACCAGGATTCCCTGCGTGCAACACCTGTGGCCGCTCTCCCCGCCGGCAACGCCCCCTGTCATCCTCTATTTTACTGGGCGGAGTTCCCGCTGCGCGGGAGCGCGCAGGAGCGACCGGGGCGAAGACCGGGCAAAGAGCCGGCCGTTTGAGGCCGTTCGAGTACGGCAGAGTCCGGCCTAGGCCCACTCCCCCTGGTCGATCGGAAGGCCATAAGGTAGGTGGCGGATTCCGCTCTAATATCCCCTGCTCCTTGGTGTTGCTAACACAGCCGAACACTCTTGTAAGACCCTCGCCTTCGTACCCCCCGAGATGCCGCTACGGTCAGGCAAAGAACGATCCGTGCAAATCCACACTACCAAGGGAGTCGTATCCGGCCCCCTTGACGCATTCATATCACGGGCTACTGGAATCCTGGAGAAGGAAATTTCCATGGTCGAGAAAAGACTTTCATTAGATCTTATAAGTGGAAAGCGATCATCATTAGGGGCCTTAGCAACTTGCACCTCCCCTGTGCCCTCTGCTCCACATGCCGCCTTTAACTGTGTCCACACTACCTCTACGGACGCAATTGTCCATTTAGAAAGTATAGGGGTGAGCCCAACTTCTGGTATCCTGAAGGAAGATAGTCACAGTATAGAGGCCTCCCAATGTAGCCAGAGGGATGACGATGATGACTCACTGATTAGTGGGGGGCAGGATCCTAGTCAGCTTTCTGGATACCGTCCCCTTAATAATTCTAATAATTCTAATCCTGTTGAAACCAACAACCACCTGCACCCAACCCTGGTCCTAACATTAAAAAGAGAAAGCTGGACTCTAGATTGTCAGGGGAGAGAGACATAAAAATCCCTAAAATAAATGATGCCCTAGACGATAGGAGCCAGGGGTCTGAGTCTCCTCCTGACCCTCTAATCCCTTCTGTATTTACCAATATGCTATGCCCTTCCCTCTCGGCCTTGGGCTCCTCGAGTACCTGCCCCATGTGCCTCAATAGTGACGAAGTTTTGTTAGCAAAAATGGAGGCCATGTTCAAAACTTTATTACTACCTGTCCTCGAGCGACACGGCTCATGACCTCGAAAATTGATAGTATGGAGGCTAAGACTAACTCAAACCATGCGATGCTACAAACATTACTTGGCGCTAACCATACGGGTGTCACTAAAACATCAATTGCCACTAAGGCCCCTGGTAACAACAATATGGCAAAGGGTAAACCACCAACTAACAAAACCTTAGGGCCAAACACTATCCCGCCTAAAGGGGGAGAAAACTCTAATATTTCATCTTCTAAACCAGGCACTAACACCCACGTCCAGGCATTAAAGCCAAATTTAAAAATAGTGGATAAACAAAATACTGGTGGGCGTCAAAGCATGGGACCTCCCCCACAACCTACTATAAACCTTGCCCCCCCTAGCGCACAAAGTGATCAACGCACTGCCCCCAATAACTATAGGGAGGGGGGACGTAAAAGATCAACTACTCCCCGCGTTGATTTACCACCTGAAGCAGCTCAACACACCATTGTTCTGACAGGTGTAGCCCCGCTAAAACCAGGCAGAAAGGAGTCTTATGGGGACCTTCGCAATAAAGTCATTTTCTGGCTAAATAAAAACCGCCCTTTACCTCCTTCCACTCCTACGGAGATACTATTCGTGAGGAGAGTAGATTGGGTGGGCCAAGGGACTAAAGACTTAGAAGGAGATTGCATCTTAATCTCGTTCAAAGACATGTGGGTGGTAGATGCCATCCGAAGAGAACCGAGGTTTGCAAGACAGGGGGATGTACAAACCTTAGCTCTATCATATTTTTACCCACATAGGCAAATACCCCCTCAATCCTACTCTTTATTCCGCCAGATACCAGCTGTAAGAAGACATCCCCTGGCATTAACTCCTCTTGACTGCCAGCGTCCCTTCCTTTTTAATCATTTTGGTCCCCTCTCTGGCCTAGAGGCTATAGATTGACTTTCCGATCCATCCAGTGAGTCTTCCCCTGCTAAAGCAGTAGCCCAAGAGCTTATTAAGCACAGCATGGTGAGCACATGCCTACCCAGTAATCCAATAGCGGAGGGCGGAAGTCCAGTTTCCAGGCTACCTAACTTACCATCCCATACAGTTGTTCAAGAGATCCCGACTAGGGATAATCCTATAGCACCAATAGACAATGCTGGGCACATTGAGCTTAAAGATGATAAAGGGTATTCACAGGCAGCTACACAGCCTTCATCTTTGCAACACCCCCCCATGGGCCAATTGAATGACAACTTAAAAATGTTGTCCTGGAACATAGCGGGTATTAAGGCCCGCCTTGCCTCTACTGATTGGTCGAACTTTGTGGACAACTATGACATCATTCTGTTGCAAGAAACCTGGGCAACTGAGCCTGTCTACAAGTTGGGTTACATAAATTTTTTCAAACCTGCGATTAAAGGGGGCAAAGGGCGGGCCTCAGGTGGTATGACGATTTGGGTGAAACAGTCTCTGGGTCTTTACCCAACTGAACTTTTTACCGAGCACCCGGATCTCCTCCAAATCAAACTAAGTAAAGACAACCAGCATCATATCAACATTTTTAATATCTATGCTAGAGGTCTGCCCGGTGGTCGAAGTCCGCCTTTGTTGAACATCATCGACCACATAATCTGTGAAATGGACAACGGGAATGTCACCATTCTTGCCGGAGATCTGAATTGCACCATAGAACCACTGTTTGATATGGGAGACACCGGGAGCATGGCCGAGGATTCTGTTTGGGGCATCCCCGACTTAAAAGTGGCAATGAGGGCAAAAGCAACGGAGGCAGCAGTGTCTTGGATGGCATTCTGCCTAAATAGGGGATTTTGTGCATGCAATGGCCGCTCAACCTCGGACACTAAAGCAAATTGCACCTTTGACAATGGGCAGAGGCAGAGCCATATTGACTATATCTTGTTGAATATGGAACATTGGCCGCTACTACTTGACATGGCAGTATTAGAACGCCCGGAAAGTGACCACAACCCGCTGTTACTGTCATTAAAAATACCAGGTCTAAAGAGACAGGAGGAGCCCACCGCCTCCTATACAGGGGATGCTCTACTAACTAACGATAGGAGGAGACTGAAATGGCCCCGGGTCGTGGAGGATAAGTTGCTATGGGACACCATTAATACTGTGGCATATAATGTGTATAATGAAATGTCGCAAATTGATTTGTTGGGGGCAGACTCTGGTTTGGCTAACAATGTGATGGGACTACATACTAGATGCTTTGACCAGTTAAAATCCCTTCTTTCCCTCCCGTGCCAAAATGCTTTTACTAAAACAAATCCCTTGCCCCAGAAATGGTATAATAGGAAATGCAGGGAGGCACATTCGGCTCTTATTTCAGTCATTAAATCACGTGACATGGTCGCAGTTAAGGCTGCCAGGATCCATTACAGGAAAACCCTTAGGGAAGCCAAACGGGAATGGGAAGATAGGTTCTGGTCTGATCTTCTGGAGGCATCTACCTCAAACAACCAAACAAAGTTTTGGGATTTAGTTAAATGGGGGAAAAACTCGGATTCCTCTACCCCGGGAAACAACGTGCCCCTTGAGGATTGGGTATTATTTTACTCTGCCCAATTCAGAGCCAATGATCCCGAAGTTATGAATCCCTCGGGCAAGATACTTTCGTTGATCCCCCATGGGGAAAAACTAATCTTTACAGTTGCTGAGGCCGAGATGGCCCTGGCCTTGACTCTTCGAGGGAAAGCCCCTGGTATGGATCTGATCCCGGCGGATTTATTTAAAGCCAACCCCGCCCTGTGGCTCCCGTACATAACTATGATAGCCAACTCCTTAGCCTGCGGAGCCACAGTCCCGAAATCGTGGAAGGGAGCTGAGATAGTCCCGATCTACAAAAAGGGCGATAAGTCCATTCCAGGAAATTACCGCCCTATCAGTTTGATCGATTCGATCCAAAAGATTATATCACGTATGGTCTTGGGACGGGTCCAGGGATGGATTGAAACAGAGGGCATTCTATCTCCCATGCAGGCGGGCTTCAGATCGGGAATAAGCACCATAGATCAGGTGTTTAGACTCTGCCTGATCTATTGGAAGGTGGTTTGGCTTGGCGGCGGTACCATCTTTGCTGCATTCCTTGATCTGAAGTCCACCTTCGACCTGGTGCCAAGGGATAAACTGTGGGGTGTGCTGAAAAATTTGGGGTGCCCATTGGAACTATTAGACCTCATTGTTAGACTCCATGAGGAGAATTATGCGAGGGTAAGGTGGGGTGGCCAGGGACAAGTGACGGAGACATTTCCCGTAACTCGAGGTGTCCGTCAGGGGTGTGTTCTGGCCCCAACACTCTTCCTCCTTTTTATCGATCAAGTTGTCAAATTCTTCATGGATACCCCCACTGACGCCCCAATGTTGGCTGGGATGAGATTCCCCCTTCTCATCTTCGCAGATGACACTCTACTCCTCTCAAGAACACGTAGCGGACTCCAGCGGGCTTTGGACCGCTTCGAGGAGTACTGTGCCATCAACAACCTGGTGGTAAATGTGGGGAAAACGAAGTTCATTGTCTTTACCAAAAATCACCCAGTCCGGAGTTCCGTGAGGTTGAATGGAGTAAACCTCGAGCAGGTTGATACAATGACCTACTTAGGGGTTACCCTTGACAGCCGTTTGAGATGGAAAGACCAAATTAACATTCAACATCTCAAATTCGCAAGGCTAACCGGTTGCCTCGTTAAAGAGCAAAAGTAATCGATCACGAAGCGGGTCTTACCGGCCCTCAGGATCTATGACGTTAAAATCTCCACCGCCATTTTATATGGCGCTGATCTTTGGGGCCATATGAACCTGCTTAACTTATTTAAAATCCAATGTAAGTTCCTTCGCAACTTAGTAGGTCTTCCACAGTCGACCCCTTCGATCCCCCTTTGCCTGGACCTAGGTTCCCCTCCGATCAACGAGATGGCTAGATTTAGGCTGGTGGCCCTGTGGAGACGTATATGGACGTCTCCAGACCTATCTCTTTTTGCTAGGGAACTGGCTGAAGTTAGGTCTATCACTGGATCTGGGAAAATCCCATGGTTTACCGTTGTAAAAACCATTCTTACTGATATGGGCTTGGAACACCTTTGGTCATCCCCCAATCCAACATTTTCCCCTCCAAAGATGAGTTTAAATCCCTGTACTGGGCCACGACCCGCCTAAAAAGAGTTTTACTCTCAGACAAAAATAGCCTCACAGGCAAGTTTCTAACATTTAAACTTGACCTATTGCGAGAGCCCTACTGGGACATAATAACCAGTCCACTAGACAAAAAGCTGTACCACCAGTTTAGGGTGGGTTCCTTGCCTCTGAACTCTTTCTCTAGCAAATGGACCAGAGGGTCATCATCCAACTGTAAATGTTGTCCAGGTCATAATGAATCTGAAGGTCATTTTCTTTTTGCATGTCCTAGATATGCTGTACCCCGGAAGAAATGGTTAAAACCTCTGTTTCAAAAATTACCATTCAAAACATCTACGGAAGCCATTTATGCGCTTAAGACCAATACCTCCGAACTTTTTGTCGTAAGTCTGGCAAAATATCTGGGCTGGGCTTGGCTCCTAAGGCTAAAAAACATGCCATAGCTCCCTGGACAACCACAATGGCTCGCAAATTGGTAGAATCCGATAGAATATGTACCAGCTTAAATCATTTTTTGATTAGAATTAGCACTTTCCATCTGCTTCCCTTGTACACTTGCCAAGAAAGGGCTCACTGACAATGAATATGAATTGTAACGTCTTCCTTTTAACATAACTTATTCGGTTATATATTATTCAGGTTCTTCATTAATTGACATTTAATTCTCCTTTATTCACCTTTTTCTTTGGATTTGTTTAAATGTTTTTTTTGTGCTCGTTTTACGATGGTTGTTTATTTTTTTACCCCTGTACAGTTTTGTCTAAATTTATTGAATGAATTGCTTATTTTGTATTTTAATGTGTCTTTTATGATTTGTCTAAAATCGAAATAAAGACTTGAAACCTGAAACCTGAACCACAAGTGGACAGTATCACCCATTGTATCATCTACTACAATGACTGTGTCAACATAATTGCAGGCTTAGCCTCTGTAGACTTGCTGTGCAATTTAAATTGCAAATTCAACCTGTCAAAATAACCCTATTGACAAACTTAAACCTTCATTTTAATAGAAATTAACAAGTCACCCCTAAGTAGGCTTTACTGCCCATAACATTTAAAGGTTGGACATATAAAAGTTTAATGTTAAATCGTCCTTGCAGTGAAAAACACCCTCCTCCTTCTCCTCCCGCCCCCAAAAGACCAAAAAATAATTTCACTTTATCACGGTTGACTGGTCCATAAGCAGGCATTGGGATACAATATTAACGTTAATAATCTTATATCCATCTACTAAGTGCTATAAAATAAATTCTTGGACATTTTGAAATATTTATTAGAATCCTAATTCAGCAAGGAAAGGGAATTTGTGAAAATATTTTCAATAGGTACTTTTAAAGTGACCTTTTACCTACCTAACATTTCTAGATGCCTGTTTGCATTACCTTCCACTGTCACATGGCAGCTGAAAAGCCCCTGTGATGAGGTGTGTGAACTTGCACGCAGAACTGAGACAATGGCCTTGGTGTGGGGAGGTGTTATTTTCGTCTTGCAGGATAACCATCTGATCTAGTGCCCAGAAACATGAATAATTTCAAGAGGCCTGACAAAAGTTAATTGATACCCGCAAGACCCTTCTTTGGTCTCCCAGCCAGACAGGCACCAATCCTAGCAAGAGAGGAGCTTCCCCCAGAACTGATTTAGAGTGACCACAGAGGAGGTGTTGTTCATTTTCATGACCACACCTTTGGGGTGGGCTCACAGGTTCTGCAGTAGGAGAGAAAGGTTTCACCATCTTGGATTTAGACAGAGAGGGACACCGTGGGATTGTATGAAGTAAGGCACACAGTATGTGCTGCAAAAGTGAGTAGGATCACTAAAGGGAACTTTAACCCTATTGGTTAGGGATGGGAGAGGAGTCACCCCCACCTGCAGGCTGCAAATAGGCATAAATGTGGCACCCACAGTACCCTCCTTTGAACACTTTCTGGGCCTGTGGAAGAACAGAAGGCACTTGGACCTGCTGTCTGTGACCCAGGTAGAGCCTAGAAGACTGGTCATACACCCCCTCTTGTACACAAGACAAAGAATGGGACTCCAAGGATTATAAGGCATGACAGCCTGTTCAAGCTACAGGGACACAACAAGCTGCAAGAGTCTCCTTTCATGCAACTTCACAGATGACCAGTTCCAACTGGACCTCCTCCGAACCCCGCAGCTGGCCTCTGCTGGAGTGAGTCTTGAACCCCCCCCCCCAGTGCTGTCTAGAATCTTCTGGACCCTTGTCTGATGTACTCCTAACTTTTCCTGAAAGCTCAGTTTCAAAATTTCAAAACCTTTTGATTCCAAAGATCTCCAGAGGACTGGGAACAGACTTTTGGTCCTGATAAAACTGCAGAGCACACACAAGCAGTAAAATACCAAGTTACCTGATAAGTTATAAAACATGCTGATCTTCAGGTTGCAATGCCGGTGTGGGGACACACACAATTAAGAGCGGAGAGTGTAGTTAACGACTCATTTTTTTAATATATTTACATATCAATGCAAAGTGCTGCAAAATCGTAGATCAGAGCCAATGTAAATAAGTTTAAATTAGAGTACATTGCAATATTAAATGTACCACCATTATAATATTTGCATGGTTAATTTACATACCAGTCAACTGACATTTTAGGAGTTGTTACTTTTTCAAAAACACAAAGCATGCTCGGGCTGGGATTGTAGGTCTAAATATGTAATCAGAGAATGTGTTTCACATTAAAGATGCCACATTCAAGTATGTTTCTTAAGTGTGAGGACACTTTAATAGAATATTGCCCTTAATTCAGATAGGCTCTGAGTACGTCTGCGTATCAGGCGGAAGCCGGGAGGGGATGCTTCGGTTGTGCCCACGAAGGAAACGGGTGCGTCTCCTCTACGGCGGTATGCCGATAATGGCAATCCCTCCTCTGGTAGTTCCCGGCGGTCGTCTCTCGTGTACGGACGCACCCGTTTCCTTTGTGGGCACAACCGAAGCATCCCCTCCTGGCTTCCGCCTGATACGCAGACGTACTCAGAGCCTAACTCGAGATTCATCACTTACCAGTGAGACGGGATCACAGACAGATGAATTACTCAGCACACGCATGACCTCACTGGTTTAATGCTTCCATTTTATTGATTATTCCGAGTCCAACTAGTTACATAGTGAACATAGATCTCAAGACCCAGACTTACTCCAAACCTACCTTGTGGAATTGGAGTTTAAGCCCTGAAGAGTCGTGTTGACTCAACCGCACACGACGAAACACGTGTCGGCGAATGTAACATTTCTCAAGTCTGGAGAAAATAAAACCAACATCTTGCTGTGACAAGGAGAAACACACCAAAGAATCTGCTTCTGTGCCTCTTTTCCATTTGGTCATTGTACCTTGTTTGTTACCACACATGTAGTTGCGAGAGCATAGCCTTGTTAAAAATGAAAGCAGGCCGGTTGTCTCCAATTAATACATCGAGTTTTTAAATAGGGAGAACGTAGAACGCAGACATTTCCGACGTTAACAATGAAATTAACTGCTTTTGACGAATCAGAAAATCAGCACCAGTCATTCAGGTATCCATGTAGCTGGGGTACTTAAGGCAGGAGTGCACATCCATCACCAGTAAGGGGACTTTTCTATATTAACAGACAACATACACAATTTTCCCAGTAGAGAAATGAAACATTATTTCTTATGCTGTCGCTTGATCACAGAATGTCATTCATTGTCGTCCCATTCTGAAATGTCATTACTTCTTTCTTTGCAATGTGATTTTAATGTGGCTGTCTATTGTTAGCAGCTATCAATACAAAGCTCTCAAGTTTTGAACATTCTAAGAAGCAAGAACTAATTAGCTATTTAATGACCTCACAATAAGTGATGTCACACATACTCTACCATCAATGACAGCATAGCAGCTGACATCTGTTTAAAGACTAACAATCAAAAGGAATAATAGGCTAACATCAGACCTTCGCTACGGTAGCAAAAAACTGTGGTACAGCACTCCGATGTATCCAACGCAGCTCCACCCATCAAATAAAGACATTTGTATGAGGGCTCCCCCGGGAGTGTTATTACTTAACAAAGATTCAGCAGAATCCAGGAAGTGCTGTGCACAAAACAGAGATCTAAACAGATGTGCATTCAGGCATCAGTGTTATAATTATATTAACGTTTAGTTTGTAATTAGCACATTGCATATTGTTACTTTCTTCCTTCCAGTGGTTCACTCTTGTTCACTCACTGTTCCACATGTTACTTTCCAAATGCAGGTATAACTTTAACGTTAGGAGGAGAGCTTGAATACAGTATGCTAAATATTTTTTACCATCTACTTCTGTTATGTGTTAGAATTATCATAATCAGTAACCAGGCCTTCCCAGCAGGCGTCTCACTTAATATGCTATGAGAACTCAGCTTGATCTTCTAATATGTGTCTCACACCCAAAGACTTTTCTAGGCACTGGAAGTAGGGGTGCAGTGCTGCTGCAGCACCACCAAAATACCCATGCTGGAGTTCAGAAGGTTAAGGATCAATAAATATGCCTTTAAATTTAGTTTTTTTTATCCTGTCACATGTGCTCTGCATTCAAAGGCAGAGTTTAAATGTCGGGCTTTGTCTTCTCACAAATTGCTGCTTATTCTTTTGACATGTAGATTGGTGTTTACTTTCTCTGATTGCAATGTGAGAGGAGTTTGGAAAGTGAACTATGTGACAATCTTGCTGGGGTACATGGGGTTCAAAGAGTGCGAAAGGAAAGGCTGTAGAATGTCATTTTGTATAGCACAAATATAAATACTTGCAAATGAACTATACACATATTTCAAAATGTCAGCACTTTGAAACGCAAAAATTAAGCACATTTGTTTAATTTTGAAGTGTGTTGGAAACAAAGTTTTAATAGGATCAGAACAAATAAAGGCACAGGATACTTTTAACAGTAAAACTGTACATCTGTGCGAATTTAGTGCCCATTTCAATAGAAAGTGTACTCTCTGTAATTAACGTGCAATACCACACAATGCTTTAGTGATATATTTGTGGCGTTGCCTCCAAAATTAACCAACACCTACATACTACTTTAAGTGGGATTCAAAAAAGTCTGGTCTCTAAAGGTGCGAGGCCTATGTAATTAAGGGTGTGGTTGAAAAACGTAAGCTACATTTCTGTAATTTACGTAGTGTGCCACCCAACCAGTATTTTTGTGCTTCGATGAGCTTTCTGTTATTGCAGCAAGATATACAACACAACCACTGGAATTTATTGCAGCAAGATATATAACACAAAAACTGACATACACCTAAAACCAGCTAGGTCTGTTGGATTTATCAGTGATCATTAGCTGTCTAGGATCAAGCAATAATACGAGATTAATATGCTACACAGAAAAAAAATACAAAAACAACATCCTGTAAATAGGTAATGCTCTAAAGGAATGCAAGATTAAATAAAACATGAACTATAAAAAGCAACTAAATAGCTGACAGGGATTACCTTATCAATTTTTACATTCATTGTCATAAATTGCTCAGTGTTTTTACCAGTAAGAATTAAGGGCAATTATTATTTAGGCATCTTTTTCAATGACCTATATAAATTACTACCGGGCTGAGACTTGGATAGCCCGACCGACATAAAGCCCTTCCTTCACACTCTCTTATTAAATACAGCTGCTACACCTGTTCTTGGTATGATGCCTGGATTTTCCACAATCCTTACAGCTTTGATGGCAGCACCCTCACTATGAAGATTGTTCCAGAAACACTGGGGATTAAGGTCTGTGAGAATATACCTGGAAACCACATGTCTTTGCTTACATGAGGTGTTAGCTGAAAAAATTGGTGGCTGAAATGTATCATCGTAACATGGCCAAAGTGAAATTAATGTAAATATTTTGAAGGCGAACTGAATGGGGCAAAACAAAATGCGTCATAATTGTTGAAAATTGCAACTGTGGACACACGGTGGTAGCATTGCTTTGAATGCTACAGCTAAACCGTCACAACTGCATTTGGTTTCATACTGCAGGGCTTAACAAGTAACATCCAAAAACGAGTCAAACCCGATTTAGAAAATTGTACTATTTGTGATTCCGCAAATGAAGCAGAGTCAATCTTGTCACACGTTCTGTGCTATATTTCCGTAATTTATTCTCATGCAGAGGGAGATTGACACAGTACATTATGACACGTTCACATTTTAAAAAAACATTTACCGTCAACAAAGAATCCGTGTTGGTGAACCCAGGTTTTGCTCGCACATTTAAAGCTTTTTGTGAGTGTTTTCTTTCAGGTAAATATTTGCGGTTACAACTCAAACATGATTACTATTTTCGACATTTTTACAAAATTGGTGTTTTCCTTTATTAAAAAAAACCTTTTCTATAAAATTGACCTCTGCTGAAACTGTTGTTAAATATCTTTATTCGGCAAATTGATCACCATAAAAGAATACATATACATATACATTTCTAATTCACCGGTTAAAACTACAAAAAGATACGGATATAAAAAGGGAATAAATGCACCACAGTCACTGGTTTGCTATCAGGGGTTTCAAGCATCAGACACTCCCCGAGTGCAATTTCAGTAAACGGGAGCGCGTCACCCACGCACTGCCCAAGAATTTTGCCACCCCGCAAATCATGATGGATGAAGAAGAGTCAGTCGAAAGTACACCCAGTGCCTGGCTATGGCACCTCAGCCCCAGTTCCCTCACACTGGTTTCAGCCAAAATTTCCGCGCCACTTTGTAAGCGGGGCAGGCAAAAAATAGGTGGGCCACAGACTCCTTTGGTGCTGCACAGCCAGGGCACGAACGCAGGGGGCACCAGAGTTCGACCACCTCGCCGTGAAGTCATGCACCGGAAGCGTCCCATATCTCAATTTTAGATATAGCGCTCGATCTAGAGGTTTGGTTATCAGGTCAAGGAAGGGTTCCAGTTTTTTCACCCATTTAATTAACAGAAATTGATCCGTGAGTGAGCCCCCATCTATGTCCCTTAGTGCATTGCTCTGTACCCAGTCCCAATATAGCTTTTTGATCACTTCCTTGGGTGGCGGCGTTTGTGACTCCCAAGCATCCGTTAGTCCCAAGTTATGAACCAAGGCTCTCAAATTATTCAGCCATCCTATTTTTTTCCCCGTGTCCAACAGAAGAAGATCATCCAGCCCTTCAGCATATTTCCGAGCTCCTCGGTTCTTCTTAAACGAGTCCAGAAGAGCAACAGGCGTAGCCGTACCAAGTCCTTTAGGGCTCTTCTGCCCAAATCTAGTCTCAGGGGGGTCAGTGGGGTGGAAGCGGGGAGAGCCACCACCTTCCTTAGAAAATTGTTTTCCGCTGTCGATAGATCTGAAACATTTTCGAACCCCCAGAGTTCGGAGCCATATAGTGCCGCCGGAAGGATCTGACCCTCATAAATCGCCATGGCCGGGGAGACAGGTTTGCTACTTGACTCGCGGAGCTCCCTCAGAGTCACCCCAGAAACTCTTTGGTGGCTGCGTAACATTTTGGCCAAGTTGAGGAAATATAAATTTTGGTCATGTTGTGTTCCCTATCGTGTACCCCACCGACTCCATGTACCAGCTTAAAGTACATGTAACTTCCCTCCTGTGTCAGCTATGAAGACGCAAACACATTTGCGTCCAACGTTAACATGTCCTCTTTCAGTCCCACCCTGAATGGGTTGAATAGTCCGTTCCTAAGTATGCCATGCCAACGTCTTTTTGTGGTGTACTTTCACGTTTTCAGCTCTGGCTGAGTAGGCCCTGAATTTCTGCCATCAAGCCTTTCCTGGCTTCTGACTCCGAAAGCCTCAGCCCAGGCTGCCCCTGTACCCGTGAACTCTGACTTACTTCCAGCGCGGCCCATCGCGCTCAGCTCAGCCTGCTTCCTGCCAAGACTGACTTCAACCTTCGAATTATCTGATCTGCTCCTCGAAGATGCATTCCTGCCTACTAGCTTAAGTAAACATTCCCCAGCTGCAGGGCCAAAGGGCCGGCCACGCTGTCTTTATGCAAGTAATTCATAGCTCCCGTTACCATGCTACCATGGAAGGCCCATGCCCCCACGCTTCTCGTGCAGACACTTAGGCGCTTATACACGCACTCTCAGTCAGTATAGAATAGCTTCTGCCCCAGAGACCTTTCCGCCCAGATAACTCAGTTCCTAAAACATCAGATATCAGATATGATAGAAACACAAGTTGATCTGACATGCCAGACTTCTGTCTCTTTCCGTCAGTTCAAATGTCAAGTCCCCAACTCCCTCCAGCTTCACGTCATTCACACGTCATGCAGCTGCGCGCGCATCCAAGCTTCCAATTTCTGCTGACATTGCAACATTTCTGTTTAGTGACACCTACCTGTGACGTTTCTAGCACACACCTCCAGTTCACGCCTAGTCCACGCCTCTTGATTACGTACTAGTAACACGTGGATGCAGTTATCTTGTCTTCTCTCAGCTGTTACGCCTACTGTATTGCTTTCTATGGTGTACATTAAGTATATAAGCTATGTATTGTCAATAAAATGTTGCTCTATCCCTTCTGACACCCTTGTGGTGGTCAGAATATGATATCCTGGTCATGACCATTCCTCTTTAAGGAATAAAACCCCTAAGAACTCTAACACCACGGACTCTGTCTTCTTTCTTCCGATCTGAGATATTATTGATTAAGTACTTACCTGCATAGAAATTAAGATGGTAAATTAATTATTTACGTCATTCTCGCGCCCGAATAGGGACCCCTCCCCCACTTCACGCGCCGGTTGGTGCGTTGCAAGCTCTGTCCCCTGCCATCAGTTAGAAGGAAACTACGCGTACCAGCAGGATTTCCTGTATCTCCCTCTGGCCCACGGAGGTGACGAAGATTGCGATCAACACCCAGACGAGGCGGTGAGGAGTGCGGAGGATCCCGACCAGAGCCTAGCCGAAAGAAGCAAGGTCCGAGGTGTCAAGAGGCCCACCAGGTTTCCGAAGTACCTACGTATCGAGTCGAGCCACCGAGGGTTCCGAGTCCGGTCTAGTCCAGTCGAGTTTTCCGAGGCCTTCTGTTTTCCGTGCTTCCCGGTGAGTACCATTGCTGGGACGTATCTAGACGGGTTTGGGTACACAAGTCCGGTCTGCACTGTTTTAGACAGTGTATCTGTACTGTTTAGCAGTATATCCGATGATTACAGTTCTTGCACTGTGCTCAGCAGTGTATCTGTGCTGTTTAGCAGTACATCTAGTATAGGGGGGTAGTTATATGTGCCTTTAAATGTTTTTCCATGTGATTAATGTTGTTGTATGAGTGACTGTTTTAATGTGTATTATTGTGTTCTTGTATAACTAGCTGTACCCAGTAGTAAGTAAGCAAGGATTGAGCATTCAGTACTAAATAAGCAAAATGCCGTTTTTTAACAAGTTAAAGCAGATAGGAACTAGGAAAGGGATATTAGAGGAAGAAATTCCCATCCCCCCTAGGGACACTCCTGGAAACTTTATGTATCATAAACATGGCATAGATGCCATATTGTATCTAGACTTATGGGCCGACTATACTAAACATCTAGACGAAAGACACAGATGGCCCGCTACCGGAACATGGGATGCCGAGTGCATCATGAAGGTAGAAGAAGCATTATGGAAAAAGAAAGCCAGACAATCTCAGAAAGACGCCATAGAATTTTGGCGTAAGGAATCACATAAGCGTGCTGAAAAAGCACTCCGTAGAGAAGACAGACTTAAAGAATCAGATAAAGCTCAAGAAAATGAATTAGTTACTGAAGGGATCCGAGTAAAAACAGAACAAATAGACCGTGCACGAAACAATCTCGTAAACGGTATGTATCTCGCGGCCGAGGGTTCACCTGAGGCCATTTCAGAAATACCGAAAAATCTACCGTCACCATTGATCCCAACTAAAATAATGCACAGGACCACTAAAGATATATTCCTGAATTCTTATCTAGAGGATGTAGCACCCGCTTACACCAATCTGCCTGTTCGTGCCCTGCCTACTGACGGGGACGGGGGTGGTAACCCGCCCCAAGATCATATTCCGCCACTACCACGACAGATTCCCCCTGTTCCACCAGCCCCACCACTTCCCGCACCTAAGATTGACCTACCGAAACCACGTCTACCTGACCCTACTAAAAGACAAATTCAAGTCCAGATACAGACTCCACAGAGAGATAATGCCCAAGCTTCCGCTTCAGGAGGTGCGACCGCGGGTCTCCGGACCCCGCCATTAACACACAGATTCAATCTCAGGGATATGCAGAGTCCTTTCACGTTCAAATCACCCCGCCTCGACATACTCAAAGAAAACCTTTCAGTTTGCAGATATGATCCAGTACCCGGCAAAGACGATAGAATGATGATGGCATCACTACGGTTACGATCTGCTACTGATTTCCTGCTGTTATTTGCAGGAATGAAGGAGCGCCTAGATAGAATATATCAGTTTGTTCAGACTGGGGTAGACCCTGACAGTATTAAGGATGCCATGGAGCATCAGAAAGTTGACGTTCAAGCACAGATACTACGATTTTTCATAAATTGTCTAATAAGAGAACGAGACCGGCCTGGGACAGAACAGAGTGAATTAGATGCACTAAACAAGTGGGGCCAAAATATATCTGAAGGAAAACACGATAAAGGGACCTGCATAGCCAGTATGTACAAGAAAATAAGGAAAGCAGTGATAGACATACACAAAGAAGAGAAAGAAAAGGCTTCCTCCGAGGGGGAAGAAGAACCTGAAGAACCAGAAAAGACTACAGACACGATAGCGTATGTAGGTAGGGGAACCTACCTTAGGAAGGGCATTCGTCCAGAAAGCAAGAGAGTTTTCTTCTCTGCCTTAACGAACCCGAATTCTGCCGAACATCAGTTCCAGGAGACTGATAAAAGGCTTCGAGACCGAATGGGGTATCATGTACTAAATTCTATGGATGAACAAGAACTAGCCCGGTCCGCCATATTATGGACGGAAAATCCGGATATATATAATGATGACACAGTAGCACAGACATTTCTGAACCTTTCCCCAGATGAGCAGAAATTAGCAGGTGTATACATGATTCAGCACCTCCTCACGAAATACAGGAACGAACATTCCGATCCAGGTCCCTTACACGAAACATTAGAAGCACTACTCATGGATAGATGGAGAGGTCTAAGTACCAAGTTAATACAAATAATTCTAGAACAACGACACAAATATAACACTTTTGTAAGCTCTGAATATGCTCCCGCTCCGCCCCCAGAAAGGAAAATGTATCACATGCAACGCCTGAGTGGCATTGAAAGTCAGAACCCCTTACGAGAAGTACATCCAGTCATGGGTACCGATCATGTTCTGAAACGTGTGTATGTACACACACCTCTGACCAAGTTAGAACTGTTAGAAATGAAGAAACTAGTCCCGTGTCATGATAAAGACCCTGCAGGTTTTCATCGAGAGCTTAAAGACATGTTACTGATGGGGGATTACACATATGAAGATATCATGAAAATGTTGAAGGTACTGCTGCCCACGGGCATCTACGAGAAATTAAAGGAAAAGGAATGGGAGGTGGGGGACAAAAAGATTGCATGGGCAGAAATAGAAGACGAAGAGAGTAAACGTGTCCCAGGGGTAGGCCTTGGGGAGAAAACTAAAGCATTACCCGGTTTGATAGTACAGGTCCTGCCAAGATTATTGACAACTAGGAAGGAAGATTGGGACGCCATCTCGTCCTGTAAACAGAAACATGATGAAGACACTAGTGATTTCTATTCAAGATTCGAGAAATGTTTCATTATTAATAGTGGCCTCAAACCAAGTAGCGAGTCATATCCGCATCTTTTTGTATCAAAATTAGTCGAGAATTCCCTACCATTAGTTAAGAACCGCGTGTACAAAGTTGAAAGTACTTGGCAGGCAAATACGCCATCCCAGATGTTACAGATGCTCCAATACCATCAGAACAGAATTAGAGAAGAACAAGATCAGGAACAGAAACGCATGAAAGACACGAAGATGAAAATGTTAGTAGCCCAGACGGTCCCAGCCGACGGTCAGAGAAAGGGTGGGACCCAGACAAGTCACGCTACAGCTCCCGTTAAAGGGACATGCAATTACTGCAAGCAGCCAGGTCATTACGTACATGAATGCCCAGTCCTGAAACATAATATAGCAACAGGTAAAACTAAAGAAAGACCGCATCCACCTAGACATGACCATGGTCATCAACAGACCTCACAGAACGAACAGCCCATGCAGAATACACAGCCTATGCATGCTTCATCACACACAGCACAGACAGTAGCAGTACCACAGCCACAGCCCATTGCCGCGACTCAGCAAGTTTCGCAACAGATGTACCAGTATGCTCAGTCTGCATACCCGGATTACCCCCGATATACATGAAACAGCCTAGAGAGGGAAGGTGGCTTGCCTCTTATTGAAATTCCTGTAGATCAAGAAGGTCCTTATGTACACAGTCACGTATTGGGAAAAGACAGAAAGTTTTTAATTGACACAGGGGCAAGTCGCACCACAATCAGCCATGATGAAGTCCTAGGGGCACCCCTCTCAGGCTCACAGAATGTTTCCCTTGGTTTTTCAGGACAGCCTATCGTAAATGAGGTATCGCAACCCGTTCCCCTGGCTGTGGGTCCATTATCACGTATTACAGACTTGTTACTTACGAAATCATGCCCAGAAAATCTGTTAGGAATAAAAACTCTGAAGGCTCTAGGAGCTATAATATGCTGTTCCCCGGAGGGAGTTAGACTCTTTCTGCGGGATTTCAAGGGTCATTATGTCCTGCGAGAGTTTGATGTCAGATTGAAAAATGTGCCAGATCACTTGTGGGCAAAAGGCCCAACAGATGTAGGTTGCATGCATATCACCCCATACCGTGTTACGCTCAAGGCAGGTGTTGTTTTACCTAGAATCAGACAATACAAGTTACCACCCGATGCTGTAGCGGCTTTACTGGAAATCATTGAGGAGCTCATTGCCCAAGGAGTGGTCGTAGAGACCGACTCCAATGTCTGTAATTCACCAATCATTCCGATTCTTAAACGTACTGATCCCAATGCACCGCCAGTATATCGGCTGGTGATTGATCTAAGAGAGCTGAATAAATGCATTGTACCACAGTACCCTGTGGTCCCCGATATCTCTTCCCTATTGACTGCTATTGATTCTGAAGCAACGTTCTTTACTGTAATTGACCTCAAGAACGCCTTCTTTAGTGTACCTATTGACCCAGAAAGCCAATATCTCTTCGGATTCAGTTTAAATGGACGAAGTTTCAAATTTTCCCGCGCACCTCAAGGATTCACAGAAAGCCCCAGCATCTACAGTCAAGCACTGAAAAGACAACTCGATTGTATTCAAATGCCAGTTAACACCGCTTTACTGCAATACGTCGATGATCTGCTGATCACCGCACGAAGTGAGCCCGAATGCGAACAAGCATCACTGACAGTTTTACACTTTCTGGCTGACAAGGGACACAAGGTGTCTCCTTCGAAGCTACAATTCTGTGTTCAGCAAGTTGTGTACTTGGGTCACTTGCTGTCCAAAGTGGGGAGACAGCTCACTCCCGATCGCATTCAGTTAATTGTAAATATGCCGCAACCCCAGACACAAAAGGAGGTGCGGGCCTTCATAGGCCTCACCTCGTACTGCAGACAATGGATTCCTCAATATGCATTTCTGGCTAAACCACTCATCCAGTTAACGACACAGGAGGCAGCGACTTCGACTGTCCTCCCTTGGACTCAGGAACACACACAAGCTTTTGAAGAATTAAAGAAAGCCTTATGCCAAGCACCAGTTTTAGCGACACCATGTTACAGCAAACCGTTTACACTTTTTGTTACAGAACGTGATGGTACAGCATTGTCTGTCCTCACTCAAGATCAAGCAGGTTCACATAAGCCTTGCGCTTATTTTTCAAGTACATTGGATTCAGTAGCCCAGGCACTCCCTGCGTGCTTGAAGTCAGTAGCAGCAACAGCATTAGCCATCAGACAGAGCGATTCAATTGTTTTAGGCCATCAATTAACAGTACAAGTTCCACACTCTGTAGAGGTTCTGTTAAACAGAACCCAGACTCAGCACTTGACCATAGCACGACTGACAGGTTACGAATTGACGCTATTCCAGCCACACATAGAAATCAGACGCTGCAGCATTCTGAACCCCGCAACATTGTTACCCTCAATTATGACAGATCCAGCCCCGCATGATTGTATAGAGATCATTAATGCAGTAACAAAGCCCAGACGAGATTTAACAGATGTTCCACTGACAAATCCAGACCTGACACTTTATGTGGACGGTTCATGCATGAGAACAAATACAGGAGAATTAGTGGCCGCGTATGCAGTGACCACTGAAACTGAAGTTAAAGAAACACATCGTATTGACACATTGTCCGCTCAAGCGGCAGAGCTTATTGCTCTGACCCGAGCCTGTATACTAGCCAAGAACAGAAATGTCAACATATATACTGACTCCCGTTATGCGTTCGGAGTCGTACACGACTTCGGCATGTTATGGCAAGAAAGAGGTTTCTTGACCTCCCATGGTGCCAAGATCCAACACGGTCCCCTCATTCAAGCATTGTTAGAAGCAATACATCTGCCTTCAGGCATATCTGTTATAAAGTGTAAAGCACATACTAAAGTTACAGATTCTGTTTCCCAGGGTAATGACCTGGCAGACCAGACAGCAAAACATACAGCACTGACTCACACCCAGACAACTGATGTAACAAAGACAATAGTACCGACAAAGTGTATGGCAGTTAAGGATCCCGCTCTAGATGTAATCGATATTCAGACACATGCTACCCCAGATGAAATAAAGAAGTGGATTGAACTAGGAGGGATCCAGACAGATCAAGGTTGGATGACGAAGGGAAAATCTACATGGTTTCTCCCTGACTCTATGGTTCAAGTCATAATAAATACAGCACATAGTCCAGCACATCTAGGAGAAAAAGCGATGCTAGACAGTTTACAAAATCTCTGGAGCAATAAACACTTACGAGCATCCGCAAAACAGAAAGTGCGTACTTGCATGATCTGTTGTCAGTTCAACCCAGGTAAAAGCGTCCCTGTAGAGCAAGGTGGATTTCATCCTCCTGATCACCCTTTTGAAGTCCTCCAGATGGATTATATCCAGATGAACCGTTGTCGGGGATTCAAATATGTCCTCGTAGTTGTTTGTGCACTTTCCCGTTGGACCGAAGCATACCCAGTCTCAGACTATACTGCTCCGACCACTGCCAAGCAGCTGGTTCGTGAATTCTTCCCACGGTACGGTTTGCCTCGTGTCGTGTACTCAGATAACGGACAACCCTTCTCGTCCGAGCTAATGAAGCAAGTTTCTTTACTGCTAGGATACCAGTGGAAATTCCATTGTGTCCGACATCCCGAAGCCGCAGGCCTTGTAGAAAGGCATAACCAGACACTAAAGATCCGCCTTGCAAAAATATGTCAGGAGAAAGGGATCGACTGGATAGTCGCCCTGCCCGTGGCACTGTTCTATATGAGAATGGTTGCCCACTCAAGATCAGGGCTATCCCCGTACGAAGTGGTTTTTGGCAGACCACCGAATATGTGGGGGACGCCCATTCCTAAGAAAATTACTGATGTTGATTGTAATATGTTGACAGATTACCTTGCCTCCTTGATGTCTGCACTCCAATCATGTCGTTCACAGGTTGCCGCAGCCTTCCCTGACAACACTGATGTAAAGCCGCACGATGTCCGTCCTGGGGACCTAGTATTAGTACGAAATTTTGATAGGAAAAGTCCGCTGGAGCCCCGCTGGAAATCGCCGAAGACCGTCCTTCTCACCACGAGGACCACCGTGAAGATTGAAGGGAGAAAGGGGTGGGTCCACACGAGTCATGTGAAAAAATTCCATGAACTGAAACCAGATCGAGACTCGTCCACCCCCACCAAAGACTGTGTTGAGCCAAAAGACTTTACAGTTTCTGAACGAGAAAAAACTCCCCAAGAAGAGTACAGGTCGAAACTCCGATCTAGCAAGTCAGACAGTTTAATTGTTTAAGTCCTCCCCTAGGTGAATCGGTTAAATAGTTTCTGACATGTATCCCCTAGATCGAGATAGAGAGAGAGAGAGACGATTCAAGAAACGTGCATATTGCAAATCACTCCGTAGTCACTGCATAGTGACACTATTAATCATGTTTCTTCTGAGTATTCTGATTATTATTGCCAGTATACTTCTTCCTATCTATTGGCCTATTTTCAAGCGTGAACAATCTGCTTACAATGTATCTGCTGAACATTCTTTTAGTGAATTACCTCCACATGAACTTTCTTACAGACTTGCGCTGCGCAACAACACATTCAATAATATGTTGCATCACTCTCATCAGACCAGCAATGCTACCAATTGCTGGGTATGTGGCCGACTCCCTCCCCATCAGAAATACCAGGGAGCTCTGCCTCTTTTTCCGTATCCATTCTCTCACAATGGCTCCTGCAGTGCATGGAGTAGACTGATAAATTCTATAGATTCTGATATTGCCGTTACCCTCGAAGGGGGCTGGATTTGGGGAAACCTGAATTTAGTCCTATTCTACGCCTGTTACCCTAATAGTGAAGGTCAATCTGTTACCGTAGGAACTGATCTAGAAAATGAAGTATATGGGTTAGGCAATTACACAGTTAACCTTATGATTCTTACTATTGAATCCGAAGCTGCACCTGCCCTTCCCGCCATGTCAGTATTACCAGTCACCGGTCATCTCTGTGTTAGAAAGAAGGGTTCAGTACACTTAGGTCATAGTAAATGCACTACTGTAGTCGAATTCACTGATGAGGGTAGGTCCTCATTTCGAGCTAGACGACATTCTTATTTTGTTTGTGGCCATACCGCATACATAAGTCTACCTCCAGATTGGGATGGTACTTGTTACCTTGCTTTCCTTCTGCCCCCTGTTTTCTTAGCTCCTCCTGATTATCATCGAAATCCAAATCTAGTAAGCAATAGATTCCGAAGAGACCTCCCGCTTGTCGATTATACTGAAACAGCATGGGAACAATACACAGATTTTAATAAAGGATTCTTTTTCTTCGTAGGCCCCGTCCAAAATAGTAAAATAATACGTAGATTAACTAGAACACTTGAAGCAGTAGTACATGAAACTGCTTCCGCCTTAGGTAACTTAACAGAGGAACAGTCTGCTATGCGGATTGTTGTCCTTCAAAATCGTCTTGTGATTGACGTCATCTTGGCAGATCGAGGTGGAGCTTGTAAGGTCATCGGGTCAAGTTGCTGTGTTTTCATTCCAGAAAACGCGCCATCTGTATACAAAGCTATTACCCGTCTTCATAAAATTGCAAATCTGATACATCAGAATCCAGGCACCTGGACTTGGTCCGGTTGGTTCTGGACAACGTTAACTGCTTGGGGATGGAAGATCCTATCCTTCCTAGGCATTGGCCTAGTCATAGTATTCAGTTGCTGCCTGTGTCTACAGTGTGGGCCAGCGATTTGTGGACTATGTGCCACATCATGCATTGAACATTCCAGTTTCCTCTCAAACCGTCAAAGAAAGAAAGATGAGCAAATGATGTTGCAAGAACAAACTGATCGATTCATGAGGATCGAGATTTCATGAAGGGTCCGTAGGGAACAAGGAGGGAATGAGGAAATATAAATTTTGGTCATGTTGTGTTCCCTATCGTGTACCCCACCGACTCCATGTACCAGCTTAAAGTACATGTAACTTCCCTCCTGTGTCAGCTATGAAGACGCAAACACATTTGCGTCCAACGTTAACATGTCCTCTTTCAGTCCCACCCTGAATGGGTTGAATAGTCCGTTCCTAAGTATGCCATGCCAACGTCTTTTTGTGGTGTACTTTCACGTTTTCAGCTCTGGCTGAGTAGGCCCTGAATTTCTGCCATCAAGCCTTTCCTGGCTTCTGACTCCGAAAGCCTCAGCCCAGGCTTCCCCTGTACCCGTGAACTCTGACTTACTTCCAGCGCGGCCCATCGCGCTCAGCTCAGCCTGCTTCCTGCCAAGACTGACTTCAACCTTCGAATTATCTGATCTGCTCCTCGAAGATGCATTCCTGCCTACTAGCTTAAGTAAACATTCCCCAGCTGCAGGGCCAAAGGGCCGGCCACGCTGTCTTTATGCAAGTAATTCATAGCTCCCGTTACCATGCTACCATGGAAGGCCCATGCCCCCACGCTTCTCGTGCAGACACTTAGGCGCTTATACACGCACTCTCAGTCAGTATAGAATAGCTTCTGCCCCAGAGACCTTTCCGCCCAGATAACTCAGTTCCTAAAACATCAGATATCAGATATGATAGAAACACAAGTTGATCTGACATGCCAGACTTCTGTCTCTTTCCGTCAGTTCAAATGTCAAGTCCCCAACTCCCTCCAGCTTCACGTCATTCACACGTCATGCAGCTGCGCGCGCATCCAAGCTTCCAATTTCTGCTGACATTGCAACATTTCTGTTTAGTGCCACCCACCTGTGACACCTACCTGTGACGTTTCTAGCACACACCTCCAGTTCACGCCTAGTCCACGCCTCTTGATTACGTACTAGTAACACCTGGATGCTGTTATCTTGTCTTCTCTCAGCTGTTACGCCTACTGTATTGCTTTCTATGGTGTACATTAAGTATATAAGCTATGTATTGTCAATAAAATGTTGCTCTATCCCTTCTGACACCCTTGTGGTGGTCAGAATATGATATCCTGGTCATGACCATTCCTCTTTAAGGAATAAAACCCCTAAGAACTCTAACACCACGGACTCTGTCTTCTTTCTTCCGATCTGAGTTATTATTGATTAAGTACTTACCTGCATAGAAATTAAGATGGTAAATTAATTATTTACGTCAAAGTGGTCCTTCCAGGTCATTCGACTATTTATCCGGACACCAAGATAGTCAAATGAATCGACCAGCTCCAGGGGAGCACCGTTGAGCAAGAAATTATTTTTAAATCTTTTAGAGGGGGAGAGTGCCATCAGTTTAGTTTTCGAGGTATTGATGGTTAAGCCTCTGTTGGTACAAAAAGAACTACCGGTTCAAGAGTTTTTGCAGACCCACAGGGGATTTGGAGATCAAAAAGGTGTCATCGGCGAAGAGTAAAGTGGGGATTCTTTCCCCCGCCAGGGACGGGGCATCCGACTCTTCCCCTTTCAGATGGTCCACCACTCCATTCACGAATAGGGAAAAAAGGGTCGGAGCCATAACACAGCCCTGGCGTACTCCTCTCCTCACAGGGACCCTATCTGTTAACTGTCCCTGGGATCCCCATCTGACCCTCGCGTAGTTCCCCTCGTGGAGCTTTACGATCAGACTCAGGAGACTACTGGGAAATCCCATCTCTCCTAGGATCTCCCATAATTTTGGCCGGGGGACCAGGTCAAAAGCCGTCTTGAGATCTATGAAGGCCATATATAAACTGCCTTTCTTGATGGTAACTGCCTTCCAATAGATAACAAAAAAGCGAAAGACCTGGTCCATCGTGCCTACCTTCCTTCTAAAACCCGCTTGAAGGTGGGAGAGAATACTGGCCTCCTCCATCCAATTGCCTACCCTTGAAAAAATGACCCTGCCGACCACTTTCTGAATTATATCTATCAAGCAGATAGGTCTGTAGTTCGCAGGGTCATCTCTTGCCCCCTTCTTGAACACAGTTACCACCTCTGCCCCCTTCCAAGAGTCTGGCACCTGGTGACCCCTAGTAATCAAGTTCATAATTGTGGCGATTAACTTGGCCCAAGCCTGTGGCTCCGCAATCAGCAAGTCCCCAGGGATCCCATCCGGCCCGGCCGCCTTCTTTGGGGTTAGATGTCTAATCGCCGTCACTACTTCGGTGGTCGAAAATGGGAGGTCAACCACCCCTAAGGTATCCCCAACGCCAAAACTAACTGCCCCAGGGCTGATTAGTTCATCATTACCTCCATATAGGGATGAAAAGTGACTAAACCATTGCTGGCTGGTTATATGGGCTGCTAATGGTTGTGAATTCCTCTGCCTAGATCTATTAATCAGAACCCAAAAAAGGTTCGGGTTCCTACTACTCACAGCATTGGATAGGTCCTGCCAATGCTGTTCCTCCCACTCACGTTTAGCCAGCGATAGTGCTTTTAGGTAGTCCTTCCTGGCCGCTCTAGCCAGCAAAGGATCCCCAGAAAGCAGGGCTTTTGTCAGATTTTTCCTTTTGCCCTTGCACTGCTCGTATACCAAGGTTTATTTGAAGTGGAAGGTGTAATAGTTTTCCTGTGGCTTTTCCCTTTCAAGATAAAAAAATGGCTGACATGATCTATTGTAGCTTTGTAAGCCGAGTCGAGGGAAGAGTGCGGCAGCATGCTAATCTGGTTTTCACAAACCCGGCCAGGCCTCTAGATCAGAGGACAGACCCTCTACCAGGGATTTAATGGCCCCTAGGTCATCCTCCTTAAGGTTAGCCTTGTCCCATTTCAGTCTGCGATTGTTGTTATATGGGATGATATCTTTGAATGTTTTTAAGGGGGCATTCACCCTAGTGTCTTTAAAAATACCCCAATTAAACTTACAACACAGGGGATTATGGTCGCTATCCTGACTTGGGAGCACTTCCATATCAATAAGGTCTGCCCAAAGACTAACATCCATTAGGATGTAGTCAATTCGGGACGGCCCGGTAAGTCTATTGAAGGTCAGTGCACCTGCCTGGTCGGATATAGTCCTGCCATTGAGGGCTCTTAACTTGTGGTCCCTAGTTAGTGCAGTGATTTGGATTGCCCTAGCTGACCATTTTCTAATAGGGGGCAGGGATAGGGTTGGGATAGACCATTTTGAGTCTTCGTCTTCAATACCCAGAGGGTCGTCTCCGAGGAGGGGTTCAAACGTGCAATTGAAATCAACCCCCACGATGATTTTTGCTGTTGAAGGGCAGTTAGCTAAGGCAGAGTCCAGAGCTGTTAAAGTTGAGGAGGCGGAGTCCCCCGGTGCCCCTCTGGCGTAAACATTGAAGAGGTCAAGTCTGCTACCCTCCGCATTCCCTCTAGAAGAAAGGTGGAGTATATTACTACACTCCAAGTTGTGGCTTGTGACCACCCAGTCCAACTCTATTTTAATCCAGACCATGAGGCCACCCGCTGGTCTACCCTTTCCTTTGCTTACTGCTGGCAAAAAATGGGTGATATACCCCGATTTATATAAGGGTAGTAGGCTCCAGGTTTCCTGAAACAGGCAAACATCGAACCTCTCAATGAACGTGTGCCACTCTGGTATATCTAACTTTCTTTTTAACCCCGCAACGTTCCAAGATAGGAGGTTTATTACCCGCCGTCCCTTGGGCACTCTGGTGAGACCCCCCTTATTCACACCCTCATTATCCGTCAAGGTCATACAGCTGCCCCCATCTTGGATCAAGGGAATCGGGTTTACGGGACAACTTGCCATGCTGGCCATAGACCCGGCTAACATGGAAGCCTCAGTAATGTTGTTAGTGATGGCAATTTGAGCTAAAGATGGACTAACTTGCCCTGCATCTATGCTGCCACGAAGTCGTGGGGCCTCCTCTCCAGGGAGTTCACATATCTCCCCCCTGGGCGCTAAACTTCAATCGCAATCTTCCAGCCCAGAGAGCTGCGAAAACCGATTGTAAGTATCCAAGGGGGTGAAGGGTCTTAGGTGTTCCATCCTGGTGTCGTGGCTCATTGTGTGCCTATAGGGCACCGTAGACCATGCAAAATGCTGGTCAGGCACCGAGGCAAAGTGTTGCCCGTACTGGGGATAATTATTGTTATATGGCAGGGTGGGGGGTGGCCTATAGATTTGGAACTTATTTGGATATTTGGGAGGAATAGCCTCAGACCTGGGATAGAAGTGAATTAGGGCCCGAGGGATGATGCGAGTTTCCCCGTTTCCAGGTGGCCAATTTAAGATATAATCTACTGCTCTGGGGTCTCTAAAGTTGACCACCACTAGGTCCCCCTCTATGTCTTTTGTTCTGCTCCCCAGCCAGTTAATCCGTCTGACATGCACTATATCCCCATCTATATTGGGCGCTATCGGCCTGTGTGTCCTCAACCAATGAATCATTTTATTTTTGAGGTCAGCGTATCCCTACTTCTTATTTTCTGCAAACGGGGGGACCCCAGTCAAAACCACCACATAGGGCACTGCTTCAGGGGGAATCTCCACTTGTGGCACCTTTTTCCGTGGTATTCTATTGTAACTACCTTCCCCTTGGTCGTTCTTATTGTTACTTATCGGGGCCTTTGAGACTGGTTTTTTTGGGTCACCTCCCTTTTCAGTTGCAGGTGTATTTAGCTGTTTGGGAGGCAATGGGTTTTGGGTGGGAAGGTCAACCCTCCCCTTGGGCTGTGAAGTTTGTTTGGCCGGCTGAGCTTGTAAAGTTGGGTTTTTTGGGACGGTGGTAGAAGGGGGCCTGACCATAGGTGTGGGATGTGCCACCCCACTCCCCTGGGTTTTAGTCATAGTAACCATGCTAGATATGGCGGTTTCCAGTATGGTCAGTCTAATTTCCACCTTTTTAATGGACTCATTAATAGGTAAAAGGAGAGATCTCAGCAAAAACTCCAAATTCCCTATTAATGTGGGGGGTGGTGGAGTAACAGATGCTGTGGCTCCAGCATTGCTGTCAGGAACCGCAGCCTGTGCAGCTGCTTCAATTGAACTATTTACCAATGGAGGTACTACTGCTGGTATAGGATCCGACTCCTCTGCTAGAGTAGTCACCGTTGAATTGAGGGATTTTGCCCCTTTACCAAATTCTGTATGCAGGATTTTAGCTTTACCTAGTGCCACCCTTAGTTTCCTCCTTTTTTTACTTGGTGGTGGACGGTGGATCAGGGCAGCAACTAAATGCTTAGGTTTCTGTTTCCTAGGTCTAGTTATGACAGGGGTACGACTTGGACTAGGAGTAGGAGAAACAGTTATGATGTTATCCAAGGGCAAACAAGGTGTGGATACAAAATCACGAAACAAAAGGGGAACGCCTTCTTGACTAGCATTATCCCCACTCAAATCTACTGAGCCTCCCTCCCGGGTCAAAACAAGCAGGGAACTGTCAATGAGGGGTCTATGTTTCATGCTCTCAACAGAGCGACGTCACTCGGCCCTACGCTCTGCTAAGATAGAATCCTTATCACCCTCACTCTGAATCTTGGGAAAATAATTATCCAATGACCCATTGCGTAGTTTTCCTTTTTTCCCAGGGGTTTCCTCTTCTGTCGACATATCCGACGTGAGGTGGAGCACGGGCCACTGAATTGCGGGTGTTAGGGGGTAGGCCCAGCCCGGCCTACTCTGGCCTACGAGGGCCTCAGAGGGCCCGCCCTTCGCCCGAGCCCGCGCGCGTCCTGCTGCGCGAGACGAGTAGACTGTTTTTATCCTCCCAACGGAGGGGGCGGGCCGCTGCAGGAAGAGGCTTCAGGTGTTAGAGTGCCTCGCAGTCCCGCAGCGGTGTGGGCGGAGGGCGGGTCCTGTTCCAACGATGGCAGCTCGGGTCCAAGAGCAGCGTCCCAAAGCACTCTGCAACACAGTCAAGGTGCCTCTACGCCAGAAGCAGAGGCACGAAGCAGCCCTCAGCTCAGGTCAGCGCACGTAGTGAAGATGAGTAGCACCCGCGCAGCGGGTGCTGCGAAAGTTATGCAGGCACACCGGGCGGGGGGCGGGGCCGCTGCGGGAAGAGGCTTCAGGTGTTAGAGTGCCTCGCAGACCCGCAGCGGTGTGGGCGGAGGGCGGGTCCTGTTCCAACGATGGCAGCTCGGGTCCAAGAGCCGCGTCCCAAAGCACTCTGCAACACAGTCAAGGCGCCTCTACGCCAGAAGCAGAGGCACGAAGCAGCCCTCAGCTCAGGTCAGCCCACGTAGTGAAGATGAGTAGCACCCGCGCAGCGGGTGCTGCGAAAGTTATGCAGGCACACCGGGCGGGGGGCGGGGCCGCTGCGGGAAGAGGCTTCAGGTGTTAGAGTGCCTCGCAGTCCCGCAGCGGTGTGGGCGGAGGGCGGGTCCTGTTCCAACGATGGCAGCTCGGGTCCAAGAGCCGCTCCCCAAAGCACTCTGCAACACAGTCAAGGCGCCTCTACGCCAGAAGCAGAGGCACGAAGCAGCCCTCAGCTCAGGTCAGCCCACGTAGTGAAGATGAGTAGCCTCTGCTGAAACTCAACTTCCTGTTCTTATGTTTAGATCTACTTTATATCAAATGCAACTAAAAATGAAAGCAGGCCGATTGTCTCCAATTAATAAGTAGATTTTTGAAATAGGGAGAACGTAGAACGCAAACATTTCCGACGTTAATAATGAAATGAACTGCTTTTGACCAATCAGAAAATGCGGAAGATATGACATACTTAACCAGTATCCACTCATTTCAAAAGAATGGTCCTAAAAATAATTCAGGGAGCATTTTTTAAGGGTAACACAATATGACAGTATAGGAATATGGCAAAGTAATAATCTTACAAACCACTATATTCTGATAATGGCATCAGGAGAGAGAGAGCTCCAGCAGTCAACGCCCCAAGACTCACAAAAAGATAACTGGAATAGAGTACACACATGAATCTATAACATTTACACCTGCCCAGGTGTATGGACATTCTTCCTACTAATTATCAAAAATGTCAAAGGTATGCTCCCACGCCCCGTTTTTTTCTCTGTATATCCACATCATTTTCCGTTTTAAATGGATTCTGTTTCAACAACAAAAAATGGCAAAAACTCCTGAAGTGAGCCAGCGCCCGGGGTCAAAAAATATAACGTTAATTTAGTGTGGTTGCCCAGTAGAATACACTGTGTATGAAAGTGCGCGACTTGAAGGTGTTGCATAAATTATGAATTAAAGGTATAAGCATGTTTAGCAAATCAGATTGTTATGTAGTTTAGGTTTTGGTTTGTTGATAAAATTATATTAATTTTAAGGTGGTGCATTCATTATACATTTAGGGTAATTATAACGTAAGGATTTGTAATGTTTGTGTATTTTATGTTTGATTTGTATAGAGAGAATAAATACAGTTTTCCTAACTATAACAAAGGTTAAACCCTTGTTTTTTTCATTGAGTTTCAGTGTTTAAAAAAAAAATAATAGTAATTTGTATTTCAAATCGTAGAGTTTACTGTTGTCAAATGGACTGGTATTAAGTGGAATGAGATAGAGTAGAGAGGAAGAGAGTGTTGTATAGTGTAGTGGTGTAGAGTCTAGTGTCCAATAGTGGAGCAGAGTGGAATGTGGTCAGTAGAGTGGTTACAACGGAATACCTTAAAGTGGAGGGGCAAAGAGTGGTGTACACTGGAGTCGTTTACAGTGGAGTGGGCTAGCGTGGAGTGGTCTATTGTAAAGTAGAGTAGAGTGTAGTATCATGGAGTACAGAAAAGTGTGGTGGAGTAGAGTGGGGAAAGGTAGCACACAGTGGGGTAAATTCTTTCATAGTGTAGTGGTTGCTGTATAGTATAGGGGTGTGGAGTATACCAGAGAAGAGAGGCACAGTGTAGAGTCATGTAAATTGTTATCAATTGGAGTGGGTTCTTGTATGGTGTTTAGACTAAACATGGAGTTTAAAATATCGGGAGACAAATATTGGAAATTAAATATCTTGACACACAACTATGATGGTGTGCAATTATTGTTGACAATGAAACAAATGAAATATTAGTATTTGCAAAGCGCACAGCTACCGCCGAATAGGTGTCCTGTGCTGGGGGCCGTCGGGAAGATTGAGCAAACTACTGCCCAGAGTCACATGGTGCTGGGCTAACCTGCTGCCGCACCGGGGATCGACCCATGAACCCCGTAGTCCGGAGTCAGGCACCCTGGCCGCTGCAGCACACCTCTTCCACAAGAGTATTGATTTTTGAGATAAATAATATTGCTTAAAAATATTGATGTTTTGAATATTGTTTTCAGTAATATAGTTGTTAAAGATATAACTTTTAAAACTATTTTAATATGTTTTAGTTGATATATCAAGTTTATATGTTATTATTGTTTATATAAATGTTATTAATTGTTTTTTAGATATAGCTTGGAATTGTATGTGATTTTGATTTTTTTAAATTTATTAATACAAATGTATCATATCATAGTGGATTGTTGGGTTTGGGGGATAGGGTGGAAAGGTAATTGGGTAACAATTTCTTATGAATTATTTAATACATTTTATTTAATTGTATGATTGATAAATATTATGTAAATGATGTAATACTGATTTATTTTTGTTATATGTTATTTGTGTTTGCTAGGTTTGTAGGGGGATAGTGTGGGAAGTTAATTACGTAATAATTAATTATTATTAATTGAAAAATAAATATTTCCTTGCTTTTTAATTAGGTAAAATATTGTTTTATTTTACTAATATTTTAGTTGCAGGGAGTTTGCGTTGTAGGTTTCTGTAGTGGAAATTCAAATAAATAAAAATTAACAATTCATTATTGAATGTGAATTAATTATTTAATTGATTTTTAATATTGTAAATTATGGAATGCTGATTTATTTCACTTACATTTTAGTTGGAAGCTGCTAGGTGGGTGCCTAAGTGGCGTTAAATAAGTTAGCAAACAACAATGTATGTGCAGTCTAGAGAAAATATACAAAAACATGTGGATAGAGCTTAGTAACTAAAAATCTATAAATAGGTTTAAACATTGATCAAAACTAAATAGATGTTTTCTTTTCAGTGGTGAACCAAGGGACAATTGACTAAATCCCATTAAACTGACCAATCAGACCCAGATTAAAGGAAAATACCCCAATTTGATGCGGGTAGAAGCTATTAAGAAAGAGATAAGAAAAAGTTAATACGATTTATGGTGAGCGTTTTTAACATAATATATATCTAGAGTAAAGGCTGCTAACTGAGTAAGCAAGCAATTCATAATATATAATGTTCACTCATTAAGTTTTGAACACATATGATGACCTGGCATACAAGAAACCCGAAGTGAAAAGAAATAGAACAGGGTTGGTTTAAGAGTTCAAATCCGACTCTACCATTCAGGGTGAGTTTTTTACTAAATAAGAATATGTGAGATATGGAGGGAGAGAATATTGAAGACAACTAATAGATAAATACATACTCATCTCCACAGTCGCCAAAATTAAAAAATTGGTGAAGTATACTCCAACCCCCAGATGGTATGACAGGGAACCTGTAAGAGTTTTAAATAAAGGTACGCTAAACCAAGATCTAAATGCATGTATGTGTATGTGTTGTAAGGAACAGTCTGTAGAATAAGATAAAGGGTACCTGTGTCATATCAGACTGAAGAATTGACACACAAAACATGTGAGAATGTGACTAAAGGGATTCCATTTGAGCGTCTAATAAAGGCACGCATTATAGAGCTCTAAATGTAAGGACAGATAGGATTAGCCTATAGAAAAAGAGTAAAGGGTCCTTGTTGAAATATGAGTGGATGAGTGATACATGGATAGTAGACGATGTGATTTAAGTGGGACTACAAACAGTAAAAATACAAAGAGATGGCATGTCTAACTAGGCTTTTTAATGAATAGAGGATGTGAGATATTTAAATTGTAATCCAATGTACTATAGTGATTGTGAAATTTTATAGTTTTGTATTTTCAGATTATTGTGTTGGTTTTTAATTGTCCTGTGGAAGGTGGTGTGCAAAGCAGAACCCACCGAAACGTGTCGACATCAAACCTCCGTGGTTTTATGATTATTGTATTTCTTATGTTTTTTAATGTTATGATGCACAGTGATACCATTTACTGTAAAGCATGGGATTTCAGTATTTGTTAACCCGTTACAGACAATGTATGAGTTATTATGAAATGATAACTAAAGGAAAAATCTTTCTTTGATAAACTGAATTTGTTTAAAAAAAATATATTTTTAATAAACCAACTTATAATGTACATTTGGAGTTGTTAGGTTGAATATCTCTACTGAACATAGTGCCTCTTTTTGGTTCTACTTATGTCTGTGTGGTGAGTGAATGTTGAAACACGGCACAGAAGAGATCTGACCAGATAAAATAGGTCCATGAAGTATAGATGATTAGACTAGTTGACTGACTGTGACAACCTATAAACGAAATAACACCAAGGGAACATTTCTGTTTTAATCATGGAGTAAGAATAATAAATTTTACCCATGGAAAGTCCAACACTTTGCTTACTATTGCCCCATTTGGAGTGTGTATAGTAAATTTAACCATTTCAGAATGAAATCCTTTCCCTGCTGTTACACAGACTGGAGTGGGAATAGTACATTTTACCCCTCTAAAGTCCAATATTATGCCTATTGCCGTCCTCTTTAAAGTGGGAATAAGAAATTTGACCCCTTCAAAATCCAATGCTCTCCCTAATGTTGTGTTCTTTGGTGTGGGAATTGGAAATGTAACCCCTCTTAAGACCAACACTTTTCCTACTGTTGTAGAGACTGGAGTAAGAATAGTAAATCTACCCCCCCGAAGTTCAACGCTTTCCCTAATGTTGCGTTGTTTGGAGTGAAAATTGCAAATTGACCCCTCTGAAATCCAATGCCTTCCCTGCTGTTGCAAAGTCTGAAGTGAGATTAGTAAATTGTTCCCCTCCGACTTTCAACATTTTGCCTACTGTTGTTTAGACAAGAGTGAGAATTGTAAATCTAACCTCTCCAAAATCCAACACTTTCCCTACTGTTACATAAACTAGAGTGGGAATAGTATGGTTAATATTCTCAGACTCCAATAGCTTTCATAATATTGGTTAAATAGATATTATAGCATTAACTGTTTTTTAACCCCTTCCATGCTGATGACGAAACCCAGCCGTCATGCACTACGGTGCTCGTGTGCTGATGACGGCTGGGGTTGGTCACGGCCCACCCCTGTTCGTGCTGTTTACAGCACACATGGGGAATCGTGGCCGCGTGGAAAGGGTTAAAAATTTTATATTATGTGTTTTTATTTTTAAATTGATTTTAATGTTTATAGTATTTTAAGAAAATGTATTTTTGAAGTTTTAAATTTTTTATATTTTATTTATGGCCTACATTATTTAATAAATTGTATTCTGGCATGGGGAGACAACAGTAATGTCGAGGGTGGTGGGAGTGGTGTGCCCGTGAATGCCAAGTGACTCTTACTGATGATCGGAGGGAGGAAGTCTAGTCCAGACATAATAGACTCTGGCCGGCATTAGCGGCCAGAGTAGCAAAGTGCAACACAGCACGCAGGTGGGGGATAGCCATGTCCCCATCAGTGACAGAGTGGGAGGCCAACCTTGATTGGTGCCAACAAGCGGAAAAGATGATATACAACAGTAGGGGTTGTAGGAAAAAATGGGAAAATATGTTCCCTCTGGTATATATACAGAAACACATGAAAGGCACTGATGGTGTCAGGGTTTTACCACTCCTCAGGATCAGGCTGATGACATAAGGGGTCCACTTCCAGATCCTTCCGAACTCAGAAATATGAACACTGAGTTCAGGTCAGATCAGACAGGGGACAAGGATGGGAAGGGACAGCAAGGATAAAGGATCTGAAAAACACAAGCAGAGACCATGAACATATCAAATACAGGATTATCGTCTACTCTCATTAATTCTCGCTAACCCTGTTTACCTTGCAGGCAGATCCAAACAACATAACAGAAAACCAAAGCCTCTCGCCTCCCGGTGAAAATTCAAAACACCCACAATAAGACAATGAGGACTTGATGTCAATTATATCCCCCAACACTGCATTGAGAGGAACTTTCCCATTGACACCGAAGATAATTGTATTGTAGTTTCTGCACTACCGACCACTACCAATATGTCACGCCCTTAAAGCAAAATATGGAAGGTATAAAGTGTTGGCTTCCAATATTGCTAACCCACCGCCGCCTTACAACCACTAGTCTCGCTCAGCGCTCCACCTCGATGGGGATCAACACGCTGTCTCTCCTAAAAATTCAAAACAAAAAGGAACACAGAATCCTCTGTATAATCCACAAACATGCTCCTTCTGGAGAGAATAGTTCCACAGCCACAGGCTCTTTAAACAGCAGAGCCACCTTGAGAGGGCTGAAGAAGCCCGTTGATCCCAAACACTCTTTTGGGCATTTCTGAGAGATAGAGCAGGTCCCCGTCTCTACTCTCCCTACCGTGCATCTGCCGGTGTCCGGAATTCCAGAATGCTCTGGTTCGGGTGGAACTCACTCGAACGAAGGGAACAGCAATTGCAAAGTTCGCCGACTTCAACCAGCAGCATCGGACTCGCGCTGCCTCCAGGATAATCAAAGAATTACACACGCGCGGCAGCGCTCGGTTCTGTCTTTTAGCCTCGCCTCTCTCCTTAGAGCCTTCTGGGACTCGTAATCTCACATCTAGGCAGGCGCAAATCCTCGTTTCCTGACAGATGGCCCTTGGGCCGGCATGTCCACCTGCTGTCCATTAGTGAGGAAAGCCGAGCCAGATATGTTGCCTTACTTGAGTGCGGTCTATTTATGATGTAACCCGCCTTGCACGAACTACAGTGACCATTGTTTGTTTTCCTTGACATAATGTAATTTGATACCACATACTCGATCGATTGAATGCAGGTGATCACCTTTTGTCATGATCTACCTCATGAGCCTGTTTAATAGAAAGAGTAAAAACAATGTTTTAATAAATTGTTTCTTTTTGCATAATTTATACTATACAGCACTTAGAGCCTAAAAGGGTATTATTTTGACTTATACTGGGTGCTCCTTTATGTCTGGACAAAGCTAAACCTCTCTGAAGAGCTGTAATGACAGTGAAACACGTGTCAAGGGTTGCTTTCATTCATTCCAGATTAGCTTGGATGGTATTTTACTAGTCCAAAGCTGTAATACTATGCCTGGAGTGGTAAAAGACTTGTAGTGTTTTACAGCTCTGCATGAATGGTACTAGCTAATCGTATGCTTAAAGACTTTGTTGTAGAAATGGCAAAAGAGTGTGTGCCTTTCTAGCTTGCCATGGATAGCACTGTGCTAATCGTAAGCTTAAAAACATTTGCTAGAAAAACAGGCATTTGAGGTGAGCAAATTTAGCGTCGCTGGTGTTGTAGAATGCTCTATATAGGAGCTGCTCTAACCTAAACTTGATAAATACCTAGCATTCTCTGATTCTATTTTGCATGATTTATGTGACGCTTTAAGCCTGAAAGGGGATTGTTTGACATATATATATATATGTATATCTGTGTGTGTAGATGTTTTCATAGTAATACATTTAAATGATTAAAAAATATTATATATTATGCTTATATATTTATATATGTGTTTGTATGTTTATGTAACTATATAGATAGCATTTAATATTAGTGGAATTTATTTAATATACATTTGAGTAAATGTGTTCATTAAAATATTTTACATATACTTCTTTAAACTCCTATTTATGTTGAAAAATCAATATATATGTATATTTTTGATAGATATTAGTGTCAAAAAATGTTTTCCGATATTTTACCACTTAACATTATAAGTATAGGAGCACAATGTTGTGGAAAACTATATTTTTCATACAATATTTTGGTCAATGATATTGTTTGCAACTGTATTGTGTCAGTGATTCGTCTTGTACAGTATAGTGGAGTGGTGTGTCGGAGGGTGTTGGAAAGTGTTGTAGAGTTGGGTAAAATGTTCTGCACTGGGTTGTGGGGGCACAGAGTGGAGTAGAGGGTTGTACAGTGTAGTGTAAGGGCATAGAGTGGAGACACAGTGTTGTATAGTGGCACATAATGTAGTAAAGTCTTTTAGAGTCAAGTTGAATAAAGTGGAGTCAAGTGTGGTACAATGAAGTGGTGTAGAGTGGAATTTTGTCGAGTGCCATAGAGTGGGGTAAAGTGTTGTGCATTGGAGTAGAGTGTAGAGGAGTCCATTGGAGTGGTGTAGCATAGAGTAGAGTGTTCTAGAATAAAGATGCATGGATTAGAGTGGAGTGAAGTGGTGTTGTATACAATGGAGTAAAGTGTTGTAGAGTGGAGCGGTGTGTGGTATAATGGAGTGGACTGGTGTGTTGTAGAGTGTCAGACAGTGTCAGAAAGTAGAGTATAGTGTTACAGAGTGGATTAAAGGGTTTTACAGTGGAGTGGCATAGAGTATAGTGTGGTACAGTATGGTAGAGTGGCATGGAGTTGTGTACAATGGAGTGGCGTAGAATGTAGTAGTGGAATATAGTGGTGTGCAGTGGATTAGTATCTCATAGAATAGAGTATATGAACTGGAGAGGAGCTGCGTAGAGGAAGTTGCGTAAGGGTTGTAGCGTATAGTAAGGTGCTTTGGAGTAAAGTATAGTGCTGTACAGTGGCATTGAGAGGAGTGCATTGTTGTATAGTGTTGTGCTATAAAGTGGAGTATAGTCTGGTACAGTGGAGGGACACAAACTGTTCTTGAGCGAAATGTAGTGTTACTGAGTGAAACATAATGGAGTGGCTGGAGCGCAGTTATGTGTAGAGTGGAGTGAACTAGTATGGAGTAGCGTACAGTGGAGTGGTGTATAGTGCAGCAGCATACATGGAGTGGCGAATAGAGGATTGGCACAGAGTGGAATAGAATAGAGTGGGGTATGGTGGAGTTAAGTACTGCAAAATAACCTAAAGTACAGTGTTGTAGAGTGTAATGGCATACAGTGTAGTGGTTTTAACTGCAGTGGCGTCTAGTGGAATAGCGTGCTTTGCAGTGCTGTAGAAATGAATGGCACAGAGTGGATCGGGATAGACTGGAGTGGCGTGCAGAAAATTAGTGTAAAGTAGAGTGCCTGCACAGGGGAGTGTCATTGAATGGAGTGGGGTAGAGTGGCGTACAGTGGAATAGTGCACAGTGGAGTGCCATAGAGTGGAATGGCAAACAGTGAAATGGAGTGCAGAATAGGAGCAAACACTGATATAGCATATAGTAAAGTAGTGTAGAGTGAAGTGGAGTATGGTGTAATGGCATACACTGGAGTGCTATACAGTGAAGTTGTATAGATTGGAGTGGCATAGAGTGGAGTGGTGTGCAGTGGAGTGGCGTAGGCTGGAGTTGGGTATAATTGAGTAGCTTTGGGTAGAATAGCATACAGTGGAGTGGGGTAGAGTGGAGTGGCATACAGTTGAATACCACATATTTAAGTGGCATAGAGTGTTGTTGCATACAGTGGAACAGTATAAAGTAAATTAGTGTACAGTGGAGTGGCGAAGAATGGAGTGGTGTAAAGTGGAGTGCGGTACAGAGTAAAAGCATACAGTGTAGTAGCGTAGAGTGTAGTGGAATTTAATGGAGCACCATTCAGTGAAGTGAGGTACAGTTTTGTGGCATACAGTACATTAGCATATAGTGGAGTGGAATAGGGTGTAGTGGAGTGGCATGGAGTGTAGTGGCATTGAGTAGAATGGCATATAGTGGAATGGTGTAGATTGAAGTGGCATTCAAATGAATAATGTACACTGAAGTGGGGTAGAATAGAGTGGCCTAGAGTGGAGTGGCGTAGAGTGGAATAGCGTAAAATGGAGTGACATACAGTGGAGTAGCATACAGTAGAGTGCTGTAGAGTGGACTGGGGCACAGTGTGGTGGTGTACATTGGAATGGTATAGACTGGAGTGACGTACAATGAATGACATTTCAGATCTTCCAGGAGAAGGACACCTAGCAATAGACATCTGACTGTGGGTAGATCAGGAAGCCCAGGTTTTAACAGTGTTGGTCTGCTAGAGGTAAAGGCAACCCCTTCCAGTAGCCACAATGCTGCTGACCATTGAAACATCTAAGCAGATGGTGCCTTTCAGAAGGAGCTCTGAAAGGAGGAAAAAGCCCAAAGGGAAAAAACGTATTTGATGGCAGCAAGGCTCTGAGTGGATGAAAGGCAGCCCAAGGGCACAGCAACCCCAGAATACAGGAGAAGACAGAATAACTGTAGAATCCAACAAATCAAACCGCTAGACGAAGAACCCAAAGAAATCATTGAGCTGTCAGGAGCAAAGAAACATAAAACCTGGAAACAAAGAAGTGTTGTGATGCAAGGATGAAAGGATTAGCTGCCTTATTAAAACCTAGTATAGGAATTACCTCACAGGAAATAGGAGTAACCATCTTGGATTTGGAACACCTAGAGCAACCTAAAGAGATGGCAGCCATCTTGCATTGGGTAGAATAATATCTTAGAAATCCATGGTAGAGGATTCTGGGAGGAAGAGGGTGACTAGCATGGAAATTCTGAAGTAGTCTACCTATCAGCCCCCCTCCAAGGGAGAAGAGTGAGCAGGCAGGAGATTGTAAAGGTGGGCTGGCCACTGAGATGTAAAGTTAATGGCTGAGCATGGTTGCCCACCAGTCTCTGTCATGCCTGACCCAAGATCAGCCCAGGAGTATCCGCCAGGCGGGACGCCAACAGAAAAGGAAGAGTTTGAAATGGTAGAGGATTTGATTCATTTCTGTCAGACCCATAAGCTGATAAGGAACTGACTCTTTTTTCTGTTTTATATTGGATAATTTCTTGCAGTTGTATGATTTAAATTGATGTAGGTTCTGTTTGGTTGTTCATAATAAACCACAGTTGCAGAGGTTGCAATTTTTTATACTGAACATCAGGTATCGATTCAATTGATTCATCATTTGAAGTCATTGGCACTTGGTGTTAAGATGGAGACAGAGCAGTCGCACCTATCCTCTGAATGGGTTTTACGTTTTCAGCATGACTGTACTCTTCTTGGGGTGATAACTTCAAAGTAGGGAGAGGATATGCTGGAGGCGCTTTCGTCTGTTTAACAAAAATGGCCACATTGTGCTTTTCAAAGTGATCGCTCAACCCTTTCCTGTTCTTCTTTGTACCAGGAATCTGCAGCAGAATTACTGTCTGAGTGCCTTCTACCCCAAAAACTGGAACGGTTGGTCCATACCATGGTCCAAAGACTTGCTTGTCAGGGATCATTTCCAGGACAAGGTCTCCTAACTTGGAGAGCCACCCATCAGCTTCTTTTGTATATTCATCTTTGTTGGTGGTAGAGTCAGAGTTTTTCAAATTGGGCCATTTATTTCTCATTTTTTGAACAGTTTTTAATAAATTCTGATCCCCCTAAAAGCTATGTATCCAGGTCAGTCATGTGCACAATACCTTGCGTTCCAGGCTTTTTTAAGTGTACCACTAGCTCGCCTTACCACACTATTCGATTCTGGTCAGAACAGGTGCAAGTATATAAGGCTTTACTCCGAGAGCAGACATAGTATCCATAAAAGCCCTATCACTGCATGCAAGACTGAATGTAAGGTTTGACTGCTCCCATTTCTACTAGCCAGTACAAGTTTTTGATAATTGCTTGAACAGTGGCAGGTTTTTGGGGCCAAACCCAAATGAATCAAGAGCAGTAATCATATTGATTGACACTCTGTAGTGGACCAACATGGTTGTGTCAGAGATAATAAGGGAGGCAGGTGTGGATCTTTCAAAAGTTGAATGCTTTATTTGTTGAAAAATGTTGCACAGCGCACTTATATTTTTGGACAATTTCAGCAAGTATGGGCACAAGCATAGTTGCTGTAACATTGATGGAGTAGCAGTAATGTCAGTACGATTAAAAGGTATTCATGCATGATCAACCCTGACTAAATTTAATACAGTTTACTTATTGGGATTATGCCTATCCACAGCCCAGATTGAACAACCATGTGAATGTTGTCTTTGGAGAGAGTGTAAAAGTATTTGAAGTGAACCCGTCAGGAAGCTTTTCTCCATTAACTGGTGCCTGGATTGCCACCTAAACATCTGCATTGATATTAGTTTCAGATTGAGTTACTGCAGCTGTTTTAAAGGTTGTCAATGTTGTGTTTGTGGCAAATTCACTTCACAGTTCCCTTTAGCATGAATACCTTCACTTTTATGGGGCCTGGTGTGCTGTACATGGACCAATGGACGTTTATTACATAGAAAACCTACACTTTCCCAAAGTTGTTAACTTTTACTTGACCACCCCTTTGAATCTCTGAATCCGTTTAAGCGCTAATGCAGAAAATTCACACTTGGGGGCTGTCAGGCCTGCATATCAAGCAGAAAGCATAATTTGTACAACACTGACCCAAGGAGCCCTTAAGAGAAGTGAAAAACAAATGAAGAAGCTTACTTGGAGTGGATATTGGCACCAGAGAAATTCCAAGATGGCCGTTGCGTCTTACATGAGATGCGCGGTCTAGTTATTAAGGTCTCAAGAGCATTTGAATCTAGGTGAAGTGCACGGTTCCCTTGAACTGCGCACTTCACTGAGGTTTAGCCTCACCGGTTTCTTGTCCCAGTGCTCTGTGACTGAACCTTCGGTTTTTAGTTTAAATCGCCGGTTTAGGCCCCGGTTCGGTAACATCCTAGTGCCCGTTGGGTCTAGGAATCGCCTGACTTCCCTTTTAATGTCGAGTCTGCGCATAGGAGTTGAACACATAACAAGCATATAAGAATGAAATTCTTGTCAGCATTCCACTTTCTTTTTATTCAGCGTCCTTAGAAACGGTCTCCAAGAGGAACAGAGACGAGAAACTCCAGTCGACAGGAACCTTCAGAGAAGGATATTCTCTCTCAGATAAGTATTGTAAAACATAAGAAAGAAGTGGTAATAACTCTCATGTCTTTAGTTTTCTAGGTTTTCCTCTACCACAATACTACTACTAACAAGTTCGGGTAATAGAGGGAGAAACAATTGAAGCCAGAATTCCAGGAATGTCTCTTCTTGTTTATTATTTCATCCAATTCTCCCATCCCACTTGGGGGTTTGTTGGAGACTTGATTAACATCGGTCTCGGAGATATTCCTGAGCGGGAGTTGGTAAAAAGGCTACTTCTGTTCCTGTACAAGTTCCAGGTATGAGTACCTGTCTCCCCATTGACAGGGGCTTATTACGATGACTGTCAGAGTTGCCTCCGACCGACATCGACACGGCCTCGGAGCCGACTGACCTCTGGTCGGCGGTCCCTACACCGCGATTGCGATGGGACTGCACATGGTGTGGTCTCAAGCTCCCGTTTCTTTATGGGAGCTTGTGCTGCAGTTGGAAACTGGACACATCACAAGCTCTCATAGAGATATGGGAGTTTGAGTAAATCCCAGCACCCTTTGGCAGGCGCCTCAAGGTGCCTGCCACATGGTGCAGGGATTTAAAGGGGGGGCACCATAGGTGCCCCCCAGTCCCCCAACTGGAGGCTGCGAAGGCATGGCAGCCCTGCTAGGGGCCTCCAAAGTCACTTTCCGACAATCTTTTCATGTCAGAAAGCTCAACATGAAAAGCCTGTCAGAAGTCGACGTCATAAACCCCATGGCGGAAACATCATCCATAGGGGATTATGTGTAGCCTTCGACTGGCTGATGGGCTCCTTAATCCCGTCAGAATGCAGTTAGTCCGACCGGTCGGTTTAAACTCCAGCCTACAATCCAATAAGGCGGTCGGACTTTAAACCTACAATTTTTGTCTGAGGCTCACTAACTGACATCATAATGAGCCCCTTAATGTTGTTCATGGAATGCAAAATCCAATACAATAAGTGTGGGGGCTGACGGACCAGCCTTCTGAATAGGAGTGTGAGAAATGTGTATAATTAGCTGTAGCTTAATTAAGTGAAATGCAATTTACCACAAAATTACACAAAATTGTTTGTAATTGAGCTAAATGCATCTCACCCTCCAAAAACCAGATATGCAGGTAAAATTTCAGCTTGGAAAATAAATTGCAAGTCAATTTATGGTCATTTGCATTAAAAACATTGCCGCTTGCATACAGATTTGCAGTTTTGCATTCACGTGTGACACAAACTCTGATCTTTCATAAAAATTCTTCCTGAAATGTTTGTTGACTGCCCACGTCGAAGGACCTGGCATTTGCATTCCAAGCTGCTGATCAGTTTCAGATTGGTAAGGTAAAAAGTTACCTGAATGGTCTGCTCGATATAAAAAAACCTACCTGAAATGATGTTTGTGTTAAAACAATTACCCAAATAATTTATTTATTTATTTATTTATTTAGAAGCTTGTAAAGCGCACGGCTACCTCCGGCGGAGGTGTCCCGGCGCTAAGATTACGTGAGAGTTCCCAAAGAGAATAACCAGGATCAAACCGAATGAGGGAGAGGAAAATACTGAAGACCTAACGTTTAGTGAACAACCAGGTCTTAAGTTTGCGTCGAAAGGCTGGCTCGGATTCAGTGAACCTGAGGTCAAGAGGAAGGCTATTCCAGAGCTTGGCAGCAGTGACGGTGAAAGATCTGCCGCCACTACGAGAAAGCCTAAATCTTGGCACCATCAGTAGACGGAGACTGTTGGATCTCAGGTGTCTAACTGAAGAAGAAATCTTGAGGCGTTTTCTCAGATAGAGCGGGCCAATTCCATGGATTGCACGGAATGTCAGGGTCAAAATTTTAAAATCGATGCGTCGGGCTATGGGGAGCCAGTGAAGCTCATCCCGGTAGGCTCTAACTGAGGTGCGGGCAGGAATATTACCAATGAGCCGGGCTGCCGCGTTCTGGACAATTTGCAGGCGGTCAATTAGGTATAGGGGGGCACCTGCATATAGACTATTAGCATAGTCTAGATGGGTGGTGATAAGTGCCTGGACAACTGTTTTGCGAGATGATTGAGAGAGGTAGGGGAAAATCTTCCTAATCATGCGCAGTTTGGAAAAACAAGCACTACAACTTTGTTGACTTGGGCACTTCCAGACAAAGAATTGTCAAAGGTAAAGCCAAGATTGCGGGCGGCCTGAACAGGAGTGGGTGGAAGATTCAAAACGGTAGGCCACCAAAGAATTTCAGGGGGAGGAGATTTCTTGCTGAAAAAGAGAACCTCTGTTTTGTCGGTATTGAGGGCAAGGTGATTGTCTGACATCCAAGTGCAGATATTGCCAAGGCAGTTTCTAAAGTTGGAAAAGAGGGAGTCAGAATGGTCTCTAAAAGAAAAAACAAGCTGAGTATCGTCAGCGTAAGAGAACACCCTGACACCCCAGGACTCTACTACCTTGGCAAGAGGAGCCACATAAGCGTTAAACAATAAAGGGCTCAAAGCAGAGCCCTGGGGCACTCCGCACAGGAGGGGTTTGTCCTCAGATACAAATGGGTGCATCGTAACCCTCTGAGACCGACTGGACAGGAAAGATTTAGTCCAGGCCAGCACTGTCCCACCGACCCCTAGCTGTTGTAAACGGGTGGCAAGTATATTATGGGATACAGTATCAAATGCAGCGGATAGGTCGAGGAGGACCAACATGGCCTCCTCGCCCCTATCCACTGATTCCCTGATGATCTCAGAGACTTCTAGCAGCGCCGTCTCAGTGCTGTAGCCGGTTCTAAAGCCGGACTGGGAGTCGTGTAAAAGCTGGTTAGATTCTAGATACTGCGCCAACTGTTTCTGTACCACTTTCTCCAGTATCTTGGCAGGTTTGGGCAGGAGCGATATGGGCCGGTAGTTGCTAAATTGCATCTTGCTTTAACATTTCTCCCTGAAATAAAGTGATGTGACATAATGGCATAATCTGTGTAAGTTCACATACATTTTGTTGTGCAGAATTACCAAAATGATGCTGGCATAGCAACATTTTCGCCAGGGCCTTCTTCTGAAGAGCAAATAGTAGGGCATGTGTTTTTGCTTGCAGTGCAATGGACTCAACCACAACTTCACTGTGTAAGCATAACACTTTGAAGTCTCCATTTTTAAAAACTTTCTACACTGCATCACAAGATGTGGAGTACTTTTGTTTAGTGCTGTAGGCTGTTTTACATCAGTGACATTTAAATAAGCAGCCCACTGCACCCACTGTAGGAATACTAGCTTGTTGCAGCTTTCAAAGGTAGGATTAGGCGAAACTATAATGTTTGGTTTTTCCTGTGTTAGAGACTGACCCTTTATTATAGCTGTTTGTACTGGAATGAGACTTTTCTCACTAGGAGTAAAGAGTTCTTCAGCAGAATACAATTGTCATCTATATGCAATGAAAGTCGCCTGTCCTTTATTGTAAACTACATATGTGTAGTCTGAAGTGCTGTAAAGAACCCTAATATTTAAGTTTGACTTGTTTTCCTGTGTCTCTGAATACCTTGTTTACAACAGCTGTGTATGTTTTCATCCAATGTTTTCCAGAAAACACTGGAGTAATTAATTCATACAAGGGCTTCAACCGCTCAGCATAGAGTGTCATATAAGCTTTTCCAAAGTTAAGAAACCCCTTCAAGGCATGTAACTTCTTTAATGTATTTTTAGGTTGTAAAATAGCACATTTAAAAAATATATATTTTTCTTAATGTTTTAACAACATATAACTTAGTATATCATGATGTCATATTCATGGTTGGGGATGAAGCCAATAGTATGTAAAATGCACTTGAACACAGAGATAGTAAAGATAAAGATCTGGGGCTCCAACCTCCCCCCACTCATAAGGTAGGTTGAGATAATCACATTTTTGCTACTCCCCCAAACCAAGGTAATCATGTGAGATCTGAGAGTTTGGAAAAGCTGTTGGGCCAGTGTAATAGGTAAATTGATAAACAGATACAAAAATCTAGGGAGGACAATCATTTTCAATAAGGCCACCCTGTCAGCTAGTGACAGGGGCAAGCGTATCCACCTTGCCACTTGGTCCTCAAGCTTCAAGATGGCTTTTCTAGGGTTATATTGGATCACTATATCTGGGTTCCTATGCACCTGCACCCCTAGCTTTATACCTGGTTCTGTGCTCCACTCTAATGGAAAGTCCAATTGGCATGTAACTTCTTTAATGGATTTTTAGGTTGTAAAATAGCACATTTAAAAAATATATATTTTTCTTAATGTTTTAACAACATATAACACAGTATATCATGATGTCATATTCAGAGCATTTTACATTACATTTCCAAACAACACCAGTGCAATAGGGTATCAAGAAGCAGGTACAGTGCTGGAACTTTAATACATTGTGTAACACTAGGATTCTGTGCATCTACATAGTAAATATGCTGTTAATGGGCTTTATATATCCTTAAGTCCGGAGGGCCGTGGTTGTTCCTCCACATACAGTTCAAGTTGTTCTTGGTAATAGGTCATGTCTTCTAACCATTGGTCAATTTTAGCAACAGACAGCTTCTCCCAATGTATCACCATCCTCCGTTTTGCTAATAAGACTGCAAATGCTCCAGGAGTGGGGCCTGCCGCTGGGTCTGGTGCTGGGGCATACAATGGGAGCATGTCTGCTTGGGTTCCAAGGCCCTTCCAGGCTTCTGTGGTACAAGCAATGGTATTTATCGCCTCTCTGGGTTTCGTCTGTTTCCTATATATGATGATGGCTGTTACAGAGATGGGATGATGTCATAGCTTTCAATTGTCAAATCTGGCATGTGTGGTTGGGGATGAAGCCAATAGTATGTAAAATGCACTTGAACACAGAGATAGTAAAGATAAAGATCTGGGGCTCCAACCTCCCCCCACTCATAAGGTAGGTTGAGATAATCACATTTTTGCTACTCCCCCAAACCAAGGTAATCATGTGAGATCTGAGAGTTTGGAAAAGCTGTTGGGCCAGTGTAATAGGTAAATTGATAAACAGATACAAAAATCTAGGGAGGACAATCATTTTCAATAAGGCCACCCTGTCAGCTAGTGACAGGGGCAAGCGTATCCACCTTGCCACTTGGTCCTCAAGCTTCAAGATAGCTTTTCTAGGGTTATATTGGATCACTATATCTGGGTCCTATGCACCTGCACCCCTAGCTTTTTACCTGGTTCTGTGCTCCACTCTAATGGAAAGTCCAATTGGCATGGTAATGTGATTTGATTGAGGGGGAACATAGTGGATTTTGACCAATTAATACCTAATCCAGAGTAACGCTCATATCGAAAATACTCACTTATAACTGGCGCTAGGTGAGTATGTGCGCCTCGAACATCGAGCAATATATCGTCCACATAGATCGATAAGGCATGTTGCACCGCTGTCTAAAAAAGCACACCAAGGACCCCAGTGCTAGTGCGAATAGCATAGGGGAGAGTGGGCACCCCTGCCTCATGTTTGTTGAGATAGTCAGCATGACAAACTTAACACCATTGACCCTTAGTCTGGCCTGATGGTCTGTGTACAATAGCTGTATCCACCAGAGGTACATTTGAGGGATGTGCTGCAGGACTGTAACATTATATATGCATTCGCTACAATCGAATACATTGGCGCTTTCCAACAACACTGCCATGGCTTGCGAGGAAGATTCTAGATGGAGAAGCATTGCAAAAACAGTACGTAAATTGTGAGCTGCGGACCTGGTGGGAATAAAATCAGACTGGCCTGGCAGCACCATATTAGTAAGTAGGGGCTGGAGCCTAGTGGCCAATGTTGTTGCCAGGATTATAGCATCCATATCAATTAATGATAGTGGCTATAAGAATCACAGTTTTCAGGGTGAGTGTTCCGGCTAAGGAAGCTGTGGAACTGGTGGGAATAAAAGCAGACTGGCCTGGCAGCATCCTATTAGTAAGTAGGAGCTGGATGGAGCCTATTGGCCAATGTTGTTGCCAGGATTTTAGCATCTATATTAATGATAGTGGTCTGCAAGAATCGCAGTTCTTGGGGGGGTTTGTCAGGCTTAAGTAGGGTGATGATGAGGGCGTCTCTGAGGGAGGGGGGCAACCGCTTTTTAGTGTATGCTCGTCATGGAAATTAAATAAATGTGGGGCTAATATATCTGTAAATTCCTTATAAAATTTCCCGGTGAGGCCTTCCATGCCAGGGGGTTTGCCATTGGGCAAGATGCAGATTGCCTCCTTCATCTCATCAACTGCAAGGGGCTGCACCAGGTACTGCCACTGTCCCGGTAAGAATAAAATGGCACACTTATGCAAGGAGTCAGACACCAATCCTTTATTCTCTCTGGATAACAAAATGAAATGAAGATACACAATTTTAGGTTTTTTTAAAATTGATTTTTTACCTAATTAAAAGAGTCACTATCCTTTCCACCCAAACCAAGGGGGTCATTAGGATGACGGGCGGACTTTGTCTGCCCGTCATCCCAGCTCAAAAAGGGTCCCCCCGCCATAAAGGCAGGGGTCTCGTGGGGGACATTAGGATGCGCCTGCCACAGTAGTGGGTGCATCCAGCATTCCAGTCAGCACCACCCGCCACAATGCCAGGAAGGCATGCTGTGCACTTCAATGCACAACATGGCAGGTACCGCATGGTGCCTGCCATGTTATGCATGGAACTGCAGGAGGGTACCTATCAGGGGGTACCATAGGTACCCCCCATGTGCACCCCTACCCCCCTGAATCCCAGGGGGCCCACCAAGGGCCCCCAATGGTGGAAACCGCCTGCCGTTGCCACCACGGAAAGGCACAACCCAGCAGACATGCTAATATGGATGGTGGTGTCTCCCAGACCCCGCCACCATGTTAGCACCTTTTCTGCCCGGTCGACGCTGCGACCAGGCGGAAAACCGGTGGACGGTCTTTCTGTCCGCCGGGGTCCCCCCACCATGGTAATGTGGTGGGGCTGAAGGAGAGCGGGCGGTGGTTTATGGCGGGCGGATCGCCACCGACCTACGGGCGGTGGCGATCCGCCCGCCCTACTAATGACCCCCCAAGTGTTTAGTCAAGTCATCATCTGTAATATGAATGTTGTTAATATATTTTAATGCCTCTAGATGTTCTGGTAAGGTCTCCAAAATCTTGTAACAAAGAGACCAGGACTGTTCTTATATCCCAAGTGGCAGTTATGTTTAAGCATACTGAAAGCCACTAAATGAAAAAGCAATTAGGTACAGTGAAGCAGGTGCTATATTTTGACTAAAGAATCCGTTAGAAGTATCTTCATTTGTTTTATATTTTCCCAGACAAAATTTGTCATTGGTCCAGTGCTGTGAGAATTTTGTACAGCGTGTGTGTGTTTATGTGCATTCAGTTTTCTATAATTAAAACTATTCTATATTAATTGTCAGTTTTTAATACCAGAAGAAGAGGACTGTCCATGGTGGCATGACAAGGCACTATTATACCCTGATAATATATATAGGCTTTTGCATCACGCTTAACTTCTGGCTTAGGAGCATATTGAGCCAGAACTTTGGGATCACTCCTTAAAGGAATCACATGCGAAACAGATTATTTGTCCCACCCCACTTCGTTTCCATACAATGCAGGAGATTGCTTTATGGCCCATTCACATATTTGTCTATGGGGTCTTTAGGTCCCAAGATGGGAAACTCCTGCATTATTACCTCTTCACCTCCAGGTACTTCCCTCATAAAAAACAGAGGCCATTCATCCTCTACAAGGATGCTAGCAAAATCAACTGATAAATGAGACAAGGTACAGCTTTGATTTTGCATAATATATCAACATCAGTTTGAATTTATACATCGTAAACCCTGTTGGAGTGTTTCCATGTCCTTCCAGTGTCTTAACATTATTTATTTTGAGTTACTACCATATGCTCTTTGAGAGTCTAGTGAACTAGTGTCACTGTGCTCTGCTTTCAGGAGTGTTGCTTTCCAAGTCCAGTACCACAGAAGTATCCATAGACATACTTTTTTGCTAAAATGCCTAATTTCTTCTTCTAAAAATGAGTCTCTTAGTCTGACATTATTTCTCTTCCCTCTTTACACTAATTTTGACTTCACGCATGAGTTCACTTGTTGGATTAACGATCTCATCCTTTCTCCAATACTCATTCTGTGCACTCGCTTCTGTCCTTTTACTGTCATGGACTCTCCTTAGGTTCAAGTCCTCCCACCTACTCTCGGCTGACCCCTGAGCACTGCGACCGACTGCACTCAACAGGAGCAATGATGAGTTGCTGTAATTGAAAGCACTATTGGCAGCATTATGTACAATAGACACTCCCTAAGTTCATAGTGCCAAGCCACTCTTTCACATGATGCATGCATGTTGTAACCAGACACTCCTCCACAAGTTGCATATGTTATTGTCACAAGTATTCTTTGTAAATGGTAGCATTGTTTGTAAAAGGGGTGTAATGACATCTTGTAGCCTATTTATGTGGTTTTCCTGTAAAAGAGAACTGCATTTTGAAAACTGCACCTTCTCCTCGAATGTTACTCAGAACTCAAGGAAACTTCATTTATAAATCAAAAGCAGGCGTGCAATGCATAGTAGTATACAAACTCGCAAACATTTTTCCCAAGTATACATTCTTCTCCAAATGGTACCATACCAAGTGGAACACACATAGTTAAAATCTTATGTTTATGTTGGGTTTCTGTGTAAAGATAGACTGCTTCTTAGTTTTACTTGCTATCCAACATGTAATCTGTTAGTTATTTATGTGTGCTTTGCCCTTGACAGCATTCAAAGTCTGTGGACTACTTGTTTGCAATGTGGGATGTGCTGGTTGTGCAAGACTGGGAACAGATCCTCCTGAGGAAGTCAAGTGTAAGACAAAGTCACGTATATATGGCCACTACCTGATTTAGAAGTGTCTTGCTTCTGGTGCTTACATTTATTATGTCAGGATATAGTGTATACCCAGCTAGTAAGAGTCAGATAGACCTTTCATTGCTCAAAACACTCATTGTAGTATTCTGAACTACATGTGGTGGTAGTCCACCAAACCATGCTTGATGATTTTAAAATCCTAATGGGAATTCCCAGTCACAATAGGGTTCTTAATTGAAAAGAACTGCAGCAGCTCTGTATGTGGGAATATTTCCAGTACTGAAATCGACAGCACTCTGCCCATGAGTACAATATTTCAAAAGGTTATGCAGCATGTACATTTTCTACAAACGTTACCTCACTAACTGTGTTAGAAAAACCACCCCTAGCCAATAGGTGTTGGGAAATTGGTGCTCTAAACTGTACCCCTATCGGAAAAGGCTGCACCATTATAAAACATATTCAAAACTTGAGATTCCTTTTTGTTTTATTTTTTTTTATTTTATTTATTAATTTTTTTCCCCCATTTACACCCATGGTGGTGGGAGACAGATTAAAGCAAACAAAGATAAATCATACATAATTGTACATAAGAAGAAATTATACAGTAATTATTAAAGAACATTATTATTTACGTCGCCAACCATTTTTCAAAAGGTGCCCAATTCTTGGAAGAAGTTAAACGTCTTTTCTTTCCTCTAAAAGCCTGAACAGAAGTCTCTAGTTTAAACCATGCCAGCATCCTGGTCTTCCAGTGACAAAAAGTAGGGGGTTCAGGATTTATCCAGAGTGATGTAACACAGAGTCTGATCATAGCCATAGCTATAAACAAAAATGCTTGGAGATGTCTCGTTTTTTCAAGAGCTGTAGAATATTCATAACCAGTAATTACCATTTCCGCTGAAATTTTAACAGAAGTTTGGGTTATCAGAGTAAGAAAAGTTTCAATTTGATTGATGAACAAAGATAGCTCCGGACATTTATAAAACATATGAATAGAATCTGCAGAATGAAATTTACATCTTGCGCAAAACGCCCCTTTACCCCCACTAACAACCCCCCATCTAACAAGCTTTGCAGGCGTATAATAGAGATTATACATAGCCATATAGCTTTGCGTACGCAGAGTACCTGAGACCAAAACAGACCTGGCTAAAACCAATGGGAATTTTAAATCAATAGAAGGTACTCCAAATTTCACCGCCCACTTGTTATTTTGGTCATCTAAATCATCAGGAAGTTGCAATAGGAGAGTCTGATATAGACTACCAATTTTTTCTTTCTTTCTTATAGATTCAACAATTGTAATTTTTTCAAACATTGTTAAATTTTGAGGAAATATTTTATCAAGAAAACTTCTCAGTTGCAGATATTTGAAAAAATGATTGGACTGCATATGAAATTTCTCTTTCAAAAAAGCAAAAGAAGCCAATTGCCCATGATCAGCTAAATCGCCTATCTCCTTCACACCAAGAGAAATCCAAGTAGTTACCACCCCCTCTTGAAATATCACTGGCAGTAATCCACAAGCATTTAATGGGGTATAATAATTAATCTTGGGAATATGAAAATGACGACGGACTTTTTGCCATACCGAAAATAGAGCCCACAGTACTTTAAATTTGTTTTTTTTAAAATAGCTCGGTTCAAGAATACAAGTTAATACGCCTTTTGTAGTATCTCCCAATGATATTGAATATATTGATGGAGATATATGTACCGGAAGCTCAGGAATATGCCCTAATAGAGGAAAAGCAAAATGTTGGATCATAGCTGCCCAATAATAATATAATAAGTTCGGAACGGTCCAGCCCCCACGATCCTGCGGGAGACATGTCCACTTGGCCGCCCTCCTTGGTTTGCGATATGACCATAGAAATCGTTGACATATTCTTTCTGCTTTTATCAAAATTAGACTAGGGATTAACAATGGAAGGGATCTAAAAAGATATAAAAATTTAGGGAGAACAATCATTTTAAGGATATTGCATCGGCCAAACAACGAAAGATGTAAATGATCCAGCCGTTTTAATTTATTATGAAGGGAATCAATAATGGGAGAATAATTCAAATCTGGAATCTGTTCCACGTCAGAAGAGATTTGGATACCGAGATATGTTGCCTCTGTAATTGTAGAAAGATGAGAATTTGGCATAGCGGTAGATTGTAAGATTTGGGTTTTTTCAATATTTAACTTATAGCCCGAAATTAAGCCGAATTGAGCTGCTAGAGACTCCAATGCTGGAAATGATCGGGCGACATTGTCAGTTAATATTACAATATCATCGGCGTATGCCAGTGCCTTATATTCGATTCCATGAACAGTGATAGGAGTGATAGCCTGTGAGTTTTCTATCATACATAAAAAAGGGTCAATAAATAAGGCAAAAAGAAGAGGAGAACAGGGGCAGCCTTGCCTAGTGCCCCTGCTAATAGGAAAATAATGTGATTCCGTGCCTGAGATACGAATTTTAGCAGTTGGGGATATATACATAGCTTGCAGAGCCTGGATAAACACTGGTGTGAAGCCCTTCCAGCGTAAAACAGCCCATAGATACCCCCAGGAGACCCTGTCGAACGCCTTTTCGGCGTCCAACAGGATCACACCAAGGGGAGAGTTTGTAACCTTTGCCCAATCTAGAAGAGCGACAACACGCCTGATGTGGTCAGTCGTATCCCTACCGGGAATAAACCCGTGCTGGCGAATAGAAACCAGAGGAAGAATTATTTGGTTTAAACGGAAAGCAAGTATCCTTGAATAAATTTTGCTATCAGTATTGATTAGCGCAATCGGGCGATATGATGCTGGATTTAATTCATCCTTTCCTTTTTTTTTTAAAAGAACAATAGTCGATTGCCGCCAGGAATCAGGAACCGACCCAGTCTGAGCAAGGCGAAAAACTTCTAGCAATTGTTGCTTGAATGTATGTGAGAACGTTTTATAGAATTCTAAATGAATAAGATCGGGCCCAGCAGCTTTACCATTAGAGAGGGATTTCATAGCGTTTACCACTTCCTCCCAGCTGATAAGCTCAGCCAGAATTCGATTCTGATCATCTGTGACCTTCTGGGTGTCAATAGATTGAAAAAATTGAAAGAGACTGGTTTGTTGTTGGGAAATTATGTTCATATCCTCTGTGTATAGGGTTGAGTAAAAATCCACAAAGGCATTCATCACACCATTAGTTGTGTCTTGTACTATTCCAAACTGATCTTTGACCTTAATAATCTGGCTAGCTACAGCCCTTTGTTGTAGGCGTTTTGCTAACACCTTGCCAGAATTTTCACAAAGCTCATACATTGAGGATCGAAATTGAAAATATTTGGTTGCTATATCTTTATAGAAATGCTCCAGTAAGTTTGATTTTGCTACAGCAACTGATTTCAAGCTAGCTGCTAGATCTTCCCCCATACGGATATTTAGACTTAGATCCAGTTCAGCTTGATGAAGAGCTGCCAGTCTAGTTTTAACTGCTTGTTGCTCTATTTTCCAACGGTATGAGGCAAATCTCTTTGTTTCACCACGCAATGCGGCTTTAAATGTATCCCAGACAGTACCGACTGAGGCAGTATTACTATTAATTTCGAAAAACTCTGAAATCCAAAGAGTGAGTTGATCCTGATAAATTTTATCTAATAGGAGTTTCCTATCGAAAGTCCATGGTCTAATTTGATTGACAGGGCGATCCCAGGGACAACTAAAAATAATAGGATTATGGTCGGATATAGTCCTTGGGCTAATTTCAATCTTGACAGACCCTGCAGTTTGAAGAGATATAAAGACAAAATCAATGCGAACCAGTTTTTTATGAGGTATTGAATAAAAAGTATAGCCCTCTTGATTTGGATGATGATAATGCCAGAGATCAGTCAGACCGTGTTCAATTAAAAGAATCCGAAGTGCCTTATAAACTTGGGGTTTGCGTCCACCGTAAACATTATGTTTTGTTATATCTAGGTGACTGGGAATATTAATATTAAAGTCACCACAGAAAAACATTGGATGGGGCCAAGTAGCTAGCTCTATATTTAAATTCCTCAAAACCTGCGGGTCGTCCAGATTGGAGGTATATACCGAACAAACAGAAAGCAGCCGGCCCCTAACCAGGAGTTCCGCTATTACCCATCTACAAAAATTATCTTGCTTTACCCGTTTAACATGCCCAACTCCAGTTTTTAAGATAATAGCCACACCCCGAATTGTAGAGGTTTGTCGGGTATAAGCCACAAGATCATAACCCAGAAATTTGAGATAAGCCCGATTGCCCCAAGGGATATGGGTTTCCTGCAAGCAAATTAAATCCACCGACATCACCTGCAACATCTTATGAAAAATCCTACGTTTTTTAGGATCGTTTAATCCACAAATATTCCAAGTTGCACATGTCAATCTAGGAGCAGCCATAAGATTGGGTTAAGGACATAAAACAAAAATAGCTCGGAGAAACTATTAAACATTTTATAAAACAGATATTTGCAATCCAGCTGATTTTTAATGAGAAATGAAAAGGTTGGCATCAAATTAAATATGTTGAATACATTTGAGAAACAGAGACATCTGTCCCATGCCTCAGGTCTGTTCAGCTCCGTCCGCCACCACCACCACCACCACCACACCACCCCACAACCCACCCCAAACAACCCAACCACCCCAGCAAAGCCCACCCACCCACCCAAAGACCCCCCATACCCCTCGCCCCCCATAGCGGGCATCAGGACTGTAGTCCTTACGATGGTTGAGCAAGCGTATCACTCCGCTCCACTGAACCAATAGCTTCCCCCCTTCTAGAACAAGGACAGGGATCAGCATTTTATATATACCTCTCTGGTCATCAGAAAAAGAAAAAGAAACAAAAGAAGATATGAGGTTTAGATGATTACTACCCTGCATTTATCAAACAGACAGTATAATGCAATGCCTAGATATAACTATATTGAATCCAAAAATTCCCTAGCAGGTATCTCAGAGAAAAAGAACTTTGTCTGTCCCTTGAAAATAACCTTTAATTTTGCCGGAAAAAGCAGGAATGCCTGGGCTCCCTTAGCCTGAAATAGAGAAATCTGTTGTCGAAGATGCCAACGGCGAGTAACTGTCTCTGAGCAGAAGTCTGGGCGAACAAAGAACTGAGAACCCTTAGCAGATCTCTTCTTGTTGGGTCTGGCAAGATCAAAGATACGTTCACGGGCAAGGAAATTGTTGAAGCATACCAGGATAGCACGGGGATAGGGATTATTGACAATAGCAGAGGCAGAAATTTTTTTTTTATTAAATGGGAAACGATGCGCCCTCTGTATTTCGAGGTTCCAATTCCACTCGACAACCTCTGGAAATGCTTCAGAAAAAAGCTCCACTATAAACTGGCGAACATCATCACCTTCCTTATTTTCCTCTATACCCAAAACCCGGAGGTTATTCCTTCTCGCCCGATTTTCAAGATCAGAAAGCTTCCATAAAATGTCCTTACGTTGTTCTTTAACCTCTATAACAAGATCTTTCTGAGTGGCTACGGCATCTTCGAGGACTGAAATTCGTTCTTCAGCTTCGGTGATCCTGGTGGTGGTCTCAGTACAGGTTTTAATGACACGACGAAGAGAATTTTGCATTTTGCGGCATGCCCCCTGCGTGCGCATGTTTTCTTGCTTGGTTGCTTCTCTATGCATCATTATAGTTTGGTAAATTGTGACCAATGAAATCTCTTCGGGGATAGCTGAGACAACCTCACTTGTGTCTCCACCCAGATCTTGATCTTGATCCTGCGTTTTTAATTGAGAGTGTTGCCCATAATCCTTCTGCAAAATTTGCTGAGGGGACAGAGCCTTAGCGCCGGGAGCTTTACGTACTGTAGCAATATTGAAGTCACTTGAGGCCTCACGCCAATCAGCAGAGTCGCTGTCGTAGTCTGACCATTGGAGCTCTGGGTGATCAGCACCATCCTCCTCAGATAAAGAAGGCTCAGAAACAGAAAAAAAGTTCTCGGTGGATTCACTAAGCACAGACCCCCTAGTATCATGACATTTTTCCATTGGCAACTCCAAAGAAGCAGTTGTGAGGCTATTAGAAGATTGGACTTCATTACCCAGCATGCACTGGAAGGGAGGAGATTTAGCAAGAGAAATGTCTAGAGCTGAGCCTGGAGTCACGACTACCTCTTTCAGCAAGCTGTTGTTAAGAGTTGTATCATGAGACTCAAGAGGGTCGATATGGGGTGGGGAGCCTCCAACATTGGACAGTATGATATTGGGTACTGCTACAGGTACACTTGCAGTAAGAATCGCCACCCCCTTCCCAGCCGTATCATCAGTTGCCTTCAACTCCTTCCCCTTAGCTCCTAACCTGTCAAACATTGCAGGCACCGTTTGTTCCTTAGCGGGGATGAGAGGAGCGAGAGCAGCCGCCACTGATGTTACGAGGGAGGACTTGTCTGAGCCGGTATACACCTGTTACAACGCATTTGTTACAACGCACTACCATTACAACGCGACTTTTACAATGCATACCTTTACAACGCATTGCGCTGGGGGGCGCTCTAGGATAGGGAATAAGTATAATTTACTATCCAACACCTTCCCTAGGGTCCACGGGGACTGGAGTTAGAATAGTAAATTATACTTACCACTATCCAGCACCTCAAAGCGCTATGCGTTGTAATGGTATGCGTTGTAATGGTCGTGTTGTAATGGTAGGTAGTTGTAACGGTATGCGTTGTAACATGGTACATCCGTCTGAGCCTCCAGGACGGGGTTTCTGAGCGCCGGGTGTAACGCCCTTGGAGTCCGGCTCCTGCTGACCGCGGGTTGAGCCGCGCGTTTTGAAAGCAGCGGCCGCTGCTTTAGTAAGTGCTTTGGGCGGCATTCTGTCTTTCGAAATCCAGCAGCGTGAGGCAAAGACCAGAGGAGCAGCTGTCGAGCACCAGAAACGGCAACACCACTACAAACGCCGCTCCGGATCCAAGCAAGCAGCCGGGAGAACACAGAGCTCGCCAAACCCTCGAGAGACTGCAAAGTATAATGAAGACAAGCAAGCAGACAAGCTGAAGGTAAATGTCAGAAAGCAGTCTAGCGCCTTCCGTGCTGGATGCCGGTAGGAGTTTTCCAAGGCAGTTTAGTGAGACCAGGCAAAGCAATCATTCAGGGGTCCGCTATGGTCCAGGAGAGCAGAACGCCTCCTCACTCGGCCGAGGTCACGGCCGCCATCTTCCAAAACTTGAGATTCCAAATGAAATAAAAATGGTGAATAACCTTTCATAAGTCAACCACCTGGGCGGCGCACAGCAGAAAGGGAGCTCATGCCTGGACTGATGGAGGTAACCAATATAACATTGGACATCTCCGCTATTAGTAATAGTTGATATATAGAGTGTGTCGTCCAAGATAACTCAAAGATGGAAAAGATCTGCACCATTTTGGGCACCATCGATAGATTTACTTTATTTCCTTTGCCAGCAAAAACCTTGGAAATAGGTTTTCTAGATCTTCTGTCAATAAGGACCTGTGCAATATGCCAACCTCAGACAGACAACAAGTGGACTGCAACCACCCCACAACCCACTCAGCATTACTTGTATGAAGTGTGTGCTAGGTAATGATCAGTCCTGTGGATTTCATAGGGATAGTTAATTCAACCCAAACCCTCTTTCTTCATGGACAGGAGTACTCAAGAAGACTACGCAAACAACAATATACGTTTAAGGTTTATTAAAATCAAAATCCTATTCTAGAGCACTCAATATGAATAGCAACTATTATAAAAAATAAACAATAAATGGCAATGACAGAATTATAAACTATAGTGTAACATTTTAATGGTAGCATAAAGCTTCTTCACATCACTATTTCCAACCCCAGCGTCCTCTTGGCTACCTAAGCTAAGCCTTTCACCAAAAGAATTCTGCTTCGTTTCAGTGATGGTTCACACCTGCATGCCCGTTCTGAACAATAGAACCAGTGTTTCGTTAAGAAAAGAGCAGCTGCTATTCTTGTGAATTCTGGGTATGCCTTTCCATGTAGCCTTAAGCAAAGGAAGGCGACTACAGCTCTGTGTGCCCTTCAGTCTCAAATCACTCGAACGACGTTCCTCCCTATGTCAGAATCAGAATCAGAAAGTACTTTATTCGGCTAAAATCATTAACCATGAAAGTAACAACATCGTAAACAGCATACTACATAAAGAAACTGACTTAAAAAAATAGACATACTGTTATATTTCATTTTCACTAATAGTTTTCCTTAATTTCAAAACATGTTTAAAATAGTTTAAAAGAACCACAACAGTAAAAACAGTATCCATTCTCTGACATTCAAGGAATGCTAAATGACATCTTTTTAAATTCATATCTTTGATAAAGGGGATTAAAATTTTTCGACGGGGAATAGAATAAAATTTACAGAAAAATAAAATGTGAATGTGGGATTGGGAGGAGGAATAATCACAGGGGCAGGTAGGTAAAATCTGTGACCATAAATTCATCTTTGGGAAAGATAAAAGTCTAAAAACAAGATTCAATCTAAAGCGGGTTAAAAGAAATCTATCATAATTTGACATTAACAGGGTCAAATAGGGCTGTACTTTTACTCCAGTCAGTATCTGGTTATGCCAAGCAACTGTCTTTTTACTGTCCTCTGCTCTTCTTCTTTTATCCATGAGGTATTCCAGACTCAGTTTTTTCAAAGATCTTCTGGGTATAGTTCCCATGGATAACGGATCCTCGTAGTATTCGCAGTGACCAATATCAAACATAAATTGTTTAATATATGCTAACCATTCGACCCTAGCCGAATTTTCCATATTCAAAATATCCTGTATCACAGCCCGGTTAACTACACATTCATTAGTAGTCCACACCCTGTGCCACACAAGAATGGGCTGTATTCTAATTAAGTCTGATAAGTAAGATTGTCCCAACTCCACATGGCAAATGTAAGTAGAAACACTCTGTGGTACAGATAAAACATACCGTAGAAAGTTGTTTTCTGCAATTTGCAGTGGATCAATATTACAAAAGCCCCAAAGTCCCGCACCATAGAGGGCTACGGATATACATGTGGCATTGTAAATGGTCAAGATTTCTTTTATTGTTTTTTTCCCCAGCTTTTTCATGAAAGTCCTAACGGCCATTAAAGTTTTTTGGAACAGAAGAGTTCTGGCCTTTATGGCAGTTAACCATCCTCCCCGTTCATGAAACAGAATACCCAAATAGGGAAAAAACGAAATATTTTCCAAGGGAACGTTATTTAAAAACATAGTTTTCAATTTTTTACCAGATTTTGTGCCGCAGTTCATGGAATATGTTTTACCACAGTTAATTTTCAAATCTAAACTTAGCATAAACTTTTCAAAGGATACTAACAGTTTCTGTAAGGCCAAGGGGGTTCGAGCCATTAGGACAGCATCGTCCGCGCACATGAGCGCAGGGATCGACCTCTTCCCCACTCTAGGCATGTCCCTGCACTCTTGCAGAAGACGATGTTCAAGTCCATTAATATAAAGAAGAAATAGGAACGGGGCCAGAACGCAGCCCTAGCGTACTCCACGCCCCACTCCAAATCTTCTAGTACATTCTCCCTCACGGCCATAGCGGACTGATGCTGTAGCACTGAGTATAAATCTCTCAGGAAGCAAATTATGGCATCGTCAACGCCCAACCCTTGCAAAATATCCCACAGTTTGGTATGCGATACGCAATCAAATGCTGAAGACAAATCCACAAATGTAAAATATAAACCGTTCCCCTTTAACCCTAATATATTTTTGTTGGATGATCATTAAATTTAGGCATTGTTCCACGGTTCCTAAACCTTTCCGGAAGCCGTACTGTAGGTCACTCAAGATTTCATTATCAACAGCCCAATTCTGAAGTCTTGCCAGAATTATTCTCCCAAATTTTTTTACAGATGAATCAAGAAGGGAAATTGGCCTATAACAAGCACAATTTTGTCTCTCTCCCTTCTTGAAAATTGGCACGATTATCGAAGTAAACCAGGAAGAATGCATACCGCGGCATTAAAAAGCTGTTATTATGCTCTGTTTTATTTCATATATTAGGCCTGAACATTTTTGAACTTTTTCAGAATAAACAACTAGCATCAAAGCTCCTGCGGAATTTCACTTACATACACTCTGTAAAACCTTGTCTGCTGTTTAAAAACAATCAGTGAGAAGTTAAGATATCAATGTTATGATGCCTTGTTCATTATTTAAAAGCAATCACTTCAAGCAAGACCATATAGGAAACACAGGAATATTTTGAGCTGACTTAATTATCATGTTGCAATGAATAATGACATTTATAAACGTGCATTTATATTTGACTCTTACTCTGAAATACACAGAATATGTAGCTCAAGGGGGGGAAACCTAAAAGACAACATATATGATGATTTTAACAAGGATAGTAATAAGATACAAGCCACATACGTTGATGCTAACCACAGGTTTTTACCTTCCAGAAAATCAAGAGGTGTACCAAGACCCAGGATCTTAAAAAACTGCTCGGAGGAAAAAAAGACGGACTCGAGAAAGACAAAGCAATGTTATTCATATCTCGGATAGCCTAGTTCTACAGCAAGAGATGATAGATGGCATACTGCACTGAACCCCTTGGTTTGTGGCATATTGTCTTATAAACCCCCGTACCCTACAAAATATGGTACTGTCATAATTGGCATATATCAAGACATTACAATATGTGAAGAAATGCCAATAGTTCTGGATGACCTTTGTTTGGAAAAGGAGGCATTGAGTAGGATAACATCCAGGAAGCAAAGACGAAAGTCTGCTCCGTGGGTGATACATTTGAAGCAAGAGCGACTTGAAGGTTCCTCAGTTGCACAGGAGAGCAGGTTGGCAGAATGTGAACCTCTGAGTTTGAGGGGGAAAAGCATTCTAAGCTCCCCTACGCACCTGAGGGGAACCAAAGAGGCAGAAAACAAAAAAGGTACCAGGAAATCAAATGATGCAAATTAGTTATATCTGAACAGAGAACTACCAGCCACTGTTGCCATGCAAAGTGTAATACAGAAACTGGTGCCTAAATCCTCCACTGACCAGGAAGATCATCATTCATTCTTGTGCATCCTACCTTTCCCTCGAAGTGATGTTCCACATTCCCCTGTGGCACCACCCTCCTTCTCCTCCCCAGTTGCGGGTGCTGGTGGCCAATTTGTCAATTGATGAAAGGCCAGTAGCACTAGAGGACCAGTGTTCGGAAGAAGTGGGAACGTAACTAGCCCCAGGATGAGTAGGATAACATCCAGGATCCTAAGGCGCATGTTCACCTCAATGGGTGATACCTTGGATGTCAGAGCGACTTAAAGGTTCCTCAGTTGCACAGGAGAATAGGTTGGCAGAATGGCAGAATGTGATCCTCTGAGTCTGAGAGGGAAAACCAACCTAAGCTGCCCTAACCACCTGAAGAGAACCAAAGAGGAAGATGACAGAAGATCACATGAAGCAAACGAGTTATATCAAAACAGTGACCACCAGCCGCTTTTCTGAAACTGGTGCTTAAATCCTCCAGGGTCCCATTGACCAAGAAACTCAATGTTCATTTCCCTCGAAGTGATATTCCATATTCCCCTGTGGCACCACTCTCCTTCTCCACCCCAGTTGTAGGTGCTAGTGGCCAATCTATCATAATTCTAGAGGTCGCCGCATAGTTAGCCTCTATTATGGATTTCAGAATGTTTGATCACACTCTCCTGGTAACTGTTGTGCCTTTAGGGAATTACTGTTTTGCAATTCCTGACAGGCTAGCACTTTCCCCACAGGCCTTTAGTCCCCTCCTGCAGGCAATCATACAAGTATAGCCTGGATGGCTCTCCACACCAGAGTGCATCTCAGATGCCGCTCCGGTGCAGTGTGCCACAAATGTTGCAAGCTCTTTTCCGTGTGCAAGGACCACACTGCTGTCTTCCCACCAACTATTGTAGCACTCAGTAGATTTCTGAGTAGCTGGTGTGTGAAGAGCCAAGGCAATGGTTGCAGAGGGAATTATTTGCCTGTAAATTTTGCCTTCCCTGTAAACTGATCTGAAACGTGAACGGCACTGACAACAAAGCCAAATCCAAAAAGGTTCACCCGCTGCGCGCTCCATGCAAGCTAATTGCGGCTGAAGAAGACTGCCCCCAAACCATGCCAAGTATTGTTTGTTTGAAAATGTATTGATTTCAACCATTCTGACAAACAGCTCAAGCTGATGTGGCTGACTTAAAATAGATATGTTATTATTGTGTACACAAACCTGTTTTGGACTAACTTCGGGTGCGCAGTGAGGCTGAGAAATGCCACTTCCGAAAAAGTCACGTGTTGTGGGTGTTCGATCTTGCCTTTTCCCAATGTTTCACTTCCCTATAAGTAAACATGTTTCCACCCAATTGCTCAACCCCCAACTCCTGAAAATGGATCTAACTCTTATGTGCACCGTCGGCGCTTATAAATACCTACAGACCCTGATCCTGTGAAAAAGGATGTTTGCTGTACACACACCTTTTAACACACCGAGGTGTTACTGAGTTGCACAGAAATCACTCAATCCAATCTCTTAAAACTAACCCAAGAAAACGCGATAGAATGCCTTTCTGGAGTTCCGGGCTCTCTTAGTATCTCTTAACATTCGTGCCTCCTCAGTGCACAACATTAGAGTTCCAGTGCCACAAGGCTTGTTATTCAAGGTGCCCCCAGTGCAACTGCACTCGATCAACACCAGACATCTCAAATATATCTCCAACAGATGAACAGGATATTGCAGGGAAGCATATCTCTGGCCAGGTTTCGAGAGGTTTTCAATCACGTAAATTGTCCTCAAATCAATAGCTTTTCAGCCCATATGTTCTATGTAGTCACTCTTCGATTGGGATCATTATACTAAACATGCTTGGTTTTGATGGAATAAAGAAACAAAATAGACTTCAGTGTCATTTGAAATTGCTTTACCGGTCAGACATTTTTTAAAGATTTGCATTTTAGAAATGATAAGCCCTTTCTGGGAACATAAATAGACTGGACGATATGGAATCCTGGAGAAAACAGATTTATAATGTCCTATTACTTACCAGTAATCTTCATTACTCCTGGTCCCGTTGTCCTCCTCCCCTTCATAACATATGAGATAGTCCCATCTCCTGCGCAGAAAAAAAGAAGGAATGCTGGACCTACCTCTCCCCCTCCCTCTGGGAGTATATAAGCGTACAGGTACCAGCATTCCTCTTGAGAATACCAAGCCCAGATGAAGGCCTGCAAGTTAGGGAGGGAGGGAGGGAAGCCATGAAGGGGACGAGGACCAGGAGTAATGAAGATTACCGGTAAGTAATAGGACATTAACCCCAGGCTCCTCTCGTCCCCTTCATAACATATGAGAATACCCAAGCAGAAGCCGGCCATCATCAACAATAAACCACCAAAATCAACCAAAATTCAAAAAGGTCGTCAGGGATTTATTGAACAGCAAATACAAGAAATTCAGGAGCACACAGCATTCAGTACACCCAAACCAAAATTAACATCATCCCCAAACAAATTCTGAAGGCGAAAATGCCGAATAAAGGTGTTAGAGGACGCCCAAGTGGCCGCCCGACGGATCTCAGAAAGAGGGACACCACCAACCTCAGCCCAGGAAGCTGCCATCCCACAGGTAGACCTCCCCTGAACCCTCGATGGAGGAGGAGACCCAGAAAGAGAGTAAGCCAAAGTAATGGCCTGCTTCAGCCAGCAACCAATAGAGGCAGAAGAAGCTTTACCCCTACGAGACGACACACCAAAACAAACAAAAAGGGACTCAGATTTACGAAAACCCGCAGTGCGGTCCAAGTAGATACGCAACTCCCTGCACACATCCAACAAAGACCAAGGAGGATCCCCTGGAGAGTCCAGAGCAGACCCCAACGCAGGCAACACCAACTCCTGAGACCGATGAAACTGGGAGGAAACCTTCTGAACAAATACAGAATCCAAACGGAGGACCACCCCATCCCCGGAAAAGGACAGAAAAGACTCCCGTGCCATCAAGGCCCCCAACTTCCCCGGGCGACGGGCAGAAGTAATAGCCACAAGAAAGACCACCTTGAGAGTCACAAACTTAACGTCCACCTCCAACAGAGGTTCAAGCAGAGGCGACACCAAAGCCCTAAGAACTAAGGGCAAATCCCACAAAGGAAAAGAAGGACGCACCACCGGATGAGACAGAAAAAAACTCTGAAGGAGATGCAAAACCAAATCCTCAACATGAGATAAATTCCCCCAAGGGGAACGAAAAGCCCGAACAGCAGCCCGCAGAGCTCTTAAAGTGGAAACTGCCAAACCCTTCTCAAAACCCTCCAAAGGAACTGCAGCACCACTTGCAAAGAACATGCCAAAGGGGGTAAATCCAGAGCCACACACCAACAACGAAAATTACCCCAATGACGGTCATAAGATTTGAGGGTAGACGGACTGTGGGTGCCCTGAAGAGCCACAGCCAAATGCTCAGGGAAAACCCTCAGACGCCACCCCTCCCTTTCAACTTCCACACCCACAGACGCAACCTCAGAAGAGACAGTGACAGGGCAGACCGCAGGGGGGAAGGAGACAGAGGAAGAAACCAAGTACCCTGCACAGCCAACAACCGCAGAATCGGAAACCAAGGCCTCCGTGGCCAAAACGGAACCACAACTACCACCACCCAATCCTCCTGACACAGGTGGGCCAAAAACCGGGGAATCAGCACCAGTGGAGGGAAGGCATAGAGAAGCCTGGACGACCAGGGAATAGTCAGGGCATCCACCCCCCAGCAACCCTCCTGATGACCCAGAGAGCAGAACCAGGGCAGCTGGGCATTGAGCTGGGAAGCAAAGAGGTCGAGAAAGGGAAGACCAAACCTCCTGCACACAAGACGAAAAGCCACAGGAGTCAGAGATAACTCCAGGAAGGCAGGGAAACAACTGCTGATGGCATCTGCCACTCCGCCGTCCACACCCCGAATATGAACAGCAGACAGAGACAACGGACGCCCCTCCCCCAATAGAAAAGAGGAATCCCCACCCAGTTCAGGGAGGGGGAGCAAACCCTCCTTGACGATTTAGGTAAGCAACCGTCACCCTGTTGTCCGACCGGACCACAACATGGTGACCGAGCAACTAAACCCGAAAACCCATCACAGCCCGGAACATAGCCGACAGTTCCCTCCAATTGGATGAACGACGACTCTCCGGAAGGGACCAATGACCCTTAAGGGACAGGGAACCCAGGGTCACACCCCACCCGAAATAACTGGCATCCGTGGTCAGGACGACTGGAGAAGGCGGCTGCAGAGGCAGACCCTGCAACAGATGAGCCGACACAGTCCACCAAAGAAGGGCAGGGAGGGCCAAAGTCCCCTACCCCAAGAAAACTGCCTACGAGACGAAGGAGGGAAAAAAGACTTGGGTTTAGAGGAAACAGAAACAGAAGAGGCATGCTTAAAAGAAGAAGAATGCTTCTTCTCTTTAAACAACTTATGCAATTTATCCCTCCAATTCCTCCCCAAACATCATTGTCCCCTTGTACGGTAGACGCAAAGCTCAAGCCTTCTGAGTAGAGTCCGTCTTCCAGTCCCACAACACAAAATTGCGACGAGCAGCCACACACACCGCACTGGAAAGGTCAGAGGCCCGCACCACATCAAAAGACACATCCGAGAGGAAATCCACTTGCCGCTGAATATGCTCTCGAAGACTGGAACAGTCAGCAGCATTGTCCATAGACCGGTACAGTGACTTGAAATCCGAAAGCAATGACTGCGAAACATAAGTCCCGTAAATGCCCGCCCTCAATGCCAAATGGGAACCAGAATATACCTTCTTGAGGGAGGAATCAACCTTTTTATCCACAAGGTCCTTCAGCACTGCATCCTCCGCCATGGAAGTGCTACCCACCAGACTGGCTTCAAAGGAATCAATAGGAATGGAATACGGCAATTCAGCAGCCATATCCTGCAAAGGGTACAGTTTAGCAATAAAACAGGGCAGCAAAATCCGATCAAGATCCACCGACTCACTCTGCAGCACGTCTTTAATGAAAGGATGAATAGGCACATCAACAGCGGCAGAGCTCTGAAACTGGCGCAACAAGGGACCACCAAATGTATTTGGAGCCTCATCATCCGGAAACCCCATGTTGGATTTAACATGCTTTAGCAGCCCGGCCAACGTATATGTAAGATCCTGGTTTCAAAGTAAGATTGCAGCTGACACAGGATTGAGTTGTAAAGGAGCTCAGGTTTATTGGAGATAAGGGAGACACATCCAGATCCCATCCAAGCTCAGAGTAGTAACAACCTCAGCTTCAAAACATACATTCTAGTAACTGTGGTAACCACATGGAATTAATGACATCATACAGTGCAAATCAGAAAGTGAAGGATGCTACACATCTTCCCCCCATAAAAAAAACAAAAAGCAAGCTAGAAGACAAGAAGAAGAAAACATCATGTATAAAACAATAGATGAAAACCATTGCATTCATTAAGATACATAGTCTTTCAAATGAGAAGGTTTCTTGATAGTTCTGGATGAGCGTCGAAACCCTCTAGGATTCTCATAATCAGTGTCAAATCCCGAATCATCAACATCCGACTCAAGCTTAGAATCAGGAGGTTGATGATTTCCACATAAAACACAAATTCTATTTAAGTTCCATATTCTGTGGTCCAGGGTTCTCACAGCATTTTTAAAAACTTTTATCACTTTTATTGGTTCAGAAAATTAGATTTTTTACCAGGAAGCTTAACAACTACCATGTCACCAACCTTTACAGACGTTGCTTTAACAGCATGTTTGGAATCAAAGTAAAGCTTTCTGTTGGAAGAATTCAGAATCTCTTTTTCACGCCAATTAAGTTCATCATGTAAATTGCCATCTTTAGAACCATTAGCAATTTCTTCACCCAAATCCCTCACCCAGGTTGGTTCTAACAAGGTACAAGGTGATCTTCCTCTAAAGAGAACAAGCATTGGAAATGCAATAGGTCTCGCACCATTAGAGTTAGTGCTTTTAGAATTGTTTATGGGTTTTTTTTGTAAATGTTTAGCATTTTTGTTTCCTGTAGCCAATGGTAAAGTATTACAAATAAAAAAGCCATAAACATTTCTAAAAGCTCTAACTGAAATGGTCTAAGAACTATTGCACTGTGTGAGGGTGAGGGTGAGTGAGGGTGAGGGTGAGTGAGGGTGAGTGAGGGTGAGTGAGGGTGAGGGAGGGTGAGGGAGGGTGAGGGGTTGAGGGTGAGTGAGGGTGAGTGAGGGTGAGGGTGAGTGAGGGTGAGTGAGGGTAAGTGAGGGTGAGTGAGGGTGAGTGAGGGTGAGTGAGGGTGAGTGAGGGTGAGGGGTTGAGGGTGAGTGAGGGTGAGGGTGAGGGTGAGTGAGGTGTTGAGGGTGAGTGAGGGTGAGGGGTTTTGGGTGAGTGAGGGTGAGGGGGAGTAGTTGAGGCTGAGTGAGGGTGAGTGAGAGTGAGGGTGAGTGAGGGGTTGAGGGTGAGGGGTTGAGGGTGAGTGGGTGAGGGGTTGAGGGTGAGTGAGGGTGAGGGTGAGGGGTTGAGGGTGAGTGAGGGGTTGAGGGTGAGGGGTTGAGGGTGAGTGAGGGGTTGAGGGTGAGGGAGGGTGAGTGAGGGTTAGGGTGAGGGGTTGAGGGGGAGGGGTCGAGGGGGAGGGGTTGAGGGTGAGTGAGGGTGAGTGAGTGAGGGTGAGGGGTTGAGGGTGAGTGAGGGTGAGGGGTTGAGGGTGGGTGAGTGAGGGTGAGGGGTTGAGGGTGAGTGAGTGAGGGTGAGGGGTTGAGGGTGAGTGAGGGTGAGGGGTTGAGGGTGAGTGAGGTTGAGGGTGGTTGAGTGAGGATGAGTGAGAGTGAGGGTGAGTGAGGGGTTGAGGGTGAGGGGTTGAGGGTGAGTGAGTGAGGGTGAGGGGTTGAGGGTGAGTGAGGGTGAGGGTGAGTGAGGGTGAGTGAGGTTGAGGGTGAGGGGTTGAGGGTGAGTGAGGGTGAGGGTGAGTGAGGGTGAGGGGTTGAGGGTGAGTGAGGGTGAGGGGTTGAGGGTGAGTGAGGGTGAGGGGTTGAGGGTGAGTGAGGGTGAGGGCGAGTGAGGGTGAGGGGTTGAGGGTGAGGGGTTGAGGGTGAGGGTGAGGGGTTGAGGGTGAGTGAGTGAGGGTGAGTGAGGGTGAGTGAGGGTGAGTGAGGGTGAGTGAGGGTGAGGGGTTGAGGGGGAGGGGTTGAGGGTGAGTGATTCACGACAAGGTGCAACTTCAAGTTTGGGGAGCATTCACCTATCCTCTGTCAAGTTTTGAGCAAAATTAGCACCCGGGAGCACCCCCCAAAATAGTAAGTTCGCAAACTTTGTGCTCTGTTTATGTATCTTACTGGAGGGATGGTTGGTGAGACTGGCGTTTTTGCGTTCCTTGTTTTGTGGGAGTTTAGTCCAAAGATCAGGAATAAGTCACTGTAAGAAAATGTGGATTTTTTCTTAGAATTTTCATATAGTGCGAACTCGACCTGAAGGGTCATAACACACCGCACGTTGAATTGCATCGGCCTTGGCTAATTTAAATTATGGTTGTGGGGCAAAATGATCATGATGGGCTCCGCTGCCTCAGCTCAGAGACGGACGCCTGTTTTCTTTTTTCTCGGCGGCAGTGCGTAAACTGAATTCACTTATCTCGACATTTCTTTGATTTAGAACAGCATTCTTTGGCAGGACAGCTCAGAAGTGGTGAACACTATTCGCCTCTTATTGGTTCTGAGCTGGGCTAACTAAGATAATGCACTTACACTCGGAGAAATAGTGCGTACAAACTCTGGGGGGGGTCGCCTGCAGACACAGGGGGGGGGTCGCCTGCAGACACAGGCCCCTGGTCCTGGTGTCAGAGGGTTTAAGCACAGCGCCTCGGGCTTCTCACCGCGCCCATTAGTGTGCGCATATTGGGCGTGAAAAAGCAGAGCGAATATTCTCTGCTGCGTCACTCATGGCTTCGCAGAAGAACCAGCCATAAGGAGTCACCTTGGTGTGTAATTTTGGAATAGTGTTGAAATTAAAACACCCAGCAAGTAAATGAGAAATAAGCTGTAACAAGGGCATCTCTCAAATATATCAACAATCACAGCCAGCTTTTGCTCTCTGTGGGAGTCATCAGTTGAACGCACTAAAATGACTGAGTCACGTCGAAGCTATAATTTTCTGTGCTGTTGTTTAAAACCATTGAAGCTAAAATTCATACTGCTGAATGACGTTTGCACACCCACGTCTTTTGCTGCGTTGGTGGTATGTATTCTGTTTCTATGTTGATTGCTTGTGACAGTTTTTTTTTTTTTTACCACAAGATCAAGCCACAATTCCCCACACCAAACCAAAAAGGGGGGAAGTGGGGGTTTAAAAAAAAATGCGACACGGCGGGCAGGGGAGGGGGCGGAGCGGGTAAAATAACAAACAAGACGGAGGGAAGAGAGGGGAGGGGGGAGGAGAAATGCGACACGGCGGGAACTTAATTTTTCCTGGAGCACAACTAACTAAAGTTAGGTTTATTCATCTCACAGGAACTCACTTTAACTTACACTGGCGGAATGCAAGGCCGACCTGGGCCCAGAGCGTTTTTATACCTGTGAGTGGCATACGTCATACAAATAACGTCTCTTAGTGACTTGCCAACCCACAGAACTATATTGACCATGAAAGCAGGGCAGGTTCTGCGAGCGATGAAAGATTTTACTCGTCTGTCCTGCTGGATCTGTTCCACGAGGAATAGAGTATTGCACTTGATGCCTTCCAGGAGACACGGAAACTTGCGTTGCGACAGCCACGCTGAGCCGGTTTTGTAAGGCAGCAAAGCCTTCAATGCTGCTGCCCAATTTGTAAGTGTCCAGTGATCGGGAAAGCCCGTGCTGCTAAAATGGCGGCACCCCGCAGATTGCTCTCCAGATTGCTCTCCTGAAGCTGGCTGCCTGATGGAGTGGAGAGCGGGCGGGCAGAAAGAGTGAGGGGGTGGAGCGGGGGTGTGGGAGGAGTGCGGCTGGCTGCCTGATAGAGTGGAGAGCGGGCGGGCAGAGAGAGTGAGGGGGCGGAGCGGGGGTGTGGGAGGAGTGCGGGAACAGACGGGAGGGGAGGAGAGTAGGAGGAGGAGTAGGGGAGGCACGGCCTAGCGGCCGTGCAATCAAGAAGTGAGGGGGCGGGAGAGTAGGCAAGGCAGGCGGCTGGGGCCATGTGCACGCACTTTTAAGCTCAATGCGCATGCGCATTGAGCTTAAAAGTCACGGGCACTGCAAGGAATCGCGACGATTCCTTGCAAGTTGGGGAAAGAGTGGATAAGTCCCAATACTCTCGCTTGCTCGATGCGCATGCGCATCGACAGGCGAGACCTAACAAAAGGTGATTTACCAGTGGAGGAGTGAGGAGTGAATCTGTAGTTCTCTACCTTTTTAAGAACTTGTTCTTTCCAATTAAGGCCTGCCCCTTTAGCCCAAGAGATGGTTTTCTTGAGTACCTTGTTAAATCTTTCCACCATCCCATTGGTTTCTGGGTGATAAAGGGCACATTTTTTATGATTTATACCACACCTAAGTAAGAAAGACTCCATTTCCCTGGAAACCAATTGGACCCCATTGTCAGTGAGGATGGATTGTGGAAAACCTTCCCTTGCAAATAGGGCCTCTAGGAATCTTATAACACAGCTAGTCTCAATATTCGATGTGAAGTGTATCTCAGGCCATCTGGAAAATAAATCCATTAATACAAAAATGAAAATCTGTTGTCCATCAGTGTAAATGGGACCAAGGATATCAAATGAGACCTCTTTCCACGGACCACTCGGGAGATCCCTAATGACCATAGGTTGCACTCTTACAACCTTAGACTTGTCACTCAAATTACAAATCACACAATCTCTAATGACACGCTCAATGTGCAAATCCATGCCTGGCCACCAGTAGGATGAGCGAACTCTTTCCTTAGTTTTAGTCATACCAGAGTGTGACTCATGAGCCAAATCAATGATGTTCTTACGTAGCTCAGAAGGAGGAACCAATCTAATCCCACGAACCAAAAGATTATTACAGACAGCCAATTCATCTTTCACTCCCCAGAATTTCGCACACTCAACAGATCCCTGTTTCTTAGAATGCCAACCCTTCTCCAAAAGAGTCATCACACCAGAGAGAACAGGATCGGAGGACAATTTAGAACGCCACTCAGATTCATCAATAACTTCAACGGATACAGGGCAAACCTGATACTTATCTTCTTCACTGTCATCTTCTAAAGGTTCGTCCTGTGATACATCAACCAGCCTTGACAAGGTGTCAGCCACACAATTTTGAACACCTGGTATATATTTTATTGTGAAATCATATTCTTGAAGTGCAATAACCCATCTGGTTATTCTGCTGGACACTAAATCAATACCCTTTTTGGAGAAAATCTCACACAAAGGCTTGTGATCGGTTTTGATTATGAACTTGCTTCCCCACAAACATTTCTTGAATTTCTTGACAGACCAAAACACAGCCAGAGCTTCCCGTTCAATAACAGAATAACGGGTTTCAGGGTCCTTGAGACCACGTGAGGCAAACATAATGGTGTCTAAGACCCCGTTATTCTCTTGTTGGAGGACAGCACCAAGTCCCTTGAGAATGGAAATCTTTTGAGGATCAAAACTTCTAGGATTAGGAGCTTTCTCAAGCCCCTTTTTTAACGCCTGAAATTCAGACTCACACGTATCATTCCAAATAAACTCAGAACCCTTTTTTAACAGACCCCTTAAACCTACACATTGTCCAGCAAAACCTTTCACAAACTTGTTGTAATACTCTATCATTCCAAAGAATTTCATCAGTTCTTCTCTGGAAGAGGGAGGTGGCATCTTAATTATTGTATCTACCAAGTTTGCCTTAGGTGCAATTCCATCTTTTGAAATTGTGTGACCTAAATAATGAATTGATGAAACACCAAAATGACACTTGTCAATCTTGATAGTGAGGTTGGCCCTTTCAAGTCTACTAAGCACATCAAAAAGGTTACATTCATGCTCTTCATCATTCTTTCCAAATACAAGAATGTCATCTTGGTACACACACACTTTTTCACAACCTTTAAGCACCTTCTCCATGATGCGTTGAAGAACAGACGCCGCTGAGACAAGACCAAAGGGCATCCTGATGAACCTAAATGTCCCAAAGGGTGTGAGAAAAGATGTAAGATTTCTTGAAGATTCTTCTAGCTCAATCTGGTGGTAGGCAGGTGCCAAATCTAAAGTGCTGAATATTTTTGCACCACCCACTTTAGTTAAAAGATCTGAGATGTTAGGGAGAGGATATCTGTCACTAATCACACACTTATTTAACTGCCGCAAATCAATGCATAGACGCAAAGATGCAAAATATAGCATCCAAAATATTGTGATATGGAAATATCATCTGCAAGAATATCGAATTATGGTCCATAATATCGATTTTAAAAATTTTGAAATCATTAATATAGTTTACAAAAATATAGTTCTTAATAATATCATTTTTTAATTAGTGTTATGCAGTTAAGTATATAATTTAAATGTATATGTTTTCCATATTTTGAATAACAATTGTTTGTTTTTTTATATTGTTGTTAAATTTTTAGTAATTATTCAATTAAATGAGATGTTTAGTACTGTAGCAGGTTGTGGGCTTATAGGGGTACAGGGTGGGAAGTAATGTGCTAATTATGTTTTTTTAAGTTACATTTTAGGTGCGGGTTTTGGAGTTTATAGGGGTACAGGGTGGGAAGTAAATTAATTCAAATTAAATCAGAATTAGTTTGTAATTATTAAATATTTAATTGAGAATTATGTTATTGGTGCAATCATTTTTTTTCTATGGTTTGGGTTTTTTAGGTTTTAAGGGCAAAGTAAATTAATTGCAATTAAGTAATACTTTTTAATTCATAATTATTTTTTAATTAATAATTAATTAAGTTACATGTTTAAATAATTTTTTGTTATATTAAATTTTAGGAGCAAGTTGTGGGTTTGGTAGTGGTATCTCGTTAACGTAACTAAATCAGAATTATGTAATAATTAATTTTTTGTACATTTTTTAATTATAATAATTCTTTAAATGAAAACTAATGATGTAAATTGTGTAATATATTAAATGTTTTTTGGGGTGTGAGTTGTTTTTGTATGTGTAAAGGGTGTGTAGGAAATTAATAATACTAAAAACTAAATAAAGTTAATGTAAATGATATTTTATATTTTATGATATTATATTAGGTGTCATTTGTTGAATACGTAGGAGTAATTGGTGGGAAGTTAATTACATATTAATAATTTATTATTACTTAGTTATTAGTATTAAATGTTTAATTGAGATTTAATCACAAAAATAATGGCAATAGTGATTTGGTTTGGGTTGATTTATTTTCCTGGTTAAAGGTTGGGGTGATAATTAACTACAATTAATTTAGGAATAAATTATTATTAATTTTTTGACTAATATTTAATTATTTAGCATATGTACATAATGGTATTTTAATAAAGACTTTTAGACATATGTTGTGTACTTTATTGAAGTATAAGGTAGAATGTCACTTAAGTAATAAAACATTTAAAAATTGTTATTTTTTAATATGTTATTTATTATTGTATGTGTTAATTGTGTTGTGTTTTTAAATGTAAATAATATTGTATTTATTAGTTATTATTTTGAGAATATAGTTTTGCATTTTAATAATATTTGTAGTAATTTAAGATGTTTATTTAATATTGTAATACATATTTGTTTTAAAAAATACATATAAATATATATATTTATATTTCTTTTTTAACAATTGTTTACTATGTTTTTGAAAATATTTTATTATGTTGAAGTTAATTAGTCTGTTTTTAATGTTGCACTGACTGTGGGAATAGTAAATTGTGCCCCTCCATAATCCAACACTTTCCCTACTGTTTCACTGACTGGAGTGGGAATAGCAAATCTTACCCCGCCGCAATCCACCTCTTTCTCTACTCTTGCACTGACTGGAGTGGGAATAGTAAGTTTTACAACTCTGCGATCCAACAATTTCCCTACTGTTGCACTAACTGGAATGGGAATAGTAAATGTTACTTCATCGCTATCCAACACTTTCCCAACTGTTGCACTGATTGGAGTGGAAATAGTAAATTTTACCCTTCCACAATCCAACACTTTCCCTACTGTTTCGTTAATTTTACCCCTCCGTAATCCAAGACTTTCCCTGTTATTGCACTAACTGGTGTGGAAATAGTAAATGTTACATCTTCCGCTATCCAACACTTTCCTTACTGTTGTCCTGACTGGAGTGGGAATAGTATGTTTTTACCCCGCCTCAATCCAATACTTTCCCTACTGGTACACTGACTGTAGTTGCAATAGTAAATGTTACCCCTTCACAATCCCACACTTTCCCTACTGTTGCATTGACTGGCGTAGGGCTAGTAAATTCTAGCCCTCCGCTATCCAACACTTTCCCTACTGTTGCACTGACTGATGTGGGTATGGTATATTTTACCCCTCCAATATCCAACACTTTCCCTATTGTTGCACAGACTGTAGTGGAACTAGTCATATGTACCCCTGTGTAATGTAAAAGTTTTCCTACAGTTGAATTGTATGAAGCAGGAATAGTACATTTGATCCCCTCTCAGTCCAAAACTTTGTCTACTTTTGTATACATTTTAGGGTGAATAGTGCATGTATTAAATGTAAAATGTGATAGTTTATTTTATATTGGTATAATTTATAATATTATATTTTTCTTTATTTAAAATTATACAATTTATTATTATTGTTTTTAATGTGTTAAATATTTTTTGTGAATTGTAATTGTGTATATTTATAACTGAGGTCAGACCATACAATATTATATTATCCAGCAAAGTCTGAAAGATGTGTGTTACTTTAGGGCCCTCTCTGCTGTTTTATTCATGAGATTGTGTGATTTGTGTAAGTCTGCTGAAATGGCTGGGAATGTAGGCACGCTGGGAGGATGCACACACATCAGTAGAGCCGTTTGGTTAATTTGTACAATAATACCTGTCAGTGCCCTCGACAAGAGGAAACAGCAGCTTGCACCATCCATTGCCCCTGCCAGCATTGCCAATTACTGTACCAATACAACTACTAACCATCACACTCCTACATGTGTGACAATTCCTATTATTCAAGGCCCCAACACTATCTGAATAGCGTGGATGACGTGTATTAGTGATTGTTAATGTATATTAAATTAATAAAAAGTTGCTGTGGTGTTCATACCCCTATTTGGCAGGCACCATATGTCAGAATGTGACAAGCACGGGTGCTAAGAATAAAGTGCTGGTGCAGAGCACTGGAAACCACTGGCTCAAATTAAGCACTGCTCTTTGTACACAGTGTGAGCAAGGTTGAGGTGCTGCATATTTGAAGGGCCATGTCAGTTTGTGAGTTGGAGGTTCAAGTTCTGTAGTGGGAGCTGGAGGACTACAGAAATAAGTGGTTGCATAGGCAGTGCACAGTGAGCCTATCCACCACACGGGGTCTTGAGCTCCTGAGGCCATGAACAAAAAACTAGAACAGAGTGTCCTGCAGTGGCACATAGAAACATCTACTAGAAGCGTCTCAATTGAACTAAGCTCCTTCCCAGCATGGTAAACATGGGAGGGGATGCCATAGGAAGGGGTAGAAGCTGTTGAGCTGTGGCTCACTCTTCGGGAGGAGAGAACCATACTTTGGCCGTGGAAGGGTGAAGTAGTAGGCATCAGAGCTTAGTGATAGAGCTCAGTAAGGGTCAGGAGATGGGGCATGTAAAAGGATTTTACTGTAAGGAGGACCTCTTCACTGCTTCAAGGCTTTAAAACAACCCTATAGTGTTACCTCAGCTTTAAGATTACAGATGCCTCCCATTTTACAATGCATAATATGTAAGATGCCACTTCTGTAGCTTCATGGATGTTTCTTTTTTTGGTATTATATTCAAAGATCACACTTTAGAAAATATTGTATTTCCACAATTTATCCTAATTATGGTTTGTTTACACTTAACAGGGTAAATTAATGTTAAATACTCCATTGTGGCCAATGCCCAATGACAATCAATATTCAGTAATCGCCTACAAGTTTAACGTTAAAGTCAATTTATATGGTTCAGACTCTTTCCACTTCAGAGAGGAGGTAGGCAGCCTTAACATAGGTGAAGTTGAAAGAAGAGTGCCCCCATCTTCCAGTTTTCAAATGTCATTATTTAAGTAAAATAAATGTTTTTTTGCCAGTTATGGATAACCAAGTAACCGGTACACTAGTATAGCCTCTGACTTCCCCTGTGTTAATGTTTGAAAAAGGTTACATCAGAAATGACTATGTAATGCTATTACACCTATTAAAAAAATAAACACAAAGAGGCCCACATCCCCTATCAGTCTCAGCCTCCAGTCCCCAGTTAATATCGGAAGGCCAGTAGGCAGGCAATCTGGGTTTACCTAGGCACCATAAAAGCTATAACAACAGCTGCAGCGAGACTCTCCTAATCCAGGGAGTTAAGGGGTTGTACCCCTGTTAGGATTAAGGGTTGGAAGTCCACTGGGGTTCTCCTCTCTCAAAGGTGACCCGAAGGGATGATGGTTCGAAGTACCAATCTGCATTTTAAGGGTTATTTAGGAATTATCGCCCCTTAAACCGCTGCCAAAGAGAATCAATTACAGGCGGATTTTCAGGGAAAAAACAATTGGGGCACACCGAATTTGTATCCTTTCACCTCCAGTGCAGTGTTATTTGTTTGGCTTCATATGTCCAAATCCAGCATCATATGTCCAGCTACATCCCAGTTCCAGGGCATCCTCGTATATTCACTGTAGTGTACCAGTGCATGTAGTGTACCAACATGCACTTCCTAGTGGAGCTTCATATTACCTCTGTAGCCGTATGTGCTGAGTGTAGCATTATGTGTCTACCTACATCCTTAGACAAGTGAAACCTCATATGTCTAGCTCCAGTCTCCTATACCCAGTAAACCACATATGCCCAATTAAACTTATTAAGCTCAATTACATCCTTGTATGTCCAGTGCACTGCAAATGTCAAATGTCTTTTGCGCGGTATTGACGCAAGGTTCCAGTTATGCCTCGTATGTTCAAATACAGCCTTGTATGTTCATGTACAGCCTCATTTGCCCACTCCAACCTCATTTTCTCTGTATTGCCTCATTGGCCACATACAACCTTTTATGTCCAGTAAATCCTCAAATGTTGCGCACAGCCTGACCTGTCAATCAATAGTCTTATGTCTTATGTCTAAAGGTGCCTTATTTGTGATTTGCAGCCAAGTACAGCCTAATTAACTACAACAGTGCTGTATGCGTCCTTCCTACCCTCCTGCACTGTAGTGTTGTGGCATAAAGAAACAAAGTTTAAGGCTCCAAGGGCGGAGGGGTGGAGCTAAATGTATATGTTATGAGCATCGGAGAGACCAATGGTTCTAGGCTACATAGAATTGCTCCAGTTCTCTCACCTCATTCTCCACAGTAGGTCGCAAAGTGTAAGCTGAGACCAAGCTTCTTGATGCCCCTCACCCTTTAGAAATGAAGAGAGAGTGTGAAGAGATGGAAAAGGGGAGCCTCTATAAAATTGCCCCTGTTCCTTCTCCCCTTGATGCAGCTTTACTCGTCTTTTCTGTCTCATGACACAAGGCCTGGCAAGGAGTAGTGGGATGATCTCTGGAAGAAGCTTGGAAGACTGATACCCTGTAGTCTCCCCTGAGCAGCAGAGTACTGTGGCACATCTGCATGCCTTCTACTACAACATAGTGACATGGGAACAGAATGAGAAGATCTCCTGTCCTTCACCAACCCTTTGTTTCTCATCAGAAAATAGATGGCTGCTGAGCTGCTAAGGAGGGTTAAGTGGTTGGATTTGTAAAAATACAATTCTTCTTGAGTTCTCTTTTTATTGGCAGTTCCTGGTGTGCAGCTGTGATCCACGAATTTTTGAGATCACAAGGACTGTGTCAGGAAAGCAAGCCATGTTGGACAGGAGGTGCGTGTTTTGGGGGGGCCCTGAATTGATCACTATTACAACATGATAAGTTTGTTCCTTATACCCTATAAACTGGTCCATTAGTTGTAGGGCAGCAAGGGGTTTGGGAAAATAATGCAATACTAGGGTAAATAAGACTTAAAAGATATTTCCTGGGTTTGGCCCAACTGTAAGGTAATATTTGCTTCATATGATCATATTGATAAAATGACAGGGCATTGACCCCAAACTCTGTACATCTTTGCAATGCATTGTACTACTGAATACTGGTACCAACTATATTGCGGCATACTAACTTTGAAGACTGAATATCGAGGGACAAAATATCAAAAGATAACTACAAATAAGGAAATATAGATTTACTATTCCTAAATTCACATTTGTTTACTGATATATGTGCCTCCTAGTTACATAGATGTGGAGTTACCTATAGAAAATCTAGACTTATTTACCTATTGATATTCTGTTTTTGATTTTCTGTCCTCAATATTGTGTCCCCTGGATATTGATGATTCTATATTTTTTGCTTTACCTGTGTGCATTATAATACTTTTAGTACAACACAATTCAAAGAAGGATGTAATGTGTAGTGAGTAGGCGATTTCTTCTCCAAAGCCCTCATAGTAAAATTCAATATTGTATGGACAAATAAATATTAAAAATTGTGAAACCTTCATTTCAAGACCACCATTCAAGACAAAAGGCCATATGTACAGAAAATAGGAATTGCTGTTTCCTAATTTTGATTCCTACCAATCGCAATTAGGAAATCGGAATTTGTAAAGTACAAAATAAGCAGAAATAAAATAGCAATTCCAAATGAGTTAATATATTGACCTACCTCATGAAAATCATTAACGTGAATCGCAATTTGCGACCCATTAGGAATCACAGCCATCACATGGATGTTGGCCTGCTGAGATCCATGTCTGTGATGCTTTTTAGTAAAGTAAACTTTTTTTTTTTTAATCCAGCTTCTTTCCTTAAAAGAAAACGGGATGCCTTTAAAAAGGAAAATTGAAACTTTGAAAACCTCTGTCTGCTCTCAAGAAATATTCGTTTTTCATTCTCAAGGGGGAGAGGGTACCATTGAGTCCCCTTCCCATTTGCGAGTGAAATACCACCTCCTTAATGGAGTCAGTAAAATATTAATGTTTTGCAACTGGAATTTGGACCTAAAACACTAATTCATCTCGTTCTGATTTGGTATTTGGAAGGCACGCCCAAAACACACCCCTACCAAATACTGAATTGCAAACAGAAAGTAAGATTGAGTAACATGTTACTGAATCACAATTTGTGCTTTGAACATATATAAAAGCATTTTTGCAGTTTGAAAAGGCCCAATAGGGCCGTTTCCGACCCCAAAAATGCTTTATACATATGGCCCAAAATAATTTAAAGTTCTAATTTTCTGAGAAAAATATGCTGGTGCAAGACAGCCTGAATTACTGAGAAAATAGACTCTTCAACACCTCCTGGAGGCTGCATTTAGCATTAAGTAATGTTACTCATACTCTGATGACACTTGAAATGTGTCATAGTACGAATGAGGGTTACATAAACATGAAAATGATATATTTGCCTTCGTATAGAAAGAAAGTGATGCCTCACGATACAGTAACAAGACAGCTGAACTGTGTTTTATTTGAACGCTTATCTCAGTCCATTTTCATAGTCAAAGATGAAAGGGAGTGAGCCATTAGTGATTCAAAATGTCTTTTCAGATTCGAAAATGACAAAGACAACATAAACCGACACTTTCCTAGCTTCTATTGTGCACATTAAAACAGGAATATTTGATGAATAGAGCTGCCATGAATTATTCATGAAAACTAAGTCGTAAACAATGAGTCAGCTTTCCCATGACTGTCATGTACAGCTAACTAGCGCCACAGTAAAAAGATACTCTTTCAGAACACCAGCCTTACTCATAGGAAATAGGCCAACATATGGATTTTTCCTATCACCCATTTTAACAACTAACAAATTATTCAAGAGAAATGACTTGTTGAAATCTTCTTTGCTTATTTTGCTTAAGTAGTTGTACCTTTTTTTTTTTAAATCCAGATCCTTGTTACATTAGGGGTAAGCGGCTCTAGTTTGTGGTAGCACATAACCACTTCGGATGCACCCAATGCACACCGCATTGTGTCTCCTATTACTAAGAGATAACATCTATCTGTGACATAGGCACTAACTCCCTGAGCATCTCTCTACAGTGTCATTGCCTCTGCCGGAGATCCTTTGCTGTGTTGTGCAGTGTGTGACTCTGGTATAATGAACCCCTTGGAGGCCCCTTGCTAGTTTCCTGTAATTGTCCTGCATTCTTCTACAATGCACCTTGAGGGCTGCACCAACCATATGCGCACTGCTTGCGTGCCACCACATTTTCACCTTTGTGTCTCTAATAAGCTACAGGTGCTCAGGCAAAAGCAGTTCTCTATTTGCACATATTTTTTTTTTTAGTTCAACAAGATTTTATTAAGAGAAATAAGGATCCAAATAATAGCAGTCAAAGTACAAAGAGGTGATACATTCCAATATGAGTAGGACGTGAAAAAACAAACATGGATATCATTTGATCAGCAAATCAATTATATGTAAATAAAATTAGAAAGAAGGGAATCAATGTGGATTTACCAATATAAGTCAATAATGGGTATATCGTGTAGCACACGGAACATATCAGCCACTGAGATGAGGGTAGGGGCAGGGGAAGAAACAAGAGCAAAAGGAGGAAGGAAGGAAAGAAAGGAATAAATAGCAGTAGAAAGAAAGAACGGGACGAGAGGACAGGAAAGAGGGAGAAAGAGAGAAGGAATCCCACAGGAATAGCCCAATGCAACGTAACTAGCAGACCAAACATTAAGTAGACAAACCAACAGGAAAACGAGGGACTACACCTTGCGAGGAGAGTTCCATGTATTTATCCAGGGATTCCCAAACCCCACTCGAAATGGAGGGCGATAGGTGTGCTAGATCAACTGAGGTGTGAGCACTGCGTAAGAAGGAAACCCATGCCCACCACGTATGGTAAGAGACTGACGAGAAAGATTTCCAATCCATAAGGATAACCTTGACCGCAATAGATAAAAGAAGATCTAACAACTGTAATTGCAACAAATCAAGGGGAAGGGGCGTAGGAGCAGCCCAGGGACCTAATAGAACTAGAGGAAAAGAGAGCTGGAGCTGAATGTCAAAAATAAGAGATAAATGTTGCTGAATAAGGTCCCAGAAAGGTTTAAGTAAGGAACAATGATAGAACATATGAGGGAAATCCCCCGCCTCCATGCCACAACTCCAACAGAGATCATCTTCTTTAAGGTTGAGAGAATGAAGACGTACAGGTGTCCAGTGGAGTAAGTTAATCGAGAAAAACTTGGACTGAATTAGGAAAGGAGCTATTTTGTTACGAAGCGCAAATTTGCTGATGGATTGCCAAGCTTCAGATGATAAATGATCCGTGATATTGTGATCGAAATGACGCATCCATTTTTGTTGTGCAACCGTCTGGTCAGGAAGCGAAGTAGAAGATAGAAACTTATATATGTGGGAGGCAACATGACCAGCTTTGAGCCAAATACAAAATAGCGAAATGGTAGGGGAGGAGGGGTGAAGACGAGTTTTTGAGATGGCAACCTTGATTTTAAGAAAGGTATAGAAGTCTAGATTAGTTAGAGAGTGTTTGAGCGCTAGGGTAGAAAAAGGTAAGGGCTCCCCAGAGTCACTATACAGATGTTGTACAAGAGAGACACCTTTCGTAGCCCAATATGACATGAGGGTGGGAGTGATATTAATTTTAATTTTGGAATTACGCCAAATGGAAGACCATCTAGTTTTGTGCAGAGGAAATGCCAGCTTCCTGTCCACTTTCTTAATTGCGGTAATCGTATCAATAATTATAGAGCGGGAAAACAGAATGTGCAAAGTGGAAGTAGTACAGAGAGAGGCAATTGGTAGTGGTGCAGCTAAGTCCTGTTCTATGAGTAGCCATAAAGGAATATGATGGGATGGGGGAGAAAACCATAAGGCCCCTTGAGAGGCCAAGAAAGCCGTCTGGTATTTTTCCCAGTCCGGGAAATTACAACCCCCCATATCACAGGGTCTACGTAAATATTTATATGCTAATCGGGCACGTTTACCATTCCAAAGAAATTTGGCGGTGATACCATCGATTTCCCGAAAAAAAGAGTCGGATAATTTCATCGGAATCATAGATGAGACAAAATTAATAATCGGCGTGATCATCATTTTTAGGGTTTGTAGGCGACCCCACCACGAAATATGTTTCGGAGACCATGTATCCAGAAGACGACGAACCTTAGTAAGAGTTTGAGATTCATTGTAGGCAACCGTGGTATGTAGCGTGGAACAGAAATAGATGCCTAGATATTTGAGATGGGTAGATTGCCACTTAAAGCCAGCCGAACCCATATGAGCAGGAAAACAGTAGGCATTTAAAGGGAACATTTCTGTCTTATCTCTGTTTAGAGTGTATCCGGATACTTTAGAGAACAAAGAAATGGTGTCAGAGATAGCAGGGATGGCCAACGCTATATCATCAGAGAAAATGAGAACATCGTCAGCGTAGGCAGCGGTTTTAAGACAATGAGGGCCAAAAGAAAATCCTTTGATATCAGGATGTAAATCAATCAGCCGAAGAAGAGGATCAATAGATAGCAAAAACAAGAGAGGGGATAAGGGACATCCTTGCCTCGTACCCTGGCAGAGATTAAAAGAAGAGGACGTAGCACCATTAACCCTAATATTAGCTTTAGGTTGGGAGTATAAAGACATTACCATGTTAATAAAAGAGTCTCCGAGGTTATGTGCACATAAGACAGCTCGAAGGAAAGGCCAAGAGACCTTATCGAAGGCCTTTTCCGCATCGAGGGCTAAGGCCGCGGCAGGTAGTTGGGATCGCTTAGCCGCTCCAATAATATGACAGAAAGTGCGGATATTGTCTCTTGCCAATCTACCCTTAACAAATCCAGTTTGGGAGGGATGGACTAGATTAGGAATAAAAGATTCTAGACGTTTAGCCAAGATTTTAGCAAAAATCTTCGCTTCCATATTAAGAAGCGAAATAGGGCGGAAATTCTTAGGATCTGAATGATCCTTACCTTCTTTCGGGATCACAACTATCGTGGCATCAGCAGCGGTACCAGAAACAGAACCATTCCGAACAAAAGTGTCAAAGACAGCTTGTAGCTTAGGAACAAGTAGCAGAAGAAAGGTTTTATAGAATAAGATCGGGTATCCGTCTGGACCAGGAGCTTTCCCCGAGCGGGTGGCCTTGATAGCAGCCGCTATTTCCTCCGGTAAGATAGGAGCATTCAGAGTAGATCGATCTCCTTCTGAGATTGATTGAATCGGAATTGATTTTAAAAAGTCTTGGCACTTGTCAAAAGAAGCCTGGTTAGAGGGGGTGTATAATTTGTTATAGAAATCACGAAAGACTTCGAGAATTTCCTCAGTTTGGAATTTGGTAGAGCCAGTGTGATCTTTAATAGAAGAGATCTGGGAGGACTTATAGGAAGAATCTTGGAATTTTAATGTGGCAGCCAAGAGTTTCCCAGCGCGATTCTTTAAAAGTAACTTCTTGGACTTTTGCGCCTGGAAACCAATATGAGCTCTTTTAGTGACAATAGTATTATATTTGTATTTTAGGAGCTTAATTTGTTGTAGGATAGTCGGATCTTTGGTATGTCTAAAGGAGGTCTCCAGAGTTTTGATGGTGGAAGATAAGTCAGTAAGTTCCCCCTTAATCGCCAAGTTACGTTTGGACATGCACGCTATAACTTGGCCCCGAAAAGTACACTTAAAAGAGTCCCATAAAGTTATTGGAGAAGATACAGAGTCCTCATTTTCACGGAAAAAAGTGTTTATTTCCGTGGAGAATTTATCCACCTGGGCAGAGTCATGTAACACTTCCGTATTAAGTCTCCAGGAACGACCACGCGGTTTCGGCGCAAAGGACGTAAGTGTAAAAGTGACCGCAGCATGATCAGAAATGACAATGGGATGAATCAGCGGAGAGGCAGAAGCTGAGACAAGAGAGGAGTGAACCAGGAGATAATCAATACGAGAGAATGAGGAATGAGGGGAAGAAAAGAAAGAAAAGTCACTGCCAGTGGGATTATGGAGACGCCAAATATCATGCAATTGAGCAGTGGAACACATGTTAATCATCTGTTTATGTGCTTTAGGCGGACGAAACTGGAATGCAGAGTTCCTATCTAATAAAGGATCCATTGGTAAGTTAAAATCTCCACCAACAATGAGATTGCCAGCATGAGGGGTGTCATGCAATTTTTTGGAAATGGATTTCCAAAAGGCTGGATCATCAACATTCGGGGCATATATATTCATAACAAACAAGTCATGTTGACCATCCGACAATTTAGATAGAAGCCAGCGACCCTCAGAATCATGCTCAGAAGAAATGATTGATAATCCTGAATTCCTCGAAACTAACATAAGCACACCATTGCGTTTACCAGAAGCATCAGAACAAGACACATCCGACACCCATTCTTTCTTTAAAAATAAGGCTTCTCTACTGGTAATTTTAGATTCTTGAAAGAGGACTAAGTCTGCCGAGAGCGACTTACAGTAATCCAGGATTTTAGATCGTTTCACTGGATGGTTTAATCCCTTAACATTAAGGGATAATACATTTAAACCTGGCATGGAACAAAGGGGGATACAAACGGAGACAGCATTGAAGACAGAGAAAAAACAGAGTACACACAAACAGTGGACCAGCTATTGAGCAAAATCGATGTTACGGGAGCAACCATGTGGGAAAACCAGGAAAAAAGAAAGGGCAGAAGAGAAGAAAGACAAGAAGAGAAAAAGAGAAGAGGCAGAGGGGGAGGTCTAAAAGAGACCCATATCATGCAAGGGAGAACGTGGAAAGGGCGAGTAGGGGACCCGTATTAAGAGCAAAAATTGGTAAGGAGAAACAGCCCAATATTAGAAAAGAAAAAATCTCATTAAAATAAATAATACCATATGAGAAATAGCCGAACTCAGTACACATACCATTTGAAAATGAGGAGGTGAGACGCTATAAGAGGAATAATACACTTCAGGGTAGATTAGCAATATCATAACATGAACAAGATCATAAAATGAAGAGCAATTGAATAAAAAATGCAAGAAGAAACTTAATTATGCAATAAAGAACCTAAACAATATGTAACATTTCTAAATATAGTAACGAATATGCAGCGAAATCACATATTAATAATAACAACAATTGCATAACTAGACTATAAAGTGGAATCGTAGAAGGAAAAAAAAGATAAGTGCCAGAGAGGAGCATGTAGAGACAAGGAAGAGACAGAGATGGAAGAGGAAAAGGAGCAGAAACCGTAAGGAGAATTCTACACCGCCATACTAGAACGATAACAAGCATAAGGTAAAGATGAGAAAAAGAAAAGTGCCAGTGAAAAAAGAAATAGTATATTAATTACAACCAAGAAATCTGTACCCAAGAACTATAACAAGGCAAGTACCATGTAAAGGATAGACCAGAAAAAGAGGCTGAGAGGACGGAATTGAGAAGGAAGAAGAGAATCAAGAGTAGTATGAAGAAGAGAAAGAAAAGAAAGAAAATACAACAGCAGAGGAGTAAATTAGCGTGTAAACACTACTAGCAAGAAAGGAGAGGAATTCATCCTGAAAAACAGCACAACCACAAGTAGAGAGATAAACAAATCAGGTCCCTGAGGTCCCAGGAGCCTGTGTCGTCGCTCTTTGAATCTCCATCTCTATCTCCTCCTGGTTGTCTAAGAACGTTGTCAAGTCTGCCGGTTCATCGAAGATCCTGGGACGTCCTTTATAAGTGATGCGAAACTTGGATGGACCTGAAAAGGAAAAAGGAATGCCCAAATCGGTGAGACGTTTCCGAAGGTTCAAGAAGCCTTTCCGTCTTATGACTGTGTCTCTGGCAAAGTCTTGAGAAATGGAAATGCGATGACCCTCCCAGTTGAGTTGTTTAATCTTGCGCATATGAGACAGAATCAGTTCAGTGTGTTGATGTCGTAAGGGCTTAAAAATGATTGCTCTTGGCTGGGTGGCTGCCTTGGAACGAAACGTTGGAACACGGTGTGCTCTTTCAATCTCAAAATCTCTGTGAAAAGATAGCTGGAGTGTATCCGGAATCCAATGAGATAGGAACTCAATCATAGAGGAGGAAGATTTCTCTGAGTCCTCCGGCAGGCCAAAAATACGAAGATTGGATCTCCTATTACGGTCTTCCTGCTCCGTGAGGTCTCTGCGCAACGCCACCATAGAACGCTCCAGTTGAGAGAGGGACCTGGATTGTTTTTGCATCCCATCCTCTGCAGAACTTATTCGTGTTTCTGTCACTGACACACGAAGAGAAAGGGCTTTAAAGTCATTTCGGATAGCAGATACTTCAACTTGCAGTAAGTCAGTGTTAGTTTTTGTTGACTGCGCAATTTCATGAACTTCATTTAGGCGCGCCAAAATGGTGTCCAATGTGGAAGCATTGTCTGCCTGAGGAGATTCAGGCGTAGGAGAGACTGACTTAAGTCTTTTTAAAGATGCGCCCAGGTCCTTAGAGTCTTTGCTGTTCAATGAGCGACTCATACTGACAAGTGACGTAGTAGGAGCCTGAGAGAAAACACTGGAATAGGCTGGAACACCACAGGTGCGCAAAATATGTAGACTCAGTGTCAAACAGTGGCAGTTTACGCTCAAAACACGCAAAGGAAGAGTAGCTGATGAAGTATGAGCAAAGTTGCGTAGGAAATCTCCTCAATAAAACAAAACGGACACCTCCATGAAGAATACGAGAGAAAAAATAAAAGCGAGCAGCTCAAAAAACCAGCCAAGAAGAAAGAAAGTAACATTGAAGAAAAAGCATAAATGTTACCATTTCAGCCGTCGCGTGTAGGAACCCTCAGCCGAGCGCTGAATACCGCAAGTTTGTATCCGCGGCGGCGCCTCAGAAGTCCGATGACAGGAACGTCATGCGCGACAAAATGGCGGTCGCTCTTCAGGAATGCGAGCGCCTGTGAGGGAGAATTCAGGAAACATATCCTCGGCGGCTGCGAACGCGGCAAAAACAGCGTCGTGAAGGTCACTGCATGTTCCGCCGCTGGTGAGTGAAGTTACAGGTCAAAAGGGCACGAAGAAGCGGAAAGAAACGCTCTACGGGACCAACTCTCCCCGGAGCTCAAGCGCGACACGCCATGCTACAGCGGCGCGCAAGCCACGCCCCCCCCCTCTATTTGCACATATTAACGTCTTAATGCACGTGGGGAAATGCACATTAGTATTCCTCATTCCTTACTTGTCCCATTCCTTACATCTATGAAGACTACCCTTTGCTGTTTATCTCTAACACTTCAGTGTTCAACATTTCCAGCCTTCCATTAGGTCCACCTCTCCTCACTTTAAAGCTTTCACATTTCTCAAAAACATTTGGTGCAAATATAACTGTATCTAGACCACTCCCCATCCAGATGAGAGGTATTGAAGGATATGTGCAGGACAATCTACAGAATCATGATTTTCTAATCAACAAGAACAATGAAATGAAAAAGAGTATTTGTAGAGTGCGGTAGCTACCCGGAGGCGTCCTAGCGCTGCAAACAAACTCGTGGGAGGTGCGGGGAGCATGTGCTAGTTTTTAAATAGGTCAGTTTTTAGGCCTTTCCTGAAGGACAGCAGGTTGGGTTCCCTGTGCAGTTGTAGAGGCAGGGCGTTCCAGGGTTTTGTCACATTGTAGGAGAAGGAGCGTCCACCACACATGTCCCTCTTGATTCGGGGTGTTCTGAGTAGGTGTGAGAGAGTGGATCTAAGCTGTCTATTAGGTAGGTAAGGGGTGACTAGTGAGTGATTAATGGGGGCTCCGGTTTTCCAGAAAGCTCTGTGTGCGATGCAGAGGACTTGAATGTGACTCGGTCCCTGACTGGGAGCCAGTGTAGCTTCCTAAGTTCGTGCTTGACTGATGTGTGCCGGGGATATGGAGAAGGGTGCGTGCAGCGCAGTTTTGGATCAACTGTAATTTGTTTAGAGTGGACTGTGGGGCTCCCAAATAAAGGGCATTGCCAAAATCCAGGCATGACAGGATTAAGCCCTGGATCATGATTTTGCTTGCATTGAATGGTAGTATGGGGGTGATTTTTCGTATCAGTCTGAGTAGACCGAAGCAGGTGGCAGAGAGTTTTTCTGCTTGTTGCTTGAAGTTCAGGGAGCTGTCCAACCAGACACCAAGGCTTTTGATGGAGTCCTTGGGGGCCGGAGGGACCCGAGGCATGGAGGCCAGAGGTGTTCAATGTTGGAGTGGAGGTGGTGACCTACCAGCATTAGCTCCGTTTTGTCTCCGTTCAATTTGAAACAGGATGAGGTCATCCAGTAGGCAACTGCCTCGAGGCCGTCCCCGAGGAGGGATGGGGGGAGTTGGCCTGACTCAGAGCCACCACTAGCTGGGTGTTATCTGCGTAGGTGATTATTGTTAGCCCAAAGGGGCGGACTACCTCAGCAAGGGGGCTCATGTACACATTAAAAAGTGTGGGGCTTAGGGAGGAGCCCTGTGGCACCCCACAATTTAGGGTTTTTTTGGTGGATGAAGTTTCGCCTTTAAAAACTTGGAAGTATCGATCCTTTAGAAAAGATGTAAACCAGGAAATTGCCGTTGATGAAACACCATTGTTGGTGAGTCGTTGTAGCAATATGCTGTGGTTGGCCTTGTCGAAGACTGCACTTAGGTCAAGTAGGATAATGGCTGCAGTGCCTCCTCGGTCGGTGATCTTCCGGACCTCTTCTAACACATTGACGATGGCGGTTTCCATTCCATGCATGGGTTGGAATCCCGTTTGAGTGGGGTCTAGCAGCTGTTGGGTTTCTAGAAATTCTGTCAGAGTTTTATTGACGTGTTTTTCTAATATCTTGCTAAGCCAAGGCAGTAAGTATATGGGTTGATAGTTCCCTGGGATGTTGGGGTCGAGGTTAGGTTTTTTACGGAGTGCTTTGACCATGGCGAGCTTCCATGGTAGCGGGACAATTCCTGTGGCAAGCGAGGAGTTGAGTATCTCTAGGATCGTGGGAAAGATGTGAATTGCGACTGTCCACAGGGATCGTGGAGGAGCTGGGTAATTCGGAGAGCCGGATTTCACAAGATGCATTATCGATTCCAGAGAGGATAGGTCTAATGGGGGTATGATGGCGAGAGTCCCCGGGTTTGGAGAGGCTGGCTGAGGTTTGCGGGTAGGGGCAGGAGGGGTGGTTAGGGGTGGGATTGGTGTTTGTGGAAAGGTGGAGTATATATTTTGAATCTTGTTGTGAAAGAATTCTGCCAGGTCGTCACATCTAGCTTGTGGGTTGGGGGAGATTGGGGTTTTTTCTGGTGGTTTAAGGAGGGATTTAGCGATTTTATAGATCTCTCTGGGTTTGGATGTGGCTGCGATGATCTTACTTTCGTAGAAGGAGGCTTATGCTGTTCTGATTTCATTTTTGTATGTTCTTATCGCGGCCCTATAGGCTGCTTTCCTAGAGAGGGAGTAGTCTAAGCGCCAGTGTCTCTCCAGTTTTTTGCAGTAGCGTTTCTTATCTTGGAGGTTTTGGGTGTACCAGGGGGCGGTCTTAGAGGCTCGTTTGGGGTTTGTGGTAGTGATGGGGAGAACGTGGTCTAGGGGACTAGAGATCCATTTGTTAAAGTTGTCAATGGCGGTGCCTGGGTCCGTAATGTGCAGCGGTGTGAGGGCATCTAATGAGGATGACCATTCTGCTAGAGGGAGCTTGGACCAGTTGCGTTCCTTCCTGGTGGTAGTGATTGTAGTTCGGGGGGCGTTGGGCAGCTCCAGATTGCCGGGATTAGGTAGTGGTCCGTCCAGGGCAGGGGCAGAGGCTTTCCTGCTGATAAGCCAGGACAGATGGTAAAAATGGGGTCAAGGAGATGGCCTCTTGAGTGGGTGGGTTTTAGCACTTATTGCTGGAGCTGCAGTGTGGCCGGGTTGCCAGTTATTTCTGCTGTGTCGGCGTCTAATGCCTTATCTAGATGGATGTTCAGGTCTCCCAAAAGGGTGAAGTTTGCAGAATCACATACTAGACTCGCAATGGAGGGAGATAGGGAGTCGATGAACTGCCCCACGGAGCCTGGGGCTCTGTAGATAAGTATTCCGGTCAAGGTGTTTATAGGAGAGAAGTCTACAGAGAAAGAGAGGCTCTGGCAGTTGGGGATGGGGTGGGAGGAGGTACGGCAGCTGTAGCAGTCTTTGTAGACGATTGCCAGCCCACCCCCTCTCCCTATTGTGCTCGCTCAATTTGATACCCTTTCGGTAGTGCTAGGACGATGTCGGGGTCTGAGTCAGAGTGCATCCAGGTTTCGGTGAGAAACAGGGCGTCAGGATTGAGTTCTTCCAGCAGGAGGGAGATCTCGGAGGTGTGTTTAGGGAGAGATCTACCATTTAGGAGTAATATACTCCGCGGGGTGGTACCTGTTTCGGGGACCGGGGAGAGCTGGAGCCCACAGTGGGGACACCTTGGGTTCTTGTGAGTTAGGTTACATTTCGTTGGACATATGGGGACTCGTCCTCTGAGTTTTAGTAGAGCTTCGGAGCTGTATTTAAAGATGGTGGTTGCTGAGGGAGTAGGGAGGGTGGCTCCTGGCCCAGGACGATCACGGACGGGCGCAGACGGGCTTGCCTTAGGCTGCGCGGGGCTGTTGGCATCTTGGTGATGTAGAGGACGGGCTCTAGGTCACGTGACCTTTGGAGCTCTGCCTCTCTCTCACACCGGGAGTTTGGGCGGGACAGGGGTTCGAGCTTCACCCTCCACGACAATCAGGCAATTATGCCTGCGGTGGAACGGGGTGAGTAAGTGCAATATTTCTTTAAGAACACAGTACAGTGCAATTATTTTAAAACACAGTATATTGTGGTTATTCTAAAAACACAATTTAACAGTGCAAGTGGTGTTTTAAAAAGTGCTGTGCGCCTAAAACAGTCGGCGTCACTATCAGGTATTTTCCTAAAACAAGTTGTTCTCTGTTGCGCCTTTAGCGTGCGTCTTATGTGCCAATCACACAGAGCATGGCACACATTCTGGGCTTGATTTTGCATAGATTTTTCTTCCTTCGAACAGAGCAGGCAAGCTTCAATAGAGACTATGCCGACTGCTGCAGAGGAACAGCAAGTGGAATGGCTTTGTGTTTAAGGTGATGTGGTAGGAATCATTGTACAGGTTTAGTTTATGTCTGGATATAAGTACAAGCATATTGAATTGAATTTTCTAGTAGCATCGTCTATCTTGTACATTGGGCAGAACTGTAACTTGGTGCTCTAGTGATATATACACTACAATGTTGGGATCCAGCAACAATGCATTTAAAGCTGTTAATTAAAGTGACAATAAATCTCTTACATTCTTCAATGATGGCTGACCTTAACCAGTTTATCAACAGGGATTACTCTCTCACCACAATGCAAAATGAAAGGGCCATGGTTGCCAGCAAAAAAAAGGAATGGGGAAGCCACAGTAAAGGATCTCTCAACCCAGGGCTTGTGGTCAATCAGTCTTAGAAAATGATCCTGCAAATGCAGAATAATGATGGTAGTTGGGAAACAAGTCAGATGATTGCAGATCATATTCAAACTCCCATCTGATTGGACAGACAACACAACAACCAAATTATAGTTGTGCTGCCAGGTCAGAAAAGGTTCCTTGTCTCTAAAAACCCTAAAATCAGGATTTTACACTGAGCAGAAAACCATCTTCAATCTCTGGAACCTACACACATCAGAGTTTTGGCGAATATGACGGCAAACATGTTGACTCAAGTATTTCCATGTTCTCAGAACTTTGTCATAGCTCTTCCAGTATTTCGGGAGATATGTCTAAGATTCAGAGCTCCAATGGTAGACCTCTTTGAGGATGGTCAGAACAATCTTCTTTCCTGATTATTTTAGAGAATTATGAAAAAGCAAGTATGAGGAACAGATGCTTATTGAGCCTGTGGCCCACGGAGTTTTTTTTATTTAACTCTAAGGATGTTAGCAAAAATTCAGAGGGACAGGTGTCGGGCAATAGTAGTTCTACTTTATTGGCCAAGGAGATCATGGTTTCATCTAGGGAGGTAGCTGGCATTAACAAGGACATGGATACATCTCATTGCCCCTTGACTTGTATGTTATAATCCATTAACCCTAACTCTGATTTCTTGTCTGAAATTTTCATTATGGCTATTAAAAGGAAGGGCTTGTGAACGTAAATTTAGCCTTAACAGTCTCTATATCCATTTAGGCTTAATGGAAAGAATCTAAAAAAAGGTACATGAACATTATCCGTAATCTTTCTGTAAGTGGTACTGGCTGAGGGAAATGTTTCCAGTGTAATGCCCTCCTTAATTCATTTTTCAGTTTCACAGGAAGGTTCGGGTCTCTGGCTTACTGTTGTGACATTCAGATGACAATAGGCCGCGGTCAAAGCATTGTGATGCCCATCGAAGCATCAACCTGCAATAGAAAGTTGAATAGTTTGTTTTTTTAAAGGTTTTGATTTATTAGGACCACTTACACCTGCAGACCTCCTTCAAACATGGTTGGATTAGAGTATTCCTAGTTGCTACTTTTAATTTGCCTTTAAGTAACTGTATGGTTAACCTGGTCCTCTCTGCAGGGTCATCTCCAAGTTTTTTTTTACCTCCACCCCTCCTATTTTTGTTGAATTCATTATTGTTGCCTTGCGACTCTGTGCACTTTACTAATGCTAACCAGTGCTAAAGAACTTGTGCTCACTCCCCTAAACATGGTAAAACCGGCTTTCACTTGATTGACATATTTGATTACTTATAAGTCCCTTGTAGAGTGGTATACCATATACACACGGCATGCAAATTACATGCAACAAGCGAACCTACAGCATTGATTGTTCCACCCACTTAAGGAACCCCTTAAAATATGTCCCAGGCCTTCCACTGTAGTCTGATTGTTGTTATAAACTGCCAAGTCTACCTGGCAATATAACCCCTTTGCCAAGCCTTAAACTCCCCTTCTACTGCATATATGCCACCCTTGAGGTAGGCTTTGGTAGCCCATAGGGCAGGGGGCATTGTAAATAAATGGTTGGGCATGCACTTTTAGGTTTTACATATCCTGGTAGTGAAAAAGTCCTACATTTGTTTTTCACCACTGTGAGGCCTTCTTCTCCCATACGATAACATTGGATTACCTAATTACATCTAACAGTCGATTGGGAACAGAAAAGCATTTCATGTTTGATGTCTATGAAACTGTATTTAAAAAAATTCTCCTTAATGATAAAGGCAGATTTTAAATTACAATTTTGAAATTGCCACTTTTAGAAAGTTACCATTTTCCTGCCATATGGCGCCTGCAGCCTGTTTGAGGCCACATGACTGGGTGTAGTTGTCAATTAGGCTTTGTGAATTCCTCTCTGAAAGTCACACAATAAAGGAATTAGGTGTGCCTGAAATGACCTTTAACTGGCAGGACGGGGTGGAGCTGGGCACAGCCCCACTTTCAACAGAATAGGCTGTGCTCTGCTTTCACACAAAGAGCTTGCCTCCACTGCATTGTTCCTGCAGCCAGGTTGGAGCCAGGGCCGGCAAGTCATGAAATTCCAAGCACTTCAATGAGAAACCTCTAGAAACGTCTACTTCCAATAAGCACCCAGGAAAAAAAATATGGCACCCTCAGATTCACTCTTCAGTTCACTTTCCAGACCTGCCAAAGTATTTTCAGGGAACTTCCTGCTACTGTGGCCTGCTGTATACTCCACAAGACTGTTTTCCCGCACCTGTGCTCATAGTCTGCCTTGTACACTTAGAGGCCTTCCCTGCTGCTTGAGCTTTGCTTCTTCACCTGAACCTAGGACTACCAGAGTGACTCCCAGGGCAAGTTTGCTGGCCTTCTGATCTGAGCCACAGGCAAATAACAGGTTCCCACTTTCTTGAACCTGCATTTGGACCCAGCCTGTGTGGATTCTAACCCTCCAAGTGGTGCATCTCTAATCCTGGACCCTTGATGGTGGTGCTGAAGATGCCCATTTAGCCAAAATCTACAACTTGTGACTTTGAAAAGTTTTAGCTAAAAACTGCTCTGAGAGAACACTGGGACCGACCTGCCCTGCTCGTCTATCCACCCAATGTGCATCACCAGTCTGCCTGACTTTGTAGCAGCTCCCACTATGTTTTTCTGTGCTTTAGCCTCCTGCCTCATACCGCTGGAGGTTTCAACGTCTAAAACAGTAACTAAGAACAAATGTAGAGATCTTCACTACGTCTTCGTTGATCAGCTCCCAGACAATGGCATTTCCTCCCCAGACATCGCCTGTAGCCTTGCCCAACTGTTCCTTAGCTTCCCTAAACTTTTTTTTCAACAATTTGTTTGCATCTGAAGGTAAGTGCCGACTGGGCCAATCCACTTCTTGTATCTGACCTGTGCTCAATCATGGTCAGCTATGCTTTTTGAACTTGACCCGATCTTGCACGACTAGACGCCTGTGGTTGGTGATTTATTCTTTTAAATGCTTTCTTTTTTTTAAAAATCCAAAAATGTATTCCTCCTGTTCTAATGATTGAATTGTTTTCATTTTGGTGTCAAATAATTTATAAGAAAATCAATGTATTTAGTGTGAGAAATATCTTGTCTTGTGTTTTCACTTTATTACTGCCTGTGTACTGCATAAATACTTTACACAGTTAAAGCCTGACTGCTTTTGTGACAAGATACAAGAGGGTTAAGCACATGTTAATTTAGTGAATTATGTGGTTCACCTTGATAGAGATTGTGGATGTAGTTACAACAGGAGTCAACCCCCTTCAACCAATATCCCAATTTATCACAGTGTAGAAAGTGCACTAAGTGAAAATTAAATGCCACCTTTGGACTGCAGAACATATTGTGATATCCACTTCATTGGCAAGGTAAAACGACTTCAGGCCTACTTTGTTTGGCCTGGCTATTGCAATGTAAAACTGCAATGTGACCTGTCAAATTAACCCTCTTTTGCAAGAGACAATCTCCTTTTAAATATTAATCTGTCACCCCCGTGTAGGACTTGCAACATCCAAGGAATGGTCCATAGTATTTAAAAGTAAGACATTTAGGAATTTAAAGATAGCATTTGCTTGCAGTGACTTTACCCAAAAGCTATTTTCAATGTCAGAAGGCTCTATATTGGCCCATAGGAAATTGAATTGTAAATATACTCTTCTATCACTGCATTGGGAATAGCTATAAATATGATTAAACCATTTGTTTGAATATTTATTAAAAACCTAACTTAATTATGAAGTTGGATTTTTTAAAATAGTAAGGAAAAGTAACTTTCAGAAAGTTACCTTTTCTCTGCCTAAAGCTTCTGGAAGCTAATCTGCATTAACTCTCCAGCAGTCTCCCAGTTGGTGATTAGCCTTGATAATGTTTGAAAGCTGCTTTACTGCTTTTGCCCATTCGATAATGAGACACCAGGAGTCGCCCCCACCCACTAGCGAAACCCAAGCATAAATGTGGCATCACCATACACCCTCCTCAGAACACTCTCTCGACCGGGGGAAGAACAGGAGAAGAATGGACCTGCTTTCCTTAATCATAGGAGAAACCTGAAAGACTGGACCTGTTCTCATTTGTACCAAGGACATCTTTGCTAGGCTAAGAAATTATTTTTCTCCCAACAGGTGCTTTTCCATAGCAATGAATCCCATTCAATGCACCCTCAGCAACAGGGTATCCAGCCTTATAGAACTCAACTTTGGATACAGCCAAAGCCTTGCACCACTGACGGATCCTGAGCTCCAGAAATGAGGCTAAGGGTCTGATTTAGAGTTCGGTGGATGGGTTAATTCATCACATACATGACAGATATCCTATCTGCCATATTGCAAGTGCCATTGATTATAATGGGCTTGTAATACAACAGATGGGATATCCGTCATGTTTGTGGTGGAGTAATCACCCGCCAAACTTTAAATCCGGCTCTAAGTTTGGAGGTACTCATCCTGACCAGGTAAAGGTGCCAATATTATCTGACCAGTGAGAAGAATTCCTCATGGTGTGAAATGTGAATTTCTCCAACTCTAAGGTTTTCAAACCAAACCAATGACTTCAGCTGTACCTTTCACAGTGGCCATTCGTCTTTTTGAAGACTTCCTTAGATACAGCCTGCTGCGAGTGAAGGATTTTGATTTCAATTGTCCTAAAATAAAGCCTCCAATAAGGCCAAATCCGATTGGTGTATCGACCAGGACTCCATCATGGTCAGCTTCAAATCACGCCTAGGTACTGGTCAATGGAAGCCATTGACTACAATTGGTGCTTCACTTTTTGTAGCTATTTTTATTTAAAACATTAAAAATTCATGTTTCTGGTTCCCCTAATTAGAGGTTTTGTTGTCCTTTTATTGATTATATTTATCTAATTATTTGGATACTTTTATAGTTTGGTGTTTCGATTTATTACTGTTTTGCTTCTTCATAAATACTTTACACATTGCCTTGATTTAAGCCTGTCTGTTATATACCAAAGCTACAAGGGGGCTGAGCTCAGGTTGATTCAGTAACTTTGAGGGTTCACCCCGACAAGATTTTTGATTAGTCCTTGAAGTAGGCAGTTGCCGTAGTCAAATAATGGTCCCTTGTTTTACAGTGGCATCGCACCTCAGAGATTAGGTGAGTTAAGTTCCCTAATTTGTCCGCTGCCAGTTTTAAAAATGAGTTTAGACTATGGGCCATATGTATCGAGCCAAATTGCATTCGCAAACGCCGAAATTCGCAGAATTCTCCACGTTTGCGAATGCAATTTGGCCTAATGGTATGTATTAAGCAAATCTGCGTGCAAAATAAGGAATCACAAAATTTGTGATTCCTTATTTCGCAATTGCATTTAAGGAATCGCACATTTTGCGATTTCTTAAATGCAATGTAAGAAGCATTAAAACAATTCAAATTGGCCTTAAGGAATCGCAAATTACCACCAACTTCAAGTTGGTGGTAATTTGCGAATTCCTTGAAAAATTCACTTTTTTGCATTTTTCAAAGTGCACTGTGAAGCACATACATGCCCTTAGGGCATGTATGTGCACCCATGCAAATTTCAGGGGTGCAACAGGGTGTCCTTTGGACACCCCTGCACCCTTGAAATTATTCTCAATTTACGATTCTCAAATTGCGAATCGCAAATTGAGAATAACTTACCATTCATTCCTGAGGGCCTCCTGGCCCATAGAAATGAATGGGAAAGTATTCCTTAATTGCGATTCACAATTTGCTAATCGCAATTAAGGATTTTCTACATACATACCAATTTGCGAATCTCAAATAGCGATTTCTTAAAAATCGCTTTTTGAGATTCGCAATGGGTATCTTCATACATATGGCCCTTTATGATTTTAAAAATAGGATCAGGATTTTTTCCACAAAAAAAACTTCCTCTCATAGAGATCAGAAGACTATTCTTCCACTGCTAAAACCCAGCCTTAATAAATAAAAAATGTTGAGTCCTTCGAGTTGAGAGCAGTAAGCTTTTATCTAAAAAGATCTATTGAATATAGACAGATCAACATCATTTTCATCAATTTTCATATAGCAAAAGAGGTGCAAATCTTCAATTGCCATGTCCACGTTGTTACAATGCAAACTATTACATCTCAAGTTGTTTCAACGACATGCTGTAGGGGGCGTGCTGGAATTAGGAATAGTATAATTTACTATTCCTACTCCAGTTTGTGCAACAGCAGGGAAGGTATTGGATTGTAAATCCAACACCAGTGCGCCCCCTACATCAAGTCATTGAAATGACTTACGATGTAATAGTCCGCAGTGTAACAACACGGTCGTTGTAACAACCACGTTGTAAAGGCATGCATCGTAAGTCATGCAATGTTATGGCTGTTTCCCTGGTTGCAGTCTTTCCATACTTTATATATGTTTCACATTCCTTTGGGTCTATACCTACATATTTATTATAAACAAATTAGGGGTGGGAATAATAAATCTGACCCCTTCAAAGTCCAAAATCTTTCCTACTGTTGTTCAGATTGGAGTGGTAACAGTAGATATGAACGCTCCAAATTTTAACATTTTCCCTACTTTTAGTTAGACTGGAGTGGGATAATAAATCTAACCCTGCCAAAGTCGAACACTATACCCACTTTTGCTAACACTGGAGTGGAATTAGTAAATCTGACACCACCAAAGTCTAACACATTCCCGACTATCACCTGAGTTGGCATTAGTATAGTAAGTCTGATCTCTCTAAAGTACAAAACATTCCTTTCTTTTGCTTAAGGTAGAGCAGGAATAGTAAATCTACCCTCCCCCCTTCATAGTCCAACACGTTTCCTCCTTTTATGTATGCTGAAGTGGGAATAGTAGAATCTGACCCCTCCAAAATCCAATACTTTGCCTACTGGTGCATAGACTGGAGTTGAAATAGCAACTCTCGCCCCTTCAAAGTCCAACAAACTCTCTATGTTTGCTAATATTGGAGTTGGAATACTAAATGTGACCCCTCCAAACTCCAAATCTTTTTCTACTATAACTCAGGGTGGAATGAAAGTAGTGAATGTTAACTCTATTTTTCATGTGGCTTTTTGTGTTACATTAATATATTTTTGCTTTAATTTCAAAGGTTAGTTTTATGCAATTATTTTTTAAATTAATTGTTTGTTAATTTATTTTTTATTTTGTTTTTGTATCATTTAAAAGTTTATTTTAATATCTAATGTTTCATGTTATATTTTTATAAGTATTTTTATTCAATTCATGTTTGAATACAATGATGATCTTGCCCCAGAAATGGTGTGCTCAGCTGTTTTCCACTTTAATTTAGTAAGGCTGACATGGCAAAAATCAAGGAAAAATTAAATGGCTTCAAGAGATGCGCATCTCACTTGGAAAAAGCTAAGGAATCCTTTGAAGAAACTGGTGCTGAAACTGCATTGCCGGGCAATACAGTTGAACATTTTTAGAGTAATCTGTGGGGTATTCAAAATAGCATGAGTGTGAGTGGTTTTTAAATATTCCACCCGCACATTTTTGAAGAAAATCGGGTTGAAGACTGTGTAGGATTCAGGCGACTGTGTCATGATGTCAGACATACAATCAACAAAATAATAATGCCTCGGGATAGATAATCACGCTAAACAGTAAGAAGAAGCGATACCTAAAATATCTCTTCCTATGGACATAAATCCCTAGAAACTTCTATGTAGTTCAATCATCCATAGTCGAAGACAAATCAATATGTACACAAGTGTTCCTGATTAAAGCATATTTTGCTGTATTTATTCCATACATTCCGTGAAGAAACTCATCTTTTTTCTTTTTTAAATATATATAAACAGATACATCACGTAGACATTTACATATATTTATATATATATATATATATATATATATATATATATATATATATATATATATATATATATATATATATATATATATATATATATATATATATATATGTTCCAAGAAAAGTGCTCCGTGGGTATGCTAGAGGCCCCTAGGGAGGTGGCGTGTACTCCGGTCGAGCATGCCGGAAATTGTATTCACTTCAAGCAACTGCATAAGCACGCTCTCAGTGGCAGCCAAAAATATGCCAAACAGGAAACAATCCAAGGGTGTTTAAACACTTGCTACATGTTTCGGCTTCTCACAAACCTTGATCACGCGGTGTCTGTTTTCTGTCTCTCTTGTAAACATTTCCTTTCCTGTTTACTTTGTACAGTGATATAGCGTATATTGAAAGTTAGATTCTGTTTTTAATGTTATTCTAAAAGCAGTGTGTCTCTCAAGGGACCACTGCATAATTTAGGATTGTTTATGTTTTTTATGGAATTCATTTTAACAATTAATTGCAAATCTGCTTGCAAGCAGAAGGTTATGTAATTATTCTTTTTTAATAAATAATGTGATTTATACAAACTGTTGATAGTATTATTGTTTTTTAGATAAGTCATATGTTAAAACACATGTAAATAGAGTATTTTTGTCACCTTCTCTAGGACTCAGTAATGTTTCTCTTGGTGTATACCATGCTCTCTTGAGAGTCACTTTCACAAATCTTTTAGAACAGCCACGGGCTATAAACTTTTCTTTCAAATTATTGGCATTAATGAAGTAAGCTTCTTTATTGGTACTATTCCTTCTTACACAGAGGAATTGTCCATATGGGAAGTTTTCCTTCAGTGTACGAAGATGACAACTGGTGAAGTGTAATAGTGTATTACAATCTATGGGCTTGGTGTATAAATTAAACTCTAAAAAAACTCTCTTATGATAAATGTATACATCTAGAAAATAATTTTTTTCAGAATCCTTTGACACAGTGAAGTTAAATTCAGCAGTTCTTGAATTCAACCAATTGTGGAAGTCAATAAGCTCTAGTTCTTCTCCTTCCCAAATCATGAAAATGTCGTCTATAAAACGGCACACACAGAAAGGAGCACAGAGGGAAAGAAAGACAGAACCCAGGTCGCCCTCCACTCATATAGTCAAATACACACAAATGACCGGGTCCCTTTCGGCGATCTCCTATTTCAAATGTGTACGTTGTATTGTACTTAATCCTTAATTTATCTCCCCTTTCTTAAAGGTACTTGGGGTAGAGAGTACACTGTTAACAAGCCAACTAAAAAGGCCTCCATCCCATCTATGACAGTCAGTAGTGAATGGTAAACACAGAAAAGTGACTCTACTGTGCAAACAAATGTGAAAAGGCGAGATGACCCCTCACGGGCAAACCACCATCGAGATACCTAGTTGGTACTCACCAGTGTAGCCCTGTTCTTATCATTGGTGGTCATCAAGCCTTAAATGAAAAGTGTCCAAACAAAAGAGTCATGTAAGTGCATATAAGTGCAGTGGAAAAAAAGTGCTAACCAAAACCAACACTATGTGTAATATAAAGCTAGGATTGCACGTTAGTATTCCTTTTATTCTTTAATTTCGTGCAACCTAACTGGTTAAAAAGGAAGAGGAATAGGTTGCTAGTCATGCAGTCCAAACCCACAATCCAACATGTTTCATTGCCTTGTACATTTTTAAGCAATTTCTTCAGGGCGGTAATTTTCTTTCCACTACATCAATGCTGGACACACCATTCAACGAGACTGTCAAGAAAAACAAACATGTAAAATATTCACAATATGCCTATGTATCTGCTTTTTGTGTAGACACCACACTCCACAGAATACACCTCATATTTACCCTCATTCAGCCTTGGTGAATCCTACCGGCCGTAAGGATTAATTTAAAATAAAGGTCCGACCCCTCATGTGAGTCGTCCTCCGTATCCAGTCGATTTCTAAATACAACGAAGGCAGAAATCAAGCGGTATGGAATAAAAGTCAGCGCCTCAATTATAAATGTACAAAAACCTTTTGATAGCGTTTAGTCCCCCTCAGGGAATGTTTTCCAGTCCCCCCTCTCCTTACTGATCTGGCATACACGACACACCTTGTCTCACTTGTATTAGCGTTCTCGAACATTTTGTCCCTACACCTCCGAATCTACCCAAGTAAGTTTTGTCTGTAATAAAAATTACCTGAATATTCTTTACTTGGAGTCCTACCGGAAGGGTATTATTCTTTAAGTGTTCTAGTGATACTGGCGCATGAAGTTGAGTCCTGATGTTTTTCTTTTTAAGTTGCTTAAGCCTCTCTCTCTCTCTATTTTGTCCACATTTACAACTTGTGCTACTGGTTGGTCCCAAATCAATAATGAAGGGATTTTCTGTAAAGTGCTTATTTCTTCTTCAACGTAACTCACTGGATCAGACATATCAATAAATAACTTTGTATGATCTCTCAATGTTCCTATGTATACTAACGGTGTACTGCTCATTTTTACACCCAATTGTCCTTTGACTAAGGATATATATATCACTTACTTTTTGGTATACAATCTTCGTAGGTACATAACTCTCATTAAAAAAACTCACACTTAACTAAGTGTAATTGAACCTATTTAAACAGGGGGTAAACCAAGTAACTCTTTGGCATCTTGGTGAAGACATACAATCAACAAAATAATATTGCCTCAGGATAGATAATCACGCTAAACAGTAAGAAGAAGCGATACCTAAATTATCTCTTCCTACGGACATAATTCCCTAGAAACTTCTATATATTTCAATCATCCATATGAGAAATCTGACTGATCCGCGTCGAGAAATCTCGCCGGGAGGTTGATTTTTCCAAGCTCGCACTCGCCAACTTGACGTTGATGAGCGAGTGAGGAAAAATACTCCACTACATGAAGCTGAGTTTTTTAGAACTCCGTAAACTCTGCGTTATGAGGAGTGCGGAAAACTTCCCAAATGGAGCGGAGTTCACCGCCCAAACTTAATTTAAATGAAAAATTTGTGGTAAACTACTTATGTCAATCAACAAGAATTGCTATTCTACTGGTAAGCCTGCAGATGTACAGATTTCTGGATAAAAAAAAAAAGCATCCTCACCAATTGTGTGATTTGGAGTGGGCCATTCAATAGGTATGTACCATGGGCACTATTGAAAAGAGAGGGCTTTCTTCTTGCCCCTTCTATCACATTATGCTAACTGGTTAACATCAGTGTACATTGCTGTCTCGATGGTATATGACCCCCACAGGGGGTGGGCAGAAACATCTGTGGTGAAAAAAGGACTGGGTAACTTTATAGTGGTTTTTGGTTGATTATGGGATCAGGTCATCTGTTACACATAAATGACTCAAACAGGGCCCTTTTTTTCTTTCTTTCTGTTCTAAATCAGATTCCCAATAAAGAAAATAATATCCATGAATTAAGGAATAGTCAGCTAGTGAAATAATGAGGGTTATTGTTAGAAATGGGATATCTGGTTGGCTAGGGCTTGCGCCTAAGCCAGGCAGAAACCACTACTCTAGTCAGGGCAAGGGAGTTACATGCTGAATATAACCCCTTCTCACCCCCTTGGTAGCTTGGCACGAGCAGCCAGGCTTATCCCAGAGGCAATGTGTAAAGCATTTGTGCAACACACACACAGCAGCAACATACTAGGCACACCACAAAAGGAATTCCACACAAGGATATATAATAAAATAGCCTTTGTATTGTCATAAACGCATTAGAATAGTAATCACACAATACACACTGTGCCAACTGTCACGAGGAAATATTTACAGGGGATTAGATACACATGACAGGGCCAATTAGGCCTCTATCAGAACTATCACAAAGTAAATAGTAGATGTAGAACCAATAATAAGCATAGAACACAAGCAGTAATTACTGGCAAACACTGTACTCAGCAATATATCCTGCAACGCAAATCATATTATGCACAGTATCACAACAGGCGTAAAATACATTATGCACCAACCTCATAAGCCTAAACATATTAGACCACAACCTCCTAATCATAAATCACATTAGGGGCATAAATAACAGTAGCGAATAGCCTCACAAGCATAAACCACAGTATGCAAATAGCCTCATGCATAAACCACATTAGAGGCATAAATCAGGGTGCATAATCCACATTTCCTGCACACCACATAAACCACATTAGGGTCTGGTGCCCTATCAAACTAACACAGTCCCCCTGGCCAACTGGCCTTCTCAGAGGGCTCAAATGCCCTATGTCCATAATGTCAGGGCTTGGGCTGCCAATGCAACAGAATCCACCAGTGTGCAATTGCTCCTGTCTCATCCACAATGCCCCCTAAGAAATGATGGCCTAAACATTGCAACTGCTGCTAATTTCTGTGCAGCTGTTAAGGAAATTAGGCACTGGTACCGACTGTGTCCTGAAAGCCAGACTGGGACTCTATGAAGCAAATATGCCAAAATGTTGCAGCTGCCCTCTATCAGGCGGGGCAGCTGTAAACAAAGTAATGGGGCCTTGGAACGACTGTGCTCTCTAAATCAAATTGCCCCCATCGGTGCAGCTGCCCTCTTGCAGATGGTTCAGAAAAGGGGGTGGTGATGGACAGAGTATCTGAATTGAACAGAACACTCGTACCCAGTCAACAGATCAAGGCTTGATCCATCACCGTTTTTTAGCTCACTGCACCATCCCAGCTCAGAACCTGGCTACATGCAAATTAGTCTGTCCCTGGCCCAGTGCATCATGGGAACAGGGCAGACCAAACTACCAAGCCAATTCTTTTACTGGAAAGGAAACAAGCTTCTGGGGACCGGTTTCTGGCATTACAGCCGTCTTCCGCCCGGCTTGCTTGAATCCTGATGGTGCAGTGAGCAAGGGACTCACATCTGAGTATACCCTTCCACGCTTATGGTGGACAAAACGATTCAGAAAAGGGGGTGGTGATGGACAGAGTATCTGAATTAAACAGAACACTAGTACCCAGTCAACAGATCAGGGCTTGATCCATCACCGTTTTTTAGCTCACTGCACCATCTCAGCTCAGAACCTAGCTTAATTCACCAGGGACAGACTAATTTGCATGTAGCCAGGTTCTGAGCTGGGATGGTGCAGTGAGCTAAAAAACGGTGATGGATCAAGCCCTGATCTGTTGACTGGGTACAGGTGTTCTATTAATTCAGATACTCTGTCCATCACCACTCCCTTTTCTGAATCGTTTTGTCCACCATAAGCGTGGAAGGGTATGCTCAGACATGAGTCCCTTGCTCACTGCACCATCAGGATTCAAGCAAGCCGGGCCAAAGACGGCTGTAATGCCAGAAAACGGTCCCCGGCAGCTTGTTTCCTTTCCAGTTAAAGAATTGACTTGGTAGTTTGGTCTGCCCTGTTCCCATGATGCACTGGGCCAGGGACAGACTAATTTGCATGTAGCCAGGTTCTGAGCTGGGATGGTGCAGTGAGCTAAAAAACGGTGATGGATCCAGCCCTGATCTGTTGACTGGGTATGAGTGTTCTGCTTAATTCAGATACTCTGTCCATCACCACCCCCTTTTCTAAATCGTTTTGTCCACCATCAGCGTGGAAGGGTATGCTCAGACATGAGTCCCTTGCTCACTGCACCATCAGGATTCAAGCAAGCCGGGCCAAAGACGGCTGAAATGCCAGAAACCTGTCCCCGGAAGCTTGTTTCCTTTCCAGTTAAAGAATTGGCTTGGTAGTTTGGTCTGCCCTGTTCCCATGATGCACTGGGCCAGGGACAGACTAATTAGCATGTAGCCAGGTTCTGAGCTGGGATGGTGCAGTGAGCTAAAAAACGGTGATGGATCAAGCCCTGATCTGTTGACTGGGTACGAGTGTTCTGCTTAATTCAGATACTCTGTCCATCACCACCCCCTTTTCTGAATCGTTTTGTCCACCATAAGCGTGGAAGGGTATGCTAAGACATGAGTCCCTTGCTCACTGCACCATCAGGATTCAAGCAAGCCGGGCCGAAGACGGCTGTAATGCCAGAAACCGGTCCCCGGAAGCTTGTTTCCTTTCCAGTTAAAGAATTGGCTTGGTAGTTTGGTCTGCCCTGTTCCCATGATGCACTGGACCAGGGACAGACTAATTTGCATGTAGCCAGGTTCTGAGATGGGATGGTGCAGTGAGCTAAAAAACGGTGATGGATCCAGCCCTGATCTGTTGACTTGGTACAAGTGTTCTGCTTAATTCAGATACTGTGTCCATCACCACCCCCTTTTCTGAATCGTTTTGTCCACCATAAGCGTGGAAGGGTATGCTAAGACATGAGTCCCTTGCTCACTGCACCATCAGGATTCAAGCAAGCCGGGCCGAAGACGGCTGTAATGCCAGAAACCGGTCCCCGGAAGCTTGTTTCCTTTCCAGTTAAAGAATTGGCTTGGTAGTTTGGTCTGCCCTGTTCCCATGATGCACTGGACCAGGGACAGACTAATTTGCATGTAGCCAGGTTCTGAGATGGGATGGTGCAGTGAGCTAAAAAACTGTGATGGATCCAGCCCTGATCTGTTGACTGGGTACAAGTGTTCTGCTTAATTCAGATACTGTGTCCATCACACCCCCTTTTCTGAATCGTTTTGTCCACCATAAGCGTGGAAGGGTATGCTCAGACATGAGTCCCTTGCTCACTGCACCATCAGGATTCAAGCAAGCCGGGCCGAAGACGGCTGTAATGCCAGAAACTGGTCCCCGGAAGTTTGTTTCCTTTCCAGTTAAAGAATTGGCTTGGTAGTTTGGTCTGCCCTGTTCCCATGATGCACTGGGCCAGGGACAGACTAATTTGCATGTAGCCAGGCTCGAGCTGGGATGGTGCAGTGAGCTAGAAAACGGTGATGGATCAAGCCCTGATCTGTTGACTGGGTACGAGTGTTCTGCTTAATTCAGATACTCTGTCCATCACCATCCCCTTTTCTGAATCGTTTTGTCCACCATAAGCGTGGAAGGGTTTGCTCAGACATGAGTCCCTTGCTCACTGCACCATCAGGATTCAAACAAGCCGGGCCGAAGACAGCTGTAATGCCAGAAACCGGTCCCTGGAAGCTTGTTTCCCTTCCAGTTAAAGAATTGGCTGGGTAGTTTGGTCTGCCCTGTTCCCATGATGCACTGGGCCAGGGACAGACTAATTTGCATGTAGCCGGGTTCTGAGCTGGGATGGTGCAGCGAGCTAAAAAACGGTGATGGATCAAGCCCTGATCTGTTGACTGGGTACGAGTGTTCTGCTTAACTCAGATACTCTGTCCATCACCACCCCCTTTTCTGAATCGTTTTGTCCACCATAAGCGTGGAAGGGTATGCTCAGACATGAGTCCCTTGCTCACTGCACCATCAGGATTCAAGCAAGCCGGGGCGAAGAAGGCTGTAATGCCAGAAACCAGTCCCCGGAAGCTTGTTTCCTTTCCAGTTAAAGAATTGGCTTGGTAGTTTGGTCTGCCCTGTTCCCATGATGCACTGGGCCAGGGACAGACTAATTTGCATGTAGCCGGGTTCTGAGCTGGGATGGTGCAGCGAGCTAAAAAACGTTGATGGATCAAGCCCTGATCTGTTGACTGGGTACGAGTGTTCTGCTTAACTCAGATACTCTGTCCATCACCACCCCCTTTTCTGAATCGTTTTGTCCACCATAAGCGTGGAAGGGTATGCTCAGACATGAGTCCCTTGCTCACTGCACCATCAGGATTCAAGCAAGCCGGGGCGAAGAAGGCTGTAATGCCAGAAACCAGTCCCCGGAAGCTTGTTTCCTTTCCAGTTAAAGAATTGGCTTGGTAGTTTGGTCTGCCCTGTTCCCATGATGCACTGGGCCAGGGACAGACTAATTTGCATATAGCCAGGTTCTGAGCTGGGATGGTGCAGTGAGCTAAAAAACGGTGATGGATCAAGCCCTGATCTGTTTACTGGGTACGAGTGTTCTGCTTAATTCAGATACTCTGTCCATCACCACCCCCTTTTCTGAATCGTTTTGTTCACCATAAGCGTGGAAGGGTATGCTCAAACATGAGTCCCTTGCTCACTGCACCATCAGGATTCAAGCAAGCCGGGCCGAAGACGGCTGTAATGCCAGAAACCGGTCCCCGGAAGCTTGTTTCCTTTCCAGTTAAAGAATTGGCTTGGTAGTTTGGTCTGCCCTGTTCCCATGATGCACTGGGCCAGGGACAGACTAATTTGCATGTAGCTAGGTTCTGAGCTGGGATGGTGCAGTGAGCTAAAAAACTGTGATGGATCAAGCCCTGATCTGTTGACTGGGTACGAGTGTTCTGCTTAATTCAGATACTCTGTCCATCACCACCCCCTTTTCTGAATCCTCTTGCAGATGGGGCAGCTGTAAGAATGGCCAAACTGTAAGGGGCACGGGCCCATCTGGGCCCTCTAAAAACAAATATGCCCCCTCGTTGGAACGGCCCACTCTTGGGCGGGTCAGCTCATGGAATAGGCATTAACAACGTGCACATGGAGCCCCCACTCACCAGGACTCTCTGGGCACCTCTTCTTGAGTCAGCAACATGCAGGGCTCTCTCTGCTCACGAGAACCCCTTTCTTGAATCTGGCCAGCACATCTCCTGTGTAGGCCCCAATTCCAGGACCTCTTGTGGCGCCCTCAGGGCTCCCTTCCACTTCGGGAGCCCTTCTCTCTTCGGCCAGTCCTGTTCCTGGGACTGGGACTTTGTCTTCGAGTCCGCAAGGCTCCAGCCATGCGTAGGGGGTGTAGGCCCCGCCCACAACCAGGCAAGGCCACCTGGCTTCTGGGTCGCGCTGATAGCGGCCCGGGGAAGATTTCTTCAGCGGCACAGGCCATGGCAGTTATTTCACCAAGATGCAGGGTGAGCGCCCGCAAATAAAATAAAAGCGTAAGCGGGGTGGGCACCCACAAAAATAATGCAGAAGCGGGGTGGGCACCCGCAATTTAAATATCCAATAAGCGGGTTGGGCTCCCGCTCGCAAGGCATCACGGGGGAATCGCTACGACGGGGATTCCCTTTACAAAGCCGGGCAGCTCAGCTCTGCCCATGCTCTTCCTCTTGGGAAAATTAAAAGAAAGTGCTCATGTGTGGCTAGAAGCAAAAGTCCTGCTTGAAAAAGAATAAGTCCAATCAAATAGTTCTTCTAGGTCCAGGGAGCATAGCTGGGCCCAGGGAGAACAGCACACAGGGCCCTCCAACAGTGAGGTAAGCCCCAATGGTGGTTCCTCTTGAGCCTCAGCAGCAGCAAGCCCCAGCAAGGCAGGATCAGCACACCATACATGGAGTCTCAGCCCCTATACTTATACCCAGATTCTCTTTTGTCTGCAGCAGAGAGCCTGAGGGAACCAGATGCTACTGGTCCAGGGGGGAATTGAAGCACTTTGTTTACCAAGCTGCTCTTCCCGTTTGTCAGGTGGGGGCTAGGTGATCAGACACACCACAGGGGGTGGAGCCAGCATTGTCCAGGCTAGGCACAGATCTATTCAGGGTTAGGGGATTACTCCTTCCACTACTACCAATGCAGATGTCCCATTCAGCCTAATGCTGACAGACCCTGCCCCTCCTGGAGCCACAGAAACCTCCCAGCCTCTGTCACTCAAAAGCCAGACATGCAATTCACATCAGGCAGGCAGACACATAGCACACAGAAATACCAACTTCTAAAAGTGCCATGTATCAAATAGTCATAATAAATCTGCGCACACCATTGCACAGCGTTTATTATTACTATTCCAAATATACTAAACTCAACCACGCTGCTCCCCTCATCCCAGGAATTACCACTGACACTCTTATCAGGGAATCCCTATTACATTCCCATGGGAGGGCGGGCCAATCTTACCAAATGTAACACAGAGAGTGCACGCACTTTACAGTGGACAGCAGTGCTAGAGTACCCAGAGGCCTAACACCATTTCAGAGAAAAGGCCAGGAGAAAGGTAAAATGTTTAGGGATAACCCTGCAAAAAGGGCCAAGTCCAACAGTTATCATGACTTAATTAGTGATGATTTTAAAGTTCAGTTAATATATGTATTACTTCAGTTGAGATTAAACTGCCATGGCAAATTATTGTTGTTCATTATAAATAAAAAGTACACAGTTATTTTGATGACAGCTGGTTAAACCAGATGCAGCAGCACAATATACATGTAGAGACATGTGGAAATATTAATAATAATACCAGGTAGGCAAAAGGTTGTGGTAGTATGTCTAGGGTAATATGCTGTAAAATGACCTCTCTAAATATCTACTGTCAGAAACAACAAATACATATTCAAGATAGCTCTCAGACTAAGTATATTTAGATAAAACTAATTACACCACTTAATCTTCTCACATTTGTCATGAAATTTCAGGGCATTAATGGTGACATCACCTATCTTTACGTGTTTCCCTAAACTGTGCTAAGGCTGCTAGAAGGCAACCCCCCACCCGCTTTTAGAATCTAGAAAGCCAAAAACACCCCTAAACCCTTTTTGTGGTTAGAAATTGTGTTCGGAAAGTGTATGTTACACTTGTTTTTTGACAATAACTGCATAAAAAGCAATATTTAGTAGTTTTACATTTGTCCCTTGCCTGCAAGGTTGAACAGGACCTGCAAAGTGTTATAGGACCTCTCTGTATCCGAGGAGATTGTGTGCTCAGGAGCAGCGTCACGCCCTCATGCAAACCAGTTTCCGCTTTACTGAATGACTCACAGGGCACCTGAGCAGGCCTCTGTTCTCCCCTACCACCTGCCCAGCCCCTTATGTTTAGGGTCACATGACCTTTAAATATGTTTCTATTTGGTAGCTGCAGTCATGTTCTGATTGGCTCCTAGGGCTAGGGTTCTTTTGGCCTTAGGGTTGTAGTTCTGGTTGGCTGATTGAACTAGAGGTTTGACTGGGGTCTAGGGGTAGGGTTTCTATTGTACCTAGGGCTTAGGGTTTGAGTTCTGATTGACTGGTAGGGCTAGGGCTTTGATTGGTTCCCAGGGTTAGGGTTTCGATTAGACTTAGGACTTAGGGTTTGGGTTTTGATTGGTTGCTAGGGTTTTGATTGGTTAATAGGGCCATAACGTAAACAAAACACCCCTGTATACAATTTTGCATCTCCTTGTCTATTACACAATATGACTACACCATAAAAACAACTGCACAGCCCGCCACCTTACCCTCAACTACTATCCCACCACCTGCACACACAGAAACAACAAAATTATTTTGAAATCTGTTGGACATGGATAACGATATAGACAAAGACTATTTCAATTCCAGTAGAGTTTACAATATCACCAATAGTCTACCACAACCACTAAAACACAATCTCCAAATCCCTTTCTAAAAGCTAGCACCACATCTACAGTCTTCTCACAGACACACAACCTGACTTGCTGTTTGTTACTGAATCATGTTCGGGGGACGACATGGCACCTGTATTACATGAAGCTGTTTCTCCAGGCTACCAATCTCTCACACATCATTGCATAGGCAAAAGAGGAGGTGGACTAGCTATTATATTTAATTAAACATGAAATCTCACTAATGGTTGTGAGGCTCTCATCACCAGATGCAACTCTACAGCAACTGTCTCCTGTAATGTCCTCCTTCTTTACAGACAACCACCTAGCAGTGCAAGTTTCCTACGCACATTTTCTAACCTTGTGACACTACACTCCAACCTATGCATCCTAGGTGACCTAAACATATGATTTGATAAAACTTTAATGATCCATTCCAGAACTATCATCACTAACCTAGACATGCTGAACTTACCTCATATCACCCCCAAACTCGCACACTTTGCTGGAGACATCGTAGATATCATTTTTGCCAGTTCAGAACTAGTCCCGTTCCAGAGGATTGCTCCAGTCATGTGGTCAGACCACTATCTGGTGCTTTCCAACACAAGACGCAACAACTCTCCTCACCTAAGCCCACCTTACCAGCAAGCACATATTGATCATGGAACCAAGAAACACAACTAACATACAACACAGATCTTAACAAAATACATTCAGTTCAAAAACTCTATGAGTGGCCCCTGGAAGCATTTGATACCCTAAATGTACTAAAAAAAAACATGCCAAAAGAAACAAGCACTTGGGATGAGAGCTGAACTAAAAAAGATATATCAACAAATTGCAGCTAGCTCAAAACAAACAACACTCAAGACAAATATTGCCTACAGAAGCACGACCAAATATACATGTCATCTATCAAAAAAGCTGAAAGAAAAGCTCCAGAAGGTGCTCGGCCTCAAAATACTAGCATACAAGAAAAAAAACATGGATGGAATATCTTTCTCTTTTCAAGCAGCCAACATGTAAAATGTAGAACCCCCATATATATACCACAGAAATGGTGTGATAACTTTACACCAGACGCCTCTGGAGAAGAGATGCCCAAGGCCTGGATGTGTGGGTCCAATATTTATTACTTCATATCCCCAGAAATGACTTTTTACTAGGAAGTAAAAGGCTGTAGTAAGACATGCGTGGGAATAGTTGTCACTGGTGTGAAAATAATCTTTCAGTGTGTGACTACAGCAGGTCCCCCCTCAACAGGCCATTATGCAAATAGTTACAAAGTTATAGGTAAAGTTGCACAGGGACCCTTTGTCTTAAGCATGTGTTCATTGTTTCTCCTTGCCTTGCCAGGTAGGTGCCCCCCCCGCCCACTGCAGCTCCACCAGCGCTCTTGCCATTTTGTGTTCTGTGCCCACTGACCATTGTTTTCCACTCCCCTTATTGTGCTCCTTTTGCCTTGTATAAACCTTGCCCTGTGTAACCCTGCTGTGCCCTGTGTAACCGTTTGCCTTTCCCACCGTGCCCATTCCCTGTGGTTCCCACCGCTGCTGCTGGCCCAACCCCGCACCCATTCACTGCCCCCTGCCACCCGTCTTTCACCTCCCAGCTGCTCCTCCCTCCCACCTCCCCTTATAATGTGCGGCTGCGTGCAGAGGGTGCGCCGTTGGTGCGCCGAAGGCGCACCTGAGGCAAGCCCATCTGCGCCCGTCCGTGCCTGGAACCTTGCCAAGTGCCAGAACCCCTGGACCGCGCAAATGCCACGACACCAGAATCCACTATTATTATTATTATTATATTCTTATATAGCGCCAGAATCGACCCCCGAAGGGGTATCTCCGCGCTTGCCTTGGGAACCCGTCCTGGTTTTTCCATGTGAGATAGCCCCTACAGGGCATCCCCAAGGTGAAAGCCAGGCATCCCGCCACGGGGGGGGGGGGCCGTTGTGGAGATTAAGCAAGCTTAATGCCCAGAGTTGCAGAGTGTGAACCCATGATTAGGTCAGGCACAAAGCGAGAATTATCGAGTCCATGGACATTTGAGCTCAAGACCCTGCAGCGTCGGGAACTATGATGCCAGCACCCTCCACGCACTCAATGCCGGCCGAAACCACACCTGCTTCCAGGCAGCCCCAAAATGGACCCACGGACCCTTCTCCTGCCGCACCTGCAGCTTCACCTCCGACAGAACCACCAAACCTCCAAGGACTGGACCCAACCACCTCCGCTGCATACTCCTCAACACCGGCTCCGCACGCAAACATGCCGTCGAGCTTTGGGATCTGCTTGACACCTCCGCCCCAGTCGTGGCCTTCCTGACCGAGACCTGGGGGAACGACTCCTCGGCGCCCTACAACGCCATAGTCATCCCGGATGGCTACAAGATTACCAGCAGGGATCGCACCAACGGAACAGGAGGAGGAATAGCCATTGTCCACAAGTACACCCTCAAGGTTGCCACCCACACAGACGACACCCTCAACACCGCCAAACACCTGCACTTCCGGATCCACACCGACCCCAACACCACCCTCAGAGGAATACTCATCTACAGACCCCCGGACCCCGGGCTCAGTTCAGCGACTCCATCGCCGACCTCGCCAGCACCTACGCACTCGTCTCCATGGACTACATCCTCCTCGGGGACCTAAACTTCCACCTCGAAAACAACAATAACGCCAACTCCGCCACCCTGATCGACAACCTCGCCAACCTCGGCCTCAGACAACTCATCACTGCACCCACCCACGCGCCGGCCACACGCTGGACCCCGTCTTCTCCACAGGCCCCCACGTCGCCTTCGACCACACCACCGAACTCCACTGGACCGACCACCGCTGCATCCATTTCACCTTCAAGAAAACAACCACGCACCACTGCACCCAACAGCTGCCTCCCCACTGCTGGAGCAAAGTAACAGAAGACCAGCTGATCACCACCCTCGCCCAGAACGCACCCACCGACCCCACCAACCCAGACGTTGCAGCCTGCAACCTCAGACAGTGGACCGACGACTGCGCCAACACCCTCTCCCCCCTCAAGAAACCCTCAAAGAGCCACACCAGCAAGAGAGCCACCTGGTTCACCGATGTGCTCCAGATCTCCAAACTTGCATGCCGGAAACTGGAGAAAATATGGCTCCACAAACGCACAACGGACAATCACGCAGCCCACAAGGACGCCACCCACAGACATCACCACCTCATCAGACTAGCCAAGAGATCCTCCTTCAAAGTCTGCTTGGATAACAACGCACACAACAGCAAAGAGCTCTTCAGCATCATCAAGGAACTCTCCAACCCCAGTGCCAACGCCAACGACATCCCGCCCTCAGAAGAACTGTGCAACTCACTAGCCACCTTCTTCCACTGCAAGATCGCTGACATCCACGACAGCTTCAACACCACGACCGCCCTGACTACACCAGACTCCATCCCCCTCGTGAACATCACTAGCGCCAATCGCCTAACCTCCCTGTCCGACATCAACGACGATGTGACATGCAAGTTCATGAACTCCATCCACTCAGGATCTCCGTCAGACCAGTGCCCACACCACGTATTCAACAAAGCAGATGCAGCCATCGCACCCCAACTACGGAGAGTCATCAACATCTCCTTCGAAACAGCGACATTCCCGGAAAGCAGGAAGCACGCCGAAATCAACGCCCTCCTCAAGAAGCCCAAGGCGGACCCCAAGGACCTCAAAAACTTCCGGCCCATCTCCCTGCTCCCGTTCTCGGCAAAAGTCATCGAGAAAATCGTCAACTTGCAATTGGCCCGCCACCTGGAAGACAACAACATCTTGGACCCATACCAGTCTGGATTCAGACGTAACCACAGCACCGAGATGGCCCTCATCGCCACCACAGACGACATCAGGTGCCAACTAGACAACGGTGAAACATCAGCCCTCATCCTCCTGGACCTGTCGGCCGCCTTCGACACGGTCTGCCATCGCACTCTAAAGACAAGCCTCCTAGAAGCCGGGATCCAAGATAAGGCCCTTGACTGGACTACGTCCTTCCTCTCCGGCAGACCCCAGAGCGTCCACCTTCCACCCTTCCGATCCGAAGCCACTGACATAATCTGCGGTGTCCCCCAGGGCTCATCCCTCAGCCCGACACTGTTCAATGTCTACATGGCCCCCCTGGCACAAGTGGCCCGCCATCACGACCTCAACCTCATCTCCTATGCTGACGACACCCAGCTCATCCTCTCCCTGACCAAGGACCCACACACTGCCAAAACCAACCTCCACGAGGGAATGAAAGCCGTCGCCAACTGGATGAGGAGCAGCCGTCTGAAGATGAACTCAGACAAGACGGAGGTCCTCATCCTCAGACCCACCCCCTCAGCCTGGAACAACTCTTGGTGGCTGACCACACTGGGAGCAGCACCAACACTCACCGGCCATGCACACAACCCAGGATTCATGCTCGACTCCTCCCTCTCCATTTCTAAACAGGTCAATGCTGTCTCCTTCTCCTGCTACAACACCCTCCACATGCTCCGCAGGATCTACAAGTGGATCCCGACCGAAACAAGAAGAACGGTGACACAGGTCCTCGTCAGCAGCAGACTGGACTATGGCAACGCACTCTACACAGGAATCCCAGCCAAACACCTACAAGGACTACAACGCATCCAAAACCCCTCCGCCCGAATGATCGTCAACGTCCCCTGTCGCAGCCACATCACCACCCACCTGAGAGACTAACACTGGCTCCCTGTCAACAAGAGGATCACCTTCAAGCTCCTCACCCACGCACACAAAGCACTCCACAACGCCGGACCAGCCTACCTGAACAGCAGACTCAGCTTCCACACCCCCACCGGCCAGCTCTGCTCTGCCAGCCTCGCCCTCGCCACCATCCCACGCATCCAACGAACGACCTCCGGCAGCAGGTCCTTCTCCTACCTTGCCGCCAGGACCTGGAACACCCTCCCTACCCACATACGGCAGACCCAAGTCCTGCTCGCCTTCAGAAGACTTCTGAAGACCTGGCTCTTCAAACAGTAGCAGCCCTCCCCTCAGCGCCTTGAGACCCTCACGGGTAAGTAGCCCGCTTTACAAGTTCTCTGATTGATTGATTGATCGATGTGTCTTTTGACACCTGTGTGAGCCTTCTTATTTTCCCAGTTGTGCCACAACAGTTATATGTTTGTGAAAGTTAATGTATTTGTATGTGTTTTTAATTAACCACTAAAATGATGTTATCACACCATATATAAGGTATGTTTGAAAACTTATCAGGATATACCCACTTGACAATTGCCTTATATTTTCTAGATTACAATAATAGTATGTGTCTGTCTCCTAAATTAAAAGGTGTCTAAGACAGAAGTCTTAATCTCAGAGAGGTAGACCCTCTCTGTTTTGTTTTGATTTAATTTGTTCTTCATTTACGTCCCCCTGCCCTTCACTTATTGATGGGGTAGGGGTATAGTTGACAACCCTGACAAATGCCCAAGACCTATTAGGCTGCTAGGAAGGGGAGAAACATGCTGGTAAAAACTATGTGTAGACAAGGATCATAAGGTATATGGCCACTGGATTCAAGCTAGCCTGGCTGATAAGGGGTAATTCCCCGAAACTAGTCCCAGGATGCTTGTTCTGGTCCTGGAGGACCTGGCTTGGCAGTTCGGGCTCGACTCTTCTCGTGTGGAATAGCATAAAGACTGATTTGCATATGGCTAGTCCAAACTGGAGTGGCGTGGTGTGCAAAAGAACAATGGATTAAACCCAGATCTTAGTGACTGGAGGTGAATGTTTACATTGTTCAGCATTCTGTTCATCATTTGTTTCTTTTGCGTAAAAGGTATGTAGAGAATTACATAAATAACTATTTTTAACTACATGCTTATGGTTTTCTATTCATTACGATCACTCATATCAGAACATATAAATATGATTATACTGAATATATGTGCACATATTAACTGTTTAATATACTTATTATTAAAAAAACATTACTACATAAATGTGAATAATTAAATAATAAAAACAAGTAATACTAATGCTTTAATGGAAAAAAGGCAAACAAAAACTATGGGCATATATCTCTTTATATATTTTATACTTACTAGAGTTATGCACATAAATACATATATATCTTTAAAAAAACATATATATATCATGTGATCAAGCCTCTGGCTAGAGGCGAAACGCGTCATGCGGGCTTGCTGGTTGTTATTCTGTAAACTGGAATAAAAACACTGATTGCACCAGATACAGGGTCTGACTTATTCGTTTTTGAAAAAACAGTCTAGGATTGACTGTGATGCAGCGTCGAACGAAGAGTGAGGAAATATATATATAAAACTTTAGAAACTGACTGTTTCTCCACAAGTTATAACCATCTTTAACTCAAGTGATCCTCCAAATTAACACTCTTACAGGGGATGGATCTAAATGTAAATAATGATTTTTTGTACATACTTTATTTCATAAAAAATCTTCGGTTCTTTACAAAGAGGTACTTTACACTAAATTTGCGCATTGACATGTAATAATAGACCATGAAACCTGATAATACTTTATTTTGAATGTATGGTCATAAAACTTTGTGGTACTTTACGTTAATTGGACATAGTTATGTATATACCTTTACAATTATTTGCGCAATGATATGTAAAACAGACCATGAAACGCTATAATACTTTATTATATATGGTCATAGATTTTGACTAATGTACTTTACGTTGATTGTACATATTTGTGTATATGCCTTTTAACATGTACTTGCCATGTATATACACCATGCTGGGTTGGGTTGGTCTAGATGACCATGGAAATGGTAGAGGGTACTTACACTATTTGCACTATATAAGTAAGGTCTAGACCCAGGGACTCTATGGTCCAGTGGAAGGCAGGAGCCGAAACGCGTAGACCGTCCATTTGATGCACGTCATCTTTTGCACTGGTGTGTAAATAAAGCGCTGAAATCCATCTGTTGCTGTGCCGTGGTCTTTACTCTACCTAACGTGGAAAGAAGAAATCTGTGGCTATATATATATATATATATATATATATATATATATATATATATATATATATATATATATATATGGGAAACATCACTTACAACGCATTTATTACAACGCACTACCATTACAACGCAACCATTACAACGCAAACCATTACAACGCATTGCGCTGGGGGGCGCTCTAGGATAGGGAATATATTTAATTTACTATCCAACACCTTCCCTACTATCCATGGGGACTGGAGTTGGAATAGTAAATTAAATAAATCACTATCCAGCGCTTAAAAGCACTATGCGTTGTAGTGGTATGCGATGTAAAAACCGCGTTGTAACAGCAGGCGTTGTAATAGCCTGAGTTGTAACGACACCGATCAATATATATATATATATATATATATATATATATATATATATATATATATATATATATATATTACATAAATGCATACATATATGTACAACTTTCTCATAGCCATATATAAGGAGGTCAATACAGTTATGTCCCTATATTAAAACATATCTGTCACAATGTGAAAATACGATGATTGCAATTTTATCTATAAGTGCTTCATTATTGAAATATTGTGAGACTAATAAAAACATAATTGACAGCAAAAGTGAAAAGTCTGAGTTTGTAAATATTTATCCCTACATGTACATATGAGACTTTATCCAGTACAATTTATATCTCCTGCAGTCATCTGCTATTAGTTGTTTAGGCTGTCTTTGGAAAGAGATTGTAACACTCATTTTTTGGCCAGGAGAGTGAGTTGTTTAACGGTTGGAAAAGCAGTATTGTTAGAGGACAAGGTTTTTAGGCCCTAACCTGCATAACTCCAGAGTGTGGATTGAGCCTGTCTGTGTCCTATGAGATTCTGAATTGAGGAACATCTTCCAGCCCCCTGCCCGGTGTAACATTACATGAGGTCGTAGACACCTTATACAGGTTGCTATTGGATGCCACATGTGTGCACTGATTGGTGGCTGCATCTGGTGTATAAGGTTTAGGATTTCCTGCATGATTGGCTTCTGGGACTAGGGCTGGAGCTATGGGTTTTATTGGCCCTAGGGCTCAGAGCTTCATGCCTGATTAGCTGCTGGGACTAGGACTGTGATTGGCTGTAAGAAGCTGGTGTCCTATTGGTTATAGGGCTTAGGGCTAGTGTTGTGACTGAGAAGGGTTAGGGCTACGGTTCCCATTGACCGAAGGGGTCACCTGACCACTAGGGATATTTAGGGTCAGGGCGTCTCAGCCCGGGTGTTGAGGATAACGGCAGAGAGGACAAGGGCTGCTGCCTATAAAATGCTGCCCAATTTTACATACACCAGCACCCACCCTAGCCATCCACAACCAGAGTAACACACTCACAGCACATGGACTCTACTCATTTACTACAAACTAACCCAAAACAAAGTTCAATGTCTTAGTACCTACTACAAAAAGTCAGAAATCAAACCTATACACCCTTCTATCCCAGCTATCACACACTTCTACCACCACTTACAAACAAAACACAACTCTTTCCTATACCACTAACCAATCCACTCATCACTAACACAACCCAATTCCACACCATACTTAACTATATCCCATCCAGACAAACACTCCCTGCTCTAATTACACCAGACAGACACTTTTTGTCACCCACAAACCTATATGCAGCCTTAAATCTTTACTCCCACCAACACCCTCCAATTCTTCCTACCACAATAATACAACTACACAACACTTACACTCCACTGCACCACACATATTACCTCTTGCAGCAATTACATCTAACACAAGCACTCTTTAGTTAATGTCCTCTTACACGCAACAAACACTCTACTCACAAACACATCACCACTCCCTGTACCTTACAACTTCCACTTACATACAATACTCTACAAATAAATCCATCGCAGAAACCAATACAGCAGCACCTCTTTTCCTTACTTCTAAAAAAAACAGAACACACACACCAGCACAACAAATTCTCTCATGCAGAATACTTCATAATACTTTCCGTCACAAACTACAAACATACACCCACCTTCCAGATTACACAAATAATACACACCATGAACAAACTCCAATGCTAAGCTTTCTCTCTTCCCCCATACCCAACATACATACAGCAACACAGCACTTTCTTTTAACCACCTCTCATCCATTGGACAATTTATAACCTTACTACATGACCCACATGCTGCACCACCACCCCTAACTCATACACCTTCTACCCTAAACAGATGCAAACAAACTAAGCCACATGCCACTCCTTATAACTTTGCTTATCCATGTCTATAGCACAACAAGGTTACACTACAAAAACAACACAGCTCACCAACTCACTCTTAAACAAGGTCTCCACAACTTACACATGCAGACCCATCAACATGGCTTCTTAGCCTGCTCGATGAGGTACACAACACAAAACAGCCACATGATTGCTATCCTCATACAGCTAATACTAACACTAAGGACAATCCTGCTACAAGCCCACAAAATACTGCTCATTCTACTACATAGCAAAGTCACACTATCACCAATGCATATTCTCGAAACCGTCTACTGATAAGTCACTCTCTAAAAACAAAGATCACATCTATGACCTTCTCACTGACACAAAATCTGACATGCTTCTCATAACTGAATCATGGTTGGGAGATGATATGGTTCCAGTCCTGCATGAAGCCATTCATCTTGGGTATCAACTCTCACTCAAAATTGTATAGTCGTAAGAGGAGGTGGTTTCGCTGTTGTGTTTAGGCAAACATTACATTTCACTCAAGCAGACAACGTCTCCATACAAGGTTGTGAGGCCCTTTTCACCAGATGCAATCCTACACAATCTTCCTCTTGTGAGATCCTGCTCCTTAACAAACCTCCACCTAGCAATGCAACATTCCCAGATACACTTCTATACACAATTTCAAACCTGATAACACTACACTCCAACCTATGCATTCTGGTCGACTACAGCATTTGTTTTTTGACAATCCCAATATGCCCCATCCGAAAACTATCATCACTGGCCTAGACGCACTGGACCTGCATCAAATCGTCCACAAACCCACACACATTGATGGACACATCCTAGATGAAATTTTTGCTAATACAGAACTAGTAACCTTTCAAAAAATGACTCCAGCCACATGGTCAGACCACCACTTGCTTGCTTTCCAACATAAAACAACAAAAAGCGGTGCACCTCAAACCACCTTACATGCATCCACCTATCAACCGTGGAACAAACTAAATTTGGAACACTTAGAAACACAACTAACATCCACTACAGATCTAGACACTATACATTATTTTAAAAAACTATATGAGAGGCAATAGGAAGCCTTTGATATCCTTATACCACTAAAAGCTCCACAATTTTCATTGGTTCCAAGTGGGGTCATTCCTGTACCTCTGAAACACTAAAAATATAGTGTAGGTTTCTGGATGATTAGGGGCTGCCCCTTCTAGCCATGTTTACCTCTCTATCTCACTGTCCCAATATTCCTGACATTGGGTATCTATGCTGGCATTCAACACTTCGCTTCTAGACTCATCTCCCCTTGTATCATTGAGGTGAGTGCCCCTCTGCTGGAACTCCATGTCTGGGGTCTACTTGTTAATAAAGAATACTGCCCCAGATACACGAAGGGCCATCCTGGGACCACAGACAGAGGCGGGAGTGTACTTGTTGGTCCACTGGTGCGGTGGTCTTGCTATCTCCAGGAACTTCTTCTCTGTAAAATCTCATGAAAAAACAGTGTCCTCCCCTACGGTGCCCCACCTGCGCATCCTGTATAGCTCAATTTGAATGTCGGTAGGGTCAGTAAAAATGTGCAATGCTGTGGGGTTGGTTTCACAGTGGGTGATGTTTACCACTACTCTACTGGGTTGTCTCTTGGTTCTAATCTTACATAGGCTCAGGTGGATGAGACATTTTGCTTTTTCTGGTGCTGTTTTTCAGATAGGTAAAGTCTGTCTGCGCCCACGGTGTGGGTTGTCAGCGAGCAGACATATCATGACCTAGACTACGTCTTTGCCCCTGCAGCGGTCATGTATTGGTACCATGTGTTGTGCCATAGCGCACTGTGAAATACTAGTGTTTTGTTCAGTTTGAGTGTAAGTGAGGTGGGAGAAGTCCCTACACAGATTCTGTAGAAATGTGGAGGTACTCTCCATGTTAGTAGGCAAATTTCTCGATATGGATGGATGCAGACACACCCATGCTAAGCAGATGATATACAAAGGTGTAATAATACATAACTTTTGGGATATTGTAGGTCTTGGGATGGTGTCTGGAGGGGTCGTATGCTGCTTTCCGGCATCCAAGGGTGTCTTTGCTTGGTGCGTTGTAAAGAGTCTCTTTGCAGAACATTGTCTATGAAGAATTGTCTGTGGTCTTTTTGGTGTGGACCCACAGCTCTCATTGGGATTTGGGATGTTGCTACTGAAGAGATGGCTGACTGCAGTAAAGGTGATACATGTGTAGCTCAATTACAGACCTGTTGGATAAGAGCTGTGGTCTGTAGGTTAGCATTTAGAACAACACACATAATTGTTCGGTCTTGAGAATACTTATGCCTGTCCTTTTGGGGGGTTATTGGGTACATCCATTTTGTGCAACTTTTTAGTGGGGTCCCGGAAGGTAGTCCCACTTGGGGAGTCATTTTAGGAGACAGTGAACATTTTAGTCATGAGCATCTGAGTTTTATTTTTGTGGGTCATTTTGTCCTCCCAAACACCATTGGTTGCATCCCCTAGGCACTTATGAGATCCTGTAAAAAGGATTGATCAAATCATGTCGATTTGTATTTCATATAGTTATAAACATTGACTCTTCTTTCGTTTTTTCAATTGAATTATATTAATTTTCTCTTCGAAATTAATTTCATTTCAACTTGCTTTTCAGGCATCTTCATTACAAAATAATTTCTTTGAGCTCCAATGCATTTTGGGCTACCCGCCCTTCTTCAGGGAGCATTACTGTAACAAAATCATAGCACATATACAGTTCAGAGGATTTTTTCAGTTAGCCTTGTTACCCTATCCCCTGTGATATCATATCATAATGATTAGTTGGGTTTAACATACTGATTGCTATGCTCGTGATCTTTATCATGCAGTTTTATATATTTGTCTTCTCCTATATTTCTTTATATATAGACCAGTGCTGTGTGACAGGTTTTGTCTTAACGCTAAATGAGGTCAAAGTTTATGAGCGCAACCATCATTATTGTGACATTTTGGGCCATATATAGGTAATCTACATTTACCGATTCCAAAATACCGAATTTTACGGATTCGGTATTTTAGAATCGGTAAATGCTGTGTAGGAAAAAATTCGGTAGGGCCTGGAGGCCCATAGGAATGAATGAGAATTACCGATTTGGTAAATACCGAATCGATAATAGGAGGAAGACTTACAAGGGTGGCAGGGTGTCACATTGACACCCTGTTGCACCCCTGAATAGTGCATGGATTCACATGTGGCACACATATCTGCCACATGGCACTTTTGGAAAAGCACAAATTTGCTTTTTCAAAGGTTTTCGATATTTACCACCAACTTGTAGTTGGTGGTAAATACCGAACCCTTAATTGAAAAATGCGCTCACTTGAGTGCTCCCTACATTAAGGTGTCGGTAATTTACCAAATCAGTATTTAAGAATTCGGTAATTTACTGATTCCTTAAATTACCGTTTGGTAAATTACCGAATACTTAAACCTGCCTCCTACATCTAAAATGCCCAATTCGGTAATTTCGGCCATTACCGACTGGTATTGGGCTACCTACATCTGGCCCTTTGTGATTAGCAAGTGAAAAAACACGTGTGGATAAACATGCAGTTTACGGTGCTTCACTTCCGGCTTTTCCCCCTATGCTAGAATGAAAGGGGGCGGTTAATTAAACAGGCGTTCAGGTTTAATCATAGCGCTACTTGTTCTGGCGCAATGCATTATATCGCTGATTTCAGCCTACTTGTAAAAATTCTGTACTGTGTTTTCGGAAATATCGGCGTCTCATTTTTGACTCTGTCCGCGGTTCTGTGCTTTCAGAGTACACAGGTCAGGTGGGCGATATAGATATAGGACTATGGTACCAAAGTAACCAGGATCTTTGGTAAAAATAGTAGTGGGACTAGTCGGTCTATTTTTATGGCTGCCATATTGAGTATCCGCCTTAATGTACAGATGTGTTTACTATGTCAGTGAAGACTATATGAAGAAGTCTACATAAAGGAGTGCAGACTATATTAAAAAGTGCAATTGTATTTTGTCTCGAGCTATCTCCTTAGTGTGTTCATGTGTGGATTTTTAATTTATTAAACGGGTATGCTAATGATACATGTACCAGTGAACAGAACAAACACAAAATTCAGAGGTTGGTCAAAGTTAAATTATAGATAACTTGCATATTCAATGCATTCATTAAGTCCGTGCGGCTTCAAGGATTGGAGTTTCATTATCCAAAAGTTCTCTTGTCTCAGCAAATGTTTGGTATTATCTCTGCCTTCGGTTTTTGGATCACTTAAAAAACTAGAAATTTGAATTGCGCTATATTATGTTGTTGTTCCATGAAATGTATTGCTATTGTGGATTTTATGTTCTTGGTCCTTATGTTTGATTTATGTTCATTAATCCGTGTTTTAATCGTACGTTCCGTTTTGCCCACATATACCTTTCCACATGGGCATTTTAACATGTATATGACATTTGGTGTGTCACATGTGGCAGTGGTGCGTAATTTGATGTTGTATTCTTTCATAGGATGATGTATATTGGTTCCTTGTATTACATTATTGCAGTTGTTGCAATTCAAACAGGGTCTCATTCCTTTTGATTTTTGTGTTATGGCCTGTTGTTGTTTCAGGATTTCCCCAAAATATTTGCTTCTGGAATGGGCAAAAAGCGGTGGTTGTGAGAACAGGATTTTAAAGTCCAGTTCTAATGTCAACATTGGCCAATGGGGCGTAATTATTTTCTTGAATGTGCTACTCAGAGTTGAGAATCTGGATACTACCACCATCCTGGTGTTTTTTGGTTTAACAATATTCTTTACAAGATCTGACCTGGAGGTTGAATGGCTCCGCTGTTTTGCCAACTCTAAAGTTGATGCTGGACCAGGGAGAGCGCAATCAGCTGCTCGCACCTCTCCCTACAGAGTAGTTTGCGTTATTTTGAATCGCCACTCCCCCCCTGTTTTTTTGTAATACATTTAGGACGATTTAGAATGAGTTTTAACTTTTGAATAATAACTGTTTGTAGCAATCTTTCCTGCAAAGTTTTAACTTTCTCTTGCACTGATTGAATTTGTATTGCCACTTGTGGGAATTTGAATGGTGGTGGGAGGTCAGGATCGAACCCTGAGCTGCTGGGAAGACCAGTACCACCATTGTAGGAGTTAGCGGTGTAGTCTATTAACCAGGGGCTATTTAATGAGGCATGCGTAGTTGACGCGCGCAGTGGGCGCATCGCTGGCACGCCAAAGGCTCGTCTGAGGCATGCCCGTCTGTGCCCGTCAGCATCCCAACGGTGGTCGGTGCCGGAAACGCTGTTAGTTTTCCCCTTTTCCCTAGCGCCACTAGGCACTACAGTAGGGCCGAATTGACGGGCATTTGGAAAGAGTTACTGTTGCCATAAGTCTCTTGACCCCTGGCATGCCCGCTTGTTTGTAATACCTGTAAATGGAGTGCCGATCTATTTTGTAGGGAGCCCAAGGGGGTAAATGTATCGTGGTATGAGAGGAGTGGACCCTGGAGCTGCCTCAACAGGTGAACTGCCACTTTAAAGCCTGTTTGCTGAATACTCGGTCTATTAAAAAAAACAACTTGCAACTTTTTGATCTTTTACAGGATACTAGCCCTGATACAATGTTTGTTACTGAGCCCTGGTTTAATGCAGGTTCCAAACCAACCATTGTTAGTGTGATTCCACCAGGCTATCTCATCATTAGAAAGGATCGGGCGGAGGGGAGAGGGGGATTGCAATAACTTTTAAAAAACACTTCTCTTGCTCAATTCTTCCTATAGAGGACATTGATGGCACTGAAAGTCTAGGTTTTCTCCTTTATGTCTCAGCACAACAGGCTATAGCTGGTATGTTGGTCTATAGACCTTCCGGCCGAGTTGATTAATTTTCAGAATCACTCAACCAAGCGGTCTCTCCTATTGCCACCAGATATAAACATTATGTGGTGCTAGGAGACTTTAATATCCATATGGATAATCCAGATAATTTAGAATGCATTAAATTGCGCGACTAGTTAGAGATTTTTAATCTCGTGCCCCATGTTCATCTCCCCACTCATGAGAAGGGACATATTTTGGATCAGATTTTCTCTAATATGGTTCTACAGATAGATGCCCCTCTCCCGTTGTTATGAACCGATCGCTTCCTGATAGGTTTTAGAATCTAGAAGGAATTAGTTTTCCCCTTCTCCCACACCAAATAATCTTCACATAGTTTTAGACCTTTCTGCCAGATGACACCAGAGGCTATGAAGAGAGCGTTGAGCCACCATACGATTCCTTTCTGTGGCAACCTCAAGAAAGATGTGCCTAGCCTGGATAACTGGCTAGATGATCAGGCTCTTGAATTAGCCCCCATTTCTTCTCGCGCAGCTAAATCTCCGCGGACCTCCGCCCCCTGGTTTACTGAAACTCTTAAGAAAAGTAGAAGTTTGTGTAAGCGGCTTGAGAGAGTGTGGAGGATTCAGTTTGACACGGAGGCTAAAGCAAGATACAAATCGGCTTTGAAAGCCCATTATAAGAATATCCGAGAGGGTAAGAAACCCTTCTTCTCCTCTAAAATTGAAAAGAGCTAGAAAAAAGAGTAAGGAAATATTTAGGATTGTTAAAACAAATTCCTCTCTGAGGGCTGTGAGTACGCCCCTTGCCCCCTCGTCTATCTGGGCCACTAACATTGCTGACCATTTTCATAATAAAATCTGTATTATTCAACAGTCTTGCGCCACCCTCTTGTCTGGTACACAAGATGGGGAAAGTCTGGTGGGCTCGGCCAGCCTTAGCATTAGTCACTCTTTTACTAAGTTCTTGCCTATTTCCCTTGAAAAATCCTTGAAGATCCTGCACTCTTTGAAGTCCACATCTCCTTCAGATCTGTTCCCTGCAAAAATTTTCTTGGACATTGCAGAGATTTTAAATCCTGCGTTTAATTTGATTTTGAACTCCTCATTGCAACAGGGGTTGGTTCCTGGCTGCTGGAAAAGGGCCAAAATCATCCCCTTGCTAAAGACGCCTTCTGCCCCAAAGTTGCTGTAAACTACAGGCCCATCTTACTGCTGCCATTTCTCTCAAAAACCTTGGAGAAATGTGTCAATTTACAACTGACTGAGTACATAGAGGCTAACCACATTCTTCATGATAGTCAGTCTGGTTTTAGGACTAATCTCAGTACTGAGACAGCTTTACTGGAAGTCTCTGAAACCATAAAAGAGCAACTGGATGGTGGAGGAAGTGCTGCGTTCATACTCTTAGATCTTTCTGCAGCTTTTGATACTGTGCCCCATGACCAGCTTTTGCTAAGTCTATCGATTGTGGCATCAGGGGCACGGTACTTAGGTGGTTTGTCTCCTTCCTTACCGACCGCCATCAAGAAATCTGGTCCCCCCCCTATTTCGGCCTCCATCCCTCCTATGAAGGTGGGGGTCCCGCAGGCGTCTATTTTGAGTCCATCACTTTTTAACATGTATATGCCCCTTTTACACTTTTAGCTGAGTCGCACCATGCTAAGATAGTATCTTACATCGATGATACTCAACTGCTATTCATGCGTGATAAAAGTTGTGATTTCAGTAGTGAGGAGATTAACGTCTGTCTGTCGAAAGTTTTCTCTTGGTTGCAGCTCAATGAACTGAAGTGCAAACCTGAAAAATCAGAGATCATCTTCTTTGGCTGTCCTCCTTTGTGAATCATGGCTTAATTGGTGGCCTCGTGACATGTCTCCTCCTGCAGCCCCTGTAAGTGTGGTGAAAAACCTAGGGGTAAAGCTTGATGTCACCTTAACCATGAAAGCCCAAATTCAGACTGTTGTTGGTACGTGCTTCAGCATATTGAAAATGCTAAAAAACATCCTTCTCTGCTGACTGTTGAGCACCGGAAGACAGTAGTGCAAGCCTTGGTCACCTCCAGGCTTGACTATGTCAATATTCTGTACTTAGGTCTTCCAGAATACTTACTGGGTCGCTTGTAGTTGGCTCAGAATGCAGCGCCCAGAGCTATTCTTATGGTGGGACCCAAAGCACACATGTCCATTTATTTGAAACCTCTGCACTGGCTCCCAATACGCAGAAGGATTCAGTTTAAGGCATTGGTCTTGGCGTTTCGGGGCTTTCACAGCACTGGTCCGCTAACCTAAGGAGACAAGTACAACATTACGTGCCACATCGTACCCTGAGGTCCTCTGGACAAGCCTTGATACTTACTCCAAAATGTTCTCGCTCACGAGCTGGCGGACGCTCTTTTCAAGTGCTGGCCGCCCGCCTATGGAATAGGTTACGCCTTCATCTTAGGCTAGTTGAAGACCTGCTTACCTCCAGGAAACAGTTAAAACCTTGGCTTTTCCGGACATAACCCCCGTGTCTGCTGTAGTGCGATTGGTGTCAACTCTGATTTATTTGTATTTATTTGGCCCTGTAGCGCCGGGACACTCTTTTGGAGTAGCCGTGCGCTTGATAAATACCATTTTTCATTGCATTTTCATTTCATGCTGGATATCCTCTCTGTGTGAATCTTTCTGCCATTTCTTCTATTCTTTCAGTCATTTTCACCGGGTTAAATGTAATCCTTTTTACCCTAAGCATTTGGGATGTCAGTAGATGTTCCTTTAGTGAGGCTTGATGGAAAGTGCTATAATGTAATGTGTTATTTCTGTCGCTTTTCTTTCGAAATATATTGCTTTCAAATCCATCTTTGGTCTTGGTAATTTCTACATCCGTTTCTGATATTTCAAGAGTTATGTATGTTATGTAAAAGTATTTGTAAAGCGCAACTACCACCTGACGGTTTCTTGGCGCTGTGAACGTGTAAAGACAGATCGGAGGGGGACTTAGTTGTATGCTTTACGGAACAGATGGGTTTTGAGAAGGGACCTGAAGTGGGGGTAAGAAACAGTAAGCCTAAATTCTAAAGGGAGTGCATTCCAGAAGGAAGGGGCCAGGAAGGAAAATCTGAGCCCACCATGTTTCTTGCGCTTGAAAACAGGGATATTGAGTAGGGCAAGATGAGAAGAAGAAAGATTGCGGGAGGGAACATAATGATGAAGAAGAGAAGAAATGAAAAGAGGACCAAGGCCAGCTAGGGCTTTGAAAATGATACAACCTAATTTAAAATAGCAGTGTTCTGCTACCGGGAGCCAGTGAAGGGTCTTCAGGAGGGGGCGCACATTCTGGTGTCTGGGCTGATGGAAAATTAGCCGTGTAGCTTGATTCTGAACCAGCTGAAGGCGGTTCAATTGATAGGAGGGAATGCCGGCGTAAAGAGAGTTGGTGTAATCAATACTAGAGATGACCAACGCCAAGAGGGTCAAGGTGAGGGCACAGGTGGTGAGGAAGCGTGCAATTTTACAGGGGTTAGAGGCACCCCCGATAAGAACCAGTTCAGTGTTATCGGGGTTAAGTTTGAGGTGGTTTGCCCCCATCCAGTCACTGATGTGGCATAAGGTAGACTGAAAATTATAAACAGATTGTTCTGAGGAGTTAATATAAAAAATCAGCTGAATGTCATCTGCATAATTGAATGCAGTGACCTTGCTGTTTCGTAGGGACTGGATAAGAGGGGTCAGGTATAAATTAAAAAGGAGGGGGGAGAGAGAAGAGCCCTGTGGGACACAAAATGTCATCCCAACTTTCTCTGCGGAGAACTGGGAGAGACAAACGGCCTGGTAACAGTTGCTCAAAAGGAGCGAACCCTGACACGGTCGATTAGAATCTTATGGTCGACCGTGTCAAAGGCGGCCGACAGATCCAGGAGTACCAAGGCCTGACTGATGTTAGAGTCGGCTCCCCTCCGCAGCTCCTCCGTCACTGAGAGAATGACCGACTCAGTGGAGTGGGCGGGTCTAAAGCCCGCCTGTTGGGAATCGAGGAACTGTGAGCGCTCAATAAAGAGGTTCGGGGAGTTGGTGAAATGGGACTCAATGATTTTACTAAGACAGGGGAGTAAATTGTATCCGTTCATCCACGTTATTCAAGGTGGATACTGCCGTCGTAAGTTCGTGTTGGGTGCCTTTCCACAAGATTAATTTATCGTCTATATATCGCAAGAAGAGTTTGGTTTTGCTATACCATTGTGGTTGCGACAAAATATGGACTTCCCCAAATTTCTGCTTGAAGAGATTAGCGTAAGCCGGCGTAGTACAATTGCCCATGGATGTACCCGTTAGTTGGAGGTACCAGTTGTTTTGTTATTGAAAGTAGCTCTGATACAGGGTGAAGTGAATTAGTTCAATGAGGAATACTTGCATTGCTTGTTCTAAAACCGTCTGTAACAATGCTTGTTCTATGGCTTTGATTCCCAGTAGGTGCGGAATTGAGGTATATAAGGATTTGATGTCAGCTGAGCATAGTAGAATCTTTTCTTCTGTGGTAACTGATACGTTTTGTAGTTTCAATAAGAAATATGTTGTGTCTTTTACATACGTCTTCATGCTCCTTAGGTTTGGTTGTAGATATTTATCCAAGAATTGACCTATGGGCTAGTGTAAGCTTCCTCGTGTAGACACGATCGGTCTAAATGGTGGGTCTCTCAAGTCCTTGTGAATTTTTGGTACCATGTACAATATAGGGCTTTTAGGGTTTGGTTTGATTAGAAAGGTCTTCGTTTTTTCCTTGATCACTCCTGTGTCATATGCTTTTTTGACTATGCCTTTCAATAGGTTAGCGAACTGTGCTGAAGGGTTCTCATCCAACTTCATGTATGTTGTGTTATCTGAGATATGTTCTATTACTCGTGTCTCATAGAATGATGTATTCATGATTACAAGGGCTCCTCCCTTGTCAGCTATTTGACATATGATCTCTGTATTGTTTGCTATTTTTCTTAGTGTATCCATATATTTCTGTGTTATATTCTTGGTAGTTTTTTTATTGTAATTTCGTTTGGATAAGTCTTGTTTAATGAGGTTTTCAAAAAGATCTAAGGTTTTGTGACTGACTAGTGCTTGATACTTGCTATGAACCGTTAGTCCACATAGTTGATCCACTTCTTTTGGTGTTTGATCTTGCAGTATGTTCTCAAAACATTTCTCAAATGTAGTTTTCTCATCAGCTTAAAAAGACTCACTTCCAATTCTAGTTGATCCGTGTGTGTGGTTGGAACAAATGATGTATCTTTCGGTAATAATCTGAGTTCATGTGGTTCTAGTTTGTGATCCTTGGGTGTTGTCTTCTTTTTTTGTCTTTTTTTATCATGGTGGTACTCCTTGTGTTTGGATGTTCCTTTTCTTTTTCCCCTCCAGGGTCGTCTTTGTCTTGGTGACTTTGTTCTAAAAAAGCACCCGCTGTTGTAGGATGTTGTCCATTGGGGGCTGTTATTTGGTTTTTTTTGCATGTGGTTTGATGTTGTGTTCTGCCCATTGAATCTCTTCCTGATGAGGATGTATCCATTTGTTGAGAATACGGCCAATTTCAGCGGCGTTTGTCGTAAACTTCTGCCCACGTATAAACTTCTCCTAGCTTATAATCCAATGTGTCCCTACGGAATTTTCTTATATTTCTCTCGTTTAATTCTTGTGGGTGCTTTGTTAACTGTTCATTGATATCTTCAAGTGTTTTTGTCCAGTCATCAGCTGACATTATGTTAGTGAGTTCATTGGTTACTTCTACAATCTCTTTTGATAAATCTTCCAGAATGTTAGAAAGTTACTCTTTTATCAAAAGAATGAAGTCGAGGGAGCACTTGTTTAAAATCGCATACCAGCGTTCTTGGTATTTTCGTGCATTTTTACATAATGACAGTTTGAGTGCTATCCTTAATCCACAGGGTATTCATTGCGCGCTGTGATATTTTATTAAGGTGCTCGCATATAGTCTTTGCTTTATTTCTCTCCTAGATAGATATGACAGTTGTTTGATGTTCTGTTCCTTGGTACGATTTGTTGTTGATTGTGTAGTATCCTCTGGTATGAGTGTGTGGATTCTAGATACTTCTTCATTTAAAAATGCAAAGGTTTCCTTTCGTAAATCTGTTGTCTTTGAAATCTCTTCATATGCCATGATTCAGTATTTTATCTGGATGTGCCGCTTGCTGTTGGACGAATAATCTTGAATCACTAAACTTTATTTGGCCTGCGCACAACCACTTGTAAAAGTAGTTATTTATTACAGTTTTTTCAAATTTAAACAGTTTTTTGGGTGCTCCCAGGGTGGCGTCTTCCGTCCTGAAGAACGTCACTGCAGTTAATACTTTATTGTGCTTCCAAACACCATTGGTTGCATCCCCCTAGGCTTCCCCCTAGGCATTCCTGAGATCCTGTAAACAGGATTGATTGAATTGTGTCGATTTGTATTTCATATAGTAATAAACATTGACTCTTGTATTGTTTTTTTAATTGAATTGTTTTAATTTCTCGTCGCTAATCTCCCCAAAGTAGAAATTTGAGGAAGACCATATTTTGTCACAACCACAATGGTATACTAAAATCAAACTCTTCTTGCAATATATAGACGATATTTTCATCTTGTGGAAAAGCACCCAACACAAACTTACAACGGCATTATCCACCTTGAATAATGTTGATGAACGGATACAATTTACTTTTGAAATATCAGAAACACAAATAACATTCCTGGGCGTAGAAATTACCAAGAGCAAAGATGGATTTGAAACCAATATATTTCAAAAGAAAAGCAACAGAAATAGCACATTACATTATAGCAGTTCTCATCAAGCCTCACTAAAGGAACATCTACCGACATCCCAAATGATTGGGGTAAAAAGGATTACATCTAACCGGTTGAAAATGACTGAAAGAATAGACGAAATCGCAGAAAGATTTGCACAGAGAGGATATCCAGCATCAACTTTAGAGTTGGCAAAACAGCGGAGCCATTACACCTCCAGGACACATCTTCTAAAGAATACTGTTAAACCAAAATACACCAGGATGGTGGTAGTATCCAGATTCTCAACTCTGAGTAGCACATTCAAGAAAATAATTACTCGACATTTTCAATGTTGACATTAGAACCAGACTTTAAAACCCTGTTCTCACAACCACCGCTTTTTGCTCATATCAAAAAAAAAAAAATTTGAGCGAAATCCTGAAACAACAACAGACCATAACCCAAAATCAAAAGGAACGAGACCCTGCTTGAATTGCAACAACTGCAATAATGTAATACAAGGAACCAACATACCTCATCCTATGAAAGGATACAACATCAAATTACGCACCACAGCCACATGTGACACACCAAATGTCATATACATGTTAAAATGCCCATGTGGAAGAGTATGTGTGGGCAATGCGGAATGTAACATTGAAACACTGATTAATGAACATAAATCAAACATAAGGACCAAGAACATAAAATCCACAATAGCAACACATTTCATGGAACAACAACATAAAATAGTGCAATTGAAAGTTCAAGTTCTTGCAGTGATCCAAAAAAACGAAGGAAGAGATAATAACAACCATTTGCTAAGACGAGAGAACTTTTGGATAATTTGGTTGGTTGATTGCTTTATTTCGATATGCAAATATCATAAAAGCATTACAAAAAATATATAAAACAGCACATCGTAAAAGACTGTACATTTAAAACAGAGCAGATAAAAAGTAGCAATTAATCAGAAATAAATTAATTAAGAAGAGGATTAAATTGATATGGACAGTCTTTTTGAGCGGATCAACAATGCCCATTTAAAAAATTTGGATACGGCACAGACAATGGGAGGGGCTGTGTCAGTTAATACAATCCATAAAGCCACCAAGTACTGGCGAGTACCCAGTTCTCTACAGAGTGGTTTGAGCCAGTAGGATCTTGGGCGGGCATAGTCCGGGCATTCAAAAAGAAAGTGCGCCACAGTTTCAGGTCTATCGGTACATAGGGCGCAGTGGCGTGATACCTGCTTACATGTATTCCATCTGGACAGGAGGTCAGCTAGAGGTAAAGTGCCTAGTCTAAATTTGATGAAGAGTGCCCGGTCCATGGAGATGGTAATAATGTCCAGATAAGGCTCAAAAGAAACAACGTCTTTTATTTTCAGGAAAGCTGCGGTGGAATTGCAGTGACGTTGATTGCTGATGAGCTTGGCAGAGACCCATTCCCAGTATAGTGTTTTTAGGGTCTCCTTTGGGGGAGCAGAGTGTGTGGACCAGCAAGACCCCAATCCTAGGTCCCCTAGCAGATGTTTAATGTCCCTGAGCCATTTGATCTTCTGCCAACCGTCTGAACACATCACCTCTGCCAGCCCGTTTGCATAAGATTTTAGTTCCGGGACCCTCCACAGACGAGCCCAGAGCAGAAGAGGCCGAAGGCGGGCCTGGTCCTTAATTGCTTTGCAACCCGCATCCAGGAGTACCGGAACGGTCGGGGTACTCATCGGGATGGCTAGGAGGTCCTTAATAAATTTGTTCTCAGCCTTTGACAAAGAGTCCATATTGCCTAGGCCCCATAACTCAGCTCCGTAGAGTGATGCGGATACAGCTCGAGCTTTGTAGATATCGATTATCGGAGCTACACAATGTTTTGATGAATTATTGTACTCCTTCAGCAAAGCTCCCCCCACCCTTTTGTGGCCAACGATCATTGTGTTAATATGGGGGGTCCAGCTCATAACATCACTCAAACGGATTCCCAAACAATCAAATTCTGACACCCTTTCGAGAGGAACAGAATTCAAGATGGGAGGGCGGCCAAGCTTGCGGGGGGGTGCATGATTAAATACTTGGTTTTGTCCACATTGATGACAAGTCCTCTGTTTATGCAAAAGTCCTGGAAGCGGTTCAATAACTTCTGGAGGCCCTGGGGGGTTTAGGAAATGAGGAGGGTGTCGTCGGCAAACAACAGGGTTGGGATCCTTACGCCCCCAGTAAGGGGGCATCTGCTGGTTCATCAAGCAGGTGCTCTACCACCCCATTCACATACAAGGAGAATAGGGTGGGAGCTAGGACACAGCCCTGCCGGACACCCCTGGCAACCGGGATCCTGTCTGTCTTTTCCCCATTCAGACCCCATCTAACCTGAGCATAGTTGGCATTATGCAGTTTGATGAGGAGATTTAAGATGTAAGGGGGCATCCCAAGGCCATGCAACACCCTCCAGAGTTCCTCCCTAGGAACCAGGTCAAAGGCAGTCTTCAGCTCTATAAAGGCCAGATAAAGACTGCCCTTGCCCAGCTCCACCACCTTCCAGTAAAGTAACAGGAGTCTGAAGACTTGCTCGATGGTTCCTGTACCTGAGCGAAACCCAGCTTGCATGTCAGACAATATGTAGTTATCATCCACCCATTGTAAGATCCTCCCTAGAATAGCTTTTCCAGCCACCTTCTGGGTTGAGTCTATAAGGCTTATTGGCCTATAATTCCCCGGTAGATCCCGACAGCCCTTTTTAAAAATTGGGACTACCTCTGCCCCTTTCCAGGATTCTGGCACGGATCCTCCCTCAATGATGGCATTAAGAAGGGCAGAGATCAGGACCCCCCATTCACCTGGATATGCTTGAAGAAGGTCCCCTGGCAACCCATCCGGACCAGCTGCTTTTCATGGTATTAAGGATTTAATCAAATTCGTGACCTCCCGTGCGGAAAAAAGGTCCGTGCCTCTATCCAGGGTAAAGGCGGGAAGGACGAAGGGGTCATTAAGTGTGCCTTCAAGGGCAGAATAGAGAGCCTTGAAATGGTCAAACCACACCTGGGCAGTGATAGTACAGGTCCTCAGTGTCTCATCAGGACGATTCCTACTGCCCACCAGGCCCCAGAACCCTTTAGCATCTCTCCCTCGACTAGCAGCCAAGAGGTCTTGCCAGAAGTTATCCTCCCACTCCTTTTTAGCGTTTTTTTGGCAATGTGAGTATAACCTTCTGGCCTCCTTGGTCCTGATTTGTGATTTGGATTTCACTGCTTCAACAAGCCGTGTCTTCGCTTCCCTGCATTTGTAATTAAACCAGCCCTCTCTAGCCCGGGGACGTGATTTCTTCCTATTGACGCTGGCTGGTACAATAAAAAGGTCACTTAGGGCCTGGGTTAGAGTACAAAACCTGGCGGGCACCTCCCTTAACCCATCCTCCGGAAAGACATTAGATTCTAGGGCTGCAGCTAAAAGCTGCGTTATGGCGGATATTTTCTCCTCAGAGAGCGACAGCTTGGCCCACTTTAGCCGTCGACCGCAGTTAGAGACCGATGACAAATCCGGGGCGGAGGCACAAACAGTTCTACTCCCTATTCCATCCAACCCCCAAGGAGTCAAGGCAAGCGAGAGCAGGTTGTGGTCGCTCTCTACGGAGGATATAATCTCCATATCTTTTACCGTACTCCATAGATGGACGTCAAGAAGGATATAATCAATTCTTGATGTGTGGGCGGGCCTATTGTATGTATGGGCTCCCTTTTTGTCAGAGGTAGTTCTGCCATTGAGGGCCCTCAGGTCAAACTCCATTGTTAGGGAGTTAATCTGGAGCACCACTTCCGTCCACTTTTTAATTGGGCTGAGCTCTAGAGCCGGTGTCCCCCAACCGTAGTCGTCGTCCTCTTGGTCTTGGGTGACTTCTGAGCCAAGAGGCTCAAAGGTGCAATTGAAGTCACCCGCTACCAGAGTACGGGACTTATGAGGAGATGATCGAAGCAGGGCCTTCAGACAAGCTATAGTGGGAGATTCTCTACCCCCCTTCGTTCCTCGGGCATAGATGTTAAAAATGTTTAAAATGACACGTCCCTTAGGGGTTTTTAGGGTGACATTAAGGAGGTCCGGGCATTTAGTATCATGCTCCTCCACCCTACAATTAAGTGAGGAAGCTACCCAGACAAGGAGCCCACCCGAAGGACGACCCCTACCAGACTCTGAGTGAGCAGCTGGTAAGTGGTGAGAAGAATAACCTGCCTTATGAAGAGGCTCCCTACTCCAGGTTTCCTGGAACAGACATATGGAGTACTGCTCCACAAGAGCGTTCCAGTCGGGCAGAGCCAGCTTCCTGACCAGACCAGTCACATTCCAGCTGAGAACCCTAATCAGTGGGTCCGCCACAGCCGCAATGCTACATGGCTCGACAGGGCCAGTTGCATCTACCTCTCCCACGGTAGGGCAGACACTGGCAGGCTCAAGTTGAACCCTCCCCACCCCTAGTTCCGCTGTGTCCACTAAGGCAGACTGTTCCCCTGGGATGGTCAAGGGGTCTTTAAATTTAGCAGTTGAAGGGGACTGGGCGTCAGATGTCCGGACCACCCGAACCTCCTCAGTGGAGTCAAGAAGTCAGTACCTACTAGTACTCCAACTCGGCGTTGGCAAAACTGCATGCGGCTGGGCTACAGTTATTGCTGGGTGCCATTGACCACAAGCACTATTAAGGGGGGGGATACACGGGGGGATGGCTTGAGAAATTCATGACCGGCCGTGGGTAGAAGTATGTTAAATCAACTGCTTCTACTCCGGGGCCAGCTGTGACCTGTCCCAAGCTACATATTGACTGGGCAGCTCTTATGTCTTGGAAATTAACCACCACACAATCCCCCTCGAACAGTTTTTTCCCTTGTCCAATCCAGCCCACCCTACGCACCCCAAGAATCAGGCCGTCCACTCCCAATGGAAGGGGTCTGTTAGCATGCAGCCAGTGGATAACCTTGTTCTTCAGTGCCTGGTGAGTTTCCTGCTGAGTGTCCTTCAAGGCAGGAACCTTGATAAGGACAACAACATATGGTTGGCACTCTGGGGGAAGATTGACTGGGGGACATTTACGTGTCACCTTCTGTGGAATAACCACTGGGCTCGAGGTTTTAAAATGGCAGGTAGTTGTATTTGCCTTAGGATTCGTGACTACTCCCCTAACTTCAGTGGGTGAGACGGCCATTGGATTACATTTGGAACCAGCCCCTCCCTCTTGCCGCTTCTTTTGGACAGAATTGGACTTGGCGGTTTTCACTACTGGGGGGGTACTGGCATGAACCTGGACAACGTGGGTAGTGGGTGTCAGCTTTGCACTTGCCGGGGGTGCAGATGTCAGAGCTTTCCCAGTGGCTTGTGCAAGAGCGGACGATGACGGTAGGGTTCCCTGTATTAAACCCACAGAATCCCTATTCCCATCCTTCCCGTCTGCAGTATCCTCCCTGATTCTTGACTGTAATTTAAGTAGGGTTTTCAGGGAGAAAAAATTGTCCCGGGTGGTCTGTTCGAATCTGTCTAGCCTGTCCCCCAGACTCTTGTCTTGGTCTATAAGCGGTTCCAACAAGGACTTGGCCAGTTTCTCAAAGAGCTCAAGTGAAGACCCCTCGTGTGGAAGAGTAGGTGATGCCGGGACCGAGTGATGAGGCAAGGGAGATTCTGTCGCTGATGCTAATGGAGTAATATTCCCAGATGGTTCTGGCCCTCCAACATCTAAGTGCATGGGACCTTTAGGGGCCTGTTTCCTTGGTCGCTTGTGGAGCGAGGAGTAACTCCCCTTCCGTGTGCTAATAACCCTTTTTCTTTTCTTATGGACCAGGCCGGCTCGTGCCTGAGGCAACGGGTTTAGACCTGGTTTGGGAACCTGGGTGGATAATTGGGAATTGTGGCCAGAGGAGGTGGTTGTGAGTGAGACGGGACGGTGATCTGCAGCAACTGGGCTAGGGCTCGGGGGAAGGGGATTGGATATTAGGCTTTCTATCCTGTCAATACCTGCCTCTAAAGCTAAAATCCGTGGCTCTACGGACGAATTCTCGGGCAAAGGGGAGATTGGGTAGGAGGAGATAGGGGACAGGGCATGTGCAACGGCTCCCAGGGAGGAGCGTTTGGAAGGGAAGGAGTCCTGTGAGAGGCGACGTTCCGTCATCACAATCTCCTTTTCAATGACCGCTGCTACCCTTGTGATGAATTTGTCCATTGTGCCAATCATTGTGCTCCCCGTGGCACTTTCTCCCCCACCCCTCAGTGCTTTGCCGGAGCGGGTAGACATGTTAGCCTCTGAACCCGCAGGTGGACTCCAAGCCCTTGGACCAGGATCGGTGGATGAAAGAGGGATGGCCCAGCCCAGCCTCTGACAGCCCCTGACTGCCACAGACTGCCCGCCCTTTGCTCGGGCTTTGCTCGGCGTCCCGCTCGCGTCCCGCTGAGCAACAGACCGGGAATTAAATAGGAGGCGTTGTAGTCGAGGGGGCGCGGCCGTGCACACCTGTGCAGCGCAGGGACTTCTGGTCTTGTGAGTCCCTGCTGGCGCGCTCCCTCGGCAGGCTCCTCGCACTTGGAATCAGCTGGCGCCCTGGCAGCCTCTACCCCTCGCCGCACGCCACGCAGTGGCACCCGCGAAGCGGGTGCTGCAAGTTGTTGTTAAAGCGGCAAGGCAAGGCGGCGGATCCCTCCAGGGACAAGGGGAGGCTTATTGGCAGCAAAGCTCGGCGTCCTCAGGAATTCTGACGGCACCCAGGTCAGACTCGCAGTCAAAGGGGTCCCGCTGGTAAAAAGGAGGCTCCCGCCTTTAAGCACTGGACAGGCGAGGGGGCGTGTCTCGCTGGAGGCGCGGCCGTGCACACCTGTGCAGGGCAGGGACTCCTGGTCTTGTGAGTCCCTGCTGGCGCGCTCCCTCGGCAGGCTCCTCGCACTTGGAATCAGCTGGCGCCCTGGCAGACTCTACCCCTCGCCGCACGCCGCGCAGCGGCACCCGCGAATCGGGTGCTGCAAGTTTTTGTGAAAGCGGCAAGGCAAGGCGTCGGATCCCTCCAGGGACAAGGGGAGGCTTATTGGCAGCAAAGCTCGGCGTCCTCAGGAATTCTGACAGCACCCAGGTCAGACTCGCAGTCAAAGGGGTCCCGCTGGTAAAAAGGAGGCTCCCGCCTTTAAGCACTGGACAGGCGAGGGGGCGTGTCTCGCTGGGAGTGAGGCCGTGCACACCTGTGCAGCGCAGGGACTCCTGGTCTTGTGAGTCCCTGCTGGCGCGCTCCCTCGGCAGGCCCCTCGCACTTGGAATCAGCTGGTGCCCTGGCAGCCTCTACCCCTCGCCGCATGCCCGTAGCGGCACCCGCGAAGCGGGTGCTGCAAGTTGTTGTGAAAGCGGCAAGGCGAGGCGGCGGATCCCTCCAGGGACAAGGGGAGGCTTATTGGCAGCAAAGCTCGGCGTCCTCAGGAATTCTGACAGCACCCAGGTCAGACTCCCAGTCAAAGGGGTCCCGCTGGTAAAAAGGAGGCTCCCGCCTTTAAGCACTGGACAGGCGAGGGGGCGTGTCTCACTGGGGGCACGGCCGTGCACACCTGTGCAGCACAGGGACTCCTGGTCTTGTGAGTCCCTGCTGGCGCGCTCCCTCTGCAGGCTCCTCGCACTTGGAATCAGCTGGCGCCCTGGCAGCCTCTACCGCACGCCGCGCAGCGGCACCCGCGAAGCGGGTGCTGCAAGTTGTTGTGAAAGCGGCAAGGCAAGGCGGCGGATCCCTCCAGGGACAAGGGGAGGCTTATTGGCAGCAAAGCTCGGCGTCCTCAGGAATTCTGAGAGCACCCAGGTCAGACTCGCGGTCAAATGGGCAATATAACTCCAATCCTTGAAGCCGCATGAACTTAATGAATGCATTAAATATGCATGTTATCTATAATTTAGCTTCAACCTGCCTCTGAGTTTTGTGTTTAATCTGTTCACTGGTACATGTATCATTGGTAAACCTGTTTAACAAATAAAAAATTTGCACCTGAACACACTAAGGTGATAGCTCGAGACACAATACATTTGCACATTTTAATATAATCTACACTTCTTGATATAGACTTCTTTATATAGTCTTCACTGACATAGTAAACACATCAGTACATTAAGGCGGACTGTCAATATGGCTGCCATAAAAATAGACCGACTAGTCCCACTACTATTTTTACCAAACATCATGGCTACTTTGGTATCATATGTAACAACAACAAAAGAGTGTTCCTGTTCTGGTTAAGGTGGAAAAAGGCACAGAGCACAAGAAAACAACAAAGCCCAATAGGTTTGTTAAGAAAGCCCTCACTCACCGACCTGGTCGGTGACTTGCTTCATCATCGGGCCCCACCGGGTGTGACCGAATGCCACCCCGGTGTGCTTCGACGCCAGAATTACTGCGGAGCTGGTTTTTGTGATGGGAGGGCTATGTGAAGAAGTACGTGAATAGTGTCAAGTGGTGAGATTAAAATTGCCTTGTATGTGTCAAAAATTTAATTTTAATCAAAGACCATCAAGGACAAGGTTAAAAAATGTGTCGGTGAGTAGGGCCAACTAATTGGATGGTCTTACTCCCACTAGCATTAAGTGAAGATGTGAATGGTCAACATGGACATGTTTCAGCCGGTGTGGTATCATTAACCTGGCATTCGTCAGGACCTATGGTGTAAAACCTCGGCGGTATGGGCACTCTAAGGCCCACCCTACCAGAGGACTTGAAAGTTAAAAGTCTGTGAAGTGCAAAAAAACAGGGGGCGGGCTTCACCACCCGAAGGTAGGACGCACACACCTCCAGCCTCTAAAATTTAGAGACCAAAAATAAAAGGCACCTGTGAGGGTTAAAAAACACAGACAACACAAGACAAAAGAAACACAATTAGAATATTTTGTCGATTGGTTTGGCCAAATTCAGTCTATTACTAGTGCTCATAGTGCCAGGGTGCACCACTCATGCATAATAGCAGAGGTGCGTGGCTCTGCCAGTGGCTGAGGCTACACGATAAGTCATATTGTTAATATGGTGGCACTGTCAAGGTAGATTGCCAATTTTGCAGAATCTGACTGTGTAAGTGCACAGGGGAGGGTTTTGATAAGTGAAACGAGGGCGAAATGGCAGTGAAAATAAACACGCAACATTCTATCACTCATCGATCAATGGGCCAAATGGCCAGTGGCCAGTCAGCAATGAAGCAGTAAAAGAGGTGAGAAAAAGGAAGATTCTCACTTCACCAGGGATGAAAATCCACCCCATAGACCGCGGGAGGGAGGGGACGGCGCATTTGGCACATCCTACAAAGCAAAACAGAGGGAGGAAAAGGGACACCAAACCTGGTCAATAAGCAGTTAATAGTACTTAGCTTTGAATGGTTTCTCAGCCAGAATCGTACTCACGCCCACGGCGTCCGTCTCCTGCAGATAAGCCTGATCGCCCTCAGGACCGGGTCTCGTCGATCCGGTTGGGAGGAGCGAAGGCGGTTTTATGTGTTGCCGGTAAGGAAAAAGGCGCGACAGCGCTTCCGGGAGTCTAAGCCTTCGTAACGCGCATGCGTGGAGGCTGTCATCAAGGACTAGACTGCGAGCCTAATCCGGGCAGAGTACTCACTTCCGGAGATTACGCGCGGATGTAAGCGCATGCGCAGGCTTGATTTGCTTGGGAATTCGGGACAGTGACACTGATCGTAATGCGCATGCGCAGACGAGGTGTGTCAAAGATGCGGAGAGAGTAAAGTAAAAAGGTAAATACAGGAGCGCAATAGGTTGATGTGCGCGTGAGGGGTACAAACAGAGTCAGTTCAACATACAACTGGCCCACGAGTTCAGGTTGAGTGTTACCTGAAAGATTAAACAAGACCAGTTGTATAATAAAACTGATCTAAGAAAGTTAGATAGTTCAAGGGACACCGTTACAGACAGGGGGAGTTAATGGGAACAGATACAGATCTAGGGATTCAGATATTTATTTCAGAACAGAGCCCCAAGGTATGTCGTCATTGAGGCCATTGGTATGGGTGCCCAGGCGGTACACCCAACGCTGTTCCTTTTCAAACAGTCTCTCAGATATATTGGAGCCCCCAACGATTTGTTCAATCACAGTCCATTTCAGGTCGTTGGTGGTGTGATTGGTTTGGAGGAAATGGTCACTCATTCTTGTCGTCGCTTTTTTGCACCTAATATTACTTCTGTGCTCACATATCCGTTGCTTTATTTTTCGGGTTGTCATTCCAACGTAACGAAGTGAGCATGGGCAAGTGATGAGGTACACGACATTGACAGAATTACAGTTAGTGTGGGCTTTCTGCCACCAGGTTTTCCCGGGTTCAAGAGTCAAGGATTTTGTAGGGGTTGTCAGATGACAGACAGAACAGTTTGAGCACGGGAAGTGGCCCGTCACTTTAGGAAGATTCCAAGTGTCAGTGACACTCCTCATCGGGGTTATGGGTAGTATTTTGGGTCTGGTGTGGACCAAAGCATCCTTGAGACTGTGCCCTTTCTTAAAGGAAAACAGTGGTTTTTGCCAGTCCTTCTTGATGCTGGTGACGATTTTCCAATTCTTGTTTATTGATTTTTTCAACTGGTTGGATAGTGCACCGTACGTGGTTACACACGTTAGGGGGACTTCCATTGTTGTTGTTTTTGTGATCGGTTCCAGAAGTGCTTCCCGTGGTTGGTTCCGTGCACGTTTGAAGCCTTTATTTAGGAGGTGGCTGGGGTAGCCTCTTTGTGCCAGCTTAGCTGTTAGATCAGTTGATTGGCTTTTAAAATCCACTAAGTTGCTGCAGTTCCGGCGGATCCGTAGATATTGTCCATACGGGAGATTCTCCCTTAGCGGGCGAGGATGAAAGCTGGAGAACTGTAACAGATTATTCTTAGCTGTGGCTTTGTAATGAGTCTTGGAAGTCAAGGTTGTTCCACTCTTAGTGATAACCACATCAAGAAACACCACCTCCGTAGTGCTCACTGTATGGGTGAATTTCAGGTATCTGTTAAGTGTATTTAGCCAGCTGAGGAAATCCGTTAGCCTTTCCATGCTGCCCTTCCAGATGAGCAGCACGTCATCAATATACCTTTTCCAGTATGTGATGTTTCTGCAGAACGGGTTGTTAATAGACAGTATGTTTTTAGCCTCGAAATCTGCAACATACAACCCCGCTATGCTGGGGGCAAATGTGCTGCCCATCGAGGTACCCGAGCACTGTAGGAAGAGACGCCCTTGGTATGCGAAGAAGTTTTCTTTCAGTGCGATGGTGGCACATTCAGTTATAAATTCTCTGGGGGTGTTATATTCCCAAGTGGTAGAGTGCAGGGCAGCCTTTAATACCGTTATAGTCTCGTCTTGCGGGATACTGGTATATAGGCTCTCAATGTCTAAAGTGGCCAAGATGATGGTATCTGGCTCAAAAGTAATGGTCTGCAGTTGATGTAGCAGGCTTTTCGTGTCCTTGAGGTATGTCGGTGTGTTTTGGACAATTGGTTTCAAGAACTGGTCGCAAAAGGTGGACAAGGGTTCTAGTATGGACCCGATTCCTGACACAATTGGGCGTCCAGGGGGGGGCAATTTGTTTTTATGAGTCTTCGGGAGTGTGTAGAAGTAAGGAATAATTTTATTACTCCTCGAAAGGAAGTCTGCTTCATTTTTAGATATATGACCCCTTGATTCGGCTTCCTTGACCAGATCAGTGATACGATTCTGGAGTTCAGGAGAGGGATCTGTGGTAAGTGGTAGGTAATTGTTGGTGTCACTCAGTAATTCTTCACATACCCTCTCATAGTCCGTCGTGTTTTGGATTACGATGCCGCCGCCTTTATCGGCTGGTTTGATGGTGATAGCGTTATTGTTTTTTAGTTTTTCAAGTGCCCGGTACTCCTCGGCACTGAAGTTGCCATAGTGGTGCGGTTCAGGGCATGCTTCCAAATCCAAGAACACTGCTTGTTCGAAAGCTGTGATAGCAGCTGGTACAGTGTGCGGAGGGGGTACAAACGTCGATTTTGGTCTCAGGCCAGTATCTCCTTTTCGCATTTCTGCATCAGGATCCTCTTTCCCTTCAAAAAAGGCCTTCAGTTTTAATTTGCGGAAAAAATCAGTGAGTTCGCAATGTAATTTAAATTTATCAGGACGAGCTGTAGGAACAAAACCCAGTCCTTTCTCTAATACTCGCTGTTCCGTAGGTGTGAGTTCAATATCCGACAAGTTGGTGATTAGACTTGCTGGTTGCTGGTCCCTGGTTGCGGTGTCTGGCTCCTCGTGCGGTTCCCGACAGCTTCGTCTGTTTGCCAGGAGACTTGGTTGGGGGTTCTCTTGTTCTTCCCTCTGCCTCTGCGGCCCCGTTCTAAAAAAGGCTGCTGGTATTGATTTTGGGGAGGTGGGTGATGCCACCCTGGGTTCCAACCCATCATAGGAAATTGTGGGTGTGGAAAGGGGAATGGTGGCGGCCCGTATCCGGCATGTGGTGCCATTGCCCAACTCGGTGCTTGGTTGTGATTCTGGAATCTTTGATTGCCTCTATGGCCTCTATTGCCTCGTCTCCCTCCTCGTTTGTATGAGCCTGTACTCGACCCACTGCTATTGGAGGAATTATCATCTGTTGCATCTGATTCACTCAAGCCCTTTGTTGGTGCTGTATAATCAGGGTCAGCGTAAGGGTAAGTTTTGTTGAATTCAAATTTCTTAAGGTCTTTCTGAAATTTGGTTAGTTTGGACTGCAATAAGTTTTCTTTATATTCATTCATTTCACGATTGATCTCATCTAGTTTCTTTTTGTAGCCGGTCACAGTTGCTTTAAATTGTGATTCCGTCTCCTGTATTTCTATCAATAGGATGTCAGAGAGACGCAGGGCAGTCTTAATGATCAGGACGAGCCAATCACGCGTGCAATGCCACGCAATCATGGCCCAATCTTTCCTAAATTGCGCATCATCTAGAAAGATGCGGGGGGCATTGGTCACCAGGAGGCCTTTTGGTGCTGAGTTGGAAGTCAGGTATTGCTTCATTATCGTCCCATGTAAGATGGTGCGTATACGATCACGTTTTTGTTCCGTTAATTTCTCCCAGTCTGAGGTGTGTGCTATGGCTTGTGAGATTGCCGGGTCTGCAAAGAGATTGGCATCTGCCATTATCGCGTCTATTTCTGCTTCCGAGTAGGTTAGTCCCAGATTCGCCATTATGTGATCTGTTTAGTGGGTGGTACTCAATCAGAGTTGAGGATAAACCAATAGAACGTCTCTTGGTTTAGGGAGGGGGAAAGGGAGAAGAGAAAATCTCTCACAGCTGTACGCTGCTTAAATATTTACAAACAACAAGAGAGAAAGGGAGAGTCACGAACACTCTTAGTCCCCAAATTATAATATGTAACAACAACAAAAGAGTGTTCCTGTTCTGGTTAAGGTGGAAAAAGGCACAGAGCACAAGAAAACAACAAAGCCCAATAGGTTTGTTAAGAAAGCCCTCACTCACCGACCTGGTCGGTGACTTGCTTCATCATCGGGCCCCACCGGGTGTGACCGAATGCCACCCCGGTGTGCTTCGACGCCAGAATTACTGCGGAGCTGGTTTTTGTGATGGGAGGGCTATGTGAAGAAGTACGTGAATAGTGTCAAGTGGTGAGATTAAAATTGCCTTGTATGTGTCAAAAATTTAATTTTAATCAAAGACCATCAAGGACAAGGTTAAAAAATGTGTCGGTGAGTAGGGCCAACTAATTGGATGGTCTTACTCCCACTAGCATTAAGTGAAGATGTGAATGGTCAACATGGACATGTTTCAGCCGGTGTGGTATCATTAACCTGGCATTCGTCAGGACCTATGGTGTAAAACCTCGGCGGTATGGGCACTCTAAGGCCCACCCTACCAGAGGACTTGAAAGTTAAAAGTCTGTGAAGTGCAAAAAAACAGGGGGCGGGCTTCACCACCCGAAGGTAGGACGCACATGTTGACCATTCACATCTTCACTTAATGCTAGTGGGAGTAAGACCATCCAATTAGTTGGCCCTACTCACCGACACATTTTTTAACCTTGTCCTTGATGGTCTTTGATTAAAATTAAATTTTTGACACATACAAGGCAATTTTAATCTCACCACTTGACACTATTCACGTACTTCTTCACATAGCCCTCCCATCACAAAAACCAGCTCCGCAGTAATTCTGGCGTCGAAGCACACCGGGGTGGCATTCGGTCACACCCGGTGGGGCCCGATGATGAAGCAAGTCACCGACCAGGTCGGTGAGTGAGGGCTTTCTTAACAAACCTATTGGGCTTTGTTGTTTTCTTGTGCTCTGTGCCTTTTTCCACCTTAACCAGAACAGGAACACTCTTTTGTTGTTGTTACATATTATAATTTGGGGACTAAGAGTGTTCGTGACTCTCCCTTTCTCTCTTGTTGTTTGTAAATATTTAAGCAGCGTACAGCTGTGAGAGATTTTCTCTTCTCCCTTTCCCCCTCCCTAAACCAAGAGACGTTCTATTGGTTTACCCTCAACTCTGATTGAGTACCACCCACTAAACAGATCACATAATGGCGAATCTGGGACTAACCTACTCGGAAGCAGAAATAGACGCGATAATGGCAGATGCCAATCTCTTTGCAGACCCGGCAATCTCACAAGCCATAGCACACACCTCAGACTGGGAGAAATTAACGGAACAAAAACGTGATCGTATACGCACCATCTTACATGGGACGATAATGAAGCAATACCTGACTTCCAACTCAGCACCAAAAGGCCTCCTGGTGACCAATGCCCCCCGCATCTTTCTAGATGATGCGCAATTTAGGAAAGATTGGGCCATGATTGCGTGGCATTGCACGCGTGATTGGCTCGTCCTGATCATTAAGACTGCCCTGCGTCTCTCTGACATCCTATTGATAGAAATACAGGAGACGGAATCACAATTTAAAGCAACTGTGACCGGCTACAAAAAGAAACTAGATGAGATCAATCGTGAAATGAATGAATATAAAGAAAACTTATTGCAGTCCAAACTAACCAAATTTCAGAAAGACCTTAAGAAATTTGAATTCAACAAAACTTACCCTTACGCTGACCCTGATTATACAGCACCAACAAAGGGCTTGAGTGAATCAGATGCAACAGATGATAATTCCTCCAATAGCAGTGGGTCGAGTACAGGCTCATACAAACGAGGAGGGAGACGAGGCAATAGAGGCCATAGAGGCAATCAAAGATTCCAGAATCACAACCAAGCACCGAGTTGGGCAATGGCACCACATGCCGGATACGGGCCGCCACCATTCCCCTTTCCACACCCACAATTTCCTATGATGGGTTGGAACCCAGGGTGGCATCACCCACCTCCCCAAAATCAATACCAGCAGCCTTTTTTAGAACGGGGCCGCAGAGGCAGAGGGAAGAACAAGAGAACCCCCAACCAAGTCTCCTGGCAAACAGACGAAGCTGTCGGGAACCGCACGAGGAGCCAGACACCGCAACCAGGGACCAGCAACCAGCAAGTCTAATCACCAACTTGTCGGATATTGAACTCACACCTACGGAACAGCGAGTATTAGAGAAAGGACTGGGTTTTGTTCCTACAGCTCGTCCTGATAAATTTAAATTACATTGCGAACTCACTGATTTTTTCCGCAAATTAAAACTGAAGGCCTTTTTTGAAGGGAAAGAGGATCCTGATGCAGAAATGCGAAAAGGAGATACTGGCCTGAGACCAAAATCGACGTTTGTACCCCCTCCGCACACTGTACCAGCTGCTATCACAGCTTTCGAACAAGCAGTGTTCTTGGATTTGGAAGCATGCCCTGAACCGCACCACTATGGCAACTTCAGTGCTGAGGAGTACCGGGCACTTGAAAAACTAAAAAACAATAACGCTATCACCATCAAACCAGCCGATAAAGGCGGCGGCATCGTAATCCAAAACACGACGGACTATGAGAGGGTATGTGAAGAATTACTGAGGGACACCAACAATTACCTACCACTTACCACAGATCCCTCTCCTGAACTCCAGAATCGTATCACTGATCTGGTCAAGGAAGCCGAATCAAGGGGTCATATATCTAAAAATGAAGCAGACTTCCTTTCGAGGAGTAATAAAATTATTCCTTACTTCTACACACTCCCGAAGACTCATAAAAACAAATTGCCCCCCCCTGGACGCCCAATTGTGTCAGGAATCGGGTCCATACTAGAACCCTTGTCCACCTTTTGCGACCAGTTCTTGAAACCAATTGTCCAAAACACACCGACATACCTCAAGGACACGAAAAGCCTGCTACATCAACTGCAGACCATTACTTTTGAGCCAGATACCATCATCTTGGCCACTTTAGACATTGAGAGCCTATATACCAGTATCCCGCAAGACGAGACTATAACGGTATTAAAGGCTGCCCTGCACTCTACCACTTGGGAATATAACACCCCCAGAGAATTTATAACTGAATGTGCCACCATCGCACTGAAAGAAAACTTCTTCGCATACCAAGGGCGTCTCTTCCTACAGTGCTCGGGTACCTCGATGGGCAGCACATTTGCCCCCAGCATAGCGGGGTTGTATGTTGCAGATTTCGAGGCTAAAAACATACTGTCTATTAACAACCCGTTCTGCAGAAACATCACATACTGGAAAAGGTATATTGATGACGTGCTGCTCATCTGGAAGGGCAGCATGGAAAGGCTAACGGATTTCCTCAGCTGGCTAAATACACTTAACAGATACCTGAAATTCACCCATACAGTGAGCACTACGGAGGTGGTGTTTCTTGATGTGGTTATCACTAAGAGTGGAACAACCTTGACTACCAAGACTCATTACAAAGCCACAGCTAAGAATAATCTGTTACAGTTCTCCAGCTTTCATCCTCGCCCGCTAAGGGAGAATCTCCCGTATTGGACAATATCTACGGATCCGCCGGAACTGCAGCAACTTAGTGGATTTTAAAAGCCAATCAACTGATCTAACAGCTAAGCTGGCACAAAGAGGCTACCCCAGCCACCTCCTAAATAAAGGCTTCAAACGTGCACGGAACCAACCACGGGAAGCACTTCTGGAACCGATCACAAAAACAACAACAATGGAAGTCCCCCTAACGTGTGTAACCACGTACGGTGCACTATCCAACCAGTTGAAAAAATCAATAAACAAGAATTGGAAAATCGTCACCAGCATCAAGAAGGACTGGCAAAAACCACTGTTTTCCTTTAAGAAAGGGCACAGTCTCAAGGATGCTTTGGTCCACACCAGACCCAAAATACTACCCATAACCCCGATGAGGAGTGTCACTGACACTTGGAATCTTCCTAAAGTGACGGGCCACTTCCCGTGCTCAAACTGTTCTGTCTGTCATCTGACAACCCCTACAAAATCCTTGACTCTTGAACCCGGGAAAACCTGGTGGCAGAAAGCCCACACTAACTGTAATTCTGTCAATGTCGTGTACCTCGTCACTTGCCCATGCTCACTTCGTTACGTTGGAATGACAACCCGAAAAATAAAGCAACGGATATGTGAGCACAGAAGTAATATTAGGTGCAAAAAAGCGACGACAAGAATGAGTGACCATTTCCTCCAAACCAATCACACCACCAACGACCTGAAATGGACTGTGATTGAACAAATCGTTGGGGGCTCCAATATATCTGAGAGACTGTTTGAAAAGGAACAGCGTTGGGTGTACCGCCTGGGCACCCATACCAATGGCCTCAATGACGACATACCTTGGGGCTCTGTTCTGAAATAAATATCTGAATCCCTAGATCTGTATCTGTTCCCATTAACTCCCCCTGTCTGTAACGGTGTCCCTTGAACTATCTAACTTTCTTAGATCAGTTTTATTATACAACTGGTCTTGTTTAATCTTTCAGGTAACACTCAACCTGAACTCGTGGGCCAGTTGTATGTTGAACTGACTCTGTTTGTACCCCTCACGCGCACATCAACCTATTGCGCTCCTGTATTTACCTTTTTACTTTACTCTCTCCGCATCTTTGACACACCTCGTCTGCGCATGCGCATTACGATCAGTGTCACTGTCCCGAATTCCCAAGCAAATCAAGCCTGCGCATGCGCTTACATCCGCGCGTAATCTCCGGAAGTGAGTACTCTGCCCGGATTAGGCTCGCAGTCTAGTCCTTGATGACAGCCTCCACGCATGCGCGTTACGAAGGCTTAGACTCCCGGAAGCACTGTCGCGCCTTTTTCCTTACCGGCAACACATAAAACCGCCTTCGCTCCTCCCAACCGGATCGACGAGACCCGGTCCTGAGGGCGATCAGGCTTATCTGCAGGAGACGGACGCCGTGGGCGTGAGTACGATTCTGGCTGAGAAACCATTCAAAGCTAAGTACTATTAACTGCTTATTGACCAGGTTTGGTGTCCCTTTTCCTCCCTCTGTTTTGCTTTGTAGGATGTGCCAAATGCGCCGTCCCCTCCCTCCCGCGGTCTATGGGGTGGATTTTCATCCCTGGTGAAGTGAGAATCTTCCTTTTTCTCACCTCTTTTACTGCTTCATTGCTGACTGGCCACTGGCCATTTGGCCCATTGATCGATGAGTGATAGAATGTTGCGTGTTTATTTTCACTGCCATTTCGCCCTCGTTTCACTTATCAAAACCCTCCCCTGTGCACTTACACAGTCAGATTCTGCAAAATTGGCAATCTACCTTGACAGTGCCACCATATTAACAATATGACTTATCGTGTAGCCTCAGCCACTGGCAGAGCCACGCACCTCTGCTATTATGCATGAGTGGTGCACCCTGGCACTATGAGCACTAGTAATAGACTGAATTTGGCCAAACCAATCGACAAAATATTCTAATTGTGTTTCTTTTGTCTTGTGTTGTCTGTGTTTTTTAACCCTCACAGGTGCCTTTTATTTTTGGTCTCTAAATTTTAGAGGCTGGAGGTGTGTGCGTCCTACCTTCGGGTGGTGAAGCCCGCCCCCTGTTTTTTTGCACTTCACAGACTTTTAACTTTCAAGTCCTCTGGTAGGGTGGGCCTTAGAGTGCCCATACCGCCGAGGTTTTACACCATAGGTCCTGACGAATGCCAGGTTAATGATACCACACCGGCTGAAACATGTCCATGTTGACCATTCACATCTTCACTTAATGCTAGTGGGAGTAAGACCATCCAATTAGTTGGCCCTACTCACCGACATTTTTTAACCTTGTCCTTGATGGTCTTTGATTAAAATTAAATTTTTGACACATACAAGGCAATTTTAATCTCACCACTTGACACTATTCACGTACTTCTTCACATAGCCCTCCCATCACAAAAACCAGCTCCGCAGTAATTCTGGCGTCGAAGCACACCGGGGTGGCATTCGGTCACACCCGGTGGGGCCCGATGATGAAGCAAGTCACCGACCAGGTCGGTGAGTGAGGGCTTTCTTAACAAACCTATTGGGCTTTGTTGTTTTCTTGTGCTCTGTGCCTTTTTCCACCTTAACCAGAACAGGAACACTCTTTTGTTGTTGTTACATATTATAATTGGGGGACTAAGAGTGTTCGTGACTCTCCCTTTCTCTCTTGTTGTTTGTAAATACTTTGGTATCATAGTCATAGTCCTATATCTATATCGCCCACCTGACCTGTGTATTCTGAAAGCACAGAAACGCCGACTAAGTAAAAAAAAAGACAGTGATTTTTCCCAAAACACTGTACAGAATTTGTACAAGTAACCTGATATCAGCGATATAATGTATTGCGCCCGAACAATTAACCCTATGATTAAAACCTGAATGCTTGTTTAATTAACCGTCCCCTTTCATTCTAGCATAAGGGGAAAAGCCGAAAGCAAAGCACCGTGAGTAAACTGCATGTTTATCCACAAGTGTTTTTTCACTTTTTAATCATAAAATGTCACAATAACAATGGTTGCGCTCACACACTTCGAGCTCATTTAACGTTAACACAAAACCTGTCACACCGCACTGGTCTATTCATGAAGAAATATAGGAGAAGACAAATATCTAAAACTGCATGATTAAGATCACAAACATCGCAATCAGTATGTTAAACCCAACTAAACATTATGATATGATATCACGGGGTATAGAGTAACCAGGTTAACTGAAAAAATCCTCTGAACTGTATGTGTGCTATGATTTTGTTACAGTTACGCTCTCCTGAAGAAGGGCGGGTAGCCCAAAATGCATTGGAGCCCAAAGAAAGTATGTTGTAATGAAGATGCCTTGAAAGCAAGTTGAAATGAAATTAATTTTGACGAGAAAATTAGAACAAGTCAAATACAAATCAACATGATTCAATCAATCCTTTTTACAGGATCTCAGGGGTGCCTAGGGGGATGCAACCAATGGTGTTTGGAATTAAAATAAAGTATTCACTGCAGTGACATTCTTCAGGACGGAAGACGCCACCCCGTGAGCACCCAAAAAGAAGTTTAAATTACATTTTTTTTACAAGTATCCACATATTGTGCGCAGGCCAAATGCAGTTTAGGCATTTTGTCCTCCCCCCTCTCCATGACAGAGGTGAGTATTTTAGTGTGGTGATCTTTGTGAGTGGTTGTTCTTTTTATCTAACTACCACAGGCATGCTGGTCCTCCAATACCCTCCTTTTTCTAATGTGTTGTTTAGTTTTAACAATATGGATGGTACCTTTTGTCCTACACATGTGTGATGTGCCATGAAAGGAAGGGGGTGTGTGGCAATTTGGGGGTTGCGGGTTATGCAACATTTCTTGAGAACAGGTGTATGATACTTTGGTCCCTGAACATGGCGTACAATGAGATTTCCTCTAACAGTGTTAGGTGTTTTGAACATGCCCTTTTCACAGAATGTTTGCTTTGGGCTGCATTTGGATTAATTATTGCATGTCATAGGGCACCTTCCTAAGGTCTCATGTGGTGTGGGTTTTATTGTGGCATCCCGGTAGGGGTTGAGAGGCTGCTCTGTGACCCCCGTGTGATTCGAATGTAGTAATGACTGGGATAAAGCCTATTGATCCCTTGGACAATGTTCGTATGGGCCTGAGTATTTGTGTCAACAAGCTAGCTGTAGTGGTGAGTGTATGTGTGCACCTTGTGTGGGGGCTGCAACGGTCATCCACAGAACCCCCTTCCCTCCTGGCACAACTGTCTGCCTCAGATCTGGGATGCTTTGTGTCTGCCGCCTTTGGCGGGGATCACCTACTTCCACTGTTTTTGGGGGACATGATCCGATGAGCATACTTCGGATGTTTGGAAGAATTAGAGGAGAGGAGGAGGAGGCAGAGTGTCCTGCTTATAACAGGTGTCAGGTGCGTGGCTGGGACTTGTCATGCTATGGATAACAAGCTGAGATGGCTGATTGCTCTGGTGCATCTCCCTACTGCCTTGGTGCCAAATTGTCTTGTATTTGTGCTTGGACCACAGAGTTCTGGGGGCACCATTATCCCAAGTGCACAGAAAACCTGGCTTCTGGCTCCGGAGCATCGCCTTGTTTTGGAACTAAAAGTGGGCCTCCATTAGCTTGAGTGCTAAAATGTTGAGGAATGGGTTTCGTTCAACATAGTAATAGGAACCCGTCCCCATTGGACTTGGGAAAAGGGACTTGGGTGCCTGTTTTTATGCACTGGTTGGGGGCCGCCCTGCCCCCGTGTGGCCAGCCAACCCGGCCCTGGGAGACTAGCAGTACCTGTTAGCACTCAAATTTGGAGATTTTAGTTTGGATTCCCTATCAACCGAATATACAGCAGCTCTGACTTTTTCCTGAATGCAAGCAAAGTCTTGAGTTTTGTACTAATGCTGTGTCACTACTCTTTATTGTTGTGGTGAGTTTTTCTGATGTGGGCATGAAGTGGATGTGAATTTGCGAATTTTAGACTTACTGCTCTATTGGATTAGGCGATTGTGTAAAGGTATTACCTCCCCAGATTCTTACCCTTACTTGTCGTGGCTGTGCCCTGGTGCTTACTGGGCTGGGTTGCCTGCCTGCTGCAGTTGCAACGTGTTTGGCTTACCACCTGATTTCCTTGTGGCCAATTGTGCAGCATGCCAGGGTTGATCTGGACTTGATTTTGTTTATGGGCATTTTGTGGGGACTGGTCAGGGGCTATCGATCTTTCCTCATGATAAGCCTTCAGGCGGCATTGGTCGGCTATGTGGCACATTTAGTGACAGTAGTAACACTCTCTGAGTGCTGGCTGCTCCCTGCCTCCCTGATCTCTGCCGTTAGGACTGGATGGAAACCCTCTGGGGTTTGGCAGTGGGACTCTCATCAAGACTGGTGCTACTTGCACGCTTGCGGCCAACAAGGCCCTCTCAAGAGTGGTCTTTTTTGACTTATGGTTGACCAGATTAGTGGTTTCTGTTTGAGCTTGTTCCTGTTTTTTTCCTGCCATTATTCTGTTTTTTCCTCTAGTAATGTAATATGTGGGACTGTATCTCCCCCATAGGTTTAATTCTGCTACACTATCTAACAGCTCTGTATTTTGGCGGGCAATCCCTTCTTGGGGATGTTGTAGAAGAATGCAACCTGAGGGCCCTTGTCGGTCCATGACTGTCCTGTCTCTTGACCCCACCGATCCCTCATCTGTACAGAAAGTTGGTCACGGATTCTCCACGTTTCATGCTTTCTGCCATCAATCCCCCTATGTCTGGGCGAATATTGCCCTAAGGGCTGTCCAGATGTGGTGTCTGAATGAATTGAATGTGGCCCCATCATGCTCTGTGTTGGTCATCGTGACGGTTGGGATGCGGACTGGGGAAAACACCTTATTGGTCTGCTCTCCGATGAGGCTACTGAGCACTCTTGTCATTTCCTATTGCTAGGTTTATCCCTGCTTTGTTTTTCTCAAAATAGGAGATCCATTTTCCCACCCTGTCCATCAATGGAGGCAGTTTGGTCCATAGTCCCTCTGTGTCCATCTGGGTCCACGGCCCATAGGTGGTCCCTGGCATGCTTTTCTCCAACATAGTGCTTCCATCTTCTTAGGCATTCCTGCATGTAGGTGAAGTTCCTCCTGGGATCTCCTGGATCTCCGGATCTCTGGATCCGATGTGCCGGATCCAGTCTTTTGCAATGGCCATGTCTTCTGGTTCAAAGAGCCTCCTCTGGCCAGGGTCTATTGTAATGGCCCTCCCTTTAGTCCAGTGGGCTAGCAGGTGGCAGAATGGTCACACAAAGATCTAGCCTTCTTAATTCAACACTGTTTCTCTAGGAATCAGTTTGTTAAACCGGCACATTTGGGGGAGTGGCAGACGTCCTTGTCGGTGCTCTCCTTGTGCGCATGCAGAGGTGCCATTCTGCTTCATCCTGATCTCCTATTTCTTGGCTGGCCCCTCATGCTGACTATCTGGTGGTGTCCGTGTTCCCAATAGGGGCCGCCCTACAAGGTCTACCTCAGGCTCCTATCCATGTGGGGCCCAGGGCCTAGCTCCACTCTCTGCTGGGGGAGGGTGCGTGGTTCTGTTTTCCCTTTGTACCTCCCAGGTGCAAGATCTCTCTCATACTGCATTCTCAATCTGCACCTCTCCTCTAACCCCTACTTAGGCTTCTTCATTTGCTCAGTGCTCTGTGTGGTTTTCTTGTTAGGAACTTGTCCTCCAGCTCACTTCCTGTAATTTCTTCTGCTGCCTAGGGACTTCCCAGGCGGAGTATACCCTGCGGCTCCCCCCTCAATGTCAGACCCCGATGGACTGGGACGTCTTTCTTCCCCTCTACTGGTGGTATCCCTATCCAGTATGGCTAAGAACCTCCCATTTACCTGAGAGACCTCTAGTGGATGGGTTGGAGTGCAGGCTCCCTTCACTGCTGGGGCCTAGTGGGTTGCATGCGCCAGATTGGGGTGTCAAACTTCGGGGAATCCTGGCACCATACTGGATGAAGCTGGGATTGTCTAGGTTTGCCAATCTGGTAACCTCCCTACTCTAGATCTAGTGGTTTGCTGCTCGGTGGGGAGCCCTGCAGACCCATCGACCTGCTGATTGGTGTACTGACAGGGAGAAGGTTTTTGGTACAGTAAATGGGTGCACTGCCTGTTCATGCGCATACAGTACAAAGTGGTACAGATTTTCAGGTGCTATTCGGCGAGTGGACAAACCTAAACCACTCATGTGAGTAAAGAACTACTACTAACAAGTAAGAGGTTTGCCGAAGCACTCTGGTAAGTAATTACGATTGTACAATGACAATATAACAACACATTCAAGAACACCAAATTGACAGAAGTAACCAAAGTTCCACAAGATGAGTAAATCTTGGATTCTTTAATGAAGATTACAGCCAGCCGACACGTGTTTTATCGCCTTCGCGATTCCTCAGGGCTGAAACAAACAAATAAGTAGCATCTAGCATATTCTTAGAACAGTTAGATTTTTCATGCCAGACCATGCTGTCTGACCAAAGTACATATACAGTAGATGCTGCCTCCAGCTGTGGACATACAGTGAATTGTTCAACTCATTTCACTAGTGCCACCACAACACATCCGTGTCGAGTAGGGTGTCTATGATCGATATTATATATAGACGTGAGTATACGTGATAGTGATTGTGATGGGTTTATGTGAGAAGAACAGGTAACTCAATTAAAGTGCTCGGCGATCTCCCATGACACATATTGACAAGACCCTGCAGCGCAGTGGAAGTGTCCTGACCGTGTGCGGCTCTTACATACTACATGCCAAACTTGTGATATGGTGCAAACGTGTGTCAAAGAGAAGGCATACCTAGATGGCCGTATCGACATCAGAAGGTCTGTAAAATTATAGAGAGGGAGGAAAAATCGGAAAATTCTCATCACTAACCGCACTTAAGTAACTTTAGGGCAAGACGTCACCACAATGAGACTGTCTCTTAGAAAACTGATTCTGTCTGCTCACCGCTTAGCTGGTGATAATTCCGACCCAGCCGGGCCTTCCAGTATGGGCACTGGTTCGAGTGCGTCTAACAGCGGCGGAAGTCTTTATGTCTGTGACACAGTAAGGGTAAATTGTGTCACTACGATCAGTATTAAAGAATTTTCATATGGAGGAACTAGGTAAGACTATGTCTGTGCGAAAATTATATATCAAAGGGCTAACTTGCTGGAGTCCTTTTATTAAAAAGACATGCGATTGAATTCCCTGTCTATTATTCTTGCCGTGATACCCTTGTTGGTTTCAAATTCGGTTATTTGTAAAGATAGTCACACATTACCATAGGAGAGGTAACTCAATTCTACTTACAAATATTTATCTGTCATACGAGTATAAAGAGGGCTCGGAAATCACTCGATATGTTAAACCAGAAATTCGGTCATGCCGTTATTGACATCAAATGCTGTTAAAAGAGAAAATTGCTCTCGTCAATAACTCGATATAGTCAGTTATGCATAAGTGGGATTACATATATATAGCTATTGACTTATCTTACCGATTGTTTTTTGTTAAGCGGAAACCCAGTGCGGTTCCAATTAGTCTGTAAGTCAATGCTAAACAAAAAGGGGGGATAAAAGTTGGATTTAAAAATTCGCTCGTATCTTGCGAAATAACAATTATAAAATACACTCCTACGTTGGTTACAATGTCCGTTTGGAATCTAGCTTACCCGTGTGCGGCTTCTTCTAACGTAACAGGCGAGTGCACCTCTTCCGAGCCCGGTTCCGTGTTTGCACACGTGACTGAATACAGGCCTGCGTATATGCGCGTCTCGACGTGAGGCGTTCCCTTCACTTGAGCGCATTCGGAAAGTAACTTTAGCGGCCATATTGGAGAGGATAATGTATCTAGTATCTAATCCCTCACATTGTATATGAGTTTTGCTGGGGGTCGCGTAACTATGCTGATCAGATGCACATTCACAATTTGATCAGTCTAAAAGGAAATATTGCTGAAAAGTATGATATATATATTGCTCCATGCAATTGTTTTGATGTCGATATGCGAAACAGAAAAACACCACATAATTGTTTATGGTGCTCTAATTTGATATGTATATCATTATTCATAGGGAATTCCGGTTTGTTTTATGCCCCCGGGTGCAGTGTGACATTCAAATTCACTATTGCGTGCCATATTCCAGTGTGCACCGTGATTGAGAGGCATAACCTATATGAGTGGATGACCCATTCATACTGTGACTGCCTATTATAATACAACAAGTACATCGTCAAAATCAATGTTTATATAATTCCTAAGTATAATTGTCTGTATGGGAGACATAAGCCAGCATTGGGAAAGATATTGCTATTACAATGATTTCCACATAAACAGTTCTGCAGTCTTAGCGATTTTTATACAAAAATGCCACGTTCTATTGTCTATGTTTAATCACCCAAAAAGTATTGCATTTCTTGATCGTAATTCAATCCCAACTCTACAGATTTCAAACACATAATCCAGGTCGCTTCAATGCGTCTTAGTCTTAATTCGCGATTGCCACCTCTTAGTGCCAGAGGAACAGTTTCTATACCAAAAAATTGCACATTTTTACTTTTCTGGCCTTGTTGGCAAGAGGCTACATGCAAGGCCACAGGGTATTTGGGGTCACAGTTTACAATTGCTCTTACATGTTCCATCATTCTTTCTTTCAATGCTCTAATTGTGCTCCCCACATATTGCTTCCCACATTCACATTCAATAATATAAATGACAAATTTGGTTGTGCAGTTGATATTATTTTTGATGTTGTGACATATGCCATCAGGGCCCATGAAACTTGTTGTCCCGTGTTTGGTCCATTTACACATACTACAGAACCCGCATTTGTGGAAACCTAGACCACGTTGTGTCAACCAATCTGCATTCCTCATATCACGGGGAACAGTGGGACTCAACTTATTCCGTAACGTGTTTCCTCTTCTGAAGGAAATCTGTGGTCGTTCTGTGATGCAGTTGGTCAGAGCTTTCTCGGATTTTAGTATATTCCAGTGTTTGGTTAGACTTTTTCGTAGATCAGAATGGAGTGAATTGAAATCCGTCACCATTCTGATATGTTCTCTATCATCAGAATTTTGTTGTTGTCTAGTGATTAGAGTGTCTGTTCTCTTCACTTTCTTGATTCTTTGCTCAGCTTTTAAAATAGAATTTTTTGCATAGCCCCTGGTTTGGAATCTTTCTTTCATGTTGGTAATACATCTCCCGAATTCACCATCCTCACTACAGTTTCTTCTTGCCCTAATAAATTCACCAAATGGTATGGCGTTAATCTGGTGTAGGGGGTGAGAGCTAGAGGCATGCAGAATTGCATTGCATGCCGTTGACTTCCTGAACAGTCTACTGTGCAAGCAATTAGATGAGATATAGAACTCAATATCTAAGAATTCTATGGTCGTCTTGCTCCACTTCATTGTAAAGCTAATTTTCCACAAGTTGTCGTTTAAATATTGAAAAAAACTCTGTAGTTGCTCCTCTGAGCCTGACCAAATAAGGATGCAATCATCAATATATCGACCCCAAAATATTATGGAGTCGATATACTGGCTGCCCTTATCGCCCCAGATTAGATCTGCCTCCAGTGCGCCCATGATTAGGTTTGCAAACGAGGGTGATATTTTCGAGCCCATGGCCACACCTTGTTTTTGCCGGTACCAGTGTTTTTCACACATGAAATAGTTATTTTTGAGAATTAGTTCTATCATTGTTGCTAGCATTTCAGTGTGTTTCCATAGAGTGGCAGGTCTATTGCCAAGAAATTTATTGATAGCCTTAATGCCTAAGTCTATGTCAATACTGGTATATAGGGATACCACATCCATTGTTACTAGAAAAAAGTCTTCTTGCCATTCCATGTCTGCTAGAGTGCTAAGAATATGCTTGGAGTCCTGAATATAGGAGGGTAAATTTTTGACTATTGGGCCAAGAAAAAGGTCCGCATATTCTGCTATTCTTTCTGTGGGGCCACCTATGCCAGAAACAATTGGCCTCCCCGGTGGAAAAGGTAGGTTCTTGTGGATCTTAGGCAAGGTGTATAACCATGGGTATGTTGGTCTAAATATTTTTAAGTACAAGTATTCTTCCTCGTTCAATAACCCTGATTGTTTCCAATTTAACAAATGGGAGTTAATTTCTATTGTTAGTGGACCAATGGGGTTGTATGTGAGGCGTTCATAGCACAGTTCATCTTGTAATTGTTGACTCATTTCTGATTGGTAGTCTATGCGATCCATTACCACTACATTCCCTCCCTTGTCCGCCTCTCGTATAGTGATGGTATTGTCATTCATAAGTATATTGAGTGCTGCTCTTTCCCCACTGGTGAGATTATCCTTATATTTGAACATTCTGCTCTTGCGTAGACGGTTCAAGTTGTCAAGATCCTCTGATACACGTCTATAGAAGTTGTCTATAGCATTGCCACCAGGTAGAGTGGGAATCCATTTTGACTTGGACTTGAGCCCACTGACAATACTATAATCAGATTCTATATTTAATTCTGCTAGAAGTGTATCCATATCAAGAGGAGAATCTTCCATATCGGTCAATGATAACAGAAGGTGAGTTGCATGCACATCATTTATTGATAAGGATTCAGTGGTACTTGTTACAGGTGTATTAATAGTAGTCCCTCTATCCCTTTTCTCCAAACCAAAGAAATGCTTTTTCAGTTTTAGGTTCCTCACAAATTTAAACAAATCAATTTTTAATTTACATACATCACCAATTGCATATGGGTTGAAACTTAGACCTTTACTAAGGAGGGAAACCATGTCTGGAGTGAGATGTAGTTTGGAAAGATTAATCACCTGTACTTCTCTAGTTTCGGCACCATCTAATTCCTGTTGGCCCCTGATCTCAACTTCCTTCTGTAGTCCTCTGTGTTGTCGTCCCCTGCCCCTCTTGGTTTTGGATCTGACTGGTTTCTTGCTGTAGGGAATCTGTTGCCCTTCCTGATCCGTAAAACCTCTTGAAAAAAAGGTGGCATTCCTTGTCTATCCTGATTATCTGATTCTCCCCCTACAGTGTTTACAGAGTTGAGAGAAGTGTTGCTGGATGACAGGGAGGCAGGTTCTGAACCTTGTGTTCTCTTGCTAGCATTCTTGGAACTATTAGGGATCAGGGAATCATATTTTTTATCAAAAGTAAAGATTCGACCATGGGTATAGTCCAACTCGTCCCTTCTTAACTGCCTGGCTTTTCTATTTTTGATGTCGGATTGATGTTTTAATATAATTTCATCCAGGATAGTGTAATTTTTTACAGTGGATTCAGGTCTGTTGAGATCCTTAATTTCTTGTTCTATAGTGGCTATTTCGGCCTGTAATTTCATAACCTTGCGTTCCGCGCTCACAATAAGTATTTCCATTAAAGTAATAGAGTTGTTAGAGAGAGATTCTTCCCATTTAACCATGAGGTCGGCATCTAGGTCATCATAGGTGGGAAAAATTTGGCCTCTCAGACCTCTGGGGACACGTTTAAGCCTCAAATATTGTTTTAGTGTGGCCCCATCCCACCATTTGGAATTTTCTAGCTTTTTTAAGCGTTCTAGTTTCATGAATTTGTCTCGGAGGCCCTCAATGCGAGGGGGATTGGTGCTGGTGGATGCAGTTTGAGTGGACATGCCTTTTGCTAGGTTTTCAAACAACTCTTCTGCCATTTTGGTACGATCCATATTGGAAGTGTCTACTGTATCTAGCAATGGTATACTAGAGGTTTATTGATAGGTAAAAGGATGCGTGGCGGCTACCCTAGACTGCAGATAAACTGACAGGGAGAAGGTTTTTGGTACAGTAAATGGGTGCACTGCCTGTTCATGCGCATACAGTACAAAGTGGTACAGATTTTCAGGTGCTATTCGGCGAGTGGACAAACCTAAACCACTCATGTGAGTAAAGAACTACTACTAACAAGTAAGAGGTTTGCCGAAGCACTCTGGTAAGTAATTACGATTGTACAATGACAATATAACAACACATTCAAGAACACCAAATTGACAGAAGTAACCAAAGTTCCACAAGATGAGTAAATCTTGGATTCTTTAATGAAGATTACAGCCAGCCGACACGTGTTTCATCGCCTTCGCGATTCCTCAGGGCTGAAACAAACAAATAAGTAGCATCTAGCATATTCTTAGAACAGTTAGATTTTTCATGCCAGACCATGCTGTCTGACCAAAGTACATATACAGTAGATGCTGCCTCCAGCTGTGGACATACAGTGAATTGTTCAACTCATTTCACTAGTGCCACCACAACACATCCGTGTCGAGTAGGGTGTCTATGATCGATATTATATATAGACGTGAGTATACGTGATAGTGATTGTGATGGGTTTATGTGAGAAGAACAGGTAACTCAATTAAAGTGCTCGGCGATCTCCCATGACACATATTGACAAGACCCTGCAGCGCAGTGGAAGTGTCCTGACCGTGTGCGGCTCTTACATACTACATGCCAAACTTGTGATATGGTGCAAACGTGTGTCAAAGAGAAGGCATACCTAGATGGCCGTATCGACATCAGAAGGTCTGTAAAATTATAGAGAGGGAGGAAAAATCGGAAAATTCTCATCACTAACCGCACTTAAGTAACTTTAGGGCAAGACGTCACCACAATGAGACTGTCTCTTAGAAAACTGATTCTGTCTGCTCACCGCTTAGCTGGTGATAATTCCGACCCAGCCGGGCCTTCCAGTATGGGCACTGGTTCGAGTGCGTCCAACAGCGGCGGAAGTCTTTATGTCTGTGACACAGTAAGGGTAAATTGTGTCACTACGATCAGTATTAAAGAATTTTCATATGGAGGAACTAGGTAAGACTATGTCTGTGCGAAAATTATATATCAAAGGGCTAACTTGCTGGAGTCCTTTTATTAAAAAGACATGCGATTGAATTCCCTGTCTATTATTCTTGCCGTGATACCCTTGTTGGTTTCAAATTCGGTTATTTGTAAAGATAGTCACGCATTACCATAGGAGAGGTAACTCAATTCTACTTACAAATATTTATCTGTCATACGAGTATAAAGAGGGCTCGGAAATCACTCGATATGTTAAACCAGAAATTCGGTCATGCCGTTATTGACATCAAATGCTGTTAAAAGAGAAAATTGCTCTCGTCAATAACTCGATATAGTCAGTTATGCATAAGTGGGATTACATATATATAGCTATTGACTTATCTTACCGATTGTTTTTTGTTAAGCGGAAACCCAGTGCGGTTCCAATTAGTCTGTAAGTCAATGCTAAACAAAAAGGGGGGATAAAAGTTGGATTTAAAAATTCGCTCGTATCTTGCGAAATAACAATTATAAAATACACTCCTACGTTGGTTACAATGTCCGTTTGGAATCTAGCTTACCCGTGTGCGGCTTCTTCTAACGTAACAGGCGAGTGCACCTCTTCCGAGCCCGGTTCCGTGTTTGCACACGTGACTGAATACAGGCCTGCGTATATGCGCGTCTCGACGTGAGGCGTTCCCTTCACTTGAGCGCATTCGGAAAGTAACTTTAGCGGCCATATTGGAGAGGATAATGTATCTAGTATCTAATCCCTCACATTGTATATGAGTTTTGCTGGGGGTCGCGTAACTATGCTGGTCAGATGCACATTCACAATTTGATCAGTCTAAAAGGAAATATTGCTGAAAAGTATGATATATATATTGCTCCATGCAATTGTTTTGATGTCGATATGCGAAACAGAAAAACACCACATAATTGTTTATTGTGCTCTAATTTGATATGTATATCATTATTCATAGAGAATTCCGGTTTGTTTTATGCCCCCGGGTGCAGTGTGACATTCAAATTCACTATTGCGTGCCATATTCCAGTGTGCACCGTGATTGAGAGGCATAACCTATATGAGTGGATGACCCATTCATACTGTGACTGCCTATTATAATACAACAAGTACATCGTCAAAATCAATGTTTATATAATTCCTAAGTATAATTGTCTGTATGGGAGACATAAGCCAGCATTGGGAAAGATATTGCTATTACAATGATTTCCACATAAACAGTTCTGCAGTCTTAGCGATTTTTATACAAAAATGCCACGTTCTATTGTCTATGTTTAATCACCCAAAAAGTATTGCATTTCTTGGTCGTAATTCAATCCCAACTCTACAGATTTCAAACGCATAATCCAGGTCGCTTCAATGCGTCTTAGTCTTAATTCGCGATTGCCACCTCTTAGTGCCAGAGGAACAGTTTCTATACCAAAAAATTGCACATTTTTACTTTTCTGGCCTTGTTGGCAAGAGGCTACATGCAAGGCCACAGGGTATTTGGGGTCACAGTTTACAATTGCTCTTACATGTTCCATCATTCTTTCTTTCAATGCTCTAATTGTGCTCCCCACATATTGCTTCCCACATTCACATTCAATAATATAAATGACAAATTTGGTTGTGCAGTTGATATTATTTTTGATGTTGTGACATATGCCATCAGGGCCCATGAAACTTGTTGTCCCGTGTTTGGCCCATTTACACATACTACAGAACCCGCATTTGTGGAAACCTAGACCACGTTGTGTCAACCAATCTGCATTCCTCATATCACGGGGAACAGTGGGACTCAACTCATTCCGTAACGTGTTTCCTCTTCTGAAGGAAATCTGTGGTCGTTCTGTGATGCAGTTGGTCAGAGCTTTCTCGGATTTTAATATATTCCAGTGTTTGGTTAGACTTTTTCGTAGATCAGAATGGAGTGAATTGAAATCCGTCACCATTCTGATATGTTCTCTATCATCAGAATTTCGTTGTTGTCTAGTGATTAGAGTGTCTGTTCTCTTCACTTTCTTGATTCTTTGCTCAGCTTTTAAAATAGAATTTTTTGCATAGCCCCTGGTTTGAAATCTTTCTTTCATGTTGGTAATACATCTCCCGAATTCACCATCCTCACTACAGTTTCTTCTTGCCCTAATAAATTCACCAAATGGTATGGCGTTAATCTGGTGTAGGGGGTGAGAGCTAGAGGCATGCAGAATTGCATTGCATGCCGTTGACTTCCTGAACAGTCTACTGTGCAAGCAATTAGATGAGATATAGAACTCAATATCTAAGAATTCTATGGTCGTCTTGCTCCACTTCATTGTGAAGCTAATTTTCCACAAGTTGTCGTTTAAATATTGAAAAAAACTCTGTAGTTGCTCCTCTGAGCCTGACCAAATAAGGATGCAATCATCAATATATCGACCCCAAAATATTATGGAGTCGATATACTGGCTGCCCTTATCGCCCCAGATTAGATCTGCCTCCAGTGCGCCCATGAATAGGTTTGCAAACGAGGGTGATATTTTCGAGCCCATGGCCACACCTTGTTTTTGCCGGTACCAGTGTTTTTCACACATGAAATAGTTATTTTTGAGAATTAGTTCTATCATTGTTGCTAGCATTTCAGTGTGTTTCCATAGAGTGGCAGGTCTATTGCCAAGAAATTTATTGATAGCCTTAATGCCTAAGTCTATGTCAATACTGGTATATAGGGATACCACATCCATTGTTACTAGAAAAAAGTCTTCTTGCCATTCCATGTCTGCTAGAGTGCTAAGAATATGCTTGGAGTCCTGAATATAGGAGGGTAAATTTTTGACTATTGGGCCAAGAAAAAGGTCCGCATATTCTGCTATTCTTTCTGTGGGGCCACCTATGCCAGAAACAATTGGCCTCCCCGGTGGAAAAGGTAGGTTCTTGTGGATCTTAGGCAAGGTGTATAACCATGGGTATGTTGGTCTAAATATTTTTAAGTACAAGTATTCTTCCTCGTTCAATAACCCTGATTGTTTCCAATTTAACAAATGGGAGTTAATTTCTATTGTTAGTGGACCAATGGGGTTGTATGTGAGGCGTTCATAGCACAGTTCATCTTGTAATTGTTGACTCATTTCTGATTGGTAGTCTATGCGATCCATTACCACTACATTCCCTCCCTTGTCCGCCTCTCGTATAGTGATGGTATTGTCATTCATAAGTATATTGAGTGCTGCTCTTTCCCCACTGGTGAGATTATCCTTATATTTGAACATTCTGCTCTTGCGTAGACGGTTCAAGTTGTCAAGATCCTCTGATACACGTCTATAGAAGTTGCCACCAGGTAGAGTGGGAATCCATTTTGACTTGGACTTGAGCCCACTGACAATACTATAATCAGATTCTATATTTAATTCTGCTAGAAGTGTATCCATATCAAGAGGAGAATCTTCCATATCGGTCAATGATAACAGAAGGTGAGTTGCATGCACATCATTTATTGATAAGGATTCAGTGGTACTTGTTACAGGTGTATTAATAGTAGTCCCTCTATCCCTTTTCTCCAAACCAAAGAAATGCTTTTTCAGTTTTAGGTTCCTCACAAATTTAAACAAATCAATTTTTAATTTACATACATCACCAATTGCATATGGGTTGAAACTTAGACCTTTACTAAGGAGGGAAACCATGTCTGGAGTGAGATGTAGTTTGGAAAGATTAATCACCTGTACTTCTCTAGTTTCGGCACCATCTAATTCCTGTTGGCCCCTGATCTCAACTTCCAAATAATCAGGGTTATTGAACGAGGAAGAATACTTGTACTTAAAAATATTTAGACCAACATACCCATGGTTATACACCTTGCCTAAGATCCACAAGAACCTACCTTTTCCACCGGGGAGGCCAATTGTTTCTGGCATAGGTGGCCCCACAGAAAGAATAGCAGAATATGCGGACCTTTTTCTTGGCCCAATAGTCAAAAATTTACCCTCCTATATTCAGGACTCCAAGCATATTCTTAGCACTCTAGCAGACATGGAATGGCAAGAAGACTTTTTTCTAGTAACAATGGATGTGGTATCCCTATATACCAGTATTGACATAGACTTAGGCATTAAGGCTATCAATAAATTTCTTGGCAATAGACCTGCCACTCTATGGAAACACACTGAAATGCTAGCAACAATGATAGAACTAATTCTCAAAAATAACTATTTCATGTGTGAAAAACACTGGTACCGGCAAAAACAAGGTGTGGCCATGGGCTCGAAAATATCACCGTCGTTTGCAAACCTATTCATGGGCGCACTGGAGGCAGATCTAATCTGGGGCAATAAGGGCAGCCAGTATATCGACTCCATAATATTTTGGGGTCGATATATTGATGATTGCATCCTTATTTGGTCAGGCTCAGAGGAGCAACTACAGAGTTTTTTTCAATATTTAAACGACAACTTGTGGAAAATTAGCTTCACAATGAAGTGGAGCAAGACGACCATAGAATTCTTAGATATTGAGTTCTATATCTCATCTAATTGCTTGCACAGTAGACTGTTCAGGAAGTCAACGGCATGCAATGCAATTCTGCATGCCTCTAGCTCTCACCCCCTACACCAGATTAACGCCATACCATTTGGTGAATTTATTAGGGCAAGAAGAAACTGTAGTGAGGATGGTGAATTCGGGAGATGTATTACCAACATGAAAGAAAGATTTCAAACCAGGGGCTATGCAAAAAATTCTATTTTAAAAGCTGAGCAAAGAATCAAGAAAGTGAAGAGAACAGACACTCTAATCACTAGACAACAACGAAATTCTGATGATAGAGAACATATCAGAATGGTGACGGATTTCAATTCACTCCATTCTGATCTACGAAAAAGTCTAACCAAACACTGGAATATACTAAAATCCGAGAAAGCTCTGACCAACTGCATCACAGAACGACCACAGATTTCCTTCAGAAGAGGAAACACGTTACGGAATAAGTTGAGTCCCACTGTTCCCCGTGATATGAGGAATGCAGATTGGTTGACAAAACGTGGTCTAGGTTTCCACAAATGCGGGTTCTGTAGTATGTGTAAATGGGCCAAACACGGGACAACAAGTTTCATGGGCCCTGATGGCATATGTCACAACATCAAAAATAATATCAACTGCACAACCAAATTTGTCATTTATATTATTGAATGTGAATGTGGGAAGCAATATGTGGGGAGCACAATTAGAGCATTGAAAGAAAGAATGATGGAACATGTAAGAGCAATTGTAAACTGTGACCCCAAATACCCTGTGGCCTTGCATGTAGCCTCTTGCCAACAAGGCCAGAAAAGTAAAAATGTGCAATTTTTTGGTATAGAAACTGTTCCTCTGGCATTAAGAGGTGGCAATCGCGTATTAAGACTAAGACGCATTGAAGCGACCTGGATTATGCGTTTGAAATCTGTAGAGTTGGGATTGAATTACGACCAAGAAATGCAATACTTTTTGGGTGATTAAACATAGACAATAGAACGTGGCATTTTTGTATAAAAATCGCTAAGACTGCAGAACTGTTTATGTGGAAATCATTGTAATAGCAATATCTTTCCCAATGCTGGCTTATGTCTCCCATACAGACAATTATACTTAGGAATTATATAAACATTGATTTTGACGATGTACTTGTTGTATTATAATAGGCAGTCACAGTATGAATGGGTCATCCACTCATATAGGTTATGCCTCTCAATCACGGTGCACACTGGAATATGGCACGCAATAGTGAATTTGAATGTCACACTGCACCCGGGGGCATAAAACAAACCGGAATTCCCTATGAATAATGATATACATATCAAATTAGAGCACCATAAACAATTATGTGGTGTTTTTCTGTTTCGCATATCGACATCAAAACAATTGCATGGAGCAATATATATATCATACTTTTCAGCAATATTTCCTTTTAGACTGATCAAATTGTGAATGTGCATCTGATCAGCATAGTTACGCGACCCCCAGCAAAACTCATATACAATGTGAGGGATTAGATACTAGATACATTATCCTCTCCAATATGGCCGCTAAAGTTACTTTCCGAATGCGCTCAAGTGAAGGGAACGCCTCACGTCGAGACGCGCATATACGCAGGCCTGTATTCAGTCACGTGTGCAAACACGGAACCGGGCTCGGAAGAGGTGCACTCGCCTGTTACGTTAGAAGAAGCCGCACACGGGTAAGCTAGATTCCAAACGGACATTGTAACCAACGTAGGAGTGTATTTTATAATTGTTATTTCGCAAGATACGAGCGAATTTTTAAATCCAACTTTTATCCCCCCTTTTTGTTTAGCATTGACTTACAGACTAATTGGAACCGCACTGGGTTTCCGCTTAACAAAAAACAATCGGTAAGATAAGTCAATAGCTATATATATGTAATCCCACTTATGCATAACTGACTATATCGAGTTATTGACGAGAGCAATTTTCTCTTTTAACAGCATTTGATGTCAATAACGGCATGACCGAATTTCTGGTTTAACATATCGAGTGATTTCCGAGCCCTCTTTATACTCGTATGACAGATAAATATTTGTAAGTAGAATTGAGTTACCTCTCCTATGGTAATGCGTGACTATCTTTACAAATAACCGAATTTGAAACCAACAAGGGTATCACGGCAAGAATAATAGACAGGGAATTCAATCGCATGTCTTTTTAATAAAAGGACTCCAGCAAGTTAGCCCTTTGATATATAATTTTCGCACAGACATAGTCTTACCTAGTTCCTCCATATGAAAATTCTTTAATACTGATCGTAGTGACACAATTTACCCTTACTGTGTCACAGACATAAAGACTTCCGCCGCTGTTGGACGCACTCGAACCAGTGCCCATACTGGAAGGCCCGGCTGGGTCGGAATTATCACCAGCTAAGCGGCGAGCAGACAGAATCAGTTTTCTAAGAGACAGTCTCATTGTGGTGACGTCTTGCCCTAAAGTTACTTAAGTGCGGTTAGTGATGAGAATTTTCCGATTTTTCCTCCCTCTCTATAATTTTACAGACCTTCTGATGTCGATACGGCCATCTAGGTATGCCTTCTCTTTGACACACGTTTGCACCATATCACAAGTTTGGCATGTAGTATGTAAGAGCCGCACACGGTCAGGACACTTCCACTGCGCTGCAGGGTCTTGTCAATATGTGTCATGGGAGATCGCCGAGCACTTTAATTGAGTTACCTGTTCTTCTCACATAAACCCATCACAATCACTATCACGTATACTCACGTCTATATATAATATCGATCATAGACACCCTACTCGACACGGATGTGTTGTGGTGGCACTAGTGAAATGAGTTGAACAATTCACTGTATGTCCACAGCTGGAGGCAGCATCTACTGTATATGTACTTTGGTCAGACAGCATGGTCTGGCATGAAAAATCTAACTGTTCTAAGAATATGCTAGATGCTACTTATTTGTTTGTTTCAGCCCTGAGGAATCGCGAAGGCGATGAAACACGTGTCGGCTGGCTGTAATCTTCATTAAAGAATCCAAGATTTACTCATCTTGTGGAACTTTGGTTACTTCTGTCAATTTGGTGTTCTTGAATGTGTTGTTATATTGTCATTGTACAATCGTAATTACTTACCAGAGTGCTTCGGAAAACCTCTTACCTGCTGATTGGTGTAACCCAGTACAGGAACGACAGGGATTATTGGCAATAGAGAGAGCACCTCTGTGCCTGTGAATGGCAGGGGAGGGTTGGACACCTTGCTTGCATGCTCTGGGACAGAATCACAGGTTGGAGCCACCTACAAGAAAGCCCATAGTTCTAACAGTACCTCTCTTCTGGCCTTCTCTTGCCCTACATACTAGGTCTGAATGTGTGTCCTTGTGTGTTCTATTATGTTAGTGTCAAAGGTATCCCCTCTCTGTCCAGGAGAAGGCATATGTTTTATTGTGTGGGTGTTATTCACAACAAAATGTATCTAGCTTTTTAGCCTGTGTGGGGAATCTAGCTTGCAAATGGTTTAAAAGCAACGTCATGATGACTTGGGAACGTTTTAAGAGCTAATACACTTCTAATGTAACAAGTCTTTTAAACAAACCTAAATACTACTCTGATCATGGGGAAACTATATACAAGGGATTATGCTGGCAATAACTACTTTTACTATGAGCTCAGCTTAAAACGTAGTTGCATCAAACAAATGTAGTACATAAAACAACACATATGAAAACTAACATCCTGTAAGAAAGTGCATTGATTAACTGAAAAACATTATGAATTGTACTTTGAGCACTGGAATAGAATAAAATAAAAAATGACAACTTTTCATACTCACATATAATCCATAACTGGACATAAAATTTAACATGGAACATAGTTGCAATAATTTTATCAGCACCACAACATCATGAAACAATGCATTAATTGAAAACCACAATGAAAAGAGAAGTAAAAAGACAAAATGACAGAGGACAAAATGATGGCTTTGTCCAAAAACCTTTTCCCTCCTCCTAGTGTATGCTGCTCAATGACGAGGGAGAACTATGCGCAGTACACTGAACAAAGTGAGTCAAATAGTCTGTCAATATCGGCTTGGGGACAAGGGTAGCAACAATTTACATGAAGAAGAAGGAGCAACTCGATAACTACAGGCCCTCCTTGGCCATGCACAAGCCACACCTTACTCTGAAGGTCAAAGTTTTTCCCTAACTTCCGCATTACACTCTATATTACACCAAGGGGTAATGCGAACTGGCTTTGTCATTCCCAGTGGTCTAAGCGAATAGCATCTCTCAGTTCTTTCACATACTACCAGTGTTAAGAAACCAATAGCACTATGAAAACTCCTTTAGACCAATAAATATGATTAAGATGCTGGCTCTTTATCACAGCCAGAGTCTATGCGTACCTTCTGGGTGAAACCCAGCGGTGAGACCCACCCCTGTATCACACACCTAGGAATCAAGCATATCCTCTGTGTCTTGCCCAGTGGCTCAAGCAGTCCCTGTATCACACCTAGAGACAAGTGTGCCCTCTGTGTCACACCCAGTCGTCCAAGATGTGTATGCTTCTCACCCAGAGACAAGTGTACTCTCCGTGTCAAGCCCAGCAGTCCAAGTGGCAAACAACGCTCACCTTTCCAAGCTTGCCATGCGCCAAATGCTGGGACTAAGGATCAAATGTAGTCTCTAACCCACTCACAAGAGCTTCAGGATTGACCTCTGCCCAGCTGATTCAGCAGAACTTCCAATCATTTGTGGCATCTGCTCACCATTCTCGGGTGTGCCCGTGCAAATGTGAATCTGTATGGGTGGAGTCCTTTTCCTTTGGCTGCAATCGGCCTCGAAGAACCATTCTCCTGGCTGGCTCACCAAATTGTTGCTTGAATAAGAATTTACCTTGAAAAAATGAAAGACAAGAGGTGTTTGGCAAAACAGGAACAATTGGCTAAATTAAATGCTGCGGCTGGGAGAGTAGGCAACAGAATCGGGACCTGAAGATTGCCTCAAAGCATATTGGTTTCAGCAGTCATTTTATACATTACAGGTCATAAAACAATTATGCATTCCTTCGGAGACAGATATCTGGGCCTAGTCATGGGGCAATAAATCAGGTCGTTTGATAATAAGCGCAGATGTACCTCAACCTTGCTTGTACACAATGTAGGGCCAGTGGGTACATGTCCAGATGTCCAATTTTGGGAGCGCATGAGCACTGTGTGTATTGTGCATGCTGTGTTCCTAACTTAGTAGGCCATCTGACTTTATGGATTTTTTGGAAACGCTCGCCCCTCCGGCTAAATGTGCTTTATGGGGCCAATCTCCTGAGAGCATTGGGTGTCGGTGCCTGTGGGATCGATCATGGTGTTCCTGTTTGTGCATTTGTCTAAGGGTTACATGTGCCCCCAACTATGAACTGTCAGTCAGTTGCTTCTGGCCTAGTCCGCAGGGTCTACCTGGCTCTGGGTTGAGGAGGTCATATGAGCTGAATTCAGCAACTGAGATACGAGTTTGTTATTATGCATACAGATATTATGCTGTATATCAACATCTTATTTTACAATATTAACTGTACTATATTTTATTATTGTTTAAATATATGTAATAATATTATTTGTTAATTTCTGAATTTTATATTATCTTTGTGTGTGCGTCTATATATATAATTTGTAATTTTTTATTTATTATTTGTAGTGAATGTTTTTTATTCGTTTTAATATTTGTATATATACATTTGTATATATATATATATGCCTTTTATATTAGTACATTTAAGAAACAAAAAATAATATTGTAAAATATTTATATATGTAATAGTGTGTTATAGATATGTATATATAAACATACACACAAATGTTTTTATGTGTGTATGTTTAAATACGTATATATTTATTTCTAATATCAAATGTTACACACTTTCATGTATTGTACAATATATTATAGTTATGTATTAAAATGCTTAAGTTTTACTATTTTAAACTTTGTATTTCTGTCTTATTTTTAACTATTTTTTACTCCTTTATAAGGATTACAAAAAACGATATTTGTGTCATCGATATTTTTGACAAGATATGTTTTTGTCAGAGAATTTGTTTGCTCAATATTATGCCACTGATCCCCACTCCCAAAAAACAATGTATATTCCTCCTACTTATCCACCACTAACCCACCTTTTGATTGTTGAGTAGCATGCTCCTCATCGAAAAGTGCTTCACCACCTTGTCATGGGTAAAACGTTCTATGTAAATATAATTGCTTTTACTTTTACATATCACATGACCATTATGCCTGTAGGGTATTCATGTCTTCATACACTGCCAATGTCATTAAAAAGCTGCAATGCCAACTTCTACATAAACATTTACTCATATTTAGAAGCAGAATGAACAAATCTTTTCAGTGTTCATTGATATCAATGAAAATGGCTTTGTTATGTCAACAGTGATGTCATCAGTCACATAATTTCTGGTATTATCTTTATTTGAGAATGCATTCTGCTGCATCTACACACTTACCTGCAATACATGTGCTCATACAAGTTAATTCTATTTGTAAACTGCACTACTGATTTGAAACCCAGATGTTCCTGCAAATGATTAATTTATAAACAAGGATCTATTTCAACTGTAAGTAACCTCAAGGGAAAAATAGCAACTCTCTTAGGAATAATTTCTTGATGCTTTGAAACAAAAAATGTCCCTGCAAATGACAGATGTATAAACATAGTATATTATTAATGTATAACCAAGGCTTTATATCAACTGTCTTTAAACAGATGTGAAAAATAGCAAATCGTCATGCCGCAGTGGTGACATTATTGATGATACAGTTTCTTATGTCATCAGTGTAGGTGAACAAAAAACATTGATGTAAATACACCTCCTTGTTTTCATTCATCATATAGGGAGGCTTTTGTGCCACTTGTACAATACAATGATAACATAGAAACAATGCTGTGTTTCTACACTCAGCCAACAGCACGGCTTAAAGCAGCTTGTGATTTTAAAAGTCAAAAAAAGTATTAATGCTAAGGGTAACCTGGTGGATCAATACATTAAATAAATAATGCTTTGGCCAAGTATTTCAATGAACAACATGATTTGTTTAAAAAAAAATACAAACCAGGAGAGAATATGGAACATTGTCTTGAACCAACATGTGTCGAGAAATTAGGGATCAAAGGAACAACATTGGACATTTGACATTGCATAAAAAAAATGACATGATTGGCACAGCATTTAAGCTCTGATTCAGGTAGAGTACAAGTTTGAATATTTATTATGCTGCTTGTGAAGGGTGTATTCGGCTGAATACAGAAGTGTTTAGTCTTGATTGTTCTTTTTTTCTGTGTCAACTCAATACAGGTTTGAGAACCAATATCAAACTTTGGAATTATGTTATGAATGTATTAATGTTTTGATTCTGAGTATATTAGGTACTTGTGCTGATTTATATTTGTAGATCCTGAAGAAGAGTTGTGTTTGATCCTAAATGTGTTGGGCTTAGTTAATGTCACCGAACACAACTGGATACAAAAACTATTCAATCGGTGTTGGACCTAGAGTTGTCAGGTCACCTAGGGTAGCCTGGCCTAGGGTAAGACAGTCAATTATTAGTGGCACATGTGTAAAGTTTGCACCCCACCCAGCAGTAACTCAATGCAATTCCACTCAAAAATGACACTACACCAATGTTTGTGGAAAAATATGAGCTGTTTTATAAAAGTTCTCTTAGGTTCTTTGTTCTCCAAATCTTCACAGTCAAATATAGTTAAGCTTTCTCAACCTTATTACTTTACTACATAGAGCAGGTAAACATTTTCATCTTTCAATAAGTAAAGTGCAACAATCAAGTTTTCCAATGACACCTTTACCCTCCCACAGGAATTATTCTCTTGTCACAGGATTTGACCATAGTTCCATGAGTTACATTTCAAATACAGTGGGTGGCACGAATTATCTCCCAGAAGGTTTAAGGTTAGAAATAACCCAACTGGACCCACCAGGCGGTAAACCCTTCCCTTGTTTGTGGGAGAAGTAGGTTGCACACAGCTAACCCTGGACTGGATCAAGTAAGCGCAATCAGTTTAACTTTTGCTACCTCAAGACCCCTTCAGAATAGCACGAGTTTGCACATTAAACCAAAACAGCCCTGCCCTGTGGAATCCCCACTTGGAGCTCTCCCTCTCTACTCCCAGGGCTATAGGGTGTCACTGGGGGTACTATGGCTCCTTATTTCAGCAACTCTCACTTCATGAAAGATTCCTTGTGTCACGCTGAACCACACAAGTGAGTGGTCTCTCCGTATGTCTAGTTCACTGCTGCCCAATCTCTCTGTTAAGTCCGCCTCTCCGGGCTCGTCCCGCTGCTTTCCCCACCTTCCCGGCATAATTTGTTTTGTAGTAACCGGAGGCGGTCTCTCCCCGACCTTCTCGCTTGTGAGCGCCTCTCTGGCCGTGCTCGAGGAAATCCTTGCTCTCCCCTCTCTCTGGAGAGTAGGCGTACCTCCGGAGCTCACTCGACAGCCCCTGGCGCTTCACCAGCTGAGGGCCGATGCACCGTTACCTCGCGGTTCACTCCGGCGCCTGGATACTTCCGCACCCTCCTCAGCGGCTCCTCCCACGGGTCACCGCCTACCGCGGTCCTCTCACGCCGTGCTCCGCCTCTAGCCGACCTCTTCCGGGGTGTTCACCTCCTCTGACCCGGCAACTGGTCTTCCTGTGGCAATCCTCCTTCGGCGCTGCAACGGCTCCTCTCACGTCACGGCAGCCTTCCTGGATGGCGATTCGGGTCGCGGAGGCGGCAGCTGTGCAGTAAGCCCTCTTCCACCTTGCGCCAACAGTCAGGACTTAGCGCCACGCTGCTGCGGGGATGGGGCCCGATTAGGCACACGGTCAGGAAGTTCTTCCCCACTGACAGGGGGATGCTGCTTTCTCACTGAGGCGGTGGCACGCCAGAGCCCAACTCAGTGCCCTTTACACTCCGTGTTGAAGTCTCAGAAACAGTCAGGATTAAGACCTCGGGTCAAGCGCGTTCACTATAGGCACAGGGCTTGGTAGGCAAGCAAGAGGGCCCGTCAGTCTGCAGGGGAAATCTGCCTTTAGATCAGTCTCTCCCTTTTTCAGTGCGTGCTCCTTCTCACTAGCCGCCTTACTCCTGTCCAGTCTCACTCTTTTTCTCTCTCAGACCAACTCTAAAATGGCCGCCCTGGTTCTGGCCTTATATAGGCTGACCCTCAAAGGTCCATAGGGGCCAGAAGGTTCTGGAATGCCCTATTCTATCCTATGGGTCAGTTCTCAGGTGTGACAGTTGTGTCAGTTGAAAACCACCATTTTGTATCTCTGGGTGAATTCTTGTCAGGAAAAGGCACCTAGGCCTGAGGTGAAAAACTATGAGGGCAAAAGAGCATCCATCCCCCAGGCCAACACCATAAAAATCTAGTGGACACAAAATGATAAAAAGGATATGAGGGGCAAAAAGGGGACAAAATAAATAATTAATAGGTGGGGCTACGCAAAAGGCCAGACAGGTCTAACAATTGGGTAAATAGTAACATGAATAATGTTTTGGATTAGAATGACTGTGTAATAAAAAATAGATTTATATTCATCAAACAAGAAATGGTTTAGAATATTTTTGGTGTGCCTTGGATTAATGGTATAAGGTTGTTTTTTTTTGTTTACAATTTCAGCTCACACACAGTTGCCATCAAGAATGTGTGCCCTTCCAAAGGCTCTCCTAAAACTGTATCACCTAAAAAAAACAATATATATAAAAATAATATCTTTTTTGCCTTTGAGACTAGACAATACCGATACATAATTTGTCATGCCACCTACAAAGTGTAATGCAGAGAGATAATGAACCCCTATTTTAGTACATTAATTCAGACATCAAATTAAAGCCTGTAATATACAAATAATACAGATCCCTTAGATAGGTGGGGTGCAGTTGTAAGAAGCCAATCTGAAGCGAGACATAATTGTGCCCGTTTCTGTACCCAAATGATAGGACTCTGTTGAGGTTTGAGGCCTTCATACCTGCCTTCACCCTAATGAGATTCCTTTTAAGTAATACGCCCTACAGTCGCCTGTTTATGGGAAGTTTCTACAATTGCTTCAGTTTTAGTAAAACTCAATAATACAGGTCTATGAATGAAACAGCATTTAATGAATTGAATAAATTCATAACTTCCACTGAAAAACCCAAATGTGTTATTCAATTTCTTTATTTCCTTCAGCCTCATATTTTATAAGATGTCATGCAGCCATACTTAAAATGATAAACAGTCAGTGAATACACAAATAGAACTGCCTTTCCAAAGTGAATTTAGGAGTTTGTCAGCATATGCTCATGAAGTTGCAAGCTCATTGGTTCTGGGTTAGGAAGAACCAAACAGGCTGATTGAGAAGTTGAGGAATCTTTTTTGCAATCTAGTTTTGCTACCATCTAAAGTGGACTTTTGCACTCGAAATTCTGAAGCAAAGTGAGATGGTGCAGTTACTCCTCATTTGAATTTCCCATTGTGCTGAATTTAAAAGAAATTATACATTGAACTTTAATAACATCAAGTCAGGTTTGACTGGTATTTGCTGAGGGTGCATTGCTGTTAAAGTATAACTGAGCTTGAATAGAGAGTTTTTATATTCATTGGTTGCACCCCTACATGCATATCCAATGTAATTCTCACTCTTATTTCAGAAACAGAAATGGAGATAGATTATGGGACAAAGTTGGTCTTATTCAGAAGAATTCAAAAGCACCATAAAAGTGGCTTTTCCAGAATGGCTACCTCATGGAATCAATAGGAAAATTTGAACAAAGTGTGTTCAGGGACAAATAGCAAGTGATGAATTTTAAGCTCTGAAAAGTCCCTTTGCTTGGGCCCAATGAGCTTTATTGTGGAGTAGCAACTGACGTGTGCAGGTTCCTGAGACAAGAAGAGGCAATGTTTCTCCTGCAATAGGTTTCTTTGTTGTAATGGAGCATGTGGACTACACAGCTCCCAGCTTTCATGCTCAGAGGTTGTTCAATGAGGAAAAGAATACAAGATTCTGACACCTCCCCTCTCTGGATTTTCGCCCATCTTGGAGATTACACTGCGATAGCAATGGAAAAAATTAGGGAAAGGGAGTCAGAAGAAAGACACTGGTCCAGTTTCTGCCAAGGGCATTTTCGAATGTTACAAATGGCACACACTGAATTGACAGAAGACCAATACCTTGGGCGGGATCAAATAAGTACAACGGTCTGTATTATAATAGTTCCCACTATATTTCTTCATAACTCTATCCACAACACTACCTGACCTGATGTCTCCTTAGTAGAACCCAATCTGGTTACTATTCAGGAGGACTTCAATGAGGGTAAATCAAGAGGCTTCAAAATATCCTTAAAGACACAAAAATCAATCATGTGATGTATCCCTAAAAGTTTTTATATGTGTAGCTTCTATGAAAATATAGTGACTGGAGCAGCAAGAGCCAAGTGGTATAGGCAGAAGCATAGCAGAGTAGGGATACAAAGACAAGCCGCAGCCAGACAGATCAGGAAACAAGGGAAGTGGTAGGAAAATGGGCAAGGAGAGGTCTGAGACCAACAGAAAGCATGGGCCTGAAGGCTGTTTACTTGATTCAGGAAATTCTATTGATTAATATACCGCATGTACCATAGGCAGGATAAACGAGGGCTAGGCTGAAGATTTATGTGGTCTGTGCCATTAGGACTACCGAGCCTGGTGCCATGCCCCTGTCATAAGACCAGTTGGCGTGCACATTTTTCCATGAGATAGCACACACCGACACTCAGTGCAGCAGTGGTATAATTTCTAACACCAACTTCTCCTCTGGCAATGTGTTTAATCTGGCTGCTGCTCTGCCCTCTTTGCTTCCTATTGAAAACACTCGTGCCTGCAAAGGTGACACTGTAGCTGTAAGCCCCACAAGGGAATAGATTTTCTGATTGAGAGATCTGTATTTGATTTTTTCCCTTTAGCATTGTGTGTGCGATATGTGCCAAACCAAGTAGACCTTTGAAATGGCTGTGAGAAAAATTTACTGTGGTCGGGTTGAAGAGAAGTCAGCCTACACTGCCTATAGTTTCCAATCTTCCATCAAAACACTTACTTTATTTAGGAAAAGAATAACCACTAAATGCAGTGTACATAGCTCACTTTTAAAAAGCGTCCTTCTCCAACTGTCCTTAGGCTGAAGAATCATCATGTATGCGTTTGAAAGTCTGCAACAAGTTTTCAAATTTTCACAATTCCACTAGAATGTGTGAATGCATAAACTCGATATATTCACTTGTATGAGTTGTAAAATGCTAAAATAAAGTCACCAATGTCGTTTTCACAATGTGTGGTAACTACATGATGGTTCAGTAATCGATAAAGTGTAATATCTGGGGGAAATGTGTTTCATAATTAACAGGGGAGAAGAAATAACGAATTTCTCAGCTGTATGAGGAGGTCTGATTCCTTAATAAAAAGGGGCGTGGGCCCCATAAAAGATGATCAGGCTTCAAGACACTCTTTCAAGAAATTCTTAGTACTTTGAGAATCATGTGGAGGTGCATATCAGTCTAAAAGTAGGGTCCTGCGAAATCCAGCAAATTGCTTTCTTCGTTTTGATAACTTTTCAAACATCTGCTTTTTTAATTTGGATTTTTCAGGGCAAATTAAATTAACATTGCAGGATCCTGAGGTCCTGGCCTGAGCTGAAAAGTAGGCTAAGCTAATTGATGATCCTGGTTAGCTGTTGCCCTCTATTTGGTAGCATTGGTAAAGGTCTGTTTTTCAGTGCAAGGCAATCCCATGCCTACCATTTTAAATGGGTGATCAAGAGTTCATTGAATTTTTAAACTAATTATCTGCAGCCAAATGGATCAACCTTGGTTCAAGACACGGGTCGTTTTAAGAAACCTATGTTTTGTCCTTTTAGTTTTGCCTTGGTTAAGATGATGTTGGGTTTTCACCCTGGACATAAGTGTTTGTAGCATATATAAATGCAGCGCAAACCCTCTTTAAAATTACACCAGTGCCCAAGGCACGTCATATTGATTTGCTCTTCAAGTATGGAAAAACTCTGTTCACATTTATAACAGAGAAAGCCAGGCATTGCACAACCCTTGTTGCTTATCATTCGCAATAAATATGCAATTTTTTTTAGCGATCATCATATTCAATTTCATCACATGTCCTGCAAGTAAATAAGTTGGAGAATAAAACAAGACATTAAATATAATGTAACCTATTGGCTAAAGGAGCTTGGAGAACTGTTTTAACAGGAGATCTAGTCTAATGAGAAGGCAAGACACCACAGATGAACTCATTATTGTTGTGTACTGTCTGTTCTGAACTTCATCTCCTCTCAGTACTTCCAGACTGTCTCAGATCAGGAACTGAGGGAAAGGAAGATACAATAATTGTCCATTGTTCTCTTCATTGCAGCAAGTCAGTAAGCAGTATTTGCACTCATTTTCACTGATTTCAGGGGTTCAGGGATTCAAACTTAGCCTAGTAAACCACAGCTCCATTTAGGACTTCAAGTACGGAACCCGTCCTGGTATTCCCCTGTGAGATAACCCCAGCAGGGTATCCACAAGGTGAAAGCCAGGCATACCGTCGCGAGGGGCCGTAGTGGAGATTAAGCAAGCTATTGCCCATAGTCGCAGAGTGTGAACCCATGAGTCGAGTAGGCACCGGAACGAGAATTATCGAGTCCGTGGAATTTTTGAGCCCAAGACCCGTTGAGGCGGGGAATTGAACCCTGGTCCAGGACTGATCTCAGCTTCCGGGTCTGCTGCCTCTAACCCCTGAGCCACACTTCTCCAATTGGAATCAGTGTTTCTGACACTGTTGTACATTCTAGATTGCAACTCGCAATTTGCGACTCACAATCAAGCTCAAATTGTGACTCGTAATTTAGAATGGTCGTACATCTGGCCCTAATGTCTTAAAGGGATGGCAACGAGGAAAATGGACATGGCGCTTTATGAGAGGCCAGAAGGCAGCAGTTGAGGGGATCGATGTCTGCTCCCCGATACCCACAACCGTCATTTGCACAGTGGAAGCTCTCCTTTACAGCAAGCTCCACTGTGAGCATTCTTACCTAATTGTCACTGACTGAAAAGGGCAGACATTAGAATGTTAATGTTTTAAGCTGTCAGAAAGAATTGATATACTCTTCGAAATCACAAGAAAGAGGGAACACCTATTTGCTTTTGATCTAATCGCAAGAAATCACAGTCCTAATTTTGAGAGTTGCAAACAAATGTATTCTTTGCAAAGTAATCTTAATGTGTTGTGATTTTATTTTTTTAATCCTCGTAAAGACTTCAAATTTTCCCAGCACATACTTATCGAAGATAAAAGTTGTTTCATGCATCCCTCTCTGGAAAAAGCAAAAACTTTTTAACTGTCATAGGCCAAGTCTTTCCACAGACTAATCATTTGCTGACCTGACCATTTGTAACTGAGAACCTTGCATGTTTTTTTTTATCTTGCACTTGTGGTCTTAGGCCTAGACCAGAACGACTATTGGTGGTAAAGCTTGCTCTATATTATTTGCTGAAAACTGTACTGTTTATCTTCTCTCCATCTTTGAAACTCGCATTACAGTTGTTTTTTTCCAACTTGACATTTTTCTGCTTCATACTCCATGCCCCAATACACAGCTAGCTGTTTCTCATTTTGCACAAGGCAAGCTTCCTTCCTGTTGTGGCTTAGCACGTGTGCACTAATTTCGGTAGTGATGTCCCAACAGGTATAAATAGACTGCCACAAGAAAATAGTGATCAAGCTCAAAGATGAACATCTACAAACGTGGCCTGTCGATGAAATTCTGTTCTTAATAAAAGGTCGCATAAACTCAAGAATGATTACACCTTCGTAAAATTAGAACACAAAATGTACTCTTTGTTGACGCGCTATATAAAACAACCTGTAACATACAAATAAGGATATGTTAGGAGTAATTATTTTTTAAGATACACATTCACTGCTGACTTTTCTGATTTATTTTGTTAATGTAGTCTTTCTAAACTATTTTCAAAGTATTTTGAAGTCATTTATAAAACTAACTTAAGCCCGTTTGAAATAATCATGCACTGTTTACAAACGAGAGAATATTATCGTGAATGTGTATGACAGGATATTGGAAAGGGGCGACCACTCGGTCCCCCCGAACGTATGGCAGAGTACCTCGATCCCCCCGGGAAGCCATTTTGGGCGGGAGGCGCGTCTCGGCTGGTATGCCCGAAGCGGCGTAGCCGGGGCGCGCTCTTTCCCGCCCTGGAGTGGGCTGGCCTAGACACTGACGCAGCTGGCCACGCCCTCGGGGCAGGCAGGGGCGGGTTTACGCCCGCCCTGAAGACGGATAAAAAGGGACGCAAGACCGGAAGACATCCTCTTGTTCCTGTGCTCTGAAGCTGCACCTCCTCGCTGCACGTGAGCTCGAGACGGAACGAAGAGCCAATTTTGAACGTTTTGATCTTTCTTTTTGTCTTCTAGATACTTGGTCGGAAAGATGCCCAAAAAAGGCGCGAAGAGAATGACGACGGATCAGATGGTTCGGGTCCTCATGAAGGAGATGTCCGAACTGAGAAAGCAGGTGGCGGAGCGAGATGGGGAGGGGGGATCGGGGCGTCCATCGGCTGGAGCAGCCCCTGGAGGGAAAGCCAAGAGGCCTAAAAGGGGACCAGCCGGGGGAGACGTCCCGGTTCCCTGTACCCCGCTCGAGGCGCCAACCCCGGTACCGGTGGAGGGGAATCCGATTCCCGTCGTGGTCACCCCGACATCCACTGAGGATATGCCTCCCGAGTTGGCGGCACAGCTAGCAGCGTGGTTGGGCGACAGTAGCGAGGGCGCCACGGCTGCCGAGGCACAAGTACTGATGAAACAGTTGCGCGAGAAGCGAGATGCAGCCAAGGTGCCCGCGCCGGCTGCAGTGATAGACAAGCCGCAGGCCCCGGTTGCGACCACAGAAGCAGCGTCCGGTGCAGGTAAGCGGCCATTGCCGATCGCGAGGGATGAGTCAGCACCCTCTCGTAGAGAAAAGTTGGGGCAACATGTTCCTTTGGCAATAAAGGAAAAGATTTGGGCAGGGGAATATGTGAACATTTTCTCCTTGCTTGTCGATCATTATGAGGTGGAGCATGTTAAAGGTCAGAAGGATCTGATGCATCCGAGTGTTTGGCGCGCAAAAATGGCCGCCTTTAAAGTGAATGAGAATATTGGCAATTGGGGCAATGCATGGGGAATTTTTACGTCGATCCTAGGGGAACGTAGGCCCGAATTGCTTTCTGAGTTACCGATCTATCAGTCACGAATTATGGGGTACTCGACGTCTCACCAGGGTAACCATTGGTTCTGTTATGATAATCTCTTCAGGAAGGCGAAGGAGCATAACAAAAGTTTAACCTGGGACTGTTATGATTCTTTGACATGGGATAAAATGAAAGAGTCAGGAATGTTGAAAATGCCGTTGGTGGGGAGCAATGTTGGCGAGTCCTCCCGACAATATGCGGGGACGCCCTTTCGGTCAGGTACGAGTACCGACGATTACTCGAGATCTGCCAGTAATACAGGGAAAAGGGGTTTCTGCTTCAATTTCAACAAAGGTAAATGTACTAGGCCACAGGGATCGTGTAAATTCAAGCACGAATGTAGTGGTTGCGGTTCGTCCCATCCTGAGTCCTCGTGCAGAGCCAGAACGGGTGAGAATGGGGGTAGGGGAGGCGCCAAACAGGTCTAATATAGTCCGAGGGGCGCCTTTACCAACCCCGATTGATACCTTGGCGATGATTCCCTGGCTCAGTGAATACCCAGATCGTACTTCTGCTGGATTGCTGCGAAACGGTTTTTCATATGGTTTCCGCATTCCGGTGGGGGACTTTCAGGGTGTCGGGATATGCAAAAATCAACTTTCCGTCCTGCAGCATACGACTGTAGTGCAGGATAAGATCCGGAAAGAGGTTATCCGAGGTCGTGTCGCCGGCCCGTTTACTGCACCTCCGGTACAGAATTTTGTTTGTTCTCCTTTAGGGGTGGTCCCCAAGAAGGACCCGGGTGAGTTTCGATTGATTCATAATTTGTCAGCTCCACGTGGTCTTTCTGTAAACGATACAATAGATCCAGAAGTGTGTTCGGTGCGGTACGCATCCTTCGATGAGGCCGTAGCCATTTTGAATCGCCTGGGGCCCGGGGCGCTGATGGCGAAATCAGATATCGAGTCAGCGTTCCGGTTGCTCCCGGTACACCCGGACGATCAGCGTCTCCTAGGTTTTAATTTTCAGGGTTGTTATTACATGGATAAGTGTATGCCGATGGGGTGCTCTATATCTTGTGCCTATTTCGAGAAATTCAGTAGTTTTCTGCAATGGGTCTTCACAAAGAAGACGGGTTTCCAACATGTAATGCATTACCTTGATGATTTTCTGTTCCTTGGGGCAGCCGGGGATCTCGAATGTGGCCGGGCCTTGGCCGAATTTTGTGTATTAATGAAACAGTTTGGTGTGCCATTGGCACCAGGTAAGACGGTGGGTCCTGCGACTTGCCTCGAGTTTCTGGGGATCGAGTTAGACTCCAGAGAAGGTTGTTTTCGTTTGCCAGCTGACAAAGTGTTCAAGTTCAGGGCAACCCTGCAAGAGTGTCTAAATGGATCTAAAATTACGCTGCATCAGTTACAGCAGTTGGTGGGACAGTTGAATTTTGCCCTTAGAGTTATACCGATGGCCCGCCCCTTTTCTCGTTCAATTGCCCAAGCTATGGTCGGCCTAAAGGAGGGCCATCACCGCACGAGACTATCGGCTGAGGTCCGCCAGGACGTGCGTATTTGGTTAGCATTTCTGGCGGACTTTAATGGTCGAGTCATATGGAACAAACCAGCCGTATCCTCTGAAGAGCTGGGGCTATGGACAGATTCTGCAGGTAGCATAGGTTTTGGTGCCATCTTCGGCACAAAATGGTCGGCACAAAGGTGGCCGACATGGTGGCATGACAATGGTCTCACAAGTAATATTGCTTTCTTGGAACTTTTTCCCATTTTGGTGGCCTTGAGAACCTGGCCAGAAGGGTTCAAGGATCACTCTGTGATATTTTGGTCCGACAATATGACTGTGGTCGAGTGCATCAATAGTCAGGCAGCACGATGTAAACTGATTTTAAGACTGCTCAAAGAGATTGTTTTGTTGTGTATGCAACTGAATGTGCTGTTCAGAGCAAAACATGTCCCAGGGGTACAGAATCAGGCGGCTGATGCACTGTCTCGTTTTCATATGCAGGCTTTCTCGGGCTTCCTTCCCTCAGCGGACCCAGGGCCGGCACCCTTCCCCGAGGCTCTCTGGTCTCTCGGTGCCCCGAACTTCGTCACCTCGTGGGAGAGAGTCTAGCAACACGGACGAGGAAGGCATATGAAGGGGCGTTTAGGTCCTATTTAGCCTTTTTGGGGTCTGATAGAGAGAGACTTTGGGGCCACGAGGAATGGGTAGTGAATTTCCTGATGTCCTTACGTAGGGCTGGGAAATCTGTGGCTACGGCTCAGAGGCATCGTGCTGCTATTTCCTTTGTTGCCAGGGCTCATAGTATCCAGGACCCAACGGCGTCTTTCGTTGTACAGAAAGCGCTGCGTGGGTGGCAACGCCTTGAGGGTCGCAGAGTAGATGAGAGGCGCCCGATAGGTTTGGATAGGTTGGCCCAGTTGTTGGCTGCACTCCCTGCTACATGTTCATCTCCGTTTGAGGCGGTGTTGTTCCGAGCCGCTTTTACGCTAGCATTTCACGGGGCGATGCGAGTAAGCGAACTGGTGGCAAGGAACAAACAGGATGTGGCGGGGGGTTTGTGCCAAGAACACGTTCAGATCAGAGGAGAGGCAATGACAGTCTCCTTTGTCAGGTCCAAGACCGATCAAGATGGGATGGGTGACTGCATAATCATACGCAGGATTCCCGGGTCCTCCATATGCCCGGTAAAGTGTTTAGAAGATTACCTAGCACGAAGGGTGGCAGTATGGGGGGGGGCCTTGTTGAGACACGCGGACGCCACCCCACTGACGAGGTTTCAGTTTCAGCGGGTGCTTGCGATGTCAATTGCCGCTGCGGGCTTGAACCCGGGCGAGTTTGGGACCCATTCCTTTCGGATAGGGGCTGCTACAGAAGCTACAGCCAGGGGTCTTAATGTTGAACAAGTGAAACGAGTGGGGCGTTGGTCCTCCAATTGTTATAAGAGGTATGTGCGGTTACACATGTTGTAAAGCTGTAATGATGTACTCACGCCTCTTGTTTTTGTTTGGTTTTCAGTTGCGCAAGCCTACGAGGCGGGGCGGACTTTGCAGTCGACCCAACACCGGGCCAGCGGTCAGACATCACCGGCTGTGAAAAAGGAGGTGTGGGTCGTGGGCCTCTCATACGTGAGGCGTGCCGCGGACGTATTCAAAGCAGGTGACATGATTCACGTAGCTGGGGAATACGGGTACAGGGTGTCCTTCTACGGAAGAGGCGGTCTCTGTATTGACCAGTTTCAAGCATATTTTGAGGATTTGTTAGGGCGGACGAGGTCACCGCCGTCTATAGTCATAGTGCATTTAGGGGGCAATGATTTGGTCACCACCGGTAGACGACTTCTCCTGGAGGCAATGCTTTCCACTGTAAGTTGGTTGGCGAGGAGAGTTCCGGGGTGCACAATTGCGTGGTCCCATATGATCCCACGAAAGGTGTGGCGGGGGGCTATTTCTATTCCTGCTTTGAATCACTCTGTTAGAAAGCTTAATAACAAAGTGAGTAGGTTGTTCCGTTCCGGGACATTGCATTCTATTTCGCATGGCTGTATTAATGATGACAGTGTGTATTCGGGGGATGGTGTGCATTTGTCTCGGGTGGGGAATGAGTTACTCATAGGAGACTTCTTAGCGTGGTTAAAAACGTTGAAGCATGACCTTTAGGTAGGAGCTTTGTGGGGGGTCCGGATAGCCGGTCAACTATCCGGACCTGTGGCGGTAAGGTCATGATCGGTGAGCAGTAATTGGAAGATCCCTATGAGTGGGCGTCACCCAACACGGATGGGAGCGCTCGGGAGAGGTGGCCATTGGCCCCTCAACGGGGAGGCGGTCCTGTCTAAGGAGAGGCCGCCGGAAGGAAAGGAAAGGCGGTCAAGGCCCCTTCCTGTGTAGGAGGGGTTACAGCCCCCTCCTGGGGAATTTCCCGGGGCCAGTGACGTCTGCGACGGCAGATGTGGTAAGTTGTGTGGGGTTTGGGGGGAGGTCTACGCTACCTTCTAGATACTCACACGAGTCCTCGAACGACCTTTAAGTGGCGTCGAGTTTATTGGGGCCCCCGACAAGTCAAGGGAAATTGGTAGTTGCACGTGGGGTACGCCTCAGTGCTGTCGCCCCTCCCAAGTGGGGGGGGGTATTTCTGGTTAGGGATCTTGACACCGGTTACGACCTTGCCGTTGGCCCTTAAACGTTAGGATGTACAATTTCATTATTTCAAGAAAATGTTTTGCAGGTTGGTAGTTCGGCTAGGAGAACCTCTGTATTAGAGAATCTGTTAAGGTTAGCCAAACATCGCAATGTGGTTATGAAATTGTACATTAATATGAACTGTTTAACGTTTAATTTTGTTTTAATAAATACGGCCGGGGAGGGTCACTCCCTCCCTCTTCCAAAAACTTCAAGAACTGTTTCCGGTTTCCCTCCTTTTGGGATTGTGTTGAGAGGGGGTGGCGGGTATCTCAGCCATATGGAAAGGGGCGACCACTCGGTCCCCCCGAACGTATGGCAGAGTACCTCGATCCCCCCGGGAAGCCATTTTGGGCGGGAGGCGCGTCTCGGCTGGTATGCCCGAAGCGGCGTAGCCGGGGCGCGCTCTTTCCCGCCCTGGAGTGGGCTGGCCTAGACACTGACGCAGCTGGCCACGCCCTCGGGGCAGGCAGGGGCGGGTTTACGCCCGCCCTGAAGACGGATAAAAAGGGACGCAAGACCGGAAGACATCCTCTTGTTCCTGTGCTCTGAAGCTGCACCTCCTCGCTGCACGTGAGCTCGAGACGGAACGAAGAGCCAATTTTGACCCACCCACCAGCCCCTGAGGACAGCTAGTTGTTTTTAGATGGTTCGATAATTCTATTTTTCGTTTACAGGTTGTGGTATTATCATGTTGATATTGAGTGTGTAATAAAGTTGGCCGATTTTATGTATGTTCTGTGATTAAAGATATTCTGTTTTTTGTGTCCGTTATAAGCATGCTTATTCGGGTCATAGTGGCCAATGGATTGTTGGTTTAGGTAGCATTGTCGTATTTATTTGGTAGGCGGTAAGGTCATGATCGGTGAGCAGTAATTGGAAGATCCCTATGAGTGGGCGTCACCCAACACGGATGGGAGCGCTCGGGAGAGGTGGCCATTGGCCCCTCAACGGGGAGGCGGTCCTGTCTAAGGAGAGGCCGCCGGAAGGAAAGGAAAGGCGGTCAAGGCCCCTTCCTGTGTAGGAGGGGTTACAGCCCCCTCCTGGGGAATTTCCCGGGGCCAGTGACGTCTGCGACGGCAGATGTGGTAAGTTGTGTGGGGTTTGGGGGGAGGTCTACGCTACCTTCTAGATACTCACACGAGTCCTCGAACGACCTTTAAGTGGCGTCGAGTTTATTGGGGCCCCCGACAAGTCAAGGGAAATTGGTAGTTGCACGTGGGGTACGCCTCAGTGCTATCGCCCCTCCCAAGTGGGGGGGGTATTTCTGGTTAGGGATCTTGACACCGGTTACGACCTTGCCGTTGGCCCTTAAACGTTAGGATGTACAATTTCATTATTTCAAGAAAATGTTTTGCAGGTTGGTAGTTCGGCTAGGAGAACCTCTGTATTAGAGAATCTGTTAAGGTTAGCCAAACATCGCAATGTGGTTATGAAATTGTACATTAATATGAACTGTTTAACGTTTAATTTTGTTTTAATAAATACGGCCGGGGAGGGTCACTCCCTCCCTCTTCCAAAAACTTCAAGAACTGTTTCCGGTTTCCCTCCTTTTGGGATTGTGTTGAGAGGGGGTGGCGGGTATCTCAGCCATATTAGAAACACGCTGGAGACACAATCTGTCTCCAGTTGAAGAAACTCTGGTGCGTAACTAAAATGAGATGATGAGGAAGTATGAATTAAACTTCATGGGCCTCATTTGAGTAAAATGGATAAATTACAACATGGAACCAGACAGCTCGTGATTTGCATAGATGGATTCATGTACAAGGAATTTCAGAACTATAGAGAATACAACATGTAAATCCCACGCAAATCATTTCAGAGTCCATATATCACATTAAAAAATATTGCCTCTGTTGGAAAGAACATTTCTTTTCAGTGCCTAATTGGTAAAAGAATATGTGATGGTACCCAAAGCTCTGATCTGAACCCAGCAGCTGGTGCTATTATATATCTGAGCAGTCTTCAATCCACTGCATGCCTCTGTGATCCAGTTCTGTCATGGTTTTCTGTCTTGCTCTTCCTCATTCTTTCCACTTTGTTTGTTTTCCTCTCACTTGCGCTCGGAAAATGTATGTTGATGAAAAATAAGTTCTGGTCCCCAAAAAGGAGTGTCTCTGGACACCACAGGTACACCACACCTCGAATTAAGCAACATTTTGACTTTTTCTCTGATCCAGCACTGGGCCAACACTCTTACCATTTGGCTATTAAATGGGTCTTGTAGTGGGACAGAGAGGTGATGTGAGTTATCACCTGGTCAAACACATATAATTAACAGTGTAACCTATTTGGATAAACAATAAGGACCAGAAATCGGTTAATGAAGTCAAGAAGATGTATTACAATTTAGCAGTCAGGTTAATGTAAGTCTATCTCAAAACTATGCTATAAAGGTCTAGAACAACAACTGGATAACCAAACATCCTGAAGAAGTACAGGCGCATCAGTATGAGACAAGAATTTCAGTCACAGCTAAATCTAGGAAAGGAGAAAAATGCAGGGAGTTTTGAGAAGTTGTTAGTCGGTGTCAGCATTTCCGAAGCTCGATCAGGAGTCTTCTAAGGATAGGGACATAGCTGTTAGTCTAAGCAACACTTCAGCAAATAATTAAAGGGATTAATCATAGCGTTATGTACCTCTCAAAGTCCAAAGCAAACCTGTGAGAACACTAGTTAATACCACAAGAATCGTCTTGGTAACACTGATGTATCACACCATCAGGGGGCTCCATTGTCCTTTCCATTCTCAAGTTGTGATCTGTAACATTAGCAAGCTCTCGCAGGGCATCTTCCTTGGTCATCTGGGATACTTTGATACATTCCTGCAGTTAACGCTCAGGCTCTCCATGTTCCTTTGTCAAGGTTTTCTTCTCAGTGCTTGTACAGAGGTACATCTATTCTCAAACTAGCAAACCATGTGAACGTGCCTGCAAAGAAAAAGTTGTGCAAGCAGAAATGGTAAACAATACTATATGCAGAAAGAAATACAGGCCTAGTCATGACAACTTAACATATTAACTCAATGGTGCACATTTAGTATGCGTGTGCACATACAATGTACAAATAAATTAAGAAATGTCAATATATTAGATTGAGAATTAGGTTTCAGTCAATGTGAAGTCACTTTGAATGCACAAATGCCCATTTATCTAAGAGCTACATTATGAATACCAATGCGAAAACATTAGTGCCTACATTTACATAAATCATTCTCAGTTCAAAATTAAATACAATTTAATAGTGTGAGGAGTAAATATTATTTTAATAATTATAAGGCACACATTATGTATGATTCCTAGTTCAACAGTGAATGCACTTCAGTACTGAGTTCAAGGGCAACCCTTAACATTAATAACATTAGGACACACAAGCATGTAGTGCTAAATACAAATATATTGTGTATTTGTGACGCGTAAGGGTGGAGACAAAACTATGGTGCTCAAATCCCTCCTCTGATGGTGAATCAGCCCATCACATTTAAGATAATTATCTGTTATCAGATAGACCATTCAAAACCGCGTGGATCTCATAAATGTTGGTCTGGATTCCTCCAGCTGTTTCATGTCATCATATTATCTACTTTGTTTTTCTTTTACTTCAATGCCTGCTATTTTCCCTTGATTCTCTTCTTTACTTGCGCACATTTATATTCCTTATAGATTGTAAAGAGGACTAATCCAAAGAGAACAATTATCACATGGGGCTTCAAGATACTTCGAATAATTCTACTCCCTAAGTTTCCAAACATCTACCTATATCAGAAAATCTATTTCCAACTGCTTCCAAGCATCTGTTGCTCCTAACTCCTTCAAATCTCCCTTCAAGACAGGGATGTTTTCGATAAACATCTTCAAGTCCTTACTTTTGTCAGGGGTGTAAGTACAACATAGTTTAACTTTTAACATTCAACAGACTCTGCCCTCTTTTGCAAGAAGAATGTCTAATGCAAGATGGTTCTTAAAACTATGGATCTCACAGCCACCATTTCAGTATTTACAACTAATAAAGGATCTACTGTACTAATAGACAACTTATCTACAATTGAGGACAATTTTCTAATGTTTATGTCATTTAAAATCACACCTACAGATGGAAAAATTGCAGCAAAAATATATCCTACTACTTCTCCAACACTAGTTCCTCTTTTTGATCTAGACTTCTGATTCCATACAGGATCATCAAAATGTTCCACATGATAAATCTTTGGAAAAACTATGCCTAAATAACAGTCAGCACGCCATTCTTTTAGCAATCTAAAATATGCATGTGTGTGGCTCACTGGTTAGAGGCGGCAGACCCGGAAGCAGAGAACGGCCCGGGACCAGGGTTCAATTCCCGACGCGGCAGGGTTGTGGACCAGGGTCAGCGGACTCGATAATTCTCGCCTCGGTGCCTACTCTAACCAGGGATCACACTCGGCAACTCTGGGCATTCGCTTGCCTAATCTCTACAACGGCCCCCCACATTCGCGGGGATGCCTGGTTTCACCTTGGAGATAATATATGTGTATTTAACAAGGACCCCCTGAGTTAATGAATTGAGAAATTCCTAGGTCAGGGAAAATAGTACAATTGAAAGGTAACAACCTAGGTAATTTAAAGATTACAATATCGTAATGACACGGATTGATGAAGAGATGACTACAGCTAGCTAAAAAAACACAATTTTATTTTTCAATTCACATAGTAAAAAAGGTTCATTCATTAAAACAGAATCAAGATTAAAAATTCATAATACACATATAATCATGGACAACAATACATAAAAGTTAATCAATCAAAAGAGAGGGTGAGTGGCATAAAAATAGGGTCTAATAGTGTTATATGAATGAACCTTTTTTACTATGTGAATTGAAAAATAAAATTGTGTTTATTTAGCTAGCTGTAGTCATCTCTTCATCAATCCGTGTCATTACGATATTGTAATCTTTAAATTACCTAGGTTGTTACCTTTCAATTACACCTTGGAGATACCCAGTAGGGACCATCTCACAGGGATAGCCAGGACGGGTTCCCCAGCGGTCTACAGCGCCACGATGGCTCAGGGCAGCAGTGTGCTTTACAAGACACATACATACATACATAAACTCCTGGATTATTAGGATGATTACCAGTGTCCATTAGTTTCAAATGTATGTTTACACTCGCTTTTTCCCACACATGTCATGTTATTTGTGAACTTTCCTCTAGATATGCATAATTTCCCTTTGTGTGTTCAATCTAAACTTAATGTAGCTTGATTCCTTGCTACCTGATGCTAAATTTCTTCTTTAGCCCTCTAATATCCAGTTTTAACTTTCTTTGATTTAGATTCCATACCTCTGTTTCTTTCCTCAGCCATATTTATAAAGCCCTTTTCTACATTGGCTAAGATAAAGGTCAATTTGTTTTGTTGTGCATAAACAGTGTCTAGTGTCATGGTAGGGTTGAAAAATCCATCGGCTCTCTCCACATTTTTAGTTTCAGAATGACCATTTAAATGCTTAATTATGGGAACATCTGAAAATTTCAAATCATAATTTGAAAAGTAATACTGGAAATGTCCTTGTTCGTACAAAAGACTCATTATCAAGCTTCAAGTAACACCATATCAGAGGAAAGTGATGGTATGTGTTACCCTCTTAAGCTGATGCAGGAAATTGCTTACGAACATAGCATCCCCAGCATCCATAGTGTAAATGTACTCATAAAGCAATTTGTTATAAACATTTGAAGAAAGATCTACTCTAGAAGCATCTATGTTTAAGTCCATTTCATCTAGTGAATGAATTAAAAGAACATGGGGTGTTACGGGTAGATGTAGGCTTAGCCCTATCTAAAGTAGAAGAAGTGGGTATATAATCCCACGAGCAACATAATGAGTACTACATTTATAGCTATTAACATACCTACTAATATGTACCAAAATCTATTTGTGTTATTTGTACTAATAGGTTTTATGGATTTTCTGAATTCAGACAGTTATATAAAAATAAGCAGCTGCAAATTTCTTTTTTATTATCTGTGCAATTATCAAACAACTTCCATGCAGTCAAAAGAGAATTATAGTGTTTAGAAGGTCTTCCTGTGCTTTCCTCAGCCCTACTCCCTGTTCTTCATCATTAGCTCCTTCAGCAGACTTGGGCCTAGGGGCTCTTACTAATTCTTTTAGCAAAGCCTATTCAAATGCCTCATTCAAAAGTGCAGTTCAAAGTTCAATCTAGAAATCATATTAAGGACAATTTGAGGGTCTGTTCGGTGGCAAAGCAAAGTGACAACACAATTCAGCCACAATGATGTATTCTTGGGGGTTCAGCTGGATTTGCACTTTGGATCTCCAAGTTCCAACACTCTTTCACTTGGGCATTCATTGCAAGGTATGTCAAGTCAGTTGATGAATACCTCTGACAGGGTACTCGTGCTCTCTTTGATCTCCTTACTACTGGCCCATTATTATCACTGCCACTTAGGCCATATTCCTCAATATCTTCTGTTATAGTGTGTGACACATGCACTTCAGGCAAACTTTGTGTTCTACTCTCTTGGCCACTGGTCTCAAGGCACCACCCGTGTTACTTCTGCTCTAGGCAGTTTGCTAGGATCTGATTCTGTCGCAGTCAACACTAAAGGATGTGAACCTCTGGTACTGACTTCCATTGTTGTCTCATTGTAATGTAATGTATGTAATGTATAGGCATTTATATAGTGCACTACTTACCCGGAGGGTCCCAAGGCGCTTCGACCGCTGCGAAACCCTTCCTGGCTTCCCTGAGAGATGGTCCCTTAATGGGTATCTCCAGGGTGAGACCAGGCATCCCCGGCGGTCTGGTGGGGCCGTTAGTGAAGATGAGGCAAGCTAATGCCCAGAGTTGCCGAGTGTGATCGCTGATCAGAGTGGGCACCGAGGCGAGAGAATTATCAAGTCCGCTGACCCTGGTCCAGAAACCTGCCGCGCCGGGAATCGAACCCTGGTCCCGGGCTGTCCTCTGCTCTCGGGTCTGCCGCCTCTAACCAGTGAGCCACACTACTTCACTTCATACCCCCCTCAAGCCAAACATGTGGTGTACCAGACTCTTGCTAGTCCCCAACAGCTTGACTAACCTCCTCCCTTTGTCTCTCTGAGAGGTGCTGCTACATCATCAAGGGGACATGGGACTCTGTGAGTATGCACAGAATGCACCAAGTTGGGGAGATCTCCACACTTTGCAGCTGTTGTAAGTACCAAGAAAACGAGGTAAGGTCCTTACCATTGATGATCTTCACCATAACCCAGTCACCAGGACTGAGATCATGGCACTGCTCCAGATGAGGTTGGGCTGTAGCCTCTCCAACCTGATGAGACACAGAAAGCACCACTTCAGCTAGTCCCTTGCAGTAATCAGGAACCATGTCATCTGTAATGTTCACAAGTGCATTTTGTAGGCACAGTTGGCGATCTCATGTCTCTACCCACGATTATCTCATGGGAAGATAATCCTGCCCTCCTATCTGGAGTACTGTGAAGACTCATTAACACCAGGGGCAATGTTTTAGGTCACTTTAGAGATGTTGAAGAACACACTGTAGCAAATCTAGATTTCAACATCCAATTGGCTTGATCCACGATGCCTAAAGCATCATGTTGCTACCTGCAATGTAGCCTCTGCTCCACTTACAATGCCGCACAAAACATCTTCAGGGTCTCATTATTAAAATGAGCTCTTCGGTCAGACTCAGGAGAAGTTGGGAACCCAAATCTCAGAATTAATTCCCTCAACAGCAACTAAGCTACTGTGAGACTGTCATTTCTCCTGGTCAACCCAACGTGACACACAATCACCAAGACATATCTCAGCCCATTGCATGAAGGCATTTCAATAAAGTCCAGTTGAATCTATTGAAGTGACCTCCTGATCTTCCTTTGTGACCCAGTGTTACTGCAATTCTTCTTCCAACATTCATCCGCTGATGCACAACATACCTGAGGCACAACCCTTCAGGAATCAGTCTGAACCTGGAATTAAACAATGCTTGCTGAAACAAGCACACCACAGCATCCCTACACCTATATGAACAGGGCCATGATAATATATTTCCATTGGGTGTAAGAAGTTGTCTGGCAACAGAGGTCTTCCATTTCATAAAACCCAAATGTCATCTTCATCTCTCTTGCATACCCTGCTCTAACCCAGCCGTGTGGTTATGCTTCTGACACATCCTCCTGAAGTCTTTTAACTTGTTCCTATGTTTCAGCTGTGGTTAGCAAGATGTTATAATTGGTCTCAACTGTTCCTTCATTTTGGTGTTCCCCATTCATAGTATAAGCATTTAGGCACAATATCAGCCTATCTCGTCTGCATACCTGTTGTCCACAGTTACATAATCATCACCTTTGCAGTGTGTGGAAAACCTCACTACTGCATTCTGGGCAGGTAGCTGTAGTGCCTACCAACAAATATGCACACTTTCGGCATTGCCTATCAGGGACCCCAGAGAGGCCACCATAATGGTCCAACATCATGGACAACACCAAATCCATATTGATTATCAGTGAAAATGGTCACTTTCAGCTGGTCTGGAACACAGCATGCCCTAGCAAGAGTAATCCATTCAGCCACGGGCACAGAAAACACTCCTTGAAGCCAGCAGGTGTCTACCACACCTGTGACAGTACAAACTGTGAAGGCAGGTCTCAGGCTTCCCTCATGGTCTTGTAAACAGAAACCATCAACAAACATTGCATAATCTGATTCCAGGAGCGGCACATCTTGTATGTCAGCTGTTGGCTTGGTGCACAGTTCAGTAACATTGAAACAGTCCTGCTCAACTTCACCCTCAATAATATTATTTAAATTTTTTTATTCCCTGTTCTCTGTCTCCAGATATCACAGAGCCACAGCTGAGCCATCATTTGCTTAATAAAGGTAGACGTTTTTGGATTCACACATGATCTACTACGTGAGGTTCTGTCTAGGGCGTGGTTTACAACGGCACTAAAGTCACCGGCCATAATGATTGAGTCAGCGGAGTCTAGCAATTCAGCTAGTAAGTCGCCTAAAGGGGAAACATCATCCTGGTTTAAGCTGTAGTATCCCACTAAGCAGACAGCATGTCCCATAAACTTGACCTTAACAACTAGCCATCTTCCAGCTTCATCAGAGCTCTGGGCCCCAAAGACCACGTGTGACCCTCTTTTCGCTAGAATTGCCACTCCCTGTGTTACAGCCGTCTGGGATGTACACACTACTTGGAAAATCCAATTTTGGGCCTTAAATAAATCCAAACCCTCCTTATCTGATATGTGGGTCTCCTGTAAAATGATGATCTAGGCTGGGCAGTCTTTTAGGTATTGTAGAATTTTTTCCTGCCTCCCTCGCACCGTGAGCCCGTTAACATTCCATGAAATAATTTTTATTGTGTTCCAAGCCATCTCTCTTTGAAAATAAAAACCAGCCCCAGGCCACCGAGGTACCAAGTCAATACTAAAAAAGCCTTATCAGCTATAAAGGCTATAGAGGATACCTTTTTTCTTTTTTTCCCCGCTGCTCCCCACCCTGCGCTCCCCCAAAAACCCCCACCCACACCCTGTGGAAAACCCTCCCTTGATTCTACATGACCCAGAGCCATTCGGGTATACCCCCGGAGCACGCGTGCTAAAAGTGAAATATGAAGATGCAATTGGAGTAAGTCAGCCCCAAACATTTTAATGATTTAACCAATTTAGGAAGTTTAAACCCTGGATCATTTTTTTTTTCATTATTATATTTTTATATTCCTGTGTCTTATTCAATATTGTTTGCCCTTCCATTTAATATTATAGTATCATTCAGGAAAAAAAACATCTAACATCTAACCTCTGACCCTCTGGTTGTAAGCTTCCACAATCAGAAATATAAACACAAGTTGCGGATAGATTACTTCCTTATTGACAGTAACCTGGTTGAGTGGACTCAGAAGGTGGAGCATGTGGGAGTCCATCTGTCGGACCATTCTGCAGTGCTTCTACACCTTAAATCAATGGAGAGAGTCCCTCAATCTAGATGGACTATGGATCGTACTATCTTGCAGGAAGAGAATGCCATAGCAGCACCATTCAGGGAGACAGAAGAATTTTTTCAGTTTAAACAGGGGTCAGCTCCATGTGGAGTTATTTGGGACGCTTATAAAGCTTTTTTGAGGGGAATATTAGGGACGTTGGCCACTGAGAAAAGACGTAGCTATTACAGTGAAGTATCTTTAGTCGTGGAACAGATTCGGGCCTTAAAGACAGACTTGACTGACTCTACGATTGACAAAGTCGTCCGGGGAAACCTGTTAAAAAAAATCCTGGAGGCAAAATCCAACCTGGCAGTTATTCTACAGGAGAGAGTGAGAATAAAATGGGAGACCAGCAGACTTAGGCATTTTGAATACAGCGAAGGCTGTAGTAAACTTCTAGCTTGGAAGGCTAATAGAGAGCAGATCAGAAATAGGATCGACCTGGTTAACTGTGAACACACAGGTGCCATTACAAGCATCGCAAAAGGGATTGAGCAGGCATTTCACAATTATTACAGTAGGGTGTACCAAGAAGATCTAATCCATACACAGGATGAGGTCGAAACATGGCTGGGTCTGAGCTCAGATAACATCCTTACATCAGGGAAGAACAGGCAGCTAAATCAGGAGATTGGGGAAGGGGAAGTAGAGCTTGTTTTAAGATAAGGTAAGAAGGGGAAAGCACTCGGCCCTGACGGCTTGCCTCTGGAGGTCTATAAGGCTCTGGCACATGTTTTGACACCTATTTTAGCCAAAACTTTTAATGATTTTTACATAATGAGGGCTGAAATGCTGGCCTCATGGAATGATGCTAATATTACCCTGATTCCGAAGCCAGGAAAGTCTCCTTCAAATTGCGACTCGTACCGGCCAATATTTTTGCTAAACTGCGATTATAAGATCTTTGCAAAGATATTGGCAGAAAGGCTAAATGGTCCCATGGCGGAGTTGGTCCATACGGATCAAATAGGCTTTATTCGGGGCAGGTCTTTGAAGGAGTTGACCTATTCAGTGATAGGTTCAATAGATTTGGCATCTGTCTATTAGCTTCCACTTGCGGTCATAGCTTTGGATACTACCAAAGCTTTTGACCGGGTTCACTGGGTCTTCCTTCAGACTGTGGCCAAATCTGCCAACCTTGGCCAGAATTTCTGTAGAGCTTTGGCTGCCATCTAGGTCACCAAAAGCCAGAGTGTTGATCAATGGCTCCCTGACAGAGCCGGTCTTTATCAGTAGGGGAACAAGACAGGGGTGTCCCTCATCGCCATTCTTATTTAACTTATACATGGAGCCACTGGCTAGGAAAATCAGGGAAGATCCAGAGATTTTAACGTTCTGTTTAGAGGAGTGGAATAAGAAACTGGGCCTATATGCTGACAACATCCTTATCTACAATACCAACCTTTGAAACACTATGAATGGCATTACAGTATTAACATCAGACTTTGGGAGAATCTCGGGTTACGAGATCAGTAGAAGTAAGACTGAGGTTATGTCCTGTAACATGGAAGCAGGTGACGAAACCAATAGGGAGGCAATGAGATACTTGGGGGTCATGATTCCACAAGACATCTTCAAATTAACCAAAGTCAACTTTGAGAAGGTAAAAAAATATATTAATGGGTTCCTAAAAATCTGGGATCATCTTCAGCTCACCTTATTAGGTCGGGTAAATTTAGTAAAAATGATGATCCTCCTAAAATATACTTTTTTGTTTGATACTATTCCCCTCCCTTTTGATAGTGAGGCGCTTAAAAAGCTACAAGGTCAGATCAGCAGCTTCATTTGGGCTAGTCAAGGCCCTAGAATTGCTTGGAAGAAATTAAGAAGGAGGGTGGAGAAAGGGGGTCTGGCTCTTCCTGATCTATTATTTTATTTTTAGGCCTTTTTCTTGAAAGAATAGATGTGAACAGAGGAGTGCGGCAAGGGTGTGTTCTTGCCCCAACACTCTTTTCGCTCTATGTTAATGGGGTGGTGGACCACTTGTTAAGGATTCCAGCAGATGCCCCTCGTCTGGCAGGCCGTTCCATCCCCACCCTGCTTTTTGCGGACGATACTTTGCTCCTGTCAAAATCGCCAATGGCCTACAACAGCTTCTCTCAGGCTTTGACGATTTTTGTAAACAAAGAGGACTCTGTATAAATACAGACAAAACAAAGTACCTTATTTTGAACCCTCCGCAAAAACTGGGCCCTCCGCCAACATTGGGCTCCGTGGCATTGGACAGGACTAAAACCTTCGATTATCTGGGCATCAGGTTGGTGGATTCCATGAAATGGGACCAGCATCTGTTCAAGATGTTATTAAACCTAAAAAGAATAACCGGGACCCTGCTAAAAGAGCAGAGAGCAGCCTCAACTAAACCCATAGCTGCAGTATTGGACATTTACGCGGCCAGAGGAGTAAGTGCTGCCTTGTATGGGGCGGAATTATGGGGAATGTCGAACTTGAAAGACCTTACTCGAGCTGAGAATTCCTTCTTGAGAAGCCTGATGTCCCTTGGCCCGTCTGTCCCCATCTTGCCTCTGCAATTGGACATGGGCTGTCGGGCTATAGAAGACCTAGCGAAGTTACGCCCTTTGCTTCTGTGGGCTCGCATCTGGAGAGTTCCTGAACTCTCAAGTTATGCGGACGGTCTACAGGAGATTCTAAGATCGACAGGGTGGGCGAAAATAAAGTGGCTAACGGATATTAAAGCCTTACTCACTAATCTGGGGCTGGAAGAAGCATGGCACCAACAGTCAGCCCCCCCCAAATCCACAATAAAACAACTTTATTGGAATTGGGTAACAAACAGAAGGAATTCCTCTACCTCGATATGCAAGTCGACTAGAAACTTCATGGAGTCCAAAGATACCCCCTTCAGAGAACTGTATCTGGACACCATCTCAGCCCCTTGGGAAAGGTCCCTATACTTTAAATTTAGAACTGGTCTTCTCCCTGTAATGGAATTTACTTGTCACTGGAAAATCCCATACCAGACTGCTCCGTGGTGTCCCTTCTGCCCACAGCGCAGAGAATCTGTCCCTCACTTTTTATTTGAGTGTCCTGCATATATAGTTCCACGGTCAAAATGGCTCAAGCCCATGTGTCGTACTTTGGGCACTAGGCATTGCAACGTGGCTTTAAGGATTCTCTATTCGGACACTCGTACTTTTTACGCATGTGCCACCTCGAAGTACCTTGGGTGGGCATGGCGAATCCGGTCAAAAAGACTTAGGCAAATTGTTTAATTACACTTTTTACCATGGTCTGTTTTAAACTAAATGCTTATTTTAGAATCTATAGATCCATTTTCTGATAGCAGAAAGTTACGGTTTATTTTAAATGCACTGAAAAGTATTTTTTATTGTATGTATGCTTTTTAAGATATTGTTATATGTCGAAATAAAGCCTTTTTGACTTTGACTTTGACTTTGACTTTGAAAAACAGAAAAATGTTGTTCAATACACCTACACTATCGGGGATTGGGAGGCTACTGGGAGTAATGGCATGTCAGGGGCCAGGGGGCAGTTTTGGCTTTATTTGTAAATATGCAGACCCCAAATACTTCAAGAAGGTCCAGATTAAGATCCTGAGAGGCCTGTCTGATGGTGGAACTGGAAGGTGAGGCTTTTATACAACCAACAGATCTGTGGGGAAGATGCTTGCCAGAGTCTTCGCTGGAAAACAAGTGGCAGGTATCAATGTCTATGCTGTTTAATATAGTAAAACCTGCACACCTAAGAAGAACCCACTTTATCTCCATTCACAGGGCCTATTGGACACCGCAGAGATTGTCAAAGTTTGGGAGAAGAGGAGATGTAGCTTACCCTAAGTGCGGTAGTCTCAAAGAGGATGACGTACACATGTTTGTGGAATGTCCTGAGATTCAGTCATTGTGGAGTGATGTGAGTAGGGCCCTTTCTGCTTTGTTGGATACTGGCATTAAGGTAAGCACTTTTTCTGTGATTTTTGGATGTATAGATTCTACTGAAAGGGGAACAGAGAATAAGGCAAGGTTATTTTTTTACGCTATGCTAATGGCACGGAGAGAAATTTGCAAACAGTGGATTGCTAAGTCCCCCCCCAGGTTACTTGATTGGCTAATCTCCATAAAGTATGTTGCCAGTTTGGATATGAAGGCCTTCCCAAAACTTGGTTTTTGGTCCCCCTTAATTGAGTGGTCTGAGCAACCTTTGAACAATGTAGTCTAATAATTATGCCTTATCTGCCTCGATTGGCTGTCTGGTTTCTCTCCCCCCATGCTCCCTATTCTGTGCTTTGGTACATGGGGTGAGCCGGGGTGTGATGGCTAGGGAGGGTAAGATGGAAGACAGTGCTTCAATTTCAAACGAGGGCGGTCAAGGACGAAGCTGGTGTCTGTCCGTTCTTTCCTCTCTCCCCTATACTTCCAGCACAAAAGGGCACAATACTCCATTCACAGGTGCAAATGGAATGGGGTTTTTAGAGGCTAATGAGGGTTACAAAAAATAAAAAATAACATCATTTACAGGAACAGGCAACTGTTTACAACAATTCAACCTAGTACATCTCTTAAGGGTTATGTTGTCTGCCGTGAGTATGGCTTGCGCATACTTGGTCAGATGGCTATTGGTCAGATGTTGCATCTTGGTATATGTTAACAATATTTCCACAGAGTGGGGGACAAAACTGTTAGAGGATGACCATAACAATGCTCTCACACTGCTCAATGCTGACACCTGTGGAAGCCATGTCTTTGAGACAGTCTGGTAAAGCAGTAGCTACTGAGTCAAGTTTAACTGAAAAATAAGCAGCGTATATGCAAGCCTTACTGTACATATGAGTTAACACTGAGAGAGTGCAGCCTCCCTCTTACTGCAAAACAAAGTAAAACATTTGTTGTAATCTAGTATTCCCAGTGCCGGAGCACAACAGAAACTTTCTCTCTGCTCTGAGAAGGCACCCATGCAAATGTCATCCCATTGTACCGGATCTGACACGGCCAAGTGTGTGTCAATATTTGCAAAGGCTTGGCCTCTAGGGAAAATATGCCCACTGTTCCCAAGAACATCCTGACTTCTTTCTGAGTGGTTGATTCATTTATTTTTAGAATCACTGAGATTCTCTCTAACAACACCTTTCTCGCTCTATTCTCAATGTGATGTCCAAGATACAGGACTTCTCTCTTACAGTTCTACAACTTAGTCAGGCATACTTTATGCCCATTCTCAGCCATGTTGTTCAGCAAGGCAATAGTATCTTGCCTGAAAGCTTCCTGTGTATTTGACGCCACCAATAGGTTGTCAATGTACTAGATTAAGACTAAGTGATAGGACATTACCAGGGACTCGAGTTTCTTTTTCAGGATCTGGTTAAAGATGGGTGGATCCTGCATATAGTACTGTGGGACTCAGCACTAAGGCAAAATACGCTGGCAAACCGAAATGCGAAGAGGAACGTACTGTCCTCAAGCAAAGGAATGGAAAAGAAGGTTTGGCAAAAGTCAATGACAGTGAACCATAGTGAACCACTCAACCTCTCATGGAATCTGAAATAAAATCACAGCTGGATTCAGTACCACATTACAACATGGGACTACTATGGCGTTGATCTTTCTCAAATCCTGCACTATGTGATATTGGAAAGGGGCGACCGAATCGGTCCCCCCGAACTTATGGCCGAGTGCCTCGATCCCCCCGGGAAGCCATTTTGGGCGGGAGGCGCGTCTCAGCTGGTATGCCCGAAGCGGCGCAGCTGGGGCGCGCTCGTTCCCGCCCTAGAGTGGGCTGGCCTAGACACCGACGCAGCCAGCCACGCCCTCAGGGGCAGGCAGGGGCGGGTATACGCCCGCCCTGAAGACGGATAAAAAGGGACGCAAGACCAGAAGACATCCTCTTGTTCTTGTGCTCTGAAGCTGCACCTCCTCGCTGCACGTGAGCTCGGGACAGAACGAAGAGCCAATTTTGAGCGTTTTAATCTCTCTCTTTGTCTTTTAGATACTTCGTCGGAAGGATGCCCAAGAAAGGAGCAAAGAGAATGTCGACTGACCAGTTGGTTCGGGCACTCATGAAGGACATGTCCGAAATTAAGAAGCGGTTGGCGGAGCGAGACGGCGAGGAGGGATCGGGGCGTCCACCGGCCGGAGGGAAGCCAAAGAGGCCGAGAAGGGGGCCGGTCGGGGGAGACGTCCCGGTTCCCTGTTCCCCGCTCGAGGCGCCAGCCCCGGTACCGGCCCCGGTACCGGATGAGGGGAATCCGATTCCCGTGATAGTTACCCCGACGTCTGCCGGAGATATGCCTCCCGAGTTGGCGGCACAGTTAGCAGCATGGTTGGGGGACAGTAATGGGGGCGCCATGGCTACCGAAGCGCAAGCTCTCATAAAGCAGTTGCGCGAGAAACGTGATACAGCCAAGGTGCCCGCGCCGGATGCGGCGATAGACAAGCCACGAGGGACGGAAGCAGCGTCCGGTGCAGGTAAGCGGCCATTGCCGATTGCAAGGGATGAGTCAACACCCTCTCGTAGAGAAAGATTGGGGCAACATGTTCCTTTGCCAATAAAGGAAAAGATTTGGGCGGGGGAATACGTTAACATTTTCTCCCTGCTCGTTGATCACTATGAGGTCGAAACTGTTAAGGGTCAAAAGGATCTGATGCATCCGAGTGTTTGGCGCGCAAAAATGGCCGCCTTTAAAGTGAATGAAAATATTGGTAACTGGGGTAATGCTTGGGGAATTTTCACGGCAATTTTGGGGGAACGGAGGCCTGATTTGCTCCCTGAATTTCCAGTATATCAGTCACGAATTATGGGGTACTCGACATCACACCAAGGTAACCAATGGTTCTGTTATGACAACCTTTTCAGGAAAGCGATGGAGCATAACAAAAGTTTAACCTGGGACTGTTACGATTCTTTAACATGGAATAAGATGAAAGAGTCGGGAATGTTGAAAGTGCCATTGGTAGGGAGTGCTGTTAGTGAGTCCTCCCGCCAAAATGGGGGGACGCCCTTTCGGTCGGGTACGGGTACAGACGATTACCCGAGACCCGCCGGCAATACAGGGAAGAGGGGGTTCTGTTTCAATTTCAACAGAAGCAAATGTACTAGGCCCCCGGGGTCTTGTAAGTTCAAACACGAATGTAGTGGTTGTGGGGCACCCCATCCTGAGTCCTCGTGCAGAGCCAAATCGGGTGAAAATGGGGGTAGAGGAGGCGCTAAACAGGTCTAATATAGTCCGAGGGGCGCCTTTACCAACCCCGATTGATACCCTGGCGATGATTCCCTGGCTCAGCGAATACCCAGATCGTACTTCTGCTGGGGTGCTACGAAACGGTTTTTCATATGGTTTCCGCATCCCGGTGGGTAGCTTTCAGGGTGTCGGGTCGTGCAAAAATCAACTTTCCGTCTTGCAGCATACTACTGTAGTACAGGATAAGATCCGGAAAGAGGTTACCCGAGGTCGGGTTGCCGGCCCGTTTCCTGTCCCCCCGGTACCGAACTTTGTTTGTTCTCCTTTAGGGGTGGTCCCCAAGAAGGACCTGGGTGAGTTTCGATTGATTCACAATTTATCAGCCCCTCATGGCCTTTCTGTAAACGATGCAATTAATCCAGAAATGTGTTCGGTGCGGTACGCATCATTCGATGAGGCCGTAGCCATTTTGAATCGCCTGGGGCCCGGGACGCTGATGGCGAAATCAGATATCGAGTCAGCGTTCCGTTTGCTCCCGGTATACCCGGATGATCAACGTTTGTTGGGATTCACGTTTCAAGGTTTGTATTACATGGACAGGTGTATGCCAATGGGGTGCTCGATATCTTGTGCTTATTTCGAGAAATTCAGTAGTTTTCTGCAATGGGTTTACACGAAGAAAACAGGTTTTCGGAATGTGATGCATTACCTCGATGATTTTCTGTTCCTTGGGGCCGCTGGGGATGATGAATGTGCCCGGGCCTTGACTGAATTTTGTGTTTTAATGAATCAATTTGGCGTGCCGTTGGCACCAGGTAAAACTGTGGGTCCCACGACTTGCCTCGAGTTCCTCGGGATCGAGTTGGACTCTAGTGAGGGTTGTTTTCGTTTACCAGCTTCTAAAGTATCGAAATTCAAGACAGCCCTGCAAATGTGTATCACTGCATCTAAAGTTACGCTGCATCAATTGCAGCAATTGGTGGGGAAGTTGAATTTTGCCTTAAGGGTGATCCCGATGGCCCGCCCCTTCTCCCGTTCGATTGCACAGGCGATGGTCGGCCTAAAAGAGGGTCACCATCGCACGAGGTTATCGGCCGAGGTCCGCCAAGACATGCGTATTTGGTTAGCATTCCTGGCGGATTTCAATGGTCGAGTCGTCTGGAACAAACCGGCCTTGTCCTCTGAAGAGCTGGGTCTATGGACGGATTCAGCGGGAAGCATGGGTTTCGGCGCCATCTTCGGCACAAAATGGTCGGCACAAAAGTGGCCAACATGGTGGCACGATGAGGGGCTGACGAGTAATATTGCTTTCCTTGAGCTGTTTCCTATTTTGGTGGCCCTCAGATCCTGGCCCGATGGTTTCAAAAATCATTCTGTCATATTTTGGTCTGACAATATGACCGTTGTAGAATGCATTAATAGTCAGGCAGCACGTTGTAAAATGATTTTGAGGCTGCTTAAAGAAATTGTCTTACTGTGTATGCAACTGAACGTGGTATTCAGAGCAAAACATGTCCCGGGGGTGATGAATCAGGCTGCTGATGCACTGTCTCGTTTTCAAATGCAGGCTTTCTCGGGTTTCCTTCCCTCAGCGGACCCCGAGCCAGCACCCTTTCCCGAAGCTCTCTGGTCTCTCGGTGCCCCGAACTTCGTTACCTCGTGGGAGAGAGTCTAGCACCAAGGACGAGGAAGGCATACGAAGGGGCGTTTCGGGCTTATTTGGCCTTTTTGGGGACTGAGAGAGGGGGACTTTGGGGGCATGAGGATTGGGTAGTACATTTTCTGATGTCCTTGCGTAAGGCTGGGAAGTCGGTGGCTACAGCCCAGAGGCATCGTGCTGCCATCTCCTTTGTTGCCAGGGCTCATAATATCCAGGACCCGACAGCGTCTTTTGCTGTACAGAAAGCGCTGCGTGGGTGGCAACGCCTTGAGGGTCGCAGAGTAGATGAGAGGCGCCCGATAGGTCTGGATAGGTTGTCCCAGTTGCTGGCCACACTCCCCGACATATGCTCGTCTCAGTTCGAGGCCTGTTTGTTCCGAGCCGCCTTTACGCTTGCATTTCACGGGGCTATGAGGATAAGTGAGCTGGTGGCAAGGAGCAAGCGGGATGTGGCGGGGGGTTTGTGCCGGGAACACGTTCAGATCAGGGGTGAGACTATGACGGTATCCTTTGTCAAGTCGAAAACCGATCAAAATGGGGTGGGAGACTGCATAGTCATTCGCAGGATTCCAGGGTCCTCCATGTGTCCGGTGAGGTGTTTAGAGGATTACCTAGCACAAAGGGTGGCATCATGGGGGGGGACAATGTTGAGACACGCGGACGCCACCCCACTGACAAAGTTTCAGTTTCAGCGGGTGCTCGCGATGTCAATTGCCGCAGCAGGCTTGGACCCAGGTGAGTTTGGGACCCACTCCTTTCGGATAGGGGCTGCCACCGAAGCTGCAGCCAGGGGTCTTAATGTGGAACAAGTAAAACGAGTGGGGCGTTGGTCCTCCAATTGTTATAAGAGGTATGTGCGGTTGCACATGTTGTGAAGCTGTAACAATGTACTCACGCTTCTTGTCTTTTGTTTGGTTTTCAGTTACGCAAGCCTTCGAGGCGGGGCGGACTATGCAGTCGACCCAACACCGGGCCAGCGGTCAGACATCACCGGCTGTGAGAAAGGAGGTGTGGGTCGTGGGCCACTCATACGTGAGGCGTGCCGCAGACGTATTCAAAGCAGGTGACATGATTCACGTAGCTGGGGAATACGGGTACAGGATGTCCTTCTACGGAAGGGGCGGTCTCTGTATTGACCAGTTTCAAGCTTACTTTGAGGGTTTGTTAGGGCGGATGAGGTCACCGCCGTCAATAGTCATAGTACATTTAGGGGGCAATGATTTGGTCACCACCGGTAGACGACTTCTCCTGGAGGCAATGCTTTCCACCGTAAGTTGGTTGGCGAGGAGAGTTCCGGGGTGCATAATTGCGTGGTCTCATATGATCCCACGAAAAGTGTGGCGGGGGGCTATTTCGATCCCTGCTTTGAACCATTCAATAACAAAATGAGTAGGTTGTTCCGTTCCAGGACATTGCATTCTATCTCGCACGGTTGTATTAATGATGACAGTATGTATATGGGGGATGGTGTGCATTTGTCTCGGGTGGGAAATGAGTTACTCATAGGAGACTTCTTAGCATGGTTAAAAACGTTGGAACATGACCTTTAGCTAGGAGTTGGTGGGGGGCCCGGATAGCCGGTCAACTATCCGGGCCTGTGGCGGTAAGGTCATGATCGGTGAGCACTAATTAGTAGATCCCTATGAGTGGGCGTCACCCAACACGGATGGGAGCGCTCGGGAGAGGTGGCCATTGGCCCCTCAATGGGGAGGCGGTCCCTTCTAAGGATGGGTCGCCGGAAGTAAAGGAAAGGCGGTCAAGGCCCCTTCCTTTGTAGGAGGGGTTACAGCCCCCTCCTGGGGAATTTCCCGGGGCCAGTGACATCTGCGACGGCAGATGCGGTAAGTTGTGTGGGGTTGGGATAAGGGCCACGATACCTTCTAGATACCTCACACGAGTATTCGAACGACCTTTAACTGGCGTCGAGTTTTAGGTGCCCCCGTCAAGTCAAGGGAAATTGGTAGTAGTTGCACTTGAGGTACGCCTCCGTGCTGTCGCCCATCCCAAGTGGGAGGGGTAAGTCCGGTTAGGGATCTTGACACCGGTTATGACCTTGCTGTTGGCCCTTAAACGTTAGGTTGTACAATTTCAATATGTCAAGAAATGTTTTGTAGGTTGCTAGTTCGGCTAGGAGAACCTCTGTATTAGAGAATCTGTTAAGGTTAGCCAAACATCGCAATATGGTAATGAAATTGTACATAACATGAAACGTTTAATGTTTTAATTTTTGTTTTAATAAATACGGCCGGGATGGTCACTCCATCCCACTTCCAAAAACTTCAAGAACTGTTTCCGGTTTCACTCCTTTCGGGGATTGTGTTGAGAGGGGGTGGCGGGTATCTCGGCTATATTGCCATTGGGTTTTTGCAAACCCATAATAAGTGAGTTACATGGACTCCCCATAATCTCCTTCAGAATGCCTTGCTGAATCATTGAGTCAATCACAGGAGTAATCCTAGCAATGGTTTCAGGGGTCAGATTATCCTGCATGATTCTCTGATACTCAGCATTAGGTGTCACTGCTATGCAAATATGTTCAACACCTGTTGTGTGGCGTTTTAAGCTCTGAGCAAATGTTCCCGATTCATGCCCTTATATAGGTACAATTCACATTGCCCTTATATAGGCATAGAAATCAAGCCCTTATTTAGGCATAGTCCATGCTACCCAAATACAGGCATGGCTACTTCCACCCGTACCAAAAGTCACAACGACTTCTTGGAAAACCAGCTTAAGTAGTCAAGGACTTCCCCTTGCTTGAATATTGATTTTTCCAAGAACTCAGTTACTTTACAAAGAACTACTATTCCCTAGGGGTTCTTTCCTGGTCCTCATATGCCTGACTTTACGTCAAACTATGGCATTCCTAAACACCTTCAAGGTATAAATATACCTTTACTTGCTCTAGCAAGATACGGTGGTTCGGAGCAGTTCAAAGACCTACTTGCCCGATGCAGCTTGCTGCAGCAAGTGCCGAAGGAAGCCGACGCTTCAGCTGACGCACTGATCAGGAAACTGCCCTTCTCCTGCCAAGAATCCAGCTCCAGTGTTTCCGGCTCTTCTTGCGGGGTGTTGGGAAATCGAGTCCCGAGACAGATATACCAGACCTCCTTCATTCTAACAAGGCATGGAGCTGATTAGAACCTAGAGAGACCTTTGGTAGATTCTTGGCAAAAATGAAACATATGCTACACAATTCTTACTTCTTCCCTCGTACTAGACTTCGGTTAAGGACATTGGGGCAGGCGTATTTTAGAAGCACCTGTTGAGTATTTTAGTCAATGTTATTTATGTATGTATTTTTATGTGGCTTAGATACCATACAATCCTCTTACTGTATTATTTCATATTACTGTTTGCGCTGTATGCATTATACTTTGCAGTCTGCATAACGATTGTAGCAGTTCACCTCTCTTGCATTGGGTAGGCGTATTTTAGAAACACCTGTCGAGTATTTTAGTCAATGTTATTTATGTATGTATTTTTATATGGCTTAGAAACCATACAATGCTCTTACAGTATTATTTCATCGTTTACGCTGTACTATACTTTGCAGTCTGCATAACAATTGTAGCAGTTCACCTCTCTTGCATGAGAAAGAAGACTGTTCAATAAACCCTTTTTATTGAAAACGCCCGTCTCACTATTTCTCTGCAACTCTGTTTAAACAAAGCATGCACGATTGACTGAGTGAAATACTTATCTATTGTTTCCACGACACTGAGAGATATATTCTTTTTCTTGGGAAACAAAGTTGTCATGTTTATGCGGTTGTCAGAAACTAATCCCTTCTTGTGTATTCAAGAAAGTTTCTAGTGACCTCTGAGTTAGCTGGCACACACACAATTAAGTTTAGAATATTCGATAGAGACCTAGTTGACCTCAGTCCTACGTCAAATCTATAGGATATATTATTCCAATGCGCAGAGCCTATTGGGAATATAGGAACCACACTACATGGCGTCCAACGTTTGGCAAGGCACTCATTTAACGCTAGATACTAAAGTAACTCAGTCGTACTTTTCTCAGAGACCCCTTTTTCCGTAATACTCCAACAGACGTCTGGAGTGGGTACAGGGATAATATCCGACATAACTGAGTAGGATGAAAATCCTATGTATTAGTTTTTCGTTTTTCAACATTGAAGGGTACAGTCAGTGTTCCAAAATACTCTGCACCTTATCTTTGTTTCCTTGAAACTTGCTTTGCAAACTTTCAGTCAACAAAATGGCTGACAAAGATAATCCCAGGGCCAGTAGAGCTACAGCGACAACGCCGTACAAGCTTTAAACTTTACAGGTCTCCAAGAAACTGACAAGGATGCTATAAGCATTCCAGAAACTTTAAGGAAAGCCATCACTATAAAACATACGAAATGGCCTATCATCAAGAGGTGGTAGGGTAGTTTTTGTGATAGAGGCACACGAATATCACCAGACAGAGGTATTCTATTCTTGGATAATCTTCCCTGAAGCAGATCCAAGTACAAAAGTGTTGCACTTCTACAAAGAAGATGAACCACCAGCGGAATACATTCCTTTCGAGGAAATTGAAATTCCAATAACATACCAAGAGCATTCGCCCTGGTTTAAAGGCGCCCTAAAACATATAAATCACATTACCAGGCTCGGTCCACTAGGTAAACCAGGAGCAACACGGCTGGTATTAGCCAGCTGTACACCACATCCTGCAATTGAAGAAATGTCAGATGTGGAACTATTAGTTCAACTCAAAGAGCTAATCAAAATCTATAGACAATTGGTTCAATATGTCATGCGGACTTTCACGGTCCAAATGGCAATAAGGATTCCACAACACACCCCTTACCAGGGGAACATAAATAAAATTACACGACAGACTCTACATTCAGTCGTTGGTAAATGGGATCAAATTCCATTCTGGATAGCTCAAAAAATTAATCAAATAGAGGCAGTATTTCCTGATACTACCCCTAATGAGAAACACAGAATTCTAACAATTTGTTTACCAATGGGGACCGCACCACGCCTGGAGAACTGCGACACTTGGGGTACAGTCTTTGCTGCAATCTACACTAAAACACATGGTGTTCCGTCTATGGCGGTAATACCAGACAGATTAAAAAACAATACTGGGCAGAGCCTGCTCTAAATCTACGTATGAAGTTGCTGAAAGATTTCAAACAGGTCTCAACAATAATATTAGCTAATATTAAAGGTGACGCAGCATCCGTGGCAATCCGCCAAAAGCTAAGAGAATTTGATGTAACTGAGAAACCACATGAACTGGCCAGAATAATTGTAAAATCCTATGAAGAATTAGCAGAGACAGCTTTGGTGGGAAACCAGTTAAACCTCAACTGCCAGAAAGTCCTGAAAAGGTCTTTATTAAAAACACTCCTACTCCTCCTAAAAAGAAGTGGGAGAACACTAAATAAACTTCTAAAGAGAAGCGTTCTCAATCCCGAGGTAGGTCTCCTCAAAAGGAGCCCTCTGAAAGGAGGTATAACCTCAGGAATAGGGATAATTTGAGAAAACCTGATAGATATCAAGATACTGATACACGTTCCTCTCGTACCTTTCAGAATTCGTCACAGAAATCAGAAATAAGAGGACGGTCAGAAAACAAAGAAGAATGCGTGAAGTCCAAAGACGATCAATACGTTCCAAAAAATAAGAAAACTCTATTCACCAAAAAGAAAGTAGCAGGTCTAAAGATCAGACATGCCGAGGATCTTGAGGACAAAACTCAAGAACAGGGAATGGGCTCAAACAATGTTGGACAGCGCAGCAGAAGTCACCATAGCTCGCAAGAACTTGAAGGATCCTCTGGAGACAGTGGACTTGAATGAGTACATCCAGGTTGAAACTGCAGATACCAGGGTTAGTGTCCCACATAAGTTATATGAAGTGACACTCCGGATGGAGGGGGACATAACTAGAGAAATAAGAGCGACTCTCTCAGGGTTATGACATTCTTCTAGCTGAACAAGACTGGCCACCTGACTTTGTCAGGGAGTGCCCACATGGCGAAGAGATAATTATGCCAGCTTTCTCCAACCACATTCCAATTCATTTAAAATATACCCATGCCAGGAAATGGGCAGTAGCCTAGGCTCCTGCATTATATAAAAATCATGTAGGATGGGATGAGGATTCTCCTCACCATAAAATCCAGTTAAAAAATCAACCAACTGCACAAAGGCAGTATCCAGTTAAGCAAGAAGCCAAAAAACAAGTTGGGGAGATCTTATATCAACTTGAAATCCAAGGGGTGATTGAAACATGCACTGCGTCAATGAACAATCCTTTGTTTCCTGTCTCCAAACCAGACAATACATATCGTCTAGTTTTGGATTACAGACATCTAAACTCTTGTTGCAAAACTTTTTGCAGTACAAAATGCACACAGTGCAGCACTAATGAATAACATTGTGCAAAAAAAATACAAAACCACATTAGATATTTCTGATGGTTTCTTCTGTCAAAACATTGCACCAGAAAGTAGGTACTTGACCGCTTTCTCAATTATGGGGACACAGTGTCAATTCTGTCGTCTCCCCCAGGGATTCAAGAATAGTCCAGGGTTATTCTCAGCCAGAGTAACAGAGTTACTACAAACCTATGATGATGATGCATTATCATATGTTGATGACATCTATCTAACAGACGATAACAAGGATAGGCACTTGAACAGGGTGAACACCATAATATTGGGCTTCGCATCTAAAGGGTACAAATTAAATTTTAAGAACTCACTAATGGCCCATTTAAACATCCTTTTCCTAGAATATGAACTTTCAAGTGAAGTTAAAAGCCTGGCAGCAAACTTTCTAGAGAAATGTGCGCTGCGCCAACCTCCAAAAGTGCTGAAAAACTCAATTCTAGGTTTCCTGAATTTCGGAAGAACTTACATTCTAAACTACGCAGAAAGGGTTAAACCTCTCTACAAATTAATCAAACCTGATTTCAAAGCAGTCAATTGGACTCAAAAACACACAGACATGATAGAAACAAAACATTTACAAACACGCGTAAACGTACGCAACTTAATGATCCAAATCATTCCAGGACAATGTTGATTCACATACTTTACCTTTAATGAAGGAGAAAAAGTACCAATAGCTTACAAATCACATTTTTACACACAAGCAGAAATGAAATTCACTTCAACAGAAAAATCCTGACAGCTGTTCATACTGCAGTAGCAAAAGAGAGAGCCCTCGCCCAGGGTAAGCGCATTATGGATGTTACACCTGTACCTGCCTTTGAGGCAGTGACAAAAGCGAGCATTCCGAATGCTAAAGCTTTACATCCAAGATGGATACAATGGTTAATTCTCTTGCTGCAACAGACGTTGAATACGTTTTAGACCATTATTTGAAAACACAAACATTTCTACAATACAAACAAGAATGTCCTCTGCCTAGTGAGATTCTTCCTCTAGAACAGTATGAATGTATTATTTATATTGACGAATCAGCCCAACCCACTACGGGGGGTAAATAAGCTTATAGTGCTGCATGCACGTTTGTTAAAAGTCGCTGGCGCGATGGTAAATTCTGACCAATTGTCACCAAAACACAATCTCTAGGAGATTGTACAGCTCAGCGAGCTGAACTACAAGCATTCAAGATGGTGCTTGAAAATACAGATCGCGAATTCGCCACACTCATAGTGTGCAATTCGTATTATTACAATGAATACTTGCAAAACTGGTTTCAAAATGCTTACAAAGATGCAAAAGGTGACACAATTAAGCATAAATTGCTTTGGGAACAAGTAGTTTGGTTACGACAAGAACTACAAAAGGTTCCCGTGATACATTATTATTATTGCATTTATTGAGCGCACAGCTACCCGGAGGTTTCCCGGCGCTTGCCTTGGGAACCCGTCCTGGCTTTTCCCTGTGAGATAGCCCCTACAGGGCATCCCCAAGGTGAAAGCCAGGCATCCCGCCGCAGGGGGCCGTTGTGGAGATTAAGCAAGCTTAATGCCCAGAGTTGCAGAGTGAGAACCCATGATTAGAGCAGGCACCGAAGCGAGAATTATCGAGTCCGTGGACATTTGAGCTCAACACCCTGCCGCGTCGGGAATTGAACCCTGGTCCCGGGTCTGACCTCAGCTTCCGGGTCTGCCTGCTCTACACCGTGAGCCACACTTCTCCACATACACTGAGCCATCAAAGTGATGGCGTTTACGTTGCAGGGAATTCATTGGCTGATGAAGCCGCGAAGGCAGCTGTACAAACGGCTTCTGTCGCTGCAATCACGTAAGCAAAATCACGTTTTCAAAAACGAAAATAGATGGCAAAATAATGCTAGCTGTCCATGCGACAAGCAAAGGCAGCGGTGCAGCGTTACCTCAAAACTACCCACTCAAATACTCATACATAATTGACGCAAACTCCGTTCCTTTTGCTCGAATTCCTGGAGTGGGGTAGAGTGATTCAAACCAGGAAACGTAGAGTAGCTTTGATACACGAAGCAAATTTGGGAGAGGGTCTGATACATCAGGGGATCTCTAAACCTATACTAGAACTAAAATAGACGTAGTGGTTATCAGGAATGAATTGTCACATTCACACATTCACAAGTAACTGCCATAACTGCAACAGAGAACGCAGCAAGATACCTGACTACAGTGTAGCCAGCCCAGTACAGACACCATTGTTAGACAGCATTAGACTTTCTACACGCAGATGTCCCTATGGACAAATGCAGTCCCACAAATATTAAGACAAGATTTATTTGGATGTGGTCTCAGCACTCGGCTGACGCTTGAACTGTTATGAAATATATGTGAGTCTTTATCGGCACATATGCAGTCGGCACGCTACAGTCTGACCAGGGTCCTGCGTTTAGCTCTAGAGCTTACAAGGAGGCCATGGCCAAGTTGGGCGTTGCATTGTGGTACTCCAGTCCATTCCAGCCTGAGGGAAATTAGTAGTGGAGAGAAATAACCGGACATAAAGCAATCTATAACAGCTAGGGTATTAGGCTCGGGTGATGGGTGGGTCAAACATCTAATAAGTGCCCAACGTAGTCTTAATAATCTGCGAAGAAGTTCTCTAGGGGGAATCACTCCATATGAAATCCTTTTTGGAACAAGAATGATTATTTCGGATCTCGATTGTCAGACTTCAGTGGTAGAACTAAAACCCTTTGGTATCAAAGATCGTTTGGCTGTTTTGCGGAACCTAAATGAAATAAGGAAAAGCCAAAGTAACGTGTTCCTGAAGCCAACAACCACTGAAGAGAAACTGACCATCCCAGCAAGACCTGTCTGGATTCCAAAGATTGGGGATCTAGTCAGAGAAAAGATTGCGGACAAGAAGTAATTTGGGCCTTCTTACCGACAACAAGTACCTGTCCTAGCAATCCACGGATTAAGAACAGTATTACTGCAGCTCCTTGCTGGTAAAAAGGAGAACAGGTTCGTGTCCATCGACCTGGTAAAACCACATCATGTGGCAGATCATAAGCAGTAGGCCAAGTGGACTCCAAAGATATAGCAGACTCCCTAATCTGGCTACTATCCAAGAGGTTTAAACTGAGAGACTCATCACCTTTGAAAAATCTGCAGTGCGATAAGAAGGACTATACAAAAAAGTCATGGAACTTGTACCTCTTGAGACCCAAATAACAGTTCTTCAAGAAACGCCTGTCTACAATGAAATAGCAACTGACTATACAAATGTAACTAGTGATCAAGTGGTTTCAGCGATTTCAATGAATCCTGAAGCTATCCCTACAATTGACAGAACCGCCTCTGGCTATTTCATTAACTTTGATACGTTTTCCGAGGATCCCAGCGAACCTGAAACAATGCCAGTAAAAAAAACTTTTAAAGAACAAGCAATAGACCTTTTTCATCACCTGGAAAAGAGTTATCTGGTTTTACCATGGATTGAACTTTGGATTGTGTTGGGTGTACTTTTTCTTCTACGTTGGTTGACTCTTGTAATAACTTTGGGAATTCTGATAAATGGTAGATATGTTAAAAAAGACACAGCAAGTAAGAGCATCAACTTACTCCTCAAGCCACACAAATCATCTCATCGTGAACAAACAGACTTGTCATCAGTGAACATCACAGCCGTTCCTATACCTGGTAGCATAGCTTGGGACAGAACTAAATATGACATTTTTGGTCTGGCAGAGCTGTTAAAGATTCCACACCAGTTCAAGATTTCCTTGAATGACTTAGAAATGTCTGCTGCATTTACAAATCATGAATACTTAGAAGGTTCATCAGATTATGAACAAATGTATTGTTATAATCACTATGCTCATCATTTCTTGCACAAATCTGCCAATCCTAGAAATGTATTGAAATATAACCAATGGGAACATTGTCCGACGCCATCAAAGGGTAGCTCAAAAACATTTTATGGCAAATTTCCATACTTTTCAGGTTTAAATGTTTCAAATCCAGAATCATTTTACTTTAAAATGTTAATAGGACAAAAATGAAAAGTATGTTGACAAATACCAAACAAATTTATTCTGCTGCCTTTTATGCTCAGCTGTCTTCATTAGGTTTCGACTTTTGAAAAGACAACATTGAGACAAAAACTGTCTGGAGCACAAAAGACTGGCAGGTGCAGGGTTTAGAAGCTTTATTTAGAGCCTACATCATCCCAGAGCAAATAATATTTTTGAATGACACTGTCCAACAGACATCTGATCTTGGGTTAGTCAAGATAAAAGATTTAAACAAACCATCAATACTTACACCTACACCTGATAGCAGTTACACTTCAGAGGGGGTGGTCGACGTATATACTATTTTGCTTCACAACAGAACAGATCCACATTGGAAAAAATGGTTAATCTGGCCCACAGACACAAACAACTGTCAAGATAAATTCCCGAATAAGACACAAGGGTTCACATTCACTAGGCCAGATCCAAGATATGTTCAGAGACAGTATCCAGGAATAGTAACAACATACAGTATAGCAAAACTTTGCCTTGAATGGCTACACAAGTCTACACTAAAGGAAGTTAAACAACACTTATCTTTAATTAAAGATGGCGCTGATCTGAGGGACTTCTTACAAGGACCTACTAAACCACGTCATGAACGTTTTATAAACTCCGGTATCTATACTGCTTATAATGAAGCATGGAAGATTACGCAAGCAGAGACTGCAGAACGAATATGAGAAAATTGATTGTATTAATTTAGAGAAATCTCTCCCTTTAGTTGACAATGGGTTAACGACTCTGTCGTCCAGAATATATTATTTGGACAGCATAGTATCCTCTACTATAGACATAATGGAACAGGACTTGGTCATGTTGCTACATGGTCAGTTGCAATTATGTTCTATAATGCTATTAGGCTGGACGTTACAAAACGTTCGTTTAGGCTATGTGCCTTGGTGTTTAATCAATACCACATCACTGTTTTCAAAATTCAATCTCACTGATAAACAGATCAAACTGGCACAGAGGGGAGCAGACTATACGGTGCTGAGCATTGAAAAACTGAAAAGATTGCAATTTACTGTTGCTGAAAAGCCAACCATTGAATGGATAATACACGGAACAATCACTCTGAATGTTACAATTTTACAAATTTCAGTATTGCTTAAAACATATACCAGCAGGCATTTATGAAAGGTTGGGTAAAGAATACATCAAGACATCCTGGGAATTACCATACACAAACAAATGTTGGAGTGGGGGGAAAGAAGTGTTTCTTAGTGGTAAAAACTGTGAAAACACACTAAGCGGATCTCGTTTGTCAGGGTATTAATTTATGTGGGGCCTGCGATGGTTCCTCTAACAATTTATCCTGCCACCTAAAGGTTCACCAGCTGCAGTGATTGATCCAATTTTTAGGCAACTTTCTAATGGAAGTTACATTATGCTGAATGATCACAGCAGCTGTGGCATGTTGCCAGGTTTAGCCTATCTCATAACTGTGTCAGCCAGGGTCACTTGCTGAATGCAAGTATTGTTTCCAAAAACCAAGACAAACCGGGAGTCGCCATTATGGCCTTCACTGAACATCTCTTCTATGCGAATTGATACTTTAAGCAGAATGAAAGCCATTCTTTTACAGAAAACTGTGCCACTGACCTCGACCAAAGAGACCTAAGATCTGCAAGTCGCAAGGACTTCTGCAGAGATACACACCCTATTAGCTACAAATTGCTCTGTAAATTTCTCAGAAATGTTACGTTGTATCTTAAACATGTCTGATACGAGTGGTATTGTACATGTATTTAAGAAAAAAATTTGGGACTGTTAGCACCTTTTGAAGCAGTCCTAGGCATATTTCCAAACTTCGTGCACTCTGTGTTTGGCGGATTGCCTCTCATTTTGGGACTCGCTGCAGGGATACTATTTTTGCTCCAACTGCTTCGATATGGCAAGCCAATCCACAGCAGACACCCAGATCACTGTGGGAAATACTCTACTGGCGATGAAGTGTCATGAGGGCATAGTCCAAATTTTGGGATTAACTTGTTTAAGAGAATTAAATACCACATGGTTTATGTTATTCAGACCAATCTGGCGAGATTGCATCTTACCTATTCTACGATGCCTGCTATGCGGAGAAGAATGCGTGTTAGACATCTGTCTCACACTCCCATCAGTCCTGCCAACGGATGTTGATACTTTGCTTTGACCAGTGACGGCTCATGCACTGTGTTGTCCCGCGCGGCTACCAATCCTGATGACGCCATTCATTGAGATCTCACAGACGCAAAATGCTGACATTGAGGTACGAGAGAAAATCGGCAAACAGGTACCATCCAATTCGAACATTGCTAACACAACCAACGCCGTCGGTTAGTCTTCTTAACGAGGTAATCCAACTTTCATCTACAATGGTAGACAAATTCTTTACAGACTTAGAAGATTTGATGTTTTCACCAAATAATAACACTGACTTTCGATTTGACTCTGAATTCAACCTTCATTTTTCAAAACAAAGTCCTAACTTTGGAACATTATATATATATTTTTTTTTTATGATCAAACTTTTGTTTTTCCCAATTTTTTTTTAAAATTTTTTGGCACAAAGTAATCTGCTTAAAGTAGAGCTATTCATAGAGAACTAGAATTCTTTGAAAACTTCCAAGAGACAATATTTGACCTTGTCTGAACTCAAACAGTTTATATAATCTGCCGTGGAAAGGTCTCCACTTTTTCTTCTTTAATTAAGAGCCATTTCATAAATGTATTTTGGTGATTCATTCGGATAGCATTTTCAAATGTTGTCTATATGCTTTGAATGAAACATTGCTTTAAATGCGTACAGCACAAAGCTTTTCGCGTACAACCGGTACCATTGCAATATTATGTATTTTGAGTGGGTTTTAACACATTATGTTTAGATATGTTTTATGTGTTTAGAACTTAGTAATGTCGTACATAAGAAAGTGGAGTGGGTGGTGTGTGGCGTTTTAAGCTCTGAGTGAATTTTCCCGATTCATGCCCTTATATTGGTGTAATTCACATTGCCCTTATATAGGCATAGAAATCAAGCCCTTATTTAGGCATAGCCCATGCTAACCAAATACAGGCATGGCTACTTCCACCCATACCAAACGTCACAACGACTTCTTGGAAAACCAGCTTAAGTAGCCGGGGACTTCCCCTTGCTTGAATATTGATTTGTCCAAGAACTCAGTTACTTTAAAAAGAACAACTATTCCCTAGGGGTTCTTTCCAGACGTTCATATGCCCGACTTTACTTCAAACTATGGCATTCCTAAACACCTTCAAGGTATAAATATACCTTCACTTGCTCTAGCAAGATACAGTGGTTTGGAGCAGTTCGAAGACCTACTTGCCCGACGCAGCTCACGACAGCAAGTGCCGAAGGAAGCTGACTCTCCAGCTGACGCACTGATCAGGAAGCTGCCCTTCTCCTGCTGAGAATCCAGCTCCAGTGTTTCCGGCTCTTTTTGCGGGGTGTTGGGAAATCGAGTCCTGAGACAGAGATACCAGACCTCCTTCATTCTAACAAGGTATGGAGCTGATTAGAACCTAGAGAAACCTTTGGTAGATTCTTGGCAAAAACTAAACCTATGCTACACAATACTTACTTCTTCCTTTGTACTGGACTTAGGTTAGGTACATTGGGGTAGGCGTATTTTAGAAACACCTGTCGAGTATTTTAGTCAATGTTATTTATGTATGTATTTTTATATGGCTTAGAAACCATACAATGCTCTTACAGTATTATTTCATCGTTTACGCTGTACTATACTTTGCAGTCTGCATAACAATTGTAGCAGTTCACCTCTCTTGCATGAGAAAGAAGACTGTTCAATAAACCCTCTTTATTGAAAACGCCCGTCTCACTATTTCTCTGCAACTCTGTAGAAACAAAGCATACACGATTAACTGAGTGAAATACTTATCTATTGTTTCAGCGACTCTAAGAGACATATTCTTATTCCATTTCCATTTCAAAACCTTCATTCGACAATTTACAGTCATAAAAGCATTTCACAAAAATACGAATGGAATTAATTATATGAAAACATTAATCATAAAAGACATACGTTAAAACACATAAATAAAACTTCACATTCCAGTTTATGTGATTCATAATTAAAATAGTAGATTACACTCTTAAGCAAACCTTTTTGGGGGCTAGTCGTGTTTCGAGTATAGCGAGTTCGCTTATCCTGGTAATGGAAATATCATTAGAGAGCAACATAAAAACAATTCAAATATGTACAAGACTCATCACTAAATACTGTACCATTATGAGTTACATTGTTTCTGCAATGTGCAACTAAATAAGGCACAGTGGATCACTCGCTATATTCCTCCATAACCTACTCAGTGATATAATCAGAGCGTCTCAGTTTTTTCTCTCGCTCTGGGTTATTAAGCGAGCCCTCAAAGTCTATGACCACCCTAGAAATGTTGCCATGGCTATTGCAATGGGCGTTGAGGTGTCGGTCCGCAGAATGCGTTCTGCTTCTGCTGCACGCCTCGAGCCCAGGAGCCTGCAGATTGGGAGCAACCATGCCCGACGCGTGGCAACATAAGCAATGCAGACAAAAAGGATGTGGGCCATGGATTTATTACAGGTTCCACAACCCGGGCATGTTAATACTACTTGAGCTGACCATTGTGCAGTAAATGATCTCAACTGGAGCGTTCCCACCCTGAACTGGAAGTACAAATTACAGTCCATTGATTTTAGTTATTATGTCCCAATATTCTTATTCTTGGGAAACAAAGTTGTCATGTTTATGCGGTTGTCAGAAACTAATCCCTTCTTGTGTATTCAAGAAAGTTTCTAGTGACCTCTGAGTTAGCTGGCACACACACAATTAAGTTTAGTATATTCGAAAGAGACCGAGTTGACCTCAATCCCACGTCAAATCTATAGGATATATTATTACAATGCGCAGAGCCTTTTAGGAATATAGAAAATACACTACACACCTTTAATGAGACCTATATGGCTTTCTGAAACGTTCCAGCTTCAGGTAGCACTGTGTTTCTCAGCTCTGGTGGCATATCATTGCATGTCATCATAGGGTACAGTCTGACATCAGAACTCTAGTTTACATGTTTAAAGATAACATCTTCATCATGAGTTTGAAACTCAATGGCCATCGGTGTACAGTAAATGGAAAAAGTAGCTTGCACAAATGATCTTATCCAAGTTGATTTACAGGACAGCACACCTCAAATCAGTGATTTTCCTCAAGGGACCCTATTTTAATGGGTACTGCGTCATTAACAGGGCCTGTCATTTGTATGTTGGTAACTCTTACAACTTGGATTCTTTTTCCCGAGCGGGGTACATTGGGAACCTCTGCTGTTCTCACAGCAGAGCAGGTAGCACCACTATCAATCAGGAATAATATTGGGTGGCCATTCACCTGGTCCATCCATGAATGGATGGCTTTGGTCCACCTCTAAGGTTGTGCCAAGCACAACAGGCACTGTCACTGAGACAGGTCAGAACTGTAATCCTCATCTACTTATATAATAGGATTCTGTTGCAACAAACCCTGATTCACAAAAAAGTTATTGTTTGCATTGGGAATCTGATTTGGATGAAATCTGGAGGCATTTGTACTCAGTTGTGGTCTTGGGGTTTGTGGAAATTGCATTACCTGAGCTTGGGGAACCTGAAAGTTTTGTGTACTTTGCCTCTGTACATGCTGTGTCTGAACACGATTATTATTTTGGAGTTGCACAAATCCATTATTCTGAACCTGATTCCTAGCATTCAGTCGACAGTCCCCCTTCTAATGCCCCAACTAGCAGCAAACATGACATGGATCCGACTTCATCAATGTTGCCACATCAATCCCTGTACTCGAAACAATTGACACACCATGACCTCTAACTTGTTTCTGGAACCCATTACCACCTTGCACAATCGGAACTCCCTATTGATACATTCCATGCATGTGACCAACATTCCCAACAAATGGCTGATTCTGACCACAGTGTTCAGCCTTCACCTTTACCTCCATCAACTTCTTCTTCAGTTTATTGTGCTTCAGCTCAAATTCTTACTGCAGTTCTTTGCATTCCTCACTATCTCAACAATTGACTTACTCTGCCACCAAATAAGGTGCTCTTGAATAATCATGCTAATTTCAGGTTTCAATCCCTGCTCAAATCTAAATAAAGAATATCCCATGTCTTTAACACTGTACAGTTTAAATGCTTGCAACAGTCTCGCATAATAAGAATGTATTGTGATGGAGCCTTTGTCACAGGAAGTTTTTGGGGGATCTTTATCAGGCCATTCAACAGCTACTTTATGTTCAGCCTACAAATCACTCGGAACTACAATGCTAAGCAAGGGATTCAAATCTATTCACAAAACCAATCAGCCTGTATGTGCAACTCCATTGGCTTCTCTCTCCATTTTGAGACATCATTTGTGAATGGCGCAAGATCACTCCTACCCCAAGGCACATAGACGTAAACTCGACCGGGCACTTCTCTCAATTGAAAATTTGACCCACCCTCTTCATCTTCTCTGGATGGAGGCAGCTCTACCCTTGGTTTCCTTTGTTCTTTGTTTTTCACCCATCTGCATTGCCATTTATCTAATTCCCTCCATTTTGGACTATGACCAAGAAATTCCTCAATTTGTAATTTCAGTTTTATTCTCATGCTAATGATGTCTTCATCATTAAAGCATGGACTGTAGCTTTTCTTTCAATGTCTTGGTCTTATTAAAATCAATTTCATATTTCTGATCCCATTAACCTTTCATAAACTTGTTCTGCATGCCTGGTAACATTTTTACACAGTTAATTCTTCTGACGTAACTAATTGGGACAAATCAAGAATTCCAAGTATTAATTCATCTAATTCTATTTTTATTTTGGCAACATCCACTCTATTCTCTCTCATTGGAGACTGAACAGTCTTTCCACATGGTCCTGCTATTTCACTTTCATCTGAGGGTTCTAATTGCTTAAGCCAGTCATCAAGTTCTCAGGCACTAAACACAGTTTGTTCGGCAGGGTATGGCCCAATGCAGCACACACAGAAGTTGCAAAACGTCATATGTTTTTAAAATCATTGGCCTTTTGTTGTTTCCTTGTGTGCTGCACAACTCAGCACACATGGAAGCAGCCAAAATGAGGAGAAATTAAACATTTCTCCTCGTTTCACCAGGGTAAGACCAGGTTTGCCCTGGTCTTAATTTTGTCGGTGCCCCATATTTACGCCACGCTTGTAAATATGGGGTAGCACCAAAATTAATGGGTGTTGCAGTGGAACACCCACCACAGCATGTATTGCCTGACCCTTTCACGATAAGTATAGCATGAAAGGGTGCCTTATTCACAAGGCAGCATTAGGCCACGTTAAGTGGCTTAATGCTGGTTTGTAAATAAGGAGAAGCCCCTATTACTGACACAATGTCCTGAAAAGTGATGTTGTGGTGATGATAGAGGCTTGTAAATATACCCCTAAGTTTGAGAGTGGTGGATCCATTTTGCTCATACAGGTCCGACAGTGGCAATATACAGATTAGAGCGTTTTACCCTATGAAGTTCTCTCTGTTTCCCTCTGAAAAACGCTCTGCTACCCATATGCATCTAGTTAGCACAAAACTAAACCACAAATAAAATGAAATAATCTTTCACAATGCATAAGGCCCATAAACTTCATATGCTCTTTGTAGGCTAGAGCAAAATGTCTGTATGATTGAGTACATATGATTTCTATAGCAAAGACCTGGTGAGAAAGAAATAGAGCTCTGTAGGAGGAGAAAATGAGATTTCTACATAATTATGGATTTACCCCACTAGCCGTGTAATCCACCTGCTGGTGCAAAATGTGCACGTTTCAACAAAAACATATGTCTCACAAATCAGAGGCACAAAATAGAGCCCATTCAGTGGAAAATCCTGTGCCAAGTGTAACTGATGACCTTACAGTTACTAATTGCTTATTCAGATATCAAACTGGTGATAATGAGATTACATGTTTGCTCAGACAATGTTAATGTGTCTTAATGATAATACAGTAACCTGATACTGACAAATCATGTGCTGCATTATGCCATATATTTGCCTTTTCTTGCCTCAAACTTTAGTCAACCCTGATGCATCAATTGGTCCTCCATTGCTGCAAAACTAGTGGCACTGTGCAAAATCATAATTCCAGTTGTGGGCCAGACACCCGGGGATAGTGAAAACTGAAGCATCTCAAAGGCATATATTATGATGTCACTGTCGGGTGAGGGACAGGAGCGGTGTGTGTGTGAATGTGTCTGTCTGTGGTTGTTTGTGTCATCAAAACCTTGGAATAGAGCAACATATTTATTTCAAGGGTCATTCAACCCTAAACGTGTTCTGGTACTTTCCATTCTGGTTATTAAAAAAATCGCAGGGGAAATTGACAACTCTTGCCATTTAATCATGTATATAGTCTTTGGAGAAAGTAGACAGCTACTGATTGTATTTCACACGCATGGAGTTTGAATCTAACTTGCTAATTCCACACATAGATAATTCTACTTAGCATCAAAACATATTTTGACCAAATTGTATGATTATATTACATTGAAATGTGTTCTTTAAAGTTAATAGTGCCCATGAGTAATACAATATAAGCCTGGAGCGCTACGCCATGATCTCATTTTGCATGAAAACAGAATTATTATATAATTATGTAAACATCATTCCTTTTATTTATTCTTTATATTTCTGGCAGCCATCTGTTTTGTATATTCTGAAAGTTTTTGATTCTCCTATCCCTGCCATATTTAAGCACATGGCCCTCCAAAAACTGTCTATTTATAGATGAGGACACGTGTGAAGGCTGCCAAATGTAACATTGCTAACAAAATAAATTTTTCAATTGAATCTTATGCATGTGGTCCTGACTAATGTTTTTTAAATTCTTCCTGAACTAGTGTATTAGAGCCCACCACAAAAGTATAATGAAATTGTACTTGTTTTAAATTGTTGTTCTGTTTAGTGTCTAGCTGCAGGTTTTTCCATACATGTACATGTCATCATTATTAATCAACTTTATTTCAGATCAGAGAACCATAAAAGTACACAATATAGACATATGACATCACATGAAGGGCGTACAAGTGTAAAATAACACCGTTCATTGCAGTGCAATATGTTAAAAAGGTTTAGAGTCGTATTATATTAATGTAGAAAGATATCATTTGGTATAACTCCATACTGTAGCAATTTCCAGAAAAACAAAAACCTCAAGAGGGGTCCATTCAATTCAATTCAATATAAGCTTTATTCGGTTGAAACAGAGCAACCATATAAGTACAGTACAAAATTTAAAATACATTCATTACAATACATAGTAAAAAAGAAAATACTACATCAAAGAATAATAAAATTAATACACCAAAAAGAAAAGTAAATAAAAAAAACCTCATTCATTGTAAAAGAGATGCAACCCTCAATGTCTCTTGATGAAAACAATCTATTCATAGTAGCTTTTCCACAGTTAATACTGTCTCCTCCGCAGTTCTCCTAGTGTAGACAATAAATTCACCACAGTGTTACAAATGGGCTTCAGAATATGCGGGAGTCCAAAGTGTGTAAAAACTTATTCAAGTAAAGACCAACCCCAGGCTTCGAGTCATTATTAACAGGCCATTCAGCAAAACGATTATGGATGGGTATGTTGAAGTTGCTGAATGTATGGCCTCTATTGCCTCTACAGTGGTTCTTTTCTACGTTTAAACTTACAGGGGGCAAGTATGCGGTTCTAGGGTAGAAGTCTCTCAGTTCCCTAGTAACTATAGGGCCGTCTCCCATTTGTGGCTGCCAGCCTTGCAGATAGGGGACGACGTGGGGATCCCTAAAGTTTACAATAATCAGGTCACCCACTATATCTTTAGGTAGAGGTCTCAACCACTTCACCCTTCTAACGTTTAAAATTTTCCCATCGATGTTTGGTGGAAGGGGCCTGTTCTTGGTTAGCCAGAAAGATGCCTTATTTGCCAATTCCGCTTGTCCTTCAATCTTACCATTAGTTAGTTCGGGCACGCCTGAGAGAATGCACACAAATGGAGCGGCCTCCGGCGGTACGTCAATTTGGGTAAACTTTCTTTGCATATGGCCATGGTTGGGAAAAGTCCCCTCTAAAGGAGTGGGAACATTTGTCGGCCCTACTCTATTAACTGTGCTCTGCGGTACTACCGAGTTTGGTGTTGGGTACCGAAAATTTGATAATAATGGCGTTTTTGGGGCAACTAACTGGACTGGGGCAGTAGTGCTTTGTGCCAAGATTTTGGGAACATCAGTAGCGACTAGAGAATATCTGCTTCGATCCTACCAATCTTTTTAAGAGTAACGTGTTCTCCTTCGTTGTCTCTTCTATACTAGTGACCTTATCCCCTATTACCATGATTCTTTTTACCAGTGGGGATATTAAGGATTTGGCAAGAAGTTCGATCTGGGCCAGTAGATCAGATGATATGGTAGATAAAGGGGAATTTAGAATTGAGCATGCCCTGGATGATCTCGGGGTGATGCTAATGACTGGGGGGGGACTAGAGTACAATTTTAGTTTTTTTAATAGTCTACCCCTTTGTTTGGTACCTCTGCGCTTTCTTTTAACAGAGGGAGTCTGAGGGTTTGTTATCGAATGAGTGTTGGCTTTTGCTGGAGGTAAAAGGGGGGTTCCCAGATGGCTTACTTTAGGTTTGGATGGGGCACCTGATTGTTGTTTGTTTCCCTCTTCAACATTGGCATATACAGTTTGGCAGAGCAGATTAAGTTCCTCCAGTAAGGTTAGATTTTGACATCGGTCTGCTACCGCCAAAGGGGATTGGCAACTATATGTGGCTTCTATTAAAGGACTTTGTTCAACTCTCTCTATTTCGCATTGATTGTCCGATGTTACCCGAGTTAGATTTTGACATTGGTCTGCTACCGCCAAAGGGGATTGGCAACTATATGTGGCTTCTATTAAAGGACTTTGTTCAACTCTCTCTATTTCGCATTCAATGTCCGATGTTACCCTAGTTAGGTAATTGTCCAAATTCCCCTTCCGAGGCCCCCCCTGAGAGATAACATTTTTTGAAACTTCTTTACCAGTCATGGTGTGGGTTGCTTATGTAGTATGAACAGACACCTACGCTGGACCAACGTGTTACTTAGTAACCGCGGTAATCTTTAAGTGTTAGCCAAAGTATTCGAGGCAGTTACTGTTAGGGGTCTAAAAGGTGTACCTCCTTTTTCCAGTGGTAAGCAGGCAAAAAACAAGTGAGGTGGCCCTGCCCTTCCGGCTCCGAGGGCCACAGAGGGTCTGCCCTTGTCCCGGGCTTCTCCCGGCGCAGACCGCGCGCGTCCCGCGGTGCGTGGGGCCCCGCCGAAGAAGTAGGCGGCGGCTGGCGCGTGTAGCGCGTCACCCTCGGCGACCTCCCTGGGCTTCTCGGGGATGTAGTTTACTGGCGGCTGTTTCCCTCATGGCGGATTGCCTTGGCGCTGTTTGGCCGTTCCTCTCACGGCACGGTAGTGTCAACCGGGTCACTTCTGCACCCTGCAGCAAGGCTCCACACGGCAGGAGCGTCCTGACAAGAGGAGTCCATAAATGGACTAAAAAAGGGTCCACTATGCCATTCTGGAAGATGTATAAAGCTTGGCAGATAGAAGTGTATCTCAAAAATATTTACTAATTTTATTAGATTTAAGTGCATAGAAACATTTAAAAACATTAGTAATATTAAAAGGCATGGCTTTATCGCAGTAGATTCTCATTAACATGTCTCACCCTAATGTGCCAGATTGAACATAAATAATTAGCGATTAAGTACACAAAGCTACTCCACAGCTTTACAGCCCATGGGACATAGGTTAGAAGAATCACCATTTTTGTTCCATGAACTGGTAAAAGAAGCTAACATTTGAGATGTCATCAGTGACGTCATGAGTGATGTCACTGACTAAGTCATGAGTGACGTAATTTGTAATGTCAAAGCAGTGCATTGTGGGGGTGTAAGTTATAGTTTTCTTAGGTAACTATAACGGCTGAATTTCTATGGTTTTATGCATGCAAAATCTGAACCTAACTGTAAAGTCCCTGTAACCTTTGGCTTATATTGACTGAAAAACCAAAGGTTACAGAGATGTTATAGTTAGGTTCACATTTTACACATACAACACCATAGACATTCAGAAGGTATAGTTATACCTATCTTAACCTACTGTAACTTGTGACCTACAGTTACTTTACTTCATGAGTTATAGTTTCTAATTATAACAGCTGAATTTCAATGGTTTTGTTTGGGTAAAAGGTGGACCTAACTATATTGTCTCTGTAACCTTTGTTTTTTTCAGTTAATTTTAGTTTTTTTTAATGCTGTTTCCTAACTATAACATTCCTGTAACCTTTGGTTTTTCCAGTGAATTTCTATGATATTTTTAACGTAAAGTAATATTTAATTACCATATGGTAATCCAACTACAGCCAACCATGCTCTGTGAGTGGTTGGCCACATGGCCTGCAGCCAGACCCTCACATGTGGCCTGGATCATAGCTGAAGCCAGCCCTGGGGGATGGAGTCCCAAGGATCATTAATGGCTCTTGGAGGGGGGCCATGTTGCCCCTACCTCTTTTTTTCATAGCCAGGCCCTGGGGGGTGGTTGTCCCCAGAGCCAAAATTGAGCCAAGAGGGAGCCACATGCCAGATGCACTAACCTGAAATATCCTGAACCCAGTGAGAGCATTGTTCATGTTTGTCCTATCACGCCCCTCACTGTGATGCGGACAGCATTTCTGCTAGCTCGTGTCACAATAAAGGGAATAGGAGAAGGAGAAAGAATAATAAAGAAACAAGAACTGGTCTGTTGGCTCACTGGACACCCTCATCTGTGGGTGCCAGGTAGGTGTCACCCTTGATGTAGTACCAGGTGGGTTTAAGGGATGTGTAGCACACTATGATATATACATAAACATAATTACAGATCATCACACCTAATGCAATCACTCCCCTGCACATCCCACCACCCTCATTTCAGTATCTGTATTACACATATACACAACCAGATCAGCAGGTAGCCTACGTTCTTGGCTCAGGAGGACGGCAGGCTGTTGCCTTTAGTTAAGTGACTGAACATTCGCCTGAATAAATGGAGCCCTTCTCCGATCTGAAATGCTGTAATGCACCTTTCACAGGTGCCTTAAAAAAATGAGCTGTCCGGACCTGAACCAGGTAAAACTTCGGGTTACTTCACTCTCCAACTATCCCTGGCGGTTATCCTTAAAAATTGCAGCGAGCTGAGCATGAGATGCTGAGGGCAGTGTCATATGTGCTAGCAGTTTTAGTCCTGTATATACTGACTTGTTACATTTGTTGTGATGAGATTCTATTGTAAGGCATTGGGCATGCGTGACTGGTGGTGCAACTTACCATACATTTTCATATACGCTGATGTCAACTGCAGGATTGTGACACAGGATGACTTTTTGACGTCCCCTGCAGACTTGTGACCCAGGATGATGACGTCCACTTCAGAGTCATGACACAGAATGATGCGCCAATGTCCTCTGCAGGCTTGTGACTCAGGATCCACTACATGCTGTTATAGTGAAGTCCAACGGTGACCAGAGATGCTCTGAAGATGCGACAAGACCACACCATTTTCTGATTGCCTAGCAACCAGGTGCGGGCAGAGGGTGCCTTTATAGTCCTTGTCCAAATAAGATGGTTGCTGAGTGGCTGATTCATTTCCTGGTGGTATAAATATCAGGCTCCTACCAGGATGTGTTCTGGGTGAATTGTTTCCTGATTGTACAATCATCATGCCCAGTCTGGGTGACAAATTTTCTGATTGTGCAATCACCAGAGTCAGTCTGTGTGCCTCATTTCCTGACTGCATAATCATCAGACCCAAATATTAACATAATGGGGTCGACACAACAACTACGCACAAACTATACTGGGTGAGAACACACACACAGACATGCCACATACATGCATATGGGTTATAAATGTGGGGTTATGAAGAACACATGCTCCAAGATCGACAGCGCCTGTCTAGGAATGCACATCACGACAAGAGTCATATTTGGTTGTGTATGACCTCATGACCCACTAAGACACTCATGCACCCAGCCCGAGGTAAAGGGAGCTTTGACAAAAATGTGTGTTTCCCATATTAATTCCCATAGACTCTTTAGACAAGACTAAAGCCTGAACTGCTGAGCAGAATTTGGCAGAAAGATATCTATTATCATGAAGCCTTCGTGAATAATAACGAGCTCATGCAGAGATCTGCAGAGCTCTAATTACATCTTGGAGCCCAGAAGGCCCCTGGCAGGGCAAAAAAGCTTTTTAAAAAAAAAAAAAAAAAGCTGTGAATTCACAAATTTCACTGCAAGATTTTTTCACAAAGGTCCGTGCCTGTTTTGAAAAGGGCCAAAGGGTGGGCCAGATCCTGGGGGCCTGCAGCCATATGATTATAAAATGAGGGGGAGCACATGGGGCACCCCTTCAAGGGCTTACTTTGCCCCAGGGACCACCACCTCCCTGGGGCTTATAAAGATTTTAATGGGGGGCTTGCTGACACCCCAGGGAACACCACCTCCCTGGGGCTCAAGCACCCACTCACAGACTGAATGAGACACCCATACATTGACTCACAAACCCACTCAGAGCCTCATGCACCCACCTACAGACCTACGCAGAGACTCACACACCTACTTATAGACACATTTAGACTCTCCTGCACCCACTCACAGACCCACTCAGAGAATCACATACCAACTAACAGACCCACTCAAACACCTACTTACAGACCCATTTAAACACTCATGCACCCACTCACAGACCCGCTCAGAGACTCACATACTCACTCTCAGAACCACTCAGACTGAGAATAACTCAGACACTCATGCACTCCCTCATAGACCCACTGAGACACTCATGCACATACTCACAGGCCCACTGAGACACTCATGCACACACTCACAGGCCCACTGAGACACTCATGCACACACTCACAAACCCACTTAAACACTCATGCACCCACTCACAGACCTACTCAGAGACTCATTCATCCGCTCACAGACCCATTCAGAGATTCATGCACTCACTCAGAGACTCATGGCAACACACGCATGCCCACTCAGAGACTCATTTACTTACTCCCGGACCCACTCCTAAATTCACTCACCCACTCACATACTCACTTAGAGACACACGCTAACTTACAGACCCACTCAGAGACTCATGCACTCACTCACAGACCCACTCAGAGACTCATGCACTTACTCAATAACCCACTCAGAGACTCATGTACTCACTCCCAGACTGAATCACAGACTCACAAACCCACTTACAGTCTCACTTAGTGACACACGCACCCACTTACAGACCCACTCAGACACTCTGACATCCACTCACGAACCCACTAAGACACTCATGCACCCACTCAGAGATTCACTCACCCACTCAGACAGACACTCAGATACACACACACTCATTTACAGACCCACTCAGATACTAATTTACTTACTCATAGACTGACACACTCATGGAGGAACTTGCAAACAAATTCAGACACTTTCATATCTACTCACAGACCTACTGAGACACTCAGACACGCATGCACCTAGAGACTCACACACTCACTCACAGACTGACTCACACACACATGGATTATTTATAAAGCGACATGGGGACCCTGAATGTCAGAAGGAACTAGGATGTACGTATCTATAACAAAAACATTGGTCCCTTCATGAGGTAATAGGCAGTGACACATAGAACTAAAATGAGAACGACATTTAAATTCTCCAGATGGAGAAGCCGATCATTTATTAAGTAACAGAACAGTTCGAAAACATAGAATAAGTGGGCAAAAGATTGGAAATCAACTTATTTCCAGACCTCAGGCATTTTTACAAAGAGTGACTCAACAATCAATACACATAAAGTAAGTCACAATAGAAGAAGCATCTTTTGCTCATGAGAAATGCAAATAAAACAGTTTAGAGTCAAAACACAACGGTCAATGACATTTCGATCCCCACTATGATTGGGGTCTCATCATCAGGACACAAGAGTTTATGCCTGAGTAATTGCCTAATAAATGGAGTGGAGCAGAAGAAAAGGTGGAAGCGGGGGGACTGTGGGAGAGAAACAAAGAGAGGGGTTATAAAGGTCCCAACATCATGGAACTCAACAAAACACCAATGTGTAATTGATCAAGACATGCACTGTCATTCCTGTATAACTATAATTGAAATACGTGCATGTGTGCCCTTTTGAACTGTCAGAACTACAGTTTAACAGAACGATACATTGGATCCTGTATAAATGACAATGCATTATTATAATAAAGTAGGTTAAATCCAAATGTCCATCCGATCCTAATAGTGCAGAACAAAGAAAAAAGTCATAGGCTGCAAAGCCACTGAGCTGGCAGTTTTTCTCACAAGGGTTGACGTGTAGGGAAACACGAGAGCGATGGTAACCTGGTGATATAATTTGCAATGCTGGTAATGATGAGAGTCGGTGAATGGGTGTAGGGTTTGGTGTGCTCTGAGGATTAAAAATTGCTTAGTCAAGAGTCGGAAGGTGTTAGTGAATAGGGGGAAAACTGTGGTGAAGAGGGAGAGGAACATACCCGTGGCGGCGATTGTGACGGTAAGACAGTGAATTTTCGCCCAACTTCACGATCGATCCCAGTAAGCCTCTGGTCCCGGGTAAATGGAAGTCATATGGTATCACAAGTCGGCTAATTAGGATGTACACCCCACCGCTCTACTAAAAGTCAAACCATAATTCAATGAATTTCCAAGGTCTCACATTAATGCACCGTAAAGGGAGACCAGGGTCATGTGGCGCAGACTTACCCTAAATAGAAGAGTCCTGGAGTGATGGTGGTGCTACCTGTCCCTTTCACTCTATAACCCCCGCAGTCAGGGTGCCTGGTGGTGGTGATTGTTCTAATTGTAAGACAAAATCAGAAGTACTTTGAAGAGGCAATGTTTGGGATACGCAATATGTGAGGTGGTCCCAGCCGGTCGAGTGAAGTAAATCAAGCGGATGCCTACACATGTGTTATGCCTCCAGAATTTGGAAAGCCAATCAATGTGCGGGAGGGGGAACAATTGGCTGCCATCTTGAGAGCGGGGAAGGTAAAAAATATCTAAGATTGGATAAACTAATAAAATCTGACACCAGCGTGCATTCTGAAACAGTAACCCTAATTCATTTGGTGAGCATGAAAAAAGGCAATCTAAATCAAGGCACGAGAAATAAGAAAGAACATGATGTTCTCAATAATTATAATGAAACCACTATATGTATTTTGATGAACATTTCATTGGGAAATTTAAGGAGAGAGGGATAGAAGGGACAATGTGCTATTGATAATTGTACTGCAATCATGATGCTTTATTTAACAACCATTTAACTAACATTTTAATAGGAAAGATCTAAGTTCTAGGGGGTATGACCGATTTAGTAGCCATGCAGAAAGGTCCATATGAGCTATTAGTACGTAATATTCACTTGAGTTCCTCTTTGTTGAGGATGGCACCAGTGTCTGTGCCTCTCGGTGGTGGTTTAATCATGCTGATAACTTGCCATCAGATGTCATTCTCTGTCTGTCCTTCAACACTGATATGTTCAACAAGTGTGATGCGTTGGATGTCTTGCACCTGGGCTGAATAAAATGGAGCATTGGACCGACTTGATCTAATTGGATTTGCTAGTTGAAACATCTGAATCATATAGACATTTCTACATGGGTGTATACCCCAAATAGAAAATTGACGTCTGCCTACTAAATCGGTCATACCCCCCGAACCTTAGACCTTTCCGATTGAAATGTTGGTTAAATGGTTGTTAAATAAGGCATCATGATTGCAGTATAATTGTCAAGGGCGCTCGGCCAGCCGGGACCACCTTACATATTGTGTATCCCGAATATTGCTTCTTCGAAGTACTTCTGATTCCGCCTTACATTTAGAACACTCATCACCACCGAGCACCTTGACTGAGGGGGCTATAGAGTGAAATGGGCAGGTAGCACCACCATCACACCAGGACACTTTTATTCAGGGTAAATCCATGCCACAGGACCCTAGTCACCCTTTGCTGCACATTAATGCGAGACTTTGCAAATTCATTGAATTATGGTTTGACTTTTCGTAGAGTGGTGGGGTGTACATCCAAATTAGCAAACTCATGATACCATATGACTTCCATTTTCCCGGGACTAAGCTTACTGGGACCGATCGCGAAGTTGGGCGAATATTCACCGCCTCACCATCACGATCGCCACCACGGGTAAGTTCCCCTCCCTCTTCACCACAGTTCTCCCCATATTCATTAACACCTGCCGGCTCGTGACTATGCAATTTGTAATCCTTAGTGTGCACCAAACCCTACGCCCGTTTACCGATGTAAGTATAACCACCAGGTCAGTGACCTTGCGTCCCTTACCTTTTTCCTTGGTACTGCACTGTTAGGATCGAATGGGCGTTTTGATTTAACCTACTTTGTTATAATAATGCATTGTTATTTACACAGGATCCGATGTATCGCTCTGTTAAACTGTAGGTCTGATGGTTTACAAGGGCACTTATGCATGTATTTAAATGATGGTTTTACCGGAACGACAGTGCATGCCTTTCTCAATTACACATTGGTGTTTTGTTGAGTCCCTTGATGTTGGGACCTTTATAAACCCTCTCTTTGTTTTGTTCTCCCACCCCACCCCCACCTTTTCTTCCCTCCACTCCTTTTATCAGGCAATTACTCAGGCATAAAGTCTTGTGTCTTGATGATGAGCCCCCAATCGTAGTAGGAATTGAAACGTCGTTGACCGTTGTGTCTTGACTCTAAACTGTTTTATTTGCATTTCTCATGAGCAAAAGACACTTCTTCTATTGGGACTTACTTGATATGCATTGATTGTTGAGTCACTCTTTGTATAAATACCGGAGGTCAGGAAATCTGTTGCTTTCCAATATTTTGCCCACTTATTCTATGTTTTATGTTTTCAAACTGTTCTGTTACTTAATAAATGATCGGGTTCTCCATCTGGAAAATTTAAATGTAGTTCTTATTGTGGGATCACAATACAACATGTTATTTAAATCAGGGCACATCCCAACGTTTGTCACATGATTAGAGACAGCAATAGCTGAAATGATAAATAGGATAAAACACTAAAATATAGCATAATAGATCAAGAAAAAGATAATGAATAGAAAAAAAAAACATTTATTGATATCTGTAGTATAAGAGTTGGCCAAGGGCATGCCATGAACAAAATAAACAGATTATAGAAATAGTAGCAACTGAGCTAGCAGGAAAATAAGGCAGATGCGAACAGAATTTGATGAGGGTTAAATAGAGGTAGAATAGAAATGAAAGTGGTGTCTCTGTTAACTGAAATTGGCCCAGAGTCCCACATTGTGTATAAGGCCTCTTGTTTTTATAACCCTGCTAGGGTGGTCACCTCACTCCAGGTCATTATGGACATGGTTTATAGTCCTGAATTTTTCAGCTACGAATCCTTGTTTTAGATGTGTTTTTTTACATATTGTATCATTTTATAATAACTAAGAAAATTATAAGCATCATGTTCCCTAAACATCAATAATTCCAGTCACTTTTACAGTATATACAGGCACCCAGTATACCAAGCCCTTCCTATTGCTTCCTATTTAGATCGTTTACATGCAAGCTTGGCAAGTAGAGCCAGAATGACCTACCACAGCTGGGGATGTTATTGTCACTTTATGTCTTCTACACAGCCTTTGAAATCTGTGTGTGTCTTGTACTCCTCATACTTGCATATCTGTTATGACCTGCACCTTGTATGCCCATGTTGCGAGATCTGCGATGGCTTTCTCACCTCTTCTAGCCTTGCTCATGTGTGATTTCTCTACTAGTGTCCATTTGGTGACATCTCCAAGGCAACTGGTCTCAGAGAGCCTAACACGAAGCGTCACTTCACCTTCACCAGACTGAGCAATGCAAACCTGCATTTTGTCTTGCCTCTCTTTGACTTTGGGATGACCTCACAGAAGGGACTTCTTATGGGATACCTCCAATCTGATTCCAGTTACCCTTTATAAACTTGTCACCTTTATTTACAAAAAACCTCAATACCATGCCACAATGCAATGTAAACAGTTACCCTTCATAAACTTGTCACCTTTTGTTACCAAAAACTCAAAACCATGCCACAATGCAATGTAATTATGTAAAGAAGGTGGTCCTAGATATATGTTTCAAACGCGACTTGTGATGTAGATGTAATTACTTCATAATCAACAAAAGATCAGAGTGAATCTGAATATACAAACACATGGAGATGTATTGCAAGCTTAAATCAATTCAAGAAATGCAATAAATGCAAGTAACCCAACACAACAATAAATTCAACAAATGCTACTGCAGTTTATTTACAAATTCATAAAATTCAGCAAAGGGAAGAAATTGATTGAAAGGAAAAGAAGTTGGTGCTCAAGTGAAGGAAAGTAAAGGGATAGATTTGAGGGTGATTGAGTGCAACAGAAGGATTATTTATACATTGCACACGTAAAGCCTACCCATTTACAATCTATATACAATTTTATACAGGGGGGCAGGGAAGGGCAGGTGTAGGCTTGGAGGAAATGACGGGGGGGATCGTCGACGTTTCGACCCTGGCGCAATAGGGGGAAGTCACGACCTCTGCTGCGGGTCTTCTTCAGGACGGTAGTGGGGGCAGGGGACAGGGAAGCACCTGTAATAGTAAGTATGAATATTTTACAATTTTTAGGGGGAGGTCAAAACTAAAATGATTAAAAAGTGTTGGGTACATTACCAATTAAAATTAGAACGGTGTCACGATTCCAGATCAGTTGGGCGGTACACCTATCAAAGGCAAAGACAGACCGGAAAAACTGTTAGCCCATCTCCAAAGGCACAGTCCTCTCAGGTTTGTCAAAGGAGAGGTGATCAGCAAAGTTAAAACTCACCTCTGGCTAAGAATTTCAGCTCAGAATTATGGTTCAGTCAAGAGACAGTATGTCCTCAATGGGCACTCCAATTCCTTCGTGCTGCGTAAGGAAAAATGAAGCCAATCAAACCCATAGTATGGTTAACCTCCCAGCATGTAAGTGTCATATATTTGAGAAAAACACTCACCCTAGTCCGATATCATGATGGACATTGTACCAGGTGACTGAAGGCGAATTGTAATTCAAGTAAATCTGTATGGGAAAGAACCAAGTATGAAACCTATGTTGTAAATTCCCTACACTACCCATGTAAAAGTTGCCAAACAAATGATCAGCGATCAACGAGGGGTTAAACTAGGGTGTATTGGATAGAATAATCTGTATCGGGCCAGGTCTAAAAACACCCGTCATAATTAACGCCAAAGCAGGATGTATACTGCTACATAAATATTCTTCAGGCTCTGGTGTGGGAGTCAACCCGGTAATATAATCCGAAATCCACCCGGTTAAAAATTAGCCAAGGAGAGTGCAAAGGGGCGCTACTGGTGCTGACCTAAAGATAATAATGCTGCCAAGAGCGCCAAACATGCAGAGATAATAATTACCTTCGGTTTAGGGCTATCGCTTCACAATATACGGGGACAGGAGCAGCAGTTAATCAGGTAGCTCGGAGTGTCCCGGCAGCTTCCGTATCACGCGACCGGATAGAACCACGTGGTCGGAGGCAGCCAATTGCAGCTAAGTAGGCGTCGGACTCGAGTTTAATCGAAATTAGTGAAGGACTAACGGATTAAAGACGCAGGAAAGTGTAAACAAGGAGCTAACTTGGGATGTGGCAATGACATTTTAACAAGTGGTTATTTAACACGCTGGGGATACCGTGTTGGTCGAAAATCAGACCGCAGGGTACAGATAGGCGGCCAAACATTATTCCACATTTTTAAACAAATAATAATAACAATTATTATTTAGCATTTGGACAAGTGATTTAGATGTTTACTTTTCGACTATCCGAGGCAAAAATAATTCAACCAGTAGAATCTACAATAATGTACATAAAAAACATAAATTAGACAAACACAGACAATGATATACATCAATTACATTTACATAGGGATAAAGTGTTGTAGCTGATATTAACACCTATTAATGAAGAGTTGCCAGTTTGAGTGGTACATGACATATGACAACCAGGCAGAAAAGGGGGAACCACTACCCCAAGAAGAAGAGGGTCATAGATTGAGAGGAGGTCAGCCAGTTGGTAACAGTGCCATTTGTCTCATGACTTCCTCCTGTTCATTCAAGCCCCTATTTACCGTATCAAAGAAATGCATCCATCTACACTCACGGATGCTGATTGATTGTGCCAGATTTCCTCCCCTAGGATTGGAGTTGACTTTTTCAATAACACACCACCTAAGACTTTCCGGTGTGTGATTAAATCTGACGAAGTGATCAACTAAAGGTGCCCCTTGTACTTTACACCGGACCCTGCTGCAGTGCTGCAGAATACGGGTTTTCACCTTTTGAACAGTTTGTCCTATATACATAAAACCACAGGGGCAAAAGATGGCATATATTACCCCCATTGTATTACAGTTGGTGTGGTTTCGCATGGTGTGAGTGTAGTCATTATATGTGCACTCCTTGACTTCCAAGGCCATATCACAAGCTTTACAGGACCCACATTTAAAATGACCCACAACATTAGGGAGATTCCATAATGTAGTCTGACTCTCCACATTCTTCTTCTGCAGCATAGAATGTACAACAAAATCCCTGACGCTCTTTCCTTTACGGAAGGCATGCATAGGGGGTTCCGGCAAGCCTGTCTCTTCTGCTACCAGGTGCCAATGGTTGTTAATAATTCTTTTGATCTCCGTACTCTTGGTATTAAATGTGGTCACACATATCAGCCTCTCCTCTTCACTCACCTTTTTTATTTTAGGTTCTAACAGTACTTCTCTGTGACAGAACCATGCTCTTTTACGAGCCTTTTTCACCAGGCTTCTTGGGTAACCCCTCTCAACCAGTCGAGTCATCAAGATGGTAGATTCAGAAAAATAGTCCACTTTGCAACTACAATTTCTCCGCAATCTCAGGAACTGTCCGTAAGGGAGATTGTCCCTGAGATTGCGGGGATGGTGACTGGAATATCGCAACAGAGTATTTCTCTCTGTTGGTTTGCGAAATAAGGTGGTATGTAACACACCATGTTCCTCCTTAATGGTGATGTCTAAAAAGTTAATAGCTTGATTACTGCATTCCATTGTGAACTGAATGTTAGCATCTCTTCCGTTTAGCCAATTATAAAAAACAAGTAGATCGGTCTTCGAGCCCTTCCACACCAGCAGGACGTCGTCGATGTAACGACGCCATAGACTGATATTACCTCTATGTGGGTTATTCTCACTAAGGACCCATTTGTGTTCAAAATGATCCATATAGATCACTGCCAAATTTGGGGCAAAGCTGGCACCCATGGCTACGCCATTTATCTGCATGAAGTAATCTCCATCGAAGATGAAGAAATTACGTTTCATAGCGATCTCCAATAGGTCTACTATGAACTTGGTAGGGACTCTGTGTGGCCTAACCCTATCATCCAGTACCGTTCTTATCACCTCTAGGGCTGCATGTTGTGGGATGTTGGTATACAAGGAGGTGATATCCATAGTTACCAATAGTTCTTCACTGGGATTAAATCCTTTCTCATCTATCAACTTGATCACCTGCATGGTATCTCTAAGATAACAGGCTGTGTTCTCCGCAATGGGTTTGATAAAGACATCTATAAATTTACACAATGGCTCAAGAATTGAGCCACACCCAGACACAATAGGTCTCCCAGGTGGATTATGGAGCCTTTTGTGTACCTTGGGTAAGGTATAGATCGTGGGTACACGAGGGTGTATATTATTCAGATACTCATGTTCCTGTTTAGTGATAAATCCCTCACCGAGTGCATTATCTGTGACTTTTTTAATTGCTATGGCAATTTCCTTGGTGGGATTAGTTGATAGTTTAATGTAGTTTTCAGTCACCGATAGCTGATTACAGATTTCTTTTACATAATCATCCCTGTTCTGAATTACAATTGCCCCGCCTTTGTCGGCAGGCTTGATCACTATATCTTGATTTTCTTTCAAGCTTTGGAGCGCAATCCTTTCCTGTTTAGAGACATTGTATTTCACATATTTCTTGTCCCTCAATAGTTTATTTATATCACCCATGACTATTTGCTCAAATGCTAAAACCTTATGTGGCATCATGTGAGCGGGTGGTGTAAAAGTAGAGGGTGGTCTCAGGCCTGTATTGCTAGACACCGGTTGGTGTGGTATTTTGTTAAAGAATTGTTTCAGCCTGACTTTCCGGAAGAACTGATGAAGCTCCAATTTTAGATTGAAACTGTTCGGCAAGTTAGTCGGGACAAAAGATAAACCCTTCTCCAGGATTTTTTGTTCGTCATTGGTCAAAACGTGATTGGAAAGGTTGATTAGAGAGCTAGGTTGGTGAGCCAAGGCATTGGGATTTACCACCTGTTGTGTTGTTTGCGGGTTTGAATTTCTCCATGTGATTCCTGTCGGAATTGAACCTGTTTCCCAGAGTGTGTGCGCCCCTGATTCCAATTCGTTTGTCCCCTGCCCTGGTTCCAGTTGGTACGGCCCCGTCCCCTGGGACGACCCCAGGGGCGGCCTCTGCCACGCTGTTCCTCCCATGGGTCCTGCTCTAAAAAATCAGGGTGGGTGTCTTGCTGTGCAGATGTACTGGTAGAGGGTTGCTCAGAATCTGATGCACTGCTGACAGAGGAATTGGAGAATGTATTGTACCTCCTAAACCCTCCTCTTCCCCTAGTACTGTATCTACCCTGGGAGTCCTGATTATAGTAACCCTATGCTAAGTATGGGTAGACAGCTTTTTTATCAAAGAATTTGATATCCTTGGACAACTTGTCCAACTTGGTGGATTGCGTGAAGATATCAAATTCCTTCAGCGTTACTTCCAGTCCTTCAAGGGCTTCCTTAGCATTAAGTAAAGCCGAATCTTCTGTGATTTCTTTTCTTAGATCTCCTATTTCTTTAATTAGACGCTCAACCTCTTCCAAAGCAGTCTCCACCCCCAAGACCATCCAATGTCTAGAACAGTTATTTGAGATGAAGCTGAACTTGCCCTTAAATTTAGGGTTATCTACAAAGATTGCGGGCTCGTTACGAACCTGCAACCCTATTGGTATAACATTAGCTTGTAGATATTGGGTGAGGGAGTGTCCGTGTAACCTCGTTCTTATGAGTTTCTTTTCAAGGCTTTCTAGTTTATTAACCTTTTCATTTAGGGTAGAGTCGATTGGGATGGTAGTACGGCCCAGGAAACTACCACTTCCTTGTTTATCTATGAGGTTTTTAATGTAATCTTCACTATATGTCAATGTCTCATTCTCTGACATTTCCCAACAAAGATATAAACATACAAAAAATACAAACAATTCAACAAACAAAAGACAACCCTCGCAGGATTCCCTGCTCAAGAGATCATTGAAAACAATGGGGTAAACCCAAATAATCAATAGGACCTGGGTAACAGTAATTATGTAAAGAAGGTGGTCCTAGATATATGTTTCAAACGCGACTTGTGATGTAGATGTAATTACTTCATAATCAACAAAAGATCAGAGTGAATCTGAATATACAAACACATGGAGATGTATTGCAAGCTTAAATCAATTCAAGAAATGCAATAAATGCAAGTAACCCAACACAACAATAAATTCAACAAATGCTACAGCAGTTTATTTACAAATTCATAAAATTCAGCAAAGGGAAGAAATTGATTGAAAGGAAAAGAAGTTGGTGCTCAAGTGAAGGAAAGTAAAGGGATAGATTTGAGGGTGATTGAGTGCAACAGAAGGATTATTTATACATTGCACACGTAAAGCCTACCCATTTACAATCTATATACAATTTTATACAGGGGGGCAGGGAAGGGCAGGTGTAGGCTTGGAGGAAATGACGGGGGGGATCGTCGACGTTTCGACCCTGGCGCAATAGGGGGAAGTCACGACCTCTGCTGCGGGTCTTCTTCAGGACGGTAGTGGGGGCAGGGGACAGGGAAGCACCTGTAATAGTAAGTATGAATATTTTACAATTTTTAGGGGAGGTCAAAACTAAAATGATTAAAAAGTGTTGGGTACATTACCAATTAAAATTAGAACGGTGTCACGATTCCAGATCAGTTGGGCGGTACACCTATCAAAGGCAAAGACAGACCGGAAAAACTGTTAGCCCATCTCCAAAGGCACAGTCCTCTCAGGTTTGTCAAAGGAGAGGTGATCAGCAAAGTTAAAACTCACCTCTGGCTAAGAATTTCAGCTCAGAATTATGGTTCAGTCAAGAGACAGTATGTCCTCAATGGGCACTCCAATTCCTTCGTGCTGCGTAAGGAAAAATGGAGCCAATCAAACCCATAGTATGGTTAACCTCCCAGCATGTAAGTGTCATATATTTGAGAAAAACACTCACCCTAGTCCGATATCATGATGGACATTGTACCAGGTGACTGAAGGCGAATTGTAATTCAAGTAAATCTGTATGGGAAAGAACCAAGTATGAAACCTATGTTGTAAATTCCCTACACTACCCATGTAAAAAGACTCGACAGTAAAAGTTGCCAAACAAATGATCAGCGATCAACGAGGGGTTAAACTAGGGTGTATTGGATAGAATAATCTGTATCGGGCCAGGTCTAAAAACACCCGTCATAATTAACGCCAAAGCACGATGTATACTGCTACATAAATATTCTTCAGGCTCTGGTGTGGGAGTCAACCCGGTAATATAATCCGAAATCCACCAGGTTAAAAATTAGCCAAGGAGAGTGCAAAGGGGCGCTACTGGTGCTGACCTAAAGATAATAATGCTGCCAAGAGCGCCAAACATGCCGAGATAATAATTACCTTCGGTTTAGGGCTATCGCTTCACAATATACGGGGACAGGAGCAGCAGTTAATCAGGTAGCTCGGAGTGTCCCGGCAGCTTCCGTATCACGCGACCGGATAGAACCACGTGGTCGGAGGCAGCCAATTGCAGCTAAGTAGGCATCGGACTCGAGTTTAATCGAAATTAGTGAAGGACTAACGGATTAAAGACGCAGGAAAGTGTAAACAAGGAGCTAACTTGGGATGTGGCAATGACATTTTAACAAGTGGTTATTTAACACGCTGGGGATACCGTGTTGGTCGAAAATCAGACCGCAGGGTACAGATAGGCGGCCAAACATTATTCCACATTTTTAAACAAATAATATTAACAATTATTATTTAGCATTTGGACAAGTGATTTAGATGTTTACTTTTCGACTATCCGAGGCAAAAATAATTGAACCAGTAGAATCTACAATAATGTACATAAAAAACATAAATTAGACAAACACAGACAATGATATACATCAATTACATTTACATAGGGATAAAGTGTTGTAGCTGATATTAACACCTATTAATGAAGAGTTGCCAGTTTGAGTGGTACATGACATATGACAACCAGGCAGAAAAGGGGGAGCATGGTTCTGTCACAGAGAAGTACTGTTAGAACCTAAAATAAAAAAGGTGAGTGAAGAGGAGAGGCTGATATGTGTGACCACATTTAATACCAAGAGTACGGAGATCAAAAGAATTATTAACAACCATTGGCACCTGGTAGCAGAAGAGACAGGCTTGCCGGAACCCCCTATGCATGCTTTCCGTAAAGGAAAGAGCGTCAGGGATTTTGTTGTACATTCTATGCTGCAGAAGAAGAATGTGGAGAGTCAGACTACATTATGGAATCTCCCTAATGTTGTGGGTCATTTTAAATGTGGGTCCTGTAAAGCTTGTGATATGGCCTTGGAAGTCAAGGAGTGCACATATAATGACTACACTCACACCATGCGAAACCACACCAACTGTAATACAATGGGGGTAATATATGCCATCTTTTGCCCCTGTGGTTTTATGTATATAGGACAAACTGTTCAAAAGGTGAAAACCCGTATTCTGCAGCACTGCAGCAGGGTCCGGTGTAAAGTACAAGGGGCACCTTTAGTTGATCACTTCGTCAGATTTAATCACACACCGGAAAGTCTTAGGTGGTGTGTTATTGAAAAAGTCAACTCCAATCCTAGGGGAGGAAATCTGGCACAATCAATCAGCATCCGTGAGTGTAGATGGATGCATTTCTTTGATACGGTAAATAGGGGCTTGAATGAACAGGAGGAAGTCATGAGACAAATGGCACTGTTACCAACTGTGAGCTTATTCAATTCATGGATTGAAGAAGGGGCTGCTCTTTCCACCAAATCAGGTCGCGTCTGTAGAGTTTGCTCCTCCCCCTCTAAACCCTGGTTCTCCAACACCCTCCGCGATCTTAAATCAGGCTGCAAAAAACTCGAAAGACGTTGGAGACAAGCATACCTCCCTGAGGCCAAGAAAGAACTCAGAACAGCTCAAAAGAAGTATTATGCTGCAATTAGAGTGGCAAAAAGCTCATACTATGAAGGGCGTATTTCCAAGGCCAATAACAACAGCGCAGAAATCTTTGCTGTTGTCAAAAGCTTTGTCTCTCCTAGCGCCGCTCACCCTCTTCTAGCCTCATCGGCAAAATGGTGTGAGGAACTCTCTGTGTTTTTTGTGGAAAAAATTGATAAAATCCAAGATGATCTACTTACCGTATGCAACAATTTTCCATCCTTCATGACTACTCCTATCCCCACTATGCCCGCTTCTACGGATCAGTTTGCCCTCTTCACTCCAGTGAATACAACCGAGGTCGTGAAAATTCTGGCTACCTTAAAATCGGGTTCCCCTGCGGACCCCTGCCCAGCCAGAGTCCTTGCGGGCCTGGCTAACACAGTCGGCCAAGAGGTGACACATATTGCGAACCTCTCTTTTTCCAGCGCCACAGTGCCAGCTTGCTGGAAACAGGCAAAACTGCTACCACTCCTTAAGAAAAATGGCCTAGATCCAAAAACTCCCGCTAATTTCCGACCCATTTCTTTACTGCCAGCTCTAACAAAGATATGCGAAAAAGTTGCATTTTCACAGCTGGACCGATTCGTAGAAAATTCTCAAGCTCTCCACCCTGCGCAATCAGGCTTTAGAGCCGCTTTCAGTACAGAGACGGCCCTAGTTGAGGTCTCTGAGGCTATCCGTGAGTGCTTAGACGGAGGTGGCAGAGCGGCGCTGATTTTATTGGACCTCTCTGCCGCCTTCGATACGGTTCCTCACTCCCTCCTACTTACCAGACTAGCAGACATAGGCATAACTGGCCCTGCTCTCGGATGGTTAAGATCTTTCTTAGATGACAGGTCCCAGCAAGTGTGGATGCCGCCTTTCTCTTCTTCTCCCAAAAAACTTTCAACTGGCGTACCACAGGGCTCCACCTTAAGCCCCCTGCTTTTTAATGTCTATATGACCCCCCTCATCTATCTAGCGGAACAGCTAGGGGCCAAAATTATGGCCTACGCCGATGATACCCAGCTCTTGTTTACATGGCCCAAAAACAACTTGGACACGACGAGAGTCCAATTCTGCTTATCATCGGTCTTCCGCTGGCTGGCCTTGGCTCAACTCAAGTGTAATGAGAGCAAATCGGAAATTCTGCTGTACGGCTCCTTCCCAGATAATTTCTATGATTCTCTCTGGCCCACCGATTTTCCCAGCCCCAAATCCACAGGTGGACCTGCAAAAAACTTAGGAATCTGGTTTAGCAATAATCTAAGATTTGAAGATCACCTGAAAAAACTCACCGGAATCTGCTTCTCCACTCTTAAAACTCTACGCAGATTCCTTCCTTTGCTCCCGCGAGCAGCTAAGGAGACGGTCATTCGCGCTCTGATACTATCCAGATTGGATTATGCGAATGCTCTCTACTGCGGACTCCCAGCCTATCTGATCCACCGCCTCCAAGTCATCCAAAATGCTGCGGTCCGGCTGCTGTTCAACATCCCCAGAAGATCTAGCGTCCGCCAACCTCTCCGAGACCTTCATTGGCTTCCAGTGGCTCAAAGGATCTTATTCAAGATCCTTGTGTTAGCATACCGTGCACTCCACCTAACAGGCCCTACCTATTTGAGAAAAAGATTTTCCCTTTATGCCCCCAACCGCCCTCTCAGATCAAGCAATCTTCATCAAATGACTGTACCAAAGTTCAAATATAGTAGGCTTGGTGGACAATCCATTTCTGTTAGAGCAGCGAGAGCTTGGAATGCCCTCCCCCTGCAACTGAGAACAGCCCCTTCCATCATGGCATTTAGGAAAGGCCTAAAAACCTACCTCTTTAACACCAACGCCTAATGGCTGTCCCTCTTTTGCATTTACTGTGATCTGCCCCCTTCCGTTTCTCTCCGCGCCAGGATACTATACTATTTAGTAGCAGAGCGCGTTACAAAAGCCTCTATAATAATAATAATAACTGGCTGACCTCCTCTCAATCTATGACCCTCTTCTTCTTGGGGTAGTGGCTACCCCTTTTCTGCCTGGTTGTCATATGTCATGTACCACTCAAACTGCCAACTCTTCATTAATAGGTGTTAATATCAGCTACAACACTTTATCCCTATGTAAATGTAATTGATGTATATCATTGTCTGTGTTTGTCTAATTTATGTTTTTTATGTACATTATTGTAGATTCTACTGGTTGAATTATTTTTGCCTCGGATAGTCGAAAAGTAAACATCTAAATCACTTGTCCAAATGCTAAATAATAATTGTTATTATTATTTGTTTAAAAATGTGGAATAATGTTTGGCCGCCTATCTGTACCCTGCGGTCTGATTTTCCACCAACACGGTATCCCCAGCGTGTTAAATAACCACTTGTTAAAATGTCATTGCCACATCCCAAGTTAGCTCCTTGTTTACACTTTCCTGCGTCTTTAATCCGTTAGTTCTTCACTAATTTCGATTAAACTCGAGTCCGACGCCTACTTAGCTGCAATTGGTTCTATCCGGTCGCGTGATACGGAAGCTGCCGGGACACTACGAGCTACCTGATTAACTGCTGCTCCTGTCCCCGTATATTGTGAAGCGATAGCCCTAAACCGAAGGTAATTATTATCTCGGCATGTTTGGCGCTCTTGGCAGCATTATTATCTTTAGGTCAGCACCAGTAGCGCCCCTTTGCACTCTCCTTGGCTAATTTTTAACCGGGTGGATTTCGGATTATATTACCGGGTTGACTCCCACACCAGAGCCTGAAGAATATTTATGTAGCAGTATACATCCTGCTTTGGCGTTAATTATGACGGGTGTTTTTAGACCTGGCCCGATACAGATTATTCTATCCAATACACCCTAGTTTAACCCCTCGTTGATCGCTGATCATTTGTTTGGCAACTTTTACTGTCGAGTCTTTTTACATGGGTAGTGTAGGGAATTTACAACATAGGTTTCATACTTGGTTCTTTCCCATACAGATTTACTTGAATTACAATTCGCCTTCAGTCACCTGGTACAATGTCCATCATGATATCGGACTAGGGTGAGTGTTTTTCTCAAATATATGACACTTACATGCTGGGAGGTTAACCATACTATGGGTTTGATTGGCTCCATTTTTCCTTACGCAGCACGAAGGAATTGGAGTGCCCATTGAGGACATACTGTCTCTTGACTGAACCATAATTCTGAGCTGAAATTCTTAGCCAGAGGTGAGTTTTAACTTTGCTGATCACCTCTCCTTTGACAAACCTGAGAGGACTGTGCCTTTGGAGATGGGCTAACAGTTTTTCCGGTCTGTCTTTGCCTTTGATAGGTGTACCGCCCAACTGATCTGGAATCGTGACACCGTTCTAATTTTAATTGGTAATGTACCCAACACTTTTTAATCATTTTAGTTTTGACCTCCCCCTAAAAATTGTAAAATATTCATACTTACTATTACAGGTGCTTCCCTGTCCCCTGCCCCCACTACCGTCCTGAAGAAGACCCGCAGCAGAGGTTGTGACTTCCCCCTATTGCGCCAGGGTCGAAACGTCGACGATCCCCCCCGTCATTTCCTCCAAGCCTACACCTGCCCTTCCCTGCCCCCCTGTATAAAATTGTATATAGATTGTAAATGGGTAGGCTTTACGTGTGCAATGTATAAATAATCCTTCTGTTGCACTCAATCACCCTCAAATCTATCCCTTTACTTTCCTTCACTTGAGCACCAACTTCTTTTCCTTTCAATCAATTTCTTCCCTTTGCTGAATTTTATGAATTTGTAAATAAACTGCAGTAGCATTTGTTGAATTTATTGTTGTGTTGGGTTACTTGCATTTATTGCATTTCTTGAATTGGTTTAATCTTGCAATACATCTCCATGTGTTTGTATATTCAGATTCACTCTGATCTTTTGTTGATTATGAAGTAATTACATCTACATCACAAGTCGCGTTTGAAACATATATCTAGGACCACCGTCTTTACATAATTACTGTTACCCAGGTCCTATTGATTATTTGGGTTTACCCCATTGTTTTCAATGATCTCTTGAGCAGGGAATCCTGCGAGGGTTGTCTTTTGTTTGTTGAATTGTTTGTATTTTTTGTATGTTTATATCTTTGTTGGGAAATGTCAGAGAATGAGACATTGACGTATAGTGAAGATTACATTAAAAACCTCATAGATAAACAAGGAAGTGGTAGTTTCCTGGGCCGTACTACCATCCCAATCGACTCTACCCTAAATGAAAAGGTTAATAAACTAGAAAGCCTCGAAAAGAAACTCATAAGAACGAGGTTACATGGACACTCCCTCACCCAATATCTACAAGCTAATGTTATACCAATAGGGTTGCAGGTTCGTAACGAGCCCGCAATCTTTGTAGATAACCCTAAATTTAAGGGCAAGTTCAGCTTCATCTCAAATAACTGTTCTAGACATTGGATGGTCTTGGGGGTGGAGACTGCTTTGGAAGAGGTTGAGCGTCTAATTAAAGAAATAGGAGATCTAAGAAAAGAAATCACAGAAGATTCGGCTTTACTTAATGCTAAGGAAGCCCTTGAACGACTGGAAGTAACGCTGAAGGAATTTGATATCTTCACGCAATCCACCAAGTTGGACTAGTTGTCCAAGGATATCAAATTCTTTGATAAAAAAGCTGTCTCCCATACTTAGCAGAGGGTTACTATAATCAGGACTCCCAGGGTAGATACAGTACTAGGGGAAGAGGAGGGTTTAGGAGGTACAATACATTCTCCAATTCCTCTGTCAGCAGTGCATCAGATTCTGAGCAACCCTCTACCAGTACATCTGCACAGCAAGACACCCACCCTGATTTTTTAGAGCAGGACCCATGGGAGGAACAGCGTGGCAGAGGCCGCCCCTGGGGTCGTCCCAGGGGACGGGGCCGTACCAACTGGAACCAGGGCAGGGGACAAACGAATTGGAATCAGGGGCGCACACACTCTGGGAAACAGGTTCAATTCCGACAGGAATCACATGGAGAAATTCAAACCCGCAAACAACACTACAGGTGGTAAATCCCAATGCCTTGGCTCACCAACCTAGCTCTCTAATCAACCTTTCCAATCACGTTTTGACCAATGACGAACAAAAAATCCTGGAGAAGGGTTTATCTTTTGTCCCGACTAACTTTCCGAACAGTTTCAATCTAAAATTGGAGCTTCATCAGTTCTTCCGGAAAGTCAGGCTGAAACAATTCTTTAACAAAATACCACACCAACCGGTGTTTAGCAATACAGGCCTGAGACCACCGTCTACTTTTACACCACCCGCTCACATGATGCCACATAAGGTTTTAGCATTTGAGCAAATAGTCATGGGTGATATAAATAAACTATTGAGGGACAAGAAATATGTGAAATACAATGTCTCTAAACAGGAAAGGATTGCTCTCCAAAGCTTGAAAGAAAATCAAGATATAGTGATCAAGCCTGCCGACAAAGGCGGGGCAATTGTAATTCAGAACAGGGATGATTATGTAAAAGAAATCTGTAATCAGCTATCGGTGACTGAAAACTACATTAAACTATCAACTAATTACACCAAGGAAATTGCCATAGCAATTAAAAAAGTCACAGATAATGCACTCGGTGAGGGATTTATCACTAAACAGGAACATGAGTATCTGAATAATATACACCCTCGTGTACCCACGATCTATACCTTACCCAAGGTACACAAAAGGCTCCATAATCCACCTGGGAGACCTATTGTGTCTGGGTGTGGCTCAATTCTTGAGCCATTGTGTAAATTTATAGATGTCTTTATCAAACCCATTGCGGAGAACACAGCCTGTTATCTTAGAGATACCATGCAGGTGATCAAGTTGATAGATGAGAAAGAATTTAATCCCAGTGAAGAACTATTGGTAACTATGGATATCACCTCCTTGTATACCAACATCCCACAACATGCAGCCCTAGAGGTGATAAGAACGGTACTGGATGATAGGGTTAGGCCACACAGAGTCCCTACCAAGTTCATAGTAGACCTATTGGAGATCGCTATGAAACGTAATTTTTTCATCTTCGATGGAGATTACTTCATGCAGATAAATGGCGTAGCCATGGGTGCCAGCTTTGCCCCAAATTTGGCAGTGATCTATATGGATCATTTTGAACACAAATGGGTCCTTAGTGAGAATAACCCACATAGAGGTAATATCAGTCTATGGCGTCGTTACATCGACGACGTCCTGCTGGTGTGGAAGGGCTCGAAGAGCGATCTACTTGTTTTTTATAATTGGCTAAACGGAAGAGATGCTAACATTCAGTTCACAATGGAATGCAGTAATCAAGCTATTAACTTTTTAGACATCACCATTAAGGAGGAACATGGTGTGTTACATACCACCTTATTTCGCAAACCAACAGAGAGAAATACTCTGTTGCGATATTCCAGTCACCATCCCCGCAATCTCAGGGACAATCTCCCTTACGGACAGTTCCTGAGATTGCGGAGAAATTGTAGTTGCAAAGTGGACTATTTTTCTGAATCTACCATCTTGATGACTCGACTGGTTGAGAGGGGTTACCCAAGAAGCCTGGTGAAAAAGGCTCGTAAAAGAGCATGGTTCTGTCACAGAGAAGTACTGTTAGAACCTAAAATAAAAAAGGTGAGTGAAGAGGAGAGGCTGATATGTGTGACCACATTTAATACCAAGAGTACGGAGATCAAAAGAATTATTAACAACCATTGGCACCTGGTAGCAGAAGAGACAGGCTTGCCGGAACCCCCTATGCATGCCTTCCGTAAAGGAAAGAGCGTCAGGGATTTTGTTGTACATTCTATGCTGCAGAAGAAGAATGTGGAGAGTCAGACTACATTATGGAATCTCCCTAATGTTGTGGGTCATTTTAAATGTGGGTCCTGTAAAGCTTGTGATATGGCCTTGGAAGTCAAGGAGTGCACATATAATGACTACACTCACACCATGCGAAACCACACCAACTGTAATACAATGGGGGTAATATATGCCATCTTTTGCCCCTGTGGTTTTATGTATATAGGACAAACTGTTCAAAAGGTGAAAACCCGTATTCTGCAGCACTGCAGCAGGGTCCGGTGTAAAGTACAAGGGGCACCTTTAGTTGATCACTTCGTCAGATTTAATCACACACCGGAAAGTCTTAGGGGGTGTGTTATTGAAAAAGTCAACTCCAATCCTAGGGGAGGAAATCTGGCACAATCAATCAGCATCCGTGAGTGTAGATGGATGCATTTCTTTGATACGGTAAATAGGGGCTTGAATGAACTTGAGGAAGTCATGAGACAAATGGCACTGTTACCAACTGGCTGACCTCCTCTCAATCTATGACCCTCTTCTTCTTGGGGTAGTGGTTCCCCCTTTTCTGCCTGGTTGTCATATGTCATGTACCACTCAAACTGGCAACTCTTCATTAATAGGTGTTAATATCAGCTACAACACTTTATCCCTATGTAAATGTAATTGATGTATATCATTGTCTGTGTTTGTCTAATTTATGTTTTTTATGTACATTATTGTAGATTCTACTGGTTGAATTATTTTTGCCTCGGATAGTCGAAAAGTAAACATCTAAATCACTTGTCCAAATGCTAAATAATAATTGTTATTATTATTTGTTTAAAAATGTGGAATAATGTTTGGCCGCCTATCTGTACCCTGCGGTCTGATTTTCGACCAACACGGTATCCCCAGCGTGTTAAATAACCACTTGTTAAAATGTCATTGCCACATCCCAAGTTAGCTCCTTGTTTACACTTTCCTGCGTCTTTAATCCGTTAGTCCTTCACTAATTTCGATTAAACTCGAGTCCGACGCCTACTTAGCTGCAATTGGCTGCCTCCGACCACGTGGTTCTATCCGGTCGCGTGATACGGAAGCTGCCGGGACACTCCGAGCTACCTGATTAACTGCTGCTCCTGTCCCCGTATATTGTGAAGCGATAGCCCTAAACCGAAGGTAATTATTATCTCTGCATGTTTGGCGCTCTTGGCAGCATTATTATCTTTAGGTCAGCACCAGTAGCGCCCCTTTGCACTCTCCTTGGCTAATTTTTAACCGGGTGGATTTCGGATTATATTACCGGGTTGACTCCCACACCAGAGCCTGAAGAATATTTATGTAGCAGTATACATCCTGCTTTGGCGTTAATTATGACGGGTGTTTTTAGACCTGGCCCGATACAGATTATTCTATCCAATACACCCTAGTTTAACCCCTCGTTGATCGCTGATCATTTGTTTGGCAACTTTTACATGGGTAGTGTAGGGAATTTACAACATAGGTTTCATACTTGGTTCTTTCCCATACAGATTTACTTGAATTACAATTCTCCTTCAGTCACCTGGTACAATGTCCATCATGATATCGGACTAGGGTGAGTGTTTTTCTCAAATATATGACACTTACATGCTGGGAGGTTAACCATACTATGGGTTTGATTGGCTCCATTTTTCCTTACGCAGCACAAAGGAATTGGAGTGCCCATTGAGGACATACTGTCTCTTGACTGAACCATAATTCTGAGCTGAAATTCTTAGCCAGAGGTGAGTTTTAACTTTGCTGATCACCTCTCCTTTGACAAACCTGAGAGGACTGTGCCTTTGGAGATGGGCTAACAGTTTTTCCGGTTTGTCTTTGCCTTTGATAGGTGTACCGCCCAACTGATCTGGAATCGTGACACCGTTCTAATTTTAATTGGTAATGTACCCAACACTTTTTAATCATTTTAGTTTTGACCTCCCCCTAAAAATTGTAAAATATTCATACTTACTATTACAGGTGCTTCCCTGTCCCCTGCCCCCACTACCGTCCTGAAGAAGACCCGCAGCAGAGGTCGTGACTTCCCCCTATTGCGCCAGGGTCGAAACGTCGACGATCCCCCCCGTCATTTCCTCCAAGCCTACACCTGCCCTTCCCTGCCCCCCTGTATAAAATTGTATATAGATTGTAAATGGGTAGGCTTTACGTGTGCAATGTATAAATAATCCTTCTGTTGCACTCAATCACCCTCAAATCTATCCCTTTACTTTCCTTCACTTGAGCACCAACTTCTTTTCCTTTCAATCAATTTCTTCCCTTTGCTGAATTTTATGAATTTGTAAATAAACTGCAGTAGCATTTGTTGAATTTATTGTTGTGTTGGGTTACTTGCATTTATTGCATTTCTTGAATTGATTTAAGCTTGCAATACATCTCCATGTGTTTGTATATTCAGATTCACTCTGATCTTTTGTTGATTATGAAGTAATTACATCTACATCACAAGTCGCGTTTGAAACATATATCTAGGACCACCTTCTTTACATAATTACTGTTACCCAGGTCCTATTGATTATTTGGGTTTACCCCATTGTTTTCAATGACAATGCAATGTAAGGCATATGCATGTGGATTTAGGGGCCCTGCATCTGGAACAAGCTGCGGACTTGTCCGGGTAGATATTCTTCAGTTTCACTAGAGTCAGAGAAGTGTAGTGCATTGTAGGAAATCGCCCATTTTCTTATGGTGACCGCCCTACATTTTGCTCCAATGCTGATGCTTATGACTCCAATGCTGATGGTTATGACTCCAATGCCAGTGCTTTCTCCCTAAAACTGTTATATTTAAATTGGCAATCCCATTTCACAAGTACTTTATCTCCTCCTTATAAGTCCCTGTTACATGGTACAAGTGATACACACGGCATGGGTGAAAAGCATCCCCAGGACTTGCAGCACTGTTTTTGCCACCCTAAGTGGCCCAAAGAAGCTACTGGCAACAGGCCTATCATTGCAGTGCAAACTGATCGAACTTGACTTTACCCCACCACGTGTAGCAAAGTCAATGCACTATCTTTGATATATGTCAGTCATCCCTAAGGAAGACCTCCTAAAGCCCAGGAGTGTAACTGCAACAAATGATGGACGGAATGCTGAATGATTCAAAAATTCTCCCCCAGTCAAGAGATCTCGGTTAAAGCCATCATTCTTTTGCCCTCTACCCACCAAAGTTTGGAGCCAGCCAAATGCAAATCAGTCTTGACCATGTGCCTCATGGGAGCAGTCCAGACTGAACTGACAAGCCAGGTCCTCCCTGGACCGGGAACAAGCATCCTGGGACCGGTTTGGGGGTATGTTACCCATCATCAGCCAGGCTAGCTTGAATCCAGTGGCACAGTGAGCAAGGGACACACGTCTGGGCATCCCCATCCCACTTAGGGAGAAAAGTGTAGCTACAACAAATGATGGACAGAATGTTAAATGATTCAAACATTCTCCCCCAGTCAAGAGATCGGGTTTAAATCCATCGTTCCTTTGCTCACTATGCCACTCAAGTTTGGACCCAGCCATATGCAAATCATTCTTGACCCTGTGCCTCATGGGAACAGTTCAGACTGAACTGCAAAGCCAGGTCCTCCCTGGACCGGAAACAAGCATCCTGGGACCTGTTTCGGGGTATGTCACCCGTCATCAGCCAGGATAGCTTGAATCCAGTGGCACAGTGAGCAAGTAACCCACGTCTGGGCATACCCATCCTACTTAGGGCGAAAAGTGTAACTGCAACAAACGATGGACAGAATGCTGAATGATTCAAACACTCTCCCCCACTCAAGAGATCTGGGTTAAATCCATTGTTCTTTTGCCCACTATGCCACCCCAGTTTGGAACCAGCCATATTCAAATCAGGATTGACCCTGTGCCTCATGGGAACAGTCCAGACCGAATTGCCAAGCCAGGTCCTCCCTGGACTGGAAACAAGCATCCTTTTGAAATCTAGTCGAGTGATGTTAATTGCAGACATTGCACCATCTCAAGGAAGGTTGTATGATGGTACATTAGGGCACGACAATGTGGCTCACTTGCACTTTGAACACAGTCCTTGTGGTAACATGTTTAAGAAGATCATGTATAAGTCAGACCTAATACTCACACTAGATCTAGTCCAGAGAACAATCCTGATGCGAGCCACCATCACTGGGAAGCGTAGTTATAGCTTGATTGATTTTATTTTCATTACAAACCAATTGTGTCAGAAGGTGTCCAACTTTACAATCCCCTGGCATTAAGACTATGAGTAGGCCAAACTCAATTACAACACACCAATGTTGTTCATCCAATAGAGGTCACCAAGAACAGAGGTATCCTGTGTTACTATTGATGCAGAACTTTTACTGTCAGAGCTGATAGTTAGGAACTTGGCGCATGTGATGGTATGCCTAGAGTCTGGGGAAGATCCTTCGCACTTACTAAGGGTCTACAATGTAATGTCCAAATCTGTAGATGAGTTTTTAGCCTCACCACAATCTTGTATGAAGCCAAAGATAAGAACATGTTTTGATAAGGCTTGTTCCCTTGCATGTAGGCGTTCTAATCAGGACTTCAAAGAAGTCACCACACCAGGAGGAGGAAGTGAGGCTATGCAGATTATGTTGGAAGGAGGTGATTGACGAGAGAAAGAAAGTCAGAAGACAGGAAGCCTGGAAGCAATTACGTGTGGACATTTGTAGGAATGATGCATTTCATTTTTGGGAAGTTGTAAATGCACCATTTATTGAAGACACCACAATGTAAGCCTTCATGTGATTATTCTATTGAATTTGTGGGTGGCACATTTCTACAAGGTGTATTACAACACTACACTGACAGACACTACGGACAGCACAGTGATGGGTGATTCGACTCTAGATAGTGGAGATTTCATAGCAATCACCCTAAACAAGGTAATATCGTCAATTGAATGAAGTCCAAATAATAAGTAACTGTGTCCAGATGGGGTCCTTATTGACCTATTTAAAGATAATATAGATATTTGGGCCCCATTATTAATCACTGTTTTAAGGAATGCAATATATGATGCCCCCCCAAGTCTTGGTCTAACTCAATCATTGTCTCTATCTTCTCTTCAAGAAGGAGGACTGAGATCATCCCTGCTGTTATCAGCCCATGTGTTAGAAGTTGGCCTGGCATATGATGTCCACCATTCTAGTGGGCACCTTGCACCAGTCCAAAAGACCCTTATTGATGGTAGGTTTAGACAACTTTTTATAGAAAGCTATCCTAGTGGTAGCTGTGGAGAGCAGCCTTCAGGCTAAGTCTTGAAGGAATGTAAAGCAGCTTGTTTTACCAATCTATAATCTCTTGAATGACCAAATGAAAGCAGAACCATACCAGGTATACATATAAAATATATGTATTTATTCTAAACACACCCCTCTACTCTCTTTATGGGGCTAGAGGCAAAAGTACAATACAAGAACTTATGTAGCACACAGTAAATTAGCACAGTATACTTTTTGCCCTAGGAGCCTCACAAACCATATACTAAGAAAGTGGTATAAGTACCGCTGCGAACATAGAGACAAGGACTAGGGCCTGTAGAACCGCTGAGGCAAACAGGAACCACCCAAGGTAGGGACGCAGGACACCCACGGGGAGACGTGCAGTGTCTAAACACAGCCGCAAATCACCATTGACTTCTATGGAGAAACTTAGAGTTACAATTTTAAAGATTACGGACACTTAGGAGTGGACTACGGTAAAACCCTTTGAGTACTGAAAACTTCGAGAGTCAAGACCCAGGGGAGCACCAAAATACTTGTTTTACCTCACCCAGGGAAGCCGGGTGCATAGGTGTCTTTTAGTGTCTGGTTTCGTCGTCGTTTCCAATGGATAGCTGCAAAGAAGTGCTGCAAGCGACCATAAGAAGAGTGTTCAGATGGATCCAAGGGTGGATCAGAGATCTGAAGAACCTGAAAGCAGAGGGGACAGAGTCTGGGTCACTAGCCTGTGACCAGGAAGGCGACAATAAGATGCCAGCCGATGTTGGGTGCTTTTAGGAGATGTAGGTTGTGAGAAGTTGGCCTGATATATGATGTCTCCAATTCTGGGGGCACCTTGTATCAGTCCAAACAATCCCTTATGGTGATGGTTGTAAGTCAACCTTATAGACAAGCTATCCTAAGGGTAGCATGGACTAAGCAGCCTTAAAGGCTTAACTCAAGAGGTCGTGTTAAGCAAGCTGTTTTACCAATAACAATCCTGTAATATCAAATGAAAGGACACCACACAAGTTATATATTATAAAATTATATGTATTTATTACTAGAATAATCCTCTGTACTCTTTATGAGTGCAGAGGCACAAGCGTTTAAACAAAAGCACAGTTAATCATATGAAAGTTGCACAATTATGGATGAGGCCCAGGGGCCACGCAAACCATGTATTAAAAAAGTGGTATAAGAGATACCAATCGAACAGTGGTTAGGCCTAGGGCCTAGGGAATCGCTGGAAGCAGTCGGGCTAGCAATGCTGAAGTCGGGAAAAGCCCGCGGGATTCGGGTCAGCGCTTAAAGCACACACATGCACCAATGCAAAGTCAATGGTGCGTAAAAGTTATAAAGTTACTGTTAAAGAAGACTTCTGCTCAACCTAGAAGGATGAAGCTTTAGACACATACACTAGAGGTGTGTACCAGTGTAGGAACACCGGCGTTGTTGAGTTACCTCACCCACAGGAAGCGGGTGCACAGGTGCTCAAGTTGTGTCGGGTTTTGTCACGCAGGTTGCTGGTACTTGGAGCTGAAGATGCTGCAGGAGTCGAGACGAGAAGTGTCCGGTGTGATCCAAGGGTGGATCGAAGTTAAAGATGATCTGAAAGCAGAGGGGACAGAGTCTGGGTCACTCAGCAGTGACCAGGGTGGAACCAGGAAGGAACCAGGCAATGTCGAGCGCAATCAGGTCGTTGACGAGTCGCTTCTCTCCGCTGCCACGTGGACACTGGGGCACCGAGGATGTCCAGGAGTGGATCACGAGCTGTCCCATGCAGGTTCTCACTGTCGGTGGTGTCGGCTTCCGGATTGGAGCAAACAACCCTTGGCAAGCGCATCCTACGCAGGATTCGAAGATGGCTTATCACTTGGACCAGGAGGGTCAGAGCGGGTGCTCCTTTTCAGGGGAGTGAGTCCAAGTCTGGAGCAACCAGACTCACGAGCCAGATTTCAAGGTTCGTCGGCACAGTGGCCACAAGCCAATGGGCAAGTGACCGGGCCAACGCGTTGAGCCAAAAGATGCAGAAGGGCCCCACGAAGCACTCGGTGAGTGTAGAGGGGTGAGCTTCGGTGCAAGAGAGGCTCAGGGCTGGGGCTTCTCAAACCCCAATGCACAGCTTCAAGGGTTACTCGTGGGCTGCATGGTCAGCGTCTCGTGGTCTTTCCAAGATGGCGGGCCCCACGCTTCAGGTCACCTCCACGGGTCTCAGCTCTGCAGGGACTGTGGATCGGGCTGTTAGAAGGCAGGCACGTTGGGTCTTGTCGAACTCTGTTGCTTGAGTTCCGGCGGGAACTGCAACAAAGCAAATGTTGAGGTGCTGGATGGTGCCTGTTTGCACAGGGTGGTCACTCCTTGACCACAAGGGAGATTCTTCAGTCATCTACGTCGAGTAGGATGTCGAAGGGTCCAGAGTTTCATTTCATAAGTTTCAGTCAGGATAATCTGAATGCGTTGGCACTGCTCCCATTTTTATACCAATCTAGGGGGCTGGATTACCTGCTAGGTCCCTCCTATGGGTGGGACCCAGGAAGGGGGTGGTTACACCCCTTTCCCTTTGTCCAGGGTTGCGCTGAGACTGGGGCTGGAGTGCCCCAGAACTGGTTTAACCGGATTATGCAAGGGGAAGCCTTGTGCGCCCCAAGCACTGTCTGGTTTCATTCAACCCACCCTGCCTCAATACACTATCTCCTGTCTGGGGAGGTGTATCACCTCCCTGCGACAGGAAACCCTTTGTCCAGGCCTCCTCTGCCGAGTTTCGGTCAGCAGCAGGAGGTCAGACTTGTGTCGGTGGCAGCAGCATCCATTTTGTGATGCTGAGGCTCTTTTAGAAATCAACCGCGTTTCAGTAAAGTAACATGTCTTCTCCCTCTAAAAGGGTGGAATGCTATCCCCGTCGACAGGACTGTCGAGGGGATAGTATTCCAAATCGTATGACACCTTACACGACATATTTTGATAAAGCCAAACCAAAGTTAGCACATAACCCCGATGTATTATAATGCACTTAAGAGTATATGGTATGGCATTATCCCGGAACAGCTTAGGGAGTTGTTCCCGACAGCTGCAGACAGGCTCAGCTCATGCTCGAGCACCATCTCACGTTAAACCACGCACTATGCCTCCAGGATTGATAAGGCCTGCCATAGGAGTGATTTATAGGTTTAATATGTGTCCAGATATAGGTTTAGATATAGGTATACTATATCTAAGCAAGAGGTGATTATACCAACTTGCCCCAGCTGAGTGATCAGCCAGTTGTGTCAATTTAAGAACAAGCCAGGGGTGGCAAAAACTATGCTGCAGCCCCTGGTAGGCCTTGGATGCACCTATACCCATGGCACCTATGGTGCACTGTATAATGGCTGACAAGGTGTCCATTACCAATTTGGTTATGTACCTATAGTACATGTCTGTGAATTTAGAGAGAGAACAGCAGGCTGTGGGTCTGATTAGCAGGCCCACAGCCACATTAAGTCGAAAACCAGTGAAGCAAAAAGCAAAAATTGGGGTGACCATAGGATAGCAGACCCTACTCTCCTACACAGGTGGAGCTTGATTCTTTAGCCATGAGGTCCAGGAGATGTCAATGACAACCAGGAGCTGGATTCAAGCTTCCCCACATCGGATGTCGAGTGCTTCAGTGGCAGTATCCGGATTGGACCTAACAAGCCTAGGCAAAAGCAAACCACACAAGATAACAAGATTGGCTTTGGTGCAGACCAGCAAGATCTGAGGGACTCACCCTTTGGAGGGGAGTCAGGGCACGTCTGGAGCAACCAGGAAAGCCCAAGAAACAAAGTAGATTCCTTCGTGGGGACCCGCCAGTTAACGGACCAGGTATCGCGAAGGGGCCTCGAGCAGAAGTGCAGGAAGCGGGTCCATGGAACACTTGTGGTGTGTAGGCCTCTAAGCTTTGGTGCAAAATGTGCTCAGGGCTTTGACTACTTGTATCCCAATGCACAACTTCAGGAAACTCGGGAAGTTGATGCACTTGCAAATGTGCAGGATGTCCAGGAGTTCCGGTCCCACATCTCTTGTGATAGCTACAGGTCTCAGCTTTGCTGGGGACTTGTGTCAGCCTCAGAGATGTCTGGAAGTCCATGCCCTGTGTTGCAGATTCTTCAGGATCCGGCAGGAGCCACGAAAATGCAGACCCGCAAGATGCTTCTTTGGTGCCTGTTTGAACATGGAAGTCACTTCTTGAGCCCAAGTGATATTTCTTCCATCTTCCAGTCGATATGGAATGTCAAAGTTCCAATATTTCTGTTTCATAGTTTCATCCAGGGTAATCTAAAGTCATTAGGACTGGGATCCTATACTTATACCAAGTTTAGGGGTTGACTAACTCTAGGGTCACACCTATGGGAGGACCTGGGGGGGGGGTGGTTACACCCCTTCCCTTTGTCCAGATTCACGCCAGAGAGTGCCCCAGCAACCGGTTTGAACTGGGAAATGCATGGGGACACTTTGTGTGCCCGAGGCACTGTCTGGAAAGCATTCACTGAATACAACCCACCCTGCTCCAATACACTAAAGCCTGTCTGGGGAGGTACTAGCACCTCCCTGGGCAGGAAACCTATTGTCCAGGCCTCCCCAGCCAGAGTTTCGTCCAGCAGCAGGAGGTCAGACTTGTGTCTGTGGCAGCAGCATCCATTTTGTGATGCTGAGGCTCTGTTTAACTTCTACCCGGTTTACCAGTGTGTTCATGTCTTCTCCCTCTGCAAGGGTGGAATGCTACCCCTGCCTCCAGGACTGGCGGGGGGGGGGGTAGTATTCCAAAGTGTTTGACACCAAACACGACATATTTAATGCAGCCATTCCAAAGTTCACATTTACCACAAGGTTATAATGCATTTAAGAGTATATGGTACGGCTGTATCATTGAACAGCTATAAGGAAGGGATTCTGAAAGCTGCAGAGGGGCTCAGCTCATGCCAGGGCACCCTCTCACACAAAACCAAGCACTCAGCCTTCAGGATTGTCATGGCCTGCCGTAGGAGTGACTTATAGGTTTAAATGTGTCTATATATATAGGTAGATATAGATATATCATATCTTAGTAAGGGGTACAAGTACCACCTTACCCAGGCATCAGGATTTTCAAGGCCTGCCATAGAGTGACTTATAGGTTTATATGTGTCTATATATATAGGTAGATATAGGTATACTATATCTTAGTAAGGGGTACAAGTACCACCTTACTCAGGCTGCAGTAGCAGACATGTGGTGCCATTTTAGGAGGCTTCCCAGGGGTGGCACAATACATGCTTCAGCCCCTGGCAGGCCTCTGGGGTACTTATGCCCTTGGTTCCTAAGGAACCATATACTAAGGGCTCACAATGGTAACCCAGTAACCAATCTGGAGTGTACCTAATGTACATACAATCAATTTAGAGAAAGAAACAGATAGGCTGGGACCCTGGATAGCAGGATCCCAGCCAAACTGAGTCAAAACCATCAAAACACCAGGCAAAAAGTGGGGGTAACCATGCAGTCAGATTCCACCTTCCTACACCATCTCCCTCATTGAGACTACTGCCACAGTGCTTGGAAGTATTCTGTTAGATCGGCTGGAGGTCTGTTCTACTTAGGTATTCATTCTGGTGCGCAGTATGGGTCATACAGAGCTTGGGATCGTATACCAGCGTCTGAATCTTCATCACCTATTCAGCAAGCACACAAGTGTTAAGAGGGCACTTTACATCTAGCTTTTATAGATCTTAGCTCCACATTTGATTATGTAAAAAGAGGAAAGCTATGGAGGAGGATGTTAGAAATGGGAGTGAATCACCAGATTGAGCGCTTATTGACCCACCTTCATGAGGATATAACGGGGTGCATCAGGCATGGTCACAATGGTGAGTGCACCTACCCAGTCAAGATCAGGTGGGGCATCAGACAAGGTTGTGTTCTGGCACTCTTTCTTTTCTGCCTCTATTTCAAGGATCTTGATTCTTCATTTTTGCATCTAGAGACAGATAATATGGGAGCTAAGCATCTGCCGACTTTCCTATATGCTGAAGACTGTGTCATATTGTTCAGAACTAGGGTAAGGTTGCAGAAGTTACTGAATAATTTTGCAGTGTATACAGACCTACTGGGTTTGTCCATTAATAATTCTAAATCATACACAATGGTCTGTGGTCAACCACACAGCAAATTGAAACTGCATTACATCAACAAGACCAGACTTCTATGTGTACCATCCTTTATGTATTTTGAGTTCTCTTTGATAACAAAGGCACCTGGGTGGCCCTGACAAAAGTACGGATGAATCAACTTTGTCAGTCTTTAGCTGCAATTTCAAGATTTGCTCCCAAACTGGATTCCACACCCTTGGATGTTATGATCAAAATATATAAAGACAAAGGATCTTAAGTGTGTACCTATGGTTCGGGTGCCGGGTATTTGTGATACTGCACAAATTCAGGTTAGTGGAAATGCTTTTCTAAGAAGGTTGCTACCTGTCCCTCCTAGTGCACCCACTTGTGTTGGCTATTCTGAATTGGGGCAACCGTAAATAGAAGATTATATAATACTGCACTACTTAATCAAGCTGTGATTACTAATTGTTTGAAGCATGATAATGTCTCTTGCATGCCATGGCTGACTTTTGCCCAATTGTGTTCGATAGCACACCTAAAAAATGTTAATAACCCCCAGAGTATTAATCCTTTAGTCAAAGCTGGTATCAAAACAGAACTTCTTGCACTGCTGATGAGGAGAAGAGAAGCCCTAGTGTAGCAGGGGAACTCGTGCATTATGTTACTCCCAATTCTATGTCCCATATGAAAACTTATTTTTGCACCTGCATATGAGAAATAAGCAGTGGCAGCTCCTCCGTAAGGTGGAGGAGTGTCGCCCCATTGCTTTTCACTCGTTTTTATCTTTCTATTTTTTCCTGCTGCTGCAACTGTGTGGGGAGGGGCTGTTCTGTCAGGGCAGGAGGAGGCATGGTGGGCACTCTGTAAGTGTGCATAAATGTTTGTCCGGCCATCTTGGGCCAGCCAGTCATGCACACTTTACACATTTTCCACCCCGGATGTATAACAACATGGGTCGAGAGCAGTGCACAGGCTTCAAGTATTCCTGAGCGCCGAACCACGGTGCTCTGTGATTGTCTTAGGGGAGTCTGGATCCTTCCTTATTCCGACCGGGAGGAACGCTGAGAGATGACGACTGAGGAGAGACGCTGCGAGGAGGTAAGTTTATTGATTTTTTCTTTACACATGCCCTCTGCCCCGCCACCCCAGATCTGTGCCAGTTGCCACTGGAAATAAGTGATTCTATGTTGGGTGTTTCCCTCCCAAAAAGTATGAAACAAAATAATACTGTTGTTTTGAAAAATTTTATAACAGACGCTAAGGGGTCCATTAGGATTGCGGGCGGATCGCCACCGCCCCTTTGGCGGTGGCGATCCACCTGCGAAAAACCTCCGCCCGTTCTGCATTTACCCCCTCCACATTAGCATGGCGTGGGGGACCCCGGCGGATGGAAAGACTGTCCACCGGTTTTCTGCCTGGTCGTAGAGTCGACCGGGCAGAAAAGCTGCTAACATGGTGGAGGTGTCTGGGAGACACTGATATCCATATTAGCATGTCTGCAGGGTTGTGCCTTTCCGTGGCGACAGCAGGTGGTTTTTGCATTTGGGGACCCATAGCGGGCCCCCTGGGATTCAGGGGGTGGGGGGTGCACATGGGGGGTACCTATGGTACACCCTGCAGTTCCATGCACAAAATGGCAGGCACCGCGCGGTGCCTGCCATGTTGTGCATGGAAGTGCACAACATGCCTTCCTGACATTGTGGCGGGCGGTGCTGAGTGCACTGCCCGTCACAATGTCAGGAATGCAGGTTGCGCCCACCAGTGTAACAGGCGCATCCTAATGACAATGACAGGACCCCTGCAGCACCGGCGGATGGTCCAAATCCCCGCCTGCCCGCCATCCTAATGACCCCCTAAGAGTTTCTCCGCCTTAATACATCAAAAAAAGTTGATTAAGAGAAAGTTTAATGCAAAGGGCAACACGCTGTTCGTTCTTTGATTCACCGAGGTTGGGTGTACTGTTTAATCCAAAATCCCACTCCAGTGGCAGCCAATGCCTCCTCACCTGTCCATAGGCAAAACCACTCCTCAACCTTCTGCTCCTCTCTATAAATCACCTTTACTTATCATTCTTACTTATCAGACAGGGCGGGCTCTTCTGAATCAAAAAAGCACTTTTCTTGGCAACCTTTTCGGCAGTGGCGCTGCACGTGTTCCGTAGGCCCTTGCAAGCAAGGAATCTCCTATTTAGTAATTAAAGAATTTAATATTTGGGGTGAAGTGGGCTCCACCACATCCCAAGCCCCAGTGCCTCTGCATCTGCTGCACAATTGATAGCCACGCCCCTGTCTTTCGGTCCTAGATTCTATTGTATGTGTTATTCTGAGATCCCAACTGAGTGAAACCTCTTTTTCGGATTATTTCCGGGCTGGCCGCCCAAACCTTCTTTCCATTAACATCTTTGACCTTCGTGTGTGTGTATTCTACTGGGAGGACAATGTGAGTGCCAAGTATGTTTCAAAAAATGCATTTCAAGCATCAAGCATGATTTTAAATCTGCGATAGTCAGAAACTTCACATTTAAGCACCTGCCTGCAACCATTGCAGACCTCAGTGTGTCTCATGAGAAACATTCTGGCATCGGCATGCTTTTCCAAATTGACTTGAAAATACACATTACCACCTTAAAAGCAAATCCTCAATCTTGGTATTTTAACTTTTACTTCTTCTGAAGCTTTCTCTTCCTATGTCTGACTCTGAAAACAGCTATATGAGTGCAGATGTCTATAAATAAATGCATTATTCCAGTATATTTCAAAGCTGCAGGTGTGCCTCCAGACTGCACATTGCAAATTGGTCTCTATTCACTTCCGTTTTAAAATAAAACAAGTTCATTTGAGACTTGCTTTAAAATCAATATATAATATTAACTCAGTGTTGTGTGAGTTACCCAGCACACAAGAGAGGACTGTACCACAGTTTTGTGCTGATTGGTGTCTTTCGTATTTGATGAGCCGGGTCAGGGGTGTTTTACTATCTTAGTCGTTGTCACTGGTTGTTTAGTGCTGGAATTTAAAGGAATGTGTAGCTTTTGGCTGGAAATATACCAGCATTTGTTAACATCTCTAAAGTAAAGAACAGACACAGCAGATTAACCTAACACAACACAAAATAACAACACAATAGCATAACTGCACAGCAAATAGATAGCTAAATTAGATTACTACAAAACAATAACAGTACAAGAGAACAAGAAAGAAATGCACTAATGCAGTACAAATAACCGTAGTATAAAAAAAAACATAGCAACACATCAACATTACAACAAAATGCAATAGAACAAATCAGCAGAAACACTCTGGTCAGACGATACCACCAATACAAATCTGCTTTCACAATATATTGTCACCAGTTAAAATGTCTGTGATCCGGTCAACCTGGTAACTCACGTTACTAGCCCCATCACGTTACTAGCCCCCTCGGGATTAATGACCTGGATCTAATGAGGGTCATGAAGTTCAGTTTTTTCAGTTTGAGATCATTTTTATATAATGATGATGTGCTTCGGAGTACTTTTGTGTGGTTTATTTATTTTCACAGCTTGCATTTTAAAAAAAGAGTAATTTTACTCTTTATCTTGACAGGTTGTACAAAACATGGATCAGGAAAGGTGTATGAACTCATGTGCCAACATCACTTTCTTCCTAAAATATCATCTCACTGCTCCGGTTGTTTCAAAGGTCATGCATCCATGCATCCCAGCTGCCTAACAACCTGGGTGATAACAAAAAAAGGCACTAAAAGAACGCTTCTTAACATGGGTTCCTCGGTACCTACTCAGGGGATCTGCAACTGTTTGGAAAATGTAATCATATTTGCAAGTTAATAAAGTATATGTGCATAAAAAAGCAAAACTGAAGTGAGAAAATGGCCTGTAAATGTATAGTAATTTGAAATTGGAGGCTAAAAATGAAGTTGGTATCCCTAGCTTGATTTGTGGGAACAGCACAAGTACAGCAAAGAGAATCTAGTAGGGATCAGTAGTGGCCTCAGTGGAAGCACGTTTGTGCATGACAAAAAGACAATATGCATTACAAGTAAAGAAGACAATGTGACAGTCTTGCATATTGTTTTGGCTTGGTGAAAGAAAAACAAATTTTGAAAGTCTTCAGCTTTGCCATTAAACTTTAAATTTAAATTTGAATTTTTTTTGTTAATGGATTAAATACAATATTTAAAATGTGTGTATTTCTTGAATGTGCACTTATTTCCCTTTTTTAATATTGTTCCTCAAGTTCAAATCATTGAAATTGCTTAAGCAGGGGCACCTGGCGTCTAATAGTAAATCAATGGGGTCTACAGAAGTCAAAAGGTTATGAACTGCTGCTATAGTTATGTCATGGTTACCGAGGAAACTAGAAAAATCCTGGATCAAGGAGGATCAGTGGCAGTGATCCTCCTTGATCTAAGTGCAGCATTTGACACGGTCAGCCATGACACCTTACTGAACCGCCTGTCCTGTGCGGGGATTAAGGATAAAGCCTGGGCATGGTTTAAATCTTTTTTGGAGAACAGATCCTTTAGGGTTTTTGATGGTGAATCCGTGTCCTCCAGCAGACCCCTAAAGTGCGGTGTTTCTCAGGGCTCCTCTCTAAGCCCCGCACTTTTCAATCTGTATATGAGACCGCTAGCCGATGTCGTCCGCCCATTTGGAGTTAAGATCATCTCCTATGCGGACAACACGCAGCTAGTGGTCTCACTGGCGCAGGAGGCAAACCGAACTGCGCCAGACGGGCTTAGAGAATGCCTGGAGGAAGTGAGGAACTGGAGGTCGTCATCATCCCTGAAGTTGAACGGGGACAAAACTGAGCTGATGCTCCTAGGCCCATCAGATCTGGCCCTTCCTCCCTCCCTGTGGCCCCCCTGTCTAGGCCCTCCCCCAACCCCCAAAAATAACATCAAAAGCCTCGGAGTGTGGCTGGACAGTTCCTTCAATGTCCAAGGCACAAAACTCTCAGCCACCTGCTTTGGCATTATGAGGGTGCTAAATAAAATATTTCCCCTCCTTCCCATGGAAGCCAAACAGGTAGCCATTCAAGGTCTTATTCAATCACGCCTTGATTTAAATATTGTACTCTACCTCAGCGCCCCAGAATACACCCTACGCAGGCTGCAGATTGTACAGAACTGCGCAGCGCGCCTACTGCTCAAAATCCCCCGCAGACACTCAGTGAGGGCCGGACTGATTAGCCTTCACTGGCTTCCGATCCGGCAGAGAGTTTTGTTCAAGGCATTATGCATAGCCCATCAAGCCTTCTGGGACATTGGACCCAGCATCACCCGCGACCTGGTTACCCATTACACCCCAAGCTGAAGTCTTCGTTCCAGCCAGACCTTCTCGGCAGTGGTGCCAAGAATAAAAAGATCCAGATCTGGCGGAAGGACGTTCGCATACAACACGTCCAAGACCTGGAACACTCTGCCACTCCACCTCAGAGCTAACCCTAACCTCACTGTGTTCCACAAGCAATTAAAGACCTTTTTGTTTGCATCCTCCTACTAACGGTCTGCCTTCCCTCCTCTGCTCATCAGTAGGCTCTGGTTATCCTAGCGCTTGGACGCCTCCGGGCAACAATTCGCGCTCTATAAATCTGCAAGTTTACAAGTATAGAATTTTGTGGCTTCCAAGGCAGATGTCTTTAACGGTTTTACATATTTAGCTTCTATTATCAAATGAGCCCAGGTGGACGCACTTTAGGGGTGCATAAAGACTTGACTGGAGAGTGCCCATTTGGGAGGTACACTGGTTCTGACAATAAAGGGCCAAATGAGCAATGAGAATGGAGGAACAGATGATAAACCTCATAGTAGCCGAATTGATAATAAGAACAACAGGCCAAAAAATACCAGATGCCTTTTCAGGAAAAAAACAATAAAAAGATTAACAACCCAGAGGAAAAAAATAAACAGATGCTTAAACTAATAACACATGAAGATGGAGAGACAGCTTTATTACATTTCGATGCGTTAAAACACCAGTGCCCTCATTAAATGGCCAGAATGGGGAACGGAAGGGAAGTTGAGGAAGAAAGGAGAGCGAGCCAGTCAAGGCAGCCAATGCTACAGCCTTCCAATAGAGGCTGAAGTGTCCCTGCAAATCAAACGGGGAAGACAATGGTGGAGAACACAAACTGTAGAAGTAGACCTCAGCAAGGCCTACAGGTGCTAGGTGTTCGCCCTTCTTTGCGTACTAGTCCACAGACCAATAAGTAGAGATTTGCATGGAAGCTGGAATATCAAGAAAATAGTTTATTAAACCTCATGAGGTGGAACTACAGCTATACAAAACCCTTCGGCAGTGTATGAGGTAGCACAAGGAGTAGAAGAACTGTGGGTCTTTTATACCCACACAAGAGCTCAAAAAGAGGCGGTACACGTACACATAGGAAGAGTTACACACATAGATGGTCATACAGAGAATGCACGTCAACAAAGCAGGATGGGTAATGAGTTGCTGACATCAGTTAAAACAGCCTGACAGTTACAGACTAGAGCAAGTGCACTGGGCAGCTACAGACTTCTTCGGAGCATGCGCAGTGTAGCAGGGGCTAAGAATGGACAGTTCTCTAGCAAAGCACAAGGGTAGGCAACAGCAAAGACCGAAGGAGTACATGGCGAGAACAGGGTCAGTCAAGATGGCTGCCTAGAAACAATATGGCTTCAGCTCATGCTAACAGTGATCTCGGTCAATTTACAACAAAACAACCTGGCAAAGATGACTACAAAACTAGAAATATGAATCAAACAAAAAGGGAGCCTAAATATTAAAATCTCAAAGCCGGAGGATGAATCAGTTTTGAACAAATCAATGAATACATAGGTAAATGCCAGGCATGGGTGTGTGTAACAAATACAAAGTTGCTATCTGTACTACACATTAGGAATGAAATGTTTGGGAAAGTGCCCTTTTTGTACAGTCACCCCCACACTTTTTCCTCCAATGCTGAATGTTATGACTCTAATAGTGCACTAGAGTATGCTGCCCAGCCCCAATGCCAGTGCTCTCTCCCTAAATCTGTTATGTGTAAATTTACAACCCAATTGACAAGGACTTTACCCCCCTCCTGGTATATGGTACCATGGGTACCCAGGGCATGCGTGGTAAAGAGGTAGCATGCAACACTGTTTGTGCCTCCCTGATTGACCCAAGTAAATTACTGACCGGATCCTGCTATTGCAGATTGCAGGAGCAGTGAAAACTGCTTGTATTCAACTCTGCCCTCACCATGTATAGCAGAGTTAATGCACTGCTTTTAATATATATTGGTCCACCGTAAAGCAGGCCTCCTGAAGCCCAGGAGGCAGGGTGCAGTATGTTAGAGTTGTGGACATGTAAGTGAAAATGTATATTTCCTTATAGTGCCCTTTTCCATTAAAGGGCACTATGAGGGAAAGACAATCCATAGGATAACAGGGTCTGGCGCCCACTGCAAACCTGAGGTTGGCAGTTCCATTTCTGTGCCACCTAAATATGTCATGTTTGGTATCAAACAACGTGCCTTCCCACCCCTAACATTAATCTTGTGTTGAGGACAATGTGGCATGCACCCAGGTGGCTATCTTAGAGGTTACCCACCTAGTTGCCCCTTATTCAACCTTAACCTCATGGGTACGCCACAAGAAGAGGCAATTTTAGCTCAAAATACATCTTGGGACATTCCACTGCAAGAGAAACTCCAAACAACCAAACAAACAAAATTGGGAGCACAGACACTCGAAGAACTGGAATACTTCAATATCAGAGCCCTAAACGGTAGATTTGCGGGAGATAGCCCGCCAGCTCCAACTTATCACTCTACTAGGGCAAACAGCATATTAGCTTATACCTTTATCTCATTACCTCTTTTTCATTATACAACTTCATTCCGGATAGGAAAAAAAACTGATAGTTACCACTGCCCTCAGGAAATTGCCTTTGATATTGCGAGACCAACATTCGAGCGATCAAATGCCCCAAAAAAGACTATCTATACTACAAATTTCAAAAAAATTAAGTACTCGGTAGCGATGGGCGAAAACATAATAGGAAGGGCACAACAACACTTTACGGAGCACACTGGACCAAATGAAGTCACAAAATGGGAACATTTTACAGCCACCATGTCGAACTATGCAACGCAGCCCAAAGTATCTGCAAAGTTCAGCAATATGGACAATCTATCCTGAGAGCATAGAGAAAAAATTAATGAAGCAAAAAATATGATTTACCGTTTAATGAGGGAAATACAGTTGGACCCCAATGAAAAAACAAAACAAAATCATCTTCGGATAGTGAAACTCAAATTAAAAAAACTGAAATGGGAGGCAACCAAAATAACGGAGGACAACTTGTGGGTAAAACTTCACTCAGATATCAAACAGAATGATGGGGCAAGGTTTTGGAAAACCATTAACTTGCTAACATGTCCGGCAATACTGGGGGTTTCATCTAACATTACAGAGGAAACATGGCCACTCTATCTTGGCAAGCATTTTAATCAAGACCCACCCAAAAACAAGGATTTATCTAACTTCAATATCAGAACAGACCATAACGTTGACAATGCACAACAAACACAATTCTGCACAAACACTAAAGACAAATTGGAATTAATAAATTCCTCAAAGTCACAACACAACATTAAATGCCAAATTAAAAAAAGGCAGAAGGGAAGGAGCTCCAGGACCAAACGGGATCCCGCCAATCCTCTTCAAGCAAGATGTGGGTTACTGGACAGCAGCTCTTGATCCCCTTTTTTGGAAATCAGGTGCTCGAAATCTAGCCAGACTCTAGGAAGGGCTCCATTAATTCCCCAATATATAAAGCAGGGGATAGGGCTCTCCCTCAAAACTACCGACTAGTGGCCCTAATTGACAATGAGGCGAAGTATTTCGCAGGTCTACTGCTGGAGGAACTACAGGAATGGGCTACAAAGAAATCCCTGATACCGGTTTATCAGACAGGCTTTGTTAAAACAGTTTGCACGACGACCAACATCCTAACTATAGGCCTACTAATAGACAAGGCATAGACGAAAAAATTGCCCCTACACCTCTGCTACATAGACTATAAAGCGGCTTTTGACAGCATTAACCGTAATCTTCTGTGGTCAAAACTAAAGAGCTGGGGGATCTCAAAACCGCTGTTGGACCTGCTAATAAACGTGCATACGGAGACCTGGATACAGATAAAGGTGGGGGACGGCTCACTGCTGTCTAGGCGCATACCGACAAACAATGGCCTCAAGCAGGGCTGTGTTTTGGCCCCAACACTGTTTAATCTTTTTTTGGGCGACCTGGCCCCAATTTTGACCAATTGCAATTCACTTGCTCCTAAACTAGGAGGGCCTTAACCTACCATGCTTCTTATATGCGGATGACATAGTTTTAATAAGCCACACCAAAGTAGGGCTTCAAAACCTCCTGAACAGCACACAGAGTTATTTTGAGGCAAATGATCTTAAAGTAAATCTCGAGAAAACTCAAACTATGTCTATTGGGAATAGAACAAGAAAAATCTTCTCGTCGTTTTGGAATAAATCTCGCATCAAAGACACGCCAACGTATAAATATCTAGGCGTGAAGATTGACAACGGCGGTCGATTCAGCGAACAAAGGTCTAGCATTAAAGGCAAAGGGCTTGCTTTGTAATCGCTTTAAAAACACTGAATAATAAGTCATCTGGCCCATCATTAACCCCCTTAGTACAAGTCATCCAAGCCAAATTACTACCCACAATAACTTATGGAAGTGAGGCCCTACGAGGCAGAGATGCAACAATACTTGACAGCACAATCATAGCCGCATATAGAATCATCTTTAGCTTACCCAAGCGGACCTCCCCACCACAGATTAGGCTGGAGTTTGTCATCCAACAACAGCTCCTGGCACGTCAGGGGGCCTATATCTGTCTATGGGACGAAGTGAGGAAATCTGCACAAGGAACTTTGAACGAATATCTGTGGAGGGAGATAGAGCAGTCACTGAATTCGCCTGCAGCTAAATATTTAGGAAAAAGCCTTGCAAATACCGGGCTGGAACAGCTTCGGGCCTCCTCCTCAGATCAAAAAACTTTCAACAAACTGGTAAAGAAATCTATCAAACATCAGTCGTGGGTACAAGACAAAACAGATTTCTCAAAAAGAACACACGCTTGGATGATTTTGAACTCATATTCGGCAAAAGCTCCTCAGAACTATTTTGGACTGGGCTATGCCAAAAAGACCAAAATGTGCTTCTTAAGATACAGCCTTGAGTTGTTGCCCTGCATTCAGCATCTCCCACACTTGTTAAAAAAGAAAGCAGGTTTGCTATGCCGGTTATGAGGTAACATGCAAGAAGATATGCTCCACCTGCTATGCTCTTGCGAGAAAATGTGAGGAGAGGAAACTACTTTTGAAACACCATTTTATTCGATATGGGACACGTACACGAAGGAGCGCAGTACTTACCTGTTTCTCATCCCAGGACCCTCAACTGAGCTGCAGTCTTGTAAAATTTTTAAAGGCTGTGGAGGAAAAAATGCTGCGACTAGAATCTTGAATTGACTTGATTTTAACCTGTTTATAATACAAACTATGCCTACTGTTTAAATACTGTGTGTCAAATGCAAGGCTAATACGATTTTTCTAACGAACAGAACATCAATGTTCACACTATGATGGTTTTAAAACATATGTGATTTTATATTGTGTTTTATCTTAACTCATATTTTGTATGGTATTGCATTGGTTTTAATTAACTGTGCAAATGCAATTATCAAGATTATTATTATTTGCCCCTTATTGGACCTGGCCCTTTTTTGTGGGGTTATCCCCAAACATTTAGCTTCTTCCTCCTATGTTTCATGACCTGTGTTTGTTGGCTATTGGACTCTGGGCTCTTTATCACTGCTATTCAGTTCTAAAGTGCATGTGCTTTCCATGGTGTAAATTGCTATTACAATTGGTTCTCCCTGGTTGGCATATTTGATTTACTGGTAAGTCCCTAGTAAAATGCAGTCAGTGTGCCAGGGACTGTAAATCAAATGCTACTAGTGGGCCTGCAGCACTCATTATGCCACCCACAGGAGTAGCCATGAAAAGGTTTCTCAGACCTGCCAATGCAATGTATGTGCACAGTTTTAAACTGCCATATCAACCTGGCAAGTGCACATATGTGCCAGGTTCTAACCTTCCCTTTTCTTACATGTAAGGCACCCCTTTGGTAGGCCAAGGTACCTCCATAGGCAGGGTGCAATGAATGTGAAAGGTAGGTCATGTACTGGTGTGTGGGTGTGTGTAACATGTCCTAATAGGGAATTAATGCCAATTTCGTTTTTCACTATGGAAAGGCTATTTGTCCCATGGTATCAAATTGGAAATAATTTGTAACATCTGACAAGTATGACTTCCCATTTGGACAAGATAAAGAAATACAGTTTAGGTTCTCTGAACTCAGAATGTAATAATACATATTTTAGTAAAGATCGTTTTTAATTTGTATGTTTGAAAATGCCACTTTTAGAAAGTAGGCATTTTCTTGTTTAACCATTCGGTGTGCCTCTACCTGTTTGAGGATTAACTGTCTGGTTTTGGATTGACAGGGACTGGGCATGTGCATTCACTGGCTTAACCTAGGTGATGTAAACTTGAAATGTATAGAACACTACAGTAGAAGTATGGTTAGCTTCCTTGATCTCAATATCAAACATATGACAGGGAAACTAGAAGTTGAATTATACTCTAAGCCCACAGACAAAAACACCCTACTTCACTACACTAGTTATCATCCGAGGACACAAAGGGATAACATTCCTTTTGTTCAGTTCCTTTTTTCTCCGAAGGAACTGTTCCTCTCTGACAGACTTTTACAAGCATTTGGACGTTTTGAAACAAAAATTAAAAGATAGAGGCTATCTGAAGAAACCTATTAAACACTCATTTAAACGAGCCAGATTTTATAACAGGGACAGCATGTTAGATAATTCTGAAAACAAGCAGCAAAAGAATACTACTGTGAACAAAATTGTCTTTGTCAGCCAGTTCTCAAGTATTAGTAACAAAATCAAGAATATCATTAATTCCAATTGGGCTCTCCTTAATGATAATGAGCCTACAACATTTGATCCTCCTATCTTTGCTTTCAAACGGAATGACAATCTGCATAGAAATTTGGTACACACCTATAGAGAACCCACTGGGTCCAGACAGAGAAATCTAGAGGGTAACAAAGTGATAGGAAATTACAGATGTGGGAACTGTAATAACTGTGACCTCTGTATCGAAAAAAAGAGTGTTACTTTGAATGAACAAACGATCATTGCATAAGATTTGTACAATTGCAGAAGTAAAAACGTAATCTATCTGTTGATTTGCCCTTGTGGATTGGGCTATGTGGGCGAGACGGGTCCTGAGTTTAGGACCCGACTCGCGGAACATAAATCCGCAATTAGAAATAAGAAAACGAACGCCCCATTAGTAGACCACTACATCCATATGAACCACTTATGTGATGACATCAAGTGGCTTATCTTAGAAAAAATTAACAGCAGAAGACGTGGTGGTGATATTGTGACCAAACGTAAACAACATTAACAATGGTAAATATCGATCCTCAATACAGTTAGGAAGGGGCTTATTTCAAGAGAGGATTGGAAACGATTTATAAACTAAATGATCACAACACCATTAGCAAAGTGGTAGAGTGGTATATAATTTCAGGAGAGACTGATCATATTTCAACCTTTAGAATAGTAGCCACACATGGGTGTGTAGTTTTTCTTCCCGCATACGACAACCGTCTGGCCGGTTGGACTTTGTGGTTACCTAACTCCGCCACATATGTTCTCTGATTGGAGTGACTATCTGGACATGTGCCACATTGGGTGCATGTGATTCTTAGTTAGGGTTTTTCTGCCTGATGTAGGACAGGTTCCATCATATGTTTGACCCATGTCCTAGAGTCTTTCCCTGGACATATTCCTTTAATATCATATTAAGAAGACAGTCCTAGTCCTGTAATTCCTTGTAAACTTCTACCTTTTATTAATATACACTCTCAGCACTACATTTGGGGGGTAGTTAAATATTAGAATTCCTCAAAGTCCATTATTAAATCACGAGGGGATTATTTTCCTGACCTCGTTCAACTTTGGATCACCTTCACAATCCTTTTTAGTTCAAAGTCGGGAATATTTCCAATAAATAATGATTTTTATTTCAAGACTAAATAAGTAAAAGTTTGTTCCATTTCTGTTGGAGTCTATTTTCCTAACATTACATTAGATTCTTTAGTTGTATATTGAAATGATTTATGTCATTTTGACTTAAGCAATCGCAATAGTTTTTACGGTAATGGCATAGGTCGGTCTCACTCGCTTTCGTCATTCTTAAGCGACTTTGGGCAGACGGAAGTGAATGGCATGTAAGCAGGTGTAGGCAATTTATCATCTCACCGCTACTATTTAAATCACGATCCCGTTGACACTTTTGTTTTCGCTACGCCCCGGGACTGCATGAAATTTGACTCACATCGTAACCAAGGTACGTGACCTGCCTGAACCCTGTAGCACGGGTATAGTGGCTTACACACTTAATAGACTCCACGCTTGCCAGCACCATTCCCTGGTACTAGACTTTTTTTATATTTCGAGCACACACTCATATGTGACCCATATACCTGAACGATGCCTCTTGTCCCGGTGTTACACCTGCATGTCTAATGCTCTTTATATTCATGAGCATTCGCCTAGGAACTTGACATTTTTATATTTTGAGCATACGCTCGTATATGACCCATACACCTGAAAGATGCCTCTTGTGCAGGTATTATACCCGTATGTCTAATGCTCTTTACATTTATGAGCATACTCCCGGATGGGACTCTGGCTTTAAATAGAGGTCGTTCATTGCTAGTTTTAGACCTTTACACGCTATGTTATTTATTCTTATGAGTTCTCATCCTGATATGTCTTGTGTCTAATATAGATATTTTTTACGCTTTATCTCACGTGCTAGGTTTACCGTATATGGAAACTTCTACAGAGAGGTATCTCTCATGAAAAGGAACCACAAGGTACTGGATTTTGTTAAAACTTTATTTAACAGATTACCCAAGAGTAAAATATTAGGGGCCCCACTGACACCTATGCAGGTAATTGATTATAGAATATGTTTAGTCAGCCTAAATAGTTGAAGTGGAGTTATTCAATAGGAGAATCTTTACAGTGGATTTAAAATAAGTATTCATGTTTCCCAAGACCACCACATTGCCCTGTGAATAATAGTCCAGGAGAACAGCGAGAATAAGGGGCATTCAAGGTTGGGGGATACTATTTCAATTGTTTAAATTCAGGACGCTTTGAAGTATTACTTTCAAGTGCCAGAGTATTATTATCACCAGGTAACCACAACTAGTTTTATTCAACTTATTTTTCCTAGAATTAAATACAATTATGACCAGGTAAAAGCTGCATAAAAGTAAAGGAAGTAAAGATTTATATAATCAGAGTTAATAGACTATTACATTTTGCTGTATTTCAGAAAAGCAGGGTAGAACCGTGTGGAAGGATTGTACCTATAAGCTTGCCCCAGCGGTTATACTCAGGAGGTATGTAGTGATATATCCCTCATATTAAGTGTTTTTGACTAATCAGTTAACTTGAGTCTGACTGGCTGCCATTTGGACCCGGTTGTGTCTCTAGGCCGTTTGGCTGAGTGTTTATTGAATGAGGATTTGTGAATTGTGTTCTTCCAGTGACAAGAGATATGGGGTGGAGGGTACCCAGTGGGACTTTGCGTAACACAGTTATGGATGGTAAACAGGTGGGGCACTGCGGTTGACATAGTCGGGCCATTGTGGGACTGTGCCGGGTGCAGTGTATCCTACATGAATAACCAGGATCTAGATCAGTTTTTAATGAATATGGAGTTGATTGTAATATATATATTTTTTTGATCATGATTTGTAATGACAAATTAACGTAATTTACACAAATATTCTTTATGATTTGTGTTGACAAATTAATGTAACTTCACAAATGCTTTTTATGACACTATATGAAGACAACATATTGATATGTACTTCTATTCTTTTTAGACAATTCTGATCTTTTTTAATATTGCGACAGAAATTAAGAGACATCTGAACTTCTTTTTGTCTTGAGAAAGGTGGTGCATATCAGACAGCACACCGAAACGCATCGACGCCTGTGTTTCATTAAATTCAAGGGACTATTGTAGTGAGATTTTTCGATACATACTTGCGTGAATTTGTGAATAGATCTCAACAAATTAATAACTTGGATGTTTTCAATATGATTCACCAAATGTTATATCTTTTTATGTCACTTGTCTTTTTGTAACTTGTTTTTATCTAGATCACAGAACATAATAGTCATCCTCATGATCATGTTTTTAACTTCTTTCTTTTGAAAAATAAATTTGTATATCCTTTTATAATTTTGGAAGTCCCCGTTGTAATGTGTTTGTCTCCATAACTATGGGGATCTCTTGCTGTGATATCATTATGGGTGAGATTGTATGGTCTGTAAGAAAGGTGATTGTTGGTTAGATTGATCTAAGGGAATTTTTTTATTTCACATTCACTGTAGAACGCCACTGGAGGGGTTGTGGTGTACCTGGCCCTTCCTGGATGACTCAGAGCTGAGCTGAATCGGGCTTGGCTGCATTTAGAGTACTGGGAGGAGAGTTCCTTATACCTCAATAGGGCCTGTCTCCTTTGCACAATGCTGTCTCTGCTCCTTGTGGTCATACTGCACAACTGAGGACAGAACTGGTTTGGACGGGGCTCAGAGACCCTAGCACCAAAAGAACAAAGACAAAATGGGGTATAAATAGTAGACCTTAAACCCCAGAATTTTTGATCACTTCTGGACTCAAGAGGAACCTTTGCCTTGGGAGAGGTGAGGAGGAGTACTGCCCCTTTGCTGTGTGGGTTTTGCCTGCAGTTGCTGTTTCTGCCAAGTGAATGACAAAGACTGGAACTTTCCTGTGAACCTGCTTGAAGAAGAATCTCCAAGGGCTTGTGTGTGCTGACCTCCTGTTCTGAAGTCTCAGGAACACAAAGACTACACCCCTCAGCTCCCATGAACTCTGCTACTGAGAGTTCTGACCTACCAGGAGGTGCCTGTTCCAGTTCTGGGCCTCTGGAGGTTGTCCCTGCTATTGGGAGCCATAAGAAACCTGAAGAACTGAGAAAACAGATGCATCGCTCTACTTGCAGCAAGTTTTTCAGAAGCATCACCCACAGACCAGAACCAAACTTGGAGTCAACGCATCACTTTCCCTTACAGTCTCGATTCAAAGCTTCACTTCTCCTTTGTGGCGCAGAACTGTCTCATCACCTCGCCAAGGACTCACCTGACACATCTCGTTGTTTCTCGACACTTCCCATCTCTGCAGCTGTTTGGCCTTGTGAATTTTGACGCATCTACAGGTACTCTGTGTAGAATTACGCATCAATAATTTTCTATGGATTCAGTTGCTTGAAGCCTTTGAAAAGTCACATTCTTATTGCATATATGTTGAATTTTTTTGTTGTTTTGGTCTTGTTGAGTTTGGATAACAATACTTTATTTTTAAACTGGTGTGGTGTTCATTTGTGGTGTTATCACTGTATTACTGTGTTTTGATTACAAATACTTTACACATTGCCTTTGGGATAAGTCTGTCTTCTAATGCCAAGCTACCCAGGGGGTGAGCAGGTGTTATCTAAAGTGTGTATCCCCCTTACCCTGACTAGACGCAAGGGTCCCTATTTGGACAAAGGTACCTACCTCTGCCAAATAGAGACCCCCATTTCCTTCTAATACCCAGCTTCTCCGAGCTATGGCTGTCAGCCCGCACTTGATGTCACTAAGACAGGATTCTGACCTCCTGTCAGGCCCTGTGATGACTTCCAGGAGTCAGGAACAAAGACCTGGGCAGGAAGGAGGTCACCCTTCCTACTTTCCAGAAAGGTCAGTGAAGGGCACATCAAGTTTGTGAGCTTCAAGGCTGCATTGCCTCTGGTTGCATCAAGGCTGACTCCCAGAGGATGAAACAACCCTCCCCTTCCCAAGGCACAGTTGCACCCTGATAGGTGGAAAATGAGTTAGTCAAGGGGGTGTACATCTCCAGAGGGCTAGCCACACCTCCAGGGTGGGCAGCCTAGTTTGTCACTGAAAGAAGGGTTCTGCCATTTTTAGAAGTGGCAGAATAAAGGCCTCTTGATAGAAAAGGTGACGTACACCTTTGGAAGTGGTCACCCCTGGGGCAGATTAAACGCTGGGGCAAGCTGCCCTTTGGCCACTTGCTCTCTAGGATTTAAGGGCTACCATTAAAACCAGAACCTCAGTTCTGAACAACGTGACTTGAAGAGGATAAATGAAGAGACCCGTGTCTGCGACAACAGAACTTGTGCAAAGCAAAAGAGGGATACTCTGCACCTGTGGCAACGGTCCTGGAACTGCCGGATTGTGACTCATCCAAGGCTAACTCTAAGCTTATCCAGACAGAGGGACCCCTTTTGAAGTCTGAAACACCCTCAGAATTCACTGGACTAGTGGCAATAGTCCCCTGCAAACTGCAGGTAAAACAACGCTCCGGTTCCGAAGAATTGCAGGCCATTAAGGAAGCCGTGGGATTGCCCAAATCTAGATAGTCTAATACATTATTGGAACAGTGGTCCTGCCTTCCTCAAAGTTTCAGGCAGCTACCTTGTGACCCCGGACCATCGGACATCAAAGTCCCTTTCTCCAAGGATTACCTCTACCAAGAGGTTTGTTGGTCTCCAGTCCGGCAAATTACCCTTAACTCCATGCTGCACCTCCAGGGAACACCATCTGACTCTCAACCAACCTCAGAAACCACCTTGTTGTTGTGTTTTTGCATCTTGTTCCCTTCTTCTTTTCTGTCTTCTACTACAAGATTGTCAGAACAACAGAAGATTCTTATAGTAAGGTCCAAATGTATTAGGATTTCTTTTCCCATCCTCCTTCAGCACGCCTCCTCACCTATCCGGTACCCACTAGAGGTTCTTTTCTACTCACGCCTACCACGCCACCTGCCCGCTATTATATACCCACAACCAACTCCTCAGCGACTGTCTCTACCCAGCCCGCTACTTCCTACCCACAATCACCTCCTCAGTGACTGTCTCTACATCCCGCAGCCCGGTACACAACCAGGACTCCTGAGACTCTACCCACACCTTCCACCCAGCCCGCTACTACCTACATACAACCACCTCCTCAGTGACTGCCCTCCCCCTTCCACACCCACTCTCCTCTTCTCACCCCTCTCCTCATACCACGCTCCACCATGAGGCTCACACTCTCTTCACATCTCTCCTTATATCATCTCTCCTATTGTACTGCCCTTATAATGGAACCCACAGGCACATACTCCTACAACATCATTTACCCCTCTGACCCCACAAAAAAATCAGCCAAACGATTCAAACATAATTTTATAAAACTGCACCCTGAAACACTATTTGACGATCCTTATTTCTCAACACACAACGCGATTACAACCACTGACCTTATTTTCCATACAAAACGTAGAGCCCAATGGAGGAAAGCATTCCTCACCTCACTCTTGATCTCTTCTTCGAGAAAAACCGCGCATGGCATTAGTTTACATATTTTGCCCTCCCAGCTCTTCCAGGTGTCAGCAACTATCACCATTTTACAATAACGGTATTATCCTTATCCAAGCCACAGACCGCAATCTTATTCTTATGGACAACATCTTCCTTACCATCAAAAACCTAGTGTCTAAACATCATGTGGGTTCCCAATTTCAATCTCCATCCAGTACCATAACACATGGAGTCACCTCACCCAACCAGTCTGACATCTTAGACCCCCAACCCCCGCCCCTTCCGACATTGAAATCCTGTGAGATCTCCTCCAAATTTCTCACTCAGATAACATACCACATTGCACGGCACCAAAACCAAACAACATGCTTGACTTCCTGCTACCACTCTGCCCTCTTCCGACATTGGTCTCCGATGCTGACACCCAACTTACCCCTCCCCCTAATACTCTACACCCCATCCCATCTAACCCATCCAGAACCCCAATCTTCTCTGCTTCTAGTCCTCCCCGTCCACCTCTGGCATCTGACTCCTACGTTATCCACACCCAGACGACCCCCCTAACCTCACAGCCCACAATACCCCAACAGTCCGACACATTCGATCTCTCGACATGACCGATAAAGCATTTGTCTCCTCAACAGATACTGAACCCCACATTACAAGACTATAGTTCCCCCCCCCACCTAACACCAACATCTCTCTTGTCTCGGCTTCCTTGCACTATACATCTACTCCTTCCAAGCTCTCACCCCGTCTCAGCCATTCCATGTAAGGCCATCCTTGCCATGACAGGAACTTAATGATCACGCATTCTGTTCTGAGCTCCGCTGCTCTCATCTACCCTCACCAGTCCCACATTACTACCAGCCACCCCATCTACTCAGCCATCGCTACCCTATAATGATTCACTCGTACTCTCCCCTCAACATCCACCCCCTCCGAAGTCTTAGATAGGCACATGTCTTGTACTCACACTACTGCGATGTTAATGCGCTACCTGACGAGCACCCCCACCCTCCTACTTCCCCCTCCCCACCCACCTTACAACCATCCACCCCCTCAACTCAGACCTCTACAACCCCCACTCATCCACCTTCTCACACAATACTACCTCCAACATTAGCCTTACCCGCACCTCTGCAGCCACCTACATGTAGAACACAGCCTCCTACCCCGGTCATAATTGAACCGGACCTTAGATTTGAGGATATAATGTTGGCTCTACTCCATATTAAAAAGGAACTCCAATCTTTTGAGGATCTGATATCCAGCCAAACGTGGCGTAATTTTTCCTCAAGAGCCTTTAACCCGAACTACCAATCACACCACATAGAGGGATCGCCGATAGCAACCTTGGAAGCATCCCTCTTACCCAAGACCCCTCCTGCTCCCTCCTTACTCCCCGTCTTAAATGCACACTCCTAAACTGTAGATCTGCTTCCAGACATGCTGCGGACATAGCTGAGCTCATCATTTCACAGGAACTAGACCTGCTATTCCTCCACTCCAGTGATGGACATTCTAGTTCCCCCGAACTAAGACATCATCTGATTAGACAGAATCAGTAAAATAGGTGGAGTTATAGCCTGTATTCATCGAAGTGACTGTAAATAGAGCCACATCCCCGGTCTTCACGTCCTGCGAATACTTCTGCCTAGACATTAGCAGTAACGGCAAACCAGCTTCGGTTTGCCGTTGTTTCAACTAACAACGGTAGGCAAAACAACGTGGAAATACACTACTGATATCTGTGTTACCTCAACCTTAGAAATTGTTTTTGGGTTCGGAATGAGTGTAGAAATGTATGAATGAGTGTGTATGGTGTTTTGGTGTGTGTCAGACAGGGTCTTGTTCTTCACTGTATCAACACTTGTTAATTTTTTAAACACATTGTAAAGATAAAGGAATCTGTCTTTGTATTTTAATGCTGTTCTGATTATAACCTATGTTCATGAGTTGATGAATGCATAAGGTAAAGAGTGAAAAAGAAAGAAAAAAATATATTTTTGATATACTACAGAAAAAGAATAAAAATAATAAAATATTTAAAATGAGAACTAATTTTGTTGTACCTGTGTTACTATGAAGGTTAACTGATTAACTTTGTGAGCTACGCCACATAGAAAAGTATAAATTGACCACGGGGGAATCTCAGCTTTGAAAACAACCAAATATTCCTCGGCGATTTCAATCTCCTTTGGACTGACAACAACGACACAATTGTCAACTGCCTCAGAAGCTTCCTGGATGTTCTAGCTCTGCCCAAACCTGCAATGGCCCTACACATAAGAAAGGATCAACCCTGGATCTAATAATCTCCAAAACTGACGTCATTCAACTGGAATCGATACAATCCTCTGCGACTGGTCTGATCACCATATCATTACCTTCTTTATCAAGGAAATAGTACAATTTAACTCCGTTCAGGCCACAAAACCAAAGATCTGGAAAAGAGACTTGAAACAACTCAACGCAAACACACTACCTTTCTCAAGCCACAACCTTCTATTGCCACCTGCTGGCACCGCAAACTTGCATGATCGGATAGTGAAACTCAAATTAAAAAAACTGAAATGGGAGGCAACTAAAATAACGGAGGACAATTTGTGGGTAAAACTTCACTCAGATATCAAACAGAATGATGGGGCAAGGTTTTGGAAAACCATTAACTTGCTAACATGTCTGGCAATACTGGGGGTTTCATGTAACATTACAGAGGAAACATGGCCACTCTATCTTGGCAAGCATTTTAATCAAGACCCACCCAAAAACCAGGATTTATCTAACTTCAATATCAGAACAGACCATAACGTTGACAATGCGCAACAAACACAATTGTGCACAAACACTAAAGACAAATTGGAAATAATAAATTCCTCAAAGTCACAACACAACATTAAATGCCAAATTAAAAAAAGGCAGAAGGGAAGGAGCTCCAGGGCCAAACGGGATTCCGCCAATCCTCTTCAAGCAAGATGTGGGTTACTGGGCAGCAGCTCTTGATCCCCTTTTTTTGGAAATCAGGTGCTCGAACATCTTGCCAGACTCTAGGAAGGGCTCCATTAATTCCCCAATATATAAAGCAGGGGATAGGGCTCTCCCTCAAAACTACCGACTAGTGGCCCTAATTGACAATGAGGCGAAGTATTTCGCAGGTCTACTGCTGGAGGAACTACAGGAATGGGCTACAAAGAAATCCCTGATACCGGTTTATCAGAAAGGCTTTGTTCAAACAGTGGGCACGACGACAAACATCCTAACTATGGGCCTACTAATAGACAAGGCAGAGACGAAAAAATTGCCCCTACACCTCTGCTACATAGACTATAAAGCGGCTTTTGACAGCATTAACCGGAATCTTCTGTGGTCAAAACTAAAGAGCTGGGGGATCTCAAAACTGCTGTTGGACCTGCTAATAAACGTGCATACGGAGACCTGGATACAGATAAAGGTGGGGGACGGCTCACTGCTGTCTAGGCGCATACCGACAAACAATGGCCTCAAGCAGGGCTGTGTTTTGGCCCCAACACTGTTTAATCTTTTTTTGGGCGACCTGGCGCCAATTTTGACCAATTGCAATTCACATGCTCCTAAACTAGGAGGGCCTTAACCTACCATGCTTCTTATATGCGGATGACATAGTTTTAATAAGCCACACCAAAGTAGGGCTTCAAAACCTCCTGAACAGCACACAGAGTTATTCTGAGGCAAATGATCTTAAAGTAAATCTCGAGAAAACTCAAACTATGTCTATTGGGAATAGAACAAGAAAAATCTTCTCGTGGTTTTGGAATAAATCTCGCATCAAAGACACGCCAACCTATAAATATCTAGGCGTGAAGATTGACAACGGCGGTCGATTCAGCGAATAAAGGTCTAGCATTAAAGGCAAAGGGCTTGCTTTGGCAATCGCTTTAAAAACACTGAATAATAAGTTATCTGGTCCATCATTAACACCCTTGGTACAAGTCATCTGAGCCAAATTACTACCCACAATAACTTATGGAAGTGAGGCCCTACGAGGCAGAGATGCAACAATACTTGACAGCACAATCATAGCCGCATATAGAATCATCTTTAGCTTACCCAAGCGGACCTCCCCACCACAGATTAGGCTGGAGTTTGTCATCCAACAACAGCTCCTGGCACGTCAGGGGGCTTATATCTGTCTATGGGACAAAGTGAGGAAATCTGCACAAGGAACTTTGAACGAATATCTGTGGAGGGAGATAGAGCAGTCACTGACTTCGCCTGCAGCTAAATATTTAGGAAAAAGCCTTGCAAATACCGGGCTGGAACAACTTTGGGCCTCCTCCTCAGATCAAAAAACTTTCAACAAACTGGTAAAGAAATCTATCAAACATCAGTCGTGGGTACAAGACAAAACAGATTTCTCAAAAAGAACACACGCTTGGATGATTTTGAACTCATATTCGGCAAAAGCTCCTCAGAACTATTTTGGACTGGGCTATGCCAAAAAGACCAAAATGTGCTTCTTAAGATACAGGCTTGGGTTGTTGCCCTGCATTCAGCATCTCCCACACTTGTTAAAAAAGAAAGCAGGTTTGCTATGCCGGTTATGTGGTAACATGCAAGAAGATATGCTCCACCTGCTATGCTCTTGCGAGAAAATGCGAGGAGAGGAAACTACTTTTGAAACACCATTTTATTCGATTTGGGACACGTACACGAAGGAGCGCAGTACTTACCTGTTTCTCATCTCAGGACCCTCAACTGAGCTGCAGTCTTGTAAAATTTTTAAAGGCTGTGGAGGAAAAAATGCCGCGACTAGAATCTTGAATTGACTTGATTTTAACCTGTTTATAATACAAACTATGCCTACTGTTTAAATACTGTGTGTCAAATGCAAGGCTAATACGATTTTCTAACGAACAGAACATCAATGTTCACACTATGATGGTTTTAAAACATATGTGATTTTATATTGTGTTTTATCTTAACTCATATTTTGTATCGTATTGCAGTGGTTTTAATTAACTGTGCAAATACAATTATCAAAATTATCATTAGTTGCCCCTTATTGGACCTGGCCCTTTTTTGTGGGGTTATCAACAAACATTTAGCTTCTTCCTCCTATGTTTCCTGACCTGTGTTTGTTGGCTATTGGACTCTGGGCTCTTTATCACTGCTATTCAGTTCTAAAGTGCATGTGCTTTCCATGGTGTAAATTGCTATTACAATTGGTTCTCCCTGGTTGGCATATTTGATTTACTGGTAAGTCCCTAGTAAAATGCAGTCAGTGTGCCAGGGACTGTAAATCAAATGCTACTAGTGGGCCTGCAGCACTCATTGTGCCACCCACAGGAGTAGCCATGAAAAGGTTTCTCAGACCTGCCAATGCAATGTATGTGCACAGTTTTAAACTGCCATATCAACCTGGCAAGTGCACATATGTGCCAGGTTCTAACCTTCCCTTTTCTTACATGTAAGGCACCCCTTTGGTAGGCCAAGGTACCTCCATAGGCAGGGTGCAATTAATGTGAAAGGTAGGTCATGTACTGGTTTCTGGGTGTGTGTAACATATCCTAATAGGGAATTAATGCCAATTTCGTTTTTCACTATGGAAAGGCTATTTGTCCCATGGTATCAAATTGGAAATAATTTGTAACATCTGACAAGTATGACTTCCTATTTGGACAAGATAAAGAAATACAGTTTAGGTTCTCTGAACTCAGAATGTAATAATACATATTTTAGTAAAGATCGTTTTTAATTTGTATGTTTGAAAATGCCACTTTTAGAAAGTAGGCATTTTCTTGTTTAACCATTCGGTGTGCCTCTACCTGTTTGAGGATTAACTGTCTGGTTTTGGATTGACAGGGACTGGGCATGTGCACTCACTGGCTTAACCTAGGTGATGTAAACTTGAAATGTATAGAACACTACAGTAGAAGTATGGTTAGCTTCCTTGATCTCAATATCAAACATATGACAGGGAAACTAGAAGTTGAATTATACTCTAAGCCCACAGACAAAAACACCCTACTTCACTACACTAGTTATCATCCGAGGACACAAAGGGATAACATTCCTTTCGTACAGTTCCTTTTTTCTCCGAAGGAACTGTTCCTCTCTGACAGACTTTTACAAGCATTCAGACGTTTTGAAACAAAAATTAAAAGATAGAGGCTATCCGAAGAAACCTATTAAACACTCATTTAAACGAGCCAGATTTTATAACAGGGACAGCATGTTAGATAATTCTGAAAACAAGCAGCAAAAGAATACTACTGTGAACAAAATTGTCTTTGTCAGCCAGTTCTCAAGTATTAGTAACAAAATCAAGAATATCATTAATTCCAATTGGGCTCTCCTTAATGATAATGAGCCTACCACATTTGATCCTCCTATCTTTGCTTTCAAACGGAATGACAATCTGCATAGAAATTTGGTACACACCTATAGAGAACCCACTGGGTCCAGACAGAGAAGTCTAGAGGGTAACAAAGTGATAGCAAATTACAGATGTGGGAACTGTAATAACTGTGACCTCTGTATCAAAAAAAAGAGTGTTACTTTGAATGAACAAATGATCATTGCATAAGATTTGTACAATTGCAGAAGTAAAAACGTAATCTATCTGTTGATTTGCCCTTGTGGATTGGGCTATGTGGGCGAGACGGGTCCTGAGTTTAGGACCCGACTCGCGGAACATAAATCCGCAATTAGAAATAAGAAAACGAACGCCCCATTAGTAGACCACTACATCCATATGAACCACTTATGTGATGACAACAAGTGGCTTATCTTAGAAAAAATTAACAGCAGTAGACGTGGTGGTGATATTGTGACCAAACGTAAACAACATTAACAATGATAAATATCAATCCTCAATACAGTTAGGAAGGGGCTTATTTCAAGAGAGGATTGGAAACGATTTATAAACTAAATGATCACAACACCATTAGCAAAGAGGTAGAGTTATATATAATTACAGGAGAGACTGATCATATTTCAACCTTTAGAATAGTAGCCACACATGGGTGTGTAGTTTTTCTTCCCGCATACGACAACCGTCTGGCCGGTTGGATTTTGTGGTTACCTAACTCCGCCACATATGTTCTCTGATTGGAGTGACTATCTGGACATGTGCCACATTGGGTGCATGTGATTCTTAGTTAGGGTTTTTCTGCCTGATGTAGGACAGGTTCCATCATATGTTTGACCCATGTCCTAGAGTCTTTCCCTGGACATATTCCTTTAATATCATATTAAGAAGACAGTCCTAGTCCTGTAATTCCTTGTAAACTTCTACCTTTTATTAATATACACTCTCTGCACTACATTTGGGGGGTAGTTAAATATTAGAATTCCTCAAAGTCCGTTATTAAATCACAAGGGGATTATTTTCCTGAACTCGTTCAACTTTGGATCACCTTCACAATCCTTTTTAGTTCAAAGTCGGGAATATTTCCAATAAATAAAGATTTTTATTTCAAGACTAAATAAGTAAAAGTTTGTTCCATTTCTGTTGGAGTCTATTTTCCTAACATTACAGTAGATTCTTTAGTTGTATATTGAAATGATTTATGTCATTTTGACTTAAGCAATCGCAATAGTTTTTACGGTAATGGCATAGGTCGGTCTCACTCGCTTTCGTCATTCTAAAGGGACTTTGGGCAGACGGAAGTGAATGGCATGTAAGCAGGTGTAGGCAATTTATCATCTCACCGCACTATTTAAATCACGATCCCGTTGACACTTTTGTTTTCGCTACGCCCCGGGACTGCATGAAATTTGACTCACATCGTAACCAAGGTACGTGACCTGCCTGAACCCTGTAGCACGGGTATAGTGGCTTATACACTTAATAGACTCCACGCTTGCCAGCACCATTCCCTGGTACTAGACTTTTTTTATATTTCGAGCACACGCTCATATGTGACCCATATACCTGAATGATGCCTCTTGTCCCGGTGTTACACCTGCATGTCTAATGCTCTTTATATTCATGAGCATTCGCCTAGGAACTTGACATTTTTATATTTTGAGCATACGCTCGTATATGACCCATACACCTGAAAGATGCCTCTTGTGCAGGTATTATACCCGTATGTCTAATGCTCTTTACATTTATGAGCATACTCCCGGATGGGACTCTGGCTTTAAATAGAGGTCGTTCATTGCTAGTTTTAGACCTTTACACGCTATGTTATTTATTCTTATGAGTTCTCATCCTGATATGTCTTGTTTCTAATATAGATATTTTTTATGCTTTATCTCACGTGCTAGGTTTACCGTATATGGAAACTTCTACAGAGAGGTATCTCTCATGAAAAGGAACCACAAGGTACTGGATTTTGTTAAAACTTTATTTAACAGATTACCCAAGAGTAAAATATTAGGGGCCCCACTGACACCTATGCAGGTAATTGATTATGGAATATGTTTAGTCAACCTAAATAGTTGAAGTGGAGTTATTCAATAGGAGAATCTTTACAGTGGATTTAAAATAAATGTTCATGTTTCCCAAGACCACCACATTGCCCTGCGAATAATAGGCCAGGAGAACAGCGAGAATAAGGGGCATTCAAGGTTGGGGGATACTATTTCAATTGTTTAAATTCAGGACGCTTTGAAGTATTACTTTCAAGTGCCAGAGTATTATTATCACCAGGTAACAACAACTAGTTTTATTCAACTTATTTTTCCTAGAATTAAATACAATTATGACCAGGTAAAAGCTGCATAAAAGTAAAGGAAGTAAAGATTTATATAATCAGAGTTAATAGACTATTACATTTTGCTGTATTTCAGAAAAGCAGGGTAGAACCGTGTGGAAGGATTGTACCTATAAGCTTGCCCCAGCGGTTATACTCAGGAGGTAGGTAGTGATATATCCCTCATATTAAGTGTTTTTGACTAATCAGTTAACTTGAGTCTGACTGGCTGCCATTTGGACCCGGTTGTGTCTCTAGGCCGCTTGGCCGAGTGTTTATTGAATGAGGATTTGTGAGTTGTGTTCTTCCAGTGACAAGAGATATGGGGTGGAGGGTACCCAGTGGGACCTTGCGTAACACAGTTATGGATGGTAAACAGGTGGGGCACTGCGGTTGACATAGTCGGGCCATTGTGGGACTGTGCCGGGTGCAGTGTATCCTACATGAATAACCAGGATCTATATCAGTTTTTAATGAATATGGAGTTGATTGTAATATATATATTTTTTTGATCATGATTTGTAATGACAAATTAACGTAATTTACACAAATATTCTTTATAATTTGTGTTGACAAATTAATGTAACTTCACAAATGCTTTTTATGACACTGTATGAAGACAACATATTGATATGTACTTCTATTCTTTTTAGGCAATTCTGATCTTTTTTAATGTTGCGACAGAAATTAAGAGACATCTGAACTTCTTTTTGTCTTGAGAAAGGTGGTGCATATCAGACAGCACACCGAAACGCATCGACGCCTGTGTTTCATTAAATTCAAGGGACTATTGTACTGAGTTTTTTCGATACATACTTGCGTGAATTTGTGAATAGATCTCAACAAATTAATAACTTGGATGTTTTCAATATGATTCACCAAATGTTATATCTTTTTATGTCACTTGTCTTTTTGTAACTTGTTTTTAACTAGATCACAGAACATAATAGTCATCCTCATGATCATGTTTTTAACTTCTTTCTTTTGAAAAATAAATTTGTATATCCTTTTATAATTTTGGAAGTCCCCGTTGTAATGTGTTTGTCTCCATAACATATGGGGATCTCTTGCTGTGATATCATTATGGGTGAGATTGTATGGTCTGTAAGAAAGGTGATTGTTGGTTAGATTGATCCAAGGGAATTTTTTTATTTCACATTCACTGTAGAACGCCACTGGAGGGGTTGTGGTGTACCTGGCCCTTCCTGGATGACTCAGAGCTGAGCTGAATCGGGCTTGGCTGCATTTAGAGTACTGGGAGGAGAGTTCCTTATACCTCAATAGGGCCTGTCTCCTTTGCACAATGCTGTCTCTGCTCCTTGTGGTCATACTGCACAACTGAGGACAGAACTGGTTTGGACGGGGCTCAGAGACCCTAGCACCAAAAGAACAAAGACAAAATGGGGTATAAATAGTAGACCTTAAACCCCAGAATTTTTTATCACTTCTGGACTCAAGAGGAACCTTTGCCTTGGGAGAGGTGCTGACGAACTGTGAGGAGGAGTACTGCCCCTTTGCTGTGTGGGTTTTGCCTGCAGTTGCTGTTTCTGCCAAGTGAATGACAAAGACTGGAACTTTCCTGTGAACCTGCTTGAAGAAGAATCTCCAAGGGCTTGTGTGTGCTGACCTCCTGTTCTGAAGTCTCAGGAACACAAAGACTACACCCCTCAGCTCCCATGAACTCTGCTACTGAGAGTTCTGACCTACCAGGAGGTGCCTGTTCCAGTTCTGGGCCTCTGGAGGTTGTCCCTGCTATTGGGAGCCATAAGAAACCTGAAGAACTGAGAAAACAGATGCATCGCTCTACTTGCAGCAAGTTTTTCCAAAGCATCACCCACAGACCAGAACCATCTTGGAGTCAACACATCACTTTCCCTTACAGTCTCGATTCAAAGCTTCACTTCTCCTTTGTGGCGCAGAACTGTCTCATCACCTCCCCAAGGACTCACCTGACACATCTCGTTGTTTCTCGACACTTCCCATCTCTGCAGCTGTTTGGCCTTGTGAATTTTGACGCATCTACATGTACTCTGTGTAGAATTATGCATCAATAATTTTCTATGGATTCAGTTGCTTGAAGCCTTTGAAAAGTCACATTCTTATTGCATATATGTTGAATTTTTTTGTTGTTTTGGTCTTGTTGAGTTTAGATAACAATACTTTATTTTTAAACTGGTGTGGTGTTCATTTGTGGTGTTATCACTGTATTACTGTGTTTTGATTACAAATACTTTACACATTGCCTTTGGGATAAGTCTGTCTTCTAATGCCAAGCTACCCAGGGGGTGAGCAGGTGTTATCTAAAGTGTGTATCCCCCTTACCCTGACTAGACGCAAGGGTCCCTATTTGGACAAAGGTACCTACCTCTGCCAACTAGAGACCCCCATTTCCTTCTAATACCCAGCTTCTCTGAGCTATGGCTGTCAGCCCGCACTTGATGTCACTAAGACAGGATTCTGACCTCCTGTCAGGCCCTGTGATGACTTCCAGGAGTCAGGAACAAAGACCTGGGCAGGAAGGAGGTCACCCTTCCTACTTTCCAGAAAGGTCAGTGAAGGGCACATCAAGTTGGTGAGCTTCAAGGCTGCATTGCCTCTGGTTGCATCAAGGCTGACTCCCAGAGGATGAAACAACCCTCCCCTTCCCCAGGCACAGTTGCACCCTGATAGGTGGAAAATGAGTTAGTCAAGGGGGTGTACATCTCCAGAGGGCTAGCCACACCTCCAGGGTGGGCAGCCTAGTTTGTCACTGAAAGAAGGGTTCTGCCATTTTTAGAAGTGGCAGAATAAAGGCCTCTTGATAGAAAAGGTGACGTACACCTTTGGAAGTGGTCACCCCTGGGGCAGATTAGCCGCTGGGGCAAGCTGCCCTTTGGCCACTTGCTCTATAGGATTTAAGGGCTACCATTAAAACCAGAACCTCAGTTCTGAACAACGTGAATTGAAGAGGATAAATGAAGAGACCCGTGTCCGCGACAACAGAACTTGTACAAAGCAAAAGAGGGATACTCTGCACCTGTGGCAACGGTCCTGGAACTGCCTGATTTTGACTCATCCAAGGCTAACTCTAAGCTTATCCAGACAGAGGGACCCCTTTTGAATTCTGAAACACCCTCAGAATTCACTGGACTAGTGGCAATAGTCCCCTGCAAACTGCAGGTAAAACAACGCTCCGGTTCCGAAGAATCGCAGGCCTTTAAGCAAGCCGCGGGATTGCCCAAATCTAGATAGTCTAATACATTATTGGAACAGTGGTCCTGCCTTCCTCAAAGTTTCAGGCAGCTACCTTGTGACCCCGGACCATCGGACATCAAAGTCCCTTTCTCCAAGGATTACCTCTACCAAGAGGTTTGTTGGTCTCCAGTCCGGCAAATTACCCTTAACTCCATGCTGCACCTCCAGGGAACACCATCTGACTTTCAACCAACCTCAGAAACTACCTTGTTGTTGTGTTTTTGCATCTTGTTCCCTTCTTCTTTTCTGTCTTCTACTACAAGATTGTCAGAACAACAGCAGATTCTTATAGTAAGGTCCAAATGTATTAGGATTTCTTTTCCCTCCTCACCTATCCGGTACCCACTAGAGGTTCTTTTCGACTCACGCCTACCACGCCACCCAGCCCGCTATTATATACCCACAACCAACTCCTCAGCGACTGTCTCTACCCAGCCCGCTACTTCCTACCCACAATCACCTCCTCAGTGACTGTCTCTACATCCCGCAGCCCGGTACACAACCAGGACTCCTAAGACTCTACCCACACCTTCCACCCAGCCCGCTACTACCTACATACAACCACCTCCTCAGTGACTGCCCTCCCCCTTCCACACCGACTCTCCTCTTCTCACCCCTCTCCTCATACCACGCTCCACCATGAGGCTCACACTCTCTTCACATCTCTCCTTATATCATCTCTCCTATTGTACTGTCCTTATAATGGAACCCACAGGCACATACTCCTACAACATCATTTACCCCTCTGACCCCACAAAAAAATCAGCCAAACGATTCAAACATAATTTTATAAAACTGCACCCTGAAACACTATTTGACGATCCTTATTTCTCAACACACAACGCGATTACAACCACTGACCTTATTTTCCATACAAAACGAAGAGCCCAATGGAGGAAAGCATTCCTCACCTCACTCTTGATCTCTTCTTCGAGAAAAACCGCGCATGGCATTAGTTTACATATTTTGCCCTCCCAGCTCTTCCAGGTGTCAGCAACTATCACCATTTACAATAACGGTATTATCCTTATCCAAGCCACAGACCGCAATCTTATTCTTATGGACAACATCTTCCTTACCATCAAAAACAAAGTGTCCAAACATCATGTGGGTTCCCAATTTCAATCTCCATCCAGTACCATCACATATGGAGTCACCTCACCCAACCAGTCTGACATCTTAGACCCCCAACTCCCCGCCCCCTTCCGACATTGAAATCCTGTGAGATCTCCTCCAAATTTCTCACTCAGCTAACATACCACATTGCACGGCACCAAAACCAAACAACATGCTTGACTTCCTGCTACCACTCTGCCCTCTTCCGACATTGGTCTCCGATGCTGACACCCAACTTACCCCTCCCCCTAATACTCTACACCCCATCCCATCTAACCCATCCAGAACCCCAATCTTCTCTGCTTCTAGTCCTCCCCGTCCACCTCTGGCATCTGACTCCTACGTTATCCACACCCAGACGACCCCCCTAACCTCACAGCCCACAATACCCCAACAGTCCGACACATTCGATCTCTCGACATGACCGATAAAGCATTTGTCTCCTCAACAGATACTGAACCCCACATTACAAGACTATAGTTCCCCCCCCCCCACCTAACACCAACATCTCTCTTGTCTCGGCTTCCTTGCACTATACATCTACTCCTTCCAAGCTCTCACCCCGTCTCAGCCATTCCATGTAAGGCCATCCTTGCCATGACAGGAACTTAATGATCACGCATTCTGTTCTGAGCTCCGCTGCTCTCATCTACCCTCACCAGTCCCACATTACTACCAGCCACCCCATCTACTCAGCCATCGCTACCCTATAATGATTCACTCGTACTCTCCCCTCAACATCCACCCCCTCCGAAGTCTTAGATAGGCACATGTCTTGTACTCACACTACTGCGATGTTAATGCGCTACCTGACGAGCACCCCCACCCTCCTACTTCCCCCTCCCCACCCACCTTACAACCATCCACCCCCTCAACTCAGACCTCTACAACCCCCACTCATCCACCTTCTCACACAATACTACCTCCAACATTAGCCTTACCCGCACCTCTGCAGCCACCTACATGTAGAACACAGCCTCCTACCCCGGTCATAATTGAACCGGACCTTAGATTTGAGGATATAATGTTGGCTCTACTCCATATTAAAAAGGAACTCCAATCTTTTGAGGATCTGATATCCAGCCAAACGTGGCGTAATTTTTCCTCAAGAGCCTTTAACCCGAACTACCAATCACACCACATAGAGGGATCGCCGATAGCAACCTTGGAAGCATCCCTCTTACCCAAGACCCCTCCTGCTCCCTCCTTACTCCCCGTCTTAAATGCACACTCCTAAACTGTAGATCTGCTTCCAGACATGCTGCGGACATAGCTGAGCTCATCATTTCACAGGAACTAGACCTGCTATTCCTCCACTCCAGTGATGGACATTCTAGTTCCCCCGAACTAAGACATCATCTGATTAGACAGAATCAGTAAAATAGGTGGAGTTATAGCCTGTATTCATCGAAGTGACTGTAAATAGAGCCACATCCCCGGTCTTCACGTCCTGCGAATACTTCTGCCTAGACATTAGCAGTAACGGCAAACCAGCTTCGGTTTGCCGTTGTTTCAACTAACAACGGTAGGCAAAACAACGTGGAAATACACTACTGATATCTGTGTTACCTCAACCTTAGAAATTGTTTTTGGGTTCGGAATGAGTGTAGAAATGTATGAATGAGTGTGTATGGTGTTTTGGTGTGTGTCAGACAGGGTCTTGTTCTTCACTGTATCAACACTTGTTAATTTTTTAAATACATTGTAAAGATAAAGGAATCTGTCTTTGTATTTTAATGCTGTTCTGATTATAACCTATGTTCATGAGTTGATGAATGCATAAGGTAAAGAGTGAAAAAGAAAGAAAAAAATATATTTTTGATATACTACAGAAAAAGAATAAAAATAATAAAATATTTAAAATGAGAACTAATTTTGTTGTACCTGTGTTACTATGAAGGTTAACTGATTAACTTTGTGAGCTACGCCACATAGAAAAGTATAAATTGACCACGGGGGAATCTCAGCTTTGAAAACAACCAAATATTCCTCGGCGATTTCAATCTCCTTTGGACTGACAACAACGACACAATTGTCAACTGCCTCAGAAGCTTCCTGGATGTTCTAGCTCTGCCCAAACCTGCAATGGCCCTACACATAAGAAAGGATCAACCCTGGATCTAATAATCTCCAAAACTGACGTCATTCAACTGGAATCGATACAATCCTCTGCGACTGGTCTGATCACCATATCATTACCTTCTTTATCAAGGAAATAGTACAATTTAACTCCGTTCAGGCCACAAAACCAAAGATCTGGAAAAGAGACTTGAAACAACTCAACGCAAACACACTACCTTTCTCAAGCCACAACCTTCTATTGCCACCTGCTGGCACCGCAAACTTGCATGATCGGATAGTGAAACTCAAATTAAAAAAACTGAAATGGGAGGCAACTAAAATAACGGAGGACAATTTGTGGGTAAAACTTCACTCAGATATCAAACAGAATGATGGGGCAAGGTTTTGGAAAACCATTAACTTGCTAACATGTCTGGCAATACTGGGGGTTTCATGTAACATTACAGAGGAAACATGGCCACTCTATCTTGGCAAGCATTTTAATCAAGACCCACCCAAAAACCAGGATTTATCTAACTTCAATATCAGAACAGACCATAACGTTGACAATGCGCAACAAACACAATTGTGCACAAACACTAAAGACAAATTGGAAATAATAAATTCCTCAAAGTCACAACACAACATTAAATGCCAAATTAAAAAAAGGCAGAAGGGAAGGAGCTCCAGGGCCAAACGGGATTCCGCCAATCCTCTTCAAGCAAGATGTGGGTTACTGGGCAGCAGCTCTTGATCCCCTTTTTTTGGAAATCAGGTGCTCGAACATCTTGCCAGACTCTAGGAAGGGCTCCATTAATTCCCCAATATATAAAGCAGGGGATAGGGCTCTCCCTCAAAACTACCGACTAGTGGCCCTAATTGACAATGAGGCGAAGTATTTCGCAGGTCTACTGCTGGAGGAACTACAGGAATGGGCTACAAAGAAATCCCTGATACCGGTTTATCAGAAAGGCTTTGTTCAAACAGTGGGCACGACGGCAAACATCCTAACTATGGGCCTACTAATAGACAAGGCAGAGACGAAAAAATTGCCCCTACACCTCTGCTACATAGACTATAAAGCGGCTTTTGACAGCATTAACCGGAATCTTCTGTGGTCAAAACTAAAGAGCTGGGGGATCTCAAAACTGCTGTTGGACCTGCTAATAAACGTGCATACGGAGACCTGGATACAGATAAAGGTGGGGGACGGCTCACTGCTGTCTAGGCGCATACCGACAAACAATGGCCTCAAGCAGGGCTGTGTTTTGGCCCCAACACTGTTTAATCTTTTTTTGGGCGACCTGGCGCCAATTTTGACCAATTGCAATTCACATGCTCCTAAACTAGGAGGGCCTTAACCTACCATGCTTCTTATATGCGGATGACATAGTTTTAATAAGCCACACCAAAGTAGGGCTTCAAAACCTCCTGAACAGCACACAGAGTTATTCTGAGGCAAATGATCTTAAAGTAAATCTCGAGAAAACTCAAACTATGTCTATTGGGAATAGAACAAGAAAAATCTTCTCGTGGTTTTGGAATAAATCTCGCATCAAAGACACGCCAACCTATAAATATCTAGGCGTGAAGATTGACAACGGCGGTCGATTCAGCGAATAAAGGTCTAGCATTAAAGGCAAAGGGCTTGCTTTGGCAATCGCTTTAAAAACACTGAATAATAAGTTATCTGGCCCATCATTAACACCCTTGGTACAAGTCATCCGAGCCAAATTACTACCCACAATAACTTATGGAAGTGAGGCCCTACGAGGCAGAGATGCAACAATACTTGACAGCACAATCATAGCCGCATATAGAATCATCTTTAGCTTACCCAAGCGGACCTCCCCACCACAGATTAGGCTGGAGTTTGTCATCCAACAACAGCTCCTGGCACGTCAGGGGGCTTATATCTGTCTATGGGACAAAGTGAGGAAATCTGCACAAGGAACTTTGAACGAATATCTGTGGAGGGAGATAGAGCAGTCACTGACTTCGCCTGCAGCTAAATATTTAGGAAAAAGCCTTGCAAATACCGGGCTGGAACAGCTTTGGGCCTCCTCCTCAGATCAAAAATCTTTCAACAAACTGGTAAAGAAATCTATCAAACATCAGTCGTGGGTACAAGACAAAACAGATTTCTCAAAAAGAACACACGCTTGGATGATTTTGAACTCATATTCGGCAAAAGCTCCTCAGAACTATTTTGGACTGGGCTATGCCAAAAAGACCAAAATGTGCTTCTTAAGATACAGGCTTGGGTTGTTGCCCTGCATTCAGCATCTCCTACACTTGTTAAAAAAGAAAGCAGGTTTGCTATGCCGGTTATGTGGTAACATGCAAGAAGATATGCTCCACCTGCTATGCTCTTGCGAGAAAATGCGAGGAGAGGAAACTACTTTTGAAACACCATTTTATTCGATTTGGGACACGTACACGAAGGAGCGCAGTACTTACCTGTTTCTCATCTCAGGACCCTCAACTGAGCTGCAGTCTTGTAAAATTTTTAAAGGCTGTGGAGGAAAAAATGCCGCGACTAGAATCTTGAATTGACTTGATTTTAACCTGTTTATAATACAAACTATGCCTACTGTTTAAATACTGTGTGTCAAATGCAAGGCTAATACGATTTTCTAACGAACAGAACATCAATGTTCACACTATGATGGTTTTAAAACATATGTGATTTTATATTGTGTTTTATCTTAACTCATATTTTGTATCGTATTGCATTGGTTTTAATTAACTGTGCAAATACAATTATCAAAATTATCATTAGTTGCCCCTTATTGGACCTGGCCCTTTTTTGTGGGGTTATCAACAAACATTTAGCTTCTTCCTCCTATGTTTCCTGACCTGTGTTTGTTGGCTATTGGACTCTGGGCTCTTTATCACTGCTATTCAGTTCTAAAGTGCATGTGCTTTCCATGGTGTAAATTGCTATTACAATTGGTTCTCCCTGGTTGGCATATTTGATTTACTGGTAAGTCCCTAGTAAAATGCAGTCAGTGTGCCAGGGACTGTAAATCAAATGCTACTAGTGGGCCTGCAGCACTCATTGTGCCACCCACAGGAGTAGCCATGAAAAGGTTTCTCAGACCTGCCAATGCAATGTATGTGCACAGTTTTAAACTGCCATATCAACCTGGCAAGTGCACATATGTGCCAGGTTTTAACCTTCCCTTTTCTTACATGTAAGGCACCCCTTTGGTAGGCCAAGGTACCTCCATAGGCAGGGTGCAATTAATGTGAAAGGTAGGTCATGTACTGGTTTCTGGGTGTGTGTAACATATCCTAATAGGGAATTAATGCCAATTTCGTTTTTCACTATGGAAAGGCTATTTGTCCCATGGTATCAAATTGGAAATAATTTGTAACATCTGACAAGTATGACTTCCTATTTGGACAAGATAAAGAAATACAGTTTAGGTTCTCTGAACTCAGAATGTAATAATACATATTTTAGTAAAGATCGTTTTTAATTTGTATGTTTGAAAATGCCACTTTTAGAAAGTAGGCATTTTCTTGTTTAACCATTCGGTGTGCCTCTACCTGTTTGAGGATTAACTGTCTGGTTTTGGATTGACAGGGACTGGGCATGTGCACTCACTGGCTTAACCTAGGTGATGTAAACTTGAAATGTATAGAACACTACAGTAGAAGTATGGTTAGCTTCCTTGATCTCAATATCAAACATATGACAGGGAAACTAGAAGTTGAATTATACTCTAAGCCCACAGACAAAAACACCCTACTTCACTACACTAGTTATCATCCGAGGACACAAAGGGATAACATTCCTTTCGTACAGTTCCTTTTTTCTCCGAAGGAACTGTTCCTCTCTGACAGACTTTTACAAGCATTCAGACGTTTTGAAACAAAAATTAAAAGATAGAGGCTATCCGAAGAAACCTATTAAACACTCATTTAAACGAGCCAGATTTTATAACAGGGACAGCATGTTAGATAATTCTGAAAACAAGCAGCAAAAGAATACTACTGTGAACAAAATTGTCTTTGTCAGCCAGTTCTCAAGTATTAGTAACAAAATCAAGAATATCATTAATTCCAATTGGGCTCTCCTTAATGATAATGAGCCTACCACATTTGATCCTCCTATCTTTGCTTTCAAACGGAATGACAATCTGCATAGAAATTTGGTACACACCTATAGAGAACCCACTGGGTCCAGACAGAGAAGTCTAGAGGGTAACAAAGTGATAGCAAATTACAGATGTGGGAACTGTAATAACTGTGACCTCTGTATCAAAAAAAAGAGTGTTACTTTGAATGAACAAATGATCATTGCATAAGATTTGTACAATTGCAGAAGTAAAAACGTAATCTATCTGTTGATTTGCCCTTGTGGATTGGGCTATGTGGGCGAGACGGGTCCTGAGTTTAGGACCCGACTCGCGGAACATAAATCCGCAATTAGAAATAAGAAAACGAACGCCCCATTAGTAGACCACTACATCCATATGAACCACTTATGTGATGACAACAAGTGGCTTATCTTAGAAAAAATTAACAGCAGTAGACGTGGTGGTGATATTGTGACCAAATGTAAACAACATTAACAATGATAAATATCAATCCTCAATACAGTTAGGAAGGGGCTTATTTCAAGAGAGGATTGGAAACGATTTATAAACTAAATGATCACAACACCATTAGCAAAGAGGTAGAGTTATATATAATTACAGGAGAGACTGATCATATTTCAACCTTTAGAATAGTAGCCACACATGGGTGTGTAGTTTTTCTTCCCGCATACGACAACCGTCTGGCCGGTTGGATTTTGTGGTTACCTAACTCCGCCACATATGTTCTCTGATTGGAGTGACTATCTGGACATGTGCCACATTGGGTGCATGTGATTCTTAGTTAGGGTTTTTCTGCCTGATGTAGGACAGGTTCCATCATATGTTTGACCCATGTCCTAGAGTCTTTCCCTGGACATATTCCTTTAATATCATATTAAGAAGACAGTCCTAGTCCTGTAATTCCTTGTAAACTTCTACCTTTTATTAATATACACTCTCTGCACTACATTTGGGGGGTAGTTAAATATTAGAATTCCTCAAAGTCCGTTATTAAATCACAAGGGGATTATTTTCCTGACCTTGTTCAACTTTGGATCACCTTCACAATCCTTTTTAGTTCAAAGTCGGGAATATTTCCAATAAATAAAGATTTTTATTTCAAGACTAAATAAGTAAAAGTTTGTTCCATTTCTGTTGGAGTCTATTTTCCTAACATTACAGTAGATTCTTTAGTTGTATATTGAAATGATTTATGTCATTTTGACTTAAGCAATCGCAATAGTTTTTACGGTAATGGCATAGGTCGGTCTCACTCGCTTTCGTCATTCTAAAGGGACTTTGGGCAGACGGAAGTGAATGGCATGTAAGCAGGTGTAGGCAATTTATCATCTCACCGCACTATTTAAATCACGATCCCGTTGACACTTTTGTTTTCGCTACGCCCCGGGACTGCATGAAATTTGACTCACATCGTAACCAAGGTACGTGACCTGCCTGAACCCTGTAGCACGGGTATAGTGGCTTATACACTTAATAGACTCCACGCTTGCCAGCACCATTCCCTGGTACTAGACTTTTTTTATATTTCGAGCACACGCTCATATGTGACCCATATACCTGAACGATGCCTCTTGTCCCGGTGTTACACCTGCATGTCTAATGCTCTTTATATTCATGAGCATTCGCCTAGGAACTTGACTTTTTTATATTTTGAGCATACGCTCGTATATGACCCATACACCTGAAAGATGCCTCTTGTGCAGGTATTATACCCGTATGTCTAATGCTCTTTACATTTATGAGCATACTCCCGGATGGGACTCTGGCTTTAAATAGAGGTCGTTCATTGCTAGTTTTAGACCTTTACGCGCTATGTTATTTATTCTTATGAGTTCTCATCCTGATATGTCTTGTTTCTAATATAGATATTTTTTATGCTTTATCTCACGTGCTAGGTTTACCGTATATGGAAACTTCTACAGAGAGGTATCTCTCATGAAAAGGAACCACAAGGTACTGGATTTTGTTAAAACTTTATTTAACAGATTACCCAAGAGTAAAATATTAGGGGCCCCACTGACACCTATGCAGGTAATTGATTATGGAATATGTTTAGTCAACCTAAATAGTTGAAGTGGAGTTATTCAATAGGAGAATCTTTACAGTGGATTTAAAATAAATGTTCATGTTTCCCAAGACCACCACATTGCCCTGCGAATAATAGGCCAGGAGAACAGCGAGAATAAGGGGCATTCAAGGTTGGGGGATACTATTTCAATTGTTTAAATTCAGGACGCTTTGAAGTATTACTTTCAAGTGCCAGAGTATTATTATCACCAGGTAACAACAACTAGTTTTATTCAACTTATTTTTCCTAGAATTAAATACAATTATGACCAGGTAAAAGCTGCATAAAAGTAAAGGAAGTAAAGATTTATATAATCAGAGTTAATAGACTATTACATTTTGCTGTATTTCAGAAAAGCAGGGTAGAACCGTGTGGAAGGATTGTACCTATAAGCTTGCCCCAGCGGTTATACTCAGGAGGTAGGTAGTGATATATCCCTCATATTAAGTGTTTTTGACTAATCAGTTAACTTGAGTCTGACTGGCTGCCATTTGGACCCGGTTGTGTCTCTAGGCCGCTTGGCCGAGTGTTTATTGAATGAGGATTTGTGAGTTGTGTTCTTCCAGTGACAAGAGATATGGGGTGGAGGGTACCCAGTGGGACCTTGCGTAACACAGTTATGGATGGTAAACAGGTGGGGCACTGCGGTTGACATAGTCGGGCCATTGTGGGACTGTGCCGGGTGCAGTGTATCCTACATGAATAACCAGGATCTATATCAGTTTTTAATGAATATGGAGTTGATTGTAATATATATATTTTTTTGATCATGATTTGTAATGACAAATTAACGTAATTTACACAAATATTCTTTATAATTTGTGTTGACAAATTAATGTAACTTCACAAATGCTTTTTATGACACTGTATGAAGACAACATATTGATATGTACTTCTATTCTTTTTAGGCAATTCTGATCTTTTTTAATGTTGCGACAGAAATTAAGAGACATCTGAACTTCTTTTTGTCTTGAGAAAGGTGGTGCATATCAGACAGCACACCGAAACGCATCGACGCCTGTGTTTCATTAAATTCAAGGGACTATTGTACTGAGTTTTTTCGATACATACTTGCGTGAATTTGTGAATAGATCTCAACAAATTAATAACTTGGATGTTTTCAATATGATTCACCAAATGTTATATCTTTTTATGTCACTTGTCTTTTTGTAACTTGTTTTTAACTAGATCACAGAACATAATAGTCATCCGCATGATCATGTTTTTAACTTCTTTCTTTTGAAAAATAAATTTGTATATCCTTTTATAATTTTGGAAGTCCCCGTTGTAATGTGTTTGTCTCCATAACATATGGGGATCTCTTGCTGTGATATCATTATGGGTGAGATTGTATGGTCTGTAAGAAAGGTGATTGTTGGTTAGATTGATCCAAGGGAATTTTTTTATTTCACATTCACTGTAGAACGCCACTGGAGGGGTTGTGGTGTACCTGGCCCTTCCTGGATGACTCAGAGCTGAGCTGAATCGGGCTTGGCTGCATTTAGAGTACTGGGAGGAGAGTTCCTTATACCTCAATAGGGCCTGTCTCCTTTGCACAATGCTGTCTCTGCTCCTTGTGGTCATACTGCACAACTGAGGACAGAACTGGTTTGGACGGGGCTCAGAGACCCTAGCACCAAAAGAACAAAGACAAAATGGGGTATAAATAGTAGACCTTAAACCCCAGAATTTTTTATCACTTCTGGACTCAAGAGGAACCTTTGCCTTGGGAGAGGTGCTGACGAACTGTGAGGAGGAGTACTGCCCCTTTGCTGTGTGGGTTTTGCCTGCAGTTGCTGTTTCTGCCAAGTGAATGACAAAGACTGGAACTTTCCTGTGAACCTGCTTGAAGAAGAATCTCCAAGGGCTTGTGTGTGCTGACCTCCTGTTCTGAAGTCTCAGGAACACAAAGACTACACCCCTCAGCTCCCATGAACTCTGCTACTGAGAGTTCTGACCTACCAGGAGGTGCCTGTTCCAGTTCTGGGCCTCTGGAGGTTGTCCCTGCTATTGGGAGCCATAAGAAACCTGAAGAACTGAGAAAACAGATGCATCGCTCTACTTGCAGCAAGTTTTTCCGAAGCATCACCCACAGACCAGAACCATCTTGGAGTCAACACATCACTTTCCCTTACAGTCTCGATTCAAAGCTTCACTTCTCCTTTGTGGCGCAGAACTGTCTCATCACCTCCCCAAGGACTCACCTGACACATCTCGTTGTTTCTCGACACTTCCCATCTCTGCAGCTGTTTGGCCTTGTGAATTTTGACGCATCTACATGTACTCTGTGTAGAATTATGCATCAATAATTTTCTATGGATTCAGTTGCTTGAAGCCTTTGAAAAGTCACATTCTTATTGCATATATGTTGAATTTTTTTGTTGTTTTGGTCTTGTTGAGTTTAGATAACAATACTTTATTTTTAAACTGGTGTGGTGTTCATTTGTGGTGTTATCACTGTATTACTGTGTTTTGATTACAAATACTTTACACATTGCCTTTGGGATAAGTCTGTCTTCTAATGCCAAGCTACCCAGGGGGTGAGCAGGTGTTATCTAAAGTGTGTATCCCCCTTACCCTGACTAGACGCAAGGGTCCCTATTTGGACAAAGGTACCTACCTCTGCCAACTAGAGACCCCCATTTCCTTCTAATACCCAGCTTCTCTGAGCTATGGCTGTCAGCCCGCACTTGATGTCACTAAGACAGGATTCTGACCTCCTGTCAGGCCCTGTGATGACTTCCAGGAGTCAGGAACAAAGACCTGGGCAGGAAGGAGGTCACCCTTCCTACTTTCCAGAAAGGTCAGTGAAGGGCACATCAAGTTGGTGAGCTTCAAGGCTGCATTGCCTCTGGTTGCATCAAGGCTGACTCCCAGAGGATGAAACAACCCTCCCCTTCCCCAGGCACAGTTGCACCCTGATAGGTGGAAAATGAGTTAGTCAAGGGGGTGTACATCTCCAGAGGGCTAGCCACACCTCCAGGGTGGGCAGCCTAGTTTGTCACTGAAAGAAGGGTTCTGCCATTTTTAGAAGTGGCAGAATAAAGGCCTCTTGATAGAAAAGGTGACGTACACCTTTGGAAGTGGTCACCCCTGGGGCAGATTAGCCGCTGGGGCAAGCTGCCCTTTGGCCACTTGCTCTATAGGATTTAAGGGCTACCATTAAAACCAGAACCTCAGTTCTGAACAACGTGAATTGAAGAGGATAAATGAAGAGACCCGTGTCCGCGACAACAGAACTTGTACAAAGCAAAAGAGGGATACTCTGCACCTGTGGCAACGGTCCTGGAACTGCCTGATTTTGACTCATCCAAGGCTAACTCTAAGCTTATCCAGACAGAGGGACCCCTTTTGAATTCTGAAACACCCTCAGAATTCACTGGACTAGTGGCAATAGTCCCCTGCAAACTGCAGGTAAAACAACGCTCCGGTTCCGAAGAATCGCAGGCCTTTAAGCAAGCCGCGGGATTGCCCAAATCTAGATAGTCTAATACATTATTGGAACAGTGGTCCTGCCTTCCTCAAAGTTTCAGGCAGCTACCTTGTGACCCCGGACCATCGGACATCAAAGTCCCTTTCTCCAAGGATTACCTCTACCAAGAGGTTTGTTGGTCTCCAGTCCGGCAAATTACCCTTAACTCCATGCTGCACCTCCAGGGAACACCATCTGACTTTCAACCAACCTCAGAAACTACCTTGTTGTTGTGTTTTTGCATCTTGTTCCCTTCTTCTTTTCTGTCTTCTACTACAAGATTGTCAGAACAACAGCAGATTCTTATAGTAAGGTCCAAATGTATTAGGATTTCTTTTCCCTCCTCACCTATCCGGTACCCACTAGAGGTTCTTTTCGACTCACGCCTACCACGCCACCCAGCCCGCTATTATATACCCACAACCAACTCCTCAGCGACTGTCTCTACCCAGCCCGCTACTTCCTACCCACAATCACCTCCTCAGTGACTGTCTCTACATCCCGCAGCCCGGTACACAACCAGGACTCCTAAGACTCTACCCACACCTTCCACCCAGCCCGCTACTACCTACATACAACCACCTCCTCAGTGACTGCCCTCCCCCTTCCACACCGACTCTCCTCTTCTCACCCCTCTCCTCATACCACGCTCCACCATGAGGCTCACACTCTCTTCACATCTCTCCTTATATCATCTCTCCTATTGTACTGTCCTTATAATGGAACCCACAGGCACATACTCCTACAACATCATTTACCCCTCTGACCCCACAAAAAAATCAGCCAAACGATTCAAACATAATTTTATAAAACTGCACCCTGAAACACTATTTGACGATCCTTATTTCTCAACACACAACGCGATTACAACCACTGACCTTATTTTCCATACAAAACGAAGAGCCCAATGGAGGAAAGCATTCCTCACCTCACTCTTGATCTCTTCTTCGAGAAAAACCGCGCATGGCATTAGTTTACATATTTTGCCCTCCCAGCTCTTCCAGGTGTCAGCAACTATCACCATTTACAATAACGGTATTATCCTTATCCAAGCCACAGACCGCAATCTTATTCTTATGGACAACATCTTCCTTACCATCAAAAACAAAGTGTCCAAACATCATGTGGGTTCCCAATTTCAATCTCCATCCAGTACCATCACATATGGAGTCACCTCACCCAACCAGTCTGACATCTTAGACCCCCAACTCCCCGCCCCCTTCCGACATTGAAATCCTGTGAGATCTCCTCCAAATTTCTCACTCAGCTAACATACCACATTGCACGGCACCAAAACCAAACAACATGCTTGACTTCCTGCTACCACTCTGCCCTCTTCCGACATTGGTCTCCGATGCTGACACCCAACTTACCCCTCCCCCTAATACTCTACACCCCATCCCATCTAACCCATCCAGAACCCCAATCTTCTCTGCTTCTAGTCCTCCCCGTCCACCTCTGGCGTCTGACTCCTACGTTATCCACACCCAGATGACCCCCTAACCTCACAGCCCACAATACCCCAACAGTCCGACACATTCGATCTCTCGACATGACCGATAAAGCATTTGTCCCCTCAACAGATACTGAACCCCACATTACAAGACTATAGCTACCCCCCCCCACCTAACACCAACATCTCTCCTGTCTCGGCTTCCTTGCACTATACATCTACTCCTTCCAAGCTCTCACCCCGTCTCAGCCATTCCATGCGAGGCCATCCTTGCCATGACAGGAACTTAATGATCACGCATTCTGTTCTGAGCTCCGCTGCTCTCATCTACCCTCACCAGTCCCACATTACTACCAGCCACCCCATCTACTCAGCCTACCCTATAATGATTCACTCGTACTCTCCCCTCAACATCCACCCCCTCCGAAGTCTTAGATAGGCACATGTCTTGTACTCACACTACTGCGATGATAATGCGCTACCTGACGAGCACCCCCACCCTCCTACTTCCCCCTCCCCACCCACCTTACAACCATCCACCCCCTCAACTCAGACCTCTACAACCCCCACTCATCCACCTTCTCACACAATACTACCTCCAACATTAGCCTTACCGGCACCTCTGCAGCCACCTACATGTAGAACACAGCCTCCTACCCCGGTCATAATTGAACCGGACCTTAGATTTGAAGATATAATGTTGGCTCTACTCCATATTAAAAAGGAACTCCAATCTTTTGAGGATCTGATATCCAGCCAAACTTGGCGTAATTTTTCCTCAAGAGCCTTTAACCCGATCTACCAATCACACCACATAGAGGGATCGCCGATAGCAAACTTAGAAGCATCCCTCTCAACCAAGACCCCTCCTGCTCCCTCCTTACTCCCCGTCTTAAATGCACACTCCTAAACTGTAGATCTGCTTTTAGACATGCTGCGGACATAGCTGAGCTCATCATTTCACAGGAACTAGACCTGCTATTGTTAACCGAAACCTGGGTAACTGATTCCTCCACTCCAGTGATGGACATTCTAGTTCCCCCGAACTAAGACATCATCTGATTAGACAGAATCAGTAAAATAGGTGGAGTTATAGCCTGTATTCCTCGTAGTGACTGTAAATAGAGCCACATCCCCGGTCTTCACGTCCTGCGAATACTTTTGCCTAGACCTTAGCAGTAACGGCCAACCAGCTTCGGTTTGCCGTTGTTTCAACTAACAACGGTAGGCAAAACAACGTGGAAATACACTACTGATATCTGTGTTACCTCAACCTTAGAAATTGTTTTTGGGTTTGGAATGAGTGTAGAAATGTATGAATGAGTGTGTATGGTGTTTTGGTGTGTGTCAGACAGGGTCTTGTTCTTCACTGTGTGAACACTTGTTGATTTTTTAAATACATTGTAAAGATAAAGGAATTTGTCTTTGTATTTTAATGCTGTTCTGATTATAACCTATGTTCATGAGTTGATGAATGCATAAGGTAAATAGTGAAAAAGAAAGAAAAAAATATATTTTTGATATACTACAGAAAAAGAATAAAAATAATAAAATATTTAAAATGAGAACTAATTTTGTTGTACCTGTGTTACTATGAAGGTTAACTGATTAACTTTGTGAGCTACGCCACATAGGAAAGTATAAATTGACCACGGGGGAATCTCAGCTTTGAAAACAACCAAATATTCCTCGGCGATTTCAATCTCCTTTGGAATGACAACAACGACACAATTGCCAACTGCCTCAGAAGCTTCCTGGATGTTCTAGCTCTGCCCAAACCTGCAATGGCCCTACACATAAGAAAGGATCAACCCTGGATCTAATAATCTCCAAAACTGACGCCATTCAACTGGAATCGATACAATCCTCTGCGACTGGTCTGATCACCATATCATTACCTTCTTTATCAAGGAAACAGTACAATTTAACTCCGTTCAGGCCACAAAACCAAAGATCTGGAAAAGAGACTTGAAACAACTCAACGCAAACACACTACCTTTCTCAAGCTACAACCTTCTATTGCCACCTGCTGGCACCGCAGACGTGCATGATCTCACCAACCACTACCTCAACTCGATGACCGCAATAATCAATGAGGTAGCCCCTCTTGAACTAAAGAGAGCTTCCACTAAAGACTCAAAACCTTGGTACATAGCCTACTCAACAAAGACAGATTCTCTCTCAGAGTTGCTGAACGCAACTGGAGATCAGTCCCATCGACTATTCACCTCAAATTACTAAGGAAAAAGAGAAATGCCTATTACAAGAAGATTAAGCGCACCAAAGCAGACTTCTTCAAACACCAACTAGACCGAGCTAGAAATCGCCCCAAAAAACTATTTGAGCTAATAAAAACTCAATCTAAGGACGCCCCTCAATGGTTACAAGATGCCGCCCAATCGCAACCCAACTGTGAACAACTCTCCACCTTCTTTACTCAGAAGACCCTCAATAACGAGAACGATCTCTTAAAGGACTGATTACTTTATTCTGTGCCACATTCACAAACCCCCCCCCATTACCACCAACTACGACATACCAAATCCTTTCAAAGTGTGTCTTTAAGAACAAAGCTGCACGGTCGTCCTTTGACATCTACACAGAAGATTCTAAATGCCTTGAAACCTTCCAACCACCTCATCGAACCGCTCCCCGCTAATGCTGTTAAAGACCTAACCCCATGGCTGCTTCTGCTATGGACCAAAATTATCTACAGTTCACTCCAACAAGGTTGCATTCCGGACATCCTCAAAGTCGGTCAGGTCTCACTCATCCTAAAGAAACCAACAGCTGACCCCACGGACCTTAACAACTATCATCCTATATCCCTACCCTGGCCAAACTGCTTTAAAAATGTGTGCACCACCAACTAACAAAAACATATCGTTCACTTTGACCTCCTTAACAACTACCAATCAGGCTTCAGAGCAGGGCGCAGCACAGAATCAGCCATGACTCACATTATTGATGATGCGCTTCAAATCCTGGACCAGAATGGTTCATGCCTACTCATCCTGCTGGACCTATCTTTGATACGGTCAAACACAAGAGTTTGATGGATCTGCTCAGACTTAGGATGGGTCTTTCAGGATCAGTGCTAAACTGGTTTACCTCCGACACAACAATTCAAGATCAACAACACTCTTTCCAATCCAGTTCCAGTAAGGCTGGGCGTCCCACAAGGATCCTCACTTTCCCCAACATTGTTTAACCTGTTCATGGAGCTGCTCACCGAAATTCTACAAACGGCTAATGTGCAATATCATATGTACGTTTATGATACACAGCTGTATCTCATGATTAACACCTTAGAAGACATTAAAACAGCTTAACTCCACACTCATGAACACCCAAACATGGTTGGCAGTAAATCATCTCAAACTGAACGCTCTAAAGACCGAATTCCTCCTTATAGCCCCCCGCTAAAATACCTTTAATGCAAAACTTAATCCAACATCTCACTGCACTCAACGTTCAACCAACTACTGTGGACTCAGCAAAATCCTTGGGAATAACTCTGGACAGCAATCTCACAATGCAGAAACACGTTAGCAACGCTACAAAGGGAGCAAACTTCCAGTTTAACATTCTAAAGAAGTTGAAGCCATACTTGCCAGTCAACGACTTCAAAAAGGCTGTACAAGCGCTAGTTATCTACTGTGTGGATTATGGTAATGTCTCTTCATGCTACCTCCCAAAAATGACTACAGCCCCCCTTAGAGCATCAATAAACTCTGCAGCAAGACTCATCACTGGCTCAAAAAAAATGTTACATTTTCACTGTATTATTTACACTGATTTTATATTGCTTCTAAAATATATAACTATGGTTATCTGTATACTATTCCATTCATTTTGGTGTCTAAATTAAGATAAAAATACATTCTAGTTTTATAAATTGGTGTTGGATTTCTCTCGAGTCATGTAAATCACTTATAGTCCATGTTGGTACTGTGAAATCCATAAACACCTGTTCCTCTAGTAAAGCCTGACTGCTCTTTGCCACACTATCAGGACTGAGCTAATGATTTAATATTGTGAATCCAAGACTCATCCTTGGAGTTGCAACAGCATTACATTGTGAGGCCTAACTATCATCACCACATAATACTCCACCTTCCTACAAATTGCCAGTAGAGAGTGAATGGATTGTTGTAGGAGACAAGTTGTTCCCATCCTTAGGAGAGATTTGTTCTTTGGCACTTATGGGATATGTGAACATTACTAGTACAAATAAAAGATTTATATGTTTGTTTTTGGTTGCTTTGAATGAATAGGTTGTTTAGAATAGAGATGTTCAAGCTTATGGCTTCTTTTATAAGGTTAACATATCTTTTAGAGCACAGAAATGTATCATGATTCGGTTATGGGAGGTTGTATGGCAAAATCTGTGTTTTGATTGCAATTAGGCCCAAAAATGGAATGCCTGGAGAAATACACCTTGGTTGTGTGTGAATATGATTATAAAGGGGCATTGTGCAATTGAATAGGGAATTAATATGAGTGCAAATGATTAGTATCTATTACACAAGAAATCATAGAGATGGATAATTGATAATCCAATAGAGCCTTCTCAGACTCTTTTCAATACTACCAATGTGAGAAGACCAATAATGCATGTAATCAGTTGTTGCATTTAAGGGTCTGTGTTATATATCATCAGCTGCATGAACAAGTGGGTGAGTGAGAGTGGAATTTAGGAGTGTGGGTGAAAGGAAGGCATTGGATCACACTTCTATGCTAGGGAAATCAGACACCTATTAAGGAGAACATGCAGAAATAAGACCTGCTGTATGCCACTCTTCAATAAAGGAGATAGGATTAATGTTCCAAATCGTTTTTAAGCAAGGTCTCGCAAACATCATGAATATTGGCATACTCTTAGTTTGAAGAGTTTGCTTCTTTACGTTTTTTAGGTCCTCATGGACCTTTCCCACCAAATGATCATAATTCCTTGTGAGCGCTAGTTGGTGCTTAAAATGTGTATGCCGTTTTCTCACAAATGGATGCTGGAAATCAATCTATTTTTGCAACAACTTGAAAGGGGCATAAGTAACTTGATTAGATACCCGAAAAGCAACATACAAAGAGAGTAATCATAGTATCTCCAAGAATTTCCTCCAGTTCCTGAGTGGCAAACTGTGCAATTTCACACACACCTAGATGAAATGCTCAGGTGTAAATAATTAGAGACAGATTCATACCTAAACACAGATCATGTTAAAAGCATATATCGTCCCATTTATTGTTTCACCTCAAGTTTTGTTGACCCTTTCACCTCACAGCCCTTCAAATATAGGCAAATGATAAAACAAAAAAAACAATATGCCATAAGAACTTTTTTGTACGTTTGACTGTCCGCAAACGAAAGGGACTTAACAACTCTTGCCCCTTGATATTAAAAAAACAAACTTGTTCTTCACTCTGTATGTTATGCTATTTTGTGTTGTGTTGTGCCATGTTATGTTATGCTATGCTATGCTATGCTATGTTATGTTATCAGTGTTTTTATAGTGCGCTAATCACCTGTTAGTATATGCAGGTGCTCTGTAGCAGGTGTGTGAAGCCAGCCCTGGGGGCCTACTCGAACAGCCTGGTGTTATGCTTCTTGCAAAAGTCAAGAAGAAAGGAGGAGGCTCTGATGTGTTTTGGGAGCCTATTCCAGACGTTAGGGGCCAAGTACAATAATGGGAGGGCCCCTGATCTGTTTCTGTGTATTTTTGGGATCTGTGGTAGTGAGAAACCTGCAAAGGGGAGTTGTCTGAAAAGTTGGTGTAGATACATTTAGCTGTTCAGGTAGATGGGGCAAGTATTGTGGGGAGCTTGCAGGTGTGGGTGAGGCATTTAAAGTGTGCACCCTTGTGTATTGGGAGCCAGTGGAGTTTCCCAAGGTGTGGTGGGATGTGGGCTCGACATGGGAGGTTGAGGATTACTCTGGCTGTTTGATTTTGGATGGTTTACAGTCATCTTGTGAGCTAGTTGGTATATCCTTAATACACATTTTTTCCATAGAATATTCTGCTGCTGATGAGGGCCTGGACAATCTTTTTCCTGGTGTTGTCTGGTAGCCACTTACAGTTTTCTTCGGCATCCTTAGGCCGTTAATGCAGGATGAGACCACTGCGTTGACTCGGGCTGTCGTGCAATTTGCCATCTATGATGATTCTGAGGTTTCTCACTTGTGAGCATGACATGGGGTGGACCCAAGGTCTCTGGGCCACCAGGTGAAGTCCAATGGGGAGGTGTTCTTCCCAAAGACTATCACCTTGGTCCTTTCTGGGTTCAATTTGAGGCAACTTGATTTTTGTCAGGCGGCCACTTCTGCCATGCATGTGGTGAACTTGGTCTTGGTGTTGGGTGTTTTGTCTGAGAGAGACAGTATCATTTGCTTGTCGTCAGTGTAAGTGAGGATGTTTATGTCGTGATGATGGCCAGCGAGGTCATGTAGATGTTTAGGAGCTTTCGGTTGACAAGGGGCGATGTGGGACTCTGCAAGTAAGATCTTGTCCTTTAGAAATGCAGTGGCGAATGTTGACGGTTTGGGTTCCAGATGTCATCTGTTGCTGCTATAACAATGGTTTCTGTGCTGTGGTTGGGTCTGAATCCTGATTGTGTGGTGTTGAGAAGCTGGTGTTTCACTCCATTGAATCATGCAGAGTTACATAACAAATTTGCATGTTTCCATGGAGTTCTGCCAACAGGCCGAAAATGAGCGACGCGCTGCTTGTGCTCTGAATAACACACAGGAAAATTCTGAAATATTGCTTTAAGGCCAGTCCCCAGCCCTCCTAAGAATGTGCAAACCATTTTCCTTGGAAAAAAGTAAAAAGTTAATTCCAAATAGGCCTCTACAGTAACTCCAGGCCACCCACAATCAAATAAAAAAATTATAAAAAAGGTAAAACAAACAATGGCACATGCCCTCTATCAATCCACAAACATATCCAAAAGTTCTTTAATTTACTTGATTTTTTTTTAACTGAAAACCTCAAAATCCAACGGTATATATATGCAACAGAGATTGCAGACAAAGAGAGTGATCCTTTCTCTCCAAATCCAAGTGAAAAGTGACCACGGGATGGACAAAGCATTGAGAGGAGCCTTCGGACAGGAAGAGTATGGTTGAGTCTCTGTTGCACTTCCTTCACTATACTCTGTACGTATATGCCTGCATATACTCACTGTTAAATAACAATGGTGAACTCATTCATCTTTTTCACTGTTTTCATTTTGCTACTTATGCCATTTGGTTTAATTCTGCTGATTATCGCAGCACATGTATTTTATACAAGAGTTACAACGCTTCAATAAATAATAAAACACCTTGCTGAGCACTTCTTGTGTATTTCTTTGGGTATGCAAGAGTAACCAAGCAAAAGGTTTCTAGATATGTTCCAATGATTTGCTTGGGTGATCCCGGTTGTCATGTTCTGAGGTTGCACACACATCTGTCACACTGTATGGTGCAGATGGTGCCCTGTGGGCTACCAGGGATACAGGCCAAAATATCCTGAGGGTGTTCACGGAATCAGTCTGGTACAATCTTGACGTTTATGTTGTCCAATAAACACATAGTTTTCCCAGAGAGGTATAAGCCATACAACACTGTTGTAATGGAGTTGTGTCAACAAGGAACACATTGGCAGTCATAGGGGGATGTTGGCAGGAACTCCGCATTACAAGAGTGTTACAGAGTCAGTAAAATTCTCCAATTCTGCTTGTGAAATTCAAATTCCACCCAGTGTTAGTGATCAACGAGGTGGTCAGAGAGGTATTTGTTGATGGTTTTTCCAGGATTTTAGCTGGGTATAGCAGGAGGCAGAGGAGCAACTACAGCCACATTTCGGGGGGGGGGGCTACTAAAAGTTCCAGGGGGGCTAATTCTTCCAGAAATAGGCAGAGTGGAGATTAAGAGGTGAAAAAACAACAAAGCCTCACAACAAACCTCGTTAACACATACATGGTCTTTTAAAGACCTGTGAAGTACTTGAGCGTGGCTGCAATAAGACAAACACCAGCCCAGGAAGCTGTCTCAGCCTGGGCTGACACACACAATGGGGGTCGGGGGAGCAGAAGCTTTTCAAGCCCAATGGGCATTGCGCGCCTGGCAGGATGGATATCGGACAGTAATTGGTGAGTTTGTTCGGGTCAGCCAAGGGTTTCTCTAGGAGGCTGTTGATGCTGCAAGTGTACTTGGCTCGGGAAAGGTGGCTGTATTGATGGAGGGGTTCCAATGTAAGGGGTAAGGATCTTGCTGCTAAGGATTGCTCCTTTGTCAAAGGTGTGGTTTTAGCAGGGGTCTGATGAAGCCCAGGAGAGAATTGTTTTTATGATTGTTGTGGTTTCTTCTGTGCTAATGGTGTCCCATGTGGTGATTATACTGAATACCTTCATCACTGGGAGACTTTTAGAGAGAGTCAGTAGGTCTTGATATGGGAGGAAGTCACTGTATATGGTTGCAATTATGTTGCAAAAGAAGTTCGGGAGGTCATTGCATAGATCTTGTGACCGGGTGATGTTTCCGATGACAGCTATACTTGTGGTAAAGTCTTCGCCAATTGCAAAGATTTTTTTGCTGCTGTTGGAGATGGTATTTATATGTTTGACGAGGACTCTCCTCATGGTTTCTCAGATTAGCTGGTGGAAAGTTCTCTGGGTGGCTTTGAAGGCACCTTTTACCACTTTCCCTTTGCTGTTTCTCCATTTCCATTCCAGTTGTTTGCAGTGTTCCTTTGTAATTTTGAGGTATTCTTTGTACCAGATGGCTTGTGTTCAGATTTTTGCTATGTTGCTAATTTACTTATTTATAGCATTTATAAAGCGCAACTGTCACCAAACTGGTATCCTGGTTCTGAGTTTATTTATGGGTACCATTCTTCTAAATATGAAAACATGCACATGAGCTGGATCTGGTTACTTGGGGAAAAACAAGGTCTTCAGAGCTTTCCTAAATGAATTCCTAAGTAAGGGTGGTAATTCATTCCACAGCTGGGCCACTTTCACTATGAAGGTCCTACTACTTTGTCTGGAGCAAAGCTATCTCCCTGGAGCACTGTAAAGGCACAGGGCCTTTGCCCTGTAGTGCCGTACACACAATGCACATGGCTTTAAAATGATCCTCTGCTTCAAAGGAAGCCAGTTCAACTCCTTAAGGGCATTGGATACAGAGGTTCGATGGGGTATGTTTAAAGACAGTTTAGCTGCTGCCACTTGGACTCTGTATAATCTAATAACCAAATAGTTAGGAGCACCAAGTACCAGGGCATTGCAATAGTCCAGTCTACTGAGTATTACAATAGGCACGATGAGAGATTTAGCATGGGCGGGCAGTAGTGGTAGCACCTTCCTAAGACTGCAAAGAAGTTCAAAATAGGTGCCTGCTACTTTTGTAACATGGCTCTCCATGTATAGATTGTCATTGTCCTCAAGAAGAGAGTAGGCTTTCAGGCATTGGGATACCTTCCTGCTTACATATCACTCCAATATTTTCACTGGGAAAGGAAGGAGTGATATGGGTCTGTAATTAGTCATGACTAGAGGATCCACTGAAGATTTCTTTAAGAGGGGGGTGACTATTGCCTTCTTCCACATATTTGGTACATCACCCGTCTCCAAGGAATGATTGCAAACCTTCAGTGTGGGGAGGGTGAGTTCATCTCTTAGCTCTTTCCACATCCTAAGAGGTAGGAGATCAAGTGGAGATCCTGAAGTGGTAGACCTGGCAATGATTTGAAAGCATTCTTCTGAGATGGGTTCAAAGGTATCAAACCTCAGACATGGCTCTCCAAGGAGTCTAATCCATTTGGAGTCATTGTTAGACTCTGGTATATCAATAAATCTATGGGTATCACTCATCTAGTTGTATTTCACGGGGACCAGACAGACAGCGCAGTTGGCGATCCACTTGTTAAAGTTCTTGGTGTCATGTGGCGGGAAACCTGTGGGTTCCGGTTTGTTGTCATGTAGGGTAGTTGTCCCGTCCACCTCTGTTAGGCTATTCCTCTGTCGGTGTCCTGGCCTTGCTGTGGGGGCACTTCGGAGTTGATAGATGCCAATTGTAAAACTGAGTATTGCATGGTATGTCCAGGTAATGGGTCTTGGGGTGTTGGTTGTAATATTGTTTAAAGATTTGAAGATAGGGTTTATGATATGTTCATTGGTGTGGGTGGGCTATGTGATGCATTGGGTTAATCCTAGGTCCCCAGGTTGTCCAGAAGGGTGGCTGAGGTGGGTTCAGTCTGATATTCAAACTGGAAATTGAAGTCTCCTGGGAGGATGAAAGGATTGGTGCGATGAAGCCCATTATGTTGCTTGTGAAATTGACTCGAATATTGGGGGGTGGGGGCAGAAGACTGGTGTTAGACGGACCGGGAGGGTCGGCCGAGATTACGGGGAGAGGTCTCCGGGGAGAGCCGTCTCCAACGACTGTACAGACAAGTAACTTCCCCCCCACAGACGGACACCACACAAGACTGAAGGTTAACGAGACTTTATATGCAATTCTTAGGTTACGATGGTATGATACAAGGAGGTCTGGACTCAGGGGTCCCCTCGATTCAAGTCTTTGGCTGAGGAAAGGGGTAGCGGGACAGTCTTAGTTACCAATGAGTACAAAAATAGCTCTCAATCCTCGAGCTCGGCGTTCGAGATGATCGGGCCGTGGCGGAGCCAAGCAGGTCCCGGTGAAAGATGACGGTTACAACGGTCCGCGGCCACGCCAGCAGGTCCCGACGACGATGAAGACTGTAGGTTACGACGGCTGTGGCAGCGCCAACAGGCAGGATGATGGTGCACAGGACAGAGCTACGGCAGCGCCAGTAGTCCGTCCAGGATGAGTTCCTCTTTACGTCTCTCGACTCCAAGATACAACTGCCTTCCTGCTCTGGAGCTGCCCCAGTTATAGGGCTGGCGTGCTTTGATGTCCGGACCCTCGCACTTGGAGGTCGGGAGGTCCGGGATGAGGGAGTCCAGACACCCAGCAGGGGGGTGGAGCCAGTGCCCGGGGGGGCGATGGGCGAGCGGCACTTGGCGGGGGAGAGCCATCGGCACCTCTTTCTCCCATTGACTTGCCAAGTAGCCCGCTCACCTCCTGGGTGGAGGGTGGTGCCGGAATGTCTGAGGCCGGGCCAGGCCCAGGGTTGAGGTCGATCGGGGGCCAGGCGGCCTCGTGGTGAAGTGTCCAAGATGGCGGCCCAGGCTGGGCGCGTGGGCCGGCAGTGGATCGGCCCCACGAGGTTAACGTGCTCGAGGGCAGGGGCCCTGAGGGGGCAGAAGACGTGCAATGGTGGTGTGTGGTACTTGCGTGACGGTACTCAGGTCTGGTTGGGCCGGGGGAGAGCGGCTCTTCATGTGGCCTGTCCAACATGCGTCCCCCCCAGCTGAAGGCGGGGAGAGTTACCCATCCTCTTGGGGACTCTCCTCGTCGAGGCGGAAAAACCGGGACAGGCCATCCGCGTTGGCGTGATCTGGCCCAGGCCGGTGTTCGACGGTGAAGTCCATACCTTGCAAGGAGATGGACCAGCGTAGCAACTTTGGGTTTTCCCCCCGCATATGCATCAGCCACTGCAGGGGTCGGTGGTCGGTCTGCACCCGAAAGTGGGTGCCAAAAAGGTAGGGCCGGAGCTTCTTGAGGGCCCATACCACAGCGAAGGCTTCCCTCTCTATGGTGCTCCAGCGTTGCTCCCGTGGTAGGAGCCTCCGGCTGATGAAGGCCACCGGTTGATCAAGGCCTTCGGTGTTCATTTGAGACAGGACCGCCCCAATGCCCTGGTCGGAGGCGTCCGTCTGGACGACGAACTCCCGGCTGTAGTCTGGGGCCTGGAGCACAGGAGCGGAACACATGGCGGCCTTCAATTGTTCGAATGCAGTTTGACACTCTGGGGTCCAGTTGACTTTCTTGGACTGATTCTTTGACGTGAGTTCTGTGAGGGGCCCCACTATGGTACCATAGTCTTTCACGAACCTTCGGTAATAGCCCGTGAGGCCCAGGAAGGCTCGTACCTCGGTTTGGGTGATGGGGGGTTGCCAGTCCTGGATGGCGGCAATTTTCAGCTGTAGAGGGGCCACTAGGCCGCTTCCCACCTGGTGTCCGAGGTAGGTTACAGACCCTTGTCCAATTTGACACTTGCTGGCCTTGATCGTGAGGCCAGCTCGCTGAAGGGCTTGCAGCACTGCTCGGAGGTGGTGGAGGTGCTCGGTCCACTGGTTGCTGTACACAGCGATGTCGTCGAGGTAGGCGGCGCTGAACCCTTCGAGCCCCGCCAGGACCTGATTGACGAGCCGCTGGAAAGTCGCTGGGGCATTCTTCATGCCGAAGGGCATGACCGTAAAATGGTAGTGCCCATCGGGGGTGGAGAAGGCAGAACGTTCTTGTGCTCGGGGTGTGAGGCCGATCTGCCAATAACCTGCGGTCAGGTCGAAGATGCTGAGGTAGCGGGCAGCTCCCATTCGGTCGACCAGTTCATCTGCCCGGGGGATGGGATGTGCGTCTGTTTTGGTGACTTCATTCAGGCCCCGGTAGTCGACGCAGAACCGGAGTTCTGGTGTGGCTCCGGGGGCGGCTGCTTTGGGGACCAGTACGACCGGGCTGGCCCATGGACTGTCTGAGGGCTCGATGACCCCGAGCGTGAGCATCTTGGCCACTTCCGCCTGGATGCAGGCCCGTACCCGATCAGGTACGCGGTAGGCCCGGTGGCGGACAGGAGGGCTGTCTCCGGTGTCCACATCGTGCACACACCAGGAAGTGACACCTGGGGTGAGGGAGAACAGACTGGCGAACTGTGACAGGAGGGCTTGGCACTCTTGGCGTTGTTCTCTGGTGAGGGTCTCCGAGAGTCGGACCCCATCCACGGAGCCGTCCTGCTCCTGGGTCCGCAGGAGGTCAGGGAGAGGCTCGGAGTCGTCTTCAATCCCATTGTCTGTGGCCATCAGTAGGCTGAGTTCTGTTCGTGCAAAGTGGGGTTTCAGTCTGTTGGTTTGGAGGACTCGGAGTGGGTTCCGGGAGGACTCCATATCGATCAGATAGGTGGCAGGACCCTTGCGCTCGATTACCTTGAAGGGCCCCGTCCATTTGTCTTGGAGAGCGCAGGGCTCCGTGGGGGACATTACCCATACCTGTTGTCCCGGTTCGAATTCAATGGATGAGGCGTTCTGGTCATACCATTTTTTCATGTCCTCTTGACTGGCCTCTAGATTGGCTTTTGCTAGGTCTCTGAACCGCCGGGACTGGCTGCGGAGGGTGAGGAGGTACCGGAAGACATCTGGAGGGTTCTTGGCCGGAGGCATCTCCCAGCCTTCCTTGATCAGGCTGAGCGGCCCCCGCACTGGGTGCCCGTATAGCAGTTCAAATGGGCTGAAGCCTAGGGATTTCTGTGGGACCTCTCGGTAGGCGAAGAGGAGGCACGGCAGCAGCACATCCCACTGGCGACGGAGGGGCTCTTCCAATCCCCCGATCATCCCTTTTAGCGTGCGGTTGAACCGCTCAACAAGTCCGTTCCCTTGGGGGTGATAGGGGGTCGTGAATCGGTAGGTGACCCCACACTGTTGCCAGAGGGATTTCATGTATTTAGAGATAAAGTTCGTGCCTCTGTCGCTGACGACTTCTCGGGGGAACCCTACACGGGAGAAGATCCCCATCAGGGCCCGGCCGACCACTGGGGCTGTCACGGTCCGGAGAGGAACAGCCTCAGGGTAGCGGGTGGCGTGGTCCACTATCACCAGAATGAAGCGATGGCCTTGTTTTGTACGCGGGTCCAAGGGTCCCACAATGTCTATTCCGACCCTCTCAAATGGGGTCGTGACTACTGGAAAAGGTTGCAAGGGGGCCTTTAGTTTACGGCCGCTCTTCCCACTGGCTTGGCACGTGGGGCAAGATCGGCAATGCTGGTGCACATCGTTTCTCATTTTGGGCCAGAAGAAGTGGGTCACTAGGCGACTGTAGGTCTTATCTTGTCCCAGGTGCCCTGCCAGGGGGACATCGTGGGCCAGGTTTAGCAGAAAGTCTCTAAAGCGGAGGGGCACTACTAGTACTCGGTTGGCCCCCAGCTCGGCGATCCTTTGCTCGCTGTACAACAGATCACTGTCCCAGTAGACCCAATGAGTTCCGGAGGTATCCCCTGCGCTTTGGGCGAGCGCTTGTTGGCGAAGTCCCTCTAGGGAGGGACAGGTCTTCTGTTCCTGGCGAAATTGTTCTTGTGTGGGCCCCCCCTCTTGGGCCCACTGGTCAAGGTTAGCGAGGTCGGAAGGTTGAGCAGGTTCGAGGGGGGTGTCATGGTCGGTGGGCTCGGCTGGGGCGACCGGAGGCGGTGGCGCCGGCCATTCTGGTTCTTCCGGGTGATGGTTGGCACGGGCGGCCATGGACCGGGTGGTGACGCACGCCCAGTCCGGGACGCCTAACATCCCTAAGTGTTCTTTTCGCTCCACGGCTGCCCACGGGGAGCTCTCCAGGTCATTTCCGAGGAGGCAGTCCACGGGGGCGTCGTCTCGGACCGTCACCTTCAACATGCCGGAGACCCCTCCCCACTCAAAGGGGAAGCAGGCCATCCGACACAGACTTTCCGAGTTGTCGGCTGATCGCACAGGGCAGAGAATGTTCGGTAGATATTGTTCTGGGGTCACCAGGTGACAGCGGACGGCTGTCACACTGGCCCCGGTGTCCCGAAGGGCTTCGGCCCGTCGTCCATTGATGCTCACCCATTGGCTGTACTTCTGGGTGTTAGCGGGTAGGGGGACCCGCGGGACCATGTCTCTTCCCCCTAAGCATGCGAGAGTCATGGCGGCTGGCTCCCACTCCTGATACTCTTGCTCGCCTGTTTCTTGTTCCTCGGAGATCTGTTCTTCCCCTAGTGCCGCGGCGGCCACTTGGCGGGGTTTTGGACTCTGATACTGCGGGCAGCTTGGGTCGTTTGCATAGTGGCCGACTCGTTGGCATCGGTGGCACGTGACATTGGCTCTGTACCCCGGTCGCGCCGGGGTGCTGCCCCGGTTGGCCGGGGGGGTGGTGCTGGTAGCGGGGGCGGCCGGAGTGTTGTCTCTTCCTCGTCCTTGGCCCCCTCCTCCTCCTCTGGGTCGGTGGTGACCATTGTTGTTTCTGCTCTGCTCGTAGGACCCATTCCGGCCTACTCTGGTGATCTCCCACCGGTCAGCTTCGGCTGCGAGCTGCCGGGGATCGGTTAACTTGCTGTCGAGGAGGTGTTGGCGTAGTTCAATGAAGCAATTGTTGGACAGATGCTCCCATACCATCAGATTGAACAGCTGCTCGTAGGTCGTGACGTTGTTTCCTTTGATCCAGCCTTCGAAAGCTCGGCTAAAGTATGTTACATAGTCCACCCAAGTTGTACCCGGGATGCGTGTGCAGTCTCGGAACCTCTGACGGTACATCTCGGGCGTGAGGCCATAGCGGGTGAGGAGGGCCGCTTTCATATGGTCGTAGGAGGTCATCTGGTGGTCTGGGAGCTGTAACAGGGTATCGCGGCCCTCATTGAGGAATCTGCCCCATAGGCCAGCCCCCCAATCGTTTCTATCGATCCGGTGCGCAGTCATAGCGATTTCATAGGCCTTAAACCATTGCTGGATGTCGTCCTCTCGGAAATATTCTCGGACCACATCCTTGGGGATGTGTACCTTTTTCTCCGTGGTCCCTGGGGTGTGTGGTCTCTCGGGCACCCCTAACTCTTTATTCTGCTTGCGCAGGTTGATCTCGGCTAGGTTCCGTTCGTGCTCGTACGCCAGTTTCTTTTCCTCGAGCTCCCTTTGTCTCTGTTTCTCCTCTCTTTCTTCTCGGAGACGTAGGTGCTCTAAGTTGATTTTTTGTTCGGCCAACTTGAGTTCCACGTCCATCTTGAGTCGGGCCATTTCTAGCTCGTGTAGTCTGGTTTTTTCTCTTTCTTGGATCTCGTCTTGCGAGAGACCGGTTCTTTGCCCTTCAGGGGCCGTGTTGGTTTTTTTCGCGGTGCTTTGCTCAGGGGCCTCGGCATCCCCGGTCTCTGCCCACGATTCTAGGGCCTGCTTAAAATCGTCCTTGGTGCTTAGTCCGGTGGTAGCGATACCTAGTTCGATGCAGAATTGCTTTAGTTCACGATGACTGTACTCCTCTAGTTTTTCCATTTGGAACTTCTCAGTTGATCCGCTTTCTTTAGTTGTCATTGTGGTTCGTTGTGGGGTGAGCTACTCTCTGTACGTTATGCGATGATTCGGATCGCGCCGCTGGCCACCAATGTTAGACGGACCGGGAGGGTCGGCCGAGATTACGGGGAGAGGTCTCCGGGGAGAGCCGTCTCCAACGACTGTACAGACAAGTAACTTCCCCCCCACAGATGGACACCACACAAGACTGAAGGTTAACGAGACTTTATATGCAATTCTTAGGTTACGATGGTATGATACAAGGAGGTCTGGACTCAGGGGTCCCCTCGATTCAAGTCTTTGGCTGAGGAAAGGGGTAGCGGGACAGTCTTAGTTACCAATGAGTACAAAAATAGCTCTCAATCCTCGAGCTCGGCGTTCGAGATGATCGGGCCGTGGCGGAGCCAAGCAGGTCCCGGTGAAAGATGACGGTTACAACGGTCCGCGGCCACGCCAGCAGGTCCCGACGACGATGAAGACTGTAGGTTACGACGGCTGTGGCAGCGCCAACAGGCAGGATGATGGTGCACAGGACAGAGCTACGGCAGCGCCAGTAGTCCGTCCAGGATGAGTTCCTCTTTACGTCTCTCGACTCCAAGATACAACTGCCTTCCTGCTCTGGAGCTGCCCCAGTTATAGGGCTGGCGTGCTTTGATGTCCGGACCCTCGCACTTGGAGGTCGGGAGGTCCGGGATGAGGGAGTCCAGACACCCAGCAGGGGGGTGGAGCCAGTGCCCGGGGGGGCGATGGGCGAGCGGCACTTGGCGGGGGAGAGCCATCGGCACCTCTTTCTCCCATTGACTTGCCAAGTAGCCCGCTCACCTCCTGGGTGGAGGGTGGTGCCGGAATGTCTGAGGCCGGGCCAGGCCCAGGGTTGAGGTCGATCGGGGGCCAGGCGGCCTCGTGGTGAAGTGTCCAAGATGGCGGCCCAGGCTGGGCGCGTGGGCCGGCAGTGGATCGGCCCCACGAGGTTAACGTGCTCGAGGGCAGGGGCCCTGAGGGGGCAGAAGACGTGCAATGGTGGTGTGTGGTACTTGCGTGACGGTACTCAGGTCTGGTTGGGCCGGGGGAGAGCGGCTCTTCATGTGGCCTGTCCAACAACTGGGGTCCCACCCAGGGTGAAATTTGCTGTGATTTGTAATTTGAAGTTGAGGTGCTTCATGTAACTTGTTCCAGCTTCGGTGGGGTGGTGCAGATGAAGGTGTCTTTGTAGATGGTGGCGATTCCTCCTTCATGACTGTTTAGGCGGTCTTGCAGTCAATACAAATTAGAAAAAGTAACAGACAAATCCAAAATCCATTGCACAGTGTCTGGGATACACAGGATGATTCATGCAAGTGGGAGATGTCATATTAGTAATGTTTTTGATGCTCTGAAGTTATAGTTGTGCTAAAAGTGTATCTGTAATATCAATTTAATGCTGTTACCTTTGTTTTGCAACTGAGCAGAAACCAGAGTATGTCAATTTGCATGATATTATATTTGAGTACATCTTATTAATTCAATGGGTATACTTCCATGGAAAAAACATAGAGGCATCTATGTGGTGAAATGGGCCTTTCACACCATGCAATGAGTTACTTTAAGTAGAAACCAGGTCTGGCAATTTCACTGCTGATGGTTGCCATGGGCTACGTTGCAATTCCAGTGATTTTCTTTCTACATAACAAGTCACACTTCATTTCAGTAGGTAGCAATTTTCAGAAAGAACACATTACATTCTGACATTTCATTCTCAGTGATGGGGTGCCTGCAGGTGTTGAGACATATCAAGTAACTCACATTTGACACAAGAAGTTGGCATACACATTTTGATTACATCATTATCTGCCATCCTAGAATGAGAATTCCACCTTGTGCACTCATTTGTCACCTGATCCTGACAAATTGGAGATTTCTTCAATGTATCAAACTAGTCGTCTAGGCCTTGCAGTAGGGAATATGAATTTGGTGTAGGGAATGGTATTTACTAAATGTTGCCAGTGAAGAATATTGTACAGCTGAACGTGATTAATTGTATGTTTTAAAATACAGGTAGTCTGCATGACCTTGTTCAATGTTATTTACTCCACCTTGGATTTTATTAATACACAGAGAACTTTTTTCATCTAAAATATTGCATTGATATATTTCCCTGTTTAATGTTTCATGTAAATAGAAACTGCAGTTTTCATTATGTTTTTTAACTCTAGTGCCTAGGTTTTCCCCCTTCTGTGTTGGGCCCTTTATTGCTGTTTGGTTGGTAGTTGACGCTTCAGCCTTTTTATAATTTTTTGCGCAACATACATTCAGGCCAAATCCACGTCCTTTTTCTACCCAATTTGGGGACTTAAAGGGTACCAACAGATTATGATTCCTGTGGATGGAACCTAAAAGAAGGCCACAATTTAGCAGAACTTTGGAAAAATGTGCTGTGCAAGAAAGTATGTTTGCTTTCTAAGAATGGCATTCGGAAGAGGTTTTCTGTGCCAGGAGCATCATCTTCCACAGCTTTCAGAGACAGACAGAGTTGTATAAATATTTTTTTCACCAGAGTTTTTGCAACTTTTTAAGCAAGCCAATTTTTGCAGTCAATTTCAATTTCAAGCTTTATTCGACTATTAAAAACAATCACAAAAGCGTACAATAAAACACAATACAAACATTATAATAAAACAATAGCTCAGAAATGAAGAATTTAGGAAGATTTAAAACACCAGACTTTTCCTATGAGAAATGGCTTTGAGTAAAAAAGTAACAGTCTATATCTACTTTCAACTTCTCGGTAAAGTGGTGTTAAACGAAGGGTGAACATGGAAAACTGTATGCAGGAAGTTACCATCTTTTGTGTGGTATACCCCAGATTTTGCTCTTAACTGTTTTTGCTGGCTTTTGGAAAGGGGCGACCACTCGGTCCCCCCGAACGTATGGTGGAGTACCCCGATCTCCCCGGGAAACCATTTTGGGCGGGAGGCGTGTCACGGCTGGTATGCCCGAAGCGGCGTAGCCGGGGCGCGCCTTTTCCCGCCCAAGAAGGGGTTGTCCTAGACACCAACACCGCCAGCCACGCCCGGGGGCGGTTTGGAGGAGGGTCTACGCCCGCCCGACGAAGGATAAAAGGAGCGACAAGCCAAGGAAGCATCCTCTTGTTCCTGTGCTCTAAAGCTGCACCCACGCGTCACACGTGAGCTCGAGACGGAACGAAGAGCCAATTTTGAAATTTGTAATTTCTCTGTTTTTCTCTTCTAGCGCTGCAAGTCTTATCCAGGACCTTCCATCTACGTGAAGAAAATGCCAGGCAAAAGGGTCGCAAAGAAGGTTAGCACCGACCAAATGCTCCGGATGCTGATGAAAGACATGGCGGAGATGAAGAAGAAAATGGCGGCCAGGGATGGTATAGGGCGGCCAAAAAGAACCATCCCGGTGGAGGTCCCTGCCAGGAGACGGAAGAGGGCCAGGAACGGGGCAAATGAGGACGAGGTCCCGGTTCCGGAGGCTCCCCCGGTGAGCCCTCCCAGTCCAGTGGAGGCTCCGGCGCCAGCTCCCGTCGAGGGGCAACCGATCCCTGTGGTGGTTACCCCGGGGAACGAGGGGGACATGCCCCCGGAGTTGGCCGCCCAGCTGGCGGCTTGGTTGGGTAGTAGCAGCGTGGGTTCCTCTGCTCCAAGGGACACGGCCGAGGAGGCCAAGCAATTAATGAGGCAGATGCGGCAATCACGGGAGGCCGCGAAACCACCTTGTCCTTTTGTTTCCCCGCAGGTGCCCGTCGGTCACCCAGGATCAGGCGTTGGTACGGCAGGGTCGGCAGTTGCAGCGGTAGCTCCAGGTAAGCCATTACCGATGGTTGGGGAGGGATCGGTACCTTCAAGGAGGGAGAAAATTGTACAAAATATCCCGAAGGAGGTGAAGGAGAGGATATGGGCTGATAAATATGTAAACATATTCTCCTTGTTGTCCGATCACTACGAAATTGAACATGTAAAAAACCAGAAAGAGTTCTTGCATCCAAGTGTATGGCGAGCCAAGATGGCCGGTTTTAGAGTTGATGAATCGATAGGCAATTGGGGCAGAGCGTTCGGAATGTTCATTGCAATTATGGGGGAACGTAGGCCCGATTTGTTGGGAGAATTGGCTGTGTATCAGACACGTATCATGGGGTTTTATGAAACGTATGGAGGGAATCAATGGTTTGCCTATGATAACATATTTCGTAAATCTAAGGAACATGATGCATCCTTGACATGGGACTGTTTTGACTCCATTTCATGGCAAAATATGGAAGTGGGGAAGTCACCAGTAGTGGGGAGTGAGATGGCCGGGTATTCCCGCCATTCGTCAGGGACGCCCTTTCGGGCAGGTTCCAGCAATGACCGGAACTCGAAGACTAGTGGCAGCACAGGGAAGAAGGGGGTCTGCTGGAGCTTTAACAGGGGCAAATGTACTAGGCCCCAGGGTTCTTGTAAATTCAGGCACGAATGTTCAGGGTGTGGTCAGTCCTCCCATCCGGAGACCACGTGCAGAGCCAAGACTAGTGATACGGGGAGTAGGGGTAGCGCCAAACAGGTTTGAAATGGTCCAGGGTGCACCGCTACCGACCCCGGTTGATATCATGGCAATGATCCCTTGGCTAAACGAGTACCCAGATCATATCTCCGCTGGGGTGTTGCGAGATGGTTTCTCATATGGTTTCCGCATCCCGGCGGGGGATTTTCGGGGTGAAGCACAATGTAAGAATCAGTTATCGGTGCGAGAGAATGCGGCGGTGGTACAAGCAAAGATTGGTAAGGAGGTGGCCCGAGGTCGGGTCGCTGGACCATATGATAACCCGCCAGTTGCTAATTTTGTTTGTTCACCCCTCGGTGTAGTCCCCAAAAAAGAGCCGGGGGAATTCAGGTTGATACATAATTTGTCAGCTCCAAGGGGTCTTTCGGTGAACGATGCGATTGACCCTGATGTCTGTTCAGTACGGTACGCATCATTCGATGAGGCCGTCGCCATTTTGAATCGCCTAGGGCCCGGAGCGCTGATGGCTAAATCAGATATCGAGTCAGCGTTCCGGTTGCTCCCGGTACACCCAGACGATCAGCGTCTCCTTGGTTTCATGTTTCAGGGTGACAAGGTTACAAGCTCTCTTACCTGTAGATGGCTTGTAGGTGATTTCGCAGAGACGTTATGGACCCACTTCCCCAAATTCTAGGCAACACCTAGTGACTGTATTATCACACTGAGGTAATTAGATAGAAATCAGGGAGGTAGGCGGGATCGTGGACGCTACCTGCTTCCTTGATTGTCGACCTGCGAAGCAATAAGGAGAGCTTTTGTAAATACTGTTTTTTCTAGCGTTGTATATTACCCCTATCTAGTTTTCTAGGTTTTCACTGTGCTCTTAGAAGAGTCCTACCTGCGACTGGGTAAGATTTGGCGTCGCGTCCGTGTTGTCGTCGTGAAGGGGGTAGTCTGGGCGAGATGATGATGTTGAAGATTGGCTGATCAGGGTTATTTTCTGTAAACATTTATTTAAAGAGAAATGATGAGTTACGGTTTTACTATATTGTTTGCATTACTCAACTCTTCCCCTAAATCTACTTTCACTTACTAAGTATCCTCACCACGCCGTTCCTCGCCTTCACTCCCTAGTATTCACATTCATAAAACAAGAAAACAAATTGGCATACAGCAATAACAATTACACCTTACACTTTGATACTTCTCAAGTGTCTAATTCCTTCTTTCAGAAGTTCTTATAACTTGCTCTTTCTTTAAAAGTTCTTTAAAAGTTTCCACTGGTTTCAAGGGTTAAATTATTTCCAAGTAAGTCTTTTGGATCTGTAATTCGCTGGTAGCTTGCTTGCGTCGGGCGCCAAGTAGACCAAACAAAAAGAAAACTGCAACTTAGCTTTAATTATGTCCTTTCTTCTCTGTAGGCTGTGCACGCGAAGGATGCAGACCTTCGAAATCCCAGGATGACATCCGACGTCCACGGAGTTCCAGCTGGTTCAGGAGACACCTCTGGAGGGCGGCGAAGGCAGAAGACAAAGCGCCGGTTTACTCTGGGTGTGGCCTTTTATAGAGGGGCCACACCCAGCCACACCCAAGGAAGGCTGGCGCATCGCGCGCCAAATGCGTGCGTGTGTTTTTAAACGTGCCGTTTTTTCAGCGTGCGCGCTGAACCGGCATCTCCGTTCAGTGTCTGAATTATCTCCCGCTTTGACCTCAAGCCAATAGTCTTTCTCTGATTTCTTACCTGCAACTCACAGGCCATTTGTACTTCTTTGCTCAGCAGGCCATTTGTACTTCTTTGCTCGACAATGATGTCCAACAAGCCTTTGGCCAAACAAATAAAACTTGAACATTCATAGTAGCAATAAAAGCACAAAACACAATTACACATTAACACAACTCAGGCGTGCTGGTTGCACGGGACAGGGGTGGGTTTCTATGAGTGGGAAACTACGCCTGCATGTATGTGCATGTAAGGCTAACAGGGGCTGGGAATGTGCATGTAAGGCTAACAGGGGCTGGGAATCATGACAGTACTCCCCTCTCAAGATCCCTCCCAAAATTCGTGGAACAGGTTTCGGCTTATTTGGATAACGAAGATGAAAATTTCTGATCAAACGAGCAGAATTTTGAACGTTAGAAAGGGGTTCCCATGTCCGTTCTTCAGGACCATAACCTTTCCAATGAATTAAGTAAAACAGTTTCCCTCGGACTCTCTTTGCATCTACAATTCTTTGAACTTCAAATTCAGGGACACCATCAATCAGAATGGGTGGTGGATTCTTTTTAAATCTTGTCATTGGGTTACAAGGTTTGATCAATGATACATGAAACACCGAATGAAACTTATACCTACTGGGTAAGGTAAGTTTAATACTGACAGGATTTATTATCTTTTCCACCACAAACGGGCCAATGTATTTGGGACGCAGCTTTTTACAAGTAGTCATTCTCAAATTCTTTGTGGATAACCAAACTTTATCTCCGATTGAATAATTTGGAGATGGTTTTCTATGTAAGTCTGCTGACTCCTTTTGACTTTCTTTAGCTTGAGCCAAGTGATATTGAGCCTGCTTCTGAATTTGAACCAATCTAGTAATATGTTCCTCTAATGACGGTATGTCTGAAGGAATACATAACTTTTCTGGGAGATATTTAGGGTGGAAACCATAAGTACAAAAGAAGGGTGACAGACTGGTGGAGGAATTGTCTAAGTTATTGAAAGCGAATTCTAAAACCCACAAAATATCTGACCACTCTCTTTCGTCTTCAGCCAAAGCACACCTAAGAAACTGTTCTATGGTTTGATTCGTTCTTTCAGTTAAACCATCCGTCTGAGGGTGGTAACCTGAGGACATGCGAATATCCATGTTCAAAGTTTCTCCTAAATTTTGCCAGAAGTGAGAGACAAATTGCGGACCTCTGTCAGAGATAATTACTGAGGGGATTCCATGCAACCTAATTATTTCTTTCGAGAAGATTTGGGTCAATTCTCTTGCAGAAGGGATTTTCTTTAGCGGGATAAAATGAGCCATTCGAGAGAAATGGTCTACCACAGTCAGAATAGTGTTATACCCCTCTTTGGTCTCAGGAAGTTCCACAATAAAGTCCAGCGATATTGTGTGCCAAGGCTGAGGCGAAATCGGGAGGGGAAGTAGAAGCCCGCTAGGTGACTGATGTTGTGTTTTGTGTTGAATGCAAACTACACAAGTTTCGATATACTCTTTTACGTCAATTAACAAGGTAGGCCACCAAAACTTTCTTTTGATTAACTGACTAGTTTTAGCAACTCCTGGATGTGCACACATAAGAGGATCATGATGTAATTGTATCACTTTTTTCTGCAGTTCCTGTGTTGGTACAACAATTTGTTCATTCAAACACATTAAACCTTCTCTAATTTGCATTAACGGATACAGTATTTTCCATTCTTGAAAAGTCTTTTCCTGCACTTTTAGTTTAATGTCTTCTACTACATCAGTAACCACCACTCCTACCTTGAAACAAGTCTCTGGTAATACAGGTTGAATTTCTTTAAGCGAACTTTCCTTCTCCTCGACAGTTCCCAAACGTGATAAAGCATCAGCCTTTAGGTTTTCCCTTCCGGGACGGTAAGTAATGACAAAATTATAGTCGTTAAAGAACATTGTCCACCTCAACTGTCTAGGAGTGAGAGCTTTCACTGAGCGTAAAAACTGTAAATTTCTGTGGTCTGTATAAATTGTTATTGGATGTCTTGCCCCTAACAAGTAATGACGCCATTCTTCGAAAACTGCTTTTATGGCTAACAATTCCTTGTCAGCTATGGCATAATTCTGTTCCGTGGGAGTTAGTTTCCTTGAGTAGTATGCTATTGGATGCATTTGACCAGTTTCTTTGTGTCTTTGCGACAAAATGCCTCCAATGGCAAACTGTGAGGCATCCGCCTCCACAATGAATGGATTGGAAGGATCAGGGTGCATTAACACAGGTGCTGAAGTGAACTGATTCTTTAAATTTTGAAAGGCTTCTTCCGCGTCACTATTCCAATCAAATTTTGTGTTTTTTCTCAACAACCTAGTGATTGGAGTTACCAATTGCGAAAAATTGCATATAAAGCGTCTATAAAAGTTAGCAAACCCTAAGAAACTTTGTACCTGTTTAACTGACGAAGGGCTGGTCCAATCTACAACTGCCTGGATTTTCTTAGGATCCATCTCAATACCATCTGGGCTCAGGACATATCCCAAGAAGTCCACTTTGGTGGTGTGAAAGACGCTCTTTTCCAGCTTAATGTACAAGGAGTTGTCAAGTAGTTTTCGAAGGATAGCTCTTACTTGTTGTACATGTTCTATGGTATTCTTTGAATAGATGAGAATGTCATCTATGTACACTATGCAACAGATATCCAAGAATTCTCTCAAAACCTCGTTAATAAAAAACTGAAAAGCTGCCGGAGCATTACAGAGTCCGAATGGCATGACCTGGTACTCGTATAAACCAAATTTAGTACGAAATGCCGTTTTCCATTCGTCTCCATTGCGAACTCTAACCAAATGATAAGCTCCTCGCAAATCTAATTTAGTGTATATCGTGGCATCCTTTAATTGGTCCAAAAGTGTTGGAATCAACGGAAGAGGATATCTGTTTTTGATGGTAACATTGTTTAAGGCTCTATAGTCGATGCACGTTCTCAACTCACCTCCCTTTTTTGGAATAAAAAAGAGGGGGGAGGAAACTGGTGATTTCGAATGTCGAATAAAACCATTGGCCAGGTATTCATCTAAGTACTCTCTTAGGTGCTCGTTTTCTTTCTCGGTGAGAGCATAGATTCTACTACAAGGTAGTGTAGCCCCTGGCACCAAGTCTATTCTACAGTCGAAATCCCGGTGAGGGGGTAGAGTATTTGCCTTTTTTTTGTCAAACACATCGTGAAGGTCAGAATATTCTTGTGGAATTCCTTCCAGCAGAAGTATGCTCTTAGAAGTCAAGGGAAAATTATTTCCAATGATCGTCACTTGGGAATCTGGTGTAGTCAGACAAGAAGATGTACAATGATCTGAATCAAATAACAGAGTTCTCTCCACCCAATCTATTTTAGGATTATGCTTGACTAACCAAGGTATCCCTAAAATTAAGCGGAATTGAGGGGCATCTATGACGTCAAAAGTTATGTCTTCCTTGTGTTTATTTAAACAGGTCATTAACAGAGTTTCAGTGTGAAATTGAATCAGTCCCGATGATAACTCCTTACCATCGACTGCTTTGACCACTTCTGGGTGTTCTTTGGCCTTAGTTTTAAACTCTAGTCTTTTCAAAAACATAGTGTCTATGAAATTGCCTGTGGCTCCTGAGTCAATCAAGGCATCTACAGTCCATACCTTCCCCTTCTCTGTTCCTGATTGCAAAGTAATAGTTATGCTAAGATGATGGGAGGCTATCTCTGGGGTGATTGAGGCCAAGCTGGTTAACTCACTCGACAATCTGACCTCCTGATTAGTCGAGCCTGTTAGTTTTCCGACTGCTGAACCAAGGCTACCTCAGAGTTCTTACCTTTAGGTTTATTTGGGCGAACTGGACATTCCTTGACGAAATGACCGGATTTACCGCAATATAAACACTGATTCAATTTCCTTCTCTTGTCCTTCTCTTCCTTACTCAAGGGCCCTTTAATTGTGCCTATTTGCATAGGTTCTATTCCAGTGTCCAACTTTGATGAACTTTCAGGTTTAGTACTATTGTATCTTTCTTTAAAGGAGAAGACCTTAATTTCAGATTTACCTCTTTCTCCTCTGCGTTCTAAAAGTCGATGATTTAGCTTAAACACTAAGTCAATGAAATCTTCTATGGTATCTGGTGGGTCTAAAATTTGTGTAACCATGTCTTTTAGCTCATCCCTAAGCCCTTTATAAAAAAGGGAAACTCTTTTTTCTTCAGGCCAGCGAGCCTCAATAACCAGTCTGTTGAATTGGGAAATATAATGTAATAGATCCGAAGACCCTTGTTTAAGATGGAGTAACTCATGGTCTGCGGACTGGACAAAAACATGCTTGGCAAATAATTTTTTTCATTGTGTTCTTAAAAAGTCTAAGATTATATAGAATTGGATCATCACGCTCTACTATTGGCACAGACCAAAGGGCTGCGTCCCCTCCTAAGTATGACAGAATAAAGGCTACCTTAGAGGAGTCATCTGGGAAGGCTGTTGGCTTGGCTATAAAATGCAGATGGCATTGATTTAAGAAAATCGAAAACTTGTTACTATCTCCCAAAAAGCGTTCGGGAGGTGCTAAAGGTACTGTCACAGGAGTCACAACCTGAATTTGAGTTGGAGTAGAGGAAGAACTAGGACCAGAGTGCAAGGTTTGAAACCCTGGCTGAAAAGTAGCTGGTTGCAGTACAGGTCTTTGTGCTGAGGGAAAACTCCACTGACTTGCACCAGATTGCATATTACTCTGAATGTCAGTGACATCCCTACGAAGGGCAGCGTTTTCGGCTTGAATAGCCGTTAACAAGGCTGTTATGTCTTGCAGAGAACTTGTGATAGAAGGATCCATAACGTCTGGGCGAAATTATCTTCGTGGGCTTTGTCTTCTGACAAGGTTACAAGCTCTCTTACCTGTAGATGGCTTGTAGGTGATTTCGCAGAGACGTTATGGACCCACTTCCCCAAATTCTAGGCAACACCTAGTGACTGTATTATCACACTGAGGTAATTAGATAGAAATCAGGGAGGTAGGCCGGATCGTGGACGCTACCTGCTTCCTTGATTGTCGACCTGCGAAGCAATAAGGAGAGCTTTTGTAAATACTGTTTTTTCTAGCGTTGTATATTACCCCTATCTAGTTTTCTAGGTTTTCACTGTGCTCTTAGAAGAGTCCTACCTGCGACTGGGTAAGATTTGGCGTCGCGTCCGTGTTGTCGTCGTGAAGGGGGTAGTCTGGGCGAGATGATGATGTTGAAGATTGGCTGATCAGGGTTATTTTCTGTAAACATTTATTTAAAGAGAAATGATGAGTTACGGTTTTACTATATTGTTTGCATTACTCAACTCTTCCCCTAAATCTACTTTCACTTACTAAGTATCCTCACCACGCCGTTCCTCGCCTTCACTCCCTAGTATTCACATTCATAAAACAAGAAAACAAATTGGCATACAGCAATAACAATTACACTTTACACTTTGATACTTCTCAAGTGTCTAATTCCTTCTTTCAGAAGTTCTTATAACTTGCTCTTTCTTTAAAAGTTCTTTAAAAGTTTCCACTGGTTTCAAGGGTTAAATTATTTCCAAGTAAGTCTTTTGGATCTGTAATTCGCTGGTAGCTTGCTTGCGTCGGGCGCCAAGTAGACCAAACAAAAAGAAAACTGCAACTTAGCTTTAATTATGTCCTTTCTTCTCTGTAGGCTGTGCACGCGAAGGATGCAGACCTTCGAAATCCCAGGATGACATCCGACGTCCACGGAGTTCCAGCTGGTTCAGGAGACACCTCTGGAGGGCGGTGAAGGCAGAAGACAAAGCGCCGGTTTACTCTGGGTGTGGCCTTTTATAGAGGGGCCACACCCAGCCACACCCAAGGAAGGCTGGCGCATCGCGCGCCAAATGCGTGCGTGTGTTTTTAAACGTGCCGTTTTTTCAGCGTGCGCGCTGAACCGGCATCTCCGTTCAGTGTCTGAATTATCTCCCGCTTTGACCTCAAGCCAATAGTCTTTCTCTGATTTCTTACCTGCAACTCACAGGCCATTTGTACTTCTTTGCTCAGCAGGCCATTTGTACTTCTTTGCTCGACAATGATGTCCAACAAGCCTTTGGCAAAACAAATAAAACTTGAACATTCATAGTAGCAATAAAAGCACAAAACACAATTACACATTAACACAACTCAGGCGTGCTGGTTGCACGGGACAGGGGTGGGTTTCTATGAGTGGGAAACTACGCCTGCATGTATGTGCATGTAAGGCTAACAGGGGCTGGGAATGTGCATGTAAGGCTAACAGGGGCTGGGAATCATGACACAGGGTCACTATTACATGGATAAATGTATGCCAATGGGTTGCTCCATCTCTTGTGCTTATTTTGAAGGTTTTAGTTGTTTTTTGCAATGGGCCTTCACAAGAATTACAGGGTTTACTCATGTGATGCATTATCTTGATGATTTTCTGTTCCTGGGGGCAGCTGGGGACATAGAGTGTACACGGGCTTTGAATGCATTTTGTGATCTCATGAGGCACTTTGGCGTGCCATTGGCGCCAGGTAAGACAGTGGGGCCGTCTACTTCACTCGAGTTTCTTGGAATAGAGCTCGATTCCGAAGAGGGGTGCTTCCGCTTGCCCAAAGAAAAGGTGGCGAAATTCGAGACAAAGCTCAAAGCATGTATTAGCGCAACCAAAGTAAGATTACATCAGTTACAGCAGGTCGTGGGTCAACTGAATTTTGCCCTGAGGGTGATCCCAATGGCGCGCCCACTCTCCCGCTCAATTGCACAGGCCATGGTTGGCCTTAAGGAAGGCCACCACCGCACAAGGCTCTCGGCTGAGGTTCGGCAGGACATGCTCATATGGTTGGCATTTCTGGCGGATTTCAACGGTCGGGTCGTGTGGAGCAAACCCGGGGTCTCCTCGGAAGAGTTAGGGTTGTGGACAGACTCGGCAGGGAGTGTAGGATTTGGCGCCATTTTTGGCAATCACTGGTCAGCACAAAGCTGGCCGGCGTGGTGGCACGAGAATGGGCTCACAGGTAACATAGGTTTTCTCGAGCTTTTACCTATTCTGGTGGCCTTAAAAACATGGCCCGAGGGTTTTCGTGACCGCACTGTGGTGTTCTGGTCTGATAATATGACCGTTGTTGAGTGTATCAATAGTCAGGCTGCCCGCTGCAGATGGATCTTGAGATTGCTGAAGGAAATTGTTTTGCTCTGTATGAGACTGAACGTCCACTTTAGGGCAAGACATGAGACATGTGCCAGGGGTGTTAAATCAGGCTGCTGATGCGCTTTCTCGTTCCCGTATGCAGGCCTTCTGGGGTTTCATACCCTCAGCGGACCCGGTGGCGGCACCTTTCCCCGAAGCTCTCTGGTCTCTCGGTGCCCCGGACTACAAGACCTCGTGGGAGAGAGTCTAGCTCCCAGAACAAGGAAGGCATACGAAGGGGCGTTCCGGTCCTATTGGTCCTTTTTGGGTTCCGATGGGGGGGAGCTATGGGGCCAAGAGGAGTATGTCCTGAAGTTTCTGTTATCATTACGTCAGGCTGGCAAATCAGTAGCCACGGCGCAAAGGCACCGGGCCGCTATTTCTTTCATGGCTCGAGCTCATGGTCTTCAGGACCCCACAGCGTCTTTTGTGGTTCAGAAGGCGCTACGTGGGTGGCAACGCCTTGAGGGTCGCAAAGTAGATGATAGGCACCCGATAGGTCTGGAAAGGTTGGCCCTGTTGATGTCAGTCCTCCCTGCAACATGTTCATCACAATATGAGACAGTACTGTTTAAAGCCGCTTTTTCATTAGCATTTCATGGGGCTATGAGGGTAAGCGAGCTTGTAGCAAGGAATAAGCAGGATACGGGGGGGACTGTGCCGAGAGCACATCCGCATTGCTGGGGAATCAATGGTAGTCTCCTTTGCCAGGTCCAAGACCGATCAAGGAGCAAACGGCGAGTGTGTAATAGTCCGCCGTATTCCCGGATCGCCCATATGCCCAGTAGCCTGCGTGGAGGAATATTTGGCACTGAGAGTGGCAGCATGGGGGGGAAGCTTACTGAGGCACGCCGATGCCACACCGCTGACGAGGTTTCAGTTTCAACGGGTGCTTGCGATGGCAATTACAGCCGCAGGGTTAAACCCGTGTGAGTTCGGGACCCATTCCTTCAGGATAGGGGCTGCAACGGAGGCCACAGCCAGGGGTCTGAGTGTTGATAAAGTGAAACAGTTGGGGCGTTGGTCCTCGAATTGTTATAAACGGTACGTGCGGTTGCACATGTTATGAAGCTAATATCATGAACTCACGCTTCTTGTTTTTGTTTGGTTTTACAGTTTCGCATGCTTACGAGGCGGGGCAGACTGTGCAGTCGACCCGACACCTGGGAACCAGCGGTCAAAGGACACCGGCTGTGGACAGAGTGGTGTGGGTCGTGGGCCACTCATACGTGAGGCGTGCCGCAGACGTATTCAAAGCAGGTGACATGATTCACATGGCTGGGGAATACGGGTACAGGGTGACCTTCTACGGAAGGGGCGGGCTCTGTATTGACCAGTTTCAGGTGTTTATGGAGGGTTTGTTAGGGCGGACGAGGTCACCGCCGTCTATACTCATAGTGCATCTTGGGGGCAATGATTTGGTGACCATTGGTCGACGAGTGCTTCTCGAAGTAATACTATCCACTGTAAGTTGGTTGGCAAAGAGGGTCCCTGGGTGCACAATTGCATGGTCCCACATGATCCCACGAAAGGTGTGGCGGGGGGCTAATTCTGTGTCTGCTTTAAATCACTCCGTGAAGAAGGTAAATAACAAACTTGGTAGATTGTTTTGTACGAATACATTGCATTCTATTCCACATGGGTGTATCAGGGGGGATCAGATGTATTTGGAGGACGGGGTTCATTTGTCCCGGGTGGGGAATGATTTACTTATAGGAGACTTCATAGCTTGGTTAAAGAATTTGTAGCCATGACCTTTAAGTAGGAGTTTTGTGGGGGGTCCGGATAGCCGGTCAACTATCCGGGCCTGTGGCGGTAAGGTCATGATCGGTGAGCAGTAATTGGAAGATCCCTAGAGGTTTGGGCATCACCCATTACGGATGGGAGCGCCCGGGGGGAGGCGGCCATTGGCCCCTCAAACGGGAGGCGGTCCCATCTAAGGATGGGACGCCGAAAGGGAAGGCGGCCATAGGCCCCTTCACTGGGTAGGAGGGGATACGGACCCCTCCTTGGAATTTCCCGGGGCCCGGACATCTGCGACGGCAGGTGTGGTAAGTTGTGTGGGGTGGGAGGGGGGTCTACGCTACCTTCTAGACACCTCACACGAGTCCTCGGACGACCACTAAGATGGCGTCGAGTTAACAGGGGGCCCCCGCTAAGGCAAGGGAAATTGGAAGTTGGCACAGAGGTACAGTCCTCTGTGCGCCCGCCCCTCACAAGTGAGGGGGGAATTGGTAGTGGGGATCTGACACCGGTTACGACCTTGCCGTTGGCCCGTAACGTTAGGATGTACAATTTCAATGTTCAGAAATGCATTGGCAGGATGTTTAGTATCGGCTAGGAGAACCTTTGTATTAGAGATGTGTTAAGGTCAGCCAAGAACATCGTACTGTATAACTGAAATTGTACATGATATGAAACTGTTATTTTAATGTTTTAATTTTTGTTTCATATTTTAATAAATGCGGCCGGGAAGGGTAACTCCCTTCCCGCCTTCCAAAAGCTCAGAACCGTTTCCGTTTTCCCATCCTTGGGGATTTGTGTTGAGAGGGGGTGGCGGGTATCTCGGCCATAAGAGATCTGTGCGCTTTACTCCTGCTAACCACTGGTAAGATACCTGTGCACTTTTTTTGTCGTCCACGACAGTGAAAGTGTAAACTTGGCTTCAGGTCTACCATTTGATTCTGACTGTGGTAGTTTTAAAACTGCAATTCAAACTGTCAAAATAAACCCTTTTAAATACTCTATTAAAAATAAACCAATCTCTTGGTCAATCCAGGATTTGGGTCCCTAGCCTTGCTGTACAAGACATCCTCTTCACAGTAGATACTGTGTGTTCCACTGAAATCTCCTGCTCTTGGACTTTAACCTGGCACTGAAGGCCTTCAAGAGTTGTGCTCTTTTGCTATGCCTGGCAAAATTCCTCACTGGAGTGTCCCCCTGCCCCATGCAAATCAGATAGCAGGTCTCCCAGGGTAAGATCTTCATCCCCTTTGGGCTCCAGGTCAAGACCTTAGTTGTGCAGACTCCTTTTGTGCGACGGGAAGAATAGAAGCTGGTTTCCTGTGCCTCTTGCCTCTTCACTTGGAAACATGAGCCACTGTTCAATCCTCCAAGCTTCTTTGATTTCCCTGATGGCCTGTCTGGGACTCTGGGGCTATAAACACCCACTCAACCAGAGCCAACATTTCATCCTGGTTCCTTCTTTCCGCATCAGCCCAAACATAGGTTTTTAGGTAATTTGCCAACAGTGACTCCACTTGTATGGCAGGGCTGAGAGCACTGTTTAATTTGTAGAAAAGTAAATGACAGGGTCTAAAGTATTTCTCCCGGGGCCATTGCAGTTTGCTCATCTCACTGTCAATGCCAACACAACTGCTAATCATCACGGTCTAAGAAGAGCAAAAATATAGCCCAGATACACAGGTATTATTCCTTTTCATGTATATTTATTGTTAAACACACTGCTAATGTGCTCACTTCAAACAGAGAGAAACAGCTCCACCGTGTGGTGAAATGTGACAAGCGCTGATATTGAGAAGTCAGTGCTGGTGCTGGTGCTGAGCACTGGAAAAAACTGGCTCAAATTAAGCACTGGCTTGCAGCTACCTTCTTTATGACCAGTAACCCCTCCCCACGAAAAAGGTAACCATTACTATGAGATGAATATTCCCCTCATTTTTAGCGCTGACTACCCTGCAGGATAATTTGCCTTGGGTAAAATATGCTGCCCATCACTGTGATCTTGCTGGATCCTGTTTCCTTCAGGGTCTCTACCTTTGTCCTATTCATGATTGGCCCTTGTCTGTTCTTCACCATGCTGGGAGGTAAAGCATTCAGGGCTTCAACACCCACCTCAGCCACTGATACTAAGATGGCTTCCATCCAACCCCTGGTTTCTCCTGGGCAGACATCCACCACAAGTCCTACACTTCTTATCCATTGGACTGCAAGCCTGTGATTCTTGAAAAGGCTGAGTCTCCTTGTTTGTGTCCTGGTTTGTGACAGACCAGGCTCAGCCTTAGCATGGTCAAAAGGTGTATTCCCCTTTTAAAGCTCCCCACTTGGGTTTGAAAGAGGCATAGGACTCCACCTATTTAGTAGACGTTTGAGGCTTCATCACAACTACTTCATGTTGTCCTAATTGCTTCCCTCTTTCCCTTGAGGGGGGCTGAGACCCTGTTTCTTGGGATCAGCTCCCTGGGATTTCTTAGACTCTTTAGTGCGCACCCATGCATCAACTGCCTGGGGTCAGTCAGCTTTAAATCCACCAGATGCTGGTGTAATCTGAATGCCAATTACTCAAGATATACTCCTTCCTGAGCATATTAATACCCCCATCATAAGTAGTGACAGTACTGCCTTTCACCAAGCCTATAAAAAGCTTGCTTTTATTGAGACCACTACAAAGTCAACCCAGGACTGTTGTACACCTTTGTGTGTGTCCCAGAACTTTTTCAGTTACTCCTGATCTGTAAGCCCAAACTTCTTCTTTATATGGTGGTTGAGTCAGCTGCTCCCTCCTCTAGTGTCTGGTGTGTTTCCCTCCCTAGAATTGGTACTGTACCCTTAGTAAGGTCCCCCCACCCCACTGATGACCCATCCTTCACATCCCTAATGCTCTTTGGTAGGAGGTAAACCATCTGTCAATGTCATAACCACCACAAAGCTAGGTAAAATATAATTTGGCAAGCACCAAAAGGTGTGTTGCCTAGTTGTAGACACCTCACAATTGAAGCCACGGTTAGCAGAGATGGAGCTAACGCAGAATATCAAGGGTGGCCGTAATACTGATCAAAGTCAACAAGTGGTGGCTATTATTAAATCCAAATTATTAGAATTTTTGGGGGCAATTCCGGCTTCAAAATATATGCAATACTGTACGATGATGTATGAATTTGGGGATAATTCTGTCAGAGTCCTCGCTAAACGGCTACAGCAGAGAAATATAGCAAACAGAATTATTAGAATTCAAGATCAGCATGGCCGGATTCAGGACACACAGGAGGGGGTTATGGATGCCTTTGGAAAGTTCTATACTTTGTTATATAAGGAAGAGAGGACCATATTGATATGCCTAAAGTCACAACAGACCAGAATGAGGCTCTATCAGCTCCAATTACATGGGGGGTGGTCGAATTGCCATAAAATCTCTGGCTAAAGGATAGGCCTCTGGCCCGGATGCTGTCCTGCTAGAATTTTATAGGGCTTTTTCTCAAGCAATCCGACAGGATGTTCTATCAGTTTTTAAGGAGGCACAGTGGGGTGTCATACCCGAATCCTGGAGACGAACAACTATTGTTCTTTTTAAGAAAAAAGACAAGCCTGAGTTAAACCCCTTATCCTATCGGCCTTTCTCATTAATCAACACAGATAGCAAGGTCTATTCCAATATACTAGCCTCCAGACTTGCTGAAGTTATTACTCCATTAGTCTCCATACGGCAACATGAGTTTATTCCCAGAAGGGATACGGCCGACCATGTGAGGTGGGTCATTGCTCTGCTGGATTGGGCGCAGGCCACAAGGTCTCCCCTTGGGTTCATCCTGTTGGACGCTGAGAATGCGTTCGACTGGGTCTCCTGGGATTTTCTGTGGGCCGTGTGGTACTTAAAATTCTGGACCCGTGTTATAAACATCGTCGTATCATGACGATTTTGGTATTAGCAGACCGAGAATGATTAGAATACTATGCACAAGCATTTCCGTCATATTCGGGTGACGAGATCACCCTGAAATCAGAGTTTCCGTCCTGAACCCTCGGGTTCCATTTTGTGAACGGCAGCCATTTTGTGATTGCCCTCACACAGGCCAAATGACTAAGGCCGAAAACGAGTCTGAAGGACACGTACATCTTTGCTGACTCCTCTGTGACCTGGGCAAGCTGACTCCACTGCCTGAAGCCAAACCTGTTCGGCCAGTTCCTTTCCCAGTGACCGAATGAGATTAGTATCAAGGCACAACATATCACAAACCTTTCATCGCACACAAACCATGCCTCATCTTACACACACATGTCCCTGTTTCTTTCTTTATGACATGCTTTACGAGGAGGAGGTGCCCGTTTTTATTGGGGGTCCGTCGATATCTGAAGAAAATACTAGGCCTTACCGGGTAATTGATTGTGGGCTGGACAAACTAAAATATGGGCTTGTCATCATGACTCTGCTTTTTCTTTGTAGTGAAAATATGTGAATGGTCAACTGTAAAATAAGGAATGTTTGCCTAAAGCATAATATTTTGTATAAAAGAGAAGGCTGGCTTTGTAAGTTTGAGCAGTCTCCTGAGAATATACACTGTGTTGTACTTCTAGGATACCTGTTACTGGCTGCAGCCAATAAATACGATCTTTGACTTCACCAAGAAGACTCTGTGTTTCTGTAGTCTGAAACAGGAAGAACTCGAAGTCTTTGGGTGTGTTCTCTGGCACCGCTGGGTTCTTCAAAACCCAGTACTTCAGCCGTGCTTCTCTGGAAAGGATTCAGCACTGAATTTATACAGGCATTACAAGTACTGTATATTTCTCCAGTTGCAACAATCCGTATTTCAGGGCAAGAAACAGGTTTATTTAACAATAGCGGCCTGTCCCGACGTTGTCCGGGGATAAAAAATCTATGCAGCAAATGTTTTTTTTGTTTAAATATCTTTATTCAAGTTTTCCTGCATTTATAAACAACCCCCCCGTCACCCTGAAGACCAAGGTCTTGTTCCTTACACACACATTTCTTTTAAAGCCTGATGATTACATACAAGCTTTCTGTTATCATTTTGCATATAAACCAGCATAGAAAAAGATATAAAAGAAAAACAACGACAGAAGAAAATACAAAAAAGAATATGCTTAAGATATCACAGAATGGAGAAGTGATATAGGCTTTTGCTCACTAAGGTATTTGACAGAGTTCTATGTCCCACATATAAACTCCATCTTTAGGTGTGGTCTTGTATCCACTGAAGAAGTAGACCCCAAATCCGCATACCTCTTTTCTTTTTATTATTCCCCTCCAGGCTACATATCACTGGTAATCTTGCCCTCCACTGTATAAAAGCCTGAGGATTTTGGTCAAGCCAAGATGAGGCTATGCAAAGTCGGAGAACAGCCATGGCCACGAAAATCAATCCCTGCATATGAATAGGCCGCCGGTTGTTGGCTGCTCCTAGCATTATTCCTTCAGTGGAAATAGACATTTTTACATGAAAGATTTGTGATAAAAAGTCAGATATTTCAATTATCAGATTAGATAAAGTATTGCAAGAGGCAAACGTGGATAATGTCAGCTTCATACAGTGAGCAGCGCAGGCATGTTGTTCCCTTTCCTGATGCCCATTTTGCAATTTTTTAAGGGGTATAGTAAAGGGAAAAGAATGTTTTATAGAATTTTGCCTGCAATTTAATGGACATTAAACATGTTTGTGATAGTTCATACGCAAACTCGGGGGTTGATGGCTGTACCCTTAATTTAGACTGCCAATCAGCTAGTTGTTTGCCCATGTCATCTGGGAAAGTTCTGCTTAGTGTTTCATAGATTTCCCCAATATATGGGGTGTTTTTCCTGCCTAGGGTTTTTATTGTGGTGATATTTTGGAACTTCCCCCCCCCCCCCACACACTTTCTTTAGTAAGAAATCCCTAATCTGCAAGTATTTAAAGAAATCCCTATGGCTGATGTCATATTCAGAGTGCATCTCTGCGAAGCTTTTCAGGCCATTTGGTGAATAAAAACAGCCTATTTGGTTGCTACCTGCCTCGATCCACCTAGCCATACAACTGTCCTGAAAAATCTCTGGCAGATCATCATTGCAGCTAACTGGTGTATAGCATGAGTATCGGACCAGCCCTTGCAATTTTTGTATATTACTCCAGATGTTATAAATGCTAGAGATGGTCTTATGTTTCACTTTCTTAAAGTAGTTATCATTGACATGTCGCCACAAGCACCCCTCACATCCCGCCCCCAGGGTCATTTCTTGCGGTGTTGGGATAAGGTGGTTGCTATATTCTTTAGATATAAGAGTCGTACAATATTTAGCCAACTTCGCCCAATAGTATAACTTAAAGTTAGGCATAGCTAGTCCTCCTCTTTCTTTAGGCAGCATAATCCACTTAAGTGCACGGCGAGGTCTCTTAAAACCCCAAATAAATCTGGAGAACATAGTCTCAATGGTTTTAAAATGCTGAGGAGAAAATTCCAGACATATTGCGCGATAAAAGTACAAAAACCTGGGCAAAAAAAGCATTTTAATTACATTGCATCTTCCGCCGATGGTGAGATGCAGGTTATCCAGTCTGGTCAGTTCTTTTCTGGTGCGGCTGATCAGTGGATCAAGGTTTATACTCACAATGTTATCTACCTTTGCACTTATATTGACACCAAGGTATACTGCATGATCTGTTACCCTGTTATCCTTCACCCTGAGTTTACCATTAATGTCAATCTGGGTTTTCCCTACGTTCAGCGTGTATCCTGATACATTTCCGAATCTCTGAGCCTCCTCCTCAATCACTTCCATAGCATTATTGGGATCGTAGGTGAGTAAACGCGATATCGTCAGCATATGCTTGGACTTTTGTGTCGTGATCAAATACTTGAATAGGAGGCACTGAGGGGTGATTTTAGAGGTTGCGGATGAATGCATCAATGTAAACCACAAATAGGAGAGGTGAACAGGGACACCCCTGTCTTGTTTCCCTAGTAATCGTAAATGTTTCAGACATGGTCCCGTTAATCATGACGCTAGCTCCTGGATCAACATATAGTCCTTGGATGGCTTTAATGAAGCCTCTAGTAATACCGCACCTCATAATAGCTGCCCATCGAAACTTCCAGGATACCCTATCGCCTTTTCCGCGCCAAGTAGAATAAGTCCCATGGGGTCTCCTGTTGTTTCCATGTAATCAAAAAGTGAGATCACTCTTTGTACGTGATCCGTTGTTGATCTCCCTGGGATAAAACCATGTAGGTGAGTTGACACAATTTTATGAATATTTGGCGCTAGTCGTGCAGCCAGGAGTTTAGAATAGATTTTGGAATCCCCGTTTATCAATGTTCTGAGGCGGTAAGAGCCCATTTCAATGGGATCCTTGTTTTTTTTCAGGAAAACCATAATTTTCGCTGACCAAGAAGGAGGTGGATTCCAGCCCTGGAAAATATAGCTCAATAGTTCTAACATAACTATTCTAAGCTGGTCCAAGAACTTCGCAAAAAATTCTGTTGGTATCCCATCTATTCCAGCTGCTTTGCCATTTGCCAATGAATTCAGGGAGAGCAGAATTTCATCCCACCCAAGGGGGTTATCTAGGCTAGCCTGATGTTCTTCATCCAGACAGATGCCCTCGCATTGATCTAGATATTCCTCAGGGTTCTCCTGGTCTCTGTCTGGCTCTTTATATAGTTCTTGATAGAACCGCTGAAATAATTTGGATGCTTCGGTTCTCAGCCCACTCTCTAGATCTTTAATGAATTTTATAATATTAGCTGTCATCTCCTCTCTTGTACGAACTGCTAACTGGTGCCCAATTTGTTCACTAAGCTCATATGATTTCTCCTTGTAGATTGTAGCTTTAGTAATAGCTTTCTCTGTAAAGATCTCTGATACCAAGTTTCTAGCAACAGCAACCTGTGCCAATTCGTCCGTTACCTGCCCGCTTTGTGTAGCATTGATTAGGTCTGCCTCTGCCTTGCTCAGGTTCTGTTGTAGCATAGCTAATTGTGCTTTTCCTTCTCGGTTGGTCCTGAATGAAAACTGAAGTGTTTCTCCTCTGATGCCTGTCTTCATTGCGTCCTAGACTATCTCGATCGGGCCACTACCCACATTTATTGCCAAAAACAATGTAATCCACTCCCTCATATGCATAGAGTAATTTTCATTTTTAAACAAACCCTTTCGAACATCCAAGTCCTCATTATGGGGTTACTTCTATTGCATACCATGTTTAGTTCTAATGGGTTATGGTCTGATAATACCCTTGGTTGCTTACTTATAGTGCAAATATCCTTCATAGAATTAGAGATGAGCATATAATCAAGTCACACATGCCGTGAATGTGGATAGGAGAAATATGTGAATCCATGATCTCCCGGGTGATTCGATTGCCAATTATCAATCAGCCCATGTAGTACGCATAGATCCTTAAGTGCCCTGAAGACCCTAGGTTTCCTCCCTTGATATTTAAATGTAGAGTCCGTTGACCAATCCCCTGGTAGATGTATGTTAAGGTCCTGACAGACAATTAAGGGTAAAGGCCAGTGTACCAATTTGTTAGTAATACTAAGCAGGACATCTGGATCGTCTCCCACATTTCCATATACTGTACATAAAGTCATCTTATTTTCCCCGTTATTGTATTGGCATTCGGTAATGGCCCATCTTCCGAATTTGTCAGACATTGATCTTGTAAATTGAAGGCCCCCCCTTTTGCTAAGATAGCCACCCCTTTAGTTCTAGCGCCCTAAGTAGAGGCAATTCTGAGTTTATACCCTATCGTCTTTAATAGATACTGTTGCCCCCCTCTATATGTGGTCTCTTGTAAGCAGACTATATTAGCCTCCATTGCTTGCAATCCCACAGCGACCTTCTGTCTTTTCTTAATGTTGTTCAGACCACATATGTTCAATGTTACAACTCTTAGCCTAGCCATCCTGTTGATTGATCCTTCTTCGTACATTTACTATCAACATATGCTTGACACCTACTCTTCTTTTCTACAATCTCTTTGCTATTGTTACCCTTTTGTCCCATTTCACCTTTTACTATTACCCACCTTGTTTTTGTGCTTATCCTCCCTTGGTCTTCCCTCCCTCCCCCCTGCGCCCCCCTCCCCACCCTCCACCACTTTTGAAGCCGCCAAGCTCAATCCTGAGCTTGTGTGATAGCGTCTGACCAACCTCATCCACACTCCACACCTCTCCTTCGCTCTCGTCCTTACATGAAACCAATCATGCCCAGCATGAATCCTTAAATACAATATATATTAGATATGGAAAGGACGATAAAATCATTATCAAAAAGAAATATTCATAACAATGTCCAAGTCCCATTATTGAATTAGATCAATTGAGGAGTCTTCTAAATCCTGCGGTTTGTTATTTACACATATCAAAAAGAGAGAAAATAAAAAGGGAGCAGGGGGAAAAACCAGGTGTTTAAGGAAAAGATTGGTTAATGCTTTCCAATACCCCCCGAGCCCCCTGAGATGATACCTTTCAGAGCCTGTTCGGCCTGTATCTCTGAGCAAAAAAACATTGTACGGCCCTATGACACTATCTTCAGTTTGGCCAGATTTTGTAGATAGGCAAGAGCCCCTGCTTTCTGGAAGGGAGTGATCATCTGCTTCAGCCTCCATCGTCTTTCCACTGTGGCATGCGCAAAGTCTGGTTTTGTGAAGAAGGAGAATCCCTCCCAGTTCCTTTTTTAGTTTGGTCGGTCCAAATCATAGACTGCTTGTCGCAACAAAAAATTGCCAAAGAAAATCAGAATGACTCTGGGAAAGGCTTGTTCTGTGCGGGGTTGTTTGGGAAGTGAGAGCAGGAATCTGTGCACCCATTGTTTTGTATCTCCTTGTCCCAATCCCACTCTGTTAGTTCTGGGAAGGTGTTTTTAAACAGCTTGATGATGAAAGTTCAGATATCGCTGCCTTGGCTATTTTCTGGGATCCCAAGAATACGGAGGTTATTCCGCCTTTTGGCAATTTTCTGCCTCTTCAAGTTTCCACATGATATCGGTGACCGCCTTTTCTTGTGATGCAACCTGGGTTTTCATAGTGTTCACTGTGGTTTTCAATATTTCTGTTCGGGTTTCTACCATAGTCATTCTTTCAGCAATCTCTGTGCACGTTTTGCCGATTTTGCGCATAGATCCTTGAAGCTTCTTTGCTGCCACTCGGGCAACCCGGTTCTCAGACTTGACCTCAGTGTGGAATGTGCTCAGAGATTGTAGGATTGTAGCTAGTGTTGGCTCGGGAGCTTGCGCAGCCTCCTTCTGTTTATCTGCCCCTTCTAGTGAACCTAAAGCTTCATGCCCCTCCATTGGCAGTAATTGCGCAGCGGAATAATCCCAGCAGAGATCGGTTTCATCCTCGATATCCGTCTTCCGTGCTGGTTTCCTCCTGTCAGAAGACCTTCTTTGCTTTTCATGGGTTTTTTTGCCTTCATGCTGACTGCTTGTGGAAGTATCAACTTCCTCCACATCACTACTGCTAGTTAGCCCAAGGATTCAGAGCCGAATGACTCCTTGTTTACCGAAAAAAAGTTTTCCGTGGGGGTCAGAGACTTTAAGTTGCTGCCCCATTTGACCCTCCGAGGCACATTTATCTTTGCTCTGTGACCCTAGCTCCAGTAAGTTAAGAGTATCTTTGACCAACTCGTGCTCTGACTGCTCCTCAGTCTTTTCCGGGTTTGTGCTCTCCACATCGGTGTACCACACTACTGTCGTATCGTTACTTGCCCCCCATGAAACACGCACCTCCTTGTTTGATGTGTTATCCTCATAGGTCAGTTTCTTAGATTCCAGGTCATGTAGGCCATGAGAGTCACTTAAATTGTTGCCCTCTAAGTCCCCCGGTCCACATTATGCTTTTTCGAAAATATTTTAGGTATGACCGGTTGCTTTTTGTCAGACATTAATGTGCCCTTAGCCTTTTACCCCCCGGGTCTTTCACAGTCTTACCGGGGCTGGCACCGGGTTTCTGGTTCTCCTGCCCCGCTTTGGTGTTGTCCCTTTTCTCTGAATGGGTGGCTGCTGTTGGCGACGGGCACCGTACTCCGATTTTTCTGCCGAGCTCCTCCACGAGCGGCTGCCATTGTGCACGCTTCCGCCGGCTCCTTCTCTCTGGCTTCGTGGTTGCTTAACAACCAGGGTCTGACTCCAATACTGACGATTTCGTGCTTGCCGGCTAGCGCGGTGAGAAGCAGTCTAGCAAGTGCCTCCCAACGCGATCCTTCCTCCGGCCAACACCTGGTTCTCAGCCTGCACGCTTCATCGATCTGGCTTTGTGTTTTTGTGTGCTAGTGATGCGAGATGCTATGGCCCGATCCGGGATCCCTGGGCGCATATCTCGGATGACAGGACTTCGGAGCTCCGGAGCGATGTGGAGGTGAGTGACAGGTCTTACTCAGCCACCATCTTGGCTCAGCACGCAGCAAATGTTTAATGAGGGAAAGAATCATTTTTTTCAATACTTCATGGTACAACACATTTCGCGTTTCATTAGAATCATGATTTAGAATAAATTGGTTGTCGGCATTCCTGGACCTCGAGAGAGCGACATATAACTGGCCATGAGTGAAGCAGTCCTCTCTTAACTCTATCTCAATGACTTTGTATGTTTGCCCTTGTGATTTGTTAATGGTGGATGCAAAAGCAATGTTAATAGGGAATTGTAAGCGTTAAAATTGGAAAGGGAGATCTGTAGGGATCATGGGTACCCGGGGAATATGGGCTAACTGTCCTGCAGCAGGGCCAGTGAGAATAGTACTCTCTATGACATAAGGTGAAAGAGATTTAACTTGTAGACGCGTCCCATTGCAGAGATTTGGTGGATGTGGGTTCCGTAATATCATGATCGGAACACCTATTTTTATTTTGAGCGTATGAGGGGGAAGTCTGGAAGGGTTAAGTGAGTTGAGGAATTCTTGTGGATAATGCACGGCTTCTTGTGTATCTAACACTGTATCTATGGAATGATATAGTGTGGTTTCACCTGGGAATAGTTGTAGGATGTGTACATTTATATGATGTACAGCAGTGTTTCTGGCAGCAAGGATAGACCTCTCGCAAATCCATGTGTAATCTTTCCATAGAAGATGCGGAATATTGGGGTAAACATGTTGTATGCGATCATTCAAGGTACAGAGACGCTTACCTAAGATATGTATGTTTATCATGCCATTTGTGTCAGGTATTTCGCCATTACCCACTTGTAGTAGAAGATCGGCAAATAGTGTACCTCCACGCCCTAAATGTGTCCTCGTGTTAGTGCGCAAGGTTGTAGATTGAACAGAGTTTCATTGGTGCGATGGTTTTAACACCATCGGTGCGGCGCATTTTCCCGCTGTGCGCTGAAGATTTAAAAATCCCGAGGTTCATGACGAGCTCAGCTCGTCATGAGCGTACGAGAGGTGTACTTCATGACGAGCTGAGCTCGTTATCAGCGTCGAAGGGGTTAAGCATGCTTTTAGTATATCAGCCCGCGTCCATCTAGGCACCACAGAAAGGGTTTGCCTAAAATCACCTGCGAACACGAAAGTAACCCCTCCCATGATTTTGGAGGAATTTCTAATGTCTTGGAGAGTCCTGTTAACTGCTTCAATATGTGAGCGGTGTGTCATATTACATTCATCCCACATGATAAGAGAGACATTTAGAAACAGTGTCCCCAAAGGTCCATTTGTTCGAATAGAGCATATAAAATCCTTTTCAAGAGAAACAGTTAAAGGAAGTTTAAAAGTAGAATGTGCAGTTTTCCCAGCAGTTCACAAAGTTGCTGCTATTCCAGAAGAAGCAACAGCTAGAGCAAATTTCCCAGAAGACCGAACTTTGGCTAGTATGAGGTTGATTAGGTATCTTTTTCATAGTTGATCGGGAACTAAGTTCGGCAAGTGTTGAGCAAGGTTGGTATGTTGGTCCGGAATATTGTGTTTGCTAGCTATATTGTGGTATCCAGTTTGGTTAGTTCTGACTGCCGGCGGAAGACTGAAATCTTGTAAGGACTTTTCGCTTAATAAATACAGTGAGTCTTCAATTTCTATGAGTCCTTGGTTTAGGATGTCATTGTTGATTTGCATACAGTTATTATGAGAGTGCTGACGCATACGGTGTAGTATATCTTGACATAGTTCATTTTTAACATGTTCCCATAAAGCAATAGGATCAGATGGTTGTCAAAAAAGCAAAATGGTTACAAACAATTCCCTTAGTTTAGAAGGAGAATCACAACGTGCGGCATCAGCTAATGTATGCTTCCAATGTTTGTCATCTTCAATAAGACCTAGATATTTACAGGCTGCTTGATAGGTAAGCATTAGTAGGCCGTTAACAGTCAAAAGACTGTCAAAATTAGTAGGGCCACGAATATGTTGCAAAAGTATCTTAAATGGAAACATTCAGACTGGTTAGGGTGAATACTGTACATCCTACCAAGAGCAGAATCTTTCCTAGCTCCAGGGTGACCTACTACCTTCTGTCCACGTTTCCGACGTGTAAAAGTAGAATGAGTCCATGTGTAGTACTGTGGAACCTCATGGTATAGTAAGGTTTTGGCAAACTCGTCAGACAGACATAACTTGAAGAATGAGGTTAGGGTTGTTGTTGGTGGAGTTTTTGCAATGTGTCTAATGTTAGCGTCAGTAAAATAAACTCTTTGACCATTATGTAGGTGAACGGCTAAATGTGTGGCAGTCGGATGCCTTTCATGAATGTGAAACTCCAGAAGCCTCCACACTGCTTCGGAAGTACTAATATAGCGACCATTTACATATGTTTCAATCTCATTGTGTTTGTTTTGTATTGAAGCAGTTGCCTGATCTGATCCTTTGTTTATATATTTACATATATATTTAATCCCTTTGACAGATTGGCAGTATTCTATATTAATGTTTGCATTAAAGCTGCAGCACAGTACAGGTGAATATGGTACTACCCACCGGTTATTGACAGTGACCTCCTCCCCTCTGACAGTGATTGTGACAGTATGGCCACCATCCTCTGGGCTTCTCCTACGGTAAACAGGATACCCATTAACACCAGTTTCCGTCTCTTTTGTAAGAGATCTTGGGTATTTTTTAGTACAAATACCGTTCTTCATACAGGGTGAATGAATGTTGTGTTCCCCACATGGGCCATGAACCATGTGTTTCTTACATTCAAGCCACAATAGAATGTGTAGTCCCCTCTTTTGCCATTCTATGGTGAAAATGTAAGCTTTACTTGTACCAAAAATGGCTTTTTGGGTCAGCAGCTTCATAAGAGCTTTTACCTTTAAATTGAAGACACGCGCTACGATGTCATGTCTATCGCAAGATCTTTGTCTAGCAAATAAATGACGTTTAATTTCTGGCCATTCAGGATTGCAGGTGAGGGTGATAAACAAATCGGGTCTCCCATACTGCCTGACGTATGTCATGGCATCCTGTGTCTTTTCGTACATGTACCTGGGCGAGCCAGTAAAAGTAGATGGCAATATAACGTGTTGCCCTATATCTAGAGCCGAGACGTGCTGATCTTGATTAAATGCATTTTTTAAATTAATATAGTTATCAGCGCCTAGTTGTGTTTGATTACGACCTATGAAATCTAGCCTTTCTGTAATCATCTTTGCCTTCATATCCACAATGTATTGCTTGAATAGATTGCGGAACCAATGCAAGGTATTGAAAGGGCCAGATCTAACCATGAGGGTATAGGCATAGTACCGCATGCATGTGATAGTTTTGTGATTAGGCGATTGGTTTTGGGATAAATTTAGACACTAGCCATCCTCCCCTCTTGTGAATATAATGGGGTATTGTAAAGGATCATATGAGCGATGTAATTCAGGGACTCTCCATAATAGGCCATCTTGAGAATGTAAAATGATGTCACGGGGGCCCCTTGTTCTCATTCACTAAAAGTACAGCAACCTCATCTGTGGTAGGGGCATTGTACCTCCCTTGATGTGTATTTGGTGGGCGTTGATCGGCATGGATAATGAGGTGCAAGTCGTCCTTCTGTATATTCATTTCATAGTTGTACTTAAGGGACTGAATGTAAGTGCTATGTGTGTGTAAAGTGTCCTGTAGTAGTTGAATAAGCTGTATGTTTAAATGTGGCAGCATGTGTGACCATGTGTCGACTTGATGTTTTTGAGAGAGAAAAAAGATTTGCAGAAATTGGGCCGGTTTGCCTTCCTGTGGAAGTAGACTGCCAATTAAATGGTATAACTAGCCATAAAATTCCCTTCCCTGACTTCATTAGCCCCAAAGGATGTCATTTGGAAGAGAGTATTGTAACGGAGTGTGTTATTTAAGCAATGATTTTAAAGGGGGTGCGTCGATTTGAGTAGTTGCCTAATGAGTTCTGGTGGGTCGTCAATCTTGCTTACATGTACTTTCCCTGTGGAGCAGCAAAGTCCTTGAGGCTCACTGGTTAGAGGAGGCATACCCTGAAGCAGAGGTCAGACCCGGGACCAGGGTTCAATTCCCGACGCGGCAGGGTCTTGAGCCCAATTGTCCACGGACTCGATAATTCTCGCTTCGGTGCCCACTCTAATCACGGGTTCACACTCTGCAACTCTGGGCATTAGTTTGCTGAATCTCTACAACGGCCCTCCCACAGCGGGATGCCTGGCTTTCACCTTGGGGGTGCCCAGTACGGGTTATCTCACAGGGAAAAAGCCAGGACGGGTTCCCAAGGCAAGCGCCGACATGCCCTAGGGTAAGTCGAGCGCTATATAAGAACACACATACATACATACATACATGTAAGTGCATTGCATTTTGTAGTAGTATTGCCCACTGCGCGCACTTAGCGCGTGGGCTCTATTAGCCTTTGCCTCGCACAGCTCATTTGTTGATGTACGTGATTGTGACAGTTAGGCTGATCAGTTGGTGCCGGCCATTTTACGCCTATCCGGCTTGCATGTCAGACCTTCATGTGGGAACAAAAAAAAGCTTATTCTTTAAAGTAACTGCTTTTACCTTCGAGTTATTACACTCGTGTTTGGCAACGAGGCATCTGTGTTCCCACAAAAGAACCCACGTAAAAGAGAAGTTCGTCTCGATTTGCTGAAGAGCTGAATGTGAAGAAAAGGAACGTTTCACCTGTTTCAGCTCGAGCGTTGTGGAGAGAGGTGACCTGTTGTGGTGTAGCGGTAGTGCTGAAATGAAATGAAATGAAAAACAATTTTTAACGCGCAACTAAGCCCAGATGGGCGTCAAGGCGCCTAACCAAATAATACCAGATAACAGAGACTGATCCTAATTACGGATAAGCCCTGACAAAACACCAGGTCTTGAGCGCCTTGCTGCTACAATCAAGAGGTGAGGAAATAAGCTGAAGAAATCTGTGGAGTGAGAAACTGGCGCGTCTCGCCTCTGTCAGTCATCGCATAGCACCACCCCTGCCTACCTGGAAAAAAAAATAGACATTTCTCAAAGGGGAAGGTGGCGATTTTCCTAGTTTCTATCGGAACTTTAACATTGGCGCCTGATGTGTTAAGGAAGCACAAATTCTCATTGTGGAAGCAATGTATGAGACAAAATAAAGTGGAGTTATGAATTAGCGTAAAACAAGAGCTTGCAGATTCACACAGTGTCACACACACTTACTGCAAGGAGGCAAAAATTACAGCATGTATACTTGAATGAAATATTAGTTGAGTTGGATGAAACAGTATAAAGGAGTCTTTGGGGGCATAACCAATAGGATGAAATAAGAGGGTTAACATTACACCTTTTCCCTTCCACTTCTGCAAGATTTATTACTATTAAAAATAAGTTTTTGTTTGTAGTTGTTAGTCTATTTACAATATGCAATCTGTCCACCCTCCACCACCTTTTCTTGATACTCCTGGAGAACCACCAGTGGCCTGGAGAAAATGGTTTGACGCATTTGAGAACTATTTGGGGGCAATAGGAGCACACAGATTTTGACCTGAAAGAAAAAGGTTTTCATTGCTTCACTCACTTGGATTTGAAGGTAGGGACACCCTCAAGTATTTACCAGAAGTTGTGGATGACCCACCCGCCAGCTTCGTTCGACCAGCCACGCCCTCGCAGCCGTTCCACGCATCCGAAGAGCGACCATGGGAGGAAGATCCTTCTCCTACCTGGCAGCCAAGACATGGAACTCCCTCCCCATCCACCTCCGTCAGATCCAAGACCACCTCTCCTTCAGGAAGCAACTCAAGACCTGGCTGTTCGAGCAGTAGCAGCCCCCCCTCCCCCAAGCGCCTTGAAACCCTCCGGGTGAGTAGCACGCTATATTAATTTCTTGATTGATTGATTGATTGATGAAGCAGGTGAGGAAACTGATGAATACAAAGACACGGTTCGAAAACTGGCTAAAAGATATGACAAGCAACTAAGTGTTGTTGTGTTGAGGCACAGGTTTTTCAAAAGGGCACAAAAGTTAGAAGAGGATGTACACACGTACATCACAGCTCTAAGGAAACTGGTTGCTGAATGTGAATTTGTAAATTTCAGTGAACTGTTGGTTTGTGACCAGTTCAAAGGAAAATGTCTTGACAAAACTATCAGACAAAAATTATTCTCTTTAGAAAATCCATCACTTGATGAATCCATCTGATTAGCTAGGAGCATAGAAACTTCTCAAGCTTCCATTAAAGAACTGGAATGTAAAAACACTGAAATGGTTACTCCGGTGCCTCTCACAAATTATAAGAAAAAGAAGGATTTTCAACAAAATAATTTTTTCAAAAGAACTGACATCTGTTTTAGGTGTTGTGGAAAAAGATTATTTTTCGTAGTTTATGTCCCATCATACACCCTCTCAGTCACGCCCCTGAGCCCATCATGTCGGAAAACAAGCAAACGAGAACACGAGCAATCCCGATCACACGCACACAAAATTGCACACGCACTCTCCTTCCTCGTAAATTCAAAGGTACATTCTTATGGTTAGGGCGATTCCGAGAAACAGCTTCCTCACTCAAACTGTACATTCCAATGGTTAAGCCGATCCTGAGAACAGGACCCCCCATTTGTAACCATTTCCCTATAATCGAGCCGATTCCGAGAAATAGGCCCCGTTTTGCTAAACCACAACAACCAATTCCGAGAAGATGAGCCCCCGAATGCTGAAACACGACAAACAGACATCCTGTCATGACCATCTCTCTCTCTTATCTAAGGAACCAGCCTAGGGTTATTTCTCCACATTTCTACTTCTCTTGTGCTTCCTCATTTAATCATGACGAGCCTCATCTCCTCTGCCATGTTTCCTGTTTTTAAGATGCAGCCTCTTTTCTTTAGTCATGACTCCTGTTTTATTGCAACATATGACACATGCCTGCATTAAAGGGAAGCTCCTTCCTCATTTCTATGTATAAATATAATGTGTTCTGAGAATAAAGTTAGAGATTCTTCCGATCCTCCTCAGGTGACGGAGCTCTCCCTTAACTCGAGTTACTGAATAAAGACCCTGAATTCGAACCACCACGGACTCTGCTCTTTATACTTGACCTTATTGATATTATAGAAATTCCGATCAAGGTAAATTATTAAAATATTTACCACAGCAAATTTGCGCCCGAACAGGGACTTCCCTTTCTCCCCACACGCCGGTGATGCGGACCCAAACCGGTCTCTTCAAGACATCGACGGACTTCAAAAGAGTGCACGCTGCAGGGTGTTTCTGCATGAATTCCTTCGTGTCCGAGAGAGGCTGTACCGAGGTCTGAGCATCCATACGAGGCGGTGAGGACGACAGCTGAAGTCTCAACCCAGATCCCGAAACCTGTGAAGATTGCCGAGTCCGAGGTCTTCAGAATCCCACCAAGTCCCCCGATCAAGAGCGCAGCGCAACTAGTACAGTGTCCAGATCTTCAAGATCTTCAAGTTCTCTGCACCTTGGTGAGTACTGCTGGGGGTGTATCAAGACGGGTTCTAATTTTTCAGAGCATGGTCAAGACAGGTTCTGATTTTTCAGAGCACGGTCAAGACGGGTTCTAGGTTTCTAGAAAACGGTATGTTTGTATTCTGATACTCAGGATATATCAAGTTTTCAAGTGTAAGTTTTTGTTGTTTGTTGTATGTTGTCACAATGCCTTTGTTTTCAAAGTTGTGTAAACTGGGTACCCGGAGGGGGTTACTGGAACAAGATGTACCAGTCCCCCCAAAGGATACTCCTGGTTTTCTTATGTATACAAAATATGGCATAGGTGCCGTTTTGTATTTGGATTTGTGGAAAGAGTACACTCAAGATTTAGAAATTGAGATTAGATGGCCAAAGTGTGGCACATGGGATTTGAATTGTATCATCAGTTGAAAAGAAATGTTGGGAAAAGAAAGCAAGGCCCTCGATGTTAGAAAGTATCTAATTATGGCGAAAGGAAGCACATCAAAGGGAACAGAAAGAGCAAAGGAAAGTAGAGAAAGCAAATAGAATGTCAGAAGAAAGTAAGATGAGAAAGTTACGACAACAGAATGCGGATATTAATTTTGAACAAATAAAGAGGGAGGCCTTGGCCTCCGTGACAGGAATGTATCCCGTCCTTTCACAAAAGACAGAGTCTGATGACAACCCTAGTTTTCCCACAGCACCATGTCCTAAAACTCCTTCTGCTCCCAAAGACTTCATTACCACTTAATTAATGGAACCTCCTCCTGCTTATACCAATCAAATAAAGGCCAGACGGATAGTCACCCAGACCGAAACCATTTCTGACACCTCAAGCAGGGATCCACCCATGTTAGAATGTGATTACGACCCGACCCCAGGGGAAGGTTCACAAGTAGATATCTCCCTTCGTCTACGAGAAGCTCTAGAAGGTATACGAGAGGTACCGAATGTCGCAAAGTGCCTGAACAAGATTTACGAGACTCTCCGAACAGGAGAAAATTTAGAAGCCCTACAGGAAGCTATTAAAAATAGACCCATAGCGCATAGAAAATGCCTCTCACGATTCATGATCACCTGTTTTATCAGGATGATAGCCAGTGCAGGAAAAAGAGTTCCTGATGGTTTATTACAACTAGATCAAGCAGTGGTTGCAGGTAGTTATAACAAGATAAAAGACTTAGATCTTTTTATTCCACTCTTTACGAGCAAGGTTTCTGACTTCCATCGAAAAGACACCCCTACTCAGGAAATAGAAAATGAGAGTACAGACAGGGAAGAAGAAACTCCTTTGCAAGGAGCAGTACGCTCCCGTATCCCTCGTTCCCAGAATAGTGGACAAATAAAGATTAAAAGTAAGAAATTGTCAGCTCCCACAGATAGGTTGTTCCAAAGAACACAAGATGCTCTAGACGATTGGATGGACGACGAACCTCCACTCACTACCCAAGAAAAAGAACTAGCTCGATCAAGCACCCATTGGGTATCTCAACACTCTATATATGGCCCTGATATAGTCGCTCAAATGTTTTTTATCGATCCCTCTAACATCCCAAAGGCTAGCAAGCATCTATATGGTTCAACACCTCATTACGATGTACGAAGATACTAGTTGCCCGCCCAAAAAGTTACATTCTCTCTTACGAGACTGCTTAGAAGGGAGGTGGGTGGCCAGGGGACAAGAATTCCTTAATATCTTCTTTGACCTACGACAGCAATATGTCCAATAATTTTCAGACAGTTACGATGCAAATCCCCATCACTATGACCAAGGACAGTTCCCCCTCCGAGAAGTACATCCCGTTGTAGATTCTGGAGGAAAACTACAACAAACATTTGTCTACACACCCCTGACAAAAATAGAAATGAAGAAAATGGTCCCTTCTCACGAAAAAGATCCTTCTTGTTTTCATAGGGAACTCAAGGATATTCTTCAAATGGGTTCTTTTACCTATAAGGATCTCAATATTCTCCTCAAAGTCCTACTGCCTCAAGGGACATATGACAACCTAAAAGGAAAACATTGGGAGGTAGAAGGGAAAAAGATAGTATGGACAGCTTTAGAGACAGAAGAAAGTACTCGTGCTGCTGGACCAGGCTTGGGACCTCTAGTCCTAGAGCTCCCTCGCCTTCTCCCGAAAATACTCTCCCAGTTGCTGACCACTAAGAAAGAAGATTGGGATGCTATCTCTGCATACAAACAGAAACCAGATGAGGATATAGGGGACTATTATACAAGGTTAGAAAAATGTTTTGTCATCAACAGCGGCCTCTCCTCAGGAGGAGACGCCTATAGTAGATTATTTGTCTCCAAATTCGTAGAAAATGCCTTGCCTGCGATCAGAAATAGAGTACTGAAGGTAGAGAGTACTTGGGAAGCAAGCTCCCCTTCACAAGCCAAGCACTTCAGATGTCCAATATCACCAAAATAGGATTATAGATGAACAAGAACAAGAAAAGAAAAGAACAAAGGATACTAAAATGAAGGTATTGGTAGCACAGACTAATACAATCCCACAGACCCCTAAACAACCTCAAGTGTCACAAGAAAAAGTTACTTGCAATTATTGTAAAAAGCCAGGTCACTTTGTGCGTGACTGTCCAGTATTACAACATAATATTTCCACTGGGAAGACCCAACCCCGTAACTATCCCCCACGACCCTCTGTTCCCACATCAGCTCCTCCGACTGATACCAAACCTGCCACCCAACTCTATAAGTACCCAGTGTCATCCTATCCTGAATTCCCCTCAATTTCATGAGACAGCTGGGAAGAACACGACAGTCGTCCACTGATGGCGGTCCCGGTCGACCAAAAGGGGCCCCATGTAAATTCTAAGCTCTTAGGTAAGGAAACAAAATTTCTAATAGACACCGGAGCCAGTAGGACGACAGTACAGCACAACGAAGTTCCCAAGGTACCCCTCTCTGGCTCGAATAGTATTTCCTTGGGTTTTTCAGGTACACCAGTCATCAGCAAGGTTTCTGAACCAGTATCACTTCAAGTTGGTCCTCTCACAACATCCACTGATTTGGTACTTACTAAGTCATGTCCCGAAAACTTACTCGGTATCCAGACGTTAAAGGAACTGGGTGCTGTGATATGCTGTTCCCCGGAAGGAATACGACTATTCCTCCGAGATTTCAAAGGTCATTTCACCACACGAGAATTAGACATCAGACTAAGAGACATTCCTGCTACATTATGGGCTACAGATCCGACTGGCGTAGGGTTCATGGACATTACACCACACATGGTCACATTAAAAGAAGGTGTCGTCCTCCCTCGTGTCCGACAATACAAGTTACCTCCAGATGCAGAACAAGCCCTCATTCATATTATCGATGACTTGATACAGAAAGGAGTAGTCAGAGGAGTACCTTCCAACATATGTAATTCGCCAGTCTTACCAGTAAGAAAGAGAACAGATGACGGTGCACCACCGGTTTACAGACTAGTAGCCGACTTACGTGAACTAAACAAGTGTGTGGTACCACAATACCCTGTGGTCTCTGACATCAGTACTCTGCTAACAGCTATAGATCCTAAAGCCACACATTTTACTGTAATCAACCTGAAGAACGCTTTCTTTAGTGTACCCACTCACCAAGACAGTCAGTACCTATTCAGATTCTCACTACAAAGTCGTAGCTTCTGTTTCACAAGAGCTCCTCAAGGGTGCACAGAAAGTCCCAGTATCTACAGTCAGGCACTTAAAAGACAGTTAGACGACATTGTTATGCCCTCAAATACAACATTGTTATAATATGTCGATGACCTACTGATCACCGCACACTCTGAACCAGAATGTGAACAAGCATCACGAATTGTCCTAATGTTCCTTGCACAACATGGCCACAAGGTGTCACCCTCGAAATTACAATTGTGTTTACAGCAGGTGGCCTACTTAGGACACCTGTTGTCAAAGGAGGGTAGGGCACTCACACCTGAAAGAATTCAACTCATTTTTAACATTCCTGTCCGTAAGACACAGAAAGAAGTCTGTGCCTTTATTGGCCTCACGTCCTACTGTAGACAGTGGATTCCCCAATTTGCATACTTGGCCAAACCCCTGATACAACTAACGACCACGACCTCTTCCCCATTGCTATGGACACCTGATCATACTTTTGCTTTTGACACCCTTAAACAAGCATTATGCTCTGCACCCGTCCTAGCTACACCCGATTATGCCAAACCTTTTGTCCTCTTTGTCACAGAATGGAAAGGTACAGCCTTGTCAGTACTCACACAAACACAAGCCAACAAACATCGTCCCTGTGCTTATTTTTCTAGCACTCTTGACCCTGTTGCACAAGGTTTGCCTGCCTGTTTGAAATCTGTCGCAGCTACAGCTCTAGCAATATGACAAAGTGATTCCATAGTACTAGGACACTCTCTTGAAGTACAAGTTCCACATGCAGTAGAACTACTCTTGAATAGGACACAAACACAACACTTGACCTTAGCCCGCCTCACAGGTTACGAAGTCACTCTGTTCCAACCCCACATCATCATCAAAAGATGCAATATCCTCAACCCAGCTACATTACTGCCTACTATTCCAGTTGACAATCAGATTCACAACTGCTTAGAGGTAGTCGAACTAGTCACAAAGCCCCTGTCTGATCTTACAGATGTCCCTCTAAGTACACCAGAACACACACTGTTTGTAGACGGTTCCTGTATGCGCCTCCAATCAGGCGAACTTTCAGCAGCCTATGCTGTCACTACAGAAAACACAGTCCTCTTAGCAACTAGGATATCCGTACAATAAAGCCAAGCAGCAGAGCTAATAGCTATCACACAAGCATGTGAGTGGTCTAAAGGAAAACAAGTCAACATCTACACCGATTCACAGTACGCATTCGGGGTAGTCCACAATTTTGGTATTTTGTGGAGGGAGAGAGGTTTCCTAACCTCTCATGGAACAAAGATCCAACATGGAGATGTTATCCTCCAGCTACTAGAAGCAGTACACAGACCCACAGAAGTAGCTATACTAAAATGCAAAGCACAAACCAAAGTCATAGACTCTATCACTAGAGGCAATGCTCTGGCGGACGCCACAGCTAAACATGCTGCTCAGACAGGAACACTAAGCGCTGAAACCATCACTAGAACTATCTGTCCAGTTATCGATCCCAAAAAGATGTAGTAGACATCCAAAACCAAGCCACAGAGACCGAAAAGAGAAAATGGGAGGAAGAGGGAGGTTCACACACAGATCAAGGTTGGGTAACAAAAGACAAGTTCAAATGGTTTCTCCCTGACGTAATGGTTCCCGTAATGATAGAAACTGCCCATGGTCCTGCCCACCTAGGAGAAAAAGGAATGTTAGACAGTCTGAATTTGATATGGCACAACAAGCATCTGCGTGCAGCAGCCAAACAAAAAGTACGAACCTGTATGATTTGCTATCTGTTCAATTCCGGGAAAAGTTTATCAGTTGAACAAGGAGGGTTCCATCCTCCAGATCATCCCTTTGAAGTCCTCCAAACGGATTATATCCAAATGGAAAGATGTCGAGGATACAAGTATGGCCTTGTAGTAGCCTGTACCTGAACCCGATGGACTGAAGCTTACCCTGTCCCAGACTATGGTGCCCAAATGACAGCTAAACAATTGGTGAGGGAGTTTTTCCCCAGATATGGGTGGCCCAGAGTCATCTACTCTGACAATGGACAACCCTTCTCCTCTAAATTAATGGAAGCAGTTTCCCTACTGTTAGGTTACACCTGGAAATGTCACTGTGTTAGACATCCCCAAGCAGCAGGCCTGGTGGAGCGACACAACCAGACATTAAAAACCAAGTTGGCAAAAATATGCGCTGACAAGCAAATCGACTGGGTGACAGCTCTTCCAGTTGCCCTGTTCTACATGCGAATGGTGGCACATTCTCGGACGGGCCTGTCACCCTATGAGGTCACATAGGGGAGACCTCCAAATATCTGGGGTGTCCCATCTCCTAAAAAGCTAACTGATATTGATGCAAATGTACTGACAGATTACTTGACTTCTTTGATGTCTGCACTACGTTCTTGCCGTTCACAGGTGGCTGCAGCCTTTCCAGACAAGACCACGCCCGACGAGCACTCCCTTCAGCCTGGCCAATGGGTGCTCGTCAGAAACTTTGACCGAACCAGCCCTCTGGATAGAAGGTGGACGTCTCCCAAGCTGGTGCTGCGCACAACAAGGACCGCCGTCAAAGTCAAAGGACGAAAAGGGTGGCTCCATGTGAGCCACTGCAAGCCTTTCCACGGACCAACTCCTTTGGACGTTGTTGCTAATCCCGAGACACTAAACCATCAGACTTTAAAGACACTGAAACGACAGACTTTATTTCACCCCTTCCAGAACTTTTGCCCAAAGAAGAGTACAAATCGCGGCTGCGATCTTATCCAAAACAGACTTGAGACATTGTGCCTGACCTCGACCTACCAGTGGCTAATTAAGCCCAAGACGGACGCTTGGTGAAGCGGTTGCTGGGAAGTGTCTGGTCACTGGCGCATACTTTACTCAGACTAAGCAGACGAAATCATGAAGACCAAGACTCATTGTACGTAACTGTTACGAAACAAAGTTCACATTTTCCTTTCTATCATGATTCTTATTTTCTGCATCATGGCTTGTCTAGGTTGGTTCCTTCCTCTAGCTTTTCCACTTTCTTCCCCAACGCTTTTGAACAACACTGCTATGCATTCACACGTAGATCTTCCCCCGCATCTTGAAAGTAGGAGAAAAGAATTCCTCATTAACACATTCATCTCCACACTCCATCAACACCAACTAGTTATCAACAAAACCAATTGTTGGGTCTGCGGCTTAATGCCACACTCCGTACATGGAGGTATGCCTTTTATCCCTCTCCCTTTCGGCTATGCTGGATCTACCTATGCTCTCTCTATGATATTCTCCGCCTCTGTTAGAAACATCCCTGAAACCAAGAACACTAGTACCTGAAACAAGATCAAAACAAAGACTGTGTGCGCTGTTCAAAAGATGGTAGATTTCACCGCAACATGGGGACGAGCAGATAATAGTGAAAATACCAGTTATTCCCTCTTTAACGACACTACCTCCTTTAGAGAAACATTCTCAGTTCAGAAGAGACAGACAGAGCAGGGAGGGTGGGCTGTGCCTCATAAGGGCCTGTTTTGTGTAAGAGGTAATGGCAAGGGTCAGAAGATGGGAGACAGTGAGTGTAATTAGACGTACACCCTACCTGACTTAAACTTCCCAACAATGACCACCGCCCCCAACACTTATTTTATTTGTGGACCTCACGCACGTACTTGGCTACCTCAAGGCTGGTCCGGGAAATGCTACATTGCATTTCTCCTCCCCCCTACCTACACCGCCCAGCAGATTATCATCTAAGTGATCCTCCGACCGTGATTAATAGACCGCGAAGGGGGGTCATGGATGCGGAAGACACAGTGGATCAGGAGGCTAGCGATTTCTTCAAAGGAATCATCCCTTTCTGGGGGCCCATGATCAATAGCCGCCACATAAGACAACTGACTCGTGTAGTTCAGGGAGCCAGAAACGAAACAGCTGGTGCATTAAGTAACATCACCGCTGAGATGGCTTCCGATAGACTCATGACGTTACAGAACCGCATGGTCCTAGATATCATATTAGCGGACCGTGGTGGCGTATGTGAACTGACCGGATCCAGCTGCTGTATATACATTCCAGATAATGCTCCCTCAGTATATTCTGCTATTTCCCGCCTTCATGTACTTTCAAAGAAACTAGACGCAGACACCGGTGCCTGGTCCCTGACGGGATGGCTCTGGGGCCTCCTGTCCTCATGGGGGTGGAAGATCCTTACGGTAATAGGTCTTACTCTAGCCATTCTCTTCACCTGTTGCCTCTGTATTCAGTGTGGCCCAGCTCTCTGTAGTTTCTGTACCACTGCCTGCATTCCCAAACCCCAGTCCAGAAAGAAAGAAAAGGAAAGAATCATGTTACAGGAACAAGTAGACGGCCTAATGAGTATAGAAGTAGACTAATAAGAAGAACAATTTTAAAAGGGTATATTATGGGACAAGGAGGGAATGTGGAAAAAGATTATTTTTCGTAGTTTATCTCCCATCATACACCCTCTCAGTCACGTCCCCGAGCCCATTATGTCGGAAAACAAGCAAACGAGAACACGAGCAAACCCGATCATGCGCACACAAAATTGCACACGCACTCTCCTTCCTCTTAAATTCAAAGGTACATTCTTATGGTTAGGGCGATTCCGAGAAACAGCTTCCTCACTCAAACTGTACATTCCAATGGTTAAGCCGATTCCGAGAACAGGACCCCCCATTTGTAACCATTTCCCTATAATCGAGCCGATTCCGAGAAATAGGCCCCGTTTTGCTAAACCACAACAACCAATTCCGAGAAGAAGAGCCCCTGAATGCTGAAACACGACAAACAGACATTCTGTCACGACCATCTCTCTCTCTTATCTAAGGAACCAGCCTAGGGTTATTTCTCCACATTTCTACTTCTCTCGTGCTTCCTCATTTAATCATGACGAGCCTCATCTCCTCTGCCATGTTTCCTCTTTTTAAGATGCAGCCTCTTTTCTTTAGTCATGACTCCTGTTTTATTGCAACGTATGACACGTGCCTGCATTAAAGGGAAGCTCCTTCCTCATTTCTATCCATAAATATACTGTGTTCTGAGAATAAAGTTAGAGATTCTTCCAATCCTCCTCAGGTGATGGAGCTCTCCCTTAACTCGAGTTACTGAATAAAGACCCTGAATTCGAACCACCATGGACTCTGCTCTTCATACTTGACCTTATTGATATTATAGAAATTCCGATCAAGGTAAATTACTAAAATATTTACCACAGTGTGGACATCATTCTCACGTAAAAAATGGGAGACCATGTCCTGCTAGGAACGCTGTATGTCGAAACTGTGGCAAGATGGGACACTTTGACAAGGTGTGTCAAACTCATTAAAAAAACAACGTTAATGTTGGGTGTGTTAAAGAATCAAGCGATAGTGACAATGATAATACTCTGAGTGAAATAAAAGACATGGTACTTGTTGTGAATGATGGAGGTGTAAAAAGTGGAGATCCTAATGACTGTGTGGATCCGTATGTGGTCATTGAGGTTGGTGACAAAAAGTTGAGACTTCTTGTGGACGGATCACAATGATCACAGAATCACTTTTCAGAGAAAATGGGTGGAAAGACTCCTACAACCTCCAGATCGTTAGCCTGTATCCTATGAAGGGTGCAAAATAGAGCTTCTAGCGTATTTTGAGGATGTTATGATTTTCAAGAACAGACATATACAAGGGAAAATATATGTAGCTATCCACGGCCTCAACATATTAGGATGGTTCCATCAAGGTTTGTTTAGCATGATGTTATGCCCAGATGCAAGTGAACAGATATGGGCTATCCATGATCACACACGTGTTGAAGATTTGCTCAACAAAGACCCCAAAGTATTTTCTGGAGAGCTTGGAAGAATTAAAGGGTTCAGACATGAAATAAAGGTAAGAGAGGATGTTGTGCCCGTAAAACATAAGGTCAGAAGCATACCCTTCAGTATAAGAGAGGACTTAGAAAAAGAACTTATGTCCATGAACAAAAGAGAGGTAATTGAACCCATTGAGTCCTCGGACTGGCCTTCGTCCTTGGTAGTTGCTCCAAAAAAAAAAAATAATGAACTGAAGATTTGCATTGACTTGCGCAGCTTAAATAAGGTGATTTGGGTGGATTCGCACCCCTTACCCAATATTACAGAAATGCTGGGGGTGGTAGCAGGGGCAAATGTTTTCTCTAAACTAGACCTGGCCTCTGCGTACCACCAGGTTGAGCTTGATAAAGATTCACGCAACTACACTGCATTCAACTCTCCCTCTGGCTTTTTCCAATTCTGTCGTTTGCCTTTTGGCCTGGCTTCGGCAGCTTCTGTCTTTCAAAGGGTTATGGTTAACTTACTCAACGGCATAAAAAACATAGCTATATTTCAAGATGATGTCCTTTTATTCGCTAAGGATCAGAATGAGCATGATTTGGTTCTGAACAAGATTCTCTCCATATTTCAGGAGCACGGTGTGGTTCTAAAAAGGGACAAATGTGTGTTTTCTAAAGACAAGGTGGAATATCTGGGTCACACCATCTCAAGTGCAGGGGTCACACCCAAGTCAAGTATGGTTCAGGCCATTTTGGATGCGTCCGCCCCAAAAGACAAAGCTGGTGTTAAATCTTTGCTTGGGCTGACGGAGTTTTATGCACGCTTAATTAAGGATTATGCCACCAAAGTACGACCCATTTCGAAATTGTTGTAAGATAAAAGTGTATTTGTGTGGGACAATGACTGCAAACAAGCTTTTACTTGGCTCAAAGAACAATTGAGCACAGTCAAAGCTTTAAAACCATTTCTGCCTGATGTACCGTGCACATTGACTGTGGATGCTAGTAGCTATGGATTGGGGGCAGTTTTGACACAGGAAATTGGACATCAAGAACATACTATTGGTTTTGCATCCAGGGTACTGATGGAGGCTGAAACCCATTATTCAGTAATTGAAAAAGAACTTCTTGCATGTTGGTGGGGCATTGAAAAATTCAAGATTATGTTTGGGGATGGAAATTCACATTACAAACTGACCATAAACCTTTGGTGGCTATTTTAGGTAACACCAACAATTGTAATGCTACACCTCGCATAGCCCGGCTTGCATCAAAACTTTTACAATTTAATTTTGAGGTAACTCACATCGCTGGGGGAAAAAATGTGAAGGCAGATGCTCTGTCACACTTGCCTGCAACCTCCAGTCATGCTAATCTGTGTGGTGACGACATTGATTATAATGAGAAAGAGGATTGTATTATAGCCAGTGTTGAGCTAATGAATGTATGTTCTGTGATGCAAGAAAGTTGGAGCACCGCTATGACAAGAGATGAAGTGGTAAAAGATGTGAAGAAGTACACAATATAGGGTTGGCCAAGGGATAGGAATGTGAATGTGGCCTTACAACCTTTCGTGAAAATATGTGAAGAGCTTACTATAGTGGATGGTCTAGTTTTCAGGCTAGATAAGCTAATACCTCCAGAAAGCGTTAGAACCACCTAACTTTAACCTCTTCCATGCTCATGACAAGGTCAGCTCGTCATGGGTGTTACCTGCGCTGGGCTTATGACGAGTTGACCTTGTCATGAACAATGGTATATCTCACTTTCCAGCACACAGTGGGAAAACCCCTTAGCAGCCAAGGTGTTAAAAAGCTCACGAGTGACACTTGGGAGCCACTCTTACCAAACGTAGGGTTAGAGAATACTTTTGGTGGCCACAGATGGATAAAGACATTGATGCTATGGTGCAGGAGTGTACCATTTGTGCCAGGAGCGACAAAAGTCTCCGCACAAGTAATCTCCCACTCAGTCCCATACCTCTCCCTGAAGCTCCATGGGAGAAACTAGGTATTGATGTTTTAGGACCTTTTCATTCTTTACCTCATCAATGTAAGTTTGCCATAGTGATAATGGATTATTACACTAAATGGCCTGAAGTTCAGTTTGTATCCAAAGTTGACTCGAAAGAGATCGTTGACTTCATGAAAGAAGTCTTCATGAGAGAGGGGTTCACCTTATCCATCATTTCCGATAACGGGGTGCAGTTTGTGTCTGCTGAAGTGGAAGAGTTTCTTAAAGAATCCGCAATTAACCATCTGAAAAGCTCTCCTTACCATCCTCAAACCAATGGTTTGGTCGAGAGGCTCAATAGAGTAATAGGGGATTGTGTCAAAGGGGCCATTGAACACAACAAAGCTGTTTCCCCGAGTGTAAGAACAATGTTGTGGTTCTACAGGACCATCCCTCATTCATCTATGGGAGTATCTTCCTTTGAACTTCTGAGAGGCAGGAAGCCATGTACAGAGTTTAGACCTGCATGGATGTCTAAATGGGTTAGATCCAACACTAATCCAAAAGAACTAGATGAAAGGGTCAGATCAAAGTTTGAAAAGGTCCAGTCCAAGCAGAAAGAATACTTTGACGACAGAAAGCGGCTCACAAGTAGGGAGATTGCTGTAGGTGACTGGGTGAAAATAAAGAAACAAGGTTTTGTCAAAAAGGGAGAATCAAAGTTCAGTAAACCTGTAGTTGTAGACAAAGTGTGTGGCAGTGCAGTTAGTGCCAATGGATAAAACTAGTGGAATTTGTTCAAAGTTGTAAAAGTTAAAAATTTTGTGGATGGTATGCAAAATTCCACTGATGTATTTGATGTGCCACACAACTTTGTTCCCAGAGATCGCAGTGTTCATGATCCATGCCATTCACCCTCGGCGTTGAGGAGGAGCAAAAGGGTGGTCAGGATTCCGGTCAGGTACCGGCGTTAGTTCCTTTTGAAATCCCTTTTCCTTTTCTTCCCTCCTTTCTAATTCTCTTTCTCTCCTCTCCTCTCCTCTCCTCCTCCCTTCTTTTTCCCTTTCCGCTTTGTTCTCCTTTCTCTCTGAGGAAAGGAGATATATGTAGTAGTCTCGCCTATCGCGCGCACTTAATGCGTGGCTCTATTAGCCTTTGCCTCGCGCTGCTCATTTGTTGATGTACGTCATTGTGACAGTTAGGCTGGTCAGTTGGTGCCGGCCATTTTACCCCTATCCGGCTTGCATGTCGGGCCTTCATGTGGGAACACAATAAAGCTTATTCTTTAAAGTAACTGCTTTTATCTTCAAGTTATTACACATTTGTGGCAGGCATTGTCCATGTTTCCAATGTTGATATCTGTGTGGTTCATGTAGTCGCAAAGTGGATTGTATTGGAAGGCGAACCTTATTGTGTGTTGCAAGCGAGGAGGATTTTGTACAGGCAATTGCGGGATTTGCTGGTGACATAGTACTGTCGTTTCGGTAATAGTGCATGCAACATTGATGTGTTGTGTGTTGTGCACCTCAATCAAAGTGGCAGGCCTGTTTGTTACCAGGTTGTGTGAATGAGGCTCTGTATCCCTTGAAGATGTGATATGTGCATTCCTGTTAGCAAGCCTGTGAGAACGCCGCAGAGTTGGTTCCCTCCAAACAGCAGACGTAGAGGTTGCAGTAATGTGATCTACTATTAGGCTATAGTTGTATTGGCTTATGTGTAAGCATTGTATTTTTTGTGCCCGTGTTTTTGATGTTGTCCTGGATAGTTGTGATTTCCTCTTCACCATGTTTGCTATCACTCCAGAGTAGTATAGTAAGAGCGAAATGGTAAGAGTTTAAAGCTGTTATTCTGTCTTCCAGCTTGTGGGGTAGTGAGCACAAAGAGTCAGAATTGAGGCATAAAGTAGCACAATGGTCATACTCTCATATTCAGACATTGTGGGTATTGTGGAGCAACATGTAATTAGCAATAGTCACAGCATAGTACTTGTGTCAGTTGTTAAGAGTTGCAGTGCGACCCACAATAGATAATGTCAATAGTCTCCCTATCTGAGGGCAAATCAAACCCCTTGTAAGTGGCTTCCTGTGTGCTTCCTGAAGCCAAAGTTGTGGCGGACTGACTATCTCCTGAAATGGCAGAAAGGTTAATAAGCACACAATGAAATGTATTTGGAGCCGCTGCTGTAGCTAACGCTGTAGGGTTAGTACCTCAGAAGAGGAACATGCAGTGTTTATGAAAGAAAGATAAACCTTGGTACCTGTGTAGTTGATGGGTGTCCGCATGCAAATACTTCTAGTCGCTTGGTGCCTCAGAACATGTGCCTGTGCTTGTGAAGGCAATGTCCGTAATCGGCACAGCGAGTTGTGCCTCTGCACCAGCTTATTACTCAGCGTGTCTGTAGTCCGTCAGGCCCCTTGTGCTCCCAGTGGCAAACGCAAAGCCTCAATGCTGCACGTGTGCAAGATGTGTCCTGCTAGGTGATGGTGTGCGTGTCCAAATCTCCTCTGTCAAAGGTTCGATTTTGTCCAAACGCATAAGATGCTTGTGGAATACAGGTTGTGTGTGGTCTTAGAGTCATTTTCGCCTCAGTGCCCTGTCTCAGGTAAGGTGAGCGTGTGTTATTTTCCTCTCCTTTTAGTAGATAGTGCTCCAGGCCCGACCCGTATTGTATCATCCGAAGTAGAACGCAAAAGTTAGGTCATGCTCATGTGCTGTCCTGGCTTTCCGATGTCTTTGCCAACAGTTAGCTCATGCCCCTGTGCAGTCCTTGCTTTCCTGGTTAGACAGTGCACCTCAGTTGGTTCACTCTGCCCTAAAAGTGTGCGTGGTGCCGAAATCCGCTCCCTGAAATCCAGGGTTGTGCAGACATCCGCTACAGCGTCTATGACCATGCAGGTGAAGGCTAATGTGAAGAACACGCCCACCAATGCAGAGCACACCTCCTGAAGGCTGGACGCTATTATCAGGCAGTTAAACGCTAACATGTGATATCTCCGGCGTCTATTACCATGCAGCTAAATGTAAATGTCAAGGACACGCCCACCCACGCAGAGCACACCTCCTGAAGGCTCAATGCTGTGACCATGCAGTCGAACGCTCACCTCAAGCTGCTGCCGTCTCATAATCCAACTCTACTCTCAGGCGCCTGTCATAATTGAACGCTATTCTCAGCCCGCTGACGTACCATGCAAATCGAACGCTATTCTCAGCTGGCTGACATACCATGCAGTTGTACGCTAAACTCAAACTGCTGCCGTCTCTGAATCTAACGCTACTCTCAGGCCGCTGGCACAATCGGACGCTATCCTCAGGCCACTGACGTGACAATGCTGAACGCACAGAACGCCCACGCCCACTCTCACAGAAGGCACACGCTCACCTCTGATCTGGCGCTACTTCCAAGGGACTACTTTGTTAAAGAACGTGCTTTGTCCCTTCTAATGTATATATTGCACATTGCGCTAGTGTGTAGCCTATGTCCATCTGCATTGCCTGACTTTTCCAATGCTGCATGCAGTGTTCAGGTTGGCGCAGTGGTTCCGGAGCTTACCCGCCTCAAAGGTTTAGGCTGTCTCTTTATATTATTAGTATGGATTAGCAGGGGTACCAGACAAGGTTGTCGTGTTCGCCTTTGCTATTTGCTTTATACATTGACCCTTTCCTTAGCAAAATCAAAGGGAATCAAAATATTTGGCAGTATAGGGTCAATGGTACAGATTACAAGACACTAGTCTATGCGGACGACATTGTGGTTCTAGCCAGGGATGTTGCTCCGGCTTTTGCGACTTTAAAGATTCCTGCAGAGCAATTTGGCTTAACATCAGGCTATAAACTGAATATTGAGAAGACGCAGATTTTACATTCAGATTATATGTGTCCCTCTGATGTCCCTGTCGTCACTGAAGCAACATATTTGGGGGTTAAAATCACTGCATCAGTTGCTAGTATCCCTGACCTGAATATTCTGACAGTGGTTGAATCTATCAACATTAAACTGAAAGATTAGACCATCTGCATCTTTCGTTGTATGGACGCTGTAATATACTTAAAATGCTGGTCCGCCCTAAATTTATGTATTTGTTGAGAACCATCCCGCTAGAGTTCTCTGAAGTGTGTCTGTGAGGAGCTGAGAGGATTTTCTCTGGATTTTACTGGGGGCATCACCGTTCACGTAGGGCTGTTAAATGGATGTGTCTCCCTAGAGACCGTGGGGGCTGGGCGGTTCTCAGTATTCTATTGTGTTACTGGTCATCCATGTTGCAACATTTTGGAGTACTTTTAGTAGGGGGCAGGGCTGAGGTTCCGTTAGCCAACAGACCGACTATTTATGAAATAGGTCTAGGAGAGGCGGTAAAGGGTATTCTAGTGCGGGTACTCAAACCAAGCTATTTTTAAAAAACAAGGTTCAGAGTAATTGGGGCTGTGTTCGCGATTTGGAAAATTCGAAATATCAATACCTACACGCCCATTGTGGCTGCTGGAATTCTGCCAACAATTTTTCAGGACCAGTTTATTTTTAGATAGCAGCTGCTGGGCTAGAAGGTTATTGTTGATTTGTGCTCTGAGGGTCAAATGGCCTCCTGCACATTTTTTAAGGGAGACGTTCCAGCTCAATATTCATAATTTTTTAAAATATCTTCAGATTAGAAGCTCCTTTGATAAACATCAAAAAGAGACTGCTGCGATGTTTGAAAAGATTACTATAGTTGAATTAGCTCTAAGGAAAGCAAGAATAGGTACATTGTATCAACATTTTCTATTTGGTTTTGCGGATGATGTCGATGTTCAGAATATTAAGTGGGAGGGAAAATTTGGCAAGCCGGGGGTCGATATCAGGTATGCCTTAGAATTGGCTAGTCAGATCTTAGTCTCCGACAGCCTACAGACTCAGTGTTATATGGCGATGTTTGATCTGTACTACACACCAGCAAAGATTGCAAAGTGGGAGGGGGGGCGAACGGAGATACTTGTGGCAGGTGTGGGCTTCAAACGGTTGATGCAATACACATGTTCTATCTGTGCCCAAGTCTTGGTGAATTCCTTCACAAAATTGAGCCCTTTATAAATACAGTGTTAAACATCCTGGTTGTAATGTTCCCAGAGCTGGACATAATGGGATGTGAGGACACCGGAACGGATGCAAGACCTAGGCATACTGCCGTCTTTCTGTTTGTAGCGATGGCAATGATTCGGTTGTGCATCACGTCTCAGTGGTTAAGTATGGAAGCTCCTGCAATTTTTAATTAGAGAGCTAGGCTGCTCGCATTGGTAATTTGGAGTCCTCTGTCTACATTTTAAGGGGGAAAAAGAGGTGGGAGATGGACACTAGAATATGGGCCCCTGTCAAGGAGTGGTCCGAGGGGTAATGGATACAGACGAGTTGGACTAATTGCAGCTGGCATGGTTATATAGATGCTTGCCCCATCATGTGTGTCTTCGTTGTTTCTTTCTTGCTCATCTCTGTTTTTTTTTGGGGCGGGCTCCACAATTGATTTACAAGGTCATGTCATGTTTATTCTGGTTAAGCTTTTGTTTCATTGGTCTTTTTTCTTCTTTTTGCATTTCTGTATATTGTGTTTGTCATGACATGTGTTAACAATCAAATAAAGAAAAAGTTAAAACAAACAAAAAAAAAACAATTGCTGCCACCAGCAGACTGATTTGCATATATCCATGTCTGAACTGGGGTGGCAGAGTGGGCTAAAGAACGGTGATGGATTAAACCCAGATCTTTTGACTGGGTGTGAGTGTTTGATTGATTCAGATGCTCCGTCCATCACCACCCCCTTTTGTACCGCTTTTGGCTGCCATAAGTGTGGCAGGGTATGCTCAGACGTGAGTCCCTTGCTCACTTTGCCACTGGATTCAAGCAAGCCGGGCTGAAGATGGCTGGAATGCCAGAAACCGGTCCTCGGAAGCTTGTTTCCGGTCCAGGGAAGACATGGCTTGGCAGTTCGGGCTGGACTGTTCCCATGAGGCACAGGGTCAGACTGATTTGCATATAGCCATGTCTGAACTGGGGTGGCAGAGTGGACTAAAGAACGGTGATGGATTAAACCCAGATATTTTGACTGGGTGTGAGTTTTTGATTGATTCAGATGCTCCATCCATCATCACCCCCTTTTGTACCGCTTTTGGCTGCCATAAGTGTGGCAGGGTATGCTCAGACATGAGTCCCTTGCTCACTTTGCCACCGGATTCAAGCAAGCCGGGCTGAAGACGGCTGGAATGCCAGAAACCGGTCCCCGGAAGCTTGTTTCCGGTCCAGGGAAGACATGGCTTGGCAGTTCGGGCTGGACTGTTCCCATGAGGCACAGGGTCAGACTGATTTGCATATAGCCATGTCTGAACTGGGGTGGCAGAGTGGGCTAAAGAACGGTGGTGGATTAAACCCAGATCTTTTGACTGGGTTTGAGCTTTTGATTGATTCAGATGCTCCGTCCATCATCTCCCCCTTTTGTACCGCTTTTGGCCGCCATGAGTGTGGCAGGGTATGCTCAGACGTGAGTCCCTTGCTCACTTTGCCACTGGATTCAAGCAAGCCGGGCTGAAGACGGCTGGAATGCCAGCTTGTTTCTGGTCCAGGGAAGACATGGCTTGGCAGTTCGGGCTGGACTTTTCCCATGAGGCACAGGGTCAGACTGATTTGCATATAGCCATGTCTGAACTGGGGTGGCAGAGTGGGCTAAAGAACGGTGATGGATTAAACCCAGATCTTTTGACTGGGTATGAGCTTTTGATTGATTCAGATGCTCCGTCCATCATCACCCCCTTTTGTACCACCAGCGGTAGCTACTGCATCCTTTGGGCTGGATCCATGCCTTCTTCCTCAGAGGGGATCTGTGCTTGGTGGAAACTTTCATAGTCTACCTTTCTGACATGTGTCCCACCTCTAATTGCCTTTCACTGCATATTGTCTTCATCTCCACCACTGTGAGAGTTGTCATTGTAGACAGATCCATCTCCATGTCCCCTTAGACTTTTAAAGGTGCAAAAACGGAAATGAAAAATGATTGGAAAAATCCAAAATGGCCCACTCAGAAACCTAATACCAATTAAAATCAAAAATTATGTTTGTTTAATTTGGGGAATTTTGATTTCAAACGTAATAGCTGAGTGGTACAGCTAAACAGAAAGTCAGGATCCCACCACTGAACACCAAAGTGAGAAAGCGGATTATTAGTTGGGGTGGATGGAAATCTACCATCTTGTTGGGACCAGTGAGGGACCAATGAAGTTTTCAGTAATTTACACCTGAGCTCAACCCTTGCAGATATGCCAGAGCACAAATAGAAAATGTGTATAGCTTTTAGCAGTAACAAAACAGTTAAAAAGCAAAAATTACAACATACAAAAATCGCACTCCATAGGGGTGGGCAGAATTTGCGGAGTTTGATTCTGTGAAACCATGCAGAAGTATATTAAACTTCTGCCAGATTCTGCAGAAATCCACAAAGGGCTAGATTGGGCATTATGCTCTATATTCATCGTGCAAATGCACCCTCACATCCAGAAATTGATTCGAGGATGCATTTTGCCTAAGAAAATAGAATATATGTAATGACAACAAAACACAAAAAAATCCAATAAGGAGAACCAGAAATCTAAATTTGAAAGGAAAACATTGCTGAAAAGTGTTAAGCACCAACCTTACCTAACTGGGTGTGGGAGACCAATGCACGATTTGAGGCTGACCGTGATGGAGTGCAAAATGGATATACAACCAAGGTTCAACCATCTGAGGTTTTACTTTGAGACTTAGTCTGTTTCTTTATGGAAGTGTAAGTCATTCGGTGGGGCAAGGCATCATCTTGTATCCGAGAAGGACTCCATGATGTCAGATAGAAGTTGGATAATTACCCTTTGAAGCCATTGGTGTAGGCAGGAAACCTTTAGAGCAGGAAAATGTTAAATTCACGCCCCGGGAAGTTCTCTTACTGGTTGGATCCTTTTGGCATCTTTACCCAAACAAACTTTCTGCGTTCGAACGTAGTCACTTTTTTGGACCCCGGATACCTCAAGTGGAGCAAAGCTCCAAGAGGCCAGATACTTTCTCCACTGCACCTTGCTGGTAGAACTTTGCTGCTGTGGAAAATCTCAGAGCAGGAGAAACCTGAGTCCTCATCCCAGTGACATTGGACCTTGGTCAAATTGACTTAGTCCTCTAGAGGTCTCTGGAGCCAAAATGTTTCTAAGTCTCTGCTTTTTCAGGATGTTGCGAAGAGTACACTTGGAAACAGCCAATGATCTGAGGGTGTCAGGAACAGCACTTGGGAGTTAATAGTCACTCTAGCAGTAGACACAGCCAGTTCCTCAGCTGACCAGTTTTAACTGGTCAGCTGAGCTCTTCAGGAAAAGTCTTTTTGCAGCTTCTTGTATCCCTGTACCTTAACAGAAGGTCAACCAACTGACCTCTGGAGCCCACTTCATTGTCCTGGGTACAAGCTGAAGCAGGTCCAGCCCTTCAGGTCTATCACAAATCTCAAATGGCAGGTGTAGTCCTTCTTTTGTTCTTCCACGGGTCCAGACTGTTCTGAGGAGGAAGCCAGGGGTGCCACATGTAAGCCTGATATTAGCCTGTGGCTGGGGGTGTCTCCTGTCCCACCCCTAAACAATACGGAGAAAACTCCCTGGGGTAAACCTATCCACTTTTGCAGTAGTTCCTGTATGTCCTACTGAAACAATCTCACAGTTTCCTTCTCAGCTTGACTTCAAGATGGTGAAACCATCCTCCTCTTTTGTAAAGCCGGTTTAGCCATCCCAGATGTCCTGACCCTGACCTTCTTGTGTTCTCACTCCTCCTGTCCCTTATGTGTGGAGGGCTTGCAAGATCAAGTCCACGTCTCAATGCGTCCCTGGCTGTTCCTGGGAATTGTTGCCCCGTAGGCTTGGCAACGTTCTTAGCATGGTAATCATCCCCCAGGGACTTCAGGCTGTCTCATCATGACTATGGGGATATTTGGGCTGCCTCATCATGACTTTGGTGATACTTGGGCTGACTCATAGGCACATGACTAATGGGATATTTGGGCTGACTCATCAGGATTTGGGAATGATATTTATACCGCACTCAAACTGTGAGGTAGTGCTTCTTCAGCAATCCCGCTCACCTGAATGTCTCCACGATTCAACTGAGCTTCTTCTGCAAATCTTCAGCACTGCAGACATATTCACCCCTGCAAATCCAGTGATGCAGTGAACACACTGGACCAGGTTCTCAACTCTACAGTATACACTAAACTCAATTTGCTGGGACGTATCACCTCATTAGGGAGAAGGAGGGGGACAAATGAAAGACAGCTTTTGGAACCAAGTTTGATTTATTTGAATATACCGTCATGCCATTTGTCCTGTGTAACTTTCGTACCGCATTTCAATTCTTTATAAATTAGGTCCTACAAGATCTGATGGACGTAGTTGTCATTGTGTACATGTACAACATCCTCATTTATTCCCAAAACAACGCCAATCACATTACTCATTTACAACTCACAGGATCTGGGAATGGTATTTATGTCACACTCAAACCTCGAGGCAGTGCTTGACTTACCCACTGGTTGAAGAGGACGGGTCCACTTCAGCGATCCCCCTCACCTGAATGTCTCCCATGCCCGGCTGAGCATTTTATGCATTGTGGCTTTCCTGAGAATCTCTGACACTACACACATCCTCCCTTACAAATTCAGCAATGCAGCAAACTTCATCCCTGCATCGCTGCATGGCTCTCCTTCAAATCTCCAATGCTGTGGACATCTCCTCTGCAAATCTAGAGATGCAGTGAACACCATCCCTGTAATGCTGCACCTAAAAGGAGAAAACATGTTCAAGTACCATCCTTAATGTTAGTGCATTAACGGGAAGCGTGTCAACCAAAGACTGGTGTTTGTGATCCTGAAAATCAGAAACAGGACAACTCTTGAACACTGGGTATTAACATGCATACCGAGGCCTTGGTATTTGCACCCATTGATAGTCTTATGAGTCATCCTTTATTGTGCTGTCTGTGACTCCTAAAGCACGCTCTTCCGCAACTTGTGCCTAGTGTTGAACAAACAAGGTGTACCTTAGTGTGTGATGTGAAAACGTGATATAGCTTCTGCCAGGTGATGCTGCAACTTCAAAGGTAACAGTTAATTATTGGAAGTCAATAGATTCATTATCGTGTAACTGATTGTTAGTACACATGCCAAAGGCGGGAAGGAATATTTCACAACTACTCATTTGTTGAATAACTTTGCAGCACAGCTCACCGCACACTACATTATGCACTAAACACAACAGCGCTCTCCAGGAATGAGAGGGACATCCATATAACTCCAAGAATATGGTGGCTAAGCTCAGAAGGCTCATAAGTGTCTCTGTTTGTTATTTTGTCCCAACCCCCTTCCCTTCTTGGAAGTCAGTTTATTCACGGTTAAAATTCCCTGATGAGGCACCACTCTAGGAGAAATAGGAGGTCCAGCACCATCTCTGCAGGCAAGAGCCAGGTGAGCGGAATGATACCAAATGTGTAACAAGTGAAAGGAAATGAGTAGTTCCCTCCCATGCGGTCACTTTAAACCAGTTATGGAGTGAGCTTCCTCCCCAGTGTGATTGGAGCCTACCTGACTTGGGTAAAATAGATAGGGGCTTCATAGGTGTCCGCTAATATGTGCCTATGACAGGAGAGTCCCTCTGATGTTAACCAAGTTCCTGGGCCCTGGTCAATTAGCATTATGCCCTGGGAACAACTCCCCACACCAAGCTTGTGTCTCCTTCTCTAGGAGCAGATTTTACACCTCATTCAGAGTTAAGCATTCAAACAGCTGCAGCTGGAGGCTAATGAAAATTAGCCTCCAGAGGTTTTGGGCAGGGAATAGGTACCTTTGTAAACGTACTGTTTCATTAATATTTATTATAAATCTGCCTTCACCATTAAGTTGTGCTTTTAATAATTATTGTGGAGACCATGAATGGAATATTTAGGCATTTCCTACTCAAAGATAGCATTATTAAATGTAGTATTGCATGCCAGTGGTTTTCCAAGGAACGGCCAGTCTTGCTACAGCGAAAATGGAAAGGGGCGACCGAATCGGTCCCCCCGAACTTATGGCCGAGTGCCTCGATCCCCCCGGGAAGCCATTTTGGGCGGGAGGCGCGTCTCAGCTGGTATGCCCGAAGCGGCGTAGCTGGGGCGCGCCCGTTCCCGCCCTAGAGTGGGCTGGCCTAGACACCGACGCAGCCAGCCACGCCCTCAGGGGCAGGCAGGGGCGGGTATACGCCCGCCCTGAAGACGGATAAAAAGGGACGCAAGACCAGAAGACATCCTCTTGTTCTTGTGCTCTGAAGCTGCACCTCCTCGCTGCACGTGAGCTCGGGACAGAACGAAGAGCCAATTTTGAGCGTTTTAATCTTTTTCTTTGTCTTTTAGATACTTCGTCGAAAGGATGCCCAAGAAAGGAACAAAGAGAATGTCGACTGACCAGTTGGTTCGGGCACTCATGAAGGATATGTCCGAAATTAAGAAGCGGTTGGCGGAGCGAGACGGCGAGGAGGGATCGGGGCGTCCACCGGCCGGAGGGAAGCCAAAGAGGCCGAGAAGGGGGCCGGTCGGGGGTGACGTCCCGGTTCCCTGTTCTCCGCTCGAGGCGCCAGCCCCGGTACCGGCCCCGGTACCGGATGAGGGGAATCCGATTCCCGTGATAGTTACCCCGACGTCTGCCGGAGATATGCCTCCTGAGTTGGCGGCACAGTTAGCAGCATGGTTGGGGGACAGCAATGGGGGCGCCATGGCTACCGAAGCGCAAGCTCTCATAAAGCAGTTGCGCGAGAAACGTGATACAGCCAAGGTGCCCGCGCCGGATGCGGCGATAGACAAGCCACGAGGGACGGAAGCAGCGTCCGGTGCAGGTAAGCGGCCATTGCCGATTGCAAGGGATGAGTCAACACCCTCTCGTAGAGAAAGACTGGGGCAACATGTTCCTTTGCCAATAAAGGAAAAGATTTGGGCGGGGGAATACGTTAACATTTTCTCCCTGCTCGTTGATCACTATGAGGTCGAAACTGTTAAAGGTCAAAAGGATCTGATGCATCCGAGTGTTTGGCGCGCAAAAATGGCCGCCTTTAAAGTGAATGAAAATATTGGTAACTGGGGTAATGCTTGGGGAATTTTCACGGCAATTTTGGGGGAACGTAGGCCTGATTTACTCCCTGAATTTCCAGTATATCAGTCACGAATTATGGGGTACTCAACATCACATCAAGGTAACCAATGGTTCTGTTATGACAACCTTTTCAGGAAAGCGATGGAGCATAACAAAAGTTTAACCTGGGACTGTTACGATTCTTTAACGTGGAATAAGATGAAAGAGTCCGGAATGTTGAAAGTGCCATTGGTGGGGAGTGCTGTTAGTGAGTCCTCCCGCCAAAATGGGGGGACGCCCTTTCGGTCGGGTACGGGTACAGACGATTACCCGAGACCCGCCGGCAATACAGGGAAGAGGGGGTTCTGTTTCAATTTCAACAGAAGCAAATGTACTAGGCCCCCGGGGTCTTGTAAGTTCAAACACGAATGTAGTGGTTGTGGGGCACCCCATCCTGAGTCCTCGTGCAGAGCCAAATCGGGTGAAAATGGGGGTAGAGGAGGCGCTAAACAGGTCTAATATAGTCCGAGGGGCGCCTTTACCAACCCCGATTGATACCCTGGCGATGATTCCCTGGCTCAGCGAATACCCTGATCGTACTTCTGCTGGGGTGCTACGAAACGGTTTTTCATATGGTTTCCGCATCCCGGTGGGTAGCTTTCAGGGTGTCGGGTCGTGCAAAAATCAACTTTCCGTCTTGCAGCATACAACTGTAGTGCAGGATAAGATCCGGAAAGAGGTTACCCGAGGTCGGGTTGCCGGCCCGTTTCCTGTCCCCCCGGTACCGAACTTTGTTTGTTCTCCTTTAGGGGTGGTCCCCAAGAAGGACCCGGGTGAGTTTCGATTGATTCACAATTTATCAGCCCCTCATGGCCTTTCTGTAAACGATGCAATTAATCCAGAAATGTGTTCGGTGCGGTACGCATCATTCGATGAGGCCGTCGCCATTTTGAATCGCCTGGGGCCCGGGACGCTGATGGCGAAATCAGATATCGAGTCAGCGTTCCGTTTGCTCCCGGTATACCCGGATGATCAACGTTTGTTGGGATTCATGTTTCAAGGTTTGTATTACATGGACAGGTGTATGCCAATGGGGTGCTCGATATCTTGTGCTTATTTCGAGAAATTCAGTAGTTTTCTGCAATGGGTTTACACGAAGAAAACAGGTTTTCGGAACGTGATGCATTACCTCGATGATTTTCTGTTCCTTGGGGCCGCTGGGGATGATGAATGTGCCCGGGCCTTGACTGAATTTTGTGTTTTAATGAATCAATTTGGCGTGCCGTTGGCACCAGGTAAAACTGTGGGTCCCACGACTTGCCTCGAGTTCCTCGGGATCGAGTTGGACTCTAGTGAGGGTTGTTTTCGTTTACCAGCTTCCAAAGTATCGAAATTCAAGACAGCCCTGCAAATGTGTATCACTGCACCTAAAGTTACGCTGCATCAATTGCAGCAATTGGTGGGGAAGTTGAATTTTGCCTTAAGGGTGATCCCGATGGCACGCCCCTTCTCCCGTTCGATTGCACAGGCGATGGTCGGCCTAAAAGAGGGCCACCATCGCACGAGGTTATCGGCCGAGGTCCGCCAAGACATGCGTATTTGGTTAGCATTCTTGGCGGATTTCAATGGTCGAGTCGTCTGGAACAAACCGGCCTTGTCCTCTGAAGAGCTGGGTCTGTGGACGGATTCAGCGGGAAGCATGGGTTTCGGCGCCATCTTCGGCACAAAATGGTCGGCACAACAGTGGCCAACATGGTGGCACGATGAGGGGCTGACGAGTAATATTGCTTTCCTTGAGCTGTTTCCTATTTTGGTGGCCCTCAGATCCTGGCCCGATGGTTTCAAAAATCATTCTGTCATATTTTGGTCTGACAATATGACCGTTGTAGAATGCATTAATAGTCAGGCAGCACGTTGTAAAATGATTTTGAGGCTGCTTAAAGAGATTGTTTTACTGTGTATGCAACTGAACGTGGTATTCAGAGCAAAGCATGTCCCGGGGGTGATGAATCAGGCTGCTGATGCACTGTCTCGTTTTCAAATGCAGGCTTTCTCGGGTTTCCTTCCCTCAGCGGACCCCGAGCCAGCACCCTTTCCCGAAGCTCTCTGGTCTCTCGGTGCCCCGAACTTCGTTACCTCGTGGGAGAGAGTCTAGCACCAAGGACGAGGAAGGCATACGAAGGGGCGTTTCGGGCTTATTTGGCCTTTTTGGGGACTGAGAGAGGGGGACTTTGGGGGCATGAGGATTGGGTAGTACATTTTCTGATGTCCTTGCGTAAGGCTGGGAAGTCGGTGGCTACAGCCCAGAGGCATCGTGCTGCCATCTCCTTTGTTGCCAGGGCTCATAATATCCAGGACCCGACAGCGTCTTTTGCTGTACAGAAAGCGCTGCGTGGGTGGCAACGCCTTGAGGGTCGCAGAGTAGATGAGAGGCGCCCGATAGGTCTGGAGAGGTTGTCCCAGTTGCTGGCCACACTCCCCGACATATGCTCGTCTCAGTTCGAGGCCTGTTTGTTCCGAGCCGCTTTTACGCTTGCATTTCACGGGGCTATGAGGATAAGTGAGCTGGTGGCAAGGAGCAAGCGGGATGTGGCGGGGGGTTTGTGCCGGGAACACGTTCAGATCAGGGGTGAGACTATGACGGTATCCTTTGTCAAGTCAAAAACTGATCAAAGTGGGGTGGGAGACTGCATAGTCATTCGCAGGATTCCAGGGTCCTCCATGTGTCCGGTGAGGTGTTTAGAGGACTACCTAGCACAAAGGGTGGCATCATGGGGGGGGACAATGTTGAGACACGCGGACGCCACCCCACTGACAAAGTTTCAGTTTCAGCGGGTGCTCGCGATGTCAATTACCGCAGCAGGCTTGGACCCGGGTGAGTTTGGGACCCATTCCTTTCGGATAGGGGCTGCCACTGAAGCTGCAGCCAGGGGTCTTAATGGGGAACAAGTAAAACGAGTGGGGCGTTGGTCCTCCAATTGTTATAAGAGGTATGTGCGGTTGCACATGTTGTGAAGCTGTAACAATGTACTCACGCTTCTTGTCTTTTGTTTGGTTTTCAGTTACGCAAGCCTTCGAGGCGGGGCGGACTATGCAGTCGACCCAACACCGGGCCAGCGGTCAGACATCACCGGCTGTGAGAAAGGAGGTGTGGGTCGTGGGCCACTCATACGTGAGGCGTGCCGCAGACGTATTCAAAGCAGGTGACATGATTCACGTAGCTGGGGAATACGGGTACAGGATGTCCTTCTACGGAAGGGGCGGTCTCTGTATTGACCAGTTTCAAGCTTACTTTGAGGGTTTGTTAGGGCGGATGAGGTCACCGCCGTCTATAGTCATAGTACATTTAGGGGGCAATGATTTGGTCACCACCGGTAGACGACTTCTCCTGGAGGCGATGCTTTCCACCGTAAGTTGGTTGGCGAGGAAAGTTCCGGGGTGCATAATTGCGTGGTCTCATATCATCCCACGAAAAGAGTGGCGGGGGGCTATTTCGATCCCTGCTTTGAACCATTCTGTTAGGAAACTTAATAACAAAATGAGTAGGTTGTTCCGTTCCAGGACATTGCATTCTATCTCGCACGGTTGTATTAATGATGACAGCATGTATATGGGGGATGGTGTGCATTTGTCTCGGGTGGGAAATGAGTTACTCATAGGAGACTTCTTAGCATGGTTAAAAACGTTGGAACATGACCTTTAGCTAGGAGTTTTGGTGGGGGGCCCGGATAGCCGGTCAACTATCCGGGCCTGTGGCGGTAAGGTCATGATCGGTGAGCACTAATTAGTAGATCCCTATGAGTGGGCGTCACCCAACACGGATGGGAGCGCTCGGGAGAGGTGGCCATTGGCCCCTCAATGGGGAGGCGGTCCCTTCTAAGGATGGGTCGCCGGAAGTAAAGGAAAGGCGGTCAAGGCCCCTTCCTTTGTAGGAGGGGTTACAGCCCCCTCCTGGGGAATTTCCCGGGGCCAGTGACATCTGCGACGGCAGATGCGGTAAGTTGTGTGGGGTTGGGATAAGGGCCACGATACCTTCTAGATACCTCACACGAGTATTCGAACGACCTTTAACTGGCGTCGAGTTTTAGGTGCCCCCGTCAAGTCAAGGGAAATTGGTAGTAGTTGCACTTGAGGTACGCCTCCGTGCTGTCGCCCATCCCAAGTGGGAGGGGTAAGTCCAGTTAGGGATCTTGACACCGGTTATGACCTTGCTGTTGGCCCTTAAACGTTAGGTTGTACAATTTCAATATGTCAAGAAATGTTTTGTAGGTTGCTAGTTCGGCTAGGAGAACCTCTGTATTAGAGAATCTGTTAAGGTTAGCCAAACATCGCAATATGGTAATGAAATTGTACATAACATGAAACGTTTAATGTTTTAATTTTGTTTTAATAAATACGGCCGGGATGGTCACTCCATCCCACTTCCAAAAACTTCAAGAACTGTTTCCGGTTTTCACTCCTTTGGGGATTGTGTTGAGAGGGGGTGGCGGGTATCTCGGCTATATGGAAAGGGGCGACCGAATCGGTCCCCCCGAACTTATGGCCGAGTGCCTCGATCCCCCCGGGAAGCCATTTTGGGCGGGAGGCGCGTCTCAGCTGGTATGCCCGAAGCGGCGTAGCTGGGGCGCGCCCGTTCCCGCCCTAGAGTGGGCTGGCCTAGACACCGACGCAGCCAGCCACGCCCTCAGGGGCAGGCAGGGGCGGGTATACGCCCGCCCTGAAGACGGATAAAAAGGGACGCAAGACCAGAAGACATCCTCTTGTTCTTGTGCTCTGAAGCTGCACCTCCTCGCTGCACGTGAGCTCGGGACAGAACGAAGAGCCAATTTTGACCCACCCACCAGCCCCTGAAGACAGCCAGTTGTGTATAATAAAGTTGATTAATTTTGTTTTTGTTTTCGTTTCCAGGTTGTAGTGCCATGTTGATTTTGAGTTAATAAAGAATGTTCGTTTTGAGTATGTTTGCCATTAAAGATATTCAGTTAGTGTCGAATTTTGATGTATGCTCTTTCGGTCATAGTGGCCAAGGTATTCGTAGGTTAATTTGCACTGTCGTATTTATTTTGGTAGGCGGTAAGGTCATGATCGGTGAGCACTAATTAGTAGATCCCTAAGAGTGGGCGTCACCCAACACGGATGGGAGCGCTCGGGAGAGGTGGCCATTGGCCCCTCAATGGGGAGGCGGTCCCTTCTAAGGATGGGTCGCCGGAAGTAAAGGAAAGGCGGTCAAGGCCCCTTCCTTTGTAGGAGGGGTTACAGCCCCCTCCTGGGGAATTTCCCGGGGCCAGTGACATCTGCGACGGCAGATGCGGTAAGTTGTGTGGGGTTGGGATAAGGGCCACGATACCTTCTAGATACCTCACACGAGTATTCGAACGACCTTTAACTGGCGTCGAGTTTTAGGTGCCCCCGTCAAGTCAAGGGAAATTGGTAGTAGTTGCACTTGAGGTACGCCTCCGTGCTGTCGCCCATCCCAAGTGGGAGGGGTAAGTCCGGTTAGGGATCTTGACACCGGTTATGACCTTGCTGTTGGCCCTTAAACGTTAGGTTGTACAATTTCAATATGTCAAGAAATGTTTTGTAGGTTGCTAGTTCGGCTAGGAGAACCTCTGTATTAGAGAATCTGTTAAGGTTAGCCAAACATCGCAATATGGTAATGAAATTGTACATAACATGAAACGTTTAATGTTTTAATTTTGCTTTAATAAATACGGCCGGGATGGTCACTCCATCCCACTTCCAAAAACTTCAAGAACTGTTTCCGGTTTTCACTCCTTTGGGGATTGTGTTGAGAGGGGGTGGCGGGTATCTCGGCTATATAGCTTTTAGGGCTTTTTCACTGTAAGGACAAGTATAACAATACATTCCTACATGTCCTATTTTAAATACCATATCATCTGCCTTATGGGCACTAAGGCCTGCTTAGAGATGACTTATTAATATTTTAAAGGAAGGTTTTGACTGATAAAATAGTATATTGAATTGGATTCTTTAAAATGCGACAGTCAGGCAACAAGCAATGTTTACACAATGTTGTGGATTGCACAATAGGCAATGCAGTCCAAAAGTGCCAATCAACTTACAGGCCTGGTCCACATACTTGGAACTTTATTGGTCACAGAAATATGCCAATAAGGGGTATACCAATTTCAAAATGCTTTAGGGATCAGAAAACAGACTCAGGGACCTGGTTAGCTGTGTCCAAGTGCACAGACTTTAAAGCAAACAGCAGGATCAGCTCTCAAAACCTGAGGATGACCATGAGAGGTAATTTCCAAATCCACTGACTCACTCTGTCTGTGTTTAACGGAGATGACATAAAATGGTACAGATAGTGTATGTGGGTGATTGACATCTATACAAACTCACGCCAGTTGAGTAGTTAAAAGAAGCAATAGTAAGAAGGTAGCCACACGACGTCCTTGCTAGAGTAAATGTATAACTTCTCTACTGGTTGGTTGAGCTGTGAACATAATCTTTTTATAGCGGGGAATTCCCACAAATTATGATCATCATTTTGAAAGATTGAAGGTTTACAAAACAACATTAAAGATGCAAAAATCGTGTAATATCAATTGTAAATTAGGTAAATATGTGAGTTGTGAGACTTTATGAATGGGCCATAAAGTTATTTTATTTTCAATATATTGATGAAACAACCCGGATGGCATTCATGGATTCCATATAATAACAGGATTCGCTATGAAGCACAAAGGCCATGCAATCTGTATTTGTTCTTTTTACCTGCTTTGCAAGTGATAATTAATTGATTAAACCACATTTTCGTAGTACCCTGTGGCATTGTTTTGCTGTGTTGTAGTAGTTGTTCTAACTGTTTCCTTAGTCACTAAAGTTTCCTGAAACTTTTCCTGACTCTTTTGGCTAGACACAGATATAGCAACGCAGATTGTCAACACGAATGATGTGACCTTGGTGACCTTCGGCCCGTCCAACTATAGTAACAGATTCTGTGTCAGAAAAGTGACCCATCCTCGCTCTGCAGTTCTAAAAGTCAACGGAAGAAAGCTTTAAACTGATAAACTGATAATGCACGTACGTGGAGCACATGCAAAAGAATGCAATACATTATCTATAAAGGTAATCGATTATTGTGATATATATATATTCTTTCAGTAAAATTGACATTGTTAGCCAGCTCCGGCATGTTAGAATTCCACTTCTCTCTACTAATTCCCCAATTATTCGAAAGACAACTTAGTTTAATTAAAATGTGTCGAATTTCTTCTGCATACAGTTCACGTATAGCTCGATACACACAGAAACAGCCCAGTTCAAGCACAGATGTTGAGTGTGCCAACCCTTAGTTAATGGGCCAGGTCTGTTTAGATGAGGGTCATACATTTATACGCCATGGTCCACGGATCCGCCCACGACTTTCAGGATTGCCACATCTTACAGGCTTGGTCCTCACGGACCAATATTTTGGAAACTTGGCCTAGGTGCATGCGCTCAGATCTTGACACTTAGCTAAGACAACACTGACTTTCACTTATTCATGTGTCCTTCAATGCCTATAAGATCCTAATATGTACTCAAAGGTTAATTAGGGACATAGGGAGTACTTTAGATCACGGCAGAAAGCCTAGTTGCATGTGCTCAGATCTTGACACTTCACTAAGACAACACTGACTCTCACTTATTCATGTGTCCTTCAATGCCTATAGGATCCTGATATGGACTCAAAAGTTAATTAGGGACATAGGGAGTACTTTAGATCACGGCAGAAAGCAAACATCCCACCCGTACCATGGGGGTCCCTAACACTGGCCAGTGCTTAATTTGTATAAAAATAAGTGCCAGTGCCCACAGTACCGTACACTGCCCCTACCGGTGCTGCAAAATGGCAGTACTAATTAATGCGCCATACTTAACAATATACTGCCCATGCCTGTCATTTCCCAGTGCTGACGTTTAAGGGTGCCTGCTTTGCAAGCAGGATAGGTTTTGTGCAGGAAGAGAGACCTTCCTGCACAAACAATCCTGAGAGGCATTTTCCTTTTTCTGTATGTGCTACACTGGCCCACAGTCTTTTGCCATTTCTACAGCAACCTCTTTAAGCATAGGACTAGCACAGTGCTGTCCTTGCCGAGCTGTAAAATGACAAAGCCGTTTATCACTCCAGGCACAGTATTACAGCTTTGCATTGGTAAAATACCAACTCAAGCCAACCTGAAATGAGAAAAAGCAACTCCTGACACAGTGTTTCGCTCTAATTAGAGTTTTTCAGAGAGGTATAGCTTTGTCAAGACACAAGGGGGCACCCAGTATTAGTCAAAACAAAACCCTTTCAGGCATAGAGTGATGCATAAATTATGCAAAAAAGAAGGAGAGAACTCTGGGTAGTTCTCAAGTTTAGGTGGAAAAGCAGCTCCTGTTAGAGCACTCTCAACACCAGCGACACTCTAGATCTGCTCACCTCAAATGTCTGTTTTTCTATCAAAGTCTTTAAGTATAGGATTAGCACAGTCCCATCCACGCGGTGATTGAAAAGGACAAAGTCTTTTGCCATTACCACAGCAAAATCTTTAAGCATAGGACTAGCACAGTGCTGTCCTTGCAGAGCTGGAAAATAGCAAAAAGCCATTTATCACTCCAGGCACAGTATTACAGCTTTGAATTGGTAAAATACCAACTCAAGCCAACCTGAAATTAGTAAAAGCAACCCCTGACACAGTGTTCTGATCTAATAAGAGCTCTTCAGAGAGGTATACATAGTAAACAGACCTGATACTATATCATTTTAAAATTGTACAATTTAAAAAATACAAGTCATAATGCAGGTAAAATACCAACACTGAATTACTCATATTACACAACCTTGACACATAATCCCTTGCTGAAAATTGTGCATTTTGTCACATTGTGACTCTCATGCGCCAACTTCTATTGTCGCCAAGAAAATAATGGGTTAAATCCCCTGAGGTAAAGTGCAATCATATGCTAAACTATACAACGTTTTCATAATCAACCCAAACCTAACGTGCTAAATTCATGTAGGAATGCAAAGTGCAATGTGCAAGGAAATATGAAACTTAAAACATCAAATTCAAATGGCATATATTCAGACAGACTGAGCTCAGCCTGTCTGTTCCAGTAGATTTGAGCTGCCAGATATGCTCCCTTAGTATGTCTTGAGAGACAATCTCTATCAATCGCAGAGGAGAATATTGCTAGAAAAACAATCTAAGAACAGGAGGTAGAAAATACTACAATATATAGTTTTCCAGGGAACATTTTGATCCACTAATCACAACTCAAGTGGTTGGGGACATAGGGGAAAATAGTGCGAACAGCGGAATAAATAATTAATCATGAGTCACTAAATTAACACATGGTGCAATAAGATATAGTTAAAACTGGAGTCATGTTAAAACAATAAATAGTAAACAATCTCATAAAACACTATTTAATATAACTTAATTGACTCTAGCACCTTACAATTGCTGAAAACATCTTATTACTGTCCTACAAAACCTAGTGTAAACATGTATATAAGTCCTCCGTGAAGTTTAACCCCCTAGGCTGCTTGGTGTTTACTCGTAGGATATACTTTGTTTCCAGTTTGTGCAATTTTGACTCTCTTTTTCCCCCACATCTACTCGCCAAAACTGCATCCACAACATAATATTTGAGTCCCATGTTATTGATTTGATGATGATGCTTAAAGTGTCGTGCAACTGGGTAGGTATTATCTTGGGAGGTGATGGCTCTAAGGTGCTGTAATATACGTTTATGAACGGGGAGCTTAGTGCTCCCCACATAGCGTAATGCACAGGGACATTCAAGAATGTAAACCGCAAATTTGGTTTTGGATGTTAGGATTTTGCTAATCTGATGTTCTTTTTTTTTTTTTTTTTTTTTTTGGAAAACCTTTATTGAAAATCCAAGCACACAGCTATTCAGCCTTACATCCCTGAGGCTAGGCAGCATTGTAGAGAACGGATAAAAGGTGCGCACAAATCAAATCAAAGGAACAAGTCAGGTTTAATTTTATAATATAAATGCAATACCTAAAAGAATACTAATGAAAAAGAAACACTAAAGGAAAGGAATTGGCAAGGAACAGTACTGAGGCGGCAACACATAATTCCGTGAGGCGGGCAGGGCCAAACGGCTCCATAGAGTAACCATATTGGTAAAAGCAAGCAAGAATGGGGGGGGGGAAGAAAGTCAGGATGTCAATTGAATGAGAGGTTGGGTGGAAGGAAGGGCTAGGGAGAAAGACGAACTTCTATCGGGTCAGTATCGGGAGGTATACAAAGGTCACCCCTATATTCGTTCCAGGCCCCCCAAACCAATCTCCACCTCCTGGGATTTCCCCGGGCCACATATACAGTCTTCTCACGGAGCATGCACCAATCCATGTTGGTCTTCCACTGTTCCACGGAGGGGGGAGTTGGGGCCCCCCACTTCTGAGCGATATCCCGCTTAGCCACCAAGTTACCCAGAGTGACCCAGTGGGTTTGGGCATTATTGTAGTCCGGTGGACCCCACACATTTAACAAGCAGCGCCGGGCCTCCGCAGGCAGGTCCACCCCAGTCACCTCACGCATCACTGCATGCACACGATCCCAATACGAAGCTATAACATGGCACTCCCAGATGACATGTAAGAATGTGGCTAGTTCTCCACATCCACGCCTACAAAGACCGTCCACTGAGAGCCCCATATGGATCAACCTGGGGCCATTCACATAAACTCTATGGAGGATCTTCAGCTGAACCAGACGTAATCTAGCCGAAATTGCCACTTCTTTAGGGGAAGACACCGCACACTGCCAGTCCTCATCATCCAGCTCAATTCCATCACGCACCCACTGGTCTCTCACACCCAACAAAAGATCCGTGCGAACATTTATCAACTTTTTGTAAATCAGGGAAATGGCACTGTCCGGCACATGGCCGTCCAGCACCCTATCCTCCAGCGGGGACGATTCGGGGATCTTCTCTCCAACCGGCAGTGCTGCCGCAAGGGCATGTCGCAGTTGGGCGTATCTGAAATACTCTGTAGCTCCCAGCTGAAATTCAGTTTGCAGAGCATCAAAAGACTTTATCTCCCCCCTGGCCATCATATAAGCTACCTTGGAGATTCCAATGAGGTCCCACCGGTCAAACCCCTTCGTGTGCCACAACCTGCCCAACAAGTCAGAGTCGTGGAGTGGCCATAGTAAGTCTACCCTTCCACCCCAGTGCTTTCGTGATGGCCCTCCAAATGTGCACAGCAGTCTTGGTGGGGCCAGTCATTCTTCCATCCAGAGATCTTGAGTATAGCGCTCTGTAATACTTCCCATTATGCAGGAGCCAACGATCCATGGCGTAACCCGGGCTATCAACCGGTCCATAAAAGTCATGGTTAAGAGCGGCAAGTTGAGAGGCCCAGTAGTACCTACGGATATCCGGCAGAGCAATACCGCCGTCATACCATGGGATAGTCAGCTTGACCACAGCAATACGCGGCCTGCCCTCCCAAAAGAGGGTCCGCTGCAGACCTTCAACTTCCTTAAAATATTTGGAAGGGACGGGGTCCTGCGTGTTCTGGAGCGCGTATAAGAATCTTGGCAGGGACATCATCTTAAACAATGCCGCGAGGCCAAGCAGGGACAGCGGCAGCCTTTTCCAGCCCTCCACATCGCGCCTAAGGCGCGCAAGAGGGGGAAGCAAATTATTAGAGTATCGTGCCCGGGCATCAGTTGATATATAGATACCCAGGTACTTGAATCCCTGCAGTGCAACCTGTATAGCACAGACCCTAGGAAGACGTGGGGTCTCTCCACTAAGCACGTAGAGGTAGGATTTCGACCAGTTAATAACTAGGCCCGAATACCCTCCAAAAGTACCCAGCACGTCAAAGGCCACAATCAGGGACCGGCATGGGGAGGTAAGGTAGAGTAGGATATCGTCCGCATACAATTAAACGCGGTCCTCAAAGCCCGGCGACCACTTAATCCCACAGATGTCTGGGTGGGTGCGTATCCAGGCAGCGAGCGGCTCAAGCGCCAAAGCAAAAAGAAGCGGTGACAGCGGACAGCCCTGTCTGGTACCCCTGCGCAAGGCAAAGGAAGCTGATACACGGCCGTTGACCGTTACATTGGCCAGCGGGGAAGCGTAGAGAAGCCTAACCCAAAGAATAAAGTCGGGGCCGAACCCAAACTTAGACAACACCGCCCACAGGTAATTCCATTTGAGGGAATCAAACGCCATCGTTGCGTCCAGTGATGCCAAGACGGTCGGCTCACAGAGTTTGCCAACATGCGCCATGACAGCGTGAAGCCTCCTAAGGTTGAGAGCGGTGTTGCGATGGGGTATAAATCCCGATTGGTCCGGGTGGACCAGATCCGCGATCACACCCACCAGCTTTTTGGCCAATAGTTTAGCCAGAATTTTGGGTTCAGCGTTTAACAGGGAAATCGGGCAGTACGACCTACAAAGGTCCCTAGGCTTCCCCTCCTTGTGAATAACCACAATAGTAGCCAATCGCTGATCCAACGGGAGCTCGCCAGCCTCACGAGCCTCCAGGAACATGCGACGCAATGGTACAGCAATGGTATCAGCCTTAATCTTATAAAGCTCCACCGGAAGCCCGTTGGGGCCGGGAGCTTTGCCAGAACGCAAGGAGCGTATCGCAAGCGCCACTTCCTCCGCCGTTATGCCCCTATCCATGTCATCACTCTCGGTGTCCGACAGGCAAGGAAGCTCGATCCCATCTAGGAAAGAGGCCGAGTCCGACTCAGTCGAAGTAGAAACCGACGTATAGACGGACTCGAAGTAGTCGGCAAAGGCCGAAACTATAGCGCTGGGGTCAGTAACAACCACTCCGTCGTCACCCAACACCTCGGGCAACACATGGGAGGCCATCCCCTTACGATCCAGCCAAGCAATAAGCTTGCCTGCCTTGTCCTCTGCATCGTAAATCCTCCCTTGTTGTTCTCTGCCCATCGCCTTGGCAGCGTCAGTGGCAGTGGTCCGGTATTCCGACTGCTTTAAGGAGAGGGCATGTAACAAAGCAGGTGTCGGGTCTGTTTCCAGTTGAGAATCAAGGTCCTCAATTTCTGACTCCAACCGTACCACATCCTCATCCCTGCACCTGCGCACCTCGGCTATCAAGGAGAAGGCCTCTCTCCTCAGGACGGTTTTGAAGGCCTCCCATAGGGACAAGGCCGACGTCACCGAGCCCGTATTCTCGGAGAAGTACAGGTCAATGGCTTTAGCTAGGAGGTCACGAGTTTTGGGGTTACGAAAATACCAGGGATTGACCGGTGCTACTCTAGAGGCTGCCATGATACCAAAAGCAAATGACACCCAGACCGGGGAGTGGTCCGATATGCCTCTGGCCATCAGGCAGGCCCCGGAGACGACCGAAGCCTGGACTGCCGGAGCCAAAATATAATCAATCCTGGAGAGGCTACCGTGCGCACCCGAATGAAAGGAATATTGCCGCTGGGCGGGATGGAGAAGTCTCCAACAGTCAATGAGTCCCATGGTACTTAGGAAGTCTGGGAGCCAAGATTGTGCACCGCGAAGATCTCTGGATGGAAAACGATCAAAGGTCCCCGACACAACTGCATTAAAGTCTCCACCGACTATGAGCAATCCCTCCGGCAGGCCCAAAATGGCGCCCCCGAGATCCTGAAAGGTCGTCGATTGCAAGCCAGGGGGGACATAGACAGAAACCAAAACTAGGGGACGCCCCTCCCATCTACCCGTGACGGCAACGTAACGGCCTCTATCGTCAATCACACTAGTCTCCACCTCCAGTGGGAGAGACATGCGCACCATAATCCCCACCCCTCGGGACCCCGAGGAGAACCCGAGTGAGCCACCATCTTAAATCCTTTCCTATTAAGTGCTTGGCACGTATTACCAATGAGATACGTCTCTTGTAGCAATATGACATCGGGTACACACCTTTTAAACATTTGCAATACCACCCCACGTTTTATGCGATCCCCCAGCCCATTCACATTCCAACTCAGTACGTTTAGCGTCTTACCCCCCATCATCAAAGCACAGGCCCTCCCCCCGCCCCCAGAAAACAGCCACCTCTACATAATAATCAGGAGAATGGTCACCTTGCCTTAAGGAAAAGGAAAAAAGAGAAACACGAAGAAAACATTCAAACCAACCACCCCCCACCCTGCACCCCTGCATTAGACTAAAAAGCCCCCCCAACTAGCAGTGTGCCTGTCGCCCCAAAAACTACTCTACGGAAAGCCCCCCGAGGAGAAAGGAGACATCCTATCCCCCCCGTATCCCCCAATCTCGAAAAGAGCAATAATAAAAAGACAATAGTCCGTGACTGATTGCATGTGCAGGTCCATCTTCCGAAGGAAGTCCGGGAAAAAATTGTTCACTCCTGAAAGTCAGGTCCGCCCGACGCCCCCTCCGACTGATCATCGGGGGCACTCCATCGTTGGGGCAAGGTGTCCAGCCAGTCCCCAGCAGCCTCCGGCATGTCGAAAAACATCGCCCGGCTGCCATGTTCTATCCGAAGTTTCACCGGGAATAACATAGAGTTTCATCCCCATCTCCCTCAGCCGTCGCTTGACGCCCATAAAACTTTGCCGGCGTTTCTGCACCGCCTAAGTGAAGTCAGGGAAAAAGTTTACATCAGCATTCTGGAATTTTAACGGACCACCTTTTCTTCGAGGCCTGCAGGATCGCGTCCCGGTCCCTGTAATTAAAAACTCTGGCAATGATGGGGCGTGGAGATGCTCCCAGTTTTGGTTGGCCACCAGGAAGTCGGTGCGCCCGCTCCACCGAAAAGAACTTGCTCAGTCCACCGGGAGCTAGGTTTTTCAGCACAAGATTCTCAACAAAGAGATCGGCAGCATCTTCTTCGCGCCCTCCGGCACACCTATGATACGGACGTTCTAGCGCCTTGCCCGTCCTTCAAAATCATCGAGCCTGCGGGCAAACAACATGTTCGTGGCCTTCAGATCTCGAATCTCCGACTGCAGGTCGGATACATCAGTAGTCAAACTCGACGTCTTTATGTCGAGCGACTTAACTCTGTCATTAGTTTTGCCAAGGTCGGCCCTGATGAGGTTGACTTCAATCGCCAACGTGTCGACCTTATGCGTTAACACTTCGTGCTGCTTATGCATTTCGGCCTTGATGCCCGCAATGGCTCCCATGACATCCCGGAGGGTGGGTTCGGAGGGGTCCGGCGACACATCGCGCTGCGTATCTTTAATGCGGCCTGAGGCTCCAGGCGATCCCTTCGGAAGGGTGAAGCGTTCAGAGATAGTGGGCTGCGAAAGGGAAGGTTTTCTGCTGACCCTGGGATTCCCTTTGTCCGGATCACCTCTGCCCGCCATGTTGGGCAACGGGGTTATCACAGTCCGGAATAGGAACCAGCCGCCTCTGCAGCCTCCAAGCGGCAAAAATCAGTAATCGCCTCCACCGCCTCTCCAGCACGTCAATCCGCTGGGTGATCTGGCCTGGTCGCCAGCGCAGAACGGGGCAGCCACCACCTCCTCGGACTGCCACCGCGTAGAAGCACCGCCGTCGCCCACGTAGTGCCAGTCTATTATGGCGTCGTCCGCCCCAACCTCCAACACGGTGTAACTCTGCGTAGGAAACCCGGATCTTCGATCAACGGGTCCCGCATCAGCAACACGACAGATTCCCACTGGTGTGGGACAGGATAGATAGCAGGATTAATTCGGAGGATCGGAGGGTCTTCGGAGCTCCGAGCTCACGCGGCCATCTTGGTTGCCCGCGAAGCTCCTCCTCCTAATCTGATGTTCTTGATTGCTAAAACCATCCTTGATAGACCTTCTACGGATGCAGTCTGTGCAGGCTTTACAGGTTTTACATTTAAAAAAAAACTATATTTGCTTTGTAGCCAAGATGTTTTTTCCAACACCTCAGGGCCAGTATCAACCAACCTATCCTTCATATTCGGGGCTCGACTGTAATTTATGGATGCCTTCTTGGGTAGTAGATGGCCAATTATCGGGTCTTTGACTTTAATGGGCCAGTTCTTGTTGACCATTTTACGAATATCTTTATGTTGGTTACAATAACCAATGATGACCCGAAAGGGATCTACTGCATCAGTGTTACCTGCATTGTCCAACAACTTTTGTTCTGATGTCTCAGCCGAGGCATCATATTTGGATAGTAATGTAGGGCGACTAGTCATCAGGGATTTTTGCCATGCCTTGTCAATAATCTTGCGTTGGTACCCTCTTTCTAGAAACCTCTCTGTACTGGCTGCCTGTGCCTATTGCAGATCACTATCATTGCTGCACAGTCTCCTGAGGCGTATCATTTCGCCGAATGGAATACTCATTATTAAATGAGCCGGGTGTGTACTACCTGCGTGTAAGGTTGTGTTGCCAGCGGTACTATTTCGATATAATCTGGTCTCCAATTTATTCCCTCTGGCATACACCTCGGTGCCAAGAAAGGGTGATTGTTTTTGACTCATAGTGAATGTGAAATTGATGTTATACTGATTTTCATTGAGTCGATCTACAAAATTCACAGCCTCCTCTTGACTACCCCTCCATACCACGAAAAGGTGATCTATAAAGCGATACGATGCTATTACTTTGTTCGTCAGTTCATAGTGAAAGCAAGCCCTGAGGACCAGTTCTTCCCAAGCTCCCATGTGCAAACACGCCAAGCTTGGAGAAAAACTGGCCCCCATTGCAATGCCCTGTAGTTGCCTATATAACAAATTGTTGAACATGAATACATTGTGTTCCAAACAAAATGTGAGCATTTGAATCAACATGTTGTTGTGCTGGTCAAACCTTGCATCCCTTTGCTCAAGATAGTAATTGACTGCCGCTATACCATCAAGATAACGGATGCTAGTATACAGGGCCGTGACATCTAATGCCATCAGCCAGTCACCATCCTGCCACTGGATATTTTTCAATTTGAACAAGAAATCCCATGTATCCTGTGTATATATGATTCAAGAGATTTGACATGGCATTGTAAAAAATAGTCAATATACACAGATGTCCTTTCAAGGAGACCCCCTCTGGCAGTAATAATGGGTCTGCCTGGGAGATTGGTTTGGTCCTTGTGGACCCTTGGTATGAAGTATATTGCCGGGGTTACAAGATAATCAGTTTTCAAATACTTGTATTCTGATTCCGATATCAGTTTCCCGGACCTCCATTTAAACAAGAGTAGATGATATTCACTCTGCATAGTCTTAATCATGCCAGCATTCATCCTTTCATAGTGGTAACGATTGTTCAATTGATCATAAGCCTCCTTTTCATAATTTGCCCTGGTATGTAACACAAAGTTGCCTCCTTTGTCAATGGGGCGCACAATAATATTTGTGTCCTTGCTGAGCTTGGACACCAATGATTCATAGTCTACAGTTGACTGGTCATACTTGTAATGACCCTTGCATGTCTTGCTGTGAAGATCCTTTAGTTCACTGATTTGGTTCTCATGAAATACGTCAATGACGTCACGTGGCATGAACGGGCAAAAAGTAGAGGGTGGTTTAAACGGTGTTAAGGGGGCCACATTAGAGGTATTGGTTGCTTCCTGATTAACACCCATGGTACTAGTATTGTCGACTGTTGCGGCCGATTCTGCCCCTTCAGTTTCCCAAAGCCCAAACATATCTTGCGAAAACATTGTCATTGAATTGCCATGATTAGGTTCACTGATATCTGGCTGTACGTTGTCAGTTCTCAACAGATGACATTTTTTCAATTTAAGTTTTCTGGTGGCTTTGTATATATCAGACCTTGTCGCAGCATAATTAAGATTCGTCTTGGGGGCATAGGAAAGTCCCAATTTGGGAATATCCTCTTCCTTGGTTGTTAGGAGCATGGGTGTAAGATTGATAATTGTTAATTGTGAATTGTTTGTCATCATTGCTTCTTGGACCACTGGCCCCTGCCTCTCTTTTTGGGTTGTCCCTTGTTTCCTTGCCCTCTGCCTCTTCCTCCTGATGTAGTTTTTGTGTTTTTGTTGTAATTTTTTCGAGTCCCAGGTCGTAGGGACTGTAGGCGGTCTTGGCATAAAAAACTGGAGGGATGTCATTAGAAAGTGGTAACGCTTGAAGATAGTGAGTGAGAAAAGAGAGTAGCAAATTATATTGTGAGCGAGAGCTGGAGGGTAAAGAGAATTGGGATTGAAGGTCTGAAAAAGAAAGAGGAATGTTATGAGAAAAAAGCTGAGAGATCCAGCATAAGATACGTGAGTGCCATGTCTTCCAGAAAAAAGTACGGTTGCGAATTTTAAGTTGTTTGTTATACCAAATAGGTTGTTCATGTGTCGAAGGAAGAGAAGGATTAGATGAAGACAAAAAAGGAAGAAGAAGCTTATGAGAATGAGAAATGATAGGATTAGGAAGACGAGTCAAACTGGACATAAAAGAAAAAGTTGACAAAATTTAAAGGGAGAACTAAAAGAAGACTCTATAATTAACCAAATAGGTGGATGGGAAGGGAGATCAGACGAGAGCCAACATGATGATTGTTTCAGAGAAAAGGCACGATGATAAGCCCTAATATCAGGAAAGCGAACACCAGCTTGAAGTTTATCTTTCTGTAAGGAGGCAATAGCGATACGGGAGCGCTTACCATTCCACAAAAATGTTAATAATATAGAGTCAACCTTTTTAAAATAAAAACCTGGAATGAGAATTGGGATCATAGAAATAATATAGAGGAGAAGAGGTGAGAGCATCATCTTTATAGAACTGAGACGACCACACCAAGACAAAAAGAGTGGGTTCCAACGGGTGATGGCCGCATCCAATTTCTTAGAAATATAATCAAAATTTATTTTAAGAGTATCGGATAAAATAGGCGCGAACCAAACGCCTAAATATTTTATCTTAATAGGTTGCCATGAAAAACCAGATTGGGTGAAAAGATGCGTTTAGCATAAAGAATTTTAAGGGAGAATTTCACATTTGTCAGCATTAAGACGGTAACCAGACACCGTGGAAAAGGAGGAAACTTGTTGAAGAAAAGAAGGAAGAGAAGAGAGAGGATCAGAGCAATAAAAAAGGATTTCATCAGCATACACCGAAAGTTTAACCTGCTGAGAGCCAAAATGAAAGCCAGATATGGTATCATCTTGACGGATTTTAGTAAGAAAGGGTTCCAAAGTAAAACAAATAATAAAGGGGATAATGGACATCCTTGTCAAACCGCTCTCTGAAGGGTAAAATAGTCCGAGGTCATACCATTGACAAAGATGGATGCCTGGGGGCCAGAGTAGAGTAATGAAATCAAAGAGATGAATTCAGGAGGTAAACCTGCCCACGTGAGAGCTTGAAACACGAAATCGGAGCTAACCCTGTCAAAGGCTTTTTCAGCATCTAGGGACATAGCGGCTATAGGAAGATCTAGAGAGGATGCCCTACTAAGAATGTTAAAAAAGACTCAAGAATTATCAGAAGAAAGACGACCTTTTACAAACCCGGATTGTTCAAGACTGATTAAATCAGGTAAAAGAGGATCCATCCGTAGTGCTAAAATCTTGGCCAGAATTTTGTAATCCATGTTGACTAAAGAGATGGATCGATAATTCTTACATAAGGAGTGGTCTTTATCATCTTTAGGAATTAAACATATTAAAGCCTGTTGAAAAGAGCCACTCGACAGACCGGCATCAAGAAAGAGTTGAAATAAGAGCAAGAGTTTTGGTAAGAGAAGAGAGGTAAGTGACTATAAAAATCAGTAGTAAATCTGTCTGGACCAGGAGTTTTACCGTGACGTAATTTAGAAACGGCAAGGGAAATTTCTGTAAGTGAGATATCTAAATCTAACGGATCAAAATCTACATGGGATGAAGAAGGAGAGGGAAGAGATTGAAAATAGGAAAGGAGAACTGCAGAAGTAGGGATATGTTTTGTAAAAAATTACAAATTCAGAAAGACTGTCTTTGTCTTTAAACTGAGATCCGCCAGAAGAAGTCTTGATCGATTCAATCTTGGTACGTTCCTTCCTAATTTTCAAATAGTTCGCAAGGAGTTTCCCATTTTATTCCTACCACCGTAGTATCGAGAGTTACATTTCAATAGAAGATTAGAGGCAGCATCAGTGGTAAATTTATTGAAAGACATTTTGGCATCAATAAGTTCTTTAAGGGAGGATTCAGAATTAGAAAAGTAATAAGCAAGTTCAAGTCGTTTGATGTCAGCAAGGATCTGGGTAGATTTGGCTTCTCTGAGTTTCTTCCCCCGCGCCACAAAATTAATGATAAAACCCCTAGAAGCTGTTTTGAAAGAATCCCAAACCATATCAAAGGGGGAGTCGGGAGTGTGATTAATTAGAAAAAATTCAGTGGCAAAAGCAGTGAACTCAGAACAAAAAGTGGGATCAAGAAGTAAAGTATTGTTAAATCTCCACCTGCCAGAATGAGGAGAAAAGGGAAGGAGATCAATATCAACTAGGACTGGAGCATGGTCAGAAATTAAAATGGAGCCTATGTCAGAACGGATGGCATGTTGATTCAGTGATTTACTAAGGAAAATATAATCTATGCGGGACTGTGAGTGGTGGCAGGGGGAGTAAAAACTATATTCTCTGAGATCAGGATTACATAATCTCCAGATATCTACTAATGCATTGTTTTGAATAGTTTTTGGTAATTTGGGAATGCATTGTAGATAACACAAACGTAACTTTCGAGTGACGGTCAAGGAAGGGGTCATAAACTTGTTTGCAATCACCACCAAAAATAATGTAATCGTCCGAAAGTGAAGCTAACTTATCGGAAATGGAGGGCCAGAAGGATTTATCAATTCCGATGGGAGCATAAACATTGAAAATTACAAGAGGGATATTATCTATAAGCAATTTGACAATTACCCAACAGCCATTAATATCACATTCATGAGAAATTGAAGAAACTTTCAACTTTTTATGAAACAAAACCAAAAATAAATTTGTCTTCTCAACAGTAGGAGAACAGAATACATGACCCACCCAGCAACGTTTAAGCTTCAATGCCTCTACTTCCGAGAGTTGGATTTCCTGATGTAGGGCAACATCAGTTTTAAGTCTGGCTAGATGAGACAGCACCCTCTGCCTTTTAATTGGATTATTTAATCCTTTAACATTCCAAGTAGTAACACAGAAAGTAAAACCAAGAAAAAATAACTAGCAACAATATGCTCGCTAAAATCAAAGAGAAAAAAGGATAAAGAACATTGCTGAGTTTGTAGTGAAAGAGAAGAGGAAGGAAAAAGAAATGAAGAAAGGACAGAAGAGGAAGAAATAGAAGAAGAAAAGAGGAAAGAAATGAGAGAAAGAGATGGAGGAAGGCAAGAGAAGAAAGAGAAAGAATAAGGACAGAAACAGATAAAGAACAAAAAGGCAGTACATGCCTGAAACAGACTACTGAAGAACATACTAATGAAAAATAAACGCCAAACGAAAACAAGGGTGATGGCATCGAAAAACAACAGCGACAACATCAAGAGCGGGCATCAAACCTCTATCTCCACAGGTCCAAAAGGCAGCATACAGAAACAATAGGACACATCAGGGCAGTAAGAGAGGAGGAAACCTCTGTAAACAGGAGAGAAATAAAATGATGGTCATCAGGATTAGAAAGAAACAGGAAATCAAGAGAAACCTAAACAAAGGATAAATATAGAAGGGTAGGTCGACAACAGAAACTGGGACCACAAGTAAAGAACAATATTAGCATAATCAAGATACTATCAGGTCCACTCATACATATCTGGAAACGTCCATAGTATCAGTTCCATGTTGCCGAAGAAATGCTTGCAGGACAGCAGGATCCTCATATGTGGTAGTTTTATCCTGGTAAGTAACCTTGAAAAGACACAGATGAAGAAGTCCATATCTAGCGTTAAGAGCCCTCGGTTGTGGACGCATGTCCAGGACTTTCTTCCATCGATCTGCGGTAGCCTTGGAAACATCTTTTGACAGGAAATGACGATGACCTTCCCATGTAATTTGTTTCTTGAGTTCAGCGGCTGAAAGAACCTGCAGGATATCTGTGTATTGTAGAAACAACATGATGACTCCTCTTGGTTTATTAGAAACTTTAGGACCAAGGCAATGGGCTCTCTGAATATTGATAGAAGCTAAGGCTGGTGCGTCCAGGATTAGAACACGTGAATCCATGGACGGCCATTTGTCATGCATGGTCTGTAAAGTTTTAGTGGTAACTTCCATTAAGGGCTTGAGAGCACGTAGTTCCTCTAAAATAAGATCAGTGGAAGAAGAAGATGAGGCATTCTCTGGAGACGGAGGATCCTTTTTGAGGCTCTTAGTAGACACTAAAGTTGACGGTAACTTGCCACCATTATGGGATTTGGAAATAGCGCCATGCATTGTGTCAAACTTCAACATTGTACCTGCTTCCATATCCTGAAGAGGAGAGTCTGAATCCGAACGAGTGGGCACCTTAGAGGCTGTAGAGAGTTTCAAGTTGCGAAGGTTCCCCATGAAAGAGCTCAGCAAAGCGATTGAGAATAGAGCGATATTCCACCAATGGTTATGCAAAGATCCCAGAGTTGAACATACATGAGAAAACTTGAAAGATGTGCTTGATGAGACATGTATAAGATGGCAGATAAACCAATTATGATAGGAATGTCATTGAAGAAAAAACAGGAAGATCATGAGTTCCAATGAGACAGAGGATGAGAGCCCATAAAAACAGGACAAAAGAGAAAAAACTGCAGGAAAAATGATCCATAAATCAAGGAAATGACATTAGAAAAGGGCGACATCTGCGTGCTGCATTGAAGGACATCCGGCTTTGCAGGAATCAAAATGGCGGCAGGATTCAAAGTACGTGAATCACTTCAGACAACAACAAAACTGCGGCATTTGAAAAGAAAATGGGGGAAGTAGATTCACCTCAAGGCCAAAGAGCATGCCACTGCATTCCAGAAGCAATGTCCACTTATTTGAAGGAAGTAGTAGAGGTTTGAAGGAAAATGCGCGAAGTGAGCGCAAAATGGCAGCTGGGGTTGCGAGACCTGGGTCGCAGCGAATAAACAGCCAAAAAATGCACAAAATGATAAGCCAATGTAAGCGCTGGGCTCACCTCATGCTAGAAACCATACCAAAGAAGCCAGAGATTGTGAGCAGGCATTCTTGTGAGGCGCAGGTAGTACGATGTCAGGAGCGCGCTGAGCACGCAAAATGGTGGCTGTGGCTGAGGGATCCGAGTCGCGACAGGCAACTGCTGCAAAACTGAGCAAATTGAAGTTATAATGAGGGTGCCGGGCTCACCTCATGTTCCGAATCCCAGAAAGGTCTGCAAAGGGCTTGGGCTGCCGGTAAATCTGCCGGTAAATCTGCCGGATTTTACAGAAATGTGGAGGCCGATGCCGGAGCTCCGGTGTCACGCCGCCATCCTGGTCGACGTGCAAGCCATGCCCCCATGAGTGTGCTTTTAAAGTGCAAGTGCTACCGTTTCATTGGGTCACAGTTTAGTAAACATAGTAAACAGACCTGATACAATATCATTTCAAAATAAACGATATGTACAATTTAAAAAATACAAGTCATAATGCAGGTAAAATACCAACACTGAATTACTCATATTGCACAACCTTGACACATAATCACTTGCTGAAAATTGTGCATTTTGTCACATTGTGACTCTTATGCGCCAACATCTATTGTCGCCAAGAAAATAATGGGTTCAATCCTCTGAGGTAAAGTGCAATCATATGCTAAACAAAACAACGTTTTCATAATCAACCCATACCTAACGTGCTAAATTCATGTAGAGGTGCAAAGTGCAATGTGCAATGAAATATGAAACTTAAAACATCAAATTCAAATGGCATATATTCAGACAGACTGAGTCCAGCCTGTCTATTCCAGTAGACATATATATGAATCATCACTGAAGGGTAACCAGTGATCACGGAGAATAGCACTGGGCTACGCTCTTATGACAAGAATGTCTGTTAGAATATAATTTTGAAATTTAGCACTTTTCTGGCATTAGTTGCCAAGTACTGATTTTAAATACAACAAAAGAATTCTGTGTGCCTTCAGATAGCAATTTGTTCTTTAAGCCTACTAACCAGCAGTATACTTCCGTCCTAGCTGATTTTCAGGCAAGGCCCGCAGAAGAGATGTTGGGACAAGAGGGCGCTTATTCCACATACCCTACTTTTTTCAGGGACCCAGATTTATTCTTCAATATTTATTTATAGATTTTAAACAAAGACACCCTTTTTTTAATGGTGATATAGTTACCACTGCTGATACCTCTAGATGGGCCTTAAATGGCAGATCTGACATGTTTTCCTCTTTCAGTACGGCACATTTTTTAAAGGTTGAACAATGGTCCTTATCCCATGAGAGCCAAATGTTGTTTGTTGACCCCACGGCACCTTAAATAATTTCTAAAGTGCCTGCTTTCTTGCATTATTCGACGTACTCCTATACCAACTTATGCCTAGAATTTGTCTTTTTCTGAACAACTATGAAGGCTGAAAACTTTTCACACTTTCTTACATAACACAAAATGTATGAAAAAGGCAGATAATAAAGCAGAGAGCTGCCATCTTTACATGTATGTCAGGTGGGCAGAGTCACAGGAAAATTTAATTCTTCATAACACAGTGCCAGCTAAGCAGCAAATGCTACTTTACCACTACTTACTAAAAAAAACCTGTAAATTCTATTAGGATTGCTCAGCATTTATTACCATGGATTCAAGTCTATTTTTCATATGTTCACGCTATTACCAACAATCTGTGTACTTGATTGTAAAATGCCTTAACCTCTTTATTCTTCAATCTTATGGCCTAACATGAGAGTATAATAAGCAATGGTCCGGATAGCTTATTTTTTTATTCAACATTTCTCTTTTCAGGCTTGCTATATTTCTAACTCATTTTAGGTGGTGCTCACATTTAACGTGACCCTTCACTAAGGTTTATTGCCTTTAACCAGTTTGCATTTCAGGCCAATGCTCGTAAAGAAAGAAATGGAAGCATACAAACACCCACTTTTCACAGTTGTGAGCACGTCGAAAACACTAATAATGAACTGAAAGTTTATCTCTGTAGGTGGGTGGCTTTTTTTTCTTTGACCCACTGTATCTGCTGCCATCAGAGGTGAGGGGTGATGTTTAACTATGACAACGGGGAAGAAGGAAAAGCAAATTGCCTGAACTATCCTTGGGCTGAATTTTAATTGAGAGCACAATTCAGACTTCATTAGAAGCAGCTCTGAGACCTTGCAGACACTGTGAAAAATAGACTCGGATGCAGCAGACAGTAAGCAGCAGACAATGAGGTGGGGGTGTCTTTCGCAAGAGACTGCAAGTGCCCATGCCAGGACTGATGCCCACATTCAAAATAATAAGCATCAAATGTAGACGGAAAATACATAAATATTTATTTGTCAATTTTGACACTACATAAAATGATGTAACATAACATGTATATTATTAGAGCCTATTTCACCCCAGAGTGGTCTCTTGGCAATATTGGTGGATAGCAGATACTTAGTAGTGTTCATTTCATCAACATTGAAAAGCTAAGGGCATCCACCAAGATCTGGACCTATGACCATGTAGTAAAGCACAGAGCTTTGCTAAAGACACATTAGTTCAACGAGGCATAAGAATGACAACTTGATGTACGTAAAGATATCACTCACCTATGTAGGATTCATTTATTGATAACAGTTGCTCCTTTACTCTAGTCACATTTTTTTCCAGTTTTTTTAGCGTTCTTTCAGTTTTCCCATTGTTTAGTTCATGTTTTTCTGGATTTTAAATACTATCATGAAATAGTGTCTTAAAATAAAGCCTCACACTCATTTAAGTACTTGGAACCACTTACTTTGACAATTAACGTTGTAGATATTTTCACTGTTAATCATTACGTCCTTTTTCAAGCTATTTTTGTTCTATTCCCATTCAGTGGCAATTCATTTAAATACCATCCAGCTGTACTTTGTGATACCTTTGATATCGGCATTAGGACTAACGTCAATGAAGCATGTTTGTAAGTTTTCCAGAAATACGTAAACCTAAAATTAAAATAAAACACAGGTAAGACTTTCAGAGAAGTTAATTGGTCGGATTATTTACGTCATAAATGTACTTATCAATGCACATGAGATCATAGGCACACATAGAAAATCATTACTATCCAGAAAACCTAGGGATAACCAAATTACCTTATGGAACATCCCACCATCCTTGGGGATTACAAATGTTGAACATGCAAGGCCTGTCCTCTGACCAATGAACTCAAGAACTGCACTTACAACACCTACACTCACACTATGAGGCAGCACACGAATTGCAACTCATCTGGGGTCATCTATGCCATAGTATGCCCCTGTGATTTCCTATATATAGGGCAAACCACACAGAAAGTACAATGCTGCATCCTACAACCTTGCAGCAGGATAAGGTGCGCCACCCAGGGTGCCCCGTTGGTGGAGAACTTCACTACCTTAGGGCACTTGGCTGAGAGTCTTAGGTGGTGGGTGATAGAAAAAGTACAGGCCAATCCACGGGTTGTCAACTTTGCAAACATAAATAGGGGTCTCAATGAACACGAGGAGACCTCGAAACAGATAGGCACCCTGAACAATGGCTAGTCCACTGTTTTGTTTAATTTTATGCAGGTCCACCATGTTGAGCCTCACATAGGTTCTCTGTTGACCCTGACTACGTGCTTTTGTGACCTTGGGATATAACCAGAGATTTATGCGTATATTCTCTGTTATATCTATTTGAACTATACCCTATATGTTCTCCGGTATATCTATCTGAACTATACCACTTATTGCCTTATGTGTTTTTTTTTCCTACTGAACCCTGTATTATATTGGATATTTCTTTGTGCTTCATTTGTATCGTGTACTTGTCTTAATAAACGTTTATGTCCAATTGTGTTGCTATATTGCATTGTATGTTCTGTATAATTATATAATTGTGGTGATTATGTAACACTTCGAATGCGTTTCTTGTTGCTATATTGCATTTTATGCTCTGTAAATGTATGTAATTGTGGTGAATATGTAACTCTTCGAATGCACCCCACATTGTATTTATGAATCTAGCCTCGGTCTACATGTTCAGCCTTAACCATCTACATTGAGCTTTCAAATAGCTTCATTACTGTGGGGCTGCTTTATTCACCCCATCAGCACCCTGTGTTGCTCTTTCTAGTCTTTCCACTGATCTAGCGCTCCTATAGATAAACTGTCTCACTTACACCATCTATCACCTCAGTACTCACCATTTATATCTAAACACATAAATCTAGGCCAATAACACCAATGAGACAATTTAGAGCGACTGAATCAGGTGGTTTGATTTAAAGATCTATTCACAAATATTTACATTTATATTTACATACTGCAGTTTTTACAATCAAGCCACATAAGGTGGATGGATCAACTAATAGTAACTAGACCATGAATAAACAAGACCAGCTTGTCACTTCAAATCTAATTTTTATTAACTTTATTTTCAAAGGAAAGACATTTGGAATTATTTAAATTTTTATTTCATAAGTAAAAGGAAAGCAGCATTTCATTAGAGAAACAAAATTGGAACTGACATTCAGAAGAAAGGTCAGAAATTTGAATTATTAATAAGAGATCATTTCCATTTCCTTCAATCTATTTCCCTGTCTAACTCAAACTTCACCTAAAGGTAGAATAGTAAGTCTGCTGTTCTTACTTGTGTCAAAAGTCGGACAGCATGTCAGCGTCTCAGGATTAGGAAAGCAAGAGTTTTTTTCCACAAACGCAACGTCAGACTTTATACTTTTTGCTAACTTATCTTTCTATATTTCGTATATCTTTTCAAAATGCTCAACCCTCATTGGCTGATCCAGGTCAGTCCACATTAGCTCATGCAACTCCTGACCACGTTCAAGCTTTTACATAAGATCCATTGTCTTTTCTTTTCAGTGACATTCGGCTTCCTTCAAAATGTTACTTTAGTACGAGGACTGTTCTTTTCGCTTCCTAACCTTGGCAGACATACACAAATCCTGTCCTTGGGGCCTTGTTTCCGTGAGCGCATTTCATTCAGGCAAAGTCTTTTTTTTTTAAAAACAGCAAATATTTCCATTACACAACGGAAGGCTCCTCTCTGGGCATTCGCGTCTGCATCTCTGTCGGCCATAATTTTCTAAAGTCAACTTAGGCCTCTCTTCGGAAACTGTTTATTAAACAAACACAAAACATTAATTAATTAAAGAATTGAGACCCATTCTGTTACCCTCCCCCTTTGCTAATTAACATGGTTAATTATATTTCCTAGCTTAGCACAAAAAGCAGCATCATATTTACGTGTCCTTAGCGATTCTGGAACTTTTTGAGCATTTTATCACAAAAGACAAAAACATAATCAACATGAAATAAGCACATGCCATTATCGTAAAAAGGCTGCATTTAATACTGACAAAGACATTAGACAAAATTAGTTTTATTATTTTCTTTTTGCAGTTGCAACACAAAGCATGTTAGTCCCGCGTGTAAACCCATGATGAATGCATCTTAAACTAAGTTGGTTAATGATCACACAACAAACTTATTAATAATATTACGTTTACTAAGAGAGGTTAACTTTGCAAGTCAGAACAAAATGTTGTTTTTCATCTTGCTCCATCACCACTCTGTAATTATTTCACGTCATCTCCGACGTGAACGCTTTCATTATAATGTGGTTTAGACCGCCGCCCACTCTGTGTCATTTGGAGCGTGACTGATTCAGCGCGCTGACGGGACACGACTGAGGAATCCAATTCACAGCTTTCACAAGGTAATTCTGCTCGGCCCAGGGGCCCAGGCATTAGTTCCCTTGTGGCTACACTGTTTTAGTGCTTAACACTGGCACCTTTTTTGTTTTCAGAATCACGGAGGCCCTGTGCTTTAGAAGTACCGCACTACCTTTATCATTCTTGCCAGACCCCCTTGCTGTCGCTAATCTTAGCGGGTGAGTCTTTTAGCTCATCTGCATAATTGCAGTAGTATGTTTTCAGCAACGCATTACCACATTGTTTTTTAATGTCTCATGTTTGTTTATAGTGCTGGGGATGGTTTCCCCTTTCCAAGATGTATTCTTTGGAATAACTTCTGTTGACCTGCCTTGAGGCTTTCACCTTGGGCGCTCACCTGACTCAGTTTTCGGTGAGCTTATATATTTATTTTCTTAGGCACATTTTCAATTCAGGCACTTAATTCATTCATCTACCTGGCCACTCCATTTACAGTATCACGGTTAATTACAGATATCCCCCAACACCGTCCTGAGGAAGACCCGCCGCTGAGGATCTTACTCACCCTTAAGCACCAGGGTCAAGACGTCGACGTCCCCAGAATAGGCCTACACCCTTCATCTGCCCCCTACATCAGATGCACAGATGATACCTCACTGTGAAGTTTAACTTCTTGAAACATTGTCGCCTCAACTTCAGGGGGCCGTCTCTTTTCGCGAAATGCGGCCAAGCTGTGGAATGCTCTTCCCTTACCACTCCGTCAAGAACCCAGCCTGCGCGCATTTCGCAAAAAGTTAAAAACTGCACTGTTCCCTAAGATATGGATAAGCTGGCCCTCTGTACTTTGGGTTTCTGATGTTTATTTCTTCTGTTTAATATCAAGCGCTGGGATGCTTCCGAGTAGCCATGCGCTATAGAAAAACCTTTACAATTACAATTACAATTACAATTACGCTCCCACACGCCAGCTTCGATCGACCGGCCACGCCCTCGCCACCGTCCCCCGCATCCGAAGAGCCACCACAGGAGGAAGGTCCTTCTCCTACAAGGCCGCCAAGACCTGGAACTCCCTCCCGACCCACCTCCGCCTGACCCAGGACCACCTGCCTTCAGGAAGCAGCTCAAGACCTGGCTGTTCGAGCAGTAGCGGACCCCCCCTCCCCTAGCGCCTTGAGACCCTCCGGGTGAGTAGTGCGCTATATAAATGCTTTGATTGATTGATTGATTATGTAAATGTGTATATATGGGTAGGCCTGACTATCTTGTAAGGGAGACCATTGCAACCCATGTTGGCTTCTTATATACAATATGAGCAAAATATTTTTTAAGGATGACCTACGCTTCTACCATTGCTTTTCTTTTTCCATTTATTCCTTCACCTGAGCACTACCTTTTCATGCACCTCTTCTCTCTGGTATTAACCGTGTGGATACAACATTGTATATCAGAAATAATCAAAGTGTGTTTCTACAATATAACTCATTGGTTGAGTGATTAAATTTGAGTTATCAACCTCCTTTGGAATTGGCCTATACATTATTTATGATTTTCAATGTGTGCCTATGATCTCATGTGCATTGATAAGTACATTTATGATATAAAAATGTTTTGGAATTTCAAGCTATATTAGTCTAGGACCATTGTTTTTCTCTACTATACGATACCCAGGTCCTTTTGACTTTATAGGGTAACCCCATTTGTGATAATGGGATTATTTACGTCAGCTGTTCCTTGCTTCTTCAGAGCAGAACCTCTGTGCCGTCTCTCTGCACTATATTTAGGGCTGCCTCGGGAAAGCTGTGTTCTCTCAGAACTGATAAATTTGGAAGACTCTGTTCCTCAGTAAAATGGGTTTTGCGTTTAATTGGTCCAGGGCATCTAGGACTTCTCATTAGTGGGATTGGATGCTGCATTGTATACCAACAACAACATGATGGCCTTTTTGTGGTAAGACCATGAACATAAACTACTGGCACACTAGACATGGCTTAGCACCACGCCACTTTTTCACCCCTCAACATGCTCATCATCAGGTCTTACTACCAAAATGCAATACATATTGAGTTTTCTAAAATAGGAGTTTTTAAGGGTCTCTCCACAAGCTTCTAAAATGCATTTCTCAACTCAACATTGATACTGAGAAAGAAATGTTGAATTTTAAAACCAACAGCCACATCGTTACCTATTCATACAAAGAAAATGGCATCCTTTGATTTTTTGGCATCATGTTTTGAACAGTGGTGCAACTATTTATATTCTTGCAATTGATACCTTTACCTCCCTTAGGGTACCGGCAACTACAACCTTGGGGGCCATAAGGGTGCCTCTCAGCATAGGGCCGTCAGTCCCTGGGACTCCCTGCATCCAACAACCGACATTTGGCTCCACTTGGGGCAAGTGGGGATGAACAAGCAGGTCTAACTCTACCACTCTCCACAGCACTATGATATAGTGCACAAAATTGCAACTGCCTCCATTTTTAACCGTTTAAGGAACATATTTCTGTAGCCAGCCTGGATCTCCGTTCTAAGACACCTTGTACAGAGTATACATAATCCTTAATTTGAGTATTGTCTAGACTGAGAACCCATAGAAGGCTTTTACGGTGAGAATTTCATGGACACACTCTTTAAAAAATTTGACTCAACTGGCACACCATTTTAAACATGCTCTACACTAGTGCAGCTTAACTTCATCTTCACTAAAGCTCTTGTTAGGTTCACACAGTGAGCAGTTTAGGAAATATGAAGAGCTGTAGAGGAACAGCAAGTTAGTGTTTTTCCACTGAATACATTTCTGCACAAAATGGAGATCAGGCTAAAAAATGAGGCCTGGTTATTCCTTTTTTTGTGGATAACAGCCAGCCCCAATGTTGATAGTCACTGAAAAGGAAGTGGATCATGTGTAATTTAATACTCACTCAGGATTTCAATTTAGGTGCCAGGTAAGTCTATTATTATACATGTATATGTAAGGTAGGCATTTTGGGATATTATCTTGGACTTTGGAGTGGTAGCTTATTGAGGAAGTTCTGGGGTCTACCACTGGAATGGTGTTGTGAATTCATGCCAGCTTGTACAGCAATGTGCTACTATGGATCAAGATGAAGGTACGCATTTAGCCATAACACTATAAGCAAATACATGTGATAGAGAAAGGGAAAACAGTACAATGACAAACCCACACTTTATAGTTACCTACAATGGTGTGATGACCAACGCTGGTCATAGGCTGAGTCAAAGAATAAGAATCCCAAAGTATAAGTGCCAGCAGGAAAGAACAGGTGCAAGCCAGAATCAGGACAGGTTACGGACCAAATTGGATTAGGATAGTACCACCACAGGCTAAGACCAGCACTACAGTTAAAGTTCAAACACCAGCATTGTAAACCCTCTCTGCAGCTAACAGTCGAACCCCGATTGGGTCATCGATCTCCTTCCCATGACCCCGATTGGGTTATCAAATCTTCTGACAGGGTGCTCCGCCAGCAACTCCCGATCACCTATTGAGTGCGTTAGGTCAGTGACAGGTCAGCTATTCGGACAAGTCGAACAAACTAACTAGCTAAGTATACCCTAGTTATACTATTTTTCTTTGGTCAGTGTAACACCCCCAAATGTTGCAAATGTGTGAATCCCCCAATTTTATTGGACAAAGAACGAGGAGTAGCCATCACACCATTTTCTTCTGAAGCAACTTGTCAATCATGTATTCAAATTATTCCCTCCCATAACTTTATCCACCTATGTACTTTTATTCCGCCCGGTAGTGAAATGTAACAATACACATAAACAACATTGTTAAATTCATCTTCCTCTAGCAAGGCAAGGAGTTCATTTTTTTCTGCCATCCATGTCTGATTGGCTTCATTTCAAGGCTACAGCTTCAGTGGCTTCAGGACATTTGTTGCACAGGCGCAGTTCTTCCAAAGATGGAGTTCAGCAAAGCATTTAGGCCCGTAATTTTGTAACAAGTAAAAATAGAAAAGACACAGTTTTAGAGACACAGAATAAATGAATGCACTGTATACCACTTCGTTCTACTCTATTCCCGTTATTATATTTTAACTTTTCCGTTAAATGTTAATCGAAAACAAACAGCTTAGCAAAGCAGCGATGCAAGCTTCTTGCACTTTAGGACACATAACGGCCATCTTAGTTCTATTGCACAGAAGCAGAAGTTTTCCCACCAAGCATGTCACATGGGCATGGGAGACGTATGCGCAGTAGAAAATAGCGCATAGCAGCAGCCATTTTAGTGCAAGCAGATTATGGTTAGTAAAAGCACATTGGCAAGCTTCCCCCAGATGCCTAATATGTCGTGTAATGCAATAATAATAAGACAAAACATGTTAGTTAGTAAATTAATATTATTATCGAGAGGTTTGAGTATGAGCAAGTCACTTTATGTGTGAAACCTTGCTCCATCAATCCCCTCTTTGATGATATTTTATATCATCACTAATTAATGAAACAAATGCCAACCTTTACACTTCACCCATCTCAATTTCTACAACCTTTCTGTTAATATTCCTTTCATTCTTCATATGGAGGTCTTTCACCTTTTTGTATAAATGCCTATTATATTCTTCTAATTCTATTTCATTGATATTTCTTTTCTTTCCCTTTTTATTTATTGCATATGTCTTTTTATGTTTACAATATCTGCAACAAATTATTATCCCTAAAATCATTAAGGCTATTCCCACCATTGGCATCAGTATTTTACCTACAAAACGTGTCCCTACATTAGAAAACCAACTACCTATAGAGAAAAGACCATCTGTTAGTCTCTTCCATGCACTATAAACCTCCAGTGGTTTAAGTTATTTTTCTAAATATGTAATATTCCTTACATACCCTTTCAGTTCTACACTTTTGTCAGGTATGTAAGTGCAACAATGTTGCGCTTTCAGCATTCTGCAAACTCCGCCCTCTTTTGCCAATAATGTATCAAGAGCAAGTCGATTTTGTAAAAACATTGATCTTACCGCAACTAGTTCTGTATTAATCATTAAGAAACCTCCAGCAGTGTCTGTCGATAAACGATCTACTACTGTCGAGGATTTGCAAATTCTTTGAGTATTTAAAACCACTCCCACTGAAGGTATGAATGCACTAAATAGGTCACCTACAATTTCTGCTATACTAGCTCTTTTACTACGTATTAGTCCATTAGTATCTTCATTACTTCCAGTGATTCTGTTTATATGGAATACTTTTGGGAATACTGTTCCAAAATAGCAACTCCCATACCAATGATCAGGTAATTTGCAATACGCTTTGTTCCCACATATATAATAAATTCCAGGAAACACCGGCTCAGTTCCATCTTTGAAACCCCAACCCCCAATTATTTTATAATTATGTTCACATTCACTGGAACCAATGAATATATTGTTATAATAATTTGTTCTCTCACTGTGGAGACGGAGTTTCCCTTTCTTTTCAAAGTCCAGCAACATAGCAGCATGAGTTTTGCCATTCAAGGTGTATTCTTTATTTTCTGCCCATTTAGGAATCTTTCGTTTCTGTTCTGTAGCTTTTCTTTGGGAATCCTTTCTCCTTTTCTCAACTAAATTCAAAAATATCTTCTCTTCTTCATGTAAAATGCATGTTAACCCCTTCGCTGCGGCGGCAATTCCGCCGCAGTGCTGGGGGGGGCCGAGCGGCGCTCGCATGCTCATGACGGAGCCGCTCCGCCACGAGCCGTGGTTACGCTGTGCTCATGATGGAGCGGTTCCGTCATGGCCCCACCCGCTCAATAGAACGCGCCACGCAGGCGAGCTATGTTAACTTTACTATGTACGGTATTCAGGTTACTATGAATAGGAAGTTCAGAGAAAATCACATCTAAATTAGAATAATAATATTGTAAGGGTCCTTTCTTGTAAAATAAACTAGCTAAAATACTACAGGAAATACCATAAGTCAGGGGCATATGATGATAAGTGACGCCTTCCGCTACAGACAATGGTAGCTTCATAGAATCGTAGCAATCGCTTATTTCCATTGCCTCTACATAGTGTACTAACAGATTTGCAAATACAAACAAATGTGTTCTATTTCTAACTTTATCGTGATGCAATCCTTCTTCATCTGATGCTTCTACTTTTATTCTTTGCTGCCTAACATTATCTATATTCCCATGTGTATCTAATTTTTCAGGTGCATCTACCTTCTCATGAATGTTAGTATCATTCTTTTCTCTTTTACTCATTAGATAAGGAATAGCTACTGTCAATCCTAACCATACTATAAGTACTATTACTACACTACATGTGCATATTCTACAGCGTGTTTTTAAGCAATTTATTTTCGGTTTACCATTAACTGTATGATCAACCATTTTTCGATTAGGGAAACTTAGCCCCTCTTTGAGACTTTTTCACAGAATTTCAACCTGTGAAATTTTCAAGTTGGTCTTACTTCTTCATCTGTTGGTTCATCAATTAATTCATCCTCATCTTCATCGCTCAGTTCTAATTTTTCAAGATCTTCAAGGATGACATAAGTCCATTCAGGGCCTCTGAACTTATTATTCAGTCTTTTCAATTGTGGACTTTTTATTTTTAGTTGTTTTGCAGAAAACTCAGTTTGACTTGATATTTTGTTTACTTGCTCTGGTTCTTCATTTATTGATTTAAGACGAAATGCTAGTTTCTTGACAAAACCAGGCCAATTATCTCCCTTTCTGAGTCTTTTAGCTTAAATCTTTCCAATCTTGATTTGATTGTGCCATTCAGTTGTTCTACCACTCCAGAAGCCTCTGGGTGGTATGCACAGTGCAGATTTTGCTCAATTTTAAATGCTTCACAGATTAGACCAATTATCTCATTATTTAAATGTCTTCCTCGGTCTGATTCAATCATTACTGGAAAACCAACATGTGGTATGAGCTCTCCAAGTAATAGTTTGGCTATTTTGATGCTATCATTCCTACGTGTAGGGTAAGCTTCCACCCATTTTGAAAATAGGCAGACAATGACAAGAACGTACTTCATTACTCTGCAAGGGGCTAACTGAATGAAATCAATCTGAAGTCGAAAGAAATCAATCTGAAGTCGAATAAATGGACCTTCTGCCTTTCCAATCTTTCTTGACAATACCACAGTTCTTTTCCCAGGATTCCTTTGTTGGTACACCAAACACCTATGGCAAAGACTCTCTGCAACGTTCCTGAACTTTGCATTGAACCAAGTTTGTCTGTATAGTCTTATCATAGCATCTCACCCTAGATGAGAATCACCATTATACATCCTAGCCATAGGAGCAAGCATACAGTTTGGCAACACAGGCCTACAATCAAGGTAAACAATGACACCATCTCCAGTCCTTCTCTGACATCCTATTTTTGCCCATTCTTCCTTCTCTTCCTGTTCTGCATCATTTTGCAAACCTTTCACTTCTTCCCACATTTTCACTCTCTCAAGCAACATGAGTTGGCAGCTGTTTCTTTCTGGTTCAATTATATGCATATTGATTACCTGCTGTCACTTTGTCATTGCCAGACTGGTGAGCATCACACTTGACCACAGCTACTGTTTCCGGTAATTGAATTGCTTTTAGTAAATCTTTCACAAAATTTCCATTTTTAATTGAGGAACCCGATGAGGGCAGAAAGTCTCTATGCATCCAGAGTTGGCCAAAATCATGCACAACTCCATAGCCATATTGGCTATCAGTAAAAATAGTCCCTTTCAGATTTTTCCCAAATTTACAAGCTTGTGTCAATGCAATTAATTCTGCTACCAGTGCAGATTTTACTCCAGGTAAATATGATGCTTCAACTGGACACCATAGAGTGCAAACTGAATAAGCAGCACTCAAACCTCCTTCCTCATGTCGCATGCCTGAACCATCTACAAATAGCTCATGTTCTGAATTTGTTAGTGGCTCCTCTTTTATGTCTGGCGTGGTTTAGTACAATATTCTGTAAGATCAATACAATTATGTTCGATTTCATTTTTGACTTCTGCAAATTGCGATTCAGGTAACAATGCTGCTAAGTTCAGAATATTACATCTAGCAATTGTCACATTCTCTGCACCTACAAGACTTTGTTCATACTTAGTCAGCCGACTAGGTGCTAAATACTGAGTTTTAGTCCTAGTCAGTAAAATCACAACTGCATGTGGAACATACACTGTTACTGGATGTCCCATGATAATGGTCTCACTTTGCTCAAGACTCGCACAAGTTGCTGCTACTGCATTCAGACATCCTGGCAATGCTGCTGCCACTGGATCCAGAGTAGAGGAAAAATATGCAACGGGTCATCTCATTAGACCATGAGTCTGAGTCAGAACTTAAAGTGCACAATTGTCTCGTGCGTCACAAAACAATGCAAAATCTTTTTATTTTCAGGCATCCCTAATGCCAGAGCTGAACACAGACAATCTTGTAACTTTAGAAAAGATGACATGCTTTCATCAAACCATTCTACTGGGTCTTTTGCTCTTTTCTTTGTCATTTATATCAAAGGTTTTGCTAGGACTGCAAAACCTACAATCTATTGCCTGCAGTAACCTACAACTCAAAGAAACATTCTGATTTCTTTCTGTGTTTGAGGTAGATTCATGTTTTGAATTATTCTGATTCTTTCAGAGGTAACCCTTCTAACACCTCTCCCTATCTGGTGCCCCAGATATTTCACTAATGTAGTACAATACTGCAATTTTTCGGGTGATACTTTGTGTCCAGCTTTTCCTAAATGATTCAGCAAAGCAATTGTATCAGTAACACAGTCTTTTCGATTCTTAGATGCCACCAGTAGGTCATCTATATACCGCACCGGGCCTGATTGTCTGGGCAATATTAAAGATTCAAGACTTTTTTTAAGATCTGATTAAAGATCGATGGACTTTCTGTGTACCCCTGAGGGACGCGATTCCAAACATAGATATGGTCATCGAATTTGAACGAGAAAAGATATTTACTATCCGGGTGCAGTGGTATTGAAAAAAAATGCGTGGCAAAGATCAATTACGGTGAATCAGCCTGCAATGCATGGTATTTGATACAAAATCACAGCAGGGTTTGGCACAACTGGACAACATGGGACGACAATTTTATTAATTTTGCGGAGGTCCTGTACGACCCTGTATTTTCCGCTCGGTTTCTTGATGCCAATTATGGGTGAATTCCATGGACTGCTCATTATTTCCTGCAAAATTCCTGCTTCCACTATACATTTTATTTCTAGTGCGACTCCTGGTTTTATTTTTGAGCTCATTTTGTACTGACGAATATTTGGATAAACTGCACCTTCTTTTACTGTCACTTTTACTGGGTCAACATTTGCAATTGATCCTACATCTTTTCCTGTGAAAGCCCATACTTTAGGATCTACTGTATGTTCTAATTCTTTTGGCAAGTCTTCTATGGTAAACTTTTGTTTTTCAGTTTCTTGTTTTGCTAGCATAATTTTATAAATTCCATCTTCATCTGGAGTTTGAATTTCAACTCCATTTGGTGTACAAAAGATAGTGCAATTCATTTTGGACAACAAATCCCTGACTAATAGATTTACTTGACTGGAGTCACATACAACAAATTCATGCATTTGTTTAAAATTGCCTATTTTGACTTCCATTGGTTTTGTAACTGGGGTACTAATTTGTTTATTAGAAACGCCCACTACTTGTATCGCTTCTCCCGAGAGGGGTAGGCTTGGAACATCTGCTGTTCTCACAGTAGAACGGGTAGCGCCAGTATCCAACAGAAAGGTAACATCATTTCCTTCAACCTTTCCCTCAATGTATGGACCTGACTGATCTACCTGCAAGGATGCGCCAAGTATGCACTCCTCGTCCCCCCCCTCCCCAGGCACCGACAGAAACTATCTTCATCAAAGTATGAGTCCCTCAAAAGAAATGGGGGTGTCACTGTGACCCTTTTACCACTTCCTTCCCAACTTGTGGTATCTATACTGTATGCTGTTTGACTCCCAGGGTTTGGCATTGGCGCCAATGATAACTGATTTTGTATTACCTGTTTTTGCTGCTTTTACCTCATTCTGCGTGTGTGGATTCAAATTATTATTATTATTTAGCACAGCCTTACACTCGTTCTTCCAATGCCCCAACTTGCTGCACCCATGACAAGGAAATTTCTTTTTAGCCTCCTCTAGATTAAATTTTCCTCTAGGTTTATTACCATTTCCATCTCCTTGGGTCTGAATGTTTTTCAATTGAAGTTCTTGTTGCTCTGCTAGTTTTATCTGTGCCCACATTATTGTTTCTTCTAAAATCTTTCGTTTATTATCCAAATCGTCTTCACAATATTTTGCATATATTTCAGTATTTCATCTACAGGTGTGGCCTGCCAATAGATGTTATTATCCTTAATCCATTGTGAAATTTCTGGTCTTCGTCCAGACACAAACCGATAAATAAAATGCATCATATCTTGGGTGTCAATATTTTCGAAACCACTATACTGTTTAAAAACTTGTAAAAGACGTTCATAATATGCATACACAGATTCAGCTTTATTCTGAGTAGTTCTGTCTAGTCTAGTCCAGTCTGTGTCTTTTGGAGGTACTTTCCTTTTCAAATACAGTATAACCTGATTATACTTCCTCATAACCTCGTCTGATGGTGCTCCTGTTTTCGCGTCTCTAGGATATTCATCATTTGGCCAGTTTACTGCAATTTTACATTCTGTCCATAAATCAACAGGAACAACGATGACGAATAACCCATCTAGATCTTTTAATAACACTTTTGAAACCTTTACAAATCTCTCGACCTGTCTATACCAATCTACAGGTTTCTCTCTGAGTTTTAGAAATTCATTTGTAAATGACAATATATCTTGTCGGGAACATGCACATAACCTCCACCTGATACTTCTCTCATTGGACACAACCTTTCCACTTTTTCTGTTTCTGGCAACATATATTCTGATACAGTGTTTTTCCCATGATGCTTCTTCCTTTTCCTTTAACCATCTAGCTTTCCATCTGTCTATATCACCCAATTTCTGCAAACAATGATAACAGTTCTTTTATTTGTATTTTACGACCCGACACATTCATATTTTCTAAATCTTTGTCAGAAAATTTTGCTCAATATGGTTACTGTAACACTTACAGGAGGTCTAGGACTAGTCTGATTTTCTGCATATAAAGGAACAACTGGACCTATAGTCACCCGAATTGTCAAGGCTTCAGGACTGATATTTAACTGTGTAATTTTCTGGATTAACTCATTCCTTTGCTTAATTTTTGCTTCTTGCTCCTTTTCCTGCTGCACTTTTTCTAATGATGCCTCATGTAATACTTGTGGAACTAAAGGTGGCTTTAAAAATGGAGCACCAGCATTTGTCTGATTCTGCTCTTCATTATAAGGTGGTGGATTTGTCATTAATAAATCCTCCAAGTAATAATCTTCTGGGTCAGCACTTGTCATTAAATTTTTATTTTCCTCAGTACTTTTACTCCCTGTTTGTTCTTCTAATGCTCGGACAGGATATAATCCTTCCACCAGCATGGACTGTCTCCATTGTTTCATCTGCTTATCTCTTGTTTATTTAGGAAATTTAGGATACAATTTACTAATACTTTTATCACTTCTGGATCTGTCTCGCTCAAAAGCTTCTGTTTCCCATTCCTCCAATGCCTCATATTGGGTTAACCTAGGTCTTGGATCTAATTAATTCATGCGTGCTCTTAAATTGTACAAAACTCTACCATTAAAGGTACTATTTTTGGAAATGCCAAAATTCCATCATCTTTTGTGTATTCTATCCAGTTTTCTAACCATATGCAAGTATGGTAGCCCCTTTCAACCATCATGTATGATGCGGGCGTATTCGGTGGTGGAATAATAATCCCTCTGGTTTTAATCGGTTTATCCTTTTAAAAGAAATTTTTAACTTTCTTGACAAATTACATTTTTCTTTTGTCTCCGTACATGATATAAGGTCTTCCTCTTATCATCTGGTCTTTAGCAAACCCTTGATATTTTCTATCTGGTCGATTTCCTATGAATCCTGGATCTAAATTAAGCATGGGCTGAAAATTTGTTCCGCTCGCGGAATTTGCGGATTTTCCGCGATTTTGCGATCCGCGAATATCGCAAAATCGCGGTAAAATCCGCGAATCAGCGGGACAAATTTTCAGCCAAGCACTTACAGGGTTACAGCAGCAGGTGCAAAAGTTGAAGCTAATTTTTTGTAACCTTTTACAAAAGGGTTACAAAGAAATTAACTTCAACTTGGGCACCTGCTGCTGTAAGCCTGTAAGTGCTTCCTGGCGCCTCGTTGCCTACTTGCAACTATTCTCTGACCCTTCAAGCAGGGTCAGATAATAGTTACAAGTAGGCAATGAGGCGCCTGTCACGAAAATTAAACCTCAACAGGAAGCATTGACAGATATAAAAACAAGCATTTGCAATGCAATAGGTCTCGCATTAGGAAAGTTTGAGCTATTGGTCTTGTAAATGACAATTTTTTTTATTTATGTGTTGGTTTTGAAAATAGCTAAATTAATAGCTTAGTCATTTACAATGCCAATAGTTATAACTTTCGCAAATGTGACACCTATAGCATTTGTAATGCAACATGTTTTGTATTTTGCGTGACTTAGATATATTAATATTACAAATTACAATGACTTTTAATTTTTTTAATAATTAATACATAAATAAAAGTGATTTTAATTTATAATGGCAATAGCTTAAACTTTTGTAAATAACTTTTGAGAAGATTATGTTCAGTGTATTTTATTGTGACAAAAATCCAAGAACAGAAGTGAAATAATAACATCTTTTTGTGACATTTGTAATAAAGCTTGAAACATTGAGAGAACATATTTGAACCAGTTGTTGTTGAATGGTTGCGCAGATTGATGCTGGGGTGATGCTGAGTGGTGCTGTGGTGGTGCTTAGTGGTGCTGTGGTGATGCTGAGTGGTGCTGCTGAGTGATACTAGGATGGTGCTGAGTGATGCTGGGGTGGTGCTGAGTGGTGCTGTGGTGGTGCTGAGTGATGCTGTGGTGGTGCTGAGTGATGCTGTGGTGGTGCTGAGTGGTGCTGTGGTGGTGCTGATTGATAATGTGGTGTTGCTGATTGATGCTGTGGTGGTGCTGAGTGGTGCTGTGGTGGTAATGAGTGATTCTGTGGTGGTGCTGAGTGATGCTGTGGTGGTGCTGAGTGGTGCTGTGGTGGTGCTGAGTGATAATGTGGTGGCGCTGAGTGATGCTGTGGTGGCGCTGAGTGATGCTGTAGTGGCGCTGAGTGGTGCTGTGGTGGTGGTGAGTGGTGCTGTGGTGATGCTGTTGTGGTGCTTAGTGGTGCTGTGGTGGTGCTGAGTGATGTTGTGGTGGTGCTGAGTGATGCTGTGGTGGTGCTGAGTGGTGCTGTGGTGGTGCTGTGGTGGTGCTAAATGATAATGTGGTGGTGCTGAGTGATGCTGTGGTGGTGCTGAGTGGTGCTGTGGTGGTGCTGAGTGATAATGTGGTGGTGCTGAATGATAATGTGGTGGTGCTGAGTGATGCTGGGGTAGGGCTGAGTGATGATGTGGTGATGCAGAGGGCAGAAAGGCACAAAAAGCAGTCTAACAAAGGACAGAAGGGCAGAAAACAAGGGAAAAACGAGTCTAACAGAGGGCAGAAGGGCACAAAAACAGTCTAACAGAGGACAGAAGGGCAGAAAAACAAGGGAAAAACGAGTCTAACAGAGGGCAGAAGGGCACAAAAAACAAGTCTAACAGGGGGCAGAAAGGCACAAAAACGAGTCTAACAGAGGGCAGAAGGGCACAAAAAATGAGTCTAACAGAGGGCAGAAAAACAAGGGATTAACAGAGGGCAGAAGGGCACAAAAAACGAGTCTAACAGAGGGCAGAAAAACAAGGGAAAAATGAGTCTAACAGAGGGCAGAAGGGCACAAAAACGAGTCTAACAGGGGGCAGAAGGGCAGAAAAACAAGGGAAAAACGAGTCTAACAGAGGGCAGAAGGGCATAAAAACAAGGGAAAAACGAGTCTAACAGAGGGCAGAAGGGCACAAAAAACGAGTCTAACAGGGGGCAGAATGAATCCCGCCCTGCGTCTTTGTCCACGAAGATGCCACCGTTTTGTCCAATACATCTACTCAACTGGAGTACTTTCTACTGTCTAATCAGTAAGTGCTCCCTCGTTGGCTAAATGTATAGGGGCAGATTTACAATAACTGGCACATCCCCAGGGATGAGCCAGTTATTGTGCGCCGCAGCTCCGCCACCCATGGTCCGCCGCATTTACAATGCGGTGCACCATGTGGCAAAAACGGCACAGATGTGTCACGCATCTGTGCCGTAAAAGCAGCGCATTGCTGGAGCTGCATCGCAAGCTCTAGCAATGCTCTGGGGGGCCCTATCTCCCCAATGCTGCGTCAAGCCTTGCAAATGCTTCAAGCAGGCGCAGGGTTTTGACGCAGTATTGGCCTAAAAGTGACTGAGTTAAATCTTGCAGATTTCACTCAGCCACTTTTAGGAGGCATTCCTGCGCAGGAACGCCCTCCCCTGCGCCGGAACACCTCCTGATGGCGCAGGGCTTTACAACGTGACGCAACTCTCAGATGCGTCATGTTGTTAATACCCAGTACCATGGTGCATCTTTTGTGCTGCCGCTGCGTCACAAAAGTGACGCAATTGCGGCGCAAAAAAGGCGCAAGCGGCTTGTAAATCTGCCACATAGTGCTTTTACTACACTGTAGCTGCGTAAAGGGCCAGAAGATGTGTCTCCTGTGACCATGTGTGCCTGTGTTACAGGCACAGGCACACACTGGCAGAGGTCTATTTTTAGTTAGCCTGAACACAACCTTGTTTCTTAGGTCCTGGTGTCTTTCGTTTTTCCCCTTTGTGAGTGCTGGTACTCCCGAGAGGACGCACACAAAAGGAGCGGCCTCCGGTGGCAAGTGTAAGTGATTGGTTTTATATGACATATTGTCATGGTTAGCCGCTGTCCCCTTATGTAATATAGATACTTTGTTCAGCCCCACTCTAGGGTAAGAACTCCGTACTGTTGTGGCTGCTTTCGAGAAGTTTAAAGTTGTCATTTGTGAGGTTAGTATTTGGTTATGGGTGGTCTTACTTTGTGTGGTACTTTTAGGCATTTCTGTGGAGGCAGGGCGCTGTGGTTGAGAGGGTCCTGCCAGAATTTTTATGAGTAGCGAGTTGGTATTAATCGCTTCCTCGACACCTGTGAGCCTATCCCCTAAGCTGATAATTTTTTCAATCAGGGGATATATTATTGATTTCATCATGTTTTCGATCGAGGCCAATAGAGAAGCCTGAATAGATGCTTTAGGGGTGGCAGTGCTGGGAGTATTAGGCAGTGGGGGATTTGGGTTTAGTTTTTGTTGCTTTGCCTGGCTCCCCATTTGTTTAACCCCATCTCTATTCCTTTTAGCAGAAAAGACCTGTGGGGACAGTGTAGATTTGGAGTTTACTTTTGGTCGTGCTAAAAGAGGAGTACCCTGGAAGCTTTCAGTTAGTTGGAATTGTCTACAGGACTGAGGACTGATGGTTGCTATAGTGCAAGTAGGAGCACTAGTTTGCACAATTCCAGATTCCACAGGAGCGTACGTGGATTTACATATTTTATTTAGTTCCTCCAGCAGTGATATATCTGGGGCTGCATCGGCAGACTGTGAGAGAGAACACATACTGGAAGAACTATCCATGACTGGGGATCGTTCTATTCTCTCTAGTTCACTGAAAATGAGGAGAGTTGCCCTCTTAATGTAGTAGTTCATCGTTCACTTAAGCAAGTCACTCTGGGAGGAATTATTTCTGGGATCCCCCTTGCGGGTCATAGCGTAATGGCTTATATGAATTAAAACTGGATCAACATCAACCACCAGGAAATAGTTCAACTGTTACACTATGGTGACGCTTAGGAAGGACCTGTAAGAAACTGGGGAATGTCAATGGGTATCAGTACCTTTTGTCTTTGATTTTCTTCCTTTCTTAGTTCAGATCAAAGGGGGGTGCCCCGTATCATCCTCTTCTGGCCTTTGATGGCTGCAGATGGCCCCGCCCTTGTCCCGGGCTTCTCCCGGTGCCGACCCGCGCGCGATCCCGCGACGCGGGGGTAGCCTTGAATTTAAGCACCTCCTGGCGCGGGTCAGAGCGTCTTCCTGCTGCAAAGGACGCTGGGTATTGTAGTTCCCCCAGGCCAGTCTCCCCTTGCACTGCGGCCGAGCTCGGATGTTGTAGCGCTTCGGCGGCAGGAGGTGACCCCAGCCAACAGTGGCGGCCAGGCAGTGGTTCGGGCTACACAAAACAGCCTCCCAAATTTCCCCCAACAATGAGCAGGGGTCCGGACTGATGCAGGTATGTTCACTAGCGAACTCTTTGCTATCCATTATTCACACATTTATACAGAAAAGTCCCTAAAACAGTGCTTCCGGTTTTACCTAACCATGCACTTACTTCCACGGACAAGTGACCTCACTACAGAATGGTTTCCATTCACCACCTGTTATTCTGCCCCCGGGGTTTCCAGACAAAACATAAAAACAGGTACGAACAGTTTTGGTTAATACATTAAAATCAATAACTAATAATCCATCAATAATCAATATTAATTAACTACCTATCTACACTTATCTCTAACCATCCCCTGCTACCAAAATAACTGATAGAACACGGGCTCACCTGCTCAACATACTCACCTGGGCCCATATATCTATGTCTACACTGAACAGGTAAACCTACACTCAATCAGTTAGTGTTTTTACCATTTGGATTTTTATACCATTTATCTTACCAATCCAAATCCCCGATACCTACAGTCCTGAAGGATCAAGGGAGTTAAAGAGAGAATAGGTAGCAATAATAACATTTATCATTTCATAAATGACCACAAACTCGGTAAAGGTTTAAAATCTTTATCTAAGTAAATCTTTGAAAACTTATAGAACATGAAACTCAAATGAATTTCTTATTCTGTTAAGACTAATGCAGATTTTTGTTAAACAAACATTTCAAAAATGATTTGGAGAGTAAATGTCGTTAAGCATTTAAACAGAGGGTGGGTAAGAGAAAGGGAAAACAGTACAATGACAAACCCACACTTTATAGTTACCTAGAACGGTGTGATGACCCACCCTGGTCATAGGCTGAATCAAAGAATAAGAATCCCAAAGTATAGGCGCCAGCAGGAAAGAACAGGTGCAAGCCAGAACCAGGACGGGTTACTGACCAAATTGGATCAGGATAGGACCACCACAGGCTAAGACCAGCGCCACAGTTAAAGTTCAAACCCAGCGTTGTAAACACTCTCTGCAGGTAACAGTCGAACCCCGATTGGATCATCGATCTCCTTCCCATAACCCCGATTGGGTTATCAAATCTTCTGACACAGTGCTCCGCCAGCAACTCTGCTCCGAATCACCTATTGAGTGCGTTGGGTCAGTGACAGGTCAGCTATTCGGACAAGTCGGACAAACTAATTAGCTAAGCCTACCCTAGTTATACTATTTTTCATATCAGTGTACCACCCCCAAATGTTGCAAATATGTGAATCCCACAATTTTATTGGACAAAGAACGAGGAGTAACCATCACATCATTTTCTTCTGAAGCAACTTGTCAATCATGTATTCAAATTATTCCCTCCCATAACTTTATCTACCCATGTACTTTTATTCCGCCCGGTAGTGAAATGTAAAAATAAACATAAACAACATTGTTAAATTCAGCTCCCTCTAGCAAGGCAAGGAGTTCATTCTTTTCTGCCATCCATATCTGATTGGCTTGATTTCAAGGCTACAGCTTCAGTGGCTTCAGGACATTTGTCGCACAGGCGCAGTTTCCCCAAAGACCTAGTACAGCAAAGCAATTAGGCCCGTAATTTTATAACATGTAAAAATAGAAAAGAAACCGTTTTAGAGACACGGAATAAATGAATGCACTGTATACCACTTCTTTCTACTCTATTTCCATAATTATATTTTAACTTTTGTGTTAAATGTTAAGCAAAAACACACAGCTTAGCAAAGCAGTGATGCAAGCTTCTTGCACGTTAGGACACATAACGGCCATCTTAGTTCTATTGCGCAGAAGCAGAAGTTTTCCCACCAAGCATGTCACATGGGCATGAGAGACGTATGCGCAGTAGAAAATAGCGCGTAGCAGCAGCCATTTTAGTGCAAGCAGATTATGGTTAGTAAAAGCACATTGGCAAGCTTTCCCTAGATGCCTAATATGTTGTGTAATGCAATATTAATAAGACAAAACATCTTAGTTAGTACATTTATATTATTATCGAGAGGGTTTAGTACGAGCAAGTCACTTTATGTGTGAAACCTTGCTCCATCACATGTTACATCACTTATCTGAAAACTGGACTAGATGGAGCGTCCTCAGAATAAATGGCAACATAAATAACAAATATCTTCCCTCACACTATCACAGGGAAAGTCCTGATCTCCACAATAAAGCTTGGAAAAAAAGAGGAGCTAATCATATATACGCAGTTTAAAGTGGCAAGGTGGAATTGCTCCTATTACTATTTATAATTCTGGTCCGTGCTTTTATTCCCCTGGTTGATTGTGATGTCAGAAGTGCATAATTGAAATCTTGATTTTTCGGTCCATATAAAGCCTTGTGTCTCTCTGCACCTGTATTTGGATGAACATCGGCTTCAACTACAGCTTCAATCCATCAATCAATCACTTCATTTGATTATTAATTAATAATTATGAAAGTACAAATTAAAAAAATTAAAAAATCATTAAACATTAAAATTGCAATTCTTAAGACAAAAATCAATCAGACATAGAAATATATATGGTAACCACCAGACACAGACTTCAGAAACTCCAAACAGTCAAAACATTAAAGACTTTACAATGTTGGGGAGACAATTAAAAAAACACAAGATGCTCTCAGGCATACCTCCACTGAAGAAAGTGATTGTAAAAAAATGAAAGCCGGTCTACACCTCTTAAATCTCAGTTTTGTCAAAATCAGGAATAAGAACTTTCTTGGAAATGCGCTGTAAAGTTTCCAAAGGAATGGAAAATGCAATAAAGTCTGAGAAGAACTTTCATCGCACAGGCAGGTACAAATTGACCCAGAGCCATATTGGTTCAGGGGGAAGCTTAACAACCATCTGATGAATCCAAATCTTAATCTGGTTAAGAGTTGTTGTTCCCACAAACTTGTTACCGGAACTATATATGGCTCTAAATTTAAAGTAGTTTGGATCAATACATGATCTTTATGGGATGGCCTTTTAAACTATGCTGCTGTTCTCTCCCTTATCCTCACTTCCAGAAAGGATTAAGACTGATTGTATCATTAGGCAATATTTTGTTCAGGTTTGTGAAAAGGGAGGGTCTGCCCAACTGTTTGGTTCCAGTCAGTATATACTAGATCCACAGGATTTTCAAACCACGCTCACAAGGTAAATAGTCCTGTATAATGTCCCTGTTCAAGAAAGTGTGTTGGTTTACCCTGATGAAGCACCACAAAAAAAGAGGGGCCAATTTGATTTGATCCTTCACGCAACTGCACATCATTCCTCATGGGTAGCATAGTTAGTACTTCTAGGGGAACATCCAAAAGATACCCAAAAACACAATTTTTCTTCACCTGAAGGCTACTCAAACCCCTATATTCCCAGATACTGACAATGTAGGTGAGCACTGGGATACATTCCCTTTGTAAATGTCCATCAGGGGAATAATCAGATTATTGCCTATACTGACTGCCAATTTGAAAAGAAAGCCTACCAATTGTGCAAAATGTTGCTCCCTACTTAACAAACAGGGGTCCTAGATGCTGCAAAATTAAAGCTTACTCCTAGACAAGGGAAATGAGAAACCCTCTTTGTGGAGTGAACCTTAATACAATGAATCCAGGTCTTAAAGTGTTTACATCCACATACCATTTAAAAAGAGTTTATGAGGTTGGTATCAAGATTTAACTCTGCCATGAAGCAAACAGAGACATTAATTACGTTTTTTGAAGCTGTTTGGAGTTCAGTGCCACAAGAACAGCATCATCAGCATATAGGAGTACAAACCATGGGTTTATTTCTTACCATTGGCATACCATGCCTTTTATCAGTAAGCTGCCTCATAAGGCTTTTAATGTATAACAAAAACAAAATTGGGGCCAATACACACCCTTGCCTTAAGTCTTGGGCTAGATGAAAGTGACTAGTGCATTCTCCTTTATCCCCAAATCTATCAGAAGCTGATAAATCGTGATGCATGGCCAGTAGAACATCCACCAATCTAGAACTTTGACAAGTAACAGGGACCACAGCGACCACAGGATTGATCTATTAATGTTGTTAAAGGCCCATCAAATCCATCAATGAAATGGACAGTAGCAATGAGGATTATCTCAATTACTCTTTTTGAAATATGGGACTATAATGGCTGAACTCCAAGACTGGGGGAGCCCAATTTTCTAGGCTGAATTAATGCAGTTTATGATTAAGGAAGCCCAAAACTCAGGTATCTCCTTATATAAGTTCATTAGGGACCCGGTCTGGAATGGGGGCTTTGTTAAAGGGACTCTTAATACTAGCAAACAACACTTCTAATTTAAATTACGTAGTCAGGGAGAATAATGGAGGAACATCATCAGAGTGTTTGTTGCTGCTGCCTGGTAAACTATAATTCAGTAATTCTCAAACTTTTTAAAACTATGACCCACTTCTTTGTGTGACAAACTTTCTTGACCCACCTAGCTTTAAAATGGACATAAGGTGGGCAAATATGTATTGTAACTAAAGCATCGTGTAGCAGTGCCTTGTTATTTACAGACAGCATGTTTTCCATGGAAATGGTGACCCTCTGATCTTTAAACTAGAGCAAAATAATTTAATTAAATCCCTAGATACAAAAATGGGTCCCATTAAAGTTTTGGCGTACGCGGATGACATCGCGGTCATCACACCTTCACCCACCGAAGCCATTAAGGCAATAGAGCAGGAGGCAGCACAGTTTGGTCAAGTGGCAGGATACGCACTGAATAAGGCCAAGACACAGATTATAAAGAATGAGTATGCAGTTTGGACTGACGCACGGGTGAGCACTAAGGGGGTGTATCTAGGGGTGGTCGTTACTTCAGATCTAGACAGTTTGGTGGGAATTAACATAAGACCTATAAGAAACAAAGCAAAGAAAGATGTCGATAGGATACATAACCTGCACATGTCAATAGTAGGCAGGGTAAATTTTATAAAAATTAACTTACTCCCAAAGTTTTTATATTTATTTAGAACGATCCCTCTATTCTTTAATTGTATATGGTTTAGCTCAATAGAGTCCATGATTAATCGATTTGTTTGGTCACTGGGTAAGACAAGGAGAGCGTTGAGATTTATGTTACTACCAAGGGATAGGGGGGGGATGGTCGCTTCCAGATATGAGATTATATTACTGGGCTGCAGCACTCCAGCAAATGACAGGTCTCACAGGGGGAGCAGAGATGGACTCGGAGGCACAATTGGGCTCAATAGCAGTATATGGTTTGGTCTTTGGGGAAGATGTTCAGAATGTTCTCTTGACGTTTACGGAACCAAGCTATTTTAAGAAAACGAGATTCAAGACAGTAGGCGCGGCATTCCGGGTATGGAAGGCTTTTTAAAAAAGTGCCGGACTCTGGAGGTTTAACCAGTATACTAGATTAGATAATAACCCTACACTACCGCAAGAAATCTTTTTGGACTCAACTTTCAAGGATTGGAACCGGATGGGAGTGAAAAAAGTGGGAGACCGGTTAGGACCACAGGGGTGCGTCAGTTTTCAGAAATACAACAGGAATTTGATATCAGCTTAAGGAGCTTTTTCAAGTATTTGCAAGCGAGAAGTTTTCTAGCTAGTAAAACAGGAGGACTGTGGGGTTTTGAGGATAACGCAATACTGAGAATTATTGAGCAGGGATATGGTTGTACAATTAAAAGGATATATGCGGAACTTATAGCAAATAGAGAGGACGACATAGAAAAATTCGAACTGAAATGGGTGAATAAGGTAGGGATCGAAAAATCACCACGGCTTGGACAAGAGATATTACGCTTGGCAGCCTTACAAGCTCAACATTATAAAACATTGTATAGGTTGTGCTATACGCCAGCAAGAATTGCACAGTGGGGGGGGGGGGTACACAGGGGATTACATGTCCACGTTGTGATAGTATAGATGGGGATATGGCACATATTTTCGCGGAATGTCCTAACCTGATTCCCTTGCTGGGAGCTATTGAAGTATTTTTTGACAGATCACTAAATTGCAGAGTAAAACTGACAGCAGATGTGACTTTATTAGGAGTAGGGAGTGGTACAATACAACCGCAGTATGAATATCTCCTGTTCGTTGACATGGCGGTGCTACGATTGTGTATATCCTCTGCGTGGCGGGATAGATCCCCACCCACTATGCAGCAGTGGATAGCAAGACTACTACATATCTATAACTTGGAAAAAGAGATATATGCTAGAAAAGGGAAAAAGGGAAGAATATTAGGGTTACGAATATGGAAACCAATTGCAGATTGGAAATGCAGAACTGAGAGAGCAGAGGTATAATGGAAGGGGTAAAATTGATCATCCCTTTTTGGGTTATTTTTCTCATTTGCAGTCTGTTAACTGTGGGGGCTGTTATGATTTCTTAAATTATTTTCGCCCATGTATCACATTGTCATTTGTTTTCAACATCTATTTGTATAGATATACAAGATGAATTGTGTATATAACAGGTATACTTCTTTTTCTTTTTTTTTCTTTTTCTTTTCTCCTATCTTTCTTTGGTTTCATATGGTTCAAGTTCTCCTGTGCGGGGGGGGGGGGAGGGAATACATTTTGTGAAAATTTTTAATAAAAATATTTTTTAAAAAAAAGGAAATGGTGACTAAATTTGCACAGATGGACAAAAATATTTTGCACACAAATGATAATACATGGACAGTTTTCAGTGAATATTTATTATTTATGTATCAACAAGCAAAGTGTTTTGGCTTGAGTGGAGCGTACAAAAGGTCGCTGAGTCGGTGATAATTCCAACCCGGCTCTGCTCGATCAGGCTCTGTATGTTAAAGTTTTGTTGTCTGTAGAAGAAGTGATCCTAAAAGTAGAAACCTCTATGTTGGTTCCTATCTTAATGCTGTGAAGTTCGAGCGGTGTTAACATATCTTGAAAGGTTTGTGCATGTGTTACTCTAGGGTTGTCTTCAAACTAATCAAGGTCTGGCAGATTAGTCAATCGTTTAAGCAAAAATTTGCGGGCTCCCAAATTCGGATGCCCCAAAGCAGGAAGATCCTGTTGCGTACGACTCCTGCCGGTAGCCCTCAATGACTTCGTGTTCCGGGTGCGGATTGACTAATCTGCCGGACCTTGATTAATTTGAAGACAACCCTAGAGTAACACATGCATGAACCTTTCAAGATATGTTAACACCGCTCGAACTTCAGACAACAAAACTTTAACATACAGAGCCTGGTCTCGAGCAGAGCCGGGTTGGAATTATCACCGGCTCAGCGACCTTTTGTACGCTCCACTCAAGCTACAGCCCTGAGGAGTCGCGGAATCACTTTCTGATGTGACGAAACACGTGGCAGCTGGCTACAAAGAACAATAAATGAAGACATTTCCTAACGACACTTGTGTTTTCTTTGACAGCGGTTATTGAACTCTAAGGTGTCCACCGTGACACACTCAGTGACTTTTCTTATAGTTGTGTGCAACAGGCATCTAGCTGTTCATGTTTTCTGTGTGTTGTCTTGGCAACACACGTTGTTTTGGTGGTTACAGGGCTTATCTCCTCACCTGATTGCACCACTACTCCTAGCTCAACCTTCATACTACACAAGCGTTAAATAGTAGCAGAGCGCCTAGTATTTCCCCTTACTCTAAAAACCCTTCATAGTTTAAGCAAAGTGTTTTGATTTGTTCTAATCCTATTAAAATCTTTTTTTCCACCTCACTTTAAAATTAAAAAAACATTTGCTTAATATCTGCTTTGCCAACTATTGGTACCGTTCAATTACAGGTATTGACATTTTGTTGTGTGTGTCATAGTTTATGTACATTAGGAAGATTGTCAGATAATTTGCTTTAGATTATTTTCACTGACTGCAAAGCGAGAGTAGTTTGTAAATACCAGTCCCAATGTTAAAATAATAAGTAGTAGAAGACACAGCTGGGCATTTGACCTCTTTCTTTGAAACACAGTAAATGTGACAAGGTAAATGCAGAATTTAAAGACATCTTTATTTATGGACATTCCAAAACACCAAAAATCAACTCACGACTCACCAGTGGGTAACAACTCACAATTTGGGAAATGTAGCGTCCTCCGCAGCCCAGTAGCATGCAAATGAATACACCACACACAGAGCTCTTTAGTGCACATCTTTTTCTTTTGAGTGCAACCGTTAACTGAATGCACTGTATCATAAACTTTCTTAGCCACACCCAGCCACATGCATTGAATTACATAACTTGTAAGGAGTCTGCCCAGGGCCACTAGAATCTTCATGCACATAAACCAGTTCACAACAGGAAAAACCGCTGTAGATCTTTTTAAAGTTGTCTGTCCACCTGTTAGGTTTTATGTTCACTGCCAGGTGTGACATGAGGCTTCCTGAGAGTTCAGTAGAGTTGGGTGCTTTCCAGTGGCGTCTCCTCCGCTAAGACAGCGGAGCATCGCCCTGCTTGCTGCAAGCTCAGCAGGCACACACAGAATAATAAAGTGGTCCTTAACATTTTATTATTCTGTGTCCTGCCGGCCGCAGTGAGTGGATGGTGGATGCAGGGCAGATCTGTAGCTTCTTTTTAGGTTTCGCCTGCACAGAACTCGTGCTGTGCTTTTGAAATCTCTTGTATCTAATATATCTTAAAAGGGTGCTTGTATCAGTTCCCATTGCCGAATAACTGTGTTCATTTGCATGGAACTTTTTTTGTGTTAACTTCCTCTGGCTGCACACATTTACGATACTTCTACTAAAGCTCTTCATACTGTTTAAGGCCCATTCACTGTCAATATAATATCTCTTCCCATGGAAAAGGGAAACAGCTTCTAACAGTATGCTGGAATGTTTGCTTTGTAATACTTATTTGTCTAAAGCAGATGTTTTAGCCTTAGAAGGTTTGTGGTATTTACTATTCATGCCGCAGTATTTTCCTTTACACTTTATAGGCATTATCGGATTGATTTTTCAATGTAATCTATTTGGAGAGCATGATCACATTCTAAATGCTGTAATAAACATTGCATATTAAAAATAAAGTTAATATACAAAAGCTATGCTATATTTTACTACTAAACAGGCAGCCACAAGTGCAGTTACCTTGCACACAACAGGATCATGATTTGAATGGTGCAGCAGGTGCAGTAGCACCAGGCCAAACAGTTGTCAGAACTTCTGTGAAGACAATATTGCCATATTTGACAACTAAACAGGCAGTCACAGTTGCATTTACCTTGCAGTTAAAAGGGCCATGATTTGAACGGTGCAGAAGGTGCTTTGGCACTAGGGCTAAAAGCTCTAGGGACCTCACTAAACCCAGATTATGGTTAATTTTTACTAATAAACAAGACAGTCACAAGTGCATTTATCAAGCAGGCAATCAGGTCGTGATTTGAATGGTGCAGCAGGTGCAGTGATACCTGGACCAATAGCTCTAGGCACCCCACTAAACATCTAATATAACTATATTTTACTGCTAAGCAAGCTGTCACAAGTGCAGTTACCTTATAGATAATAGGGTCATGATGTGAATGGTGCAGCAGGTGCAGTGGCACCGGGGCCAAACATTGTCATAACTCTTCTAAACACCAAATATTGCTATATTTTACTACTAAACAGACAGTCACAACTTCTGATATCTTGCAGGCACTAGGGAGATGAGTTGAATGGTGTAGCAGGTGCAGTGGCACTGGGCCCAAAAGTTGTCAGAACGCCATTAAACACATACTATTGCTATTACTTCAATTCATTCTATGACTTCCCTCTTTCTGTTTTATTTTTCAAAATTTTGCTATTAGTTACCCGCACCATTCCACTATAACAGCACAATATATTGCCATTTTGTACACAAACAAGTCATAACACTTTAACAGACTTTCTGTAACTTATATTGTACAACTACTCCTCAAGCTACAACTTATAAGAAAAACTGCTTATTATTAATCACATGGGTGAAACCTAAAGCATTTACCAATGCTTAATTTTGGGTTAGGAAGTGTTTAAAAATAATTTGGCACTGGGCAATAGCTTCCCTGTGTCTTGGATCTCTTGACGAGTATTACCAAGTCTTCTATTAGCCAGACTACAGGCATTGTCAAAACAATTTTCTACAATTTCAGATATTATATCGTATTAGCTTCATCAGAAATTCCATAGTTTTTCAACACAACCTGATGAACGACTTAATTACCTCTGATGACCTATCATCAAATTAAAGGCATTGATACACCTGTTCAAGTCTGGACCTAATCAGTTTGTGCATCTGAGTGTTTCCACACCAATCTTCTTACATGTTCTTTAGTCTTAGGTATGGTACGACCCCCAGAAAGTGACAAGGTTTTACCCTTTGGGGTGTCCAGGGTACTGATCACTGTATTATTACTAAAGTACTAGGGAGAACATCTGCTTTTAAAATATGATGGCTCAGATATCCTAATATAAATATATAGGCTATATATGATGTACTAGTTCCAAATAATTCCAAGACATTTGCAGAGGCGGGCTCCCGAAGGGGGCTCAGGAGCAGGCGCCATAACAACTCCGTGAAGCACGATGACCGTGAGCCAAGACCGGCCCAGCAGCGCAGGCCAGGGGAGGGACCGGCGGGAGTCTACCCCGAGAGATCAAGCCCACCTGCGACGCCACCAGAGCCCAACCGGGGCGGGCGGGGCCACACGGCAGCAGCGGACGGAAATGACCAGCAGGAGCCTACCCCGCGGCGTGCCAGGAGCAGAGGACGCTGACTCTACTGGAGCCCACCCGGTGAGTGCGGGACAGCGCGAGCAACACATCCGACTCAACCGGAGCCCACCCGGCGAGTACGGGACAGCGCGAGCAACACATCCGACTCAACCGGAGCCCACCCGGCGAGTGCGGGACAGCGCGAGATACACATCCGACTCAACCGGAGCCCACCCTGCGAGTGCGGGACAGCGTGAGCAACACATCCGACTCAACCGGAGGCCACCCGGCGAGTGCGGGAAGGCACGGGAAAGACGCCCCACTCCACCGGAGCCCACCCGGCGAGTGGGGGAAGGCACGGGACAGACACCCGACTCCAACGGAGCCTACCTGGCAAATGCGGGACACCGTGGAAAGACACCCGACTCAACCGGAGCCCACCCGGTGAGTGCGGGACAGCAAGGGGACACGCCTGACTCGACCGGAGTCCACCCAGTGAGTGCGGTACTGAGGAGGAACAGCAGCCAGCAGCCAACCCTCGCTCGGGCGCCTCGGAGATAAAATAACACGACCGGGAGCGTGAGAACCCGGCCCCCACTCACCTCGCAGCAGCAGCAGGCACACAGGGAGGCAGATGGAGACGACCCAGGGACCGAAGGTGCTTGAAAGAGGAGAGGCGTGTCTCCCGTCCGGCCCAAGCACTCCCGGCCGAGGAAGTGCAGCAGAGGCGCAGAGGAGGAAGCATCAGGCACCGCTAGCGGGGAAAAGGCGCACAAAAAAACACAGACAAAAAGCAAATAAGCACAAGCAGCTGCAAGGGGCCAGCAAGGCAGCAGCAAGGAGACATCAACAAGGAGGGTCCCCTTTTTGGTGCAGGTTACAGCGGCAGCACCCAACCAGCGGCACAACAACATGCAAGTTTGGTGCAGGGGCTTTGGGGGCAGCACCCCGCCCCAACACACACTTTGGTGCACAGGCTTTGGCGGCTGCACCCCGCCCAGCATGGCCAAGAAAAGTGGCATGCGGCAGGGCCAGGAGGACCTAACTGACCTACTGAGTACAATACGGGTAGACTCGGCGGTGCACGGGGAAGACTTGCTGCAGCAACAACTTGACCGTGACCCAAGGGAGGGGACAAGCGGGCAGCAGCGCGGCGCGAGCACTCCGCCGGCAACCAAGAGGAGTAGGAGGGCGCCAGCAAAGCTCGCAGATTTGGCGAGGACCACGAAGGCGCCAAGCAAGCGGGTCCAGCCATCTGCAGCCAGCAAAGCGGCGGGACCAGTCCAGGGGAAAAATGAAACACCAACCAACGGTGAGCATATTAGCACAATCATTCAGGAATGATGCAGGACTATGGCACCACTGTTGTTGAAGGGGTTGGGGGGTGCAGAGCGCAGGGACAACCGGAGCGCAAGCGAGGACAGGGCAGGGGGCTGTGCAGACAGGGGGGAGCCACGGACCCACAGGGCACAGAGCCCACTGGCTTACCTTGTCACCTGCTCACCCCGGGCGTGGTGCGGCAGCACCGGTTGGGGGAGCAGGCCTTAACGAATGCAGAAGGGGAGATAGGGTCACCCATGGTGGCATTGGGAAACACCACGCCCCCAATCATACCCCCAGTAACAATACCCGAGGCTTAAGCGCGGCCCTCACCGGGTCCAGCATCCATGACCACCAGAGCCACAGGTCTAGCCAGCCTCATACCCTTAGCAGTGAAAGAGAGGATATGGAGGAGAGAGTTCATAGATATCTTTTCATTGCTAGAAATACAGTTAGAAGGCTTAGACCTGACGACATGCGATAAGAAAGAGGAAGATAGGAGGGCGAGGAGAAGAGAGCGCAAGGAATGGACATTCGATAATTGGTTAGACGCATTCAGGATTATAGTCGAGAAATTCCCGTGCTGCGCGGCCGATCCATGGCTTTACAAGGCAAACATGCACAACACACAGCAGCAGTTCCAGGGCGACGCATGGCTAGAATATGATAAGGGCTTCAGGCTAAAAATGCAGACACACCCGGAAATGGAGTGGAACGAGGAGGACGTCTCCGGGTTCACCCATAAGATGATGGTGGCAAAAGAGGTTAGGACATGGGGGGAAGAGCGAACACCCCTTTCGGCCCCCCTTTCAGAAGGGGGAAGAAAGGCCTTTTCAGCCCTTTTCAGCCCTTTCAAAAACACAAACACGCCAGCGCAGGGAGGGGAACACATGCCAGCGGGCCGCCAGCAATATGCTGGAAATTCGAGGCCAACGAATGTACATATGGGGCAGCATGTAAATTCCAACATGTATGTTCAACATGCGGGGGGCACCCCGCTGCAAGCTGTAGGCTCAAAGACGAACCAAAGCGCAACAAAAGGGAGAAAAAGAAGCAATGAGGCAGGCGGAGGGGGCAGTGAAGTGTGAGAGAGACAGGGTGGCGCCTCACTAGCATGGTCCCCCATTAACACACAGAGATTACGCACTCTAGCCAACAGATATGATAACAAACCAGATGCAGAGATACTCGTGCACGACTTTGAGAATGGCTTTCCCATCCCCTTCAACAGTCCCCTCCCCCAGCTGCGAGAGAAATTTGAAATTGGTAATGCAGCACCCAGGGGTAGTAGCTAAAAGGATAGAGAAGGAGAGACAACTAGGTAGAATTGAGGGCCCCCTCCCAGCCTCTAGGGGGGAAGTTGGTCATTTCATCACTGGGGGTGGTACCAAAAAAGGAACAGGGGCAATTTAGACTGATCCACCACTTATAATTCCCAGATGGCATGTCAGTGAACGATGGGATAGAAGCAGAGGTATGCTCAGTAAGCTTCTCTACGATTAATGATGCAATAGATCTGATTAGGGCGATAGGCAGCGGGACCCTCATGGCAAAGGCAGACATTGAGTCGGCGTTCCGCCTACTCCCAGTTCACCCAGATAGTTTCCACTTGTTAGGCTTCCAGTGGGAGGGACAATACTATCATGACAAAGCAATGCCAATGGGATGCTTGGTGTCATGCGCATACTTTGAGCTATTTAGCACATTCATTGAATGGGCTGCAGGTGGGAAACTGCATTACCTCGACATCTTCCTGTTTACCGGCCCAGCTGCGTCCCCTGAGTGCGAGGACATACTGAGGGATTTTATTAAGCTAGCAGGCGAGCCAGGGATCCCCCTATCGAAAGACAAGATGGAGGGGCCAACCACAAAAATTACTTTCCTCGGGATCGAGCTGGACTCGGTCACAGGGACATCTAGTCTGCCACCCGAGAAAGTAAAATACTTTAGGCAGGACATAAGGAACCTATGGGGGCGCGACAAGGCCACATTGAGGAACATACAACAGCTGATTGGGAAATTAAATTTCGCAACTAGGATCATCCCAGCAGGCAAGGTGTTCGCTAGGCGTTTGACGCAGCTGACACGCGGCCTTACGCACAAACACCACCACGTACGGCTCAGGCCGAAGTAAAAAGGGACCTGCGGATGTGGGATGCTTTTCTTGCAAACTTCAACGGGGTGCTGATATGGAGGGAAGGCTGGCTGACCTGTAAACAAATTGAGTTATACACCGATGCGTCAGGGAGCACAGGGTTTGGTGCAATCTTGAGGGACAAGTGGAGCGCAGGACAGTGGCCCAGCAGCTGGCATAGGCGAGGCATAATGAGCAGCATAACATTTTTGGAACTCTTCCCAATTGTAGTGGCGCTAGTAATTTGTAAATGGGAGCTCCGGGACATGAAATCGACCCTATAGTCTGACAACAAGGGCGTAGTGCAGGCGATTAACAGAGGGTCGGCCAGGTGCCCAGACACACTGAGACTAATGCGACGTCTGGTTACCTTACAGCTGGAAGGCAACATAGAACTGTGAGCAAGGCACATGCCAGGGGTGGAGAACGAAATAGCAGACGCGCTATCCAGAGACAAGATGAGCAAATTCAGGGAACTGGCACCAGGGGCAGAAGCAAACATGACCCCCTTCCCAACCCAGCTGTGGGATATGGCAGGCTAGACCTTTTGTGAACTGATCACACATGTGCTCGCCCCAGCCGCAGCCAAATGGTACAGTAAATACGTAGCAACAGTGATGAGAGTGGGGGGCATCGAATCCCTAGCCAATGAGGGGGACACGCGCAGGGCGGGAGAACAGTTCATTGGCTGGGCCTATGACCGGAAGAGATCTAGGTCTTGGGCACAGGCTCACCTGGCGGCAGTGGCACACTACGCAAAGCTGGAGACAGGTCATAACCCAATGGCATCCTACTATATCAGGACAGCAATGAAGGGTTGGAGAAGGAAGGACGGAAAGACAGTTGACACGAGGCACCCAATAGATTTTGAGACAATAGTGGCGCTGCTGGAGGCGTTGGAGGGCGTAGCAACAGGCAGATATGAGCTTCTGATCTTCATGGGAGCGTTCACCATGGCCTTCTTCGGGGCATTCCGCATCAGCGAGGTAGTGGCCCCTGCCAGAGAGGGCCAGGCCAAGCACTGCATTTAGGCCAGCGACTTGACGCCCAAAGCAAAGGGAGTGGAGATGAGCTACGGCGTTCAAAAACAGACCAGGCAGGCAAGGGGACCATAGTCAGGTTACAATGCATCCAAGAACAGAGATACTGCGCTGTATGCTGCCTCTTTGCATTCATGGCGGTGCGTCCAGCGGGGAGGGCCCTCTATTCAAACACAAAGACAGCACCCAGCTGAGCAAGTTTCAGTTCACAGCAGTGATGCGCCTCACACTCAGCAGGGTGGGCCTGCCCCCGAAAGGATTTGGGTCCCACTCTTTCCAGATAGGGGCAGCAACGACCGCAGCGCAACATGAGATGTCCGAGGCAGGAATACAGGGGGTAGGAAGGTGGCGCTTGCGCGCATATAAAAGGTATGTGAGGCCCCAGCTAATATGACCGGAGGTCACATGGGGCTACCTAGGAAGTGACTGGCTGTTTATCCATTGCTCCAACAGGGACAAGACCGCACCTGGTATGGGTGGTGGGCCACTCATTTATCAGACGGATGGAAACCTGGTGGAAAAATGTGGGCCGCACACTAGGGGACAGACCGAGGCACACATGCAACCGCTGGTTCGAACGGTCTGGCATGCGATGGGAGCAGCTGGCGGCGGCCCTCAATGGGAAGAAGCGGGTTGGCACCCGAACGTTCTGATCATACACCTTGGAGGGAACGACCTGGCCGGGATGGGGCGGAGAGGGCTACTCCTCAGAATACAAAAAGACTCATCGAAACGTCTAGGGCATTCGGGCGCACAACGATAATCTGGTCCGAGCTGATCAGCAGAAAGGAATGGCACGCGGCAGAATCATACAAAGGGGTGGAACATTCAAGATAAAAGTTAAACCTCACGGTGAGCAAGTTCTGCAGGGCAAATGGCCTGGGATCAATCAGACATGGGCTGATACATACGGGCCGCCAGGAATACTAGGCCAGCGACGTGGTACACCTCTCTGAGCAAGGCATGGGTATGTTCTGGTGCAACCTCTGGGGCACCATGGTGTTGGCAGGTTGTCAGTAACAAGTCAGGGTGTAAGGAGGGAGACGCAGGAAGACGGCAGCCTCCCTGACGGCGAGGTGAAGGGCTACGCTGAGAACGGTTGGTACAGAGGCACACCGGAGGGCTGTGCGCCAGAATAGGTCCACTCACCTTCAGACGCCGCACGGCTGGGTGAGGTGGCCTAAGGACTGCGACTCTGGGATGCCTCACAGTTGGGTTACACTGCCACCAAAGGAAGGGTGTAGCAAACAGAGACGGCGCTTGCAGCCCAGTCCCCGCCATATGGCAGGGCACAACAAAGTCAGACAAGGTAGCGAGTTGCCTTACTCTGGGACAAAGGCTACCCCCTTCCCCCGTAAATGAGACACAAGAAAATTCCAACCTACCAAAGACCCGGCCCAGAAGGGCCAAGAGACAATCGCAAGGAAATGTATAATGATATAACATGTGAAATGCAAATATATACTTGTTTCCCTGTAACCCTAATAAACTGCGGCCAACAAATGACCACCACAAGACAAGAAGTGTAGTGGCTTTCTTGGTGGTAAAGGGAAATACTGAAGGGAGAGGTGATGACGTATGCACGTTAGAGTGGGGCAGAGTGAGGGGGTTATTGCAGAGGTGGGCTCCCTAAGGGGGCTCAGGAGCCGGCGCCATAACCCGGCGGCAAGCCCCCCCAGATAGGAGGGGGCGGGAGGACCCGGCTTGGCGCGAAAAACAGGCAAACCAAGCAGAGAGCGGGGAAAGCCCCTAAGGGTCTCCCCCCTCACATCGCCACAGCCAATGGGGGACATGCGTGATTTGAACCCCCCAATTGCGGGAAGTGGCGCGAAACCCAAGGGCAAGATTGGGGTGCTTATAAGCGCTGCTCCCCTAGGTATGCTCTAATCGCCAAGGAGAGGTGGAGAAGTGTGGCTCACTGGTTAGAGCAGGCAGACCCTGAAGCAGAGGTCAGACCTGGGACCAGGGTTCAATTCCCGACACGGCAGGGTCTTGAGCTCAAATGTCCATGGACTCGATAATTCTCGCTTCGGTGCCTGACCTAATCATGGGTTCACACTCTGCAACTCTGGGCATTAAGCTTGCTTAATCTCCACAACGGCCCCTCAGCGGTGGGATGCCTGGCTTTCACCTTGGGGATGCCCTGTAGGGGCTATCTCACAGGGAAAAGCCAGGACGGGTTCCCAAGGCAAGCGCGGAGATACCCCTTCGGGGGTCGATTCAGGCGCTATATAAGAAACATAATAATAATAATAGCAGCACGGCGGAAGAAGAAAAGCTTGTCCCATCCTCCCACACCAAAGGAACAGCAAAGTCGCAGGGCTGAGAAGGGCAAAAGACGTGGCGAAGGACTACGCTGAGAACGGTTGGTACGGAGGCAGACCGGAGGGCGGTGCGCCAGAATAGGTCCACTCACCTTCAGATGGCGCACGGCTGGGTGAGCTGGCCTATGGACAGCGACTCTGGGATGCCTCAAGGCTGGGTTACACGGCTACCAAAGGAAGGGGTAGCAAACAGAGACAATGCTCGCAGCCCAGCCCCCGCCGGATGGCAGGGCACAACAAAGTCGGACTCGGTAGCGAGGCGGCCTAACTCTGGGACAAAGGCTAGCCCCTTCCCACACAAATGAGGCGCAAGAAATTTCCAACCTACCAAAGACCCGGCCCAGAACAAGAGACAATCGCAAGGAAATGTATAATGATATAACATACAAAATGCAAAGATATACTTGTTTTCTTGTAACCCTAATAAACTGCGGCCAACAAATGACCACAACAAGACAAGAAGTGTAGTGGCTTCTTGGCGGGAAAGGGAAATACCGAAGGGAGAGGTGATGACGTATGCACGTAATAGTGGGGCAGAGTGCAGGGGTTATACACAAAAATACAATGCTCCCACTGTGGTTCTGTACGAATGCCCCCTCCCTCGAGCCAATCCCTAAAAAAGGATTTACTATCAAAGACAAAGGCCTACCTCCCAATCTAGCACTGATATCGCACCACACCAAGCGGCTGTATCCTTTCCTTAATTTGATGTTCAAGGTGGGCAAAGTGGCTACAAATTCAATTGGAGTACGAAAATATATATGATGCTCATCCGGAGAATCATCTTCATAAAAATGAATCGTCATCAAATCAAAATTACCGTTATTTTTACTTTTTAAAGCATAAATGAACATGCTGGTGACTGGGATAGGGACTAATGAAGTTACCTTGAACCATTTAGACATTTAGCTTTTTCTGAGGGTCAAGGCGTTGTGCGCACCGAAAAGCACACATAGCCATCACAATAAATATCGTTGATGGGCCAAGTTTTCTACATCATCAAATCTCTAGCCAGTCCCCCGCATTTAGCTTGGACGCGACACCCACAATGTTCCAACTTGAAATTTTTATTTTAGATAAAGCAGCAAATAATGATTTGCAAACATCGGTCGCCGTCTAAGGCTTGCAAGACACATCTGTGTTACTTTTATTAGGCAAACAAAATTGGATGGGAGGTGCACAGCATGTTGATTTAAGCTTGGGTGATAAGTTGGTCAGGAAGGGTGCACTCAAGGGTGGTGTTTCCGTCGAGCACCAAGAAATATAAAGCTGAATGGTGTAAGCAAGGATTTGCATTTACATCCCCTAAGAGAGGCACTCCTGGGTGTTCATAGAAATGATTCAAAACGTTCAAGTATGAAGGTAGGTTTATTCAGTACATTTCAATCATGATGGTTAGTTTGCTCAATGATATTGTCATCATATCACTGTTGAAGGTAAACGATAAAGCATGAAACTCCAATGCATTTGGGGCTGCACGCCCTTTGTCAAGGAGAGCTAAGAAAAAAGAAGAAAACGAGCCCGGGTCAGGGACAGGGGGATAAGAAAAACAAAAGCGATGTGGGCGTTTAACTGTATTTTTAAAAGTGCAGATCAATATCGTGAGGTGGTCATGTGCCAGTCTAACGTGAAAAAAGTCGTGTTCAGGATTGAGTGATGGGTGCTAAAAAATGGGTGCTCGGCGGACGTGAGGGAAAGGAAGAAAAGCGGCGGTTTAAGCATGCAGGTGCTAATGTATTAAGAAGAAGGTGCCAATCCGTTAAGAAGGAACAGCGGTTTAAACCATGCAAGGTGCCAATCCATAGGGGTGACTACGGGAATGACGTAAACGAGATTCCCGGGCGGGAATCTGCGTGTGATAATGAAACTTACTTCATGATTCAAGCCGTGGCGGTCAGAGCAGTAACGTGACGGTGAGGATGTAAGTCCTCAATGCGTAAAGACGAAAGTTTTAACAGGAAGTGAGGGGTAAAGCGATAAAGAAAGGACTAAATGCAAAAGACTAAATGCAAAAGAACAGGCGCCACGATAGAACGGGTAAACAGAGAAAACGTTAACAGAGAGAGAAGGACTGGACTAGTCCGGGTAAAACGTAAATAACAATGCACGAGAATAAATACGTATGAATAAAGATAAGAGGAGATGATTGAAGGAGAATAGAGGAGAATGGAGAAGAATAAAGAAGAATAAAGAGCAATGCGGGTTACAAGTAAACATATCACAATTAAAGGTAACAGCTGTATTCAACACGATCATTTAATCCATGAGGCTTAAGATGCAAGCGATAAATCCATTCCAGTTCCTTTTTCAGTAAGAGCTTGCGATTATCAATGCCTTCAGTGCGGGTGACACTTTCCAGCACTATGAATTGCAATTGTGCAATGATGTGATGAGACTCATGAAAGTGTATTGCAATGTTTGATTTTTCTTGTTTGGTGCGAATGTTAGATTTATGATCGTTGATACGAACTTTGATTTTTCTTTTGGTTTTACCAACGTACAATTTGCCGCAGGGGCATTTCAAAGCATAAATGAGGTTAGTAGAGTCACATGTGGCATTTACTTGTAGTTTGATGGAATTTCCTTTCATAGGATGCTTGATCTGATTGCCTCTGATGATGCAATTACAGTTGTTGCAGTTTAGGCATGATTGGGTTCCTTTGTAATTTTGATGAATGGTGGTTTGTGTGGAAAGGATTTCTTTGATGTTCTTGCCACGAGTATGGGCAAACAAGGGCGGACTGTCAAAAATATTCCGAAAGTCTGGTTCCACTTGTAGAATAGGCCAGTGACTGAGAATGATTTTTTTGAACTTGCTGCTGGCTGTAGAAAATTTGGAAATGAGCACCATGCGTTCATTAGGTGGTTTTGTGTATTTAGAAAGACTTTGTTGTCTTGTGATGTTGGCGACACGTGTTTCTGCCTCGTTGAGGATATGCTTTGGGTAACCTCTGTCAAGGAAAAGTTTGTGCATCTCCTTGATGCGGTTGTTGTAGATGTGTTCGTCGGATACTTTCCGTTTGATGCGTAACATTTGCGAGAAGGGTAAATGCTTCTTGAGGGATCCCTGATGGAAACTGTTGTAATGCAATGTGTTGTTGCGATCGGTAGGTTTACGGTGTAAGTCGGTGGTGATTTTCTTTTCATGAATTTTGATAAGGACATCAAGAAATGCGATTTCTGTGTCGCTTGTCTGCCATGTGGGACAGATACTTTCATCTTTGGTGTTATTATTATGTTCTTATATAGCGCCAGATTCGACCCCCAAAGGGGTATCTCCGCGCTTGCCTTGGGAACCCGTCCTGGCTTTTCCCTGTGAAATAGCCCCTATAGGGCATCCCCAAGGTGAAAGCCAGGCATCCCACAGCGGGGGGCCGTTGTGGAGATTAAGCAAGCTTAATGCCCAGAGTTGCAGAGTGTGAACCCATGATTAGGTCAGGCACCGAAGCGAGAATTATCGAGTCCATGGACATTTGAGCTCAAGACCCTGCCGCGTCGGGAATTGAACCCTGGTCCCGGGTCTGACCTCTGCTTCAGGGTCTGCCTGCTCTAACCAGTGAGCCACACTTCTCCAGGTCCGTTAGAGCTCTGTTGAGTGATTCTTGTGAGTCAGACCAAAGGATGAAGAGATCGTCTATGTATCGCACATACATTTTAATTTTGTCATAGAAGGTGGTATTTGCATAAATGTGTGTTTTTTCAAAGTTCTCCATGTAAATATTGGCATAAGTGGGGGCCGCACAGTTTACCATCGACATTCCGGATAGCTGAAGGTACCACTTATCGTTCTCTTGGAAATAGCTATGGTACAACGTATAGATCATGAGTTCCATAATGAATGTTTGCATCAGGGGATCAATGTTGCTCTCGAGTAGGGCTTGTTCAACAGCTTCAATGCCTTCATGGTGGGGTATGGAGGTATATAGTGAGCTGACGTCTGCTGTACATAAAATCAATGACTTGTTGTTGTTAATCTCGACTAGAGCAAGTTTGTTGAGAAATTCCGTTGTGTCTTTTATATAGCTGGTAGATTTGGTGACCAAGGGTTGTAGATACTTGTCTATGTATTTGCCCGTGGGTTCGTGTATTGATCCTTTCGTGGAAACAATCGGTCGAAAGGGTGGATCGAATAGGTTTTTGTGTATTTTTGGGCTCATAAGAATTTTAGGACTTCTTGGGTGTTCTTTGAGTAAGTACTTTCTGGTGCGCTCTTCAATTATTCCCGATTGATGTGCTTTATCGACAATGTTTTGCAGGATGCTTTGGAACTCTCTAGTAGGGTTGTTGTTGAGTTCCATGTAGGTGTTGGGATCTTGGATATGTTCGAGTAGACGTTGGGTGTACATGGTACTATTGATAATCACTAGAGCCCCTCCTTTATCGGCTTTAACACATTTGATGTTGGAATTATTGGCCAAGGTTTTAAGAGTGTCACGATCCTTTTGTGTTGTGTTGTGATGTTTGTTAGGGCTTTTGAGGTTCAGCTTAGACAAGTCGTTCCGTACGAGGTTTTCAAAAAGGTCAATGCTTTTATGGCTGTTGGGAGCCTGATAGGTGCTTGGTGGTCGTAAGCCCATAAGTTGATCACTTTTAACATTGGTGTTGGGAGGTAACGTGCTCTCAAAGAAGTGGCGTAGTCTGAGTTTTCTGGTGAGCTTAAAGGTGCTCACTTCTAGTTCAAGAAGGTTGGTGTGAGTCACTGGAACAAATGATGTGCCTTTTTCGAGGAGATCCATTTGATATTTGGAAATGCTTGTATCAGAGATGTTGATAACTAGGTGGGTTTCTTGGTTTTGAGGTCCTTCTTGGTGACCATGCTCCGCGTGTTCGGAGGGCTTTTTTCCAGTTCTTTTCTTCTTGCTCCTCCGGGGTCTACAATTGTTTCTGGGCCTGATTCTAAAAAATAAACCGTGGATCTTGTCCGGTGGTGGAGGAGGATGCTTGATCGTTAGAAGGCGTACGACTTGAGGCAGATATGGTGGTTGTCTTTGGTGGAGGTCGATAGGACGAGTCGCTTCCAGGAGGAAGAAGTGAAGAAGTGTCGGTTTGTGTATTATAAGGTCTATTTCGTCGGCGTTGGGCGTATACATCAGCCCATGTATACACTTCACCCAGCTTGTAGTCAAGCTACTCGTTTTTTAGCACCCATCACTCAATCCTGAACACAACTTTTTTCACGTTAGACTGGCACATGACCACCTCACGATATTGATCGGCACTTTTAAAAATACAGTTAAACGCCCACATCGCTTTTGTTTTTCTTATCCCCCTGTCCCTGACCCTGGCTCGTTTTCTTCTTTTTTCTTAGCTCTCCTTGACAAAGGGCGTGCAGCCCGAAATGCATTGGAGTTTCATGCTTTATCGTTTACCTTCAACAGTGATATGATGACAATATCATTGAGCAAACTAACCATCATGATTGAAATGTACTGAATAAACCTACCTTCATACTTGAACCTTTTGAATCATTTCTATGAACACCCAGGAGTGCCTCTCTTAGGGGATGTAAATGCAAATCATTGCTTACACCATTCAGCTTTACTTTTATTAGGCTCATCTCACTATCAACAAGCTAAGAATGGGCAAGCGAAAGCCTGGCGGTAAGCCGCAGGGGGGATTACAAATATTCCGCCATTGATAGTTTTTTAGGTCTCGCTGAACCAGCGCATGCGCTGCTCTGCGAGACATTTAGTGTGTGGCTCCAGAAAATGCTACCACAGGCTTTTGCCCGCCTAGAGCTCGCTGTTACGTAGACAAGCGCGCGCGCCTCGCTCAGCCTCTCCAATGCTCGCTATGCCTCTTCTTCTTCCTCTTTTCCTAAGGCACACGCTGTGACACAATGAGGCTCGAGAATACTTCTGAGGGGGGCAGGGGGCAACATGTGTGAGTGAAATGAAAGACTTTAGCAACTTCGCGGAGACCTGTTCTAAAGGGGTCTCATTGCGAAAGCCACGTTCGCCCTTTCACGCTGAGACTTGTGTGCTCGAGCTACACTCCCTCAACACTTTTAATAGTGCAGCCCCGGGTCAAAGTGTTCTTTACACCTGTGCACCAGCTCTTCACAATTATGTCTCATTCATGTCTTTGGACTTGATTCAGGTTTACAGTTACTGATTCAGGGTACCTACACCGCATGCTTACATTCAAAATGTGGTTCTAGTGCCGCAAATCGCTTCCTCCGTCTAGCCATTTGCACGAGTCGACCGAAACAGATAAACGCTTAGACGCGCGTTGATTTTAGCACTCTAACACTTTCTATCTCTCTTTGATTTTGTACTGCATCTTTTTTTCATAATATTGTATTACATTTCGACTTTCTGTTTACTTCCTAACAGTAAGTTGCGGATTTTGATCTCTCTTTGAATCTCCCGCCAATCTCCAGGATGAGACTTTTCAAATAGTATCAAGTCATCTGTCAGTGGTGGCAATACTCATGCGTATGAATGTATTTCAAATCTGCGAAGAAGAAGACGATGGGAGTAAGCTATTGGCCGGGGAAAAAAACGAAAGACAGTCAGTGAAAACCAGTTTGCAGATTATACAGTGGGTGCAACACCTGCTTGCTTCTGCTGCAATAATGTTTCGGTCTTACAGCGAGGCTCAGAATTACTTAGAGGAAGTATTTCTAGTTGTAGTGCGCTTCATTATGTTTAGTGTATTATTATTTGGAAACCTGACCTCGTTAAGATTTGATCTTTTCTTGGTGCGATTTATTAATAGAGCTTGATTACCAGTCAGACTCGCGGATGACGGTGGTCATTTAGCCACAGCGCCCCCGCCAGCAGAGTAATCGGTAGCAGTTATCACGGTCTCCATCATTTAGATAACTTTCAGATTCAGGTAGCACACGGGTCCTAACTACAGCTTGAGTACTGGCATGCTCTCATGTTATCAGACACATGCTGCCTGCCCTTGGTAACTACCATCCTCAGCACATGCAATGGAAACAATGTTGTTCTTGCCTATTGCTTACAATCTTTGCAGGCATTACAATATTGTATAACTGACTACCAGTAATGTTACTAAGCACCTTGAAATTTCTGCAATATTGTAGGCAAAGTTCACGCTAAGAGTATTTCCAGTGGCAAGGGTCCCATCTGCTTCTAATTATGAGATTCAGTGCTATTTTTTAAATTGTATAAATCATAATTACGTCTATATTGTCTCGCTAGAATTTATGCTTTAAAAAGTGTATTTTCACGTTTGAGATTGTCCTTGTGACCAAACATGGGGCACCCTCCCAAGTTTCCTGGCCTTTGAAAAAAAATACTTTTATTCGGAGTATTTGTGAACAGGTTTTACCTGAAGAGCTCCAGGCTTTCCCTAATGAACGCATGAATTGGCAAAATACATTGGAAAAGTGCGCCTAGTAAATGCACAAACGGTTTTATGCCATTGGATCTTGTGGACTTTCAAGTAAATGTGCACTGGTGTTTTTAGAATGGCGTGATAAGAACCCAAGCGTCGGAATACTTAATACTGGAACCACACTTTGGGGACTACCCTTCAAGGCATTTAGGCTTTATTTTGTTGTTTTCAGTATACTTTGATTTCAAAGGCCCAACGATTATTTTTTACTTCATTTATACTAGCAGTCACTCACATTGCATTGTAGTATAGATGTAAAATGTCTGGTGGTAATTGGCAGAGTAAGTTACACCCTTCACCACAGTATTTTATATTAGCAGCAAACAATGTTCACTTCCAGCCTTGTAAGTCTTGCTTTGTTTTAGTGTATAATAGTTGATTCCGTTTCTCACATTCAAAAATGTAATAAACTATCAATAATTCAACATTAGCATGGCTGCAAAAAGCTTTCTTAGTGATGTGTGATCCCAATGCACAGTGCAGTGTGCAAAATACTACAACGAGAGAGTGTATGAACATAAAATACAATTTCTTTGCATGGTTTTCTTTCAACAAACAACAATTGTTTATTTCAATTTGCATAATAGCAACACAAACTGCAATCATAATGTTTTGTAGGACAATTATAAGAACTCCAGTTTTTAACAAACTGCAAACTACATATGAATCTCAAGCTTTCTTAGTGATGTGTGATCCCAGTGCACAGTGCAGTGTGCAAAAAACCACAACCAAAGTGTGTGAAAATAAAATACAATGTCTTTGCATGTTTTTTTTTCAACAAACAACAATTGTTTATTTCAAAATATTGATTAATATTGAGCAGTTGGTTGTGTTGTTGTCAGTGGTATTTTGACCTGAATGAGGATATGGGGGCCTAATCAAGACTGTAAGATTACTGGTGCATAGTAAATAGTTAATGAGATGTACTAACTTATTATATGATGGATGCCATAATATAAAATGAGGTAAACTGATATCAATTTTTGTAGCAATTATGTGTTGTAATCTCAAGTGTAAACTAATGGACGAGGTCCAAATCGTATCACAAAAATGAGTGGGCCTTTTTTGAAGCAACATTTCACCAGTGAAAAGTGCAATTCCTTGGTCTCTACCACCTGTAGAGTGTCATGAAATATTAACCACTAACGAATTTTGAGGTACAAGTCTACCTCTCTGTGAGTACTATTTAGTATTTTTTCACTGGTAGGCAATCATTTTTGTGATACCAACAGGACCTAAGCCACTAGTTTAGAAAGTTACTTTGTAACTGAGCTACACGCGACTGAAGAACCCCAATCAGGTGAAACAGTTTTCGGTTTCTTTTTTTCCCGTTTCAGAGAGGACCTAGCTTGGCAGATTAGGCTTGGCTGTTCCAATGCAAGTAGGCACAAGACTGATTTGCATATGGGTGGGTCTGATCTGAGATGGCATGGTGAGCAAAAGATTGATGGGTTGGAATGCAACCCCGAGCAATTGTCAGTGGTTAGACTTATTGCAAGCATCCTGCTATCACCTTTTTTGTTTGTATTGACTTTATTACTGTGTGTGTGCTGCATTAATACTTAACACATGCGTTAACAAGTCCCTGAAATCCAGTGGTTGTTTCAGCCGAGTGTCTCCAGTAGTTTTTATCATGGAGGGGATAGGCGGAGGACCTTCCTTTTCTGACGTTGCATGCTCTGACTCGCAGGAGGTTCTCTTGAAAAGATCAGCTATAGTCTGCCCGGGGGTTGCTGTGCCCCACATTTTGACCATGTCCTTACCCTCATTATCTGCCCCCATGCTAAGGGAAATACTGTGTTGGGAGCCTCCGCTGAGCTTTCTGCGCCCTGTGCCAACTCCAGATGTCATGGCACCTCGAGTCTTTGATGGGCCCATGCTCTTTTACCCCATTGCTCCTGCTGTTCGTTTCCAATAGTTTGCTGGGCTTCCAGGCCTGCACATAATTTTAAGCAACTTCTTTCCTGGTCCTGAAGCCTTGCTTGGACCAATCAGCCTGTTCACCTCCCAGAACGTACTCCTGGCCCAGAACAATCACCGGCAGGTGTGCACAGCATTCATGGTCCGGGGGAGAGTATTTTCCTGGATACAGCTCCTGAGACAGTCAGCTCTGGCAAGATGGAGGCCCACGCACAGACATCCTCACACTGCTGCCATCCTGCTTCACAGGCAAACAGCTTAGTGAAGGAACAGGCCCTCCCAAATTACAAGGATGGGGAGGGCACCAAAGGCTATTTAGGGACAAAATTACCTAAAATGGGGTTTAGACAAACGGAAGAAGAATCCTTGAGGGATAGTGCTCCTCTTGAACATTGTTCACCCTGTCGAGTATAGGGCGGTCATAAAAAGAGAGATATTTCCATCAGGAAAGATGGTCCAGTCACTGAGGCAGTCGAGGTTTTTTTTACACTGTTGACCAGTCAGACTAATCAGGAATGACTCAAGCTCTCCTGGAGGTGACTTCATATGTGACTCCAAATAGAGTGGGTTGAGTGGAGATGTGACTCCCTTAGAAGGGGCACTCTTGACAATAATGCCTGGTCAAAAATCAAGAACATTTGGGCTGGGGGCAAACATTGGCTGACGGGGGTGAATTAAAATGAGATTTCTGAACTATGCTCTGTGTAGGTGGCACCTAGTGGAAACCCATGACCATCTAATTCAGGGGATGAAAGCTGACTCACCTACACTCAAATCCATTTATCACGGGATAATGTCCCACAGAGATGAGACCCAGGTAGACAGCCATTCAGCCCATGCCGCTACCAGGAAATTACGGGGAGCAATTCAAAAGGTGGCAAAGACATGATCAGAGTTCTCTGACAACATAACAGCACTGGAAGGGAGGGTGACAACCCTGGAGGCGAACATCGAGGCCAACAAGAGCCAGGTAGTAGCTCATGAGGCACAACTGATGGACACCCAATAGAAGTTGAAAGATTTTGAAAACAGGCTGCCTCGCTATAACGTGAGTCAAGTGTGGGGAGAACGGGGTGGAGGGGAATGACACAAGAAAGTATATTGTGAAGTTATTTAGGGGTGCCTTTGCTGAGCTGGAAGGGTGGCATTGGGAGCAGAAGATATACAAATGGTACACAGATTTCCATTAATGATGAAACAGTCGAGTCATGGCTCAGTAAAACCTAGGGCTATCGTGGTCTTTTTGGGGAACTTCTTCCTCAGGTAGGCTGTGTTCGAGAGAGCATGCCTATATTCCAAACGCTCTGTTGAAGGCTGCTCCTTTGATATGATGCCAGACTTTTGTCATGTAGTGGTGGAACGACGCTGGAGGCTGAGGTATTTGATCAAGCCATTCCAAAACAAGGGGGCGCAGGCCTTTTTAATGAATCAGGCTATATACAAGATAATCAGGCACAACAAGACACCTGTACATCTGAGGTTAAAACTGAAGAGTTTGCAGATAATATGAATGAGAGCTTGTGTGATACATGATATAGATGTGAAGGAAATGAACCAGGATTGTGTATTAAAGTTGTGAACGCTGGAAAGCCAAGAGACTGCCCATCAATGTCACTCTGATTTATAATTCTTTAGTCGTCTTCCCTCCTCTGCTGCATGCTTTCTTTTCTTTATCTCTCTTTTATTCCCTGTATGTCTGTATTTCAGCTTGGGGAATTCATGTGGTTCCTACAGCTGTGTTATTGTATCAAGTAGATAGGGTGAACATTATGTTTAAATTAATTTTAGACTGTAGGCAGCAGTTGAAGAGTACACAGACCATCAACAGACCAGCTGTGGGTCTGAATGCTTTACCTGGGTTGGTGGAGAGGGGGGTAGGGGACAGGATTGGTGGGACTGGTTTGGAGCAAAGGGGAGGACTAAGGGTAGGAAAAAGGAGCTAGGAACTCAAATACAGGAAGGGAATATTTATGGTGGTAGGTCATAATTCTCCCAGGATAAGGAAATATAACTGTCCGAACAAAATATGAGAGATTCCCATGAAGTATGGGATCGTAGGTTACAATCTTTCTGGCAAGGAATTTGGCACCCAAACAATTAGATTCTATGATGTAGAATAGGAATATCCATATCAGCTGAGCCAAAGTTTGTGGGTTAAATGGCAGAGTCAAGAGGTGGAAGGTTGCAACTGGGTTCAAAGTCATGGGGCTAATATTAACTATATAAAAGAGTCTCACATTGCATGGGAAATGTAATGTAATGTAAGGTACACATATATAGCGCGGCTGTCACCCCAAGGTATCCTGGCGCTTAAATTACTGAGCAGGGAGTATCAAGGCAGAGAAGGCACGGTCTACTCTCTAGGGAACAGTCTGGTTTTCAGTTCCTTCCTGAAGCATGCCAAGATGTTCAGTTGTCTAAGCTCCAAAGGAAGTGCGTTCGAAAGTCTAGAAGCTGTGAAGCTAAAAGATCTGGCTCCCATTTGAGCTTTTTTGACATGGGGAACACAGACCAAATTCGCAGAGGAGGAGCGCAGGGATCTAACAGGAGAGTACCATACGAATTTCGATTGTACTACTTTCGGTACAATTTTGTGTAGTGCCCTGTAAACAATACATAGTGCCTTAAATTGTATTCTTTGTACGACAGGCAGCCAGTGTAGGTCCTTCAGGGCCAAAGAGGCCGAGGCTCCGAGTGACTGATTTAGTGCTAGCTTAGCCGCCAAAATCTATACTCTTTGTAGTTTCTTGGTCAAAGAGACTGGGGCACCTAAAAGAAGTGCATTACAGTAGTCTATTCTGCTTAGAACAAGAGATAGACAGGTGCTCACGTTTTATTCACCTGGGAGTCCAGTTGTAAATTACAATCCATCAGTACTCCCAAGATATGCACTGTATTAGCAGGCGCTAAGGAATTGTTAGCCAAATCATGCCAGAAGTCTGCTGGAAGAGGGCGCAGGATTCCACCTGCCACACAGCACAGGACTTCAGTTTTTTCCTTGTTTAATTGTAAGGAGTTCTCTTTCAACCATCTGCTGTTTGGCACAAACAATTGTGAAACTTTTCTAGAGACACTGCATTGTTGCCCTCAACAGTGAAGACAAGCTGAGTGTCATCCGCGTAGTTGATAACAGTGATGCCAAATGATTTTATTAGAACGATAAGGGGACGAATATATCGATTAAACAAGATTGGGCTGATAGCGATCCATGAGGAACCTCCTGTTTAACATCTCTGTACTGGAATAGAAATTGCAACGGAGTCACAGCCAGCTGCCAATTATAAAGATAGGAATGTAACCAGTCTCGCACCCTACCCACAACACCCAGTTCATTCAATATCCTAATCAGGGTCTGATGGTTGACCATGTCGAACGCGGGAAACAAGATGTCAGCTGAAAATCTTGGATCAAACCCTCCTGACCTGTACATCTCCAGGGCCAACCACCAGATTTGTGGCAATACTAGCCAGAAACAATATGTGTGGCAAAACACAGTCTCACTTATAAACTAGGAAAATGGGTAATAGTGAATTGCCAGGTTGGAGGGACAAACTTCACCTTATATTCTGCATATGGATCTAACTTAGATGAAGCCATGGTCATTGATTGTCTAGATCTCAAATTATCTTTTTGGCCAACCCCTCTTGTGGTGTGTGGTAATTTAAATTTACATATGGAGGTTAGTAGTAGTGTGGTACAGCCAGAGCAGTATAGTGGTAGGAAGCTAATAGTATATGAAGCCGTGCCTCCACTGATGTGAGATCTTGGGCTGTGATCAGTTAAAATCTCCTGACCCTGGGTGTATGTAATTCTCTTACCCCCATAAGAAATGTGTTTGACTGGACTACTTTCAAATCTCAGCAGGTCTGGCAGGAGAAGCTGGTATTGAGAGATACCCTTGGGTCTTTTCAGATCACAATTCTCTGATTTTGGAGAAATAAAATATTATTTTTATTAAACAGTTGTGATAGTACAGCGGAAGCCAGTGAGGCCACATGATATCTGAATACAATAGTGATATATCAAATACGTGTTGGATACAGATTATACACAATCCCCATACAAGATCAGTGTCCACCTCAGCCCTACGTAATTCCTCAGTTGGGGATACACAGAGATTGCCACGTGACACATTCCATTTAGCCCATTTGTGATCCCATTTCTTAGGTCAACCCCTGTGTTTGGAAACATATTTCTCTGCGATCATCTCATCATCCATGTCATTGGACCATTTTTAATAGTTGGGCAAACCCCAGTCCCCCATATTTGAGCTATATTCCTTTTGGCAAGGATAACTCCCAGTGAGGCCCATGTGTGCTCAGTTTGGGTCAGATCGGTGGCCTCCCAATCATTTAGTAGGCAAAGTCACGAGGAGCTGGCGATGTTTTCCCCACACACCTTTGTTAGTGTGGAGAAGGTTCTACCGCAGATTTTGGAATTTTTTACAATAAACAGAGGTCCTGCCTTGGATGGTGTTGTGTGGGACTCAATAAAAGCAGGAATCGGGGGTGAGACTATTTTTAGTTTTTATAATCAGAGACAGCAGGCCAAAAATATTTGGTGGCTCTATGAAGAGCAATGAAGAGATTTTGAAGTGCAGCTTGCAAAGCTGATAGCAGCAAGGCAGGACAGCCAGGAGATGCAGCCAGCCGCAGCCGTTGCAGGTAAAAGAGGTGGGGCCAGCTGAGGTGGGATTTCGAGAGACGACCACAAGGGAAATTAATTATTTATAAAATTTTCCCTCGTTGTTGTCTCTCAAAATTCCCCCTCACCTGGCCCCACCGCTCTTACCTGCAGTGGCCGCTGCTGGATGCAGCAAAGATTGTAATGGCCAAGGCTAGGATTAATAGATATCATAGTAGGTGGATAGCTGAGAACTATCAAATTAATTGAACAGAAGGTTAAAAAAATTGTGAAAATGTTGGCAAACTACTGACCGTCTGCACAAGGCAGAAAGAGACAAATAGGGGCATAGATGCTATAATCGATAAGGAAGGATGCAAGGTCAGTACTCAAAAGAATATTAGAGTATTTAAGGATTACTATGAAGATCTCTATCAACAATATGTATTTCCCTCTCCAAGTAGTTATATAGCATTTCTAGATTTAACAGTTTGACAGGGACTAGAGGAAGAAGAGTAGGCCTCCTTGGAGTTACTGATAACCTTGGAGGTTGTAAAGACAGCACTAAATTCCCCAGCCTCTGGAAAGGCGTCCGGGCCAGACAAGATACCCTTAGAATTATAACCATTATTCTGTCCTGCACCTGCAAGGGTTATGGTTTCTGTCTTCCTTGAGGCACAGCGGGAGGGGTGGGTACCTGTCTTCTGGGGAGGTACCAGTATAGTAATTTTCAGGGGAAACCTCCATTGAACCTGGGGTCTTACAGACTAATCTTGCTGATTACCAGCGATGCAAAAATCTATTCTTAAATAATCATAATGCATGTGGACAGGGTCATAGACAAGCGGGTTTTACCCTGGAAGCATGGGTTTATCCCTTGGCGTAGAACTACAGATCACATCAGGAGAGCAATTACATTGTTTAATGCAACTGAAATTACTGGGAGTCCAATGGCTATGATCCTGCTCAACGCAGAAAAGGCTCTAGACCGGGTATCTTGGGAGTATCTTTGGGAGATTCTAAGGTGAAAGAGCCTAGGACCTGCCTTAATTAAAGCTTTAAGAATGCTATATCAGAATCCAAGTGCTAGACTGCAAATAATGGGGATGGTGTTGGACAAGATCTCAGTTACCAGAGGGAAAAGGCTGGGATACCCATGCTCACCGCTTCTCTTTGCACTATATTTATATACTCTTATTACTAGGATGGAGAGGAATCTCCTAATAAGTAAAATTGAATAGCATCAACATATACTGGCAGATAACATAGCTCTTATCACTTCAGATCCTGTGGGTGCTTTGGCCGAAGTATAATTAATGAAGATAGCGGTTTAATACTTGAACAAGGGGAAAACTCAAATAGTATGCACTAGTGTTATACACTTGAGGGATCAATGAAGAGCAGGCAGTGCAATCTACCCAGGGGTTAAGAATACAGCCTCAATAGAGCAAGTCATCGGCATAAACCTCACTCCAATCCTGGTTAAGGCAAGGCAAGACTTGAGGAGAATTAATAACCTGCAATTAATGCCTGTGGGTAGATGCAATGTAACTACAATGTTTATTCTCTCCAAAGTTTTATATTTTTTTAGAGCCATCCCGCTAGAAATTGAGAAACAATGGTTTATGAAGCTGGAAGCCATTTGTGCTAGCATCATATGAATGTATGAAAAGGCAAGGCGAGCCTTAAGTTATAGGATGCTCCCCAGAATCAGGGGTGGGTGGGCTGTACTCACTTTTAGGTATTATTATTGATCATGCATGCTGCTGCATATGTGGATCTTAACTACAGGAAGGCAACACGAGGCTTCAACGCTGTCAGGGTTCCCTTCAATATCTGAGTTGACGCTGGGTTCAGGGTCCATGGGTTCTTAAAATTAAGAAATATTGAACACAGTTGTTACGCAAAGGCCAAATTTAAGACAGTGAATAGGGCATTCAAAACTTGGAAGCAGCTAAAGGCGAGATTAGGGCTAAAAATAATATGTATTTTAGTCACTCCAAAAGAGATCTGCTACTTTCTTCAGAGGAGCTGAACTTAATTTCGCAGAATGCAACAGGGAATTGTTGTTGAAATGAAAGCAGGGTGCTCCTCTGAATTTGCAATGTATTACTTTGACTACATTGGCACCCTGTATCTCTTCTCATCATTCTCTCTAACCTAACTATGATGCAATATCTGTCATGTTTGTGACGGAGTAACCCGTCCCCCAATCTCTACATTAGGTACACATTGTTCTTTGGAACTCTTAGATTCAACACAACCAAAAAAATTCAGGAAAATACAGCTAATCAACAGTCCTCAACCCGAGGGTTATATTATGATAGGGGAGTTCCGAATAGGGAAAAAAAACAATTGGAGACATTGCTCTTGCTGAAATAACAATAACAATAACATAGAAAACTAAAAATGAACAGTACAAAGGACACCATTCTAGTTTTATCTTAATGTAAGAAAGTTGATAGAAGTCAGCTACACAGTCACTTAGATAATTTTATTCTTAGAGAATCTCATATATAGTCATCACAAGCTTTAATTTCACTACATGTGGAGTTTCAGAACACCATCTTATTAAAGTTCAACCCAAAAAGATCTTGATAGTCTCTAGTCACGTAAATTCCTAGATATCTTATTGGATCCCGTTTTTCTGCTTGAGACTGAAGGTGTAATGGTAGAAAATCTAGATTGGAATTTAAAATAAGGACTTCCGTTTTCTTCTCATTGATTTTATATACCCCAATCTTTTCGTAATCCTTAAGCTCTTTCATGAGATGTAAAATATTTTCTTTTTCCGGAGCTAAATACAGAACAATATCATCAGCAAATAATTTTAACTTTGACATTCCGCCAATAGGGGGTAATATTGCCGCATTGTTCCTTATTTTTATCACCATCGGTTCAATGAAAAAGGTAAAAAGCAGGGGAGATAAAGGACACCCTTGCCTAGTCCCACGATTTATTTTAATCTTCCCTGCTTGCCTGGTGTTAACTATAACCTGAGCTGATGCCCCTTCATAAATGTTCTGTAGCATACTAATAATCGGGGCCGGGAATCCAAAACAACCCAAGGAAAAAAATAACGCTGACCAGTTAACTAAATCAAATGCTTTTTCTGCATCGATCATTAAGATACATGCAGAAGTTGAATTAATATTAAAAAAATCCAAGGCTTGTATCAAATATTCTGTGTTCGATGCCATTGATCTACCGGCTATAAACCCTGTCTGATCTTGATGGATTACTTCCTGTGCTGCATACACAAATCTTTGGGCCCAGATTTTCATAAAAACCTTATAGTCCGAATTCAGTAAACTGATTGGTCTATAAGAATTTACCTCCTCGGGATTCTTATCTTTTTTGACAAAGCTGATAATTGTAGATTCTTTAAACTCAGAGGGAACCTTACCACCTCTTCTGATATAGTTAAATAAATTTTTCAAGGCACCCTCCAGTTCCTTTAAAAATACCTTATAAAATTCAATCGGGAACCCGTCCACGCCTGATACTTTTGCTCCTGCTGTTGTTTTTATACTGTTTTGAATTTCCAGTAAGCTTATTTCACTGCATAATTGATTCCTCCTACAATCGGAGATTTTGGGAATATCTAAACTTTCGAAATATTCCTTGATCAATGTTCCCTCTACCTGAATATCTGTGGAGTATATTCTCTCATAATGATCAAGGAAAACTTTCGCAATTCCTTCACTCCTGGTCTCTATTCCACCCAGAGGATCATGAATTTTTAGAATGATGGAAGATTCTTGCTTTTTTCTGATTGAATTAGCCAAAAGTTTTCCCATCAGTTGACTATCCTCATAGAGCCTTTGCTGAAAGGCCTTCGAGCTATTTATCTCTTCCAGGGTGAAGAAATCCCTAAGCAATGATTTTGCTTCTTCCCATTTATTGGGCATTCGATTAAGTTTTAAAGCGTATTCCTTCTCAGCGGCACTTTGAAGGACGGCAATTTGTTCCTTACGCGCATTTGCCTTGTTGCAGGAAAATGCTATCATTTGCCCTCGGGCTGCTGCTTTAAATGCTCCCCATATAGAGAAAGGCTCCGCTGAATCTTTGTTGACTAAAAAAAATTCTTTCATCCATTCTTTAAAGCCCTCCACCCATTCCGAGTTCTGTAAAAGGGTGCGATCCATCTGCCACCTGGGGCGTTCCCTTTTTGAACCTTCTAACATCAGTTCCACTTCAATCCTCCCATGGTCTGAAAAAGGGTTGCAACCTATCAATGCATTGCCAATTTGAAGAGACCTGGAAGTTAAAAAAAAATCTATTCTAGAGGCAGTGTGAAATCTATAAGAATAGCAAGTGTAGGACTCTGTATTGGGATTTAGGGAGCGCCATGAATCCCGCAGTTGGTATTCCATCGTTAAAGCTTCCAACACCCCCTTTGTTTTTGGTTTTAGCTGCTTCTTGTTTTTATTAGAAGTATCCCTTTTCAAATCTTGAATATAATTAAAATCACCTCCCAACACAATTTGTCCTGGAGTGCCCCTCAAGATTTCGCTAATTTCCATCAGGGCTGAAATGTCATCGAATATTGGGCCATAGTAATTTACAAAGTTTAATACTTTCCCTAACAGTTTTACTACTACCCAGAGCCATCTGCCTTTAGAGTCTCTTTGCACCTGCATGACTTCCCATGGAAGATTCCTTGCAAAATAGATAGCAACCCCCCTCTGGGCAACCCCAGCTGAGGAGAAAAACCCATATGAGAAGTATCTTGGCAAAAACAAATTTGGAGAATTGGTCTTCAAGTGTGTTTCCTGTAAGAAAACCACCTGGGGATTCATGGCCATTGCCCATTTCAAAAGTGAACCGTATTTCTGTTTATTCAATAGCCCATTAGCATTAATGGACAGGATTTTACATGAATCAAATCTCATCTCTTCTTTTGCAGAAATTTATATCTAATCTGCACCAACCAGAATTGAGAGTCAATAATAACAACCCTACTGAACATGTCTTTTTTAACTGCTTTCCACCCCCCCACCCTAACCACCCCCAGGGATGCGGGAGCCCCCCCCTTTCTGACCACGCAGCCCCCATCCCTCCCACCACTTCTTCTTCGGGTGTCCTCTTCTTACACCCTGGTGTGACTTAGTGACCCAGAGCCCCCACCTTTAGCTAAAGAGGAGAAAGAATAAGAGTAAAGTAGATAAATCCTGCTTATTATATCAACCTCTAGTTCTAAATCCAGATTCCTTCCATTTAACCTTTCCCCTCTTTATCTCCCCTGCCTTCCGAGCTAAGCCCTTGCAGATATCTCATTGAGAAGAGTTTGAGCCTCCTCTAAATCGGTAAACAGAAAAAATGTTCCTTTAACAAGAACCTTCAACTTTGATTGTTGCGCAATCGAGGCCTGGGCTCCGTTAGCTTTGAAAAGCTGCAAGAGTTTTGCAAATTATTTTCTTCTTCTGGCCGCTGCCGCTGTCATGTCCGAAAATATTCTACATTTTGCCGTCTCAGAGACATTGAACTGGCGTTGTTGATATGCCCTAGAGAGGATTCGTTCTTTTATCCTTAAGTCAGCAAAATTCAGTAAGATAGTTCTAGGAAATGGAGAGTTTGCAAAACGCTGTGCTGGTACTCTATGAGCCCTTGTGATTGTCAAGTCTCCATCGAACTCTGGAAGAACTACCTTTTGGATAAAGGAGTTAGCCCACTGAACTGTGTCGGAGCCTTCTGTCCCTTCCGGGACTCCTACAATTCTCAGATTCGACCTGCGAGAGTGGTTTTCCAACTCCTCGAGTTTGTTTTCCATGGAGATCCTCTTCTTGGTGGCCTCTCTGGTTGCTCCTGTTACCAGTCCCATTTGATCTTCCAGAGTCGAGATCCTGGATTCCGCCTCCACTACTCTATTTGGGAGCGATACGGTTAACTCCTCGAGCTTGTCCATTCTAGCATGAAGAGCAGCTAGCTCCACTTGTTGATTGTTTTTAATTTCGCGGATCTCATCGAGAATTAAATTGAGCATTTCGCGAATATCTAGCTGATATCTCTCTTCAGATCTCTTTTCAAAATCGGATAGGCTAGTGTTGAATCCCGCCGTTCCTTCGGTCCCGGGAGTTGTATCTTGTGAGAGTTCTCCCTCATTTACAGCCCCATCTACTGTGGGAATCGAAGTTTGAGGTAAGGTTTCAATAATGCCGGGATCTGTGACCGATATAGCCGGGGACGCTGCCAAAGACGTAATGGAATTTCGAGGCGTTTGTTACGAAGGGGGGGGGAGTGTTTTTGGAGTAGTTTTTTTTGCAAACAGTGGAAAATCTTTCACTTCCTTCCCCCCAGCACCAACACCGCTCTTGCTTTTCTTCTCATCTGCTTGGGGCACTGCCAGGGCAGAAACCAGTGAAGTTTTAGGGGTTATAGGGACTTGAAGTTGGAGATCTGCCTCAGACTGAGGTAAAGCATCTGCGATACTGTTATCATCAACATTACCCCCCTCTTTTGCTGCTTTTCGCTGATCATCTTGCAGAGAAACAGAGCCAAAATAATTTTCCAGATCCCAGAACTTAGCATAACTAAATATTGTACAAATTTTGTATAAGACACTAAACCTTTGTTTAACCATGATTTGGAATCTGGATCTGATTTGTTTTATCCAAAATATTCCTCATTTAAATGCTTCTAATAATAGGCTGTTGAGCAAAGAGATGCATGTGGTCAGCATCATATTCATTACCTCTTCGGTACATATACATATTACTTCGTGATATTTTTGATAATCTCACTGGTGTGAAATAAATGTGGTGTAATGTCAAAAGTAATTATCAGTGATAGTTTGTGGAAGTAAATGTGTCCTTGGTAAGTGTCACATCTGTCTCCCAAAATTAAAGGTCCATCGCAATACATTTATGTTCCCCTTTTGTACTCAATTCTGACCCTAATCTTGAATCATTTGTGAAATTTGTCATAAAATCGAGTTACTACATGACTTGTTTATTCTGTATTGTACATGGTTTGGAGAAAAAATCATCAGTGCTTTACAAATTTACTGTAAGCTTAGAGTTCTCAAAAATAGAACAAACCTGCACGTAAAGATGAAATGGGATATTGCTCCCACAGTCAATCTGCAGTTTCAACTAATCCTTCAATTGAATTTGTAAAAGGATTAAATCAACAACTGATGGAATATGATTCTGGAGGTTATCATGGTATTATATTTTAAGGTTGGTAAATGCCATGCTCTCCAATACAGCTGTTATCTATTAAATCTGGGACAGTGGAAGTACTGCTGAGTATCTGGCCATATGCAATTGGTAGCATGGATTTATTTTAAAGTTTTTTAATCTTTCATTTGCAAAGCGTAGGGTTACTTAAATGTGTTAAATAAGAGTTGGATCTTACAGCAAAAATCATGGCTTTAAGAAAATAAAATGTAAGTAAAAATTTTTGGTCTGGATCATTTCAGAATTTTCATAAAATGTAGCCAAGTTCCCCAAAAATAATGCCAAAAGATGGGACACAACAAATCTGGTTCCTCTATTTTGTCAGCCACTTAATATGGAACATTAGGAAGTTTCTGATTTGCTGGGATAAGAAAAGTGATGAATGCTTCTACTGCACTATTATATAGAATTATAGATGGGTAAAAGTGAATCACAGGTATGTTTTTCACCGAGGGGTTCTGAATGACATCAAAAAGACAACAAAAGCAAAGCTTGAATCATCTATGATGTTACTCAGAACCCCGAGATGAAAAACATCCCCGTAATTCACTGTTATCCATTTATAGTTTTATGTTATGTATGGGTCCCAAAATCATCTGCCCCTGCCTTCAACTACTGCACAGAGGCAGAGGATAACAGGAGAGCTATACACAGCATTCCCTGTCTTCCCTGATGTAAATGTGAAAAATAAATTCCTCTTCTGCTTTCCTTTAAAAAACCCACAACTTTCTGTGCCTTCATTACCCCTCCTGCAGCTGTGCTTTCTTCTTTCAGTCAAAGCAGACATGCAGCACTGTGCTAACAGTCTCTCAGAGAGCCCTGTCACCTAGCCTAGAATTCCTTTATGACATCACAACAGTTTATAACCAGTTTTGTTAACCACTGTTGTGATGTCATAGCAAGTAGTTATGACTTTCAGAAATTGAAATAAACAATAGAGACTCTCTATTAGAGCCATACATAACAAATGTATTAGGCATATAAAATTGCAAATATAGAATATGGGCAACACAGTCACTTTGATATTGTGAATTCTCCCACCTTACGGTAGTAGGAGAGCTTGATCAATAAGTTTTTTTTTTACTTCAGTCCATTTTCACAATAATTAACTGGAGTGATCACCCCCAAATACCTTGCCTGTTTTTTTACATCTGAGCTCCAATTTTTGTCCTTATGTCTAGCATTCCAACCCATAATTTCAATTTGAAAATATTAATCTTATATAACCAGAAAAACAAGGTGTTTCCAATTACGGCTTATTACATTTTTTGTCATGTGGTGACGAGTTTCAAAAAAATCTTCCTATTTTTACTTATTAAAGAAATTGGATGGTACAATGAGATTTTACCCACTTTACAAATTAGTATCATATTGGCTTCACAACAGGATTTCAGCATTTTATACTCCTTAAATATTTATTGTACCAATTGTAGAAATAATTCTGATATTTGTATTTTTTTTATTCCAAAATAAATTTGGCTGTCCATTTGGGCCATGAGCTATCCCTCTTAACGGTGAATCTATCATTAGATATAATTACTCTATCAAAATATCATTCAAACATTTTGTCCTGGTAAGGCTCAAAAACAGATGGAAACATGGAATTTCAAGCACATTGGTTCTAAAATTAAGTGTACCAGGTGTCAATATGACCGTGAGAAGTAATCAACCCCTTTCTGTGCAATCTTTTCAACCTCACAATAGATTTTTCCATTTGCTTCAATCTGTTTGATATTATTTCTATTGCTTTTGTTTGCCAATCCTTAAGTAGGATTTTAGGTCACAGTTCTGAAAATACCACTTTTAGAAAGTTGACATTTTCTCGCCTCAACCATCTATTCCTTCTTCCAGTGTCCTGGGTCACATGACTGTGAATGGCTCTGTTGTTGGGGGTTTGTGCATTCCTTCTAGACAGTGAAACAAAGGGACTCCTCATTGTTTCAGTGTCTAGAAGGATGGGCCATCCTGTCAGGTTGGTTGGCAGCTGCACACAGCCACACTTACACTTCAAAGGTCTTTGCCTCCAGCATTTACAAAGGAATCTGACATTAGTCCTTTGTCACCACAGACTTCATGGAGCCTTGACAGGAGACATGAACTTTCTAGAACCAGATGTGGAGGTAGTGCAGGGAATCACCCTACTTCAAAGGCTGGCACCACATGTAAATATTAGACCTCCAGAGCCAGTCGTCAGTACACTCCTGGATCTGTGGACATTACAGAAGAAGGGCTGCCTGTCCCTTTAGAGGACTGTCGTGCTGCTACTAGAGGACTGCCCTGCTGCCTGAGGACTGCTTTGCTGTCTGTGAAGGAAGAATAGACATGCTCTCTTCATCCCAAGTTAACTTGAGTTAGCAAGGGTATGTTGGCTGACCTCCTGTCTGAGATATAGGGACACTAAAAGCTCCAGAGACCTCCCTGCAACTGTCCAGGTAGCCTGCTGCATTGGACCTGCTTGGACCTGCAACCGGGCCTGCTTGAGCCCCAATGGTCCCCTGCTGGAGTGAGTTGCTGATCCCCAGGAGGTGCCTCTCCAGGACTGGCATCAGTTGAGCTCCTCCTGTGAAGAAAGGTGAAATCCTGAAGTTTTGGGCTCTTTGTGACCACGAACATACCAGATGTGTTGAGACAATGCCACGAGCAATGACTGCCAATGAGAAGCTCAAGTGAACCTGATTCTTAGAGCTACAGTCACCAACAACGCCGATGGTAATTTGAGATCTCCACTTCATGCTACTGGACGGACAGACCACGGTGACCTCTAATGCGAAGCTCACAGCAAAGACCATCTGCAATGCCAGAACAGCTCTTCCCACTACAGCGATGACCATCTGCAACACTCTCCCTGCTCCTTCTAGGCTGTAAAACCACAAACAAAACTCTTCACATCAGACTTTGTGAAGGACGTTTTTAACTGGACTAACCTGGTCCGTGTATCCGGCCCATGCTTCATCAAGGTCACCAGAACTTATGGCTTTCCCCCGGTCTAAGAGGACCAGATGACTGTGAGTGTTGCTCTGTGCATTCAGGTACTATATCTACTTAAAACATTAAAATTGAATATCTCTGGTTCTACCCATTGGATTTTGTTGTTCTGTTATCATTTAATTTAATACAATCTATTCTATGTTTATAAATTAGTCTGTGGTTTCGCTTGTGTTGTGTTCTCATTATTATTGTTTGGGTGCTGCATAAATACTTTACACTTTGCCTTGAGTTAAACCTGACTGCTTTGGGCCAAGCTACCCAATAGTTAAGGTGGTTGTATATGAATGGGTTGGTGCTGTCTGGAATTTCCGGCAACAAACAGGGACAGGACCTGAATCAGAGGTTGGCACTTTTCCGTCAAAAAATATATAAATTTTCTTTTTTTCTCACAGTTGTATGGATTGAGTTAATCCACACCAGGTAATTTATGATATGGCCCAATAAATAGGGCCTTGACCCTTTAATTCATTTCTCCTTTTCTTTTTTTCCATTGGACATTCATATTCCTTGATAAGATACTTTCATGATATGGCTGATTAGGTTGGGCCCTGCCTCTGTATTTTCCCTCAATTTTGTTTAATTTTCTCCTCTTTTCCTTTTTTCCCTAGTTGGTCAACTATTATCACTATATTTAAATTTACTGTCACAATATATACAAAATTCCTCAATCCAATTATATGCTTATAATCCCCCATATTTGAATTCTGATCATCAAATCAAGCTGTCCCATAGTCTTTTCCCAATCGACACTGGTTTGATTCGGAGTAACTTTTCCTTTCTCATTACATAACCGATGACACTGTGACGGTGTTACAGCGCCTGACATTCCCGGTTTATCTAATAAGCTCCCAAACTAAACGGGGACGATCGTCATCTCACCAGGACCGCAGGTAATACAGAAGATATTATTATTAATATTATTTCTTTTTTTCGGCCAGTTTGGCCATAAAAGACACATATATAAAAAAACAAAGAACAGAGAGTCATAATAACATACATACAACAACACTTTAAAACAGTAAGTTTAAAAATGTAGCACAAGAATTGATTTTTCACCCCCTCAATTTAAAACACATTTCATTTTAGCAACAGATTTTTGTAAGCATATACAGAGGTTCTACTCAGAGTATCTGACCAAATTTCCTGCAAGTAATATACACAGAGTAAAGGAACCTGCTTATGCTAAATACAATAAACTGAGTTATATTGCTTTTTATAATCCTATATGCTGTAGAACAGGATCTGGTTCCTAGGAGAGTGCACATGGGTTTTAGCCATTTCTTTCGAGCCTTCAAGTAGGCACTACATATAAACAACATGTGAACCTCATTCTCCTTACAAGGGTTTAAGCACATAGAACAACACCCGCTTTTGTCATTCAGGCCTCCCAGTCTTTTCTAGTGAGTAGTGTGGCTCACTGGTTAGAGGCGGCAGACCCGAGAGCAGAGGACGGCCCGGGACCAGGGTTCGATTCCGGCGTGGCAGGTTTCTGGACCAGGGTCAGCGGACTCGATAATTCTCTCGCCTCGGTGCCCACTCTGATCAGCGATCACACTCGGCAACTCTGGGCATTAGCTTGCCTCATCTTCACTAACGGCCCCACCAGACCGCCGGGGATGCCTGGTCTCACCCTGGAGATAACCCATTAAGGGACCATCTCTCAGGGAAACCAGGAAGGGTTTCGCAGCGGTCGAAGCGCCTTGGGACCCTACGGGTAAGTAGTGCGCTATATAAATGCCAATACATTTACATTTACATTTACATTACATTTCTGTGACCAGCGTTCTGTATTATAGTTCAACATAAGGATCCCATATCTAAACTTCAAATAAAGGGACTTTGCAATAGGTGGCTCTATTTCATCCAAAAAGGATTCGAAGCAGGGTTCGTCTTTAAAGGATAGAAAATCTTGAATTACAGACCCAACTCTACTTTCATGTATGAGCCTGTCACTCATGTAAGACCAAAAAGCTCGTTTTACTATAGATTTAGAAAAAGCCGGTAAATTGTCAGGATTCTCCCACATTGAGTACAGGCCCAGAAGCGTGAACCATTTTTTAATATGCACAAGCCACTGAATAGAGTTAAAAGAATCAAGGATCAACAATTCTTGAAGGCCATTTCTGTATTCGAGCAGTTCTGGGGTAGACCACAACCTAACCCAAAACATTAATGGTCTTATAATGGCAAAGTAATCTGTTCTTTTAAAATTCAAATCGAGCTGGAGAGGTATTAAAGGTGTACTATTCGGGACCCTTACAATAGCTCTCATGAATTTATTGTCCAAACCCTGAAAGCTATCTCTGGCCCAAGGTCCCCATATCTCTGCTCCATACAACACAGCAGATTGAATTTTAAATTTAAAAAGCTCTAAGACAGGGGTTACACTCTTGCTTGTGCTAGCGTTTAGTCTACATATAATTGGTTTAACGTTGTGGGCATATGATACCTTACTTTTCTCTATTTGGGCCTTCCAACTTAGTTTTGAATCAAGTGCAACGCCCAGATAGGAAAAGTTTTCCACAGTTCCTAATTTCTGGCCATTCAAAGTCAAAAACCCTCTATCCGGTTTGCTGGGGTTTAGTGCCATACATTTCGTTTTATCAGCATTTATTTCCAGGCCCTTGGTCACGCAATAACAGCTAAAGGAGTTTAAGAGTGCCTGGAGTCCTTTCTTAGTCTGGGATATGAGAATGGTGTCATCTGCAAAGAGCAACGCAGGCACCCTCTCTCCATCAAGCTGCGGGGAATCATTAGTACAGCCATTCAAATAATTGGGAGCATCATTAACAAACAAGGAAAACAAGGTAGGGGCCAAGACACACCCTTGGCGAACCCCACGTTCAATGGGGATGTTACGCGTCAGTTCGCCATTTGGACCCCACCTGATGTTTGCATAATTTCCAGCATGCAACTCAACTATTTGAGCCAAAAGACACCCTGGCAAGCCTACTTCACTTAAGGTCCTCCAGAGCAAGTTGCGAGGGACAAGGTCAAATGCGGCTCTCAGATCTACGAAAGCTACATACAAATGACCTTTCCTGATATGCACGTACTTCCAGATCAAACAACAGAATCTGAATATTTGATCTATGGTACTAGTCTTGCTCCTAAAGCCAGCTTGAAATTTGGAGATTATTTTTGAGTCCTCCAGCCAATCATTAATCCGAAATAGTAAGTGTTTGGCATAGAGTTTTTGCAGGGTGTCCATTAGACTAATTGGTCTATAGTTTGAGGGTACCAATCTATTCCCTTTTTTAAAGATTAACACAACTTCCGCTGCACGCCAACTATCTGGAAAGCGACAACTTGTAGACAAAACATTAAACAAACGATTTACATAAGGAGCCCATACTTCAATGTCGTGTTTATATAGATCCCCCGGTATTTTATCAGGGCCTGGTGCTTTGCTGTTTTTTAGTTCATTAATCGCCCTTGTTGTTTCCTCCAGTGTGAAGTCAAGGGGTTCGATAGGAGGAGAGGACTAGGGTATCTTGTTGTCATCACCATCATATTGTTTATAAAGGGATGTGAAGTGGGTCACCCATGTCATTTCATCCAAAAACGTGTCTTTTACAGCTCTGCCTGCATGCCCCTCGTTTGCCACCAGCCTCCAAAAGCCAACATTATCATTAGTTTTTGCAGCAACTAGCATTTCTGACCAGAACAACTCTTCCCATAGTTTTTTTGATGTTTTTTGGGCGCACTTATATACCTCCCTTGCAAGTTTGACTCCTTCTTTTGATTTGCTTTTAATAGCAAGCAGGAGATTTCTCTTGGCCATCCTGCATGAATGATTGTACCATAGTTTTCCGTGAAGAAGATATATTTTCAAGTGAGTGCTCCCTGTTTCTCTTGTTCCCTGATCAGGACAATAAGAAGGTCTTTGTATCTGTGCCTGCCGATTAACATGGCTGAGTCTTCCTTAATATCACGATGCTCTCCTGCGTGTTTCCTTTTATATACCCACTTCGATAACAATGACTTAACTGGTGGAAAACGAGCACACCGTAAATACATTTTTAGGTATGTGTGCTTGCAGTAGATATAAATCGTGTTACTATGGTTGAACGGCTAAATATTAAACCTAATAATTCTTTCTATCACACAATTCCTGCTGTGATAATGAACGTGCGGAAGTATCAAATTTAATTTGATCTAGGTCACATATAATAGTTTTCCCTTCAATTAGCATGCATTTGTATCTAGTCACCGTTAGCCCTGTTGCCCGGCTCCCACAGTCTAAGAGACGCGCATGACATATTTCCTTATAGCTATCTCGGAACAATCTGTTTCACTGAAAAACAGTTAATACTCATTAACCTACCTGCTAGTTGAATAGCATGAGACAACATAATGTAAACGGCACTTCTACATAATGGTCGACTTCGTTCCCTTTAATTAGGTCACATGACTTTAACAAGACTTTTGGTAAGTTCGCACTCTTAATTTTCCTTGTTTCAATACATCTCTGATCATAAGGGCCTCATAGGGTTTGTAATTTTCTTTGTTTCATGATGACAAATGCAATGTGTTTTGCTCTCTCTCTGTGCAAAAGGGATGGATGACGAATGCAGGATCCGTACTCTGTGATCACTGCCTTGACTCGTAATATATTTCTACTGACATGAATTATGTAAATGGATTTATCAATGTGAGATAACATGATTAATAATGCCATGTGACTAATGCATTTTCTATTGGTATGATTTTCAATCAAACCTGTTGAAAAATACTGTAACCAAAATATTTTGACGATAATGTCTGGACTCTTTGTACTTCATGTTTCTTCCAAACCACATGGCCAATTATTTGGTCACTAATCACTACTATCTAAACTCTTGGGTCTATTGCTCTCTATACCTTAAATCCAATATATCCCGTGTGTCTCACTGTAATTGACAGCCTTGAAAAAGCCAGTGGCCTATCTGGCCACACGGGCGAAACACGTGTTGGCTGTTATCTTTTAGTCTCAGCTGGGTTTATTGGATCTGTTCCAAATAAATAAATAAATATACAAATCAAAGAATGTATTTTGGATCACATTACTACAGGATACTAAAATCCATCTCTTGGGCACAATTTTCCTCTTCCTTACTTCTACTACCCAATGGTTAAGCACCGGTTCATTTAATGATTTTTGTGGTTCACCCTGAGAAGGATTGTGGTTGTTGCCTGATTGAGAATTCTACCCCCCACACCAAGAACCCGATTTCTCACACATAGCACCACCATTCCTAAAGCATATCTAAATTAAAATATTTTAACTTTATGAATAATTATGGTTTTCATGGTGTAAATTCATTATAACAGAGGGGCATATTATCAAGACTGCCGCTAAAACGGCAATTGAAGCCCATGTTAGATGTGAAGGACATCTAATCTGAGCTTCAATTGGAATACCATAGAGCATACGATCAAGCCCATTAACGCCGTTTTAGCGGCAGTTTTCTGCCACTAAAGTGGCGATAATTGTATCGCCTGTCTTGATAATATGCCCTAGAGTTATTTTACTCTCAAAATCTTAAAATAGGTGTTGTTTGTTGCTCTATTGCCGATTGTGCTTTTTCCAGCTCTCTCTTGTGAGCTACCTTCTCCTCTCTTGTTTCATTTATTGTGATATTCAGTATAAAACCTTTACTAAAGGCTTTGCATGAATCACATACCGTAAAATATTTGTTGAGCTAATATTTTTATTTTTAAAATCTCAGTGGTCTGTGTCTGAATACATTTAATGCATTTCAATTAGTAATGACCTATGTAAAGTCCATCATGCTGGGTGACTTTCTTTATCCTGATCTGATATGTGCCTTGGAAATATGTGCAAAATAGCGATGGATTGGAATCTGGGCTGAGATTAATTCAAGGATTCCATCCATCATTTTTGTTGAATACTTTGGATATCATTTCAGCAGGAACTGATTTAGTCGAAAATACTTTGAGTCTGATTTTGAGTTTGGTAGACAGAGTACTCTGCCACGAAGAGGATGGAGAACCTGTTTCCCAACCCTTCAGTCTGCTCGCTCTATTCTTATATAAGGAGAAAATCAGGTTTCTGATAACGAACGGTGTCCCTGCTGGCTCTGCTGTCAGAAGGCATACTCCAACAGCTCAATAGAGTAGGAGCCATTTGAGTAAGGGCATCAGATCACGTCTTATTTAGATCTAATGTATTGTTTTTCTGTACACACCACCAGGAAAAACCTGGTGGTCATGTCACAGCGAGAAAAAACAAAAGAGCCCCACTCCCCTGTTGAAAAGGCCCAAGTTGTGTGGGGGGGGGCATTCATTTTGGCTTATCAGGAAAAAACCTGTGCTTTGAGAGTATGGTGAGCAAACTTACAGTGCCTTCAGAGAAGCTACCTCTGAAGGTGCAGGGCCAGGGGTGATCTTGTAATTAGGCGCTTGGCTAGTCTGTTTCAGATGAAGAAGGGGATCGCCACTCTGACAAGCAGCAGGCCACCCAGCAGGCCATTTGAATGTAAAGGTGTGTGTTTGGCAGCCTGTTTGTGCACCAGATCAGTGAAAGAGGTCAGCGGCAAGCCTTATTTAGCAAAATATGGCTTTGCTCTTCTTTCTCTCCTTGTGCCATCCAGCATAGCAATTTTGGTTGCTGGACTGAGTTGCACTGTAGCCTTATAGCCCGCCGTAGCAGGCTAAAGCGGCTATTAAAGGCCTGCTGAATCGACGAGACAGCAGGACTTTAATAGCCGGTATAGCCCTGCTACAAAGGGCTATAAGGCTATTAGAACATTCTGCCACTAGAGGGCAGAATGTTCTGACAAATTAAACAAAGGGTTCTCGAAGCTCGAGGGGATATAAATCCCCTCGAGCTTCGATAAGCCTTTGAAGAACATTAGAATGTTGCTCTGCAGGCCTTTACCGGCCCGTAGAAGCAGGGAGTACTCCATTGTCTGCAAGGGAGCTCCCAACATTCCAATGTTCTAAACAATTATGATACGTCTGACCCACTGTGTTCTTGCAACAAAAACTGTCTCAGATATGTTGCTTGTCATATTAATTTCATGTGTTGAGGTTGGAGCTATATGCTAAATTACTGAACTAAATAGATGTTTAATTTTGATTCAGACCCAGCAATCTTTGATAGCTTGGTAGCAACTGTTAAGGTAATGATTCGACTAATTTGTATCATGGTAGCACCGAATTTGTTTCTCTGTTTTCCCCCCATTAGTTCACATTACTGCTCTTAAAAGTCCAAAAGGTCTGTCATTACTGCTCTATTTTTCTCCCAGCATAAACTCCTTTCTCTGTATCATTAATTATAGACTATAATTACTTTTGCACCTCAAGAGTTTTCTTCTGATGTTGAGTTGTCCACTTCAGCAAAGAGATCAGGATACAGTTATAGTTTGAAGGCTACACCAGATTCCTCCCAATTTCAGGCCTAACCACTCATCGCTTCCTTCTGATTCAATATCTACAGCTAATACAAGAGAATTACTACCTTAGATGGAGGGCTTGTCGCAACAAAAGAATTTGAAGCAGTATACAAACTAGGACATAGGGTCCCTTTCATCTCCCTTGATCATTAACCTTTTCGATGTGGCTGACGGAACCGCTCCGTCATCAGCCGCGGTAGCGCTGTGCTGATGACGGAGCGGTTCCGTCATGGCTAGCTCGCCGCGCCTGCGCGGCGCAGATTCCGCGCCTGCGCTGGGCGTTCCATTGAGCGGGCGGGGCCATGACGGAACCGCTCCGTCATGAGCACAGCTCAACCGAGGCTGGTGACGGAGCGATTCCGTCACCAGTGTGGGCGCGCCGCGCGGCCACCCCGCTCCCTTAGCGCTGCGGCGGAATAGCCGCCACAGCGAAGGTGTTAAGGATTCTCCTATGTCTGTTTTACTGCCCATCTTTTAAAAGCAGTCCATTCAGAGAGAAGCATTAGATAATATCAAGCAGCTGCTCTAAACCATCTATTGTACTTTTAATTTTGACAGATTTTTATAGACGTTTACCATTTCTTTTCCCCAGCCAAGTCAAAACTGGGCTTACCTCCAGAATGTTGCCTTGTGGAATAAAGATGAACGCAAACCTGGTCTGATATGATGATTTACTGTGTTTGTCACTAACAGGGTGTGGATAACCATCTCTGTCAAGAGGAGTTCTCTCGAAGTTTGGGCATTATCTGATAGGAGCTCCTGTTATAAAAGCTGATCTTGCAAAGCCCCAGAAGAAAGCACTTTAACGCTGCACCATCTCCCTGTGCAACCTGACTGCATCAGACAGACTGCTCCCCCAGCACTCCTATAGTGTCAACTTGCCTTCACCCATGGCCACTTTGCCACTTCCCACCACGTCTTCGCAGTTCTTGCTTATCACCTATTCGCAAACTTCTCACCACACCCCTTGCTGCTTCTCTTCTTCCAGGCAATGCATTTCAGATTCAAAGCATATTCATGAGGTGTCAAAATAATAATGATGACAAGAGACAAAACCAGTGATGAGCAATTATGATAGCCTATGGGAGCTTTTCTCAGTTTCCCCCTCACTCACATTAGGTAGGCATGGTGTTTTGCTTATATCTTCCTATTTTTCAGTTACTGAAAGGGAACAAATCCAGCACCAGTCCACTCTAGAGCTGAGCACTGAGCTCCCTAAGCCTTCTAGTATCTTACTTTGCCCCTGCTAGTTAGGAGCAACGTGTCATGCCAGTTTTGTAATGCCCTGGTTAGGTGTACTTTCATTGTCAGTTCTAAAATGCCGTACTGTGAACACATTTCAATGCTACATTTACATTATCTGAAAGAGTATTCATATCCATGCCACTGTCAAAATATAATGAGTAAGTATACATTTGGTCATGCCAGTGTCGTTCCAGGTTCTGATTGTCATTGGGTTAGACATATCCATGCTCTATAAATATTTAATTGGATTTACCTGCAGTGCCAATAATACATATGCCATTCACCACATTAGCATTCCATATTGCTTAAATTAACAATCAATGTATAGTAATGTTGGGTTACTAATACAATAGACATATTTGGTGGCTTAGTGGACTGTAAACTGTAGAGGCCTGTGTTTGACCTCTGGTCACAGGTTCAAATCCTGGAGGGTCCACTCATCCTTTCATACTTCTGATGTCGATTAAATGAGTACCATTGACCTGGGTAACAATAAACATCTGTTATTGAGCGCCAAGAGACCCTCTGGAGTAACATGCGTTTTACAATACACATGTTATGTTAATGCCAGATGCCTAGATAGGTACACATTGTCATGCTAGGATCACAATGGCACATGGCCAGTTAGGTGTGGGAACCAATCCCCAATAATTTACACATCCTGAATTTTACCTCAGGCAATCCAGCTTCATTGTTCTCGTTGACCTTGCAGCAAGACACGCCACACTTACTGACATTATATTCAAATATGAAGTGGGGCCACTCAACTGATTTCTAGATCTAAAATAAGTTTAAAAGATTTATTACAGAATTCATTATGTAAAAGGTACAGAAAAATGCATAGCTTCCCATGAACACTCAGAAATCAAATCAAGAATCTCTATTTAAAACAGTTAAATCTATCTGGATTGTAAATGTCAAGCCTGTAAAGAGTGCTGGCAGCATTCTAAAGAAGAAGAAGAAAGACTCAAATCGGACTACATCTGCCATTCCATCAAAGCACGGCAGGGCAAAGGGGGGCTTGTGCACTTATATTTATAATTCTTTAGAATTTACTAATATTGCCTTTGTGACAGATATTCTGTACTATCAACTAATGGTATGCAACTCTAAAGGAGTCATTAGACTAGTAATAACTAATTAAAAATAAGACCAGTGGAATGCTTTGACAATGATACATTGTCTATAATACTATTTTTTGTCCCCCTCTTTGAAAGTTTTCTTTCAGTTAGCATAGGGTATTGAAATTTCATTTGCAAATGTCAGATATAATTTAAGTAACAATTCATTGATCTTACCACCATATATACTATGTATAAAATGGGGCTGTTCTTCATCATCAGAATATGTCATGCCACACAATTTATCCGACTGTGTATTGCACTGGCGCTAATTAAAATCCCCCCCCCCCCCCCATTGGATTGTCACATATTGATTGTTTTCAGTAGCTATACCATCCAGATCATTATGTATTTCCTGTATGACCTCAGTTAATATTCTCGTGGTGGCATTGTTGCAGAAATTTCGCACACACTCAATTTCATTAAGTGATCATTTTCCCTTGAGCGTACAATTATCATTGGTACCGTTCTTTAAGCTAGGGCTTGATAAGATCATCCCACAGACAGAAAGGATTTAATTAGCACACTGCAATATCTATACCCTAAGCTGGACTCAGGTTATTCTGGAAGAACTTTTTAAACATATAATAAGCGATAACAAAGAAGCCTTTGGCCTATGCCTAAATGATACCACTCCCTCAAATGAAATTATTGCGGCCTTCCTGACTATCTCGCAGGGTATAAAAAAGTGCCTCTTTGTCAATAATGGAAGAACAAACAAAGGGGAAAGTGGTGGTTTGACGCTGTATGCACAAAAGCTCACAAACTTTTGAAGGAGGCATTGCATAAAACACCCAGGAGTACTAGTGAGGTCCACTAATGAAGAGTACAAATAAGCTGTGAAGAGAAGGAAATTGCACCTAAGAGAGACTGCCTGGGAAACATTGTAGCAGGCAAGTGTCAGGAACGATGACAGAACCTTCTGGAGGGTAATTCATTCAAGAAAACCTACTATATACAAAGGGGTCTAAGGGAAAAGTTTAAAGATCTAGCATGGATATATTCACCAAAAACATATGAAATAACAACACAAATGTCCACAGGTCTAAGACAAGATAAAACAATTGGATCTGACCAACAGGATCAATCTGATTCCTACGCCTCAAAAAAAAAGGAAAGAAAGAAAATTTATTTTAAATAGACGGACTCCCATCAGTCACCGGATGGTGACATATTTCCTCATCTGGGTCTGCTCCTCATGTCACAGTTTAAACTGAACTGGGTAATTAATTCATCCCCATGGAGTACAGATGAGGCCCCTAGTATTGAGCTTGCAATATTATAAGAAGAATGGATCAAGCATTTGGCCAACATTTACACTGCACCCCGTACGATAATCACACGGGACCAGGAATGTACTAATAGTGACAAAGTAATCCCCCTCCAAACTGTGTCTATTGTCCCATTTTCCTTGGAGGAAGTTAGTAAAGCGATACAAGCTAGTAATAGCAGTAAAGAGCCAGGACCTGACGCCATCCCAGTAGACTTGTACAAAGATAACATCGCTTTGTGGGGACAGCTATTGACCCTAGTACTGAGGGCCACTTGCACTGCAGGTTTCCTGCCAACCTGGGGAGATCATTCATTGTACCTATCTACAAAAAGGGAGCTCGCCTAAACTCCGTCTGTTACAGGCCAATCTCCCTGATTGACTCCCTCGGAAAGATAGTGGGATGTATGATCATAGAGAGACTACAAAATTGGGCAGATTTACATCAGAAACTGTCAGACCTACAACACGGTTTCCGCTCCAGGATTGGGCTGATAGAACAGAGTCTTAATTTAAACAAGTTAATTGGGAAATATGTAAAGATCAAAAAGGCGAAGATTTACTTAGCATTCATACATCTTTCATTGGCTTTTGACTCTGTAATTCATGACAAATTACGGTCAAAACTGAAAGATATGGGGTGGAGATGCTGATTATTAGCTTCTTGAGAGACTTATATATGGGGTGTAGAGCCAAAGTTAGATACGGCGCCTGAAGAGAATGCACGGAAGCCTTCAGCATAGAGAGAGGGGTGAGGCAGGGATGAGCCCTGGCCTCTTTCCTGTTTTCCTTATACATAGACAGTGTGGGGGGAGGAGCTTGTGGTAGCCACAAAAGATCTTCTACAAACAGGTACGTGCCCCGTCCCAGCCCTCCTTTACACAGACAATGCAGTTCTCATGGCCCACACCCCATTAGCTCTGCAGTCATTGCTTACCAACTGTGTTGATTATATGAAGGAACTGGGCCTCCAAGTGAACCAATCAAATACCTTTATTATGAAATGTGGTAAGAGAAATATGAAATGAAGGGATATAACAATAAATGGAACTAAGATTGGTTTCACTAATACCTTCTCTTACCTAGGGGTGCTGTTCGACAAAGAAGGTTCATGGAGCAATGCCTTTGACAACAGAAAGACATTATTTAGTAAGGCCTGCTGGGCTCTTAGAAGCTTTGTAAAACATTAGTGCTCAGATGCTGGAGATGATGGTGAAGATATACAAAGCTAAATTCCTCAGTATAGCACTTTATGGGGCATGTATATGGGATAGAAGAGATGCGAAGAGGTGCAATTAAAAGAAAATGAATTCTTCAGATACCTCATATCAATCCCCAAAAGTACTGCAGTATACGTATCCTTTTCTTGGTGCCCCCTATCTTGTAGACATTATCAAGCCAGAACCAATCCTGTTGTGGCATAAAATCTGGCCTGCAAATCACACAGACCTTAATCGAGCAATAATTGGTGACTGTCTTAAATCAACCTTCTATTTACGCATTGCATGGTTGGCATATGTCCAGCGGCTATTCTGTGACATAGCACATCCCGAGTACTTTGAGAAACCAAGAAACCCTCAAATTGACCACTGAACTTCTTAAATATGCTGTTTTAAAAAATCAACTGTTTTACCTACTCTTAATATGAAGCCTTAAATTAAAACCGTTTTAAATGCACGCCGCAGGTTTGTTCTTACATCTTTAAGACTGGACACATTCCATCGATTAATTACTTTACCCACCATGAATTACTGGTCCACAAAACTTTCAAACTGATTTTGTAATGATAGGATGCCTCAGAAAACAATGCATGTGGTACTCTTTTGTAAATATTATACTCGCTATAGGAAGAGGTATGTCTTTCCGATGATTAGACAATAGTCCTTTACACAATGCCATCCTGCATATCTGCTTTTACAATCATTGTCAACGTTAGAGATTTGCTCTGGAATGTCATCATTTTTATGGCCTTTTTTTATGCTAGAAAAAACATGTTATTTTCACCACCTAGGACACGGTAAACTGAACATTTATTAGGGATATAGGCATCGTGACCCATGGGAGTAAGAATAATTTGGATGTGAATACAAAATTAGCGCGCCATTGTATTTTTAACAATTTGAATCTATGTTTACATTCTATATAACTGTATTTTATTAATATGAAATTAGACGAAATAGATGCATATTCTTTTTATTCTGTACAACTACTTTTCTGGATGGTTTTATTATGACACTGAATACAGCTATATATATATATATATATATATATATATATATATATATATATATATATATATATATATATATATATATTCAAACTTTGAGCAGAGGATTAGTTACCGGGATCCATATCCCTTAGTCAGGTGGCGTGTTGCGCTCGGCTAATCCCATCGCCGAGTATTGACAATGTCCAGAAGAAAATGCTTTCAAAAGCAAAAACACGCACTCGGAAAGGTGCAGCAAAACAGGGGTTTATATGGCCGAGATACCCGCCACCCCCTCTCAACACACTCCCCAAGGATGGGAAACCGGAAACAGTTCTGAACTTTTGGAAGACGGGAGGGAGTGACCCTCCCGGCCGTATTTATTAAAATATGAAACAAAATTAAAACATTAAAATAACAGTTTCATATTATGTACAATTTCATTACCACATTGCGATGTTTGGCTAACCTTAACATATTCTCTAATACAAAGGTTCTCCTAGCCGAACTAACATTCTACAAACATTAACTTGAAAATTTTGAAATTGTACATCCTAACGTTTAAGGGCCAACGGCAAGATCGTAACCGGTGTCAAGATCCCTAAACCAGAAATATCCCCCTCACTTATGAGGGGCGACCGCACAGAGGTGTACCTCAAGTGCAACTACCAATTTCCCTTGACTTGACGGGGGCCCCAATAAACTCGGCGCCACTTAAAGGTCGTCCGAGGACTCGTGTGAGGTATCTAGAAGGTAGCGTAGACCCCCTCCCAAACCCCACACAACTTACCACATCTGCCGTCGCAGATATCCTGGCCCCGGGAAATTCCCCAGGAGGGGGCTGTAGCCCCTCCTACCCAGGAAGGGGCCTTGACCGCCTTTCCTTTCCTTTCGGCGTCCCATCCTTAGAAGGGACCGCCTACCCGTTGAGGGGCCAATGGCCACCTCCCTCGAGCGCTCCCATCCGTAATGGGTGACGCCCACTCATAGGGATCTACCAATTAGTGCTCACCGATCATGACCTTACCGCCCGACCAAAAATAAATACGACAATTTTAACTAAAATCACTCAATTACCAACAACCATAAACATTTCACGAATGATCACTGATCATTACTAGTGCAGAATTACTTTATTCACAAAACATACTGTAGCTGACCGTTCTTTATTGCATACTCAAAATAATACGACAATCACCATCACCTGCAAGAAATAGAATCACCACATCAAAACTTTATTCAAAACAACTGGCTGTCCTCAGGGGCTGGTGGGTGGGTCAAAATTGGCTCTTCGTTCCGTCTCGAGCTCACGTGCAGCGAGGGGGTGCAGCTTCAGAGCACAGGAACAAGAGGATGCGTTCTTGGCTTGTTGCTCCTTTTATCCGTCTTCAGGGCGGGCGTAAAACCCGCCCCTGCCTGCCCCTAGGGCGTGGCCGTCCGCGTCAGTGTCTAGGCCAGCCCACCCTAGGGCGGGAAAAAGCGCGCCCCGGCTACGCCGCTTCGGGCATACCAGCCGAGGCTCGCCTCCCGCCCAAAAAATGGCTTCCCGGGGGGCTCGTGGTACTCAGCCATACGTTCGGGGGGACCGAATGGTCGCCCCTTTCCATATGGCCGAGATACCCGCCACCCCCTCTCAACACACTCCCCAAGGATGGGAAACCGGAAACAGTTCTGAACTTTTGGAAGACGGGAGGGAGTGACCCTCCCGGCCGTATTTATTAAAATATGAAACAAAATTAAAACATTAAAATAACAGTTTCATATTATGTACAATTTCATTACCACATTGCGATGTTTGGCTAACCTTAACACATTCTCTAATACAAAGGTTCTCCTAGCCGAACTAACATTCTACAAACATTAACTTGAAAATTTTGAAATTGTACATCCTAACGTTTAAGGGCCAACGTCAAGGTCGTAACCGGTGTCAAGATCCCTAAACCAGAAATATCCCCCTCACTTATGAGGGGCGACCGCACAGAGGTGTACCTCAAGTGCAACTACCAATTTCCCTTGACTTGACGGGGGCCCCAATAAACTCGGCGCCACTTAAAGGTCGTCCGAGGACTCGTGTGAGGTATCTAGAAGGTAGCGTAGACCCCCTCCCAAACCCCACACAACTTACCACATCTGCCGTCGCAGATATCCTGGCCCCGGGAAATTCCCCAGGAGGGGGCTGTAGCCCCTCCTACCCAGGAAGGGGCCTTGACCGCCTTTCCTTTCCTTTCGGCGTCCCATCCTTAGAAGGGAACGCCTACCCGTTGAGGGGCCAATGGCCACCTCCCTCGAGCGCTCCCATCCGTAATGGGTGACGCCCACTCATAGGGATCTACCAATTAGTGCTCACCGATCATGACCTTACCGCCACAGGCCGGATAGTTGACCGGCTATCCGGACCCCCCACACACTCCTACCTAAAGGTCATGTCTTAAAGTCCCCAGCCAAGCTATCAGGTCTCCTATGAGTAACTCGTTCCCCACCCGGGACAAATGAACACCATCACCCGAATACATACTGTCCCCTTTAATACAACCATGCGAAATAGAATGCAGTGTACTTGAACGGAACAATCGACTCACTTTATTATTAATCTTCCTTACTGAATGATTCAGAGCGGCAACTGAAAGAGCCCCCCGCCATACTTTTCGCGGGATCATATGGGACCATGCGATCGTGCACCCTGGAACTCTTCTCGCTAACCAACTTACAGTGGAAAGCATTGCCTCATGAAGTAGTCGTCTACCAGTGGACACCAAATCGTTGCCCCCAAGATGTACTATGACTATAGCCGGCGGTGACCTCGTCCGCCCTAACAAACCCTCAAAAAAAGATTGAAACTGGTCAATACAGAGCCCGCCCTTTCCGTAGAAGGACACACTGTACCCGTATTCCCCAGCCACGTGAATCATGTCACCCGCTTTGAATACGTCCGCGGCCCGCCTCACGTATGAGTGGCCCACGACCCACACCTCCTTTTTCACAGCCGGTGATGTCTGACCGCTGACCCGGTGTTGGGTCGACTGCACAGTCCGCCCCGCCTCGTAGGCTTGCGCAACTGAAAACCAAACAAAAACAAGAAGCATGAGTACATCATTACAGCTTCACAACATGTGCAACCGCACATACCTTTTATAACAGTTCGAGGACCAACGCCCCACACGTTTAACTTGTTCGACATTCAGACCCCTGGCTGTAGCCTCTGTAGCAGCCCCTATCCGAAAGGAATGGGTCCCAAACTCGCTGGGGTTCAAGCCCGCAGCGGAAATAGACATCGCAAGCACCCGCTGAAACTGAAACCTCGTCAGTGGGGTGGTGTCAGCGTGTCTCAACAAGGTCCCCCCCCATGATGCCACCCTTCGCGCTAAATATTCCTCTACGCAACTTACCGGGCACATGGAGGACCCGGGAATCCTTTGTATGATTATGCTGTCCCCCCTCGCACCCTGGTCGGTCTTGGACCTGACAAACGAGATGGACATTGTCTCCCCTCTGACCTGAACGTGCTCTCGGCACAGTCCCCCCGTCACATCCCGCTTGTTCCTCGCCACTAGTTCGCTTACCCGCATAGCCCCATGGAATGCCAGCGCAAAAGCGGCTCGGAATAACACTGTTTCATACTGGGATGAACACGTTGAAGGGAGTACAGATAATAACAGGGCCAGCCTATCCAGACCTATCGGGCGCCTTTCATCTACTCTGCGACCCTCAAGGCGTTGCCACCCACGTAGCGCTTTTTGTACAACGAAAGACGCTGTCGGGTCCTGGATCCCATAAGCCCTTGCCCCAAAGGAAATGGCTGCCCGATGCCTCTGGGCAGTAGCCACAGATTTGCCTGCCTGATGTAAAGACAGCAGGAAATTTACCACCCCCTCCTCCTGGCCCCAAAGCTCCCCTCCAGCAGTCCCCAAAAAGGCCAAATAGGCTCGGAACGCCCCTTCATATGCCTTCCTTGTCCTGGGTGCTAAACTCTCTCCCACGAGGTTTCGTAGTTCGGGGCACCGAGAGACCAGAGAGCTTCGGGGAAGGGTGCCGCCACCGGGTCCGCTGTGGGCAGAAAACCCCAGAAGGCCTGCATACGGAAACGAGAAAGCGCATCAGCCGCTTGGTTCATCACCCCCGGCACATGTCTTGCCTTAAATAGGACATTCAATTGCATACACAACAAGACAATTTCTTTCAGCAGCCTCAGGATCCATTTGCATCGTGCCGCCTGGCTATTGATACACTCAACCACGGTCATGTTATCAGACCAGAATACCACAGAGTGATCTCTAAACCCCTCAGGCCAAGTTTTCAGGGCCACCAGAATGGGGAACAGTTCAAGAAAAGCAATGTTACTCGTCAACCCATCCTCATGCCACCATGACGGCCATTTTTGAGCCGACCATTGTGTGCCAAAGATGGCACCAAAACCAATGCTCCCTGCCGAATCTGTCCACAGCCCCAGCTCCTCGGAGGACACCGCCGGTTTGTTCCAGACAACTCGACCATTGAACTCCGCCAGAAATGCCAACCAAATGCGCATGTCCTGGCGAACCTCGGCCGAGAGCCTCGTGCGATGGTGACCCTCCTTCAGGCCGACCATGGCCTGAGCGATCGAGCGGGAAAAGGGGCGGGCCATCGGTATTACTCTCAGGGCAAAATTCAGCTGTCCCACCAATTGTTGTAATTGCTGCAACTTAACCTTAGACTGACTAATACACGTCTCCAGGGATGCCCTGAACCTAAGCACTTTTTCTCTTGGTAAACGAAAACAACCCTCCTCCGAGTCGAGCTCGAGCCCCAGAAACTCGAGGCAAGTCGAAGGACCCACCGTCTTACCGGGTGCCAGTGGCACACCAAAATGGTTCATTAAGACACAAAATTCATTCAAAGCCTGACCACATTCCGGATCCCCGGCTGCCCCTAGAAACAAAAAGTCATTGAGATAATGCATAACCTGATGAAACCCCGTCTTCCTTGTGAAGACCCATTGCAGAAAACAACTGAACTGCTCGAAATAGGAACAAGATATAGAGCACCCCATTGGCATACATCTATCCATGTAATAGTGTCCCTGAAACGTGAAACCAAGAAGACGCTGATCGTCTGGATGTACCGGGAGCAACCGGAACGCTGACTCGATATCAGATTTCGCCATCAGCGCACCGGGCCCTAGGCGATTCAAAATGGCTACGGCCCCATCGAAAGATGCATACCGTACTGAACACACTGCCGGGTCTATTGCATCGTTTACGGAAAGACCACGTGGGGCTGATAAATTATGTATCAGCCGAAACTCACCCGGGTCCTTCTTGGGGACCACCCCTAAGGGGGAACAAACAAAGTTAGCAACCGGTGGCACATTAAACGGACCGGCGACTCGACCTCGAGCCACCTCTTTCCCAATCTTCTCCTGTACCACGGTCGTGTGCTGCAAAACTGATATTTGGTTTTTACATATCGCTAAACCCTGAAACTCCCCCACTGGGATGCGGAAACCATATGAAAACCCGTTCCGCAACGCCCCAGCGGAAGCGTGGTCCGGGTATTCGCTGAGCCAAGGAATCATTGCCATGGTAACAATCGGAGTAGGTAAAGGCGCCCCTCGGACTATTTCAGACCTGTTTGGTGCCTCCTCTACCCCCGTTATCACCCGTTTTGGCTCTGCACATGGACTCAGGATGGGACACTTGCCCACACCCGCTACATTCGTGCCTAAATTTGCATGACCCCTGGGGCCTCGTACATTTACCCCTGTTAAAGTTCCAACAACTCCCCTTTTTACCTGTGGTGCCGTTCGGCCTGGACTGGTATTCGTTACTCGCGCCTGATCGAAAGGAGGTCCCAGAATATTGGCGGGAGGACTCCCCCACACTACTCCCTACTAATGGCAAATTCAACATACCAGTATCCGCCATTTTTGACCATGACACAGAATCGTAACAATCCCAAGTTAAGTTTTTATCATGTTCTTTCGCTTTTCTGAATATATTATCGTAACAGAACCATTGATTGCCCCCATGTGACACGGAATACCCCATGACCCGTGACTGATAAATCGGCAATTCAGACAGTAATTCGGGCCTACGTTCGCCCAGGATGGATGTAAAAATCCCCCACGCCTTGCCCCAATTGCCAATGTTCTCATTTACCTTGAAGGCGGCCATCTTTGCGCGCCAAACACTCGGATGCATGAGCTCCTTTTGGCTCTTAACATATTCCATCTCATAATGATCGGTAAGTAACGAGAAGATGTTTACGTACTCATCTGCCCATATCTTCTCCTTAATAGCTAGAGGGACATGTTGACCCAACTTTTCCCTTCTTGACGGGGCAGACTCATCCCTCGCAATCGGCAATGGCCGCTTACCTGAACCGGAAGCTGTATCTGCGGCTGAGCCTATCCCAGGTGGCTTTCCTCCTGCCGCGGCCGGCGTGATGACTGGCGATGCTGCCTTAGCCGCCTCCCTTGTTTCGCGCAGTTGCCTCATCAAAACCCGTGCGTCGTCAGCCGTGGCGCCCTCGTTACTTTTTCCCAACCACGCTGCTAATTGTGCTGCCAGCTCGGGCGGCATATCCTCCCCGGACACGGGGGTGACCACCACGGGAATCGGATTCCCCTCCGTCGGCACCGGAGTTGGCTCTTCGAGTGGGGCACAGGGAACCGGGATGTCCCCCCCAGCTGCTCCCCTTCTGGGCCTCTTGCCTTTTCCTCCCGGAGCTGCTCCAGCCAACGGACGTTTCGGTCCCTCTTCCCCATCTTTCTCCGCCATTCTCTTCTTTAAGTCGGTCACCTCTTTCATAAGAACACGCAGCATCTGGTCGGTAGTCATTCGCTTTCCAACTTTCTTAGGCATTCTCCAACAGAATATCTGTAAAACAAACAAGAAAGATTAAAACGTTCAAAATTGGCTCTTCGTTCCGTCTCGAGCTCACGTGCAGCGAGGGGGTGCAGCTTCAGAGCACAGGAACAAGAGGATGCGTTCTTGGCTTGTTGCTCCTTTTATCCGTCTTCAGGGCGGGCGTAAAACCCGCCCCTGCCTGCCCCTAGGGCGTGGCCGTCCGCGTCAGTGTCTAGGCCAGCCCACTCTAGGGCGGGAAAAAGCGCGCCCCGGCTACGCCGCTTCGGGCATACCAGCCGAGGCTCGCCTCCCGCCCAAAAAATGGCTTCCCGGGGGGCTCGTGGTACTCAGCCATACGTTCGGGGGACCGAATGGTCGCCCCTTTCCATTCACGAGGTAACGCTACGCGTTTCAGCACAAGGGTGCCTTGATCACACGTTTGACCTTAACCAATCATGGACGACTTTTGTACAAACAAGAATGACCATACTGTTTGGTAAACATAGGAGAAGGACACATACAATGCAAGAATCGCGTCGGCCATTGTTAACTAGTCATTTCACGTTTTATGTCTATTACTTCATAGAATTGTAAACGGAAAAATAGACCTTGCACCAGAATCGTAAAAGGAGACATAAACTCATTCTCATGAAACATGTGAAACCATATAGTACCTGTATAGTATATGACAGTTGCCTGCAGAAGTAAATATTAACTTGTGCCTCTTAAATCCCATCTTATTCCCATAAATATCGGGGAAATAATGAGGGTAATTATAACACAAAATACAAATTAATCATACCCCTATCCTAATGCATTGTTAGGCTGACATAAAAAAGTGGGTGCATTACGAGACTCAGACGTGCAAATTAACTGGAAAGTACAAGTAAATAAAATTGAAGGTCATCTCTCGAGAGGCATGCAAATGCTTCAATAGTGCATACAATACATTTCTAATATATGTTATTCGTCACATACTTAGGATAGTACTGATGAACATAAGACCCAACAGTTATAATGCATGTCATGTCCGGGTCTGGTAGCCGAGTGGCTAATGGTAACTTCATAGACAATTTATAAAGAGTACAATCATCGAATAACGTAATGCACATCCTACGCGAAAGTGCCCATGAGGTAGATGCGTTGCGTAAGAATTAACTTGTCAATAGCGGCAAAGTCACACCAATTTGAGGCCATATATACAAACGAACCAATATTCACTCGGTCTAGTGCCCGAAAGGGATTAAATTAAGGCTGAGTTTAAAGTCTCTGGGATGTTTGTCCTCCCATAAGGGTCAATCACGTAAGTAACCAAGAAGTACAATCATGGTAAATAGAGTGCATCTAGATCCAAAGGATCATAGCGGTAGGGGAAGGCAGAACAATATTAAAGGTGATGGTGTATTTCTTAGCTTATCGTGGTGAGGTGACAGTCTTCTATTCAGTTCAAGTATGTGAGAATCAGTGCAGTGCCCAGATTTTCTAAGGAGTGAAGTGCCCCCAACCGGCTCCTAAAAAGTAAGGTAACAGAAAAGTGGGTTAAAATAGGTTAAAAACACAGTTGAACTTTTTTAAGCACTTAATATGCATGAACAATCAGATTACATAATTAAGGACAAGGATATAGATGATGTTGCAGGGGTCCAACACAAGGCAGTGTAGAATTAAGACATGTGTGGTTATTCCATGTGAAGATGAGTTGCGAGCTCCTCATCCAAGTTATGTCCCCCAGGGAATTTCGTCTCGAGTTCTAATATCCATTTAGATTCCCTTTTTCTGAGAGCAAGTTCACGGTTCCCACCACGTTTGCCAACATTGACCTGTTCAATTGCATAGTATCTCAAAAGGTCATTATTGGATTGGTGTGCGGTTTGGAAATGTCTTGCAATGGGGTATTTAGGGTCCTGGTTGGTGATGGCCCTCAGGTGTTCCTGGACCCTTTTCTTTGCCATACATGAAGTACTGCCCACATATTTCTTATGACATGGGCATTCCAAAATGTAGATCACAAAAGAGGAGCTACATGTCAGAAATTGTTTGATTTGTTTTCTGGTGTTGGTCCCTGGTATCTCAAATTCTTTCACCATCACACTGGTGCGGCAGGCCCTGCAGTGTCCACAAGGGTAAAACCCACTCAGCCCTCGGATGTGTTGGCCCTTACTATCCGAAATGTCACTCTTAACCAACATGTCTCTTAAATTACGACCTCTTCTATACGTGATCAGTGGTCTTTCAGAGAGTTTAGGTCCTATAATGGAGTCTGATTTTAAGATTTTCCAATTATCAACCATTATTTTGTGAACCTGTTTAGACTTTTGGTTGAAGGTGGTTATGATTCTGGGAGAATCTGATGGATTAGTGGGTTTAGACATGGGATTAAGGGTCTCTGATCTCTGAACATTCGAGGCTTTAGTGAAGGCTTTGGTCAGTACCCCCTCAGGATATCCCCTCTCTCGAAACCGTTTGAGTATGGTGTCACTTTCATGTATGAAATCTTCCTCTTTAGTACAGTTTCTTTTGGCTCTTAAGAGTTCCCCATAGGGGATGCTCCATTTAAGAGGTTCAGGATGGGAGCTAAGGGCATGCAATAAGCTGTTACCTGCGGTGTCTTTTCTATGGAGTTTAGAAATCAGTGTGCCATTTTGATTCTCAATACTAGTATCTAAAAACTCCACCCGCTCTTTGCTGATATTATAGGTCAGATGGATGTTGTAGCTATTTTGGTTCAGCTTGGCAATGAAGGAAATGGCTTCGTCCTCTGTGCCCTGCCAAATGACAAAGAGGTTGTCTATGTATCTAGACCATATGTGTACTTTTTTGAAGTCCTCCATAAGATCTACATTGGTCATGATTTCTTCTTCCCACTTTCCCAAGAACAAATTGGCGAAGTTGGGAGAAAAAGCCGAACCCATGGCTGCCCCACGTATTTGTTTGAAATAGGTACCATCAAACATGAAGATATTATTACGTAGGCATAGCTTCATCATCTCAATTATCATCACAGTATGATTTCTGAATCCTATATCGCGGTTTTTTAGGAAATGGTAACAAGCCTCCATACCCTGCGTGTGGTCAATGATGGTGTATAGGGCACTGACATCCATGGTGATAAGTATGGAGCCTTCTGTCAGTGTGATGGTGTCTATTTTTTTGAGAAAATCGGTAGTGTCCTTAATGTATGAAGGGAGTTTGATGACATATTCTTTGAGGAAGTGATCAATGTATACTGACAAGTTTTCATTGACACTCCCTATGGAGGAGATGATGGGTCTTCCCGGGGGTTCTGAGAGGTTTTTATGAACCTTAGGGAGTAGGTAAAAGATAGGTAATTTAGGATAATCACATTTGAGGAAACAGAATTCTTGCCATGAGAGGAGCCCCTCTATTTGCCAATCATGGAGTCTATTCCATGTTTCTTCTATACTACTGTAGTATTCATTACAATTGGATTTGGTGTAGAAGATATCACCTTCCAATTGTCTAAGGGCTTCCTTGACATAAAGTTCCCTACCCCACAGCACAATGTTGCCTCCCTTGTCGGAGGGTCTCAGTATCACAGAGTTGTCATCTGCTAGGGAGAGGATGAACTCACGTTCTTGTTTAGACAGATTCCTATTTCTATTGTACTGTTGATGTTTTAGTTTGACAAGTTCTTTGCTAACTACTTCTTGAAAAGTGTCTATGGGGTCATGTGGCATTATGGGGTAAAACACGGACTTGGGTTTAAAACTGGTACATGCAGCCCTATTTGTGTTAGAGTCCCTGACTCCTACAATGGAGTTATCTGTTTGACTGTCTATTGGTATGCCACCCAATGAGTATACATCAAGTAATAGATCATGATCATTAATGGTTAGTTCAGGTATATCTGATGGTATGGTAGATATATGTGTTCCTGCGGCTGGTCTAAGTGAATGCCATTTTTGAAGCTTAAGTTTCCTACCAAACTTATAAATGTCTATTCTGGTATCTGAATAGCTGAACAATTCACTTGGGCAGAAAGTTAATCCTAGACAGAGTATACGTTTTTCCTTGAGAGTCAGTGTTCTAGAAGATAAGTTTATAATAGTTTTATTTACCATTTCGTCATCCATGGTTAGCGTCTTCTTCTGTAGCCACCCCTTTTGGTTCCCACCGGCTTTGAACTCTTTCCGTTTTCTCTGCTGGAGCTTGAGTCTTCTCTTCTGTGATCTGCTCTGCCTCTTGCTTGTCCTCTTGGTCTCCCACGTGTTGGTGTTTTTTGGAAAGACTGTTGTTGCTGTTGTGATTCCGCCTCCTTTTTCCGTCTGGTCCGCAGGACCCTGAATTCTTCTAAAAAAGTCGCCGGTTTTTTAACAACTTGTTCAGTATCTGAGGCAGTGCTGGTAGATTGTCTCGATGCATCTGAATCAGGTTCACTGGCAATGGCATTTGATGAGCATGCTCCCTCATTTTCTTGTAATTCAGGTGTCTCAGTGGTGGTTTGATCTTGTTTGTACAGGTAGTCGTATTTGGGACTGTATGTTAGTATTCTTCCACTATCGTAGTCGCCACAGTCTCTATGTAGCTTGCGCTGTTTGCGATATTTTATATCTTCCTCATTTTTCTTTAAGCGTCCTTTCAGTTCATCCTTAAATTTATTGATCGTATCCTGATTAGGATGTTTACTGAATTCTTCTTCAAGTTCTTTGAGTTGCTTGATGATGGTTTCGCGATCTTCCCATGCATATTTAATTAAAATGCATAACATGTTCTTACTACTGGCAGCGGAGTTTTGCTACCATTCCTCTAACATTTGCGCATTGGGTGATTCGTGTGATGGGGTGATATAAATTCTCAGACCCCTAGGTACCATGCACTTGTCCACATAATCCTGAAGGGATGTGGCCTCCCACCATTTGGATGTCTCTTGCTTCCTTAATTTCTCATATTTTCTCAGTTGTGATATTAGTAGGCTGCTCTCAGTTTTTTCCAGTGTTACGAGACCAGTTCCTGCCTTGCCTGGTCCTCGTGCAAACAATGTGGCAGCCTCTCTCCTCCGTTCGTCATCTTCCTCCATCGTTATTTAGTAATCTGATTGTTCAGTGTGACATGTAATCAATATTGATGTAATGCACTCGTAGGTTCCTACCTCGTGAATTACTGGTAAAAATTCCCGTTTGTGAGTTTTTTAATGCTGCAACCTTTCCCTGCCTAGCTAGGCAGTTCCTGATGCCGCCTGATGAATGGTTGTCCCGAGTAAACAAAAACTGAGGTAGCGGAGATCAAAGAAAACGACTTCCGTATGCTAAGCAGAGTTTTAGTCACTCTTACAGTTATTATGCCTCCTGTACCCGCTAGCCCTCGGTTCGAGACCTGCCCGACCTAATCAATCCGCCTTGGCAGAGCCACGTCGCAGATAGCGCCGGTGCTTCGTCAGAAACGAAAAGAAAATGCGAGCCCGGTTCTTACCTTAAGGGCGTGCAGCGGTCTTCTTGCTTCTTCGGGATTATAGCGAAGTCGCGTTTCCAATCGGCCGGTTTGGATCCCTCCGTCGAATTCAAACTTTGAGCAGAGGATTAGTTACCGGGATCCATATCCCTTAGTCAGGTGGCGTGTTGCGCTCGGCTAATCCCATCGCCGAGTATTGACAATGTCCAGAAGAAAATGCTTTCAAAAGCAAAAACACGCACTCGGAAAGGTGCAGCAAAACAGGGGTTTATTCACGAGGTAACGCTACGCGTTTCAGCACAAGGGTGCCTTGATCACACGTTTGACCTTAACCAATCATGGACGACTTTTGTACAAACAAGAATGACCATACTGTTTGGTAAACATAGGAGAAGGACACATACAATGCAAGAATCGCGTCGGCCATTGTTAACTAGTCATTTCACGTTTTATGTCTATTACTTCATAGAATTGTAAACGGAAAAATAGACCTTGCACCAGAATCGTAAAAGGAGACATAAACTCATTCTCATGAAACATGTGAAACCATATAGTACCTGTATAGTATATGACAGTTGCCTGCAGAAGTAAATATTAACTTGTGCCTCTTAAATCCCATCTTATTCCCATAAATATCGGGGAAATAATGAGGGTAATTATAACACAAAATACAAATTAATCATACCCCTATCCTAATGTATTGTTAGGCTGACATAAAAAAGTGGGTGCATTACGAGACTCAGACGTGCAAATTAACTGGAAAGTACAAGTAAATAAAATTGAAGGTCATCTCTCGAGAGGCATGCAAATGCTTCAATAGTGCATACAATACATTTCTAATATATGTTATTCGTCACATACTTAGGATAGTACTGATGAACATAAGACCCAACAGTTATAATGCATGTCATGTCCGGGTCTGGTAGCCGAGTGGCTAATGGTAACTTCATAGACAATTTATAAACAGTACAATCATCGAATAACGTAATGCACATCCTACGCGAAAGTGCCCATGAGGTAGATGCGTTGCGTAAGAATTAACTTGCCAATAGCGGCAAAGTCACACCAATTTGAGGCCATATATACAAACGAACCAATATTCAGTCGGTCTAGTGCCCGAAAGGGATTAAATTAAGGCTGAGTTTAAAGTCTCTGGGATGTTTGTCCTCCCATAAGGGTCAATCACGTAAGTAACCAAGAAGTACTGACATCCATGGTGATAAGTATGGAGCCTTCTGTCAGTGTGATGGTGTCTATTTTTTTGAGAAAATCGGTAGTGTCCTTAATGTATGAAGGGAGTTTGATGACATATTCTTTGAGGAAGTGATCAATGTATACTGACAAGTTTTCATTGACACTCCCTATGGAGGAGATGATGAGTCTTCTCTGTGTTTTTAACCTATTTTAACCCACTTTTCTGTTACCTTACTTTTTAGGAGCCGGTTGGGGGCACTTCACTCCTTAGAAAATCTGGGCACTGCACTGATTCTCACATACTTGAACTGAATAGAAGACTGTCACCTCACCACGATAAGCTAAGAAATACACCATCACCTTTAATATTTTTCTGCCTTCCCCTACCGCTATGATCCTTTGGATCTAGATGCACTCTATTTACCATGATTGTACTTCTTGGTTACTTACGTGATTGACCCTTATGGGAGGACAAACATCCCAGAGACTTTAAACTCAGCCTTAATTTAATCCCTTTCGGGCACTAGACCGAGTGAATATTGGTTCGTTTGTATATATGGCCTCAAATTGGTGTGACTTTGCCGCTATTGACAAGTTAATTCTTACGCAACGCATCTACCTCATGGGCACTTTCGCGTAGGATGTGCATTACGTTATTCGATGATTGTACTGTTTATAAATTGTCTATGAAGTTACCATTAGCCACTCGGCTACCAGACCCGGACATGACATGCATTATAACTGTTGGGTCTTATGTTCATCAGTACTATCCTAAGTATGTGACGAATAACATATATTAGAAATGTATTGTATGCACTATTGAAGCATTTGCATGCCTCTCGAGAGATGACCTTCAATTTTATTTACTTGTACTTTCCAGTTAATTTGCACGTCTGAGTCTCGTAATGCACCCACTTTTTTATGTCAGCCTAACAATACATTAGGATAGGGGTATGATTAATTTGTATTTTGTGTTATAATTACCCTCATTATTTCCCCGATATTTATGGGAATAAGATGGGATTTAAGAGGCACAAGTTAATATTTACTTCTGCAGGCAACTGTCATTTACTATACAGGTACTATATGGTTTCACATGTTTCATGAGAATGAGTTTATGTCTCCTTTTACGATTCTGGTGCAAGGTCTATTTTTCCGTTTACAATTCTATGAAGTAATAGACATAAAACGTGAAATGACTAGTTAACAATGGCCGACGCGATTCTTGCATTGTATGTGTCCTTCTCCTATGTTTACCAAACAGTATGGTCATTCTTGTTTGTACAAAAGTCGTCCATGATTGGTTAAGGTCAAACGTGTGATCAAGGCACCCTTGTGCTGAAACGCGTATCGTTACCTCGTGAATAAACCCCTGTTTTGCTGCACCTTTCCGAGTGCGTGTTTTTGCTTTTGAAAGCATTTTCTTCTGGACATATATATATATATATATATATATATATATATATATATATATATATATATATATTCACTGAAAAAACCATAGGTTTCACACCAGTTATAGTTAGGAATTAGCATTTAAAAAACCTCTTAAATTCACTGAAAAAACCATAGGTTTCACACCAGTTATAGTTAGCTGGAAATGTTACTGACATAAAACCATAGAAATTCCAACTTTATAGTTAGTTGGACTCACTATAATAAGCGCGCCTGCAATGCACTGCTGATGACGTCACATATTATATCACTCATGACATCGTCAGTGACATCACTCATGACATCACTGATGACACCAGCCAGTGAATGTGTGTCTTTCTTTAAAATTAATATGTTTAATATTTGTATTTGTAAAGGTTGATGGAAGAATAAATGGTTAAATAAGTGTGTAAATGGTTGTTTTTAAAAAAAAAATGATTGGTTAACTGCCTTATTAAGTGTATTTTATTCAATACATATATTAGCGAGTAACTTTTAAATATTGAAATATATGTATCAGTATTTCACTTTGTGTATAAGTAGCTACATGGGTTGGTGACTGACTCACTGTTTGTATGTGTTTTGAAGACAGCATATGTGCAGGACTGTATGGGTGGATGAGTGTGTATATGTGTGTGTTAGTGAGTGAATGACTGTCTCACTATTGTGTTTTTTAGTAACGACATATATTTTAATCTAGTGTATGTGAGTTTTGATGTATATAAGTGAGTATATGTGAGAGTAAGAGATTGTAAGAGTTCCTGTTTAAATAAGTATATGTTTATATAAGTGATTGTTTAAGAGAGTAAGTATGTGTAATTTCCTTAGAAGTAAAGAGGTAGTGTGTGTATAGTTTTTTATGCAAATAAATGGATGTTCAATAATTTATTTGCATGTGTGAGTATGTGTGTGAGTAACTTTTGGATGACTGTCGGTGTATAACAGGATGTATAGATGTATCACTACATATGATGAGTGAGTATATGTATGAGTGACTATATAGAACTGTTTGTAAATGAGTGGATGTGTATATAGATGGTGAAATTACTGAATTGGTTGTTGTAACTGGTAAGGGTATCTCCATTTTTTTGAAAATTTTATTTTCTATTTTTGAATATCTATTTCAAGGGTTACATTACAGTAAAAGGAGGTCTGTCACTCTGTCACAAGGATGGTGTCATCAGTGATGTCATGAGTGATGTCACTGACGATGTCATGAGTGATGTAATATGTGACGTCGTCAGCAGTGCATTGCAGGCACGCTTGTTATAGTGAGTCCAACTAACTATAACATTGGAATTTCTATGGTTTTATGTCAGTAAAATTTCCAGCTAGCTATAAATGGTGTGAAACCTATGGTTTTTTCAGTGAATTTAAGAGGTTTTTTAAATGCTAATTCCTAACTATAACTGGTGTGAAACCTATGGTTTTTTTTCAGTGAATTTCATAGGTTTTTTAAATGCTAATTCCTAACTATATATAGGGCCTCAAACCTATGAAATGTAATATTTTTTATAATGAATCCTATATTGTATATTTATATAATACTATTTTTTTTTTTGCCCTGGTGCGCTCCCGGTGCGCGCCCCGGTGTGCACACTGGAAAGCGCATTTTTCTGGAGCGTACTGGGTCGCGTACCGGTGAGCGTCCCGTTAGCGCTATTGCCGCGAACGAAAACATCATGACGTATCGCGTAGCCGCGTCCGTGTGATACGCACGGTGTAAGCGCACCCGGAAGTACTCGAGCGAATACGATTGCGCAATGTAAGCATCTGACGCGTTTACGCGACGCGCCCGGGGGTGCGTCGCGTAAGCGCGTTGGGTCATGTGACCTGAAAATAACACTTTTTATTGGTGCAAACAGTTTTGGTTTCCAAATGATGAATGCCCCGGTCCTGTGACCTGAAAATAACACTTTTCATTGGTTCAGGACAGTTTCTTTTTTCCAAATGATGAAAGACCCCACCTTTTTTCCTTATTCTGACTTTGTCCTTTGACTGAGGAAGACCTGTTTGGAGATCTATCAGAAATATGTTGTACTTTAAAATGGCTACAGTAGCAGCAGCAGCTGGAGCATCTGCACCACCACCAAGAGGACCACCACAACATCACATTGGTGGTCAAGAGGAGGAGGAGGAGGGGAGGAGGTGGCTGCCAGAAGACAATACCCCATACAGGCCAAGGCAGCACATAGTATGGGAGTTTTTTTCTATCCCAGAGGGCATGAAGAAAGTCAATGCGCCCAAGGTGACTTGCCAAATCTGTGGCATTGAACTGTCAAGGGGGAACCCTAACAAAAAATATTCTTTTGGTAATAATACCATGATTAGGCACATGCAGCGCAAGCATCCGAACAACTATGCTGCCGCAGAGGTGAGAGAACTGGCCAGCAACCCTCCCCAATCTACACCCAGCACCTCCAAACGAAAACAACCCACTCCATCGGGACCAGAGACAAGGGAGACGATCCCTTGCATACAACCACGGTTTGGTGAATTCAGGATCACATGTATTTTTTGTGGTAAGACCATCTCCTATGGTGAGCAGAGCATAAAGCTCATCCTCCTTGCTGGTGGCAACCACAATTGCCCCAAAAAACCCTAATTTTTTCCTGATATTTTTTTTGCTCCAGTTGAGCCATTTTCAATTCCCTGTTTTTTGTTTCTCCCCATAAAAATAACAAAAAAATGTAAAATAGTTCATAAAAGCCAAAAAAAGTACAAAATGTTCCAAAAACATTAAAAAAAAAATAAAACAACAAAAAGAAGAAAAAAAACAGTTCTTTTTAGAACTACCTCCAATTTATAAAAAAAGGCTACATTTTTTAAAAACTCTATCATTCTCTTTCCCCCATGGAATGCTTCCCGGTACGCTCCGTGGTGCGCGTACAGGGTGCTCCCCCCACCCTTTTATAGCCCCCATATTAAACCTAGGGGTCAGAGGGGGTCTACTCTGCCCCCTTATGGCCATTTCCCCCTTTGTTTTTGCCACCTCTTGTGTCTCATCCTACCGAGACACAAGATGGCGGCCGACCCGGACTGTTTGGAATGTTGACAGACACCCGAGAGCCAATCAGCTTTCCGCGCGCGAACTCGTGTAGCGCGCTGGTTAGCGCCCCGGTGCGCGTACCGGGGAGCGCTTATAGATATATATATATGGTTTTTGAACCTAAATTACTCAAAATCCACTGGAGCACATATCTTGAGACATAGAAAAGCACATCGGGCTACCAGTCCCTACAATTTTGCCAAGTTTGGTGGAAATCCATTCAGCCGTTCGGGCTAAAAGTGAGGTCGACCGCCCTATGGAAATTAACATGGGGAAAACACGTTTTGGGACCCCCCTTTTATCTCGGCGCCCGCTTGACGAATCCCCCCCAAACTTTCAGGGAAGGACCGGAGCACCGCGAGGCAAATGTGAGGAAATTTTCAGGCAGATTCCTCAACCGGCGCCAAAGTTATTCACAATAGAATGTTGAGATTTTGCATTGAAAATAATCCTAACTATATCTACCTACTGGCGACCGCCAGTAGGTTATATATATATATATATATATATATATGACAGAATTTCAGGAAGGAAAATTAAAAGTCTCCCCTGAACCCCAACAACTAGTGATTTTATACACATTATACACATTTTATGCATAATCAATTAGCAAAAATGCAAATTAAACATGACATGATCATGGTTAGGTCACTTTGGCAAATCAAAAGCAATTTGGTAATAATTAAAAATCTTAGCACTGTGAACTTTTCAAGTTTAAAACCTCAGATTCTAGACAGTGTTGGTCGGATGTATGACGGTACCACGCGTACTTTTACAACGCGTACCGTTACCACGCTACTTTTACCACGCAAGTCGTTACAACGACTTGCGTGGAGGGGCGCTGGATAGTAAATTATTTAATTACTATTCCAACTCCAGTCCCCGTGGACTCTAGGGAAAGGAGTTGGATAGTAAATTAAAGTATTTACTATCCTGGAGCGCCCCCCAGCGCATTTCGTTGTAGTGACCTGCGTGGTAAAAGTAGCATGCTAACGGTACCGCGTTGTAAAAAATGCGTGGTAACCGTTGCATACCGTGTTGGTCTTGTCCTCATCCTGATAGTGATTTCTTTCATATGTTTTTCCAATGCCCCTTGGTTCTTTCCCTTTGGCAACATATTTGGTGCAAGCTGAATGATATTTTAAGCTCTAATCACACTTTTGATATTGTTCATGTTTTTCTAGGTGGTTCTTCTCTTATTTGGAATGTTTCAAATATGGTTCGTAAATTTATTGACTTGTTCAAAGCCATTTCTTTGCAGATTATTACCACGAATTGGAAAGATACTTCAAAGATTTCTTTTACCGCATGGTGGAATCTGTTATGTCACCATCACAGACTCGATCGTGCCCATGCTTCAACTACTTCTCTTTTGATTAAAAGAGATTTCTTATGGTTACCTTTAACTGATTTTCTTTCCAGACATGTATCATAATATGCCTCACATGTTTTCTTTTTAAGCTATATTAACTTTTTAATTCCTTTTCTCTTCTTATTCTTCCTTTTCTTCTCTCTTTCTTCCTTTCTTTTCCTCTCTTTCCCTCTTTCTTCCTTTTCTAATTTACAAAACAAAAAAGGCATTTTCTCTCAGTATATTCCTTAGGTTTTCCCTTTTTGGTATTTCTTGTTGCTTTTTTTTTACAATTCATTTATATATTGTACTTTGCCATCGCCCCAATTTCTTTCTTCTTGGATTGTGATGATGTACTAATGTTTTACTTGGCATATTTGATTTAATGAAGCTTTCTAAACTCAAAAAAAAAATCTTAGCACTAACCCATTTCTTAAGCTAAAAGGAAATCTCCTGTTTGCCTCCTCAGCAACTGTACTCCAGAGATGAATAATACAAAATGAAACATTTCACAAACAAAAACTCATAGAATTATGTTTTACAGGCCTACATCAGAACTTCCACCAGAAATCCTTCAAAATGACTCATAGAGTACATGGTTTCATTCATAATACACACTTTCTAAAGACAATCAGCATTTATGTCAAAGCACTCTGTACTCCACGGAAACTGTGGGGACAGAAGACTTACAGTTAGTCGCTGATTGGGAAGGAGGAATGGGCAGGAGCAGATGAGCAGAATACCAGAAACTTCAACCATTCTAATAAAATGGAGTCTTGCACAAAATGTGGCATAATTATACTATATATTAACTGCACTTTTAATCAATTTAAATAAGTGGTCTAAAATATATCTGCATTTACTCATCAGTTACAATCATATGCATTAATAAAATTACTACTTTACGTGGATAATTTGTCACCCGAGCGTTGTGAAGCGGTCGCTCCCTACAGCCCCTGGTCTCCTCTGCCTACTCTGCCTGGGTATCGTTAGCGCTGCTCTGCTGCACTTGATAGCGCTTGACTGTGCCTGCATTATTTATATAAAGTGTCTCTATTGCCTGCTCGCATTCTTTATGTAAAGGGCCTCATTGCCTGGAATACGTAGCATTACCTGATCGTTTATTTCATATTGTGCCCGATTCCTTAAGCGCCTCTCTGCCCACAGCGTAAGTTAATTATTTATTTCCCCCAACCGGTTTGCGGTTTCGTTTCCGCCGCCATTGTTGTTGTTGTTGTGCCCGGAGCCCGCCCTCTCCACCACGCAACCGCCTCCCAGCTGCTCCTCCCTCCCACTAAGAGGCAAGGCTCTCCCCGCCGATGGAAGCGCTGTGACCGTCCTGACTTCGTCAGAAGCGGTCGCTCCCTACAGCCCCTGGTCTCCTCTGCCTACTCTGCCTGGGTATCGTTAGCGCTGCTCTGCTGCATTTGATAGCGCTTGACTGTGCCTGCATTATTTAATTAAAGTGCCTCTATTGCCTGCTTGCATTTTTTATGTAAAGGGCCTCATTGCCTGGAATACATAGCATTACCTGATCGTTTATTTCATATTGTGCCCCATTCCTTAAGCGCCTCTCTGCCCACAGCGTAATTTAATTATTTATTTCCCCCAACCGGTTTGCAGTTTCGTTTCTGCCGCCATTGTTGTTGTTGTTGTACCTGGAGCTCGCCCTCTCCACCACGCACTTGCCTCCCAGCTGCTCCTCCCTCCCACTAAGAGGCAAGGCTCTCCCCACCGATCGAAGCGCTGTGACCGTCCTGACTTCGTCAGAAGCGGTCGCTCCCTACAGCCCCTGGTCTCCTCTGCCTACTCTGCCTGGGTATCGTTAGCGCTGCTCTGCTGTATTTGATAGTGCTTGACTGTGCCTGCATTATTTATATAAAGTGCCTCTATTGCCTGCTCGCATTCTTTATGTAAAGGGCCTCATTGCCTGGAATACGTAGCATTACCTGATCGTTTATTTCATATTGTGCCCCATTCCTTAAGCGCCTCTCTGCCCACAGCGTAATTTAATTATTTATTTCCCCCAACCGGTTTGCGGTTTCGTTTCTGCCGCCGTTGTTGTGCCCGGAGCCCGCCCTCTCCACCACGCACCCGCCTCCCAGCTGCTCCTCCCTCGCCCCTCCACTACCCTCTTATGACAGATGCTTTTGAGCGCAGCGTTCACGCGCAGCGGTCGCGCCCCATGCGTGCCGAGGGTGCGCCAAAGGTAAGCCCGTCTACGCCCATCCGCGCCTGGACCGTGCCCAGCGCCAGACCCCCTGGTCCACGCAAACACCACTCCACCCGCATAACGTATGACGCTGCCACCCTCCTAGCCCTTAACCCCGGACGCACACCACAATGCTTCGAAGCTGCCCCGGGACGTACCCACGGTCCCTTCACCTGCCACTCCTGCAAATTCACCAGCATCAAGACCCATACCACTTCCACTAACCCCAAAAACAGCTCTGACTCTAACCACCTGAAGTGCATCCTGCTAAACACCCGCTCGGTCCACAGACACACCACTGAACTCTGGGATCTACTGGACACTACATCACCGGACGTCGCCTTCCTTACTGAAACATGGATGAATGCATCATCAACACCCGACATCTCCATAGCCATCCCGGACAACTACAAGATCATCCGAAAAGACCGCACCGTCCAAACAGGAGGAGGCATCGCCATCGTCCATAAGAACACCATCAAAATCACGACCAACTCCGACGATAACCTAACAACCGCCGAACACCTCCACTTCCAGATCCACACCGACCCTAGGACCACACTCAGAGGCACCCTCATCTACAGGCCTCCAGGAACTCGTAAACAATTCAGCGAAGACATCACTGACTTCATCAGTCCACATGCCCTCGCCTCCGAGAACTACATTCTACTAGGAGACCTCAACTTCCACCTGGAAAAGAAAAACGACAGCAACACCACCACCCTTCTTGACAACCTGGCCAATCTAGGCCTCAAACAACTTGTTGACACCCCCACCCATGTAGCCGGACATACGCTCGACCCAATCTTCACCTCCAGCAAACACATCTCCTTTGATCACACCACAGCTCCCCATTGGACGGACCACAGTTGTGTTCACTTCAGCTACAAAATCACCTCGACCCACAACCCCCCACAACCTATTCCCCGAAGAAAATGGAACAAAATCACCACCGACCAACTTCTCAAATCGCTCAACCAAAACACACCCGTTCCCTCATCGGACCCAAACCAAGCGGTCATCAAATTCAAACAATGGATCACTCACAGCACTGACAAATTAGCACCCTTGAAAAACCATCACACCAAACAAGACAGCAAAAAAGCCCTCTGGTTCAACGATCACCTTAAGAAATCCAAAAAGCTATGCCGTACTCTCGAGAAAACATGGAGAAAAAACCCAACCACCGACAACATGACCACCTTCAAGGCAGCCACCTGCAAACACCACCAGCTGATTCGATCCACCAAGAAATCAGCATTCAAGAATCGACTCGACAACAACGCCCATAACAGCAAGGAACTATTCAACATTGTCAAAGAATTCACCAACCCCACCGCAGCCTCAAACGACATCACTCCCTCCCAAGACCTCTGCGATTCGTTATCCTCCTTCTTCTACAACAAAATTGCAGACATACATAACAGTTTCGAAAACAGTTCCAACGAACAATCCTCTCCACCCCCCTCAGAACCTAAACCGCCATCTAACAACCTCAGCGCCTGGAACCCAATCACCACTGAAGACACCATCCGCCTAATGAACTCCATCCATTCTGGCTCGCCAACCGACCCATGCCCCCACCACATCTTCAACAAAGCAGACTCCATCATCGCACCCCATCTCCGTGATGTCATCAACTGCTCCTTCAACTCTGCTACCTTCCCAGAAAGCTGGAAACATGCCGAAGTCAGCGCCCTCCTGTAGAAACCCACGGCATACCCCTCTGAACTTAAAAACTACAGCCCCATATCCCTCCTCCCATTCCCGGCCAAAGTCATTGAGAAAGCCATCAATAGCCAACTCGCCACCTTCCTCGAATCCAACAACTCCCTCGATCCCTCACAGTCTGGCTTTCGAGCCAAACACAGCACCGAAACCGCCCTCATTGCAGCAACCGACGACATCCGAACACTACTGGACAACGGAGAAACAGTGGCCCTCATTCTACTCGACCTCTCCGCCGCCTTCGACACTGTCTGTCACAGCACCCTCATACAACGCCTCAGCAACATCGGCTTAAAAGGAAAAGCCTTGGACTGGATCATCTTGTTCCTAGCTGGGAGAACTCAGAGAGTTCGACTTCCCCCGTTCAAATCAGAGGCCACCGAAGTCATCTGCGGTGTACCACAAGGATCATCACTCAGTCCCACCCTCTTCGACGTTTACATGAGTCCACTCGCTTCCATCGCACGTCAACACAACCTTAACATCATCTCCTACGCGGACGACACCCAGATGATCCTTTCCCTCACCAAAGACCCCAACACCGCCAAAACCAATCTTCACGAAGGCATGAAAGAAGTAGCCGTATGGATAAAAAACAGCCGCCTAAAACTTAACTCAGACAAAACGGAAGTGCTCATCCTAGGATCATCCCCCTCTGCCTGGGACGACTCATGGTGGCCTTCGGATCTGGGATCAGCACCCATACCCACAGACTACGCACGTAACCTTGGCTTCATCCTAGACTCCTCACTCTCGATGACCAAACAAGTCAATGCCGTCTCATCCTCCTGCTTCAACGTGCTTCGTATGCTCAAAAAAATCTTCCATTGGATCCCCGCCGAAACAAGAAAGATTGTCACCCACGCACTGGTTACGAGTCGACTAGACTACGGAAACACCCTCTACGCAGGAATTACAGTCAAATTACAGAAAAAACTCCAACGCATCCAAAACGCATCAGCAAGACTCATTTTGGACATCCCTTGCCAAGATCACATTACCGGCCACCTGAAAGACCTCCACTGGCTTCCCGTCAACAAGAGAATACCATTCCGCCTCCTCACCCACGCACACAAGGCCCTCTACAAACTAGGGCCCGAATGCCTCAACACTCGACTATCCTTCTACACACCCACCCATCAACTAAGATCCTCCAATCAAGGCCTCGCCGCAGTTCCGCGTATCCAAAGACCCACCATGGGAGGTAGATCCTTCTCCTACTTGGCGGCCAAGACCTGGAACTCACTCCCCACTCACCTCCGCCTTACACAGAACCACATCTCCTTCAGAAAAGAACTTAAAACCTGGCTATTCGATAAATAATAATCCCCCCTCCCCAAGCGCCTTGAGACCCTCTGGGTGAGTGGTGCGCTATATAAATTCCTGAACTTGAACTTGAAAATTAGGAAAAACTTTAACATAGGTATACATTGTCATGTCACATTAAGCCATTTATGGAATCCTCTGCCTCACACTGAGTGCATTCTAAAATTCGTTGCATGGTCGGTCCTACGTCAGAGGAGCGAAACAGAGAGAAGTCATGTAGTGCCAGCTGCAGATGAATCTGCATGTGCCTGTTAAACTTCCCTGTGTCCTTGCTGTGGCATCTTAGCAGAGAAGTGTGCCTAACTGTGTGCCGCAAGCTGGCCCCCTATGATATAGCCAGAGATGGCAGCAACCAGAGTATGCTAGACACTCTATGCAGGCTGTCGCTGTGACAGAGAAAGTGAATAAAGGAAGGGAGAAAAAGTTGCCTGCTAATGGTCAAAAGTCTGTCCGCTGCAAAGAAGACTCCTACAGGCTCCAGATGGGATAAGGAAGGGACTAAATGATGCTCTCTCCCTAAAAGTATTTCTCTTGTGAGTGGATCTGTCTCATCCCAGCATCTCAAGTCTGCAAGGAATGACATAACACAGATGAACCAAGCTGTGCTCTGCTTTTTATACTCTTCTCACGCAAGTTCTCTCAATATTTCCACTATGCTCATATCTTGTCCTCTAACTACGCTTAGTTCTGCTTTATGGCTGTTGCTGCTGTAAATGTGAAGTGCAAGCCCCAGACTGGCTGCTCCTTCCCTCCTCCAGTTCCCTCAAGAGAGGTGTCATTGTGAGAATGGCATTGATTGGACAGTGCGGTGCCCAGGCATTCATAAAGGTCGATGCACCTCAATTTCAGCTGGCATTTGCTACCCAACAGGGCCAGGGGGGTATTTTTCCTGATTCCCATTAGAGACAGTTTCACCATTGCTCCAACACTGAGGATGTGCTCTCTGTCTCTCTCTTCTGCTACCAGTCAAGTTGGCTGCCACTAGAAGCTTGCCTTGTCTGTAACAGGGTGAGGAATACTCCCCAGCTGTCCAATCAGAAAACATGTTTTGAGTTAAACTTTTCAACTCACAGACAAATAGTAACCATAATGGATGTGCAATCATCAAGTACAAAATATTCAAATTCTAGACTGTCACCACTTTGTGGGAAGACAAGATAAAGTAACAGCTAGGATAAACCTCTTGACCATATATTTCCCCAAAAGGTGTCATATTTATACAAAAAGCTAATTTCAGTACTCAATCACATTTTAATTTTTCTCAAATATTGGTGAGATAGCAGAAACCAGAATGTAGCACTTCTAGTGTGCCATGTCAGGTGATGCCATTTTAGGATCAGAGATGATATTATGGTTTTTTTTAAGCTTTCCTTATTAAGGTAAGTAGCAATTATGAAGTCCATATAACTTCATCTCTTTTTGGTTGCAGGTTGATAGTAAGCATGAAAAGAGGGCACAATGCTTTAGAAAATCAGCCTTTTCTGTATGTTCATACTAGATTGTTCACCTTTTTCTAGATCCTATGTTTAGCGCCCTTAGAACTCTGTTCATTTTACCCATTGCTAAACAGGAGTAAAGTACCTGTGCTCACCCTTTAAATATGTTGAAGTTAGCTTATCCCTAACTGGCATATTTAACTGTCCAATTAAGTTGCAGCATATGGTGCAGAAATACACTTATGGCTTGGAAAGTTAAATGTCACTTCATTGCTGACTTCTAAACTTTGTACAATTTGCATCCACACTCTTGGTCCCATGACCGTATTTTAGCTTACCATTTGCTACTTTTTGTTTGTCTTTTTGTATCAAATGTATTTGTAATATTTGATGTGCTTTCATGGCCGAAATGAAGCTTCTTTGACTTTACTTGACTACTGGACTGATTGTGCCATCCACTGCAGTGACTCAAAAAACATGGCAAGCAGGCCTAACCTATGTAGCCTGACTGCTGTACAGACATGTCTGTCAAAATAACCCTTTAGACAGGCAGGAAACCTGCTTTTAAATATTATGAGGTCACTCCTAAGTACACCTTATCTTCCAAAAGGTAGGGTGCCTGTTATATAAAGGTGAAACGTGCAAAATTAAAATAGGCATGTTTCCCCGGGTTACTGGGCCCCAAAATCTATTTTCACTGGCAGGGCTGTTGCTGAATACTAGAACATTCAAAAGTATAGATTATAAAATGTAACCTGTAACTTTTAACAGGAAATAGCTACAAAAGACATTCAAAGACAATTTTTAATAGTAAAATTCAATATAATGGTTATGCCAGATTTTCTTAAATATTTAGTGAAAGTAACCTTTAGAAGGTTACCCGATTCCTGATAGAACCTCCAGTGGCTAATTAGGTTTAGCCTACTGACAGCTGGTATGTTAGTGTTTGACTTTAATGAGCTGTGAACCCTGCTCCCTGAGTAGAATAACAGATTGGGTATATGGAGATCTGGTTCTTCCCAAGTTGGACCCAGGAACTCCATTAACCTTTAAAGGTGCCTGCCCTTTTATAAGCAAAACATAAGGTCAGGACTGGAAAAGGCAACCATTTGTTCCCCAGTCAGTTCGGCATCAAACACAGTGGGAGAGGAGCAACCGCCAGAACCAGTTGTGAGTGACCTTAGACGAGGGTAATGCTCATTTCACTGGCCACACCTTCGGGCGAGTATACTAGCTCTATGAAAATGGGAAAGAGTTTCCCCATCATAGATTTTAGGAGTTAAGGGAATGTTGGCGATTGTTTGCCATATGGCAAACAGGAACGTCGGAAAAAGTGGGTAGGGTTGTCCCCAGGAACTGAAACTCCATTGTTTAGGGAGCAGCTAGGAGTCATTCCCACTGGCTAGTGCCAACTATACATGTGGCATTGCAAGGCACCCTCCTGAGAACACTGTCTGGATCTGCAGAAGATCAGAAGAGTACTGGAACTGCTGTCTGTGACCTGAGAGGATTCCTGAAGGACTGGAACTGCTCCCTCTTGTTCCCAGGAAAAATGTGGATTCTTAGGGCTTGATTATGATGCCGGTCGGACTCTTGTGTGACTCGCACCACAGCGGAAGCAGGACCACTCGACTAGAAGTCGACAGTTCCACTGCCCTGATCTGATTACAATACGACCACTTTCACTGCAGTCGCAATGTGTATATTTTCTTTTGCTGTTTGTCCTGCGCACTGCTGCACACACCCCAGACACCCCAAGACAAAATAAACACTTTAAAAACATCCCTGCATGTGCCAGGAACCATGAGGTGACTGAATCCTGGTGCAGGGATGGTTAGGGACCGCCAGAGGTGCACTCCAGGTCTCATAGCATTGGGCCAGGGTAGAAGGGGGCCCTGCTAGGGGCCCCCATAGTCAATTTCAATTTGCCTTTTCATGGCGGGTGAACCACCATGAAAGAGAAGGTAGAAAGGAACATTGTAATACCAACAAGTATGCCTGAGATTCCCCGCCCTTATCGTAGGGATTACTGACCCTCCTACATGCTGCTTGAGCCCGCCAGAAGTGCTGCGGATGGTCCCTCCACTCAATGCCTCTACCCGGCGCATCGTAATGCAGCGGGCGGACCACAGGGGCAGATGTTGTGGGTCTGACACCGACGAGCCGTTGGTGTCGGACCCACCAATATCGTAATGAGCAACTAAGTGTCAGTTGGCTGGCCTCCTATGTGGCTACAGGGTCACAACATGTTGCAAGAGGCCTTTTTCCTGAGCTAACCAGTTGACCAGTACCAACTGGCCCTGGGCTGGAGCTTCTTGGTGTCCTTTGCTAGAGTGAGTCCTGGCCCCTAAGGTATATCCACAAGTGACCCAATGGAAAAGCTCCAGAAACCTGGAAAAATTGGGGAATACTTGGACTTCCAAGACCTCCAAAGTAGACAAAGGGACCTTGCAGCAAGGATTTCTGATTTTGATGCATCTTCCACAGATACAGCTTCAAGCATGCCCTGCTGGCGGATTTGATCTCTATAAAAAAGACTATGTCAGAAGGTAAAATATTTGACTGGGTCATACCTGCTTAATTTATGTAACTCACACTTCATCAGGGTTGGCATAAAATCGGGCGTAGGTCCCCCTCTACCACTTCCATAAACTTTCATTGGCACTTAGTGTATTCTGGCACTACTCGTATGGAAATTTTTAAAAATTCTGAGGTCCAGTTCCACCTATTGATTTTTGTTATCATTTTGGTGCAATTGTGCCTAATATATTTTACTAATTCAGTTTGGGATTTTTATTGTTTGGAGTTTTCACTTTATAACCGTTATGGTACTGCATACATACTTTACATACTGCCCTCATGTAAACCTGTTTGCACCATGCCATAGCTACCAGTGGGTACAGCTCAGGTCAATTTAGTGACTTTAGTGTCCACTCTGATAAATTAGTGGCATTATTCCTTGAGGTTGGTAACTACCTGCCCCCAAAAATAATCCACTTTCTTACAGATACCATAATGTAAAGCATACAAGAGTGAAATATACTTACCCCCCAAAGTTTAGGAGAAAGGTGAATAATCCCTCCACGGATTACGGATATCTGTACTGTCCTACCAAACAAATTAGAATATAGCTCTAGAATACAGGTTAAGGAAAAATACCTCAAACACAGTAAAAGTGAAATGCCTGCAATCCAACATAAGAATAAACTGAAACAACCTAATTTCCACAAAGTTGAGTGAAGTGGCCTCCCTAATCCCTTTCAGTCTCCTCGTTAAACAAAGGAGGGAATGCAGACTGCCCAAATACAAAGGAAAGCATGTATATGTACTTTCCTATACTCTGGGATGTAGCTGCAGGAGGGTGTTTAAGGCATGACGTCCCTGAATAACTGAATTCTTGCCTTGATAGTTGGGTCTACGGGCTCTGTGTCAGGTCAGCTATCTTTGTGTCTGTTTGTCTCTTTGTGAGCCAAGAATGAATGACAAAACAGTGAACTTTGATGAGAGAGAGAGAGAGAGAGAGAGAGAGAGAGAGAGAGAGAGAGAGAGAGAGAGAGAGAGAATGATAGAGAGAGAGAGAGAGAGAGAGAGAGACGTGCTAAGGTAAAACACACCCACTTTTTAAAGAAATAAAATTTTTTGAATTTTGAAGAGATTGTATTAAAGTTTTACTTTATGTTTGTAGCACAATATACATGCCAAACATTTTCATTGTTCAGCTTGTGCACAAACACTTACAGCCACGCCAGACCCATGGCTCAGCTTTGACTTGGCTTGCTCTATTAATTTGTAGGTGCCCTCCTCAATTTACAGTTCAGGCTTACTGCAGGTGCCGTCAGTGATTTGATAAAATAATTTATATAGGTGAGGAATAGAAACATGGAGCCATAGTGACATGCACCAATCTGACAACTGTACAACAAGGCTTCTGGTTTACCAAAAAAGTTGTAAATCTGCACACATAGAAGTACTCCTTAAATTATTGCAAATATACTACTTAGTGGCAGTAGTAGGCTTGCAAAGCTGTGCCAATATTAAGATTCCAGGTATACTAATGGCGATCCCATACCCAAAAGTTGATGGGATGCAAGCCTGCAAATAATCTAACCAGTGGCAATGGCTTGAGTAGCATTCCAACTCATCATTTTCACCCACTGTGGCACTTAAACAGAGGTCCACCTTATGCAAATTAGTATTGATCAGGTTCCTGGTGGACACAATCCATCCTGAACTTTTTTCATCTCACCAATCTACCCTTCAGCCTACTGCTTCTTTAGTTGGGAGATTTGAGCTTCACCCCTCCCCCAGAATCTCACAGACTAAGCTACCCCTGCTTATACTTTCCTTTATTAGGGCATTTCAAAATGCATCCAAGCTCAGCTTATAGTTGTAGGTTAACAGAGGTAGTCATGCCTGTTTACATCACTATGTAGGCAGTTCTACTCTCTGAGATGTATTCTGTCTGAACTTTGCAAAAACAACAGTTGATGGACAGAATGTAGAACAATGTCGTACATTCACCCCAGTACAGAGATCTGGGCTAAATCCATCGTTTTTTAGCTCGCCATTCCAGTTTGAACCTAGCCATATGCAAATCAGTCTTGACCCTGTGCCCCATGGGAACAGTCCAGACGGAACTACCAAGCCAGGTCCTCGCTGGATGGGAAACAAGCATCCTAGGACCGGTTTCGGGCTTTTAGCCCTCATCAGCCAGGATAGCTTGATTCCAGTGGCATGGAGACAAATGCCAAAGCAACAGTGATGGACAGAATGCAGAACAAAGTCATACATTCACCCCATTACAGAGATCTGGGCCTAAATCCATCATTTTTTTGCTCACCATGCCATTCCAATCTGTGACTGGGGGTGAATGTTATGCCATTGTGCAATGTTTCATCCATCATTTGCGTGTGTGTTCTGTCTGAACATTCACAGACTTCCCTGTGCCTCAGGTTCAAGAAAAAGGAGTTTCCCTCCATATGGTAGTTTCAGCCCTCTGCAGTATAGGGGTGGAAAATGAGGAATCCCTGTTTGCGTGGCACATAACACCCTTTTTCGCTAAGGTGCAGCATGGGAAAGAGGGGATAATTTTAAGAGTATAAAGCATAGAGGGAACTCCCCTCTTACCCATACTGCACCTTAGCGAGTGCAACACATACCAGGTCACTTACACTTTATTTCGGCCCCTTTTTAATCACTTTCTGATCACTTTGCACACAGAAAGGTCATGAAGAAAGTCAGTTCATATCCAAGGCCTGGCTGAGACATGTTGACCACACAGGATTTGGGAGACCATAGATAAGTCCATAATACATCCATTGCCTTGTTTCTAACACTGCCAAGGGCCAACTAATAAAATATCCACAGTAGGAAATGGGACCAAAGAACAGTTTTTAATTCACATTCACACGCTATCACTGCACACTCACTCACCACAAAACCAGCTCCGCTGTGAACAGGCGTTGAAGCACACCCGGGGCACATTCAGTGTCACCGGTTGGAGCCCGATGATGAAGCATGCCACCAACTAGGTTGGTGAGTGAGGGCTTTCATAAGAAATAGTATTTCTTCCTTCTGCACAACACACAACTTTTATGCTTGTTCAGGCTAGTTCCTTTTGATTATACATTCTCAATTATCATACAGTCTATAAAAGTGCTGAACTGGTAGGTGCCTCCTGCTCATAAACTGAGAATATTACTCTGTTGTATGAATTAAACACCATATTTAATGTATAATTGAGGTTTTATGGTGCTGGGAATTTATTTTTCCAGAATATGGTGCGGATGCTCAGTGTAGGGCGTACTTTTGTGTATACCCGATTTTTTCCATGAATAATGGCATGAAAAAGAGGCCAGAATGAGGGGAAATGTGCACAAACCAGTTGTAACTGCGATTCCGCACAACATCCCAGTTTCCTGACCTGAAAATTCAATCGGAAGGCTGCAGTAAAACTGTCACAGGGGAACACCATTTTGTGTAATAACGGGGTTACCCAGGAGCAAATTGCCCTTGCAATGGCTGCCACTGTTTCATTTCCCCTCTCCAATGTAAAATCACAGTTTATATTAAAGGGTAAGCATTTACTCAAATAATGCCAACAAATGCTCAAGACGCATTTGAATCAAGAAATGCTGCATCTCTACATGTGATTGTTTTAAAATGCTGTGAAATCAGAGCTGCTATTCAGTACTCATTTAGTATTCATTTCCTTTACATGGCTGAACAACAAAGGGTGGTAATTAGCTGCCAACAAAGGAATCAGTGCTCTCACACCGGCATTTGCCACCAGATAAATCAAGCACAGATTCCTGGAATCCAGCATATCAAGAGACTTTACATTCTGCTTAAAATGGGGAAATGGTTAGAGGGGGAGTTATCTAGAAAGCCTCCAAGAAGAAACAGTTGCTTAGCAACCACTTCCCCTGTCTCTGCAAGCCCGGGAGTTCTGCTCCTCACGCTTCCTATGCAGATCAGCATATGTCATTGCTAGAGGAAACAATGGGGAGAAGGAAAAGAATAAAGCAGATCCCAAAATAACAAAGGCATGTGAATCTGAGAATCAAACTCAAACACCAGGGATCATTCTTAGCAGTGTTTAAATAGACTTTACATAGACTTTAATTAGAAACAATTGTACACAACCAAATGCACAAAACTGTTAGCACTGAACCTCTCACAATGTCAAGGAAAGCCCATTTCAAGAAATTCCTCAGATAGGTGTATACATGTCATAGGTGCCAAAAATATAGGGTATAACAACCTACACGGGAAACTGTCTGAGATATACATGCTGAGACAGTGTCAGAACATTCACCGCTCAAATCTAAGATTTTTTTGCATAACACATAAGAGTATGTCATGTTGTCTTTTGGCACTACTTGATTTAAGTTTATTCCTAATCATGAATTCCAATTAAAAAATGTATATTCTCCATACTGTGGTGGTATCTCGCACGTGTGCAGTAAAAACATTATTTGTCTAAGTAATATGATAAACCACAAAGAGTGGAAAACAGCTCCTGAAATAAGGAAATACAACACCTCAGCCTCAACAATAGAGGATGGTGAAGTGCAATGTATTACTTTTTCATATTTTTCCATTCCATTCCAAAAGCTTTATTTCGGTTGGATATAACCATAAAAGCACAACATATAAAAACAATACATATTCCAATATAATCAATTTTCATATTTTTATCATGAGGCCTAGAATTTGTAAAGAAATCATATTTAAAAGTGGTAAAACATAATTTTAGCACTTTACAAGATAAGAGTTTAACAGTAAAGCTCAAAGAGCGCCCTGCAGGCAACTTCTGACTGTCTGTCGTAAACTGGAGGCCAAGCGAGTTAGAAGACAGGGGCATATACCCGCCTAGTCAACAGCAAGTAAAGGTAGCAGATAGGTAGCATTGGGAGAATGGAGAAAGAGGAGTCTGGGCCTTTGGGGGCTGAGAAGGGGGAGTAGGCGGAAGGACTTCCAACGCCTGAGCAAGGGGAGGATTAATAGTAGAACATGATGAGCTGGACCAGTGATATCAGGTATGCTTAAGTAGAGTCAGCAGAGCCAAAGAAATTGCCTCGCAACTTCATTGTTTCTAGGACTTCCCACAGGTTTTAGTTCACTCACCAATTTGGATTCCCCTACACATTTGCTGTAAATTAAGATTAAGCAGCTTCGTCATATCCAGTGTTTCTCTGTTTCTCTTTCTCTCTCTCTCTCACCCCAACCCCCATTTCCTCCTGGGGTGAGTGGGACTTTGGATTTACCCTTCCTCCTATTTCCCCTCTCTTATAGGTTCACTAGAATTATGTAAGGGTTTTCTAGGCACTTCGAAAGTGCAAATAAGTAGAACCAATCCATAAAAGTCTAGCCCCTAGCACTGAAAGTAACTACTTCGTCTGTGGGTGGTGAAATTGTGTTTCGGGAGAATGCCATCACTTACAGAGGAGGGCATCAATGGCTCAAGTGGGCAGATGCATTGCACATGTTGTATGCTGTGGTCGATGGAAGAAACATGTGAATGACAGTTGAACAGACTACTGGATGAAGGGAGCTGTCTCAAAGCAAAGCCTTAATAAGTACATTAGCCATATACATTTTTATCAAAGTTAATATGGTCTTGGCTAATTCCACACCTAAAAATTCTGTGTGGTGATGACAAGGAATCCTATAGCCTGAATCTGTACACCTGCCGTATTTGATGAAGGCATTACAGGCTGGAATCAAAGAAAGGGCTGCAAGCCTTTGCAATATTCCTTGTGAGTGCTGTACCAACAAACATGCATTTTAAATGAGTATTTCTTCGGTGTTCTCTAATTTGTGTGAGGCTAAGGACATTGCTAAACATACAAAAGGTGATGAAAGGAATATTTGAAAATGTGTCTAACCACTGGCAATCGCTCATGGTAGCATTCCAACCCATCACTAAGGAAATCATTGCAAACCAAGGTATGTCACAGTTAGTAAACCACTGCCAGGCCAACATAAAAATCAAATAAATCTAGAGGGGAACAGATTGAATACCACTTTGGTGGTGGTCCACATTTTCACCTGCCAAGGTAATGGACATTGGAAACAGAAACTGCCTCCTGGCCTACCACTCAACTTCAGAGTTTCATTGAGGGTAGGCACAGTGAGGCACCTAAACCATCAAACAGATAATTATCAGGTCACTGCTTAAATGTTGAGTAGCCCACTTGAACACTGCGACAGATATATTGAAAGTCATCGCTCACAGTTAATGTGGTTGTAGGTCAACTACCGTTTTTAGTGTAGCACAGATTTTCACTTCTTTCTGATACTATATGTACTCGGTTGAGACTTTGGTCCTTTTACAACCAGCACAAACCTCCCTATTTCAATACTACTTAAACTGGTAACCAATCAATCAATAGATACTTCATTGTATAGTTCAATAAAACTATTACGAACATTCTTACAATTTTAAAAACAAATTACCCACGATTCTTAGATTGAGTGCTATTTTGTTGGTTCCCCAAACACATGTACTTAAATATGATTAAAAAACTTTTAGTGAATATTTAAAAAACAAAACCTGTCACCCTTGGTTTATCATAATATTCATACAGTGCTATGCTCTGGTGAGCATACGCGTTGCAGTAGCCATGGATTTGACAAATTACATTTCAATTGTGTGATGGCGACACGGTCTTACATGTACATTGAGGAAGGCTGGTCTAAGCTACTTTCTTCATACATTAGTCAACAGGGGACAGGTACCGAGAATGTTCTAAATCATCTCTGTCGTGTAGCCACAAAGTCGGCAGTTTGAGGCGGTCCATGTATTTTCCATTTTAGTGTGAAGTAGTTTGTCTGGAAGAAGTCCTCTCGGTATGCCATCAAGGGCAGCTTTGAATGTAAGGAGGACTTTGTTAGTGTATATTTTAGTGGGGTTAAACTATTGTATGGCGTGATTACTGACCAGATATGACCCGTTTTCACAAGTAAATTGTTGCCTTGGGAACGTGAAAGGAGTTTGAAGGATTTGTTCACTATGTTTTTTAAGGTGATATTGGTCATGTTGGCCTCCCAGCTCTCCTTAATTTCCAGAATTAATAGGGCTGTATTAAGATAATTTCCCCAGTAACTGCTGGGATTGTACGCTGTATAGTTTAACGAAGGACAATTTCTTCCGCACCTAAGATGGACTGGAGGTTAGTAGCACATATCCACGTCAGACAGCAAACCGGTTGTAATGCGAAATTCTGCGGCTGTATTATTTGATGATAACTAAAAAATATAATGAATCTTTATGTTATAAATTAGAGTCAATGCATGATATAATTTACTTGTGAAATATGCCTACTTAGTGCATTTTGCTAACTTCTATTTGGGTTCTATGAATGTAGAAGAGTTAGAAACAAGTGAGAACAGTGCAACTCTTTATTAGTTAAGAATAGGGGAAGCAATGTCCTACTATGCGGCATGAAAGAAATTCCATTCAGACAACTACATCTATTAGATGGCTCTGGACTCACAGCTATTTCCATGAATAGAATGTATTTTTCATGCTAGTGGTATAGCCTTTCTTCTGTTACTTTGTCAAGGTAAGATTACTCTATGTGTACAACATTGAGCTACCAAGAGGCACAATGACCTTCATTGACCATCTGCTCTCCCCACCCTAAAAAAAGGCTGCATTGTTAACTTCATGATCATGAACCCCGCCACACAACAGCACAACAGCACAACCAACTATTCAAGGGTAATTGGTCAGATCACTTACCATGTCCCCTTCTTCTTATCCTTGCTACATTTCTTGCTAGCAATGTAATTTGCAAGGTATTAAATCACTCATTCAAAAACCTTTCAGCTCCTCTACCATTCACATTCAATTTAAATCACTGAGAAAGGTTTACAAACAAAGCATTCTTCTTGCCAAATTAACCTACTTTCGCTCTAATCTTCTGCAGTCTTCAAAAACATCAGCTTCAATTCACTCACACTAGCATAACTCCTCCTGCCAAACACTCTTTGTCTTCACTTTCAACAACCCAGATATATTCATGAGCTACTTCAATAACAGATCCTCTCTATTTACTCCGCTACTGCAGTACTCATCATCATTTCACCCAACCATTTGGGATCTCTTAGTACTGGAATAAAAAAACATCTCTCAGTAGTCATCAAAAATCTCAAACTCACCTCATACTTGATAACATCCTACTGGCCAACATTCTCAATGACTACTTCTAGTTAAGGGCTAGACGCAGCAGCAGGTCTTCATAGTTTTGAGAATGTAACCCCGAGTAATGGGTGATTCCATTTGGAAACCACTGTACCGACTAGTGGTGGAGTAAACAGAGGTAAGTAGGTGTCCAAGGAAAGATACCACTGTTGTGGAGGGAAAAAAAGCGGAAGTAAAAACCCTCTGATGACAACAGCAGGGAACTAAACTCTAAAGCAACACAAAAGGATCCTTAACAGGGAAAATAGTAAGGATGTGAACAACAAAAAGCACCACTATGACATATTAGTAGCGTAGTGACGCACAGACCAATCCCTGGGCTCCACTTAAATAGCCCTCTCTGACCTGGAAGTGAAGAAACTTACACAAGATCTAATCCCTCCATGTGGACTGGCCAAAACCATATCCCAGAATGAGGGACACCATCTTGAACTAATATGAAGTCCAATCCAAGATGACGCGCACACTCGTGTCGAGATGCCAAAAAAGCAAGTCTCAAATCTTCCTCTCCTGCCGGGGGAAGAAGCATCCTGCTGGTACCCGACACCAAACCTCCACAGATCCACAAGGAATGAGGAAAAGAATAATGGGTTGGGATCCTACCCCAAGCAATTGCCAGTGGTTAGAGAAATTGCTAGCACTCCTCCCATTATGGTGTGTGCTTAATGTACCACCCTAAGTGACACAGTATGTCCAGATGTGGGTCCCATACTCACTGTGCCACTGGAACCAAGTTATTCCTGACTGAGGAGCACTTATCAGGGTGAAATCAGTCATAGGTTGATTGTGTTCCATTCAGTAAGGACCAGGCCTGGCAGTTTGGGCTGGACTGTTCCCATGATGAGAAGGGATAAGGTTGATTTGCATATGGCTGGGTCCAGACTGAGGTGGTATGGTGAGCAAAGAGTGATGGTGGATGTGCTACTGTAGGTGATTGGAAGTGGTTAGAGATACTGAACGAATTCCTCCAATCACCTTTTGTGTGTTTGATATACAGTCCTACGTGGCAAGGGTATGCCCAGATGTGGGTCCCGTGCTCACTGTGCCACTGGTAACAAGCTATACATGGCTGATGAGCCCTTATAAGGGCGAATAAGGTGCTAAGTTGCTTGTGTTCTTGTTTGGTGAGGACCTCGCCTGGCTGTTCAGGCTGGAAGGTTCTCATGAGGAGCAGGGTCAAGGCTGGGTCCCAACTGAGGTGGCATGGTACGTAAAAGAACAATGGGTTGATGAAATGCTACCCGAAGCAATTGCCAGCGGTTAGACAAAATGCAAGCATTCCTCATATCAGCTTTTGTGTGTTTGATTCAACAGGCCTTACTCCACTGGGCTGTCAGAGGGGTTTAATCAACACAGACACAAAGTGGTCACTGCTGTGATTTAATAGAGGGCAATCTGCATCCAAATTCAACGGGCTACCCACATTCTTGGGCATAAGGTATACTCCATCACCATTGTGATGGAGTATCCTTGATGCCAAAAATTAAATCAGACCCTTCTAAGTTTAAGTTAATTACAGGAATTAAACAAGAAATCTGAAAAATCCGACTTCCAGATAAAACTGCTGCTCTGATCCTAACATTTACAGAAATTAAAACTTAAGGGTTGATAACAGCAGCTAGCCCTTTCTTTAACAGTAAAATTAATATTATTAAAAAAGCATAATACACATATGTTACAGCTGACAGTCTTAGGGAGGTCTTCCCCAAACGTTTTGTCTGCTACCTTCAATTTTTTCTGTATTCTTTTTGTTGACCTTAGAACTCTGAGCACTTTACCACTGCTGACCAGTGCTAAAGTGCATGGGCTTCCCCCCTAGCCAGGATTTCTTTGACTTATCCACAATTGATATATTTAATTGATCTGTAAGTCCCTAGTAGAGTGCACTACCTGTGCCCAGGGTGTGTAAGTTAAATGCTACGTTTGGGTGTGACTGAGTGTCTATCTGCATTCTGATAGCTTTTCCTGGGCAGGATGGGAGAGAGGAGCTGAAGCTTACATCTGAATTGGCAGTTTCTTGTTCAAACATGAAGTGTTGGTTACCCCCCTGTAGTGTGTCTGGAACCTGGGTTGGGAAAAGAGGACCTCCGTGCACTTCAAAGCACCTCTTTGAAGTCACCTCCACTTCAAAGGCATAACTGGGTATAAGTTATGGGTCTCTACCCCACCAAGTGTGACACTTCTGGACTTGTAAATAAACTCTGCCAGGAAGCAGGTCTGCTGTGCTGCTACAAGTACTGCTGGACTGCTGCTCTGGAAGAACTGCTTTTCCGCTTTGCTGCCCTGCAGCCTACTACCTCGCTCCTGATGAGGAAGAACTGGACTCTTGCTTGAACACAGAGTGAACTCCATGGACATGCTGGCTTGCCTCCTGTTTTAATACTAAGAGATATCAAACTCTTACTTCCTGTTCATGTGCTTGGTCCATTGTAAGTGTATCCAGGTGCTTGCTCCAGTGGAACTGATGCATCCTCTGCTGTTGCAGGAACAGACCTGGTGCATCCCAATCAGAACCAGTGCAGACCAGTGCATCACCTCAAGAACTGATGCATCAGAATCACAGCTGCAGTGTGGGAAAATTGATGGATCCCCTCAACTGCATGAAGAAAGCCAGGGCATTGGCTTCAGAGCCAATGCATCTCGGCTTCGGCACTTCGTCTTTGGTACCAGCCCATTGCCATTGTTGCGTGTAAAAAATCGACGCATAACCGCAACTGCAGAGATCGACACCAACTCATCCCCCAGCTGCGCCCTGCATCTCGCTGTTGCAATCAAGATCGAGGTACTTTATTCAGTAGTCTGCCTCTTCTCAGCACTTTGCCCCGGTTCAGCATGGCCAGATAACCTCCTTAGGTGCTTACTGCTTCTAAGCACTATTTTTACTTTTAATCTCTAAAAGTTCATATCTCAACTTCTACTTATTGGATTCTTGTCATTTTGTTCTTGGTTTCTTTATAAATTCATAATCCAATGTTCTAAACTGGTGTGGAGTCTTTTTGTGGTCTTTTCACTGTGTTACTGTTTGATGCGAGATGCTTGTGAGACAGCGTCAGCTAGCTGTGAATTCCCTACATCTGAGGGATCTACTATTTCTCTACACTGCAACGAGCATGAGCACAGCTATTTCTTTCCCACAGAGGGCTGTGTAATAAATGTGTCATTTCAAGCTTGCTAGCATTATAGATTGAGAGACTCAAGCTTCATTCCCAAAATCAATTTCATGTTTAGCTACTTCACATTTTCTTATTTTTATTTATTTAAAAATATTAACAACTATAGAAAATAAAATGTAAAAAAATAAAAAGCGCCGGCTACTCAGTCATCGCTACACATTTGGGGGCATATTTATGTCATGTAGTGCAGCAAAGCAAGTCACCTTGCTGCACTGCACTGCATAACAGGGAAAGGACAGGAATGTGCTGTATTTAAGACAGTATGGTGCATTCCTGTCCTTTCCCCTGTTCTGCCCCCCCTGTTGTTGGCTGCCTAGCTCCAATGCAGGCACCCTTACACCATGGTGCAAGGGTGCATGCATTGCATGCAGGATTGTTTTTATGCAGGAATGGGCACCTTTGTGCATAAACACAATCCTGGGAGGCAAATTCCTCTTTCTATGTCTGCTGCAGAATGAGGAAGAAACAAGGAGAAACAGAGATATTTCTCCTTGTGAGGCCTCCCCTCGGAAGGTGTAAGAATTTGGCGTATTCCCAGGTTTTCAAGTTGTTGTAAATCTGGGAATGCATTAAAAACCATGGGAGTTGCGTGGGAAAACCTGCACAGTGCCCATGGAATGCCTTCTCAGGGCAGAGTACCGCAATGCAGCGATTTGCACTGTATTGCATTACTCCCAATTATTTGAGCCACTCAGAGCCACGTAAAGTGGCTTTGCATGGCTTCAGAAATCTGTCTTAAGGTTTGCGTCACCCCTGCTCCACAATGCGTGGTGCAAGAGCATCGCCAACAGCCTCATAAATAAGGCTGTCAGTATGTAGTGTGTAGAAAAAGAGAGCAACCATAATATTCCTAGATATGTAACTCAAACATAATTTTGCCTTACATTAAATAAAATAAATACAGTGATATATACAGTAGGTGTCCTTACACATTAGGTTAGCTACCTACAAATAAAATGTGTAATTCGAAGAGGGTCTTGCATCTGTGGTTGCTCTGTTAGCTGCAGAGTTCTCTCTTTTTTATCTGCTTCTAGTCAAGTCAGAATTGTTCAGCATAAAGAAATCGCAAAATTCAAAAGCATAGGATTGAGCATGGAGATCAACAGTATTAACCAGGGGAATTACAATATTATTCATGATTTGAACACATTACCAGCTGAAATAAATCCAAATGTTGTAATTTTTTTTCCAAAAGAGAGACATCTAGCTTATGCCAAAGCTAACTCAGATTCATGATTCTGTCAAATGAGGGAACACCATTAAACCGCTTTTGTAGAGGCTGTGGAGACCCAAGACCTTGCAATACAGAACTGAGTACAAACTAACATTATTATGGTTAAGTGCTGTAAGCCACCCTCAAACTGCATACTCAGACTTAACACCCAGCATTATCTCCTTAGTGGGAAGTGAGATATAGTGGTCCAAACTGTATGAAATAAACCTAATTACCTCTTCCCAGAATTCTTGCAAAACAGGGCATAATACAAACATATGTATGATATCTGAATCAGGTAGATTACATTTAGGAGATTTAGGGCCAGATGTAGGTAAGTAACATTTACCGAATCTTAATTACCGAAAATTACCGAATTTTACCGATTCGGTAATTAAGAATCGGTAAATGTGAGGGGTGGATATGTAGGGAATCCAGATGTTCCCTTTTACCGAATGGGTAAAAGTCGGTATTTACCGATTCGGTAAATACCGAATCGGTAAAGCCTATTCATTCCTATGGGCTTCAAAGCCCATAGGAATCAATAGGCTTTACCGATTCGGTATTTACCGAATCGGTAAATACCGAATTTCACAAGGGTGCGGGGGGTGTCACTTTGACACCCCCTGGCACCCCCTAAACAGGATTGGGTGCCAGGGGGCAGGCATACAAGCCCTAGGGGCAGGTCTGCCTGCCACATGGCATAAGTGTGCATGCACACATGTGCATGCACATCGGAATCGGTATTTTACCATGAGGTTGGATTTCATGGTAAAATACCGATTCGTTAAGGCCTTTGGGACTCAGAAGAGTCCCACCTACATATGGAATTTACAGAATCGGTAAAATTACCGATTCGGTATTTTACCGAATCGGTAATTTTACCGATTCTGTAAATGTAGATTTACCTACATGTGGCCTTGGATTTTAGGCCCCTACATACCGATTGGCCATTTACCGGTCGGTAACGGCCGAAATCGGCCGTTACCGGTCGGTAAATGGCCTGAAACGGCCACCTACATCGGGCCCTTAGTCTTATCTGAGGTAGAATGAACTCCCCATCTGGAAATTCTTTCTGGGGTATAATATAGAAAACAGATTGTCTGAAGTTGTTGCAATTTTAAATTGGTAAAGTGTACAGATCGGTCAAGTATCTCTAATGCTCTCTGAATCTTTGAGATTAGAATCTCAGATGCAAGAGCCTGGTTCCATTTTGTAGCTAATGAAGCTGCATCGTCCATAACACATTGACAGAAACCTTGATACAATATAGTAATTGAAATTTTCCAGGTAGATTTATAGTACTATAATGTCGGTTCTGAGCCTTCCATATCGAACAGGTCTTCACAATCTGACAGTAGAAAATCCCTAATTTGTAAGTACTTAAAAAAACCTGACTAGGAAGTTCATACTGATATTGCAATCCTGGAAAGGATAAAAAAAACATTCAGATCGTACAGCTGGCCCAGCATTAAAACCCCATGCTGTGCCCAAACCCTACAGACTGAATCATAGAAAATTGGAGGGAAAGCGGGATTATCCCAAAGTGGTGTATCTTTATTTTAAAAAGTTTCGAACATTTAGTGCATATTCCCCACCAAATATAAATAATATCACATATTATTTTAAAGCGTCCCCTCCTAAAATATTTGGGGTCCCCTAGCGTATAAAAAAAGACTATACTCAGATCCAAGAGCTAGCTGATAGCCTAAAGATGAAGGGTCTGGAACACCGGTAAAGGCCGCCCAAAAATATAATTTGAAGTTTGGGAGTTGAAGCCCTCCTTCTTGTACGGAGGCTACATTAAAAAAATGGCACGTCTTGCGCGCCTATAGCTCCATATAAAACTGCCAATGGCACCATCCAGGCGCTTCAAAAAAGACTCAGGGACTCGCTAAGGAATTGCGCTAAATAAATAAAGGAATTTTGGAAGGATATTAATTTTATTAATATTGATTTGACCTGGAATAGTAAGTGGGAGCTTATTCCAGGAACTCATCATAGCAATTACTGAGTAGTAAAGGCTCATAGTTCAGTTTGATAATATTCGTTACCAAAGGACACAGTCTAATCCTGAGATAAACCACTATTACGGTTACCCCAGGCATTGGAGAGACTGGTTTAAAGTTCAAAAGGGCCTGAGTTTTCCATAGATTAAGCATGTATCCAGAGAACCTGCGGAACCTAGCAGCTTCATCTGAGACCATTCGATTAGCCCGGATTAGCCCGGACCAGGAGGTGGACGGAATAGTGAATATGTTCCTCAAAGAGCAGTTGCTCAGTATTTGTTGTCCAGGGTTGCGCCAGCACCTGTTGAAGTTTGAATACTTTTGTCCTTGGAAGCTTGCAGAGGAAGCAGAGTGCTGGGAGAGTTTCAAAGGTTCTTTAGAGTCATTAGTGAGTGATTCCAAAAGTAGTGGTTCAGGTATCTTCCAGCCAAGCGTGGTGGAAGAGGCTCATTGGAGCCCAGCTAGGTCCCAGTATAGTGAGGGGGTGTAGGGGCTTACTACCTCTCTCAGTGGAGCGGGAGTGAGTGGGTGGCTGAGAGTCCCCAGAGGCCCGAAGCCCTGACTCAGAACCAGGGTGGTTTCTTTAGGGAACACCAGGTTGGGGACCTAGGCTGTCCTGTTAGTCCATTTGAGGAAGATCACCTAGTTTCTAGGGAACCTGGAGCATCTGTAAATAGAGTTCCAGGGGTTCCAGTGTCCGGCAGTGCTACTCCAGTTGGGAGGGCACAGGAGTCCGAAGTGAGGAGTGAGTGGGGGATGAGTTCCCCAGTGGAAGAACCAGTGGGTCAGGGACTACCCAGTTGGGCTATGTTCCAGTGTAGTGACCAGGGTGATACCACTTCTGTTCTGGGGGATCTTCGCGCACTGTCAGGTGGACAGGGGACGGGAGATCTGTGCCAGACATATGGTCACACAACATATGAGTCATGTGTCAGCCTCAGGGGGATGGTGTGTAAATCCCCAGAAGTCCTGGAGTGCCAGGCAATTATTCCACCAAAGGTTTTAGACCAGAGGTTGGGAGGCCAGGTTCAGGATCCGCCTGACCTTAAGGGTAGGATGTCTGTAACCAGCGTCCTGACCGGTTCATCTTCCAGGGGTACCACTCCAGTTTGGAGGGTGCAGAACTCTGGAAGGGGTTGCAGAGGGTGGGAGAGCCCACCTCAGATCCAGGTGCAACCTGAGGGGTTAAACCCTAGGTTGGGAGAATGGCGTTCTAAGGGTACCCCTTGCAGGAGGAGGAGGAACCCTAGATGGAGAGGTAGGGGGAGGAGAGCCTCCCCTGAGACTCCTGGTCCGCCTGAGGGTGTAACCCTAGGCGGGAGAACCAGTGGCAGTCTAGCCCTGTCCTACAGACAGAAAGAGTGGAGAATGGTTACTATGTACCAGGGTTTACTACCCCCCACTCTGTGAATAGGCAAGGACCAGTGGCATCTGGGTGGCCCAGGGCCTGGTCTTGGCCGCCGACAGCTTTGGAGTACCAGTGGGGTAGCCCAGTTGTTCCAGACAGTGGTTTTGGAAGGAATCCCATGGGTTCACCGTGGCGTAGAACAGGAGGGTGTCCCTGCAGTTGCGGGCCCACGTCCGTGTTCTATCGCCCCAAGCAGGGAAGCCCATCACGGTGGTGATTGGTCTACCCTGCGTTTTGGCTGGAAGGGGGTTGTGTTGGACTTGGCCCTTCTGGCAGGTTCACCCCTAAACTTTTTGCTTTGTGTGGTGACCCAGTGACAGTGATTTTTGGCTTCTGCACACTTTCACTGTGTCCCAGTGGAAAGTGCGTGCGCACTCTGAGTGTGTGTAGTGAGGTTGGCCTGCCCTCCCATAGGAATGCATGGGGAATGTATGTGTCCATGTTAGTTCCTGATCCGTGGGGAGTGCAGGTGCGAGTTTGGTTTTATCGGACTCGTGTGATTAAATGCTGTTGAATGATGTATGTGGCGTGATTGTGTCTAGTGTGGAAGTGCCACTTCTAGAAGTTGGCATGTTTGTGTAATTTGTGTCTGGCGTGGGATTGGTTGGAGCTGGCTGGTGAACCTGGCTCCAGGAGTCAGGATGGGTCTACCCCGGTGGTGAGTGCTGAGATTAACATGCTGATGTGAGGGAGGAGTGCACCTGGGGCCTGATTAGGGCTGGGCTTTCCCCACACAATGCTGGCTCCGCCCCCTGGGGTGCGTCTAATGACCCTAGCCTGACTAGTGAATAGTGAGAGGGGCTGAGCACATCACAGTGCTCCAAAACCAGCTGCAACTGGTTTTTCCCCCACCCTGCACACAAAGAGATTTACTGTGTAAAAAGGGGCTGTGTCCCCTTGCAAAATGTTCTTGCTGATCTTATTTTGGAGGGGGGCCTGCTGCTGCTGGGGGCCAGGAGGACTGCCACTGGGGATTGCCTCCCTGCCTAGGAGGATTCTGTGAGCTGGATCCTGGGTCCAGCCTTGCCCCCCACCTCCTAAGGACTTGACCTGGACTTCTGTGCATCAAGCGCCTGGGAATGCTTTATTTCCCTCGCAGCGCCTGGTGGCGCTTGACTCGCTCCAGGAGGCTCTCTGCAGCGTCGCGCTACTGGGGAGAGCGAGAGGATCCCCCTTGTGTGCTGATTGACGGCACGGGTGCCCACACCACTCATCTGCATTTTGTGCCCCCCAAGTGAGTGCCCACCTCGCATTTGTGCAGCTCGTGGCATAATTGGAATAGCAAGTGCACCCTGCTGTATATTTAAACCAAAGAGGGAGCCTACCCCTCATCAGCCCACAATCACCGCCGCGGCCCTCGGCCTCGGCCGAAAAAGGAAGTCAGGCAGCATTTCGCCTGGCTGGAGGCGGGACTTCCGGTCTACTGGAGGAAGTCCTGCGCACGCCACCGCCTGAAGCTGCCCGGTGAAGAGAGGACGGTGCCTACCTTCGCGGGGCTCCGTGACCGATGGAGAGCCCCGCAGGCGCCCACGCAGAGAAGTGCAGCAGAGACTGGTAATGCCCCGCGTGTACGTCCACCAGGGACAAAGAGGAGCCTCGACCTATCATGCGCCGACCGGAGGAGTGCTGACAGAAGACCTACGGTGAGTGCGGGCGTCGGGAAGCAGGGGCACCATTGTTCTTTGAAGGCCCTGTAGGGGCCCGGGCATTTTCCTGGAGCGGCCCCGGAAGGCAGCAGGCTGCTCCCTCTTTAGGCACCCTCAACGCGAGAGCCTAGTTATTTTAGAGCCCTGAGAGGCTCAAGGGCAATTCTTTTATTTCGAGCCGCAGAGGCTCCGTGGCACAATTCTACTTCGAGTCCCCCTAGAGGGACTCCACCGTCTTTGGGGACATTTTGGATTGGTAGAGCGGCCCCGGAAGGCAGCGGGCTGCTCCCACCTTGCCCCACAGTTGTTCTTGAGCCCAGCGAGGCTCACGGGGCAACAAGTGTTTTGGTGGCCAGAGCCTGCAAGGCTCCTGCATCCAAGGGGGCAGGTTGTGCTCAGAACCCACGAGGCTCCAACGTGTTGGTCCCATTATCTCCACAGCTGCCCAGCACTCAGTGGGCAGCTGCTTCGTTTAGGCCCCCTGACATTGCGAACACAGAGCGTCCTAACCCCAAAGAGGTCAGTTGGCCTGGGGACTTTCACAGGTTGTAGCCTATGTGATTTCTGTGCAATTGTTCTTCCTGCACTTCTGAATGTGTTGTGATGCATCATGTGTAATGTTTTCATACCTATACCCCTAAATGTATTGTGATGCTTAGGTGGTTGTTCTTCCTAGTACAGGTGTTGCTAGTGAGGTCCTGGTTCCCTGCGTAATATTTTCCTAAGGTGGTTAGGGTTGCATAGGTGGTACTTACCTGTTACCTGTGATTACTGGTTGTGTGCTCTATTTTCTATTCCTGCAAGAATTAATATTCCTACAAGGTGCTATTTCTAACAAGTATTCTCGTTCTAAAAGTGACTATTCCTGACAGTGGTCCATGGAGCCCTGTTCTGTACATATATCCCCTGTAAATTCTGCCCGTGCCTGTTGGCACATTGTAAAGTGTGTGTTTTTATCTAATGTGTTTGCTATAATACAAAGGCTATTTTTATATATAACCTTTGTGGTGGGCCTTGGGTGTTGTTGCTGGGTGCGTGCGCAAACACTTAACCTACATTGCCTCCGGGATGAGCCTGACTGCTCGCGCCACATTGCCTAGAGGGTAAGCAGGGGTTATCTTTGACGTGTAACTCCCTTGCCCTGACTAAAGTGGTGGTTTCTGCCTGGCTTTGGCGCAAGCCTCAGCCAACGGAAATCGCCATTTCTAACATATTCCAAGTATTGAGAACAGCGCCACCTGTACGAATATGTTGGATTACTTTTAAGAATTCGGTATTTATTATATCTTTGAATACCTTATAGAATTCTAGAGGTTCGGCATCCTCGCCTGCCACCTTGCCTGTAGAAAGAGTCCCTAATGCAGCCTCACTCTCAAGCAGAGAGAACTCAACTTGCAGCTCCCTGGCTCCATCTTTACTGAAATGGGGGAGACTACACTGCAGTAAGTAATCCCTTAGTCCAGCTTTCTGGATTACCTGGGGATGACTAGATAACTCCTCGCAAAACAGGGAGAATTGCTCCAGAATAGGCATGGGTGTTGTATGCACTAAGCCATCCATACCCTTAATTGAATGAATCGTACATTTGGTCTGCCAATCTGAAATCTGATGTGCCAAGACTCGGCTGACCCTCACCCCATACTCATACCGGAGCGATCTATATTTCACATATCTAGTGGCTAGTTGGTCTTTCAACCTACATCCCAGGAGAGAGCATTTTTTTATTAGTTGAAGATAGTCTGTTTTTCTGCTTCTTCCTGAGAGATTTTCAAAGCATATAATAGTTCAAGTTGAAGAACGGCTTTTAACAGAAGACGAGCCTCTTCTGACGCAGCCCTTTTTTGCCTGACCACGTACTAGAAGATAACACTACTGGCATAAGCTTTTATTGTACCCCACATTGCTGCATGTGACTCTGTACCCATGTTGACCAGAAAGAACTCCCTGAGAAGCCCTAAAATATATCTTCTATAACCATAGGTAGACAACAGGTGACAAGGGAATGTAAACCTGGGGTGATTATCCTTAGTTTCAGTTGGGGCGAATGAGAACAGGATTGGATTATGGTCTGAAGCAATCTTAGGACATGCATCCATTTCTACAACCTCCACTAGGGACCACAGAGCAAAAACCATATCTATCCTAGAGTACTGCTTGTGTAGGCATGAATAAATAGTATAAACAGGCACAGTGGGATGGAGAGTCCACCAGCCATCGGACAACTCATGTCGGTGAATCAAGTACTTAATTGTTGCCCTGGTTCTAGGCTTTCCAGGGGTTGCGGTACAGTTAGCAGAATCAGTGTTATAATTAAGCACACAATTAAAGTCGCCCATTATGTCACTTTTCCACTACAATCCAACAATTCCAAAAATAACATATCTATTACTTCTGTGTCATCTGTATTTGGGCCATAAACTACACAGATAAACTGTTGTTCTTTCAATGTTAATTGTACCACTAACCAGAACCCGTTAGGATCAGCAGCGGTTCTCAGAGCTTGACAATGAAAATTTTTGCTATGAGTATGGCCACACCTCGCATAGAGCCCGATTGCCAAGTACAGACAATTAGGTCATATTCTTGCTGCTTTAATAAAAGCTGACCTTTATATGCCAAGTGTGTCCCAGTTAATGCTACTAATTGAGGTTTGCAGAGCCCTATCTCCTCTCAAACCAATTGCCGCTTATTTCACACATAAATCCCAGAAACGTTCCAACACATACATTTAACCTTAGCCATGAGTCTTAAGCAACTTACTTAAGAACACCCTTACTCCATATGTAAAACTATAGTTCCTCATAATTGAAACAAATAAGATATAAACTCTGAATATATTGCAAAAATTCTGACTTGTTTTATCCCTCCAAACGTAGCATTCTCTGCATCATAACTTTCATACAATACCACCCGGTGCTCTAGGAAAGGAATCAGACCCACCCTTGGCTGTAGGATGGAGCAGCCCTAGATGAGTACCGTCCGGACCCGTCCATCTGCCACCTCCCAACCACTATGCACTGAAACATATACAATTCATTAGACTGACAATCAAGCAAGAACACCCTACTGCTGCTGCTGCTGAGTGGAGCTTAATGAAGCTATAGGGTGAAATGCAGCCTAATCGGCAAATCAGCAGCTATAATTCAAGAAAGAAAAAGAAAGAGAGAAGAAGAGAGACAATGTAATAGCAGAAGAGAGAGAGAGAAAAAAGTGAACAAGCCCATCCTAAAACTGGGGTGCTACTTAGAAGTAGTGTGGGGAAAAAATTCCTTTCCACCAACTCAGAGCCTGCATAGTACTCTGACCGCTGGACCTGAAGGATCGGTAAAATTGTTAACAATGATAGCTCTTGTAAGTCAACCTCTGGATGGGTCCGTGGGGGCGAGTGATCAGATAATGTGCCAGAGGATATATCAGAGGTGAAAACAGGATTAGGAGCAGAACACTTAGAGAGGGAGCGAAGTCCTGAAGGTCATTTATCCTCATCTGCCCCAGGAACAGCCAAGGACAAGTGTGAGATGAGAGCTTTTACCTCACCCTTTGAGGTGACCCACTTTTATAGCGGGCTTCTCTTACCCATCAGTTTCCCAATTTTACCAGTCTTGCTTACCGACTGTTGTTTTCCAATATTGTGGGTCTGAGTTTGTGTCTGCCCCATGAACTTGCTCCTTCAAGTGCTCTGATTTAACTGCTCCAGCTGCCCAGCACCCCCCTGAGTGTGCATGGAGTTATCACTTAACATGGTGCCATTTGTAAGCTCGGCTGAAACCCATAATGCAGAGTTGATGGAAGGGAGATCCGTGCTGCAGACAGATTTTGGCAGTACATTGGAGCAACCTGCCAGCTGTGCTGCCAAATCTGTTTTTTCCACTTCCATAAAATCTGTTACCTCACTAACCATAGCAAATAGTGGATTATGCATTTATCTGGCTCAAATCGGCAGAGGATATGGTGTGGCCTTAAGAGGGTTGAGACCGGCTTAAGAATGCGGCCGGCTCAAGTTTGCAAGAGGCATAAGAAGTTGTGGATTGTGTGCTTATCTGGTTCAAATCAGCAGAGTCAGTAATGAGGGCTGCAGGGGACCATGTCAATATAATCAGCAGTAGCTCATCTTGGCAGCATTGGTTATCCTGCTCCGCTCACGGTCATCTGATCTTAACTTTGCTGTGTGTGCGAGAGAGCATTTGTAAGTAACTGCAGTAGGTGTGGAATGGCTGGTGGCAGGGGGCTTCAGGGAAATTGGGAACAGCAGGCGCTCAGTGCCAGTTTCAACCCGTCTTCCTTTTTACTGAATCGTAGCTGCAGAGTTCTCTCAATGTGAAATAATAACTGAGAGTATTGTAATAAGTCCATAACTCAAGTCAAGTCAAGTCAAGTCAAGTCAATAGATTTATATAGCGCGCTACATACCCAGAGGGTCTCAAGGCGCTTGAAGAAGGGTGGGGAATTACTTGTCGAATATCCACGTTTTAAGTTGCTTTCTGAATGCTAGGTGGTTCTGAGTAAGGCGAAGGTGAGTGGGAAGTGAGTTCCAGGTTTTAGCTGCCAGATAGGAGAAGGATCTACCTCCCATGGTGGTTTTGTTGATGCGAGGTACAGTGGCAAGGGCTTGGTTGGAGGATCGTAGCTGGCGGGAGGGGGTGTAGAATGAAAGTCGTGTGTTGAGGCATTGGGGTCCGATTTCGTAGAGTGCTTTGTGTGCGTGGGTTAGGAGGCGGAAAGTAATCCTCTTATTGACGGGGAGCCAGTGGAGGTTTTTCAGGTGACCAGAGATGTGTTCTTTACGCGGGATGTCTAATATGAGCCTGGCTGAGGTGTTCTGGATGCGTTGGAGTTTTTTCGGGAGTTTTGCGGTGGTACCGGCGTAGAGGGTGTTTCCGTAGTCCAGGCGGCTCGTGACCAGTGCGTGGGTGACCGTTTTTCTAGTTTTGGTGGGGATCCAGCTAAATGTTTTTTTGAGCATGCGAAGAATGTTGAAGCAAGATGAGGAGACGGCGTTGACTTGTCTGTTCATCGAGAGTGAGGAATCCAGGATGACGCCCAGGTTCCGTGCGTGGTCCGTCGGGATGGGTGCTTTTCCAAGGGCCTCTGGCTCTCGATGAGATACAGGTTTTTTATCTTCATTTTGGTAGTAATTATCTCTAAAATCATTAAGAAATGTTTAGCATTAAATAATACTATATAATAGAATTATAATAGCATGCGCACTGTGCTTAAAATTACGAGGCATTATTACAAGTCCAGTTTTAATCCTTCCAACCAACATCCCTGACCCCACAGTTACAGATAGTTATGGTTACCTCAGAGTATTGGAAATCTACGGGATAGCCAGTTTGACCCTGAAGATCCTCTCGAAAATTAGGGCATACTCGTCGAAACAGGAATGCTTCAACGATTCCCCTAGTAATGCCCCATTACTACCTGGAGTTAGCTTTTTCTGCAGCTACAATGTGTGAGTAAAATGGACAAGATCTGCAGGGTTCCACTGATACTAGTTACCAGTCCTATATAAGTGACAGGGACCCAGGTAATGAGGCCCTTGGACTTTTGACCTAAACGCAAGAATGTGTCTGACCTTAGTCATTTTTATTTGTAGGTTTATTTGTAAGTAACTTTTCTCTAGATTCCACATTTACCATACTTCAAATACAACTTCATTTTTCCCTATTCAGTCGTTTAATAACCTATTTGGTTAAACTTTGTGCGCAATCAAGAACAGCTTTGGCATTCTTCATTTATAGCATCGAAATATTTGCCATATCCAGTTGGGTAGCTAGATCTGCCACCCGGTTCATCAGGTAAGAACGGACAGAGAGGTGTTGACAGCTGACGGCCTACTTGTTCGGGGAGGGGGTGTCCAATGGGCACCTTATTCTCTGTGCGGGGGATGGTGATAGTGGTCAGACACAATGTACTCACCTCAGCCGCACCCAAAAAGATTGCCGCCCAGGGCGGACCGCTCCCCCTTGCAATGGCACTGCCCACATCCTCCTTAAAATTCCTGATTGCACCTATTTTCGTTAATTTAGAAAGATGTGCATGGCTACCACACTGCTATTGATCGTGCACTGCATATTGTGCATTGCCAATTTACTAGGAACAGTTCCAAACAACTTTCAAGTGCTTGTATTGCAAAATGATAACTATTTTCTACTACTATCAATTTACTTTCAAGCGCGTTTTCGTAAATACATATGTTCAATTTATATTAATTTCGTCTCCTTCGCATTTTCTTTGAAACTATTTCTGAAAAAATGTATACTAGATTGTTTACATATTTTTACAACGTCCTCCGTGCACTTGAAGTAATCTTAGGCACTCCAGGTGATATAACAACATCTTTGACATCTTTCAAATCATTATTTGTTGGAACTAACTACAAAATTACAGAATTTTTAATTAAAACCCTGCACAATATATTTGCCAAACTTGAATAACTTCTTTTAATACACTTGTTGCCCTCCAAAATAATTTCAAACTTCCCGCCATTGCAGTCAACTTCCTTTTATAGTACTCATGGAAAGGGGCGACCATTCGGTCCCCCCGAACGTATGGTGGAGTACCTCGATCCCCCCGGGAGGCCATCTTGGGCGGGAGGCGAGTCTCGGCTGGTATGCCCGAAGCGGCGTAGCCGGGGCGCGCCTTTTTCCCGCCCTGGAGTGGGTTGTCCTAGACACTGACGCGGCCGGCCACGCCCAGGGAGGCAGGCGGAGGCGGGTTTACGCCCGCCCGAAGACGGATAAAAGGAGCAACAAGCCAAGAAAGCATCCTCTTGTTCCTGTGCTCTGAAGCTGCACCTCCCCGCTGCACGTGAGCTCGAGACGGAACGAAGAGCCAATTTTGAGCGTTGTAATTTTTGTCTTTGTTTTACAGATATCTTCGTTCGAGAATGCCGGGCAAGAAGGTCGGAAAGCGGGTCGGGACCGATCAGATGCTCCGCATGCTCATAAAGGAGGTAGCCGAGTTGAAGAAGCAGATGGCGGTAAAGAATGGGGAGGGAGGACCGAAGCGAATCGTCGGACCAGCATTGCCGGGAGTAGTCCCTAGCGGGAGAGGCAAGAGGTCCAAGAGGGGGGCACCTGGGGGGGAGGCCCCGGTTCCCGATACACCGATAGAGGAGCCTACCCCGGTTCCGAAGGAGGGGCATCCGATCCCCGTGGTAGTCACCCCCGTGAACGGAGAGGATATGCCTCCCGAGTTGGCGGCACAACTGGCAGCGTGGTTGGGAAAAGATAGTGAGGGCACCACGGCTGACGACGCCAGGGCAGTAATGAGACAACTGCGGGAATCTAGAGAGGCTGCGAAGGCACCATCTTCTGTTCCCCCACAGGTTCCGGTGGCTGAGATTGCAGCAGGCGCGAGTTCGGCAGCAAGTACAGCACCTAGTTCAGGTAAGCGGCTACTGCCGATTGCGGGGGAGGGGTCTGTACCCTCACGAAGGGAGAAAGTGGCCCAGCATGTTCCACTTGAAATTAAGGAAAAGATTTGGGCCGATAAGTATGTGAACATGTTTTCTTTGCTTACTGACCATTACGAGATGGAGCATGTGAAGGGCCAAAAAGAGCTTATGCATCCGAGTGTTTGGCGCGCAAAAATGTCCGCCTTTAAGGTCGACGAAAACATAGGTACTTGGGGCAGAGCGTTTGGCATTTTTACCTCCATTATGGGTGAGCGAAGGCCTGAATTGTTGACGGAGTTGCCTATTTACCAGACACGTTTCATGGAGTATTCTCTAGCATACGAGGGCAATCAGTGGTTTTGTTATGACAATCTTTTTAGGAAGGCTAAGGAGCACGACCCAGCTTTAACATGGGATTGTTATGACTCCATTTCTTGGCAAAAAATGGAGAATTCAGGCATGTTAAAAGTACCATTGTCGGGGAGTAACGGGGGTGAGTCTTCCCGCCAATCCTCTGGGACACCCTTTCGGACGGGTGCAGGTAACGAGCACCACTCGAAGTCGAGTGTCAACGCAGGTAAAAGGGGAATTTGTTGGAATTTTAACAGGGGAAAATGTACGAGGCCCCAAGGGTCATGCAAGTTTAGACATGAATGTGGGGGGTGCGGACAGTCCTCCCATCCTGAGACCATGTGCAGAGCCAAAACGGGTGATAACGGTGGTAGGGGAAGCGCCAAACAGGTCTGAAATAGTCCGAGGGGCGCCTTTACCTACCCCGATTGATACCATGGCAATGATTCCTTGGCTCAACGAATACCCGGACCATGTCTCCGCTGGGGTGTTGCGAGACGGTTTTTCATATGGTTTCCGCATTCCAGTGGGGGATTTTCGGGGTGAAGCAAGTTGTAAGAACCAACTGTCGGTCCTGCAGCATACGGCAGTGGTACGGGTAAAGATTGGGAAAGAGGTGACTCGAGGGCGGGTTGCCGGTCCATTCGATTTTCCACCAGTTGCTAACTTTGTTTGTTCCCCATTAGGGGTGGTCCCCAAGAAGGACCCGGGTGAGTTTAGGCTAATACATAACTTGTCAGCCCCACGAGGTCTTTCCGTGAATGATGCGATAGACCCGGAAGTGTGTTCGGTGCGGTACGCATCTTTCGATGAGGCCGTCGCCATGTTGAATCGCCTGGGGCCCGGGGCGCTGATGGCAAAATCAGACATCGAGTCAGCGTTCCGGTTGCTCCCGGTACACCCAGACGATCAGCGTCTTCTTGGTTTCATGTTTCAGGGTCGCTATTATATGGATAGATGTATGCCAATGGGATGCTCTATATCTTGTGCTTACTTTGAAAAGTTCAGTTGTTTTCTACAATGGGTATTCACAAGAAAGACGGGTTTTCAGCATGTTATGCATTATCTCGATGACTTTCTGTTCCTGGGGGCAGCCGGGGATCCAGAATGTGGACAGGCTTTAAACGAATTTTGTGTCTTAATGAATCATTTTGGTGTGCCATTGGCACCATGTAAGACTGTTGGTCCCTCGACTTCACTCGAGTTTCTGGGGATCGAGCTCGACTCGGAGGAAGGTTGTTTTCGGTTACCCAAAGAAAAAGTGATAAAATTCAGGGCATCCCTTGAAACATGTATTCGAGTGTCTAAGGTAAACCTGCATCAATTGCAACAAACGGTGGGCCAGTTGAATTTTGCCCTCAGAGTAATGCCAATGGCCCGCCCCTTTTCCCGCTCGATTGCACAAGCCATGGTCGGCCTGAAGGAGGGACACCACCGCACGAGGCTCTCGGCAGAGATTCGCCAGGACATGCGCATTTGGCTGGCATTCTTGGCGGATTTCAATGGTCGAATTGTCTGGAACAAACCGGCGGTGTCCTCCGAGGAGCTGGGGCTGTGGACAGACTCGGCGGGGAGTATAGGTTTTGGCGCCATATTCGGTACGCAATGGTCGGCTCAAAAATGGCCGTCATGGTGGCACGAGTGCGGGCTGACGAGTAACATTGCTTTTCTCGAACTCTTCCCTATTTTTGTGGCCCTGAAAACATGGCCTGAGGGGTTCCGGGATCACTCTGTGGTGTTCTGGTCTGATAACATGACCGTGGTTGAGTGTATCAATAGTCAGGCAGCACGTTGCAAATGGATTCTGAGACTGCTCAAGGAAATTGTGTTATTGTGTATGCAGTTGAATGTGCTCTTTAGGGCGCGACATGTCCCGGGGGTGTTGAATCAAGCGGCTGATGCACTTTCTCGTTTCCGTATGCAGGCCTTCTGGGGTTTTCTGCCCACAGCGGACCGGGTGGCGGCACCCTTTCCCGAAGCTCTCTGGTCTCTCGGTGCCCGAACTACAAAACCTTGTGGGAGAGAGTTTAGCACCCAGGACAAGGAAGGCATATGAAGGGGCGTTTCGTTCCTATTGGTCCTTTTTGGGTTCTGCTAGGGGGGAGCTTTGGGGCCAGGAAGAGCTTGTCGTAAAATTTTTGCTGTCTCTACATCGGGCAGGCAAATCAGTAGCTACGGCCCAGAGGCATCGGGCCGCCATTTCCTTTATGGCAAGGGCTCATGGGATCCGGGACCCGACAGCGTCTTTCGTGGTGCAGAAAGCGCTACGTGGGTGGCAACGCCTGGAGGGTCGCAGAGTAGATCGGAGACACCCGATAGGCCTGGATAGGTTGGCCCTGTTATTTTCTGTACTCCCTGCGACATGTTCATCCCAGTATGAAACGGTGTTATTCCGAGCCGCTTTTGCCCTAGCATTCCATGGGGCTATGCGGGTAAGCGAACTGGTGGCGAAGAACAAGCAGGATACGGTGGGGGGACTGTGCCGAGAGCACATTCAGGTTAAGGGGGAGACGATGACTGTCTCGTTTGTCAGGTCCAAGACCGATCAGGGTGCAATTGGGGACTGCATAGTCATACATAGGATTCCCGGGTCTCCCATGTGCCCTGTTGTTTGCGTAGAGGAATATTTGGCGCAGAGGGTGGCATCATGGGGGGGGACCTTGTTGAGACACGCTGACGCCACCCCACTGACGAGGTTTCAGTTCCAGCGGGTGCTTGCGATGTCAATTTCGGCCGCGGGCTTGAACCCCGGCGAGTTCGGGACCCATTCCTTTCGGATAGGGGCTGCTACTGAGGCTACAGCCAGGGGTCTGAGTGTGGAAAAAGTGAAACGTTTGGGGTGTTGGTCCTCGAATTGTTACAAAAAGTATGTGCGGTTGCACATGTTGTGAAGCTGTAATGATGTACTCACGCTTCTTGTTTTTGTTTGGTTTACAGTTTCGCAAGCTCACGAGGCGGGGCGGACTGTGCAGTTGACCCGACACCTGGGAACCAGCGGTCAGACATCACCGGCTGCGGAAAAAGTGGTGTGGGTCGTGGGCCACTCATACGTGAGGCGTGCCGCGGACGTATTCAAAGCAGGTGGCATGATTCACATGGCTGGGGAATACGGGTACAGGGTGACCTTCTACGGAAGGGGCGGGCTCTGTATTGACCAGTTTCAATCCTTTTTCGAGGGTTTGTTAGGGCGGACAAGGTCACCGCCGTCTATAATCATAGTCCATCTTGGGGGCAACGATTTGGTGGCCACTGGTAGATGACTTCTTCTCGAGGCAATGCTCTCCACAGTAAGTTGGTTGGCGAGAAGAGTTCCAGGGTGCACAATTGCATGGTCCCATATGATTCTACGGAAAGTGTGGCGGGGGGCGAATTAGGTTTCTGCTCTGAATCACTCAGTGAAGAAAGTAAATAACAAATTGGGTAGATTGTTTCGTTCAAGTACACTGCATTCTATTCCACATGGTTGTATTAAGGGGGACAGTATGTACCTGGGTGATGGGGTCCATTTGTCCCGGGTGGGGAATGAGTTACTCATAGGAGACCTCATAGCTTGGCTAAAGAGTTTAAAACATGACCTTTAGGCAGGAGTTGTTGTGGGGGGTCCGGATAGCCGGTCAACTATCCGGCCTGTGGCGGTAAGGTCATGATCGGTGAGCAGTAATTGGAAGATCCCTATGGGGGGGCGTCACCCATTACGGATGGGAGCGCTCGGGGGAGGTGGCCATTGGCCCCTCAACGGGGAGGCGGTCCCTTCTAAGGATGGGCCGCCGGAAGGAAAGGAAAGGCGGTCAAGGCCCCTTCCTGGATAGGAGGGGCTACGGGCCCCTCCTGGGGAATTTCCCGGGGCCAGGACACCTGCGACGGCAGATGTGGTAAGTTGTGTGGGGTGGGGAGGGGGTTTACGCTACCTTCTAGACACCTCACACGAGTCCTCGGACGACCTTTAAATGGCGTCGAGTTCATTGGGGCCCCCGTCAAGTCAAGGGAAATTGGTAGATGCACTTGAGGTAGGCCTCTGTGCGGTCGCCCCTCACAAGTGGGGGAGGTATTTCTGGTTTAGGGATCTGACACCGGTTACGACCTTGCCGTTGGCCCTTAAAAGTTAGGATGTACAATTTCAAGTTAAATGTTTTGTAGGATGTTAGTTCGGCTAGGAGAACCTTTGTATTAGAAATATGTTAAGGTTAGCCAAACATCGTGATGTGGAAATGAAATTGTACATAATATGAAACTGTTATTTTAATGTTTTGATTTTGTTTCATATTTTAATAAATACGGCCGGGAGGGTCATTCCCTCCCGCCTTCCAAAAGTTCAGAACCGTTTCCGGTTTCCCATCCTTGGGGATTGTGTCGAGAGGGGGTGGTGGGTATCTCAGCCATATGGAAAGGGGCGACCATTCGGTCCCCCCGAACGTATGGTGGAGTACCTCGATCCCCCCGGGAGGCCATCTTGGGCGGGAGGCGAGTCTCGGCTGGTATGCCCGAAGCGGCGTAGCCGGGGCGCGCCTTTTTCCCGCCCTGGAGTGGGTGGTCCTAGACACTGACGCGGCCGGCCACGCCCAGGGAGGCAGGCGGAGGCGGGTTTACGCCCGCCCGAAGACGGATAAAAGGAGCAACAAGCCAAGAAAGCATCCTCTTGTTCCTGTGCTCTGAAGCTGCACCTCCCCACTGCACGTGAGCTCGAGACGGAACGAAGAGCCAATTTTGACCCACCCACCAGCCCCTGAGGACAGCCAGTTGTTTTAAATAAAGTTTTGATGTGGTAACTTTATTTCTTACAGGTTGTGATGATTGTCGTGTTATTTTGAGTATGCAATAAAGAATGGTCATTTACAGTATGTTTTTTCCAATAAAGTGATTTTGCACTAGTGTTGATCGGTAATCATACGTGAAATAGTTATGGTTGTTTTGTAATTGGTAGTTTTAGTTAAATTGTCGTATTTATTTTGGTCGGAGGTAAGGTCATGATCGGTGAGCAGTAATTGGAAGATCCCTATGGGGGGGCGTCACCCATTACGGATGGGAGCGCTCGGGGGGAGGTGGCCATTGGCCCCTCAACGGGGAGGCGGTCCCTTCTAAGGATGGGCCGCCGGAAGGAAAGGAAAGGCGGTCAAGGCCCCTTCCTGGATAGGAGGGGCTACGGGCCCTCCTGGGAATTTCCCGGGGCCAGGACACCTGCGACGGCAGATGTGGTAAGTTGTGTGAGGTGGGGAGGGGGTTTACGCTACCTTCTAGACACCACACACGAGTCCTCGGACGACCTTTAAATGGCGTCGAGTTCATTGGGGCCCCCGTCAAGTCAAGGGAAATTGGTAGATGCACTTTAGGTACGCCTCTGTGCGGTCGCCCCTCACAAGTGGGGGAGGTATTTCTGGTTTAGGGATCTGACACCGGTTACGACCTTGCCGTTGGCCCTTAAAAGTTAGGATGTACAATTTCAAGTTAAATGTTTTGTAGGATGTTAGTTCGGCTAGGAGAACCTTTGTATTAGAAATATGTTAAGGTTAGCCAAACATCGTGATGTGGAAATGAAATTGTACATAATATGAAACTGTTATTTTAATGTTTTGATTTTGTTTCATATTTTAATAAATACGGCCGGGAGGGTCACTCCCTCCCGCCTTCCAAAAGTTCAGAACCGTTTCCGGTTTCCCATCCTTGGGGATTGTGTCGAGAGGGGGTGGCGGGTATCTCAGCCATATTAATCGTTTGCACGATCTGTTCTGATGGTTCATTCACGTTGCTTTCAAATATCTTCCACTGTTAGTATAAAGTCATCAACAGGTAATACTACTATTGAACTTATTTTTTATAATCCGAAACTGGCAGGTAGAGCAGTGCCGTTTCTGCTATTGCAGACAACACTCTGCTTATTGCTAAAACACCTAGAGGAATCCAAAACCTACTAAATAAATGTGTCTGTAAAGAAAAGGGCTGGGAAATAAATTGCTCCAAAACTAAGTCTAACAGCCTGATTCATCAAAGACCCGTTTTGCGAGTCTTTAATAGCGATTCATAAGGAATCGCTATTACAGACTCGCAAAACAGGATTCATGTAGGAATCGCAAAAAAAATGCGATTCCTACACATTCCTTATTTGCGATTAGCAAATTCATTCCTATAGGCCAAAAGGCCCATAGGAATGAATGGGGAGTATTCCTTATTTGCGAATAGCAATTATCTAATCGCAAATAAGATAGCAATTTAAAGGGTGCCAGGGGTGTCCAAAGGACACCCTGTAGCACCCCTTAAATGCAAATTTAAACAGGTGTTGCGCATACACATGTCCAAAGGACATGTGTGTGTGCAACATGCAACTTAGAAAAATGCTTTTAAAAGCATTTTTCTAAGTTTTCGCTATTTACCACGAGGTTTGACCTCGCGGTAAATAGCGGGCCGAAATTGCGAATTCGCAATTTTAAAATGGATGATGAATTGCATTTAAGGAATCTCAAATAGAGAATCCTTAAATGTAATTCCTCGCAAAATAGCGAAATCGCTATTACCGATTTTTGCATTTGGGATGATGAATCCCAAATGCAATAATTGCGCTCGCAAAGGGCCAGATTCTGAGAATCTGGCCCTTTGCAAGCGCAATTCAGCTTCATGAATCTGGCTGTATGTCCTTTAATCCCTATAAATCTAGCAAGGGCAAACTTGCGTTGGGTACGCAAGTTTTGGAGCAAGTTAAGTCTTTTGACTACTTGGGAGTTCGCATCAGTGATAGGCTGACTTGGAACGCGCAGCTGGCAAAGAGCACCTTGACCCTCCAGCATGTAGATTGTGCCCTAGTACATAGGGCTAGGGCCTCTCCCTACTGGCTCATCTCACCTATCCTAGAACTGCATAGGGCAAAAGGTCTAGGAGCGGCTCTTTATGGGGCCGAGTTATGGGGATTGGAAAATCTTACAGACCTTACTACCTCTGAAAACAAATTTATTAGAGCTATTACGAACTTGCCAGTGAATACACCACTTCTGCCACTAAGACTGGACCTTGGCCTGAAACCTATTGATTATTTTGCCATTCTCCGGGCCCTCCTATTCTGGATAAGGGTGTGGACAAGTAACACAAAAGTCCCACTGAAGCAAGCCATGGTTGAGCTGATTGCATTGCATTGCACAGTTAAACTGGTTGAATCAAGTGGTTCAAAAAGATTAAGGCATGTTTTTTAAAAATTGAGTAAGGGCAGCTTTGGGAGGAACCTGGGACCTTTACTAAATCTTTGGTCCCTTTTTTTAAAAAAGGTTCTGGGTACTGATGTTCTTGGAAAGCATTGAACATTTTGCACATGGCACTTTAACCGTGAGGTTTTTAAATGTTAAAGACAGCTATGGCTTTGAGTCCTTCTTGGATGACATCGAGCCATCACAGGCACGAGCGCTGTATACCCAACTTAGATATGGAACGATTCCTTTAAACACAAGGAGAAGTAGCTTGAGAAAAGTTGTGGTTAATGCACTGTGCTCATCTTGCCTTGCTGCTCCCGAGACACTTGAGCATTTTTCCCTTTTGCTGCCCGTTCTCTGCTGATTGTAGAAGAACCTGGATAGCCCCTGTCTGTCGTATGCTTTCTATTAGGTGTCATTCAGAAGCTATACGCACTTTTAAATCTGATACCACACATTGGCTAGTGTTTGCCATCTCAAGATTCCTGCTATTTGCTTGGAGGAGGAGGCTAAAATGTGTAATTCAGCTTACAAAAATGGCTGTGTCTACATAGCTTAATTTGTCCAAATGGATGATTTAGCCTACAGTGTTTTTATAGGAACTTTAACCTTGTTTTTAATGGATATTTTGATAACCCTCTTTTAATGTACATTAACTGTTTTTATTCTGATGTGTTGTGTCTTTATATGATGTGATTGATCATATTTTTGATCGAATAAAACAATATTAATAATATACTAATTTCATGACCTTGATTTATTCCACTTTTTCTTCCTTGCGGTTCCATACCGATTAGTTCAATGTGCTTTGATGCATTAAAGAAGATACATTTAGCGAACATTTAAACTCCTGATATCAGTGGGAAAAAAACACCTTCCTTCTTAAAATCACTCATTCATGGTAGTCGTTCCAACAACTGCAGATTGTTTTCAGATTATGAAGGTGAACTGTACACTTTTCATGATTTTTCTGTTCACAAATTGTGAAAAATCATTCTGTATAGACTGGACAGGCTTTTTATTCCAGTGACATTTCCCCGATAGGCTGGAGCATCGGAGCCGGAGGACTATTTAGAGGCCGCTCCTGGTGCCTCCGTGACTTTTCCCAGCTTCCAGAGGTTAATTGCAGCAAGCATGGGTGCGTTTCAAGAGAAAGAGAGGGAGGGGGGGTAAGGTGGAGAGAAAGTGATCAGAGGGTGAGAAGAGGGCGAGAAGAGGAGAAGAAAGAATCAATGGAAAGCAAGAGGTTGCACAAGGAAAGAAAGGAATCGGTCAGGTTTGAGCATTGTTTGCCAGGGCTGCTTTTAGTTCACCAGTTCGGCCTTGATACTGTAATCAATTACTATTCGATTCATTACATACTATTTGGGTTTTTCTGTATTTTTTCGAATATGAGTGTAAATGAAGTAGTGTCAACCAGACAAAGTAAAAATAATGAATATATCTGCTTCTGACAATGAACACATCGTTTAAAATCATCTTAAATTGTGGTATATTCAGGAAGGCCAGTGAAGAAAAATATCAGTTTGGATGGCCCCTAGGATTAGAAAGGCCACATCCAAGCGTCTTGGAGGATAAAAACTGAATATTACACACATTATGATCATTTGACAAGATATACATTATTTGGAAGCATTTATATTCATATAAATAGTATATACACACCATGTATCTTACCTGTAAATGTATTCAAAGTAATAAAGCTATGTGCACTATCTATATAAGAGAACAATTAAGGGCTATTTAAGTCCACAAAGGCCAAGAGATGGATGGCCAGTGTCGCAGAGGCATGGGAACCTGGCCCCTTGTAGCAAGAATGTTACATTTAGGGCCTAGTTTCGTGTTTGGCGGTCATCAGACTGCCAGACACGTGGTGAGCCATCAGTGGCAGTCTTCCAACCACCACATTACGACCTTGGTGGCCGTGCCGCCTTGAAACTGCCAACTCCGCCAGGGAACTGCAATTTCCTGGCAGTGGCCAAGTGGTCAAGAGGCATCAATATTATTCGGCTGGACCACCGAGGTCCCGCCAAGCAAATTACGACTTTCCTCACTGGCACTGATTTCATGGAGGTCTTTCCTGGGGAACCGGGTTCGAGTCTCGGCAACGACGCTCAACAGCCTGTGATTCTGGGCAAATCACTTAATCTCCCTGTGTAGAAGAAAAAATATGAATGTGTCTTCGTGTAACGAAACTGGTGCTCATGTAAAGTGCTCTGATACCTGATGTCTCGGGTCTAGTTCGAGCTATATAAAACGCTCCAAAAAAAATGTGGTCACAAACTCTCTGGTATTTCCACAATGGCACACCGCTTGTGTGTGCTCCATCACCAAAAATGCAAAGTTATCTCTGAATTATAAACTAGGCCCAGTATATCAAATGAGTTTCAATCAAGCATGCAACTGGGAATTATGACTTGCTTATCCATAATCTATAGTCTGCTAATATTTCACGAGATTTATTTGAATAATTAACCAATATACAATGATAAATAAATCTTTCAGTGATATTGCAAATTTATGTGCCTTCTAATTGGATACACAGGTTTTGATGCTGAATGTGGCATATTTACCTTCAAGATCTCCTGTCTCCCAAAATCAAAGCCTCAAAGGTTTTAATACTTTATCTAAGTAACCTTGACATTCAGTGACCCCACCCAATGCCATGTCTTACTTGGTCATGCCAACTAAGGTCCATGCTCATAAATTCTGTTCCAAAAAATAAAAACTATATGCCGAAAAGTGGCATGTAAATAAGAGAGGCAATTTTGCATATTACAAATATTTGGACAATCCTGTTACCATCTCCAAATGGATTTATTGGCACCTACCTATGTAGACAGAACTGAGACAGAACAGAAACTGACCTGTGTAGCCCACTCAAAACAGACCAACCCAACATCACAAATGAGGCGTGGCTTGCCGTGGAGAGGAATTGCCGCTTGATCGAGTGGCTCTGTCGAACCGACCCGATTCTACCCATTAATCTGTTCACAGATCCGAGAAAATGACATGAAAGAAGCCTTTACGACCACCACAGTGCTTGAAGAGTGAGTCCTGCCTGGGAAGACATCGTCGGTCCTGCCATGGAGGCAGTGCAGAGTTGGACCTGTGGGAGTCTGCAGACCCTGGGCTTGAGTAGCAGTGAGGGAGCGTGGGACTTGGCAGGCAGGTAGGCAGATAGTTGGTGCACCTCGTGCGAGCCCCAAAATCTCAAAGGGCCAGATGTATCAAGATAAACTTTTGCGATTCACAAATAGCGATTTTTAAGGAATAGCTATTTGAGAATTGCAAAATGGTATGTATGTAGAAATTCGATATTTTTAGCGATTTCTTAAAATTCCTTAATTGCGATTAGCCAGGAGGCCTATAGGAATGAATGTAAAATTATTCTCAATTTGCGATTCGCAATTTGATAATCGCAAATTGAGAATAATTTCAAGGGTGCAAGGGTTTCCAAAGGACACCCTGTTGCACCGCTGAAATAGGCATTGGTGCACATGTAGTGCACATACATGCCCTAAGGGCATGTATGTGCATCACATGGCACTTTGAAAAATGCAAAAAGTGGCATTTTTCAAGAAATTCGCAAATTACCAACAACTTGAAGTTGGTGGTAATTTGCGATTCCTTAGGGACAATTACCAATTTTTTTTGCATCATACATTGCATTTAAGGAATCGCAAATTTGCGATTCCTTATTTTGCACTGAAATTTGCTACATACATGCCATTTTGCTTAAATGAGTTTGCAAACGCCAAAATTCTGCGATTTTTGGTGTTTGCGAACCCATTTGAGCTTCATACATCTGGCCCAAAGTGAGCCACACACTGCCCAGAGTATTTGGCTGAGAATAATTGATGTAGGCTTGTTGGATCCGAGAGTGGTTGATCGGACCGTGCAGGTTGCGAAGAGGGCTGATAAGGCAGAGAGCCCTCTGATGTCAGAGTGAAATTGGCGTCATTGATCAACGGCGAGGCCAATTAGAATTGGCGCTAAAGCCTGAATAAAGGTGAGCGGCAGGACATTTGCGACCAGGGGCAGTAGCGATAGTGGAACCGGAGGTGACCGTTATCAGTAGGAGAGTAACGGACCTCTAATTAAAGAGAGAGTGCCATATTGAATTGAAAGTGCATGATTGTGGTCCAGCCCTAGGATCGTGTCGCAACTGTGAGGAAACAAACAAATTGAGTATTGGAGTCCAGACACGAGTGACGGCAGCCTGAGGAGAAAGGACAGGCTTGGTGCTACCTGAATTAAAAAGGGTGCAGACAACTACCCCAAACGAACAAAGGTACTGAATGGTAGCCTGGCCGGGGCAGTGCCTGAAAGCGAGGGCCTGACTTTAAAACAAGAGCTGGGTGCAGAAACGCACACTGCACAGGCTAACGTGCAAGGCAATCTACAGATAAGAGCAGGGGTCAGGGGTGAGCGCCAATTTGAAACACAAAAGAAAGATGGGAGGAACCTGGCCTTAGCAGGAGAGTGTCTAATAAGGTTGAGTACCTGTGCGGCACACCGACCTCCCTCTTGAAGAGCTCTTTGTGGGAATCGTCTGCCCCACTAGCCAGGGGCAGGGTGAAGATGGGGGAGCTCCTGCATTGGAAATGCTGAAGCTACTTTCAAGGGCTGGTCTCGCCATTGGTGACCACTCCACTGATAGATGCAAGTGCAAAAAAGAGAGGGGCAGAGGTGCTTGTGCTCCCCACCAAACGAAGCTGGATAAATATGCCTTACCTAAAGACCAAATGACAAGCTCTGAAGACCTAGAAGGAAACAGGCAGGAAACAGCAGCATCCCAGACACAAACCGCGGAATCCACACTGCAGGATATAATGGCAGCAATACAAGGAATTAAAGCTGACTTGGCTGGGAAAATAGACGTCGTCACCACTGAGGTGTCGCTACTCAGGGCGGAATTCCGCAACATGAAGGATCGAATAGCGGAGGTAGAAAGTATGACAACGGAGCCGATCAAAGACACAAAGGCCCTGCAAAAACAAGTCAAGGAGCTGGAAGATAAGTTGGAGGATCAAGAAGGGCACTCCTGCCAGAATAACGTCTGCATAATTGGGCTGTCGGAGGGGGCAGAAGGGCAGACGATGGCCCGCTTTGTGGAAGCCCTTATAACAAATTTGCTGCAGCCTAGAGGACTGCCCAAATGCTTTGTGGTAGAGCAGGCCCATAGAGCCCCGGGAATACGGCCTAGGCTGGGCACCCAGCCAAGACCTGAAATAGCGAGACTGTTTCACTTTCAAGACCGGGACGTAATCCTCCAAGCAGTCAGAACTGCCCCACCATTGAGGTTCGAAAATGCCAAAATCACCTTCTATCCGGATTTCACACAGAAAGTGCAACAAAACAGTGACATGTTTCAGAAATCAAAAAGATTCTACGGGCACAGGACATCCAACAGTCAATGCTTTTCCCGGCAATCCTCAGGATAAAAGTAGAGGGTAAGATATGGAGATTCACGACCCCAGATGAAGCACAGGAATGGCTGGATGGCTGGAGAAGAGTTCAAAATGATGGCACTGCCCAGATTCCTGTATGCGCTGCAAAATACCTCATGTAAGATACCCCCTGGTTTATTTAAACTGATTGATGCAGAGCTCAGGGGATGGTGGACAGGCTAGAATAGCTTTACAAAAGCTACAAAGCAGCCTCTATGAGGGAGGACTGGCAATTCCAGATATTAAAAAATATTACTGGGCAGCACAACTCATGACCATTAATAAGTGTGTCGTATTGGGTTCCCAAGGCCTACATGTTCCAAAGATAACCCACATACATTGGAAGAACTGTTGGCACGGAAACTGTAAAAGTCAAAGAACAAGTTTATTAAGACCCCATGGGGTGGTGGTACACTCATACAGCACCCTTCGGTAATGCAAGAGGTATCACACCGAACATCGGTGTGACCCTTTCTTTTATACAATTCTACAGGTAATAAAACGAACACGCGGCACAAAGTTACAGAACATTATGTACATATAAGGGCATATTTTGGAATACTGCCAGCTCATTGGAGGGTTTCAAACCCACTGGTCAGTTTGCGGCACATTCCTAAGGAGTGACTGGTCAGTGTGAACTGCGCATGTGTGGGCTTGACCAATAATAAAAATAGCCTGTTGCTGGGCAGACTCAAGTGGTCAATGGAACGGACAAAGGACTAAAGGGCACGCCGGCCACGAGGCCGCTCATGATCTAAGATGGCCGCCAACACATACAAAATGGCGTTTCTACGTATAGCTAATTTAAGCGGGAAACGTGTAGCAAAGCTAAGCGCTAACCCAGCCATCGTCAAAATACGACAGACGACCCTTTTAGCGTTTAGCTGAAGCTACCTCATAGTGGACATAATCAGGGTGTTCATCTTCTATATCAATTAGCATTATTTGTGTTACTTCTTTATGAAGCATCATTTTGTCATGAAAAAGAGCTCGTCTCGATGGTACACAAACTGACAAGCACATAGAACAAAAAACTGGGCCACATTGGATACATAAGCAAATGAAAAACAGAATTCCCACAATGACACATAGAATCGTTAACAGTTTCCATCCCCAGGTGGTGAGTATTGACCAGAACCATCCTGACAGAGTCCAAGTACCATTATCCGGATGTATTTCAGCCGCTATCTTATGTAATTTAGTGATAGCATCATATACAGACGGTGAATTGTCAGGTATGTAGACGCAACAGCTACTTCCGATGACTCTACATGCCCCCCCATGGTCAGCTAACACTACATCCAGAACCATCCGGTTCTGAAGCGCAACAATTCTAGAAATCTGTACTTCTTCAGTGATATTTCCGAGTGCAATTGCAGTATCATTAGCCGCAGCCTCAACAACACGAGTTAGTCGTCGGATCTTTCGACTGTTCAAAGCTGCCCCAACGAAGGAGAACAAACCCAAATTAAAGTCCACATACTGTTGCAAAGTAGTGTCCGTTTGATCGACATCGTCCAAGACAAGGGAACGTTTATCACGGTTTAAAACAAAGTCGTGATAGAGGATGTAATTGTTGTGATACATTGGTGGGGCAATGAATACAGGCGGCAATACAAAAGACACATAACAAGTGCCTGACCATCCCAAAGGAAGCTGATGATAACCCTTCGTTCCACAGATGAAGTAAGTATTTCGAGAGGTTACAAACGATATACCAGTAGGACTATCAAACGTGAGTGTGGTGTTACATTCACTTTTCCCAACAGAAATTACACCTTTATTACGTATACATAGGTCTGCTTTAGTAGCGATAACATTTATAACATGTGCATTCGATACATTGACATTTCGCTGGTTGCTATACATTCGTGAAGCAGACACATTGTCAGGGCGGTACTCCTCATATTCAAATCGAGTACCCTCAGCTTGTGGATACCCATCCCGGTCATGATGACACAATTTATTCAAACGAAAAAGCACTCCCCCTTTTGTGGGCCATCTCAAAGTAAAGAGGAGAGTATAAAATGCATTGCAGGATCCATTATGTGAAAACGGGAGAGGGATGAGTGGAGTACCCCCTTTCTTCTGATGCCCAGGCAACATCCCACACACCCAGCAATTTGAAGTATTTGTCATATTGTGTGTATGGTGTAGGATCTGAATGAAACTATTGTTCAGATAAGTCTGTCGGTGCCGTTCTTCGTGATAAGGCAAGGTGAAATGGAAATGTTCAGATGGAGCCGGGGTAGTCGGCAGCAAATGTTCACGTGCAGGTACCACAAGTTCAACTACCCAGGCTATTACCGCAATCACCACAATAGTTAGGACAAAGAGAATGGCACCCAAGAGTCTCTTATCTCGTGATGCTGATGATGCCATAGTTCTGAAAACCTTTGCAGAGTCTCAAATAGTTCGAATTGGTCACAAAGTTTCACATACACATGCGTGTATACCTAAAAAAAGAAAAATATGGTGCTGAACTCCGAGGTAGCCGTTGTTTTCTTCTCCGGGCCAAGACGGGTGTCGCTACACTGGCAGAACTGACCCCCCCCCTTGGAATTCCCGGTTTCCGTTTCACAAACCTGGAGCGGTAACCAACCAGTCATTTAAAAAAAACACTGAAAGAACTCTTCTTATCGTGGACGTAGATTATATCGCTCTCGTCCAGAAGCAGTGTGGTCCGGGAAGGCTCCCTCAACTTCGGCCGACGTCACAGCTGGGCTCTCTTCCTTTTCCAAAATCTCTTTATAATCGGTCAACACAACAGGATTTGCCAAATCAGAAGAGACACGCCGGCAGTGGGTTGAATGTATCCACCGCTTCCTGTTGGTCACTCGTACAGCTGTCCGAGTGGCGAGAAGGACTTGCTCAGGGCCACGCCACCTCGGTTCCAAGCTATTCGTCCTCTCGAACGACCGAATCATCACAAAGTCCCCAGGACGAAGATCATGGCCCTCTCCAGTAGAGTTGTCAGGGAGCGCTTCTCGAACCTGTTGATGAATAGAAAGCAAATCATTTGTTAATCGTGCCAAATAGTCATTCATCATTACACAAAGCACATCATGTATCAATCGCGGCTTAGGCACCCCCCAGATGTTCATTGGCCTTCCGAACACCACTTCATATGGTGTGAGGCCCGTTCGAGAATGGGGTATTGATCTGAGGGAGAGTAATGCTAGCGGTAAGGCATCCGGCCATTTCAATGACGTGGACGCCACGATCTTAGCCAGTTTTAATTTCAACGTGGCATTGTACCGCTCAACAAGACCTGCCGACTGAGGGTGGAACACAGCATGAAACTTCTGCTGAATCCCTAGCCCCTTCAACACATATTCCACAATTTTCCTGGCAAAATGAGGCCATTTGTCGCTCCGCAGATATTTACAGATTCCAAATCGAGGGAAATACTCCTTGAGCAAAACCGTAGCTGTTGTCAAAGCAGTATTGTCTTTCGTGGGGAAAGCCTCAACCCATTTGCTAAAAGTGCACACCACCACTAGGACATACTTAAGGTTATTACAGCGCTCAAGCTGGATATAATCCATTTGGAGTACCTCGAATGGTGCAGAAGGTGGAACGAACCCTCCTTTCGGAGTATGGGTCCCCTTTCCAGGGTTGTGCTGCAAGCATATCAGACAGGTCTGCACTACTCTCTTAGCAGTATTGGCAATCTCGGGATGCTCCCAAACTCGTATCAATAGTCGGGTGATTGCAAGAGCCCCTACGTGTGCCAACCCATGTGCCATTTGGACCATCACCTGCAAGTAAGCTGCAGGCAATTTCCATTTCTCCATATCTTTACTTCTCCAACACCCTTCATCATCAAGCACCCCATCTACTGCCCATGCCGCAAGTTCAGCTTCAGTGGCTGACTTTTGAATATCTAATATCTCAGCTCTAGCATCATTCCATCGTTCAGCTTGAGACTTTGTCACGTACATGGGGGAGTCAGTTGGAAACATAGCCGTTTGTCTCACTATGCTATCCGCGAAGGCATTTCCCTGACCCACTTTATCAGTGATCTTCTTATGGGCACTACATTTTACTATCGCTACCTTCTTCGGGCAAAGCAACGCGTTTAGGAGATCACGCACCAGTTCTCCGTGCATTATATGTTCTCCATGAGAAGTCAGAAACCCGCGTTCTCTCCAGAGTAGCCCAAAGTCATGCGCTACTCCGAAGGCATACCGGCTGTCTGTGTAAATGTTCACACATAAACCAGCGCTCAATTCGCAGGCTCTTGTTAAAGCTATCAGCTCTGCTGCCTGAGCCGATTTCTGTGGTATTCTAGCTGTTTCCACCACTGTCTTAAGTGTCGTGATCGCATAAGCTGCAGAAGTCGTACCATCTGGCAGCCTCAAACACGATCCATCAACCCACAGTTCCCCATCCACATCTGGAAGTGGCATATCCTGTAAGTCGATACGACCCTTTGTCTGTTCCTCGGTCAGGAAAACACAGTCGTGATGTTTTTCTTCCTGACCCTCCTCGACCGGATAGGGCAATAAAGTGGCAGGGTTCAAAGTAGCGCATCTTTTCAGTGTAATATGTGGCGCCAACAGCGTAAGCTCATATCCTGTTAATCGTGCACTCGTGAGATATTGGGTTTTCGTCTGGTTTAACAGGGCATCTACTGCGTGAGGAACTAACACCAACAGTTTATGTGATAACACTATTCCCTCACTCTGTCGTATGGCTACTGCTGTGGCTGCTACCGCTCGGAAACACCCAGGCAACCCTCGTGCTACAGGATCAAGAGTGGCAGAGAAATACGCACATGGTCTCTGCTTATCCCCGTGTAATTGCACTAACACTGACAACGAGCACCCATCATTCTCATGCACGTACAATGTAAAAAGTTTCGTGTAATCTGGTGTGCCTAACACGGGTGCAGAACAAAGGGCCTGTCTCAACTGTTCAAAAGCATTCTGACATTCATCTGTCCATTCAAGGGGCATTGGTGTAGTTTTGGACAGTAACGCTAGCAAAGGCTTTATAATTTGCGAAAACCCCATGATCCATTGTCTACAAAAGGACGTCAACCCTATGAAGGCACGTACATCTCTCTGTGTGCGGGGGACTGGTGTATCTAAAATTGCTTGAATTCGATCTGATGTCAGTGCACGCCCCTCCTTAGACAAAAGATGACCGAGGTAGGTCACCTTGGGTCTACAATATTGAAGCTTTTTCTTGGAAACCTTATGATTGTTCTGTGCCAGAAAAGAAAGCAGTGCAATCGTACTTTTTTCACATTGTGCATAAGAGTCAGCAGCTAGCAGGAGGTCATCCACATATTGGATAAGGACAACCCCCGACTGCAACACAAAAGAATCAAGCTGTCTTTTCAAAGCCTGGCTGTAGATACTCGGACTCTCAGTGTACCCTTGAGGAACACGACAAAATCTATACGATTTATTATTTAACGTGAAGCCAAATAAGTATCTACTATCGGGATGGACAGGAATAGAAAAGAAGGCGTTCTTCAAATCAATTACGCTAAAAGTCGTAGCCGATGGTGGTACCATCGTAAGTAATGTTGTAATATCAGACACCACCGGGTATTGGGGAACAACAATTTTGTTGATCTCTCTCAGGTCAATAATAAATCGATAAATTTTATCGTCAGTGTCTCTTTTCAGAATCGGCAGAATAGGACTATTACAAACATTGTAAGAAACCTCTTCTACCACCCCAGCCGCAATCAGATCCTGGACAATGTGTGTCAGGGCAATTTCTCCTTCCTTCGAAATCTTGTACTGTGGCACACGAGGTAGAGAAGCCCCTTCCTTAACAGTAATGTGAATAGGTGGAATACGCATCTCTCCCACATCCGTGTCTGAGGTCGCCCATAACGTGTGTGGGAGAGAGGCCAAAGCTGAAATATCCTGTATAGTATAAAACCTATTTGGGTCAGGATAGTTGTCATTGAGAATGACACGCACTCCCTCCGGAGCGCACCGTATCGTTGCTCGAAAATATTTAAGCAAATCAATGCCCAGAATATTATCTGGGGTGTAGGGTGATAACAAAAATTGGCCAAAAGTAAAAAAATTGTCGAGACAAAGCGCTAGGGGTTTTGACAATGGGCTAGGGGAGGGAGTGCCATCAAACCCTACACATGTAATCATTTCGCCAGACAGGGGAGCCCTCGGAACCAACCTTTTAGACAAAGCGCTACGAGTAGCTCCGGTGTCAACTAGGAACTGATCAGTAGAACCCTAAATACCCGCTGTTACATATGGACCCTCCTGATCTACAGGCACTTCAATTGGTTCCGCACCCCATCCTACGCAGTCCTATGCATGTACATAATCCTGGTGTTCCACATTCTCACTTTCCGATATCTGATATTGGTTTCGTCTATCAAAAGTATTTCGTTCATCCTGGCCACGGCCCCTGCTCTCAACCCTTCCACGATCACTTCCGCCACCTCTTGCTCCCGTATAACCTCCTCTCGACCTACCACTTCCTCGACCACGCTGACTACGCTGCTCACGAAGTACCGGACAATCATCAGCCCAATGCCCAAACTCCTTACAGTAGGCACACTGATCCTCTGCTATATCCGTACGACCATACGACGTAGTACCTCCACCTCGTCTTCCTCTATCACTCCCCCTATACTGAGTCCCACGGACCTGTGCCAACATTACCTTCGTCTTCAATTCCTTCGCTTTCTTATCAACACTTTCTTTAGCCTCTATCTCCTGCCGCTCATAATACTGAGCCATCGTTAACAAAGACGCAGGGGTCGCCGTGGCCCAGGAACTTTCACTCGTTTTCAATCGTTTTGCAATCTCCGGTAGGAGATTAGTTACATACTTATCTACAAACAAATGCCGACCCGTATCATCTGTTAATGATTGACCACTATAATCATGAAATGCCTCCTCGAAGCGTGTAAAGAAATCTGAAACCGTTTCATCAGGCTTTTGTTTGCACGAAGCTAACATAGTCCAATCGATCTTTTTAGAGGGAACGAGCGTTTTTAATTTTGTCAAAATAGCCGCTGGAAGGTCTAAAATCAACTGACAAGGTTTGCATGCTGGCTTCCTTTCTAAATCGGCTTCATTAATCTCTTTCCATGTACCCCCTAACACTGTCTCATCATTATTCTTACGAATTTGTCTCCACATATCAAGCGGAAGTATTAACCCAAAGAACAAATCAATATCAACTAGAGTCATCACACAAGATGAAATAGCCCCTTCCACCCCCTCATAAAATGCTGCTGGGTTCTTACGAAGATCAGGCAAAGAATTTTTTAGCGCCATAACATCCGCTCTATTCCAAGGCGTATACACCCAGTTATATACAAAATACCCCTTCGTATCTTTCGATCTTCTATCATCATCTGTACCTTCCCCTTTCGGTGGAACATACAGAGGCGCAGCTTCACGCATAGGCATAACATGCATAGCAGAATTCTTATCTGAACCACGGAGAGAACACTCCTTAATCTGCTCGCTATTCTTCGACTCAGACTCCTTTTGCCTCCTTTTTCGCTCCTCCCGCAAGTTGGCTGTTTCATCCCGCAGCTGGATCAATTGCTTGAAAAGGTCGGCGACATCTGAAAGAGCAAATAAACCTTTATCCAAATTCTCACGATGTACTGACACAGCTTTAGGTTCTAACATGTCTGAAAAGTCACGATACGCGACAACAACTTCATCCGCCAAAGAAGACAAGAAATACATTAACTCAAGATCCGACCATTTACTCCTCTCCGCAATCACCTCCTCCTGAGAAACACATTTCTTATTCACTTTACGAGCCCAACTACGTAAATGTGCGGACCTCTCCGTAGAAAACCTGAGAGCAGATACACCCTTCTTTTCCAACTTATCCTGCCCCTCATCACCCGAATCTTCAGCTGGAGCCGTCGGTGAAACGTACGGAGGCGGCGACCGATCTAGTAATGAAAAATCATCAATTTCATTATTAAGGACAGGATAAAGCGGTCGACGAATAGGGAATTGACCCGTCGTTTGCAATTTGCGTTCCCGTTCCTCCCTCTCTCTTTTTTCCTGAGCCTCTTTTTCCTCAAGCTGTAAAGCCTTATCCCGAGCATCCTTGCGCTGCTCTTTGTCCGCCAAGGCAACTTCACGTTTCATTCGTTCACGCACCGCTTTCTCCCACATTCGCACACAGTCAAACATATTTTGTCTAGACCTGCATTGAAACAGACATTGCTCCACAAACTGTACTTTTTGTAAATCGAACGACCCATGTAGTGGCCATTGCAATTCAGGATCCGACTTAGTGTACTTGTGCCAGAGTTTACTGTACATTATAGGGGGAAGGCCATGTTTAATATACATTTCGCGATTTGGTGTTCCCTCTGGGGGAGCCGGCTGTGATTCCGCTAACCTAATTGTGGTACCATTTCCAAGACAACACATCCCTCGAAGCGTGCTAAAAACAGGCATGTTCAAAGAGTATCACGAAAGCGTGACACCGTATAAAAGGCACTTACAGTACTTCACACAAATGTGCCGCTCAAAGGGAAAAAACAAAGTTAGAGAAACATCTCTACATGCCTGCCTATGTGAAGTGCACTACACATATAAATTCAAAGGTCACAAATTCACAAATTCACAAATGTTAGCTAACTCAAATCAAAGTCATAGGTCACAATTCGGCAAGCGTCCAAGGACTACCTTACCGATCACAAATCATAGAACTCCAGTAAGCGTCCGCAGACTACCTTACCGTTCACAAATCTTACCCAAAATCTCAAAGGTCCAGATTCCAACTGCCAAGGTCTTTTAATCGAATCAGCCAAACGGCACTTTATCCAGCAACACAGACGATCGAAACTCAGTCGGGGACCGGCGCCACCTGGAAGGTCAGATCGGAAGGAAAGGAAAAAACACCGTGGGAGCCAAGACTCGGGTCACTTAATGGCAGCGCGCGTCCATGGCGAGTGTCCCAACCTTCGTCACGACCTCTCCTTCGGGCATCCGAGTCACCGATGAGTCCCTTCGTGGTCGCCAATTTGTCGTATTGGGTTCCCAAGGCCTACATGTTCCAAAGATAACCCACATACATTGGAAGAACTGTTGGCACGGAAACTGTAAAAGTCAAAGAACAAGTTTATTAAGACCCCATGGGGTGGTGGTACACTCATACAGCACCCTTCGGTAATGCAAGAGGTATCACACCGAACATCGGTGTGACCCTTTCTTTTATACAATTCTACAGGTAATAAAACGAACACGCGGCACAAAGTTACAGAACATTATGTACATATAAGGGCATATTTTGGAATACTGCGAGCTCATTGGAGGGTTTCAAACCCACTGGTCAGTTTGCGGCACATTCCTAAGGAGTGACTGGTCAGTGTGAACTGCGCATGTGTGGGCTTGACCAATACTAAAAATAGCCTGTTGCTGGGCAGACTCAAGTGGTCAATGGAACGGACAAAGGACTAAAGGGCACGCCGGCCACGAGGCCGCTCATGATCTAAGATGGCCGCCAACACATACAAAATGGCGTTTCTACGTATAGCTAATTTAAGCGGGAAACGTGTAACAAAGCTAAGCGCTAACCCAGCCATCGTCAAAATACAAGTGGGTATTTGCAGGGAGAGAGTTACCAGCGTACAGAGCGGTATGGGGGAGGGAGGATACCTCTTGGTACTGTATCACCGGAGATGGAGCGCTAAACTACCTACATATAGACAAATGCGACTACAGGTGTGGGGGGAAGCCAACACATTCTTGGGGTGTAAAGATAAAGTGACAGGGCAAACGCCACTCTGGGACTCCTAACATCTGAGGGAGGTGGGGCACCAAAAGGGGTTCAGACAATAGCAAACAATTGGGATTTGATTATTTCGGCGATATATGGATGGAGCATAAAATTATGAGCTTCGTGGACCTGAAAGAGGAATACCAAATATCAAATCAAAATCAAATCAAATCAAATCAGGTGTTTGTTAAGCGCGACTACTCACCCGTAAGTGTCTCAAGGTGCTGGGCGTGTTTTTTATGGGGGGGGGGGGTTCGCAGGTTCCAGTCCATCAAGAATGGGGTCTGTCGAAGAGCCAGGTTTTGAGGTTTCTTGCGAAGATGGGGAGCGATGTTGTCTGTCTGATGTGGAGCGGAAGGTCGTTCCAGGCACTGGCTGAGCGGAAGGAGAAGGAGCGGTCTCCCGATCTGGTCTTTCTGGTGCAGGGGACCAGGGCATAGGAGAGCTGGGCTGATTGTAGGGTCCTTTGGGGTGGTTGAAATTTGAGTCGGCTGTTCAAGTATGCTGGTCCGGTCTCGTGAAGGGCCTCGTGAGCATGGGTTAGCATCTTGAAGGTGACTCAATCTTCGATGGGGAGCCAGTGGAGTGTGCACTGGTGCTGGGAGATGTGGCAGTGGCTTGGCAGGTTAAATACCTGTCTTGCAGTGGCGTTTTGGATGTTCTGTAGCTTGCGGTGACGTTTTTATTTATTCGGGCATAGAGTGCGTTGCCGTAGTCGAGTCTGCTGATGACCAGGGCATGAGTGATGGTCTTTCTGTGTTCGAGTGGGATCCATTTGAAGGACTTACAAAGGAGGTGGAGGGTGGGAAGCAGAGGACGAGACGGAGTTGATCTGGCAGTCCATTTTGAGCTCTGAGTCCAGGATGATTCCCAGGTTGCGTGCATGGTCCATGGGGGTGGGCGGGCTTCCGAGGGCAGGAGGCCACCAGGTGTCGTTCCTGGCGTCTGGGTTTGGGCCCATGATGAGTACTTCTGTTTTTTTTGTGTTTAGTTGTAGGCAGCTGTTTTTCATCCATTTGGTGATGGCTTCCATGCCTTCTCAAAAGTTGTGTCTGGGGGTGTTGGGTTCGTTGGATAGGGAGAGGAATAGTTGGGCGTCATCTGCGTATGACACAAGGTTGAGTCCGTAGGTTCTGACGATGGGGGAGAGTGGAGCCATGTAGACGTTGAAGAGCGTAGGGCTGAGGGAGGATCCGTGGGGTACTCCGCAGGTGGTAGTGTCTGAGAGGTAAGGGGGTGTCTGACCCGCTGTGTTCTGCCAGAGAGGAAGGAGCCGATCCAGTCAAGGGCCTTGTCTTGGATCCCTGCCTCGTGAAGTCTGCGTATTAGGGTGCGGTAGAGACTGTGTTGAACACCGCTGAGAGGTCGAGGAGGATGACCGCTGCTGTTTCTCCTTTGTCGAGTAAGGTACTGATGTCGTCTGTTGCGGCAAGGAGGGCGGTTTCCGTACTGTGTTTTTTTCTGAAGCCAGATTGGGAGGAGTCGAGGATGTTGTGCTCTTCGATGAATGTGGCGAGTTGGCTGTTGATGGCTTTCTTGATGACTTTCACTGGGAATGGGAGCAGGGAGATGGTTCTGTAGTTTTTTAGGTCGGTGGGGTCCGCCAATGGTTTCTTCAGGAGGGGGTTGATCTCGGCATGTTTCCAGTCATCAGGGAATGAGGCGGTTGCCAGGCACTGGTTGATGGTGTGGCAGAGCATGGGTGCGATGGTGTCGGAGGCTTTGTTGAAAATGTGGTGGGGGCAAGGGTCCGTGGGGCACCGGAGTGGATTGACTTTATCGTCTTCAGTGTGTCTTCAGTGGTTTGGGCTGTCCAGTTGCTGATCGCTGGCTTCAGGGTGTTGGGTGGTTGGTGAGGGTTCAGTGTGTTGGTTGTCTTTGTCGAAGTTGTCATAGATGCTCTTGATTTTGTGGTGGAAAAAGGTCCTGAGTTTGTCGCAGGGGTCTTGTGAGGGAAAGATGTCGGTGGACCTCTGGTGGGTTGGACGAACTCCTTGATGATGTTGAAGAGTTCTTTGCTTTTGTGTGCATGAGTGGAGATTCTGTCTCCAATCGCTTTTTTCCTTGTTTTTCTGATGAGTTGGTGGTGGGCGTTGGAGGCGGCTCAGAAGTTGTTGTGGGCTTCTGTGTATTTGGTGTTTCTCCAGGCCTTTTTGAGCCAGCGGCAAGTGCATCTGGACTCTCAAAGTTCGGTGGTGAACCATCTAGCTTTCTTGGCATGGATGTTGTTGTTTTTCTTGAGGGGGCTATGGTGTTGGCGCTGTCGGAGATCCATCTGTGCAGGGTTCGGGCCTGCTGTGTTGACGTCGTCGTTTTCCAGAATGGTGGGGTGGAGTTGCTGACTGATGAGGTTAGCTGTTCGTCAGTGATTCTGGTCCAGTTTCTTCATGGGAGCAGGTGCTGGTGTCTGTCGAAGGTGATTGTTCTGAAGGTGAAGTGGACGCATCAATGGTCAGTCCATGGGAGTTCAGTGGTGTGGCTGAAGGTGATGGAGTTTCCTTTGTGAAGAGGGGGTCGAGGGTGTGTCCTGCTGAGTGCATGGGTTCTGTCACGATCTGGCTGAGTCCAATGTTGTGAAGGTTGTCCAGGAGGGATGTGGTGCTGGGGTCCAGTTGGTTGTTGAGGTGGAAGTTGAGGTCTCCCAGTAGGGTGTAGTTGGTGGACGTGATGGCATGCAGGAGATGATGACCGTGATGGAGGTGGCGAAAAGTCCGCGGGGTCCAGGGGGTCAGTAGATGAGGGTTCCACAGAGGGTGGAGGTAGGGCAGGCCAATATCTTGAAGTGAAGGTGTTCCATCAAGTCTGTGGGCTAGTCTGGAGTGTGCTCAGGGGGAGGGTGGATTTGTGGAAGATGGCGATTCCTCCTCCAGGGCGGGTGGGGCGGTCCTTCCTGGAGATCTTGTATCTTTGGGGAATGGCGATGGCGATGTCCGGTCCTGAGGTGGTGTTGGTCCAGGTTTCAGTAAAGAATTCTTCGTCCGGGGTAGTGCTGTCGAGGAGTTCCCAGATTTCGGTAGCGTGTTTGTGGAGGGATGCATTGCAGGGTCTTCGGTTCAGTTGTGTTCTTGCGGGTGGATTGCGCTGGGTCAGTGGTCTTAGCCTTGCTGCAGGTGGGCCGGCAGTGGTGACAGCTGAAAGGTCCGTGAGTGTCAGCTGGTGATGCTAGCTTGTAGTTGTTGTTGCGGCCTGGGTTAAGAGCGTGGAGTGCCGCTGGGTCGTAGCGTTGGCGGTGCAGAGATCCAGGGTTCCTTTGGCGCAGACAGGCTTGCCTGTGGCGCCCCAGTGGTGCTGCCGCCATTAAGTAGGGGTCGGGAAGGGCTGGACAGCTGGGAAGGAAAAAACGAGTAAAAAAAGGAGAGAAAGACCAGAGCAAGAGAATGGAGACAGAGGTCCACTGGACCACCAGGGATGAGGCGCCGGTGAGACCTGTGGGTGGAGGAGGGCCTCAAACACCAACACTCGAGAGTTCAGGGGCTCAGGGGAAGACCTCACTTAATGGTGGAGCAATTTGACTGACAATGAGTCAGTGGTCTTGCTCGCCTGTCCCCGCAGTGGCCGCCATTAAGTAGGGGTAGGGGGATGGACAGCTGGGAGGTTGGAGAGGGGAGAGGAGCTGGATTGGGCCGGTCGCACTGGTCATGCTGGGGGGAGGGGCCAGGGGGGGCAGCAGCGGTGGGGAAAAACCAGCTAAAAGGCAAAAGAAAAAAGGCAAAAAGAGAGAGAAAAGGGCAAATAAGGCAGCAAAAGTGCAAGAAAGAGTGGAGTAAAGACACAGAGGACACAGGAGAGTGAAAGGGGGAGATTGAGATGAGGGTAAAAAACAAGTGACAAACAGAGGAAAGACACAGGAGAGTGAAGGGGGGAGCTTAAAATGAGGGGAAAACAACAGAAAATGGAGGTTAAGACCCAGAAGGAGAGTGAAGGAGGGAGATAGGAGGGAGGGAAAAAACTAGTAAAAAAGGAGAGAAAAAGCAGAGCAAGAGAATGGAGACAGAGGTCCACTGGATCACCAGGGATGAGGCGCAGGTGTTACCTGCGGGTGGAGGAGGGCCTCGAACACTAACACTCGAGAGTGCAGGGGCTCGGGCCTCCCTCGCAGCTCTACTTAATGGTGGAGCTGCGAGGGAGGGAGAGCAATTTCACTGACAATGAGTCAGTGGTCTTACCAACAAAGAATTCCTCTGATACTTACAGCTTAAACATGCCCTGGGGAGACACGTCCCAAAGGGGGAGCAAATACCAGAAGATACCTCACTTGAAGACAGAATACTCATAGACCCAATGCCCAAGAAAGCTGTTTAACTGGTATATACAAAAATAATGAACAATTCTCCCGACCTTCAAGCCACACTTAGAGAAGCATGGACAAAAGACCTAGGGATATTAGATGATGATGACTGAACAGAGGCGATACAGAGCCAGAGGGAGGTGGGGATTAGGGCGTGGTTCAGATTGATATACCTATGCATGCCCCACAGATTGTATGCTTCCAGAATATTTTATACCAGATAGGAGGTAGCGACACTGACCAAGGTACTCGTAGTTGTGGAGAAATAGGCACCTTCTTCCATATTCTGTGAGCATGTCCAAGGATACAACACTTTTGGAAGAAAGTAGTTCTAATTATTTCAGAAGTAATAGGGGGAGGTGCCCAGCGCAGCAAAATAGCATGTTACCTGTGTGTCGGGGGAAGAGAAATGCCAAAACATGAGAAGACATGGCTCATATAATCTCACAAAAAGGTCATACATTGAGTAATTATTACCATCCACGTTACCTCTCCACAATATAATACTCACAAAAAGTAACTGGATGGTGTGCCAACTATATCTAAATATAGGTTGAAAACATGGTTGAAACAAATGGGAAACAATTATTTTTGTAAAGACGAGAACCCTCACTCACCCAGAGGGTTCCCTATTGCACACTGGGACTGCGATGTACACAGTGTGGGCTATGAATCTCCCTCAGGAGAGGAGCGTGAGGTGTTTTCATCATCCAATGTTGTAATGAGTTAGGGGTAGGGTGCAAAAATTGAATCAAAAGTGAATTAAATTATCTCATCTGAGGAAAATGAATTGTAATAGTTATCACCAGCGGATAGAACTAAAAGACTGTGTGATGTATTGGGATATGGATGTTTCCTATAAGACTAGGTCAACATGTTTCTGCCTTGATGACCAGAGACTAGTGGCATTCTTCAGGACCAACATCATGTCTCTCTGCTGTCAATGTAAATAAAGTAAAATACCTTACTTATTTATATGGAGAATCAAGGAACCAGCTGCAGTCTGGTTCATTTTCAATCTCAGACCAATCGTCTACCTCCACCTTTAGAAGGTCCTATACGCGTGAGTCTCGAGAATCCAGTTTAATGAACTTGGCTTCGACAGTGCTTTTGAGAACCGCACAGGTTGACCCTGAGCCGCATGCTCACCTGCGCAAGAATTTGGAGAAAATCGCTCTCACTTGCCTCGACATGGCTCATGACAGAGGACATTGTGGCAAATCAAAATATTGCAAGGAAATGGGGGGCTGTCTAGCCGGCAAGAAAGAAGATATGGGCTGGTGCTGCAGCGCTGAGAAGGTGGTGGTCCAAGGGAGAGGGTGCCTGAAAAAATGGGACAAACTCTAAGGAAATGGGTGCAATATAGAGGCCTGTGAATTAGTGGGGGGAGCCACAAGTCAAGGGGACTATGAGATGAAAATATATTTTGTTTCAAACGTATTGTGTCAAGACTGCTCTGTATAATATGATTTATACTGTACGCAACAAGGGATGGGGTGTAGAGATGGTGACATTGTAAAAGTATGGTATGATATCTGTTCAATGCACTTCCAGGTGAAAGATAATTACTTAATAAAAAAGAGTTAAAAAACCCACCACAAACAGGCTGGGGGAGGACATCGCCAGCTTTAACCACTGGATTTCCAACTGTGCTGATGCTCTTGCAACCATTAAGCCTAACAAACACTGCAGAGCCAAGTACACCGAAAAAACTCTGGGACACCAAAAGGTACTGCAAACGTCTGAAAAGGAAATGGAGATCCAACCACGATAATGACACCAGATCAACCTACAGAGCCACTCTTGGGAACTGCCACCTCCTGCTGAGAGACACCAAGAAAATATCCCTCACCGACTGGATCAAAACCAGTTCCAACAAACAGCAAAGAGATCTTTTTCATCATCAAGGAAAACTTTACCCCAGAAGCCTTGGCTAGCTTCCTTACCCTGTAAGGATGGGCAAGGATGGACAAATAAATAGAATATTGATATAAATGTTTGAATGTGACTGCAACATCACAAAGAAAAAATTGGAAAAATGAAAACATAATCAAAAAAGAACTTTGAATAAAACTTTATTCGTGCAAATCAGATTACATTAGCCTTACAATTTACTTTACTGTGTGCGTTTGGGGACGTTACCCTCATTCAGGATAATGCTACAGTGAGTTTACAGGACCCCAATACTCAGTGGGGTACCCCAAACAGCACCTACCCACTCAGATTAAAATATCACCTCCATTTTTGAACTAGAAGTGCGCCGTTCTTGCATTTTCAAACAAGGATGGACAGACACAGAAGAATGATGTAGAGCGGGTTTTATTTTTCTATATGCTCTTTTAGTATAGCACTCCAGTCTAAGATTTCAGGGAAATGCCTTTTATCCTTCTTTCTCCTTTCTGTATGTGAAAGTGCAGCAGCCCGGTCAGGTCTGGCTTCTTATTCCGTCTTCCTGGGAACAGCACAGTCAGTATCTTCTTTCTTGTCATCGTCTCTTCGGGGTCGTCTTCTCTTAATGTCTCTGCTTGTGTGGAGAGAAGAGCTAAGGAGACCGTAAGGCTATTTTTAAGCACTCTGAGTGTAAGGGAAGGGAGTGGGGGACCATGGCGCTCAACCACACAGCTAGTGAGTGTCAGGTGAAGGGGACGCGAGACCCATGTGGGGCGAAGGAAGCTGCTTATAAAACAGGCTTCCTTCCCACCCACCCCATGACCCGGTCCCATACCTTGTGTAGCCACGCTCCTCTGGGAACATGGCTGGGCATAGCACCGTCTCTGAGTCCTCCTGGCTCCCTGATCAGTACCACATTCAAGGGATTATTCAACAGCAGTCTCTCTTCCATCCCCTCCTCCGGTTCCTCACATTTCCAACCACTTCTTTCCCTTCTGGCTTCCCTCTCGTTGGTGTTCCGCCCTCCTTCTAATGGCCAGCTGCAATATACGTCATTGTGACGTTCTGCGTCTCCCAGTCCTCTGCTCTGTTTAAAGGGGCTGCTCCTCATACCTGTCTCCTGCGGGATGCTGCCGTATTCGCTGTAGTCTTCAGGCTGAGGAATGAGAAGAGGACGGGTTGGGTGAGAGACGCCTCCCACAGCTCGCTGTTGTCTCAGATGGTCCGTAGGGGAGATGGAACTGTGCCACACACCCTCCCAGAGGCTCTGTGACAACCTTTCCAACTTTTTCCTCAGCAAAACCTAAAAGATCTACAATAACTTTGACAAACAACCAAACACCAAGGACATCATCAGCAACCTGCCCACCTCTCCCATGGACACACACCTTACCAACTGGAGAACACTCAGAGAGGAAGATACAGGTTAAATCATGAATACCATCCACTATGTGGCCCCACAGAACCTATCCACATTATGTCTACAACCTAGAAGGACATCAGATCAGCCAACTCCTCACTCACATCATCAACTTCTTCATCTTTTTGGCAACCTTCTGCAATGATTATAAACATGCTGCATCCTCGGTCCTCCTCAAGAAACCAATGGCAGAGCCCAAAGAGATGACCAATTTCCCCCATCTCCATATTGCGGTACCAGGCCACAGTTATAGAGAAGACAATCAACCATCAACTCACCAGCCACCTGGAACTTCAGAATCTGCTCAACCCCACCTAATTCAGCTTTCAAGACAACGTTAGCAGGGAGACAGCACTTATAGCAGCTATAGATGAGATCTGCACCTTACTGAACCGAGGAGTAACAGGTGCTCCAGTACTGCCAGACCTCTCTGCTCCACTCAAGACTGTATCACATGCTAGCCTTATCAAAATACTTAATACAACAGGCATCAGAGGCCCAGTGTTTCAATGGATATGTCTCTTGCTCACAGGAAGAACACATTGAGACAGACTCCCACCCTAAACATCAATTCCCAAGGATGTGTTCTGCAGAGTCCCTCAAGGATCATCTCCCAGCCCCACTCTATTCAGCATTTAGATGCCACCACTCAATGACGTTATCAGATCTCATTGCATCGCCATAATTTCCTACGCTGATTACACCCATCTCATCTTCTTAATGTCCAAGAATGCCTCCATGATCATACCCAACTTCACCAAAAGCATGACCTGCATAGAACAATAGATGAAAACCAACTACTTGAAATTAACGTGAACCAGACAGAAGTGCTGATCTTCGGGAACAAGAAATCCCCTGAAACACCACCTGTTGAATATCACAGCTTGGTGCAACACCTATACCCTCTCCCAATACAAGGAACCAGGGAGTCATCCTAGATTACAAAATTAACATGGCTTCACAGGTGAACGCTGTCAGCTTCTCCTGCTTTTACATAACATGCATCCTCAGAAAAATCTTCAAATTGATCCCCATGAGCACCAGGCGTAGTGTCACTCAAACCTTAGTGACAAGAAGACTACTGAAACACACTTTATGCCAGAATCTCCAGCCACCTCCACCACAACTTCCGACAATCCAGAAAGCTGGCTCTAGACTCATCTGGGATTTCAAACTTTGTTCACACATTACGCCGTCCGTCAGATAACTCCCCTGGGTGCAATATACAAATGCTGCCAATTCAAATTCCTCATTCATGCATACACAGCACTGCACAACATAGGACCAGCATATCTCAACTCCTGTATTCACTTCCACCAACCACCACAGTCCTGGGTCGTGAGTGGGGGTTCCTCCTTCCAGTTTCCTATGCCAGTTCCGGGATACAGAAGCGAGCAGGTAGAAAATTTGCAGGCAAGAGAGATTCTTCTCCTTGTGAAAGAGTTTATAATGGGGGGAGGAAGGTTCCAGAAGACAAGCACCACTAAACAATCCTGGGGTGCCACATCACCTCTTTAACCCTGTCCCAGCCCTCCTGCACAGTATGTTCGGACAATCCAAAGTGGCATCTTACTCGAGCCACTAGTCACATCAGCTCCTAGGGTCTCAGCTCCATCCTTTGTTGACATCACTGCCAAGGAATTGCACACTAGAATTTCAAAGGGGCCCCCCTCTGGGTTAGTTCTACTTGCCTGGGCACTCTCCTTTTTAAAGTGGGCTTGGAAAGGCCCAACCCCGGTACAGTGTGACAGCTGAGTGATTGATGGAAATCATTCTATTCCACCCCTTTCCTCCTCAGGAGCTAGGAGAAGTATTGCTGAATGCTCCTTTTGTGTGGGGTGGTCTTTGTTCCTGCTGCTAGAGATAAATATAATTAAATGGACACAGTAGGACGACCAAAGGCCTGGGCCCTAAACCTGAGTTGAGCCTGGGAAATATGGAAACTGTGGATGACCCATAAGGTGTACAGAATGATATCCTTTTGGAAGTTACACATTTGGGTTTCTTGCTCAGGTTTCACTCTAATTCAAGACGTTAATGGTCTCTGTAGGCCAAGGGAAAGTGAAACAACATTCCAAGGCAGATCCCGCCCTATGTGTATGATAGTGTCAATTTAGTTAAAACAGTGAAGCGCCCTGACTTTCCATAATAGTGTACACTACCCCCATGAGGTATATCCCTGGATAATACCTAATCTTGCAGAGTATCCATTGCTCCAGGCTACGTGTGCGCTGTTAGCGGGTTGTGGACAACAGTGGTCTCCCAAGTGCAGTGGCCCATGTGTGTACACTCGTGTGCACACATGTTCACATTTAACCAGCCAAGTGCCCCTCACCTTGGCTGCATCGCAGCTAAATAATTGCATAAATAACACAAGGAAAACCGTGGGTCTAGGAAACCTGACCATTAACAGAAATACAAAACCTAATCAGTTAAAGAACTCTTCTTAAAGAGGACGGAATCCCATCACCCACCAAAGTGGCATGCTTCATCATCTGGGATCTCCTCTTGGTTGCAAAACCTAGTGCAACCAAGGGCTGCATCCTTCTCAACAGAGGAAGGGAGCTCACAGATGTTTTAGGAATAGTGTAAGATGGAATCCACTAAGATCTCCAAAGAAGTGCAGCATGAATAACTAATAAAGGTGATAGTTGCAGTGCATTTGAAAAGTATGTGACTAAAGAGTGATTTAAAATTGGCTATCGGGACACAAAACTATTTTATTAGGCGCTGTCCCCGTGTCAAGAGTAAAATAGTGCGTGTGCAGTTTGGAACAAATAACTGCAATGGTCCAAATCCATGGCAGGTCTACATGTTTCAGCCTTATGATCTCAAACAGATCAGGGTTTTCATCAGGACCTAGAAGTATTATCGCTACTGCACATAGTGAAATTATACGAAATAAGGTACTGTTTCAATACAATGGTTGGTTCGATACAACCTACGTTCACCTGTGATTCCAAATGTGTAAGACCTGATTTCACAGGAGGGAAGGATGCAGTACTAAAAAGAAAAAGGATTTGTAAAAAATCTTTAGAACCTATCAAGAAATGTACTGCTATGAATGCTCTATAGATGCAACATTATTACTGACAGTGATACTTAGCAATGTATCATGTACCAAAAAGTGTATGCCAGAAAATCATTATTGAAGGAATATTCTGCTTACCCGTCTTTGTGTGTAAGCACTCCCCACCTCACCTGGCATCCGCTCAGGGAATGAGACACCGCTCTGTATTGTAAGGCAAAAATAGAAACCATGTTCAGACTACTTACTCAGAAAATGGCTACCTAGCGCTTTATTTGTACGCTTAACTGCTTGACCATAACTGTATGCAGAATTCACTCTGTATTAGGTAACACAGGGTACTAGGACCATAAAATCACGATGTGTCATTCAAGATAATAATTTAAAACCATCAATCTTCAATCCACTCCTGGAAAATGGTAACAACTGGCATTTGTGCATATTGTTATAACTATCATCAGCAGGGACGAGCACAGACACAACGATTTAGTAGTGGATTTGAGTTCACGTGCTCTGACTGCTGAGGAACAAAGGGTTCTCAATAGAGGCTTAGGTTTTATTCTAACTAATGAGACTGATCCGTTCCAAATAAGATACGAATTAGCAACATTTTTTAGAAGAATTTTCCTACACTTCCTTTTTAAATCGAGAGAAATTAGAACTGGAAACAAGATGCTAGAAGGCATTTCAATGAATACTGGTCTGAAACCACTATCAATGTTTAATCCACCAACACATCTGGTACCAGACTAAGTTTTGGTTTTTGAGAAAGCAGTAACCCATGATATCATGACACTTTGTGCTTCCAAAAACAGGTCTTATCAGAACTTACCTGCTGCTGAAAAACAAGCTCTACGCACATTAGCGAATGAGACATCTATAACTATCAAGCCCGCCGATAAGGGTGGTGCAATTGTGATTTTAGACACAGAAGCGTACCGTACAGAATAATCCTTCAATAAAGATTTTGTGGCGTACACTTTTGGTACATGATACATTGCTGAGTATCACTGGTAGTAATAATGTTGCATATATAGAGCATTCATTTTTGTGCATATATAGAGCATTCATAACAGTATATTTCTTGATAGGTTTTAAAGATTTTTTACAAATCCTTTTTCTTTTTAGGACTGTATCCTTCACTCCTGTGAAAGGTCTTACACATTTGGAATCACAGGTGAACATAGATTGTATCGAACCAACCATTGTATTGAAACAGTACCTTATTTCGTATAATTTCCCTATTTGCAGTAGCAATAATACTTCTAGGTCCTTATGAAAGCCCTGATCGGATTAAGATCAGACAGCGCCTAATAAAATAATTTTGTGTCCCGATAGCCAATTTTAAGTCACACTTTAGTCACATACTTTTCAAATGCACTGCAACTATCACCTCTATTAATTATTCATGCTCCACGTCTTTGGTGATCTTAGTTGATTCCATCTTACACTATTCCTAAAACATCAGTGAGCTCCCTTTCTCTGTTGAGAAGGTTGCAGCACTTGGTTGCACTAGGTGTTGCAACCAAGTGGAGATCCCAGATGATGAAGCATGCCACATCCGTGGGTGATGGGATTCCGTCCTCTTTAAGAGGACTTCCTTAACTGATTAGGTTTTGTATTTCGGTTAATGCTCAGGTTTTCTAGACCCACGGTTTTCCTTGTGTTATTTATGGTTGAGAGTGGGGATTGAAATCCGTCTGGTCTTTAAATATTGAATCTAGGACCCCCTTGTAAATATTTTGTGATATCAGTAAACACCTGCAGTCCGTTTGCCATGTGATTACCATGGGTCAGACACCTGTAGTGAAGTTCACCCACAGTAAACAGTCCCAAAAAAAGGATGATGAGAAAAGCCCAAAAAATCTGGGATTACTGCTGGGGTAGTTCACATGACACATATACCTTCAAGAAAATTGTGTCTAAGGTATTTGCCATGAACCTATTTCTAGCCATGAACTATTCCAATTCAATTCAGTTCTGATTTCCTATCCCTACTCTACAAATCTCTAGCTTCCACTCTAATAATCATAGACCGTTTTATAAAAATAGCAGTTTTAGTAGTGACAGCGCCTTATGCTTGCCCTTGATGTTCTTCAGAATTATCAGTCACCTGATTGCTATTTGATTGCTATTTGCAGATACTTGCCTGCTTTCTTCCTTATAAGGGACTTATAATATGATTTTGCAGAGAAATTTTCACAGGGACAAGTGGATACTATGTTCTCCTCTGGATCAAGTCAAAAAGAAAAGTATGGACCAAATAATTAACTCTGCTCTGAAGCGAGAGATAAGTGATCGCTTCCATCTAGACAAATCCAGAGAGAAATACAAGGGAGGTTCATCTGTGTATAAAAGACTACATTAATTCAATACTGAGGGTTTAGATATCTCAATTTTCAATCTTGTGTTTGCACGATAGCACTTAAATAATGTATTCACCTCCTCCCTAGTGTTTTGGGGTATATAACTGGGATCAGTAAACCAGGAGGATAAACCCAGGGATCCAAAAGTGTCCCGTATATAGCTCAGCCAAGGTATGGAGTGAGCCTTGTCCAACGTTAGGCAGATGAGTATAAGGTCCTTATAAAGCTTTGCTGCTGGGTTCAGCGAAATTCTAACCCATAATAAAAGTGGTGACAGTTGAATCTTATCCGCTATAAATCCCTGGTTTAGCACAATAATAATAGGACTAGGGGTGGACGGTGGTAAATTCAGCAACCGTCGCAAAAAGCAGTTTTCCTCAACCTGCAAAGAACATTTATTAAAACCCCAACCTCCTGCACCATAGGCAGTTGCACTAATGCACTGCAAGTTATGTAGCTTCAGTGGAGATTTCACAGTCCCACTAATATCTGGTCTAATAAGGTTACAGATTGTACTTACAGTTTTACTTAATTTAAGGTTAGTCTGGGCAAGATGGGAATTCCACAGCCCTGATGAGCTAAATGTTAACCTAGATAATAAAAGTTGTCAACACTCATCAGTTCATGCCCGTTGATACTAATTATGTTTAACAATAGTTTTTCCAGACCACAAGGCATGATGTGTGACTTAGTGCAGTTCGTTTTTAGGGTCAGGTTTTTCATAAATGAAGCAAAGCGGTCCACCTGTTGCCTTAACGCATTTAGAGTGAGGGCTAGCAATACCGCATTGTCAGCATACATGTAGCGATCACACAAGCCAGAACGAGGAAGAACAAGTGTATTTACATCGCGCTTCCCAAATGGAAGAACTACTGGTACCAGAGGGCAATGCGGCGCCAGGAATCAGAGAAGTGGGCGGACGCTATATAAGGTCCTCCCATTTACCGGACCAGTGCTTGTCAATGTTATTCCGAGCTATTCCGTTTCCCTTCCCGTGGATGCCTGAGTTGGAGAGAGTCGACGAAGAGAACTGTGAGGTTCGCGTTCCTGTGACTGCCAGCGCCGACGAAGAGCCAGCGCGGTCAGTTTCCGAGGGTGTTCCAGCGCCGACGAAGAGCCAGCGAGGTCAGAGTTTGAAAGGTTGCCAGCGCCGACGAAGAGCCAGCGCGGTCAGCCTCCGAGGGTGTTCCAGAGCCGACGAAGAGCCAGCGCGGTCAGAGCCTTTACACGCGCCTCGTCGGAAAAGAGCCTGCCAGTTTCCTATCAACGCGGAGGCGGTGCACAAGCCAGAGTCTACTCACTGCAAGTATTGAGAGGAGCGCGGGATCGCCTCCTCATTTCTGTTATTTGCAAATCATTTTATTTCTGAAATCTGAATCGCTGTAGCACAACGTGCGTGGGGGGATTGCCTATTTTCCTTGATACCTCCCGACGCTCGTATAAAGAAGAAAGATTTACCATTTTGTTTCCGGCCGATTCCACAAGAAGTATTGTGGTGCTGCCTAGACGTGATATTAACGTCTAAAACGTCCTGTGATAAGTTGCTAGCATTATACATCACGATTGAGGTGAATGTTACATTTGAGAAGTGACGTAACTTCCAATACACTTTGGGCCATTAAAACTGCTTCTGATTCTCCTGTGTATTCAACAGACAGAAGAAGCAAAACACTTGGTGAGTTAAGCGCTAAGGGGGACATTGGGAAGGGAAACAACAGTCGTGGTACTAAAAGCCTGTTGTTTGTCTGTTTTCCTCCACTTGCAGTACTGTCCATCCCCAAGCCTACCTTGATAGCCTTGACCTAAGGAAGGTGAGGAACCAAAGAAGTCCTCTTATCATTCACCTCGTGGCCTCCCTCCAGATTTCCTCACACAGTGGTGAATTACCCAGTGCTGAGAGTCATATGGGGAGAGGCTTTGAGGACTATCGTCGTATCGTCTCTGCTGGCCCTGGACGCAAGGTTAGTGGCGCATGCGTGTTCTTGCGCTGCTTGCAATCCCGTCAGTTCACGACAGATTGACAAGCCCAAGAATACTATCCAGCCTAGACGATGGATACGAATGCGGTCCTTACCTCCTTACTGGAAAGTTTTTCAAACCTACAACAAGAAGTCCAGACATCTAGAGCAGAGAATCAAGCTCTGTATAAGGAAGTGGCGGATTTGCGAAAAGACATGTCTGATCTTGCACAAAGAGACCCGGTTGTTAAACCGTTGTTACGACCGGCCACTTTGCCCCCACCTGCTTCTTTCCCGTCAGGGGGTTCCTTTGTGGCTCCTTCCACCTCTGCCGAGACTCCTCCTACCGTTCACATCATACAGAACCAGGGGATACCTCTCGCTCCACCTGAAAGGTTCTATGGAGACCCCAGAAAATTTGAAACATTCTTGAACCAATGTCGTCTTCATTTTTTATGTAAACCCATGGTTTTCCAGGATGAGGCGTCTAAAACAGCATTCCTGATGTCTTATATGGGAGGGAATGCGTCCAGCTGGACGATTCCTTTACTAGAACGGGATGATCCTGTACTACGGAATTTCTCTGACTTTTGCCTAGAGTTACGAAAGTTGTTTGACAGAAAGTCTCATATGATGTCCTTGGATCGGGAATTAATGACCTTGCGACAAGGGTCGCAGGACCTCCTGTCTTATATCACAACGTTTAATCGCCTTATAGTGGAGACGGATTGGCCGGTTCAAAAAAGGATATCTCTGTTTTATCAGGGACTGAGAAGTGAACTAAAGGACGTATTGGCACAAGTGGTGCAATTACCGTCCACCTGTGAGGAACTTATTGATCTAACGGTCCAACTTGATCACCGATTGTTGGAGCGAAAGGGTGATCGAAATAGGGGTGACTACAGGTTCTCATACCCCCTGGTCAGAAACCGACATGGGGGCGAAGAAAAGGCCAAGGTACCTGATAGTTCTGAACCGATGCAGATCGGTGGAATCCGTGGTCCACTTACCAAAGAAGAGAAGGACAGGCGAAGAAGACTCAAACTTTGCCTCTATTGCGGTAAAAGCGGACACTTCGTAAACGATTGCCGAGCTAGAAATTACGTTCCGGGAAAAGCCCCTCTTCCCAGAGTACAGGCCACCTCGAGAATGGAAGAGCCGACGGAAAACTAGAGGTCTCGGATCAGTCAGAGACCTCTGATTCGAGACTCCCGTTTACCACGGTCTCCCCTTATGTAGCGAATACCCTTCATCCGGCGGTCGCCCATATGAATGTCAGTGTCTCCTTATGGATCACGACTCCGGAACCTTTACTAGTAGATGCCCTGTTGGATTCTGGGGCTACAGGGCATTATATCGATCGAGAATACGCCATCCGAATGGGCATTCCCTGCGAAAAGAAACAAAAACCTGAAACTGTCAAAGCAGTGGACGGAACGGTCCTTTCTTCAGGACCAGTCATATCGCATACCCTTCCATTACGGATGGACTTTGGGAAGGAACACAGTGAAAACATCCAGTTCGATCTAATTGATGCACCGCAATTTCGTCTGATTCTGGGAATGCCCTGGCTCACCTTACACGATCCTGTGGTGAGTTGGTCTTCTAGAACCGTCAGTATGACGTCTGATTATTGTAGGGAGCATTGTCAGTGTCAGGCTACCTGTAGCTATGCTCCCAAACCACCGCCTGCTACGTACTTAGCAAACTCTTGTACGATTGATCAGTTCTGTTGTGCCACGTCCTTGCCAGAAGAGTACCTAGAGTATAGTGCTCTGTTTGACAAACAAAAGGCCACTCAATTGCCTCCCCACCGGGCATACGACTGCCGTGTAGACCTTATCCCTGGAGCAGACATTCCTTGCAGTCGAGTGTATGCCTTAACTGAGAAAGAGACGCAATATCTGAAGACTTACATTGATGAAAACTTGGCTACTGGTTTCATAAGACATTCTACGTCCCCGGCATCCTCACCCATGTTCTTCATTCCGAAGAAGGACTGTGATGAATTGAGACCTTGTATCGACTATAGGGCCATAAATAAAGTGACGATCAAGAATCGATACCCTCTCCCCCTGATACCAGTCTTAATGGACCAGTTGAAAGGTGCTCGATACTTCACCAAACTTGATCTCCACGGAGCATATCATCTAGTGCGCGTGAAACAGGGGGATGAGTGGAAAACCGCTTTCAGAACCAAATTCGGCCTTTACGAGTATAGGGTGATGCCGTTCGGTCTCTGCAACGCCCCCGCTGCCTTCCAGTACTTCATGGATGAGGTTTTGAGGGGGTGTTTAGAATCCTTTTGCATCGTGTACATCGATGATATTTTGGTGTATTCCTTGTCATATTCTGAACACATTTCACATGTAAAGACCGTATTGGACAGATTGCAACAGAATTCTCTGTATGCTAAATTAGAGAAATGCCTGTTCCATGTACAAGAGGTGGCTTTTTTGGGTTACGTCATTAACGCCCAAGGGTTCAAGATGGACATGAATAAGGTTGAAGCCATTCTGTCATGGAAGACACCCCGAAACGTAAAATCAGTGCAGAGCTTCCTTGGCTTTGCCAATTACTACCGGAGATTCGTGCAGGATTTCTCCAAGACCATACAACCTATCACGGTCCTCCTGCGAAAAAACGCTCCATTCATATGGGGAGAAGAAGCAGAAAGTTCCTTTCAGCTTCTTAAAAAGAAGTTTACACAAGCCCCTGTTCTACGGCATCCAGATCCCCAACTGCCGTTCATTCTGGAAACCGACGCTTCGCAGTATGCTCTTGGGGGAGTGCTGTCACAAAGACATCCTACCACAGGACAGCTTCACCCTGTGGCATATTACTCGAAAAAACTCACTCCATGTGAAGTGAATTACACCATTACGGATAAAGAACTTCTTGCCATCAAACGAGCATGTGAAGAGTGGAGACATTATCTTCTAGGGGCCTTGCATACAGTGGAAATCATTACGGATCATCGTAATCTATTGTTCCTCAAGACAGCAAAAGCATTGACCCCTCGCCAGTTAAGGTGGACTCTCTTCTTTTCCGACTTTGATTTTGTGATTAAGTTCAGACCCGGAACACGCAACAGGAAAGCAGATGCCCTATCAAGGCTAGAAGATGAGGAGGTCACTGCCCCCACTGATCCACCGACCATCCTTAAGGAAACCCACATACGGGAGGAATCAGTAGCCTTAATCACCTCCAAGGATTTTCTGGAGGATTGCAAAGTTGCCCTGTCTGCTTTGGATGTTCCATCCTGGATACAAGAAGATCCAGCGCATCGCTGTGAGAAAGATCAACTTGCGTACCATTACCATGCATTATACATACCCCAAAGCGTTTTACAACTACAGGTGTTACAATGGGCTCATGACTCAGTATTAGGCGGCCACATGGGCATACACAAAACCATTGCCACAGTGAAACGATCGTTCTGGTGGCCTGGTCTTAGAGCCGACGTGAAAGAATACGTTAAGAATTGCGCTGTTTGCGCCCAAGGGAAGTCTAGTCATGCTAAACCTTCGGGACTACTACAACCTCTGCCGATACCACCCAAACCCTGGCATACCGTGTCTATGGACTTTATTGTGGAGATGCCCCCATGTGAAGGCCATACTGTTATATTGGTGGTGGTTGATCATCTCACGAAAATGGGACATTTCATATCCTTGCCCGGTCTACCCTCCTCATTTGAATTGGCTAAGGTGTTCCTACAACATGTCGTGTGCGGTTGCATGGCTTGCCTAGTGTGTTGATCACCGATCGTGGAACACAATTCACTTCTCATTTTTGGAAGGCTCTATGTACATTGCTCCAAATCGATGCACGCCTCTCCTCTAGTTACCATCCGCAAACGGATGGAAAAACGGAAAGACTAAATCAAACACTTGAACAATACCTCCGTTGTTTTACCTTGCAAAGCACCGCTGACTGGACCACCCTTTTGTGGTTGGCGGAGTTCGCCTATAATAACGCTGAGCATTCCACCTTGGGATGCTCTCCATTCTTTTGCTTGAATGGTTTTCATCCTACCGTGCTTCCCTTTGAGTGGCCTGCCACCTCATCGGTACCAACGGTTCAGGAACATCATGCCCATCTTCGGGCTATTCTGATTGATGCGAGACATTGCTTAGAAACCGCCCAAAAAGCCCAGAAGCGTTATGCAGATACCAATCGCTCCCTAGAGCCTGCGTATAAAAAGGGGGACAAGGTGTGGCTGTCTACACGGAACCTGCATTTGAAAGGAATCAGTAAACTAAAGCCAAAGTTTATCGGTCCCTATAGTATCAGTAAGGTGATAAATCCGGTGGCCATGAAGCTTTCTCTTCCTGTGTCATGGTCGATACATCCTGTGTTTCACGTGTCACTTCTTCGCCCATGCCTTCCTGACGTCCGGGTGCCAGACCGCCCTCTTCCTCTGGAGATTGAGGGTCAGGATGAGTACGAGGTCGCATCTATCTTAGACTCTCGGATGGTGCGAGGAAGAATCCAATACCTGGTTGATTGGAAAGGGTTTGGCCCTGAGGACCGTACCTGGGAACCTGTTACCAATCTACATTGTCCTGACTTATTGGCGCAGTTTCATGACAAACATCCTGGGAAGCCTGGTCGTCCGCCGGGACGGCGGTCCTCGAGAGGGGGTACTGTAGCGATCACACAAGCCAGAACGAGGAAGAACAAGTGTATTTACATCGCGCTTCCCAAATGGAAGAACTACTGGTACCAGAGGGCAATGCGGCGCCAGGAATCAGAGAAGTGGGCGGACGCTATATAAGGTCCTCCCATTTACCGGACCAGTGCTTGTCAATGTTATTCCGAGCTATTCCGTTTCCCTTCCCGTGGATGCCTGAGTTGGAGAGAGTCGACGAAGAGAACTGTGAGGTTTGCGTTCCTGTGACTGCCAGCGCCGACGAAGAGCCAGCGCGGTCAGTTTCCGAGGGTGTTCCAGCGCCGACGAAGAGCCAGCGAGGTCAGAGTTTGAAAGGTTGCCAGCGCCGACGAAGAGCCAGCGCGGTCAGCCTCCGAGGGTGTTCCAGAGCCGACGAAGAGCCAGCGCGGTCAGAGCCTTCACACGCGCCTCGTCGGAAAAGAGCCTGCCAGTTTCCTATCAACGCGGAGGCGGTGCACAAGCCAGAGTCTACTCACTGCAAGTATTGAGAGGAGCGCGGGATCGCCTCCTCATTTCTGTTATTTGCAAATCATTTTATTTCTGAAATCTGAATCGCTGTAGCACAACGTGCGTGGGGGGATTGCCTATTTTCCTTGATACCTCCCGACGCTCGTATAAAGAAGAAAGATTTACCATTTTGTTTCCGGCCGATTCCACAAGAAGTATTGTGGTGCTGCCTAGACGTGATATTAACGTCTAAAACGTCCTGTGATAAGTTGCTAGCATTATACATCACGATTGAGGTGAATGTTACATTTGAGAAGTGACGTAACTTCCAATACACTTTGGGCCATTAAAACTGCTTCTGATTCTCCTGTGTATTCAACAGACAGAAGAAGCAAAACACTTGGTGAGTTAAGCGCTAAGGGGGACATTGGGAAGGGAAACAACAGTCGTGGTACTAAAAGCCTGTTGTTTGTCTGTTTTCCTCCACTTGCAGTACTGTCCATCCCCAAGCCTACCTTGATAGCCTTGACCTAAGGAAGGTGAGGAACCAAAGAAGTCCTCTTATCATTCACCTCGTGGCCTCCCTCCAGATTTCCTCACACAGTGGTGAATTACCCAGTGCTGAGAGTCATATGGGGAGAGGCTTTGAGGACTATCGTCGTATCGTCTCTGCTGGCCCTGGACGCAAGGTTAGTGGCGCATGCGTGTTCTTGCGCTGCTTGCAATCCCGTCAGTTCACGACAATACAGTAGTGCGGTAACTGGGGAACCTGTGATTCTAGGTATATCTGGATGGGAGGAGGCCAATGAATTGTTAAATCCTTATTATATAAAATGAATATGAAGGATGCCAATATACAACCCTGCCTCATACTACTCTTCAAAGGAAAATCAGAAAAGAGCTCACCATGAGAATTTAAGCAGACTTTGGCTAAGAGATCTGAATGTAAGGAGTGCAGAAGGTTTACCAAAGGAGGTTCCATGCCTTGATCCAGCAACATTAGCTAAAGTTTGGTTCTGTTCACTGAATCGAATGTGGTGAATAAAGCTAAGTAAATAGGGGCACCTGGCCTTGGTATATTTAGAAATTGTCAGAGCCAGGTTCAAACATTGTTAATTAATCACTAGTGTTAGACGGAAACCACATTGAAAGGGGGAGAGTATGTCCTTGTCAGCTGCTCATTTGACCAAACAGTCATAGATGACTATTTCAATGATTTTAATAGTGGTGTTGATGAGTGAAATAGGCCAATAGCACTTGGGCGACATACAATCTCGCATTTTTAAATAAAGGAACAATTGATTTTTAGGTTTAGTGGGGGTGCACAATTACAAAGTCCAAAACGAATAGAATTTGTATGAAAAATATTCCTTCTTTATTTGTTAAAATTTGTAGAAAAGTTCATTGTTTCATTCACAAAAGGATCAGCCAACGCGTTTCTCTCCCTTGCAGGGAGCTTCCTCAGGGCTGAAAACCAAACATTTATACATAAAACATAAATAATATATTTATAGACAAAACACATTCATGGTATACAATCAGTAGAGACACACGATCATAAGTCAGGTACAGAGTGGAACACAACATAGGTACACTACATCCTTACACAAAACAACACATTTTGGTAAATCACAGAAAGTAACAAGAATATATATTCTATACAGTGGTAATTTGTTTGGTGATAACCAAATATATCGTAAGTAACAAATCACCCAACACTAGCATCTAGAGGCGGCAGATGTGACTTAAAATCAACAATTGCTTGTCCAATTATGTGAATTGAAAATGGTAGGCTAACGGTATGTGGTCATTCAAATAGAGAACCACATGTCCCAGAATCCTTTTCTCTTGTATTGAGAATCGCCGCTAACCCAACACGGTATCTCAGACACAGGTGCGGGGCAGCTGCCAGTGCATGTTTGTGGCAAACATAACCCGTCACTACCAAAGTAGGCAACAAGGTCACATATTAACAGAGCGGCCACATATCCCGGAGGATTGGTCTCTTAATGTGCAATCCGGCATTGGCCCAGGACACTCGCCCAACCTTAGGCCTGTGGCTGACATTTTTAGCAAAAAGAGTTCCCCATCGCTAAAACGGCACGCAACAGCAACGGAAATCAGCGTGGCAGGCAGAAAAACCCATTCCATGTGTACATTTGCCTAAAAATCGTAACCCCCCAGGTGGTCCCCTAGGCAGAGTATCCAAAGATGCCTCCCAATACGCAGTGTCAAAGAGAGCCCCCTGCCGTACAGAGCCCAGCCCACAGGTATCCATAACTTACAGTTCGCTCACAGCATGCTGTGCATTCAGGCGTGGATGGTCCGACAGCATAACAACGTTACTATCCTCCTCCTTAAATGAGCCTATCAATCAAAGGTATTCCCGATATTCTGGCCAATCATGTCCCGAGTTCGGACACCCCCCGCATGTAGTGAAAGGCTGCGAGTCGAGTGGTCGACTTCAACCGTATATCGGCCGTCATCTTATAGTGTGCAAAAGTTCTAAAAAGCGGGTGCAGATGCCAGTGTTGGGGGCAAGAAAAACATTTACTTACACGAAATACCGATAGCATATCTATACGGAAGCGTGAGAGGCTGAAAGATCCACATGAGCATTTTACGTCTGTCAGAAACTATCTACCTTATCCTGCTACCAAGTCAAATAATGGTGTTTGAAAGGAAAACACCACTTTGAGATAATAATTTTTACAGTAGAATTAGATACTGGAAAGAGCATATAAGTCAGCCACAGGGCGGCATAATAGGCAGTGTAATGCGAGAAGACGTATGTAAAGATGAGTTTTTAAACTAGGGCATACACCGAGTCTATCGGAAGCTGTCTACCGTATCTTGATATCAAGCCATCTAATGGTGTTTAAGGGGTTCTCCAAGTAGACACAGCTTTAAAATACTGCTTACCGCCATAGAATCAGATGCTGGTGATACCGTGTGAGCCGGCAGCAGGGTGGCAAGCCAAGCAATGTAATACACAAAGTGTGTGAAAACCCGAGTTAAGAAACTAGGTCATGCATCTAATCCATACTTTCCTTGGTCAGGTGTGTCGTATAAACGTCCAAATGGGACATCTGATTTGATCCCCAAGTCAATGATATAATCGGCTGCGTGGACAGTAAACTTGAGGGTAGTTTCGGGTCTAGACGCATATATGAGGCAGGGATGGAAATAAGGCAGGTCAGGATCCTGGCCTTGTGTTGAGTGTTACTGTTAAATCAAACAAGGAATTGGGTTCACATTGTGTTTCGTGTCCCACTTAGATAGAAATACTAGAATAATAATCAACCTGGCCGAATTAGGGCGACAGATCTGTCAATTGGACGATCCCCCCATATTTGCTCCCCCACATCTGGCTATATCACATCATAAGTGGGGAATTGAAAAAATGAGGAGTCTGTATGAGTCACGAGTTATGGGAATAGAAAAAGTCATAAAGCATGCAAGGGGGTAGGTAGAACGAAGTAAAACAGAATACAAGTTTTCATGACAGGGTTTGCAGTTTCACAGTATGTTGCCACAATACACAGTATTTACCAACCCTGGATTAAACCAAAAAAATAGTGCATCTCGTTATCTGTATTAAATCCATGGGTGATACTAAGCAATTTACAAATCCATTTTGACTCCCTTTGTCTTAAAAGGAGCTCTCGGTCTCCACCTCTGGCCGGCATGTATATCTGCTCCAAAGCGTGGAACCAAAAATTAGATTTCCCACCATGGACTTTGATAAAGTGTTCCGTGTGTGGGTATCTCAAATCATTATTTATTATGGCCCTTCTATGTTCCTGAATTCGATTTTTCAAACTGCGCTTGGTGCTGCCAATGTATATTAACCCACAGCAGCAACTTAACACATAGATTACAGAGGAAGTTGCACAGTTTATGAAGGAAAGAATGTTATATTCCTGAGAGCCATTGAAGGAAAAGCTTGTTGTCCTATCCTGGCCAAGTTCGCAGATATTACAGTTCTTGCACACATAGAAACCCTTGGGTTTCGGCGGCAGCCAGGTTAGAGTTCTGTTGGGTTCTGGTCTCAAATAGCTGGGGCATAGGTAATTTCTCAATGTCTTCCCTCTTCTGAAGGTAACAGATGGATTGATCATTACAGATGACTGTAATCCTGGGACCTCCTTTAAGAGATACCAGTTGTTTTTAAGAATCTTAAAAATGGCATTACTGTGTCTTGTGTATTGAGTTATAAATCTCACATTGGTATTAGGCTTTTTTTCCCTGTCCTTACGTGGTTTCGTCATGAGTGTGGATTCTCTATTGATCCTACGTGCTCTTGTCTCTGCATCATTTAGAGTTCTCTTATTATAACCCCTCGTTGAAATCTGTCCTGAAGAGCAATCACATTGGTGTTAAACATATAGGCTTCACTGCAATTGCTTCTTAAGGGCACCATTTCCTCAAAGGGGATGTTGTTTATGGTGGAACTGGCATGGGCACTATTCGCGTGCAGGACCGCATTACATGCCGTGTCCTTACGAAATAAGGTGCTTTGAATTCGGCCATTCTTGATTTAGAATTTTAGATCTAAAAAGTTTATACTCTCCTTATGGTAATCCACTGTCAGTTTCACATTCATACTGTTGTCATTCAGATATAGTACTCTAGTAGCTGTCTCTCTGACCCCGACCAAAGACAAATAATATCGTCAATGTACCTCCCCCAAAACACGATGTAATCCGTCCAGGGGGAGGTAATCTTGTTCCATGCATGTCCTCTTTCAAATAGTCCCATGAAGAGACAGGCATACGATGGGGCAAATTTGGTCCCCATCGCAGTGCCTCTCTTCTGATGGTACCAAGTGTGTCAAATAAGAAATAGTTCTTAGTTAAGACCAGCTGTATCATTTCCAGAACCATTTGATTCTTCTGTAAAAGATCAGCTCCTTCTCTGTCAAGATAGAATTCTGTGGCTTTAATTCCAATGTCATGTCGAAGGCATGTGTATAAACTTGTCACATCAAAAGTGAGGAACCATAACTCATCGGACCACTCAAAATCATGTAGTTTATTCAGAATATCTTTACTGTCCTGGATAAAGGATGGGAGATCCCGGACATGTTTGTTCAATTTGAGATCAATAAACTCAGATAGTTTCTCAGTCGCTGACCCGATTCCTGATATGATTGGTCGGCCTGGGGAAAATTCGCCACCTTTGTGGACTTTCGGGAGAATATAAATGCAAGGGGATTTGGGATTGGATACCCTTAAATACCGATACTCCAGATCACTAGGTAGGTCCATGTCTTTCTACTCATTAAGTTTGGAATTGTCTTCAACCATGAGGGGCCCCACAGGATTGTTAGGTACTTGTTCGTAACATTCTGAATCCCCAAGCTGTCTTTCGATCTCTTTTTTATAGTCGCAGAGGTTCATAACTACGACGTTCCCGCCTTTGTCTGCCTTCTTAATAAATATATTGGTGTCGTTTTTCAATCTCTTTAAGGCCTCCCTTTCACCTTTGGACAAATTGTATTGTAAGCCCCGATGTTCTCTGCTCTCCCTCTCAAGTTTGTAAAGGCCAGCGCTCACTCGTTCTGAGAGTATGTCAATGTTATGATGGTACATATTTGGGAGAAATTTGGAATTGGGGCGGGTGCCACTATCCACCAATAGGTTCTCAGAGATATTGTGTTCAGAGCATATTGTCTCTAAGTACACCAGCCTTTCCTCGGACAGTGTGGTCAAACAATGTAAATTTGTTACCTCTGCTATTGACATGGATACAGTACCCCTTAACTCCCCAGTAAATACATTACATGCATTCTTATTGCTGAAAAAATCTTTTAATTTTAGTTGTCTTGTAAACTTAAATAGGTCAACATGGACATCGGAAAAGTCGCCACCCTGAGTGGGGCAAAACCCCACGCCCTTACAGAGTAATTTTCTCTCATTTTCTTCCAGAGTTCTGTCGGATAAATGAATCACCTTAGGTTCTGTATCAACCAGATTATTTATGGTCACACTTGCAACAGCTCCTTCTATTGCTGCCCCTGGTCCTTTGTTTTGTTCTTTGCCCTCTCGGACCTTCTCACTGGGTCTTCGGTTAGTTCCCCAGCTGCCTCCTTGCCCCCTGTGGCCCTATCTCCTTGTCTTCTTAACCGCTGTCCCTTCTTGGCCTGATTGCCACTTTGACACTGTACAGGATGCACCTTTTGACTATGCTGATTACTAAATAGGGACTTTCGACCGACTGTAACTGGTTTTTGCTATATCCGTAATAGATGTGTTTAGCCTAGCTTAGGATTCATTAAGTCCTTCCATGCACACCCTTTCTGTAATAAATTGTGCCATTAATAAAATATAGAAAGAACATTTTTTGAAATCACGTTGTTTTCTTCAATTAATCTTGAAGGGACGGTGAACTTTGATTGGTTTCCTCGTCACTACATACACCGAAAGACTACCTACTTCCGAATAAACTTCTTCCTATACACTGGTAAGCCTTTGTATTATTGGGCTCGGTGAAAGTAAAGAGCCTTTTGGCCGATATGTACTCTTTTTGAGGGTTTAGCGACCAGATAACTTAAGTGACCTATACAATAGGATGACTTAGGGATGTGAGGCGGGCAACGACCACCTCCCTGTTGCTTCCCCTTTCCTTTCTCTTTTGCAGTCTCTTTTGATGTCTCCATATATGCCTATCCTCTCCTGATACTGCAAACTCGCCCTTTCGCCTTTCTCCCCCTTTTCTGCTTTTCAGTACAGGTTTGCTGTTGGGCTATTATATTCTAACTATGGGACATCGAATACTAGAAACATGTGGTCCTTTGATTTACAAATGAGAATGGACAGTAGTGACCTATTAGACAATAATGGGTTTGAGTCTTGTTACTTTCTGTGATTTACCAAAATGTGTTGTTTTGTGTAAGGATGTAGTGTACCTATGTTGTGTTCCACTCTGTACCTGACTTATGATCGTGTGTCTCTACTGATTGTATACCATGAATGTGTTTTGTTTATAAATGTATTATTTATGTTTTATGTATATATGTTTGGTTTTCAGCCCTGAGGAAGCTCCCTGGAAGGAAGAGAAATGCGTTGGCTGATCCTTTTGTGAATGAAACAATGAACTTTTCTACAAATTTCAACAAATAAAGAAGGAATATTTTTCATACAAATTCTATTCGTTTTGGACTTTGTAATTGTACGCCCCCACTAAACCTAAAAAGCGTTCTTTGATCTGGAAACACAGCAACGGCATTCAGCAGCTGACATCGGGGCTGGCTGCACAGTAATTGATACTTACTTGGAACTGGGATTAAGGTGTGACAATCCTAAGGCCCGCTGCTGCTCTTTCTTTTTCATAGGAACAATTGTTCCTGTAGTCAATGAGTGAGGAATATTAACTGATAATCAGGTATTAAATATATTAGTGATAAGAGGACCCATATCTCAGCCATGAATTTCAGCAGGTCCATAGGGATACCCGTCTGGGCATGGCCCTTTCCCACCCTTACTATAATTGTTGGTCAACTCCACTTCCTGCAACATTAATAAAAGTGGGTGGGAGTTCTGCAATCTATTGCACAGAATAACTGAAATAAATGGGGCATCCTCATTATAGTAAATAGAAGCAAAGTGGGTAACCGAGTTGTGACGAGGAGGAGGGTCCAGACAACCCGGAAGAACAGCCGGCATGCCCCGGGGGCACCACGCCACCACAACTTGTGCTGACTCTACTCCCTTCTGGAGGGCGGGGTTTCACCGAAGTTAAAAGGCCGGAAATGCCAAAAGAGAGTGTGGAACGCCGGGGAGGAGAGACAGAGGACGGAGAACCACAGAGAGAAGAGGACGAGAAGCAAGCGGTTAGAAATACAGTGACGGCGCGGAGCGGGAGAGCGAGGAGCCAGCAACAGAGAGAGACAACTTTGATGTGGAGCAAAACCCCGGAGGAGCCGGGATGTGTCTCAAGGAAGGCGATATGGACGGAACAGCCATGACCCTGTCAGCGGGTCCTGGCCTCAGGCAAGTGATTCGGGAGGCTGGGCCCACAGCGCAATGGCCCAAGGATAGGTGGGGCCAATATATTGCACCTTTACTGTCTGGTGAACTTCAAACAGCGTACCAGGCTGCATACCCTGCTGGTACCACCCCTTATGAGACCATAAAGAAAATTATCCTGGAGCGTCTGGGGTGTGATCAGGAACAGTACCGTACGCGGTTCAGAAAGGAAAAATGGCAGAACCAGGACAACCCCAGAGCCTACTGTTACCGGATCCAAGACCTTGGTACACAATGGCTACAACCCCACACCTCAAGCAAAGAAGAGGTAGTAGAAAAAATCCTCCTAGAAGAAATTATTGAGGGCCTCCCCACAACCACCCAAGCCTGGGTAAGGCAACACCCCAACCTGACCATAACCAACGCTATTGAACTAGCGTGCGCTCACCAGGGGACCCCGAGGCTCTGCCCTTTACCCCCAAGGATACACAATGCTGTAATCCACCATTCGAGAGCTGCAGCTCCCGGACCCCTAACCCTTGCCCATGGCCACTCATAGACCCCAGGTACTTATCACGACCTATAGGAAAAGTGGCTGGTCAAACACCTCAATGCTTCAACTGTTCTGAGTGGGGCCACATAGCCCGCAACTGCCCGCAAAAGACGCCCACTATTGAACCCATGGAAGTCAGGTACACACGGGGGAAGGTCCTATGGGCATGAGAAGGCAAGGAGGCCTATCACCTAACCCTGGATATCAAAAGCATCACGTCTTGGTGGATTCCGGCTCCAGACACTCTGTCATCTCGGAGGAACGTGTACAAGGGCACCAGTGGCAAAAAGGAGAAAGGGTATCCATCACATGTGTCCACGGGGACCAGAAAGACTTTCCAGTGACACTAGAGAACAGGGGACAGAAAGACCTGATACAGGTGGGAGCCATCCCACGGTTGGTTGAGGAAATGATAATAGGCACAGACTACAGAGGGTTTTCTGTTCTCCTCGCGAGAGCAATAGAGGAAAGAGAGGCCCAACGCTGGCTGAAGGATGCTCCGCTATCAGCCACAGAGATAATTCCGGGTGTGTATAAAGGGAAAAAAACCCGCAGAGTGAAAAGAGAACAAAAAAGGTTAGTGGTACTAAAAGGTCAACCTAATGTGCCTTCTACTTCCTCCTCCTCAGGTACCAACAGGGATCCTAAACCTCCGTCCAGTTTTAGGGCTGAACAAAAGAAAGATCCAGCATTAGGACACGCAAGGGCCAGAATCATACCCAATGAGGAAGATCAGGTAGGACCCTGTTTTGTCACCAGGAAGGGGTTATTATATAGGAAAGTAACCAAGACTGGCGAAACCTTCTATCAGCTACTAGTACCCCTTGCTTGGTCCTTTATTTGGCCCATAATCAAGCAGGTGAGGGTCACTATGAGAGAGAAAACATGGAGGAATACCTACTAAAACGATACTATTGGCCCAGTGTATTTTCTGATATTCTAAGATATTGTGCTACCTGTGCAAAATGCCAGTTAACAAATCCACCACACATTCCCAAGGCCCCCTTATGTCCTCTACCTATAATAGAGGTGCCCTTCTCCCAAGTAGGGATGGACTTAGTTGGACCCTTAGTCACCTCAGCACGGGGATATCAGTATATTCTTCTTCTAGTTGACTATGGGACACGCTATCCAGAAGCGATCCCCCTCACCAGCATGACCACCATCAGTGTTGCTCAAGCCATGATAACTTTTTTAGCAGGGTGGGTTTGCCCAAAGAGCTCCTCACCGATCAGGGAACACCCTTCATGCCTAAACTCATGGCCCAGATCTGCACTTTATTGGGGGTTCAACAGATTTGCACCTCTGTATAGCACCCACAGACGGACGGCCTGGTAGAACGCTACAACCAAACCATTAAAACGATATTGAAAAAGACAGTATCGGAAACAGGCAGGGCCTGGAATAGACAGCTGCCTCTGGCTTTATTTGCGGAGGAGGAGGAAGATTAAACTAAAACATTGCTTGACTATGCATCCCAGTTAAAATATAGGTTATCACCCCTTTGGGATAGTGTCAGAAGAAACGTAGATGCGCCCCAACAAAAACAAAAGAACACGTATGACCGACATGCCACTCTTCGACATTTTTTGGTCAGGGACAAGGTCCTGATCCTTCTCCCTTCCTCCGACAATAAACTGTTAGCCCACTGGCAGGGACCTTCTGTAATTCTCACACAGGTTACCCCAGTCACCTATAAGGTTGCTGTACCCCATACCGGCAAAGCAGGGCAGATATATCACGTAAACCTGTTAAAATGATGGACTGATGACCCAAATACTGTAGTGGACCCTCCCACAAACCAGTATGTCACAGATAGCAAACCCCTGGACATCCCATTTCCCCAGATGGAGCTTGGGACTGCAGTCATACGCAAGGGTTCCCACTTAACCCCGGAACAGAACACCACCCTTTGTACTCTCCTCTGTGACTACCAAGATGTTTTTTCGGCAATGCCAGGAAAAACCCACTTAGTACAACATGATATAGCAACAGACGGGGCCCGATGGATTCGACAATGACCCTATGAATTCCAGAGGCAAGACGACAGTTAGTAGAAAAGGAAGTAACAGATATGCTTCGCATGGGCATCATTGAGACCTCCTCTAGTCCATGGTTTTCCCCTATTGTTCCAGTACCAAAGCCCAATGGTACCATTCGTTTTTGTGTAGATTTCAGATGACTGAATGCGGTGTCCCGCTTTGACTCATATCCCATGCCGCGAGTGGATGAAATGATAGACAGATTAGGGAGGGTCAGATACATAACAACGCTGGACCTGACAAAAGGCTATTGGCAAATAGCACTAACCCCTAGAGCACAGGAAAAAAACTGCCTTCGCTACCCCCTCCTGTCTATATCAATTTAGGGTCCTCCCCTTTGGATTGCATGGAGCCCAGGCCACCTTTCAAAGACTTGTGGACATCATATTGAGACCACACCAGACATATGCAGCCACCTATTTTGATGATATAGTCATCTACAGTGCTACCTAGGAAGAACATCTCAGACACCTCAGGGTAGTTTTTTCCAGTCTACGTGCATCAGATCCGACTACCAACCCCGATAAATGTATGGTAGCGACTGAAAACATCCGGTATCTGGGCTATCACATCCAGGGGGGACGAATCGGACCCCAGATAGACAAAGTAGAAGCAATTTCAGCATTGGAAAAACCCACCACAAAAAAAGGTATCAGAGCTTTTATAGAACTGGTGGACTATTACAGACAATGTATTTCCTGGTTCTCAGAGGAGGCTGCCCCCCTCACCGACATGCTAAAGAAAACACGCCCCAATGCAATCGGACCCTGGAACAAATCCAGAGTTTTGAACATCTCAAGATCCATTTGTGTAATAATCCAGTATTAAAGTGCCCTGACTCTTCTTCCCAGCTTACGTTACAGATGGACGCATCTGACAGAGACCTAGGAGCAGTCCTGTCACAGGCCACAACAGCTGGTGAGCTACACCCGATTGTGTACCTCAGTCGTAAACTAATGCCTAGGGAGATACGGTATTCCACCATGGAGAAGAAATGTTTGGCCATTTGCTGGGCAGTCCAGGCCCTATAATATTACTTGCTAGGCCGTCCCTTTACTCTATTGACGGATCAGGCTTCCCTGGTGTGGCTGGCTAGGCATAAAGACACCAATGCCCGCATTCTTCGTTGGTTCTTAGCCTACAACCTTTTACTTTTCAGGTGGCTCACCGCCCAGGGTCGTTGTAGCCAAATGTGGACTTTCTCTCCCACAGCCCAGTCTCTACATGACCCGATCAGCCATGCCTGGTGGGGAGGCACTGTGACAAGGAGGAGGGTTCAGGAAACCCGGAAGAACAGCCGGTGTGCCCCGGGGGGGGGGGCATTATGCCACTACAACTTGTGCTGACTCTACTCCCTTCTGGAGGGCGGGGTCGCGCCGAAGTTAAAAGGCCGGAAATGCCAACAGAGAGTGTGGAACGCCGGGGAGGAAAGATGGAGGACGGAGAACCACAGAGAGAAGAGGACGAGAAGCAAGCGCTGGAGAAAGACCGTGATGGCGCGGAGCAGGCGAACAAGTAGCCAGCAGCAGAGAGAGACGGCGTCAATGTGGAGCAAAACCCCAGAGGAGCCAGGACGTGTCTCAAGGAAGGCTATATGGGATATGGATAGAACAGCCGGGACCCTTTCAGCAGGTCCCGGCCTCAGGCAAGTGATCGGGGAGGCTGGGCGTACGGTGGTGGGGTGGTGTGGGCTTAGGCCAGTTTCTCGGGACTCTAGGGATCTCATTCAAATACCTTCCTCCTTCTAGCTCCGACCAAACCTTGGCAAAATTCAAAAGGGGGAGACCCACACAGCACGGGTTGGGGATTCCAAGTGGGGAGAAGGGCAAAACTACAGACGGGTAAAACTCCTGAATAAAAGGACCCGAGGACAGTGAACAAAGGTCTAGTTCCTTTGATTGGTAGACCCCTTACCCCTGAAAACCTGAACTCCGCTGCCTCTAATTGTTGTATTGTTTTGTCATAGGCATTGGGAACCTGGGGTGGATCACTAATCGTCTCGTATTTTCTTTACCGAGGGCATGCCCGGCAGACCCACCCCGGAGAAAGGAAAGCGGCTGAGACAGCAAGCGGAGGAAGAAAGCCAAAAACCCTGAAATCAACAGCAAGACACAGAGCCCATACGTACAGGATTCAGTACCCGAGTACTTTGTGAGCCCTTATAAAACATTCTTATGCATCACATCTGTGCTTCGTCCAGTCTGTGGGGGCGTGACACCAGTCCACACCCAAAATATTGTTTTGCAGGAGAGGGTTGGTAGGGGAGTTCCTAGATCTAATTTTTTTTACTAAGGTACAAAAGGCTTTGCTGTCTTTTCCTCTGGAATCAAGTTCCATAAGCTCCCAGTCTTGTTTGTATTTTTAACTCTTCCTGTTTGTAAGTATGGTTTTATACTCAAAACGTGCCAGGGAGATTGCACTCCTTATCCTGGGGCATGCGTTTAGTGCTTTTCTCAGCTGTCTGTTTGCCTGGGAGCAGGCCCCATCGAACCATCTCAGGTCGTCTTTCGATATACGGATGAGCTGAGCAAGGACTCCCTGATTGTGCATATTAGACTATTATAATGTAAATTACCAATCAACAAAAGAGTGTCACTATGAATATCCAATAATATAAACAGAAGAACAAATTATTCCAAGGGTGTTAAAGCATCAGAAAAAGCTGTTAATACAGTAGGGAAAAATAGAGTGCACGTGATCAGAGAGCTAACTAAAAAGAACCCTCAGGCCCCAGCTCAAAGCTAGTAACCAGTTATCTTCATCGGGCCCCCATTAGTAGCAGGAAAAGTGAAAAGTGCATTAAAAAGAGTGTGGACTACTCCTCCAAACTATTTTAATAAGAGGGTAGCTCTAACTCTGTTAAAACCAGTGTGTGAAAAATGTATTAATTTTTCAGGACTACAAAACGGTTGTGTGAATTTGAACCAAGAAATCCTTTTAATAAAGTGAAAAAAGAAAATAGTAAAATATGGTCAACATGTTTCTGCTTATCGAGCAAAATCAGCTCAGCATTCGTCAGGACCAAGGGAAACTAATACTACTTGATGGTAGCCACCCCTAAAAGTGTCAGACCTAAAGAGTAGCAACAAGGAAAGATACGACCTGAAATTGTCGCAACTTCTTTATGGAAAATTCATCCTCGATTTACTCCTCATTATAGGAGAAACTAATTAATATACCTTATCGTAGTGTAGTGGGCCCCATGGGCATAGCTGTAGATGCGGGCGGCGGACGTGGCTGCTGTAGGTCTCCGGGCGGGGAGCCTCTCAGAAGCTATTAAATCTGAACGTGAAGATTTCCTCCTTTCGCTTTGCCATTTTTCCATAAAGATTGTGGAAAAATGGAAGAGCTTATTTTGCTCGATAAGCAGAAACATGTTGACCATATTTTACTATTTTCTTTTTTCACTTTGTTAAAAGGACTCCTTGGTTCAAATTCACACAACCGTTTTGTAGTCCTGAAAAATTAATACATTTTTCACACACTGGTTTTAACAGAGTTGGAGCTACCCTCTTATTAAAATAGTTTGGAGGAGTAGTCCACACTCTTTTTAATACACTTTTCACTTTTCCTGCTACTAATGGGGGCCCGATGAAGATAACTGGTTACCAGCTTTGAGCTGGGGCCTGAGGGTTCTTTTTAGTTAGCTCTCTGATCACGTGCACTCTATTTTTCCCTACTGTATTAACAGCTTTTTCTGATGCTTTAACACCCTTGGAATAATTTGTTCTTCTGTTTATAGTATTGGAAATTCATAGTGACACTCTTTTGTTGATTGGTAATTGTATTTGTATTTACAAGGGGTACGAGAGTGTTATTTCTGACCCTTTCTCTCTTGTTGTTTGAGTTGTTATTATAATGTAAAGCCATCAAATCTTGTTTGCACTCCGCTAGACAAAAAAGGAAAATATCTAAATGTGATTAAAGTAAGGCTGCTAATGAGTCTTTGGGCTTTTCCAAGAGCCAAATTAATCTTAAACCATCTGAGAAATGTTGCGTAATGGAGACTAAATTATTGTTACAGGCTAATCCCTTAATCAATAGACACATGGAAGCACACAGGGCATTGTGATCACTCCAGTCTGTGGACAGGATCTCTCCTTTAGAAAACCAAGGTAAAAATACAGGTCTCGCGAGCATGTAGTCTATAAGAGAGGGTCTCCCTACCTCTAAGGACATTAATGTGTTGCTTGCACCCCCTAAGGTTTCGAGTGTGTCGACCAAGCTGTGAGCAGTAAGATACGTAAGAAGCTTTGCCCCCCTTGCGTCCTGAGTGTTGCGGTGTCCTTCCGTATTAATGTCTTATGTGCCAGGACTCCCTCTAAGCTTTGTCATCAAATTCACAGTAAAGGAAAAGTGAACTTTAAAAGCGTGGTTATCAGTATTGGTTTGTAAGTGAGATATAAAATTAAACAGGCGTTGCATTGATAAAATCATTATTATAAAAATATGTCAAATAAAAACGAGATTAGTCTTTGGGGCACAAATTGCTGACATTAAAAAAAGAAGAAGACCCTGATTTGACCTGTGAAACTTCTACGGGGAGACTTAGACTGACCCAAGTTGCTAGTCCGAGGCCACTTGGCCACGAGTAGAAGGCGTAGCGGGACTTGAATAACAAGCGTAACCCTCAAAATGTAGAGCAGCAATAAGCCAGGGTTCCTGCAATAGGATTATATCAAACTTGGAAACAAATGCCCTCCAGTCCTCATTATTAATCTTCCCTTAAAGGCCAGCCAAGTTCCAACTAAGAACAGATAGAGTTCTGTAGTGCTTGGGAAAAGTGTGACGCTTGTCTGCCACTGTCCTTTGATGGGGGGGTAGCAGTAGATGTAACAAGTGGTTTATCAGACATAAATGTACTGCAAGCAGTAAAAGATGTTGGGACTGTTTTTGGGCCGATAAGTCAATCCAAGTCAGAGACTCTGTCAAATCTGTTAAGTGTAGGTACAGAGCAAGGAACAGAAAATGCATGCAGTGAAACCTGAACTAGAACGGGTGCATTAGAAAATGATATACTGACTATGTCTGGCTGTTTGAGATTGCCTGAGTGTGTGTTGTCGGCCCCATTGGAGGTGGTTGGACTTGCGTCATGTGCGCTACAATTTGAAGATAAGTTATGTGAACACTGCCTAAAGTAGGTAGGAGGTATCTAGAAAAAGCCAGGGTAATGGAGGTACTTCACAGAATACTGGGTCTAACACTAAATAGCAGATGATGTGCCAGATTTGGAGAACTATACTTAACCACAATACAATTTCCCAGGAATTCCGGGGGGATTTGGCCCAATCCATGCACATCTCCTTACATGCAAGATGTCTTTAGCATGAAGAAACCACATGCCTCTATGTTGCTCTAGCCAATCTAAGGTTCAATTCAAGAATTGCTCATCAGTTTCATGCTGGTCAAAACTCAATGAAGGTACCTGTATCATTTACAGCCCATAGAGGTGCCAAACATGGTGTCCTGTACCTTATCTCACTAAAGTCACATAAAGCTACTTGGGCACGGTACCATTCCAAGAAGTACTATCTAGAATTTTGGTCTTTTAACCTGACAGTAGAGTCTTTATATAATAAAGGCAAATATAACATCTTCTAGTCAGTTTTAACTCACTACCTAACACACCTCATGAATCATCCCACTTGGACACCCTTGCACTCATAACCAAAAGAGATCTCCTCCAAAGTGACCCTGCAGGGGACCTGTAGAACATTGCCTTGCTGTCCCAATGAGGAGCACCCACCCGATGAAAAAGCATGACATCCTTAGGGATGTGTGAAGGCAACAAGAAGCGGTCTTGCTGACTGTCCCTCTTCTGATCTGTTCAAAGCCTACACTCTTTTTTCTTTCTTAGGAACAGTGACCCCCCTTTTTTAATTGATTCTAGGACGTGCACAGGATTTGTTGATTACCCAGGTGAGAACTGAACAAATTGAAAAATGCAGCAACATGATTTTATTGGGGGGGGACAACGGGAAAATGTTCTATTCAAGAAAGTATGAGAAAAGCCTGATCGTCTGTTGGAGGTTTCCACCTTCTTGGAGGTAGATCAGCCATAAAAACATCTGATCTGCTATTTGGGAGTCAGAAATCATAGTAAAACAAAAGAGAAGTGAGTATTGTTCAAGGGGAAAAAAAATCTTCAAGGGGGGCGGTTACTCCACTTTGCACCATAGAAAAACCTGGTAGTCAAGTGGTGATTTTCACCACCCCACAGCTAAACAAAAGGGCAGTGAGTAGGGTACAAGGGGAGTAACCATCCGGTACGGGGTCACTCCCACTTTGTGTCAAAGGGGGAAATTGTGCTGGGGGATCGCAGCCCTACCTGCAATCCACCAGCTAGAATCCACATTTAAGGAACACCGAAAGAAAGAAAAAACAATTACTTTTTCTTTGGGTCCCCTCCTGGCCAACAGAAAAGGCAGGTGAGCTGATCTCCTTCTTTGAGAACTTGCTTGCATGTGAGCTGGATGCAGCATGACATCCACTGGGCCTCCAAGCAGGTTCATAACATCAGTAAACAATGAATGAAATTGTTCCTGATCTTACCAAGGTAAGCATCAAGGGTGACTGCAGAAGCACTTCCGCTGCCATCCACTGTGAGGGACTGCAGGGAAGCCCACACATCTAGAGCCCCTGCAGTCCAGATTGCCAAATGGCAGCCGCGATCAGTGGCTGTGGAGACGCGGCCCCACCTCACACTGACACAAAGAGACTGCATACTGCCCAGGCCAGGAGAACTTGTTGGGCTGGCCACTTGGGGCCCACGATCTGTGCACTCTGCCACGGATGGGCCCGACTCTGATTGTGACGCAGGTGAGGAGCAGATGACCAGGACTCGCAGTTTGAGAGTGGGGACAACATAGCAGTTGCGAACTGTGGCAAATTAGACATGGCCCTTCCCCCCTGCTGGTAACAAGAGGCTGCACATTGTTCAGGCCGGGAGTGATTGTGTGACTGATTATTGGAATTCCGTGGCACATATACTTGAGAGCTTGGGGGTCCTGATTGAGAGACCGGCTATGGTGCAGGTGAGGAGCGGAGGACGGAGGCCTGCGGTTGGGACTTAAGACAGAGGGAAACAGAGAGATTAGCTGCCCTGATTTGTCTCTTCAATATCGCCCGAGGTGGTGCACTGAGGAAAGGCGACGCACCCCAGAATGTTGAATGACAGCCTGCATGGCCTTGGCTTGACCTGCTTGAGTCTCCTGCAGTGAGGGGTCCGTGCTGGTCTGAGATCCCCCACCTATGTGAGGGGTTTGGGCCTGTGCTGCACCCTGAATTGGTGCTGCACTGGGGCGATTGAGGCATCCTGGGGATGCAAGGGCAAAAGAAGTATACGCTGGTAACCTAAAACCCCATTTCAGTTGAGGACTGGGCACCTATGATTGAGGTGAGAACCTGTGGCTCCTACATGAACTGTGGAACTTGCAAATGAGATGGTTGGCCAGATGCAGCTGGCTAGAAGCAGAGAGCTGTTGCGGTGCTTCTCACTGAGCCTGGGAGCTGACGTGTAAGAGCGCTTACCTGACCCTACAGGGGGCCTGGGGAGGAGGCCTGCACCACCAGTGGTGCCAGGCTTTGATCCGGACCAAGATCTCCGTGACTTTTGGTGCTGGAGAGGCTCAGAGGGAAGGGAGTTAAATCTGCCTTTGCTGCCTCATTGAATTTGTTTGTAGAAACTAGGCCTGGGCGGTAAATTCCGTTTCGCTCCCGGAATTTGGGTAATTTCGCGTTCCGCGGAGAACGCGAAATTGCCCAAAATTCTGCATTCCGTGACTTTGTGAATTTTTTTGCTTGTTCGCGTTCTCAAAATGTGTGTTCACAAGATATTTCCCCCCGAGCACGCAAACAGCAATTGCGAACAGTAAAAAAGCACCGCGAACAGGCAATTCTGCATGTTTGCTGAATTTCTGTGTGTTCGCAGAGATTTTTTACCGTTTCGCAGAGATTTGCGAAACGCGATTATGCAAATTCCTCCCACTTCTAGCTAGAAACCCTGAATGTGGGGGTGGTCTGGGTCGCAGGAGCCAATACCATGTCCATTCATTCATAAATACCTTAAAAGGCCCTGACGCACCCAGCCTGTTTGGAGTCGCCTCCTCACAGGGGTCAACTGCTGCATTGGTTTCTCTTCCCAGCTCACTGACCGCCCCTGCTGATACCCTGAGTGCAGAGCAAGGTCTCAACATGGGAGAACCCAGGACGAAAGGGGCAGGCCCCCCTAGGGCAAAGGTAAAGACGCAGTGGACCCTTCACAGATCTCAGAGGCCCCGCCGCCATTGACTGATCCGGTACATCAACAACTAAGATCCTGGAAGCAATAGCGGATACCAAAGCCACCTTGAACCAGGACATTAGCACGGTATCGGTGAGTCTCGGCCTGCTTTGCGCTGAACATTATAAACTTGTGGATAAACTTGCGGAGAGAGTAAAACTAACTGAGGTCCCAATCACTGAACTGCACACAGAGCAACAAAAGTTGATCCACTAGGTAAGCAAACTCACTGAGCAAGTTGGTTTGCTGGAGCGCAGGGTGGAAGATGCTGAGGCCCACAACAGAAGAAATAACATATGACTAGTGGGCCTGCCAGAAGGGGCAGAGGGTGGAGACATGATTGCCTTCCTAGAACCTTGTCTTCATACAGTTGTCGCACCTGTAGGACTTTCTGCTTTTTATATGTTGGAATTGGCACACAGGGTCCCTGCTCCCTCACTGGCAACGGGACACCCACCTTGCCCAGTGGAGGTGAAACTCCTCCACTACAAGTACAGAGACATCCTTCTGCATAATGCACGTTCAGAGGGCCTGTTTACAGTGGACAACTCCAGAGTATCCATTTTCCCTGACTACACTGTAGAAGTGCAGAGACGCAGAGCCTCATTTTTTAAAGTAAAAAAGGCCCTCAGAGAGGAAGGCCTACAGGACTCCTTGATGTTCCCGGCTAGGCTCCACATAATACTAGATGGGAAAACCTACTTTTGTGAGCACCCGGAAGCAGCCAGGGAATGGGTTGAATCCTATAAAGCTGGCAAGGACCCCAGAACAGGCAGGGCTGAGCAACCTCAAACCATAAACCACAAAGAATCCAGGGAGGAGAACACGAACCCGATCAAAACGGAAGCTACCGAAAAGGCCAAGTCCCTCCCAAACTGTGAAGGAAAGAGCTACAGCCCTACAAGCAGTAGCCACCCTAATGAAACCAACCGACTCTGACTCAGAACCTAGATCTGGATCCATCAAAGGAACCGATGGTCCGACTCATACAGTTCACAGGCGAACATACTATATTGCCAGTTGTTACCCCTAGAACGGCCAACCACCTCTAGCCACAAAGCTTTAAAATAAAAGACCTGATGGAGAGTAATCGTGAAACGCCTCAGTATGATAAAGGATATCGGGACTGAAATCATCAAACCCATGGGCAGGCGCTGGCTCAACAGGACCCAGGTAATTTTAAAGTGAACATTGGTTGCACCACAATATCCTGCCCCTCTCGAAAGCTCCACCTATTTGGGGCAGGAGCCTCCTGTGACTTTGGACGATTTGCCTGTGGTTTAGGTGTCTGGCCGTTGCCAGGCTGCTCTGGGGAAAGGGGAGTTCGGGTTTGCGGTGAATTGTAATTTGTATACCCATGTTTTCAGGGATTTTTATGTGCGAGTGGGATCCTGGCTCATCGGCCCTGGGATCGGGGTGGGGGGAAGGGGGGGTTGGGTGGCCTAGACAATTACGATGCTTAAAGAAAAGCTTACATTAAAAATATTGACATGGAACATTAGGGGAATGGACTCAGCTGTTAAGCACCACAATATACATAGGTATCTATGCAGAAGGGGGGTACAGATTGCACTCCTCCAAGAGATCCACCTTGCCAGTGGGGAGGGGAGAGGCTGCGCAGACGCTGTAGAGGGCAAGTATTTGTGACATCTTATTCTGCGTATGCTAGAGTTGCAACAATTTGGGTCAGGGCCAGTGTAACATTCAAACTCTTGCAGGTGCTCATAGATAGAGAATGGAGGATACGTACTGCTCAAGGGCAGAATTTATGGACAGGAACTCATGCTGGGGAGTATATATGCCCCTAACCATAACCAAGTACAGTTTATCCAGTGGCTTTCAGGTCCCCTGTCTACAGTGCTAACCCTGTGCGTAATACTAAGGGGGAACTTTACCTGTGTTACTGATGTGGTTGTTGACCGATCCCACCACACCATTGCCGAGTGCCCAAATACATAAGATAGTAGCGGGGTTCCGGGACTGGAAGGGACATTGGGGATTGGAGGACATTTTGAGAGCACAACATACTCGAGATTGGGACTACTCTTACTATTCACCCCTATACCACTTACACACCAGGTTGGACCTATTCCTGGGTACACCAAGCCTGGGCCACTTAGTTACACACACAGAAAACTTGGAGCACAGCCCTCTCTTGCTGTCTCTCCAACCAGAAGGTCACAGTCCCCTGATACCAATGTGGCGGTTAAATACTCTGTCCCTTGAGGATACCTATTTTAGGGAGTCCATAGGCATGGCAATAGACTCCTACTTTGACACAAACAGGTGGACAGCCGCTAATGCCTTAGAGTGGGAGGCTTTCAAGTTAGTTCTGTGAGGAAAATGTATGGAGGAAACACTGGGAGCCCTGAGGGAACTCCACCGAGAACTGAAAACCTTAGAAGGCAGTCTACATAGATTAGATAACAAATTAGCAACCGGGCCAGAACCAGAGGTAAACACGCATGTCATACTATCAAGCGCCTAACCTACTGTGGTCGCTAAACAATAGCTGGAGTACACCCTGGAGGCGCCTCAATGCCTCAGTCGAAGAGGTGCATAAAAAGGATGAGTTTGTCCTTTCTTAGAAGACCCCTCAATCACCAACCTAGTTAGTGACATGCTTCATCATCGGGGTCCCAGCCGAATAGCCGAATGCCATCCGGGTGTGCTGCGACACCTGATTACAGTGGAGGGGATTGTTTTCTTTTTTATGTGTAAGTGAATAGAACAGTGGTTAAAATTTGACCAGTTTAAAGCTCTCTATGAAAAGACTCTTTATTCTGAAGTAACTCGCCAACATTAAAAATTCGTGGGATACCATGCCAAGTTAGGTTGGCCTGTGGTATCAAAAATGAAGTAAAGAATAAAAATGGTCTACATGTTTCGAAACCTCATGCCATGTTGCAATCACTCCTCACATTAGGCGCTGCAAGACATCAGGTAAAAATTTTTTATTTATCACAGTTGGCAGTGACCTACACACCTCTGATGGAATTGCGCACCCACTGGGAGACTGCTCTGGGTAGAGCAATCACAGACCAAGAACGGTCATAAATCCTAGCATACCCTTGGAAAGTCTCACTCAATACTAGACTGAAGTATACACAGTTCAATTATGTACACATGATGTATACGACACCTCATGAACTTCAACTAACATTTAGAGGTACTGAATACAAATGCCAAAGATGTGTTTAGATAGATTCAGACTTTACACATATGACTTGGGATTGCTTCCCATTGCGTCGTTTCTGAAAGGAGACACTACAACTCATAGGCGCAGCAGTGGGGTGTACACTAGAAACAATGTTGGGTGTGTGCCTACTGGGGCTCTCCCTTGCCCCTCCAAGAGGAAAGCAGGAAAGAGATTCCTGGATTTGGTGTTAGCCCTGGCCAGGAGAAGAATACAACTGGCCTGAAGTCTTCCTAAGGACCAACAGTAGAATCTTGGAAGTGAGATGTCACTTACTGGGCCGGGGAGGAGGGTAGGGTCCTGACGAGGGAGGAGGCGCAAGGACTGAGGAAACACCCTATTGCTTACCTCTGGAAAGAAATACTGGAGGTATGGGAAAACCCAGACCGAGACGGGAGCGATGGAGGGGAGAGTGAGGATAGGACACAGATGGGCGGCGAAGACGACCAAAGGGGGAATACTTAAATACCAACACTAAGTTGAACTGTGCATACCTGCTACTACAAATGCACTGTTATACAATGCTCGTCTTTTGGTAATTAGGGAGGTTACATTCTTAGCCTGGCTTTAATATATATATATAAACCTGGGACACTACAGACCCACAAAACAGCGGGCAGAGGACAGCTTCCAAGCGAAGTGGCGAGTGCTGGGCCCCCCCCTGCTCCTCACCTGCCAAACACGCGACTCCGACATCTGCTTTAATTAATTAATACAAGAGTAATTCTTGGCCCCACTGCACAGTTTATTAATAGGCTCTACTCATTGTATAGTTTTTTCTTCCCTCTTTCGATAATAAAATTGAGATAATTGTGGACTGGCACATAATACGTGATTGCATGTTTAACTGGAATTATCTTTTCCTTAATACTACAGGCGTAATATGACGGAAACAAATGTGATTGCGACCTGCACGCACATGCACTTCCTGATTATCTTCTTTAAAAATGTATTTGAAATGCAACCAAATATACTAACTACGATGTGATTTCATACATGTCATAGAAGTGCTCCACTATGATGTAAAATAATTGCTGAGCAACAGTAAGATGGTTGGATAGTAAAACAAAATTCCAATAAAAATCTGTTTTAAAAAAATCCAGGCTGTGTCATTCTGAAACATCTAGCAACAAGTGCATCTAGGTTCAATGCAAACATTATAGCAGAGAAGCCAGTGCCAACTGAGCAGAGTTGTGTGGCTACGTAGTGCATTGCATAACACTTCCACATGCAGAAAATGTCTTTGGCAGACACAACCCATGCTGATTACTCACGTAGGGTTCCTTCTAGTTGGAACTGGTAACTGTGAATCCAGGAATGGGTCCTATAGACAGGTTGCACACCCCTGCCTTGAGAGGAAGAGCTTACTGTAAGTTCTTATGCAACACCTACCTCTGAACATTTGCTGTCATTGATTTATTTTTGATAATTTCAAATTTTCTGTGTGAACGAGCTTTTTTTTAATCCAGTCAACCAGGTAGGAGCAGCAGATCAGAATCGCACTCCGAACCAGCAGCTGATGCCAAATATAATCCTAATGTGGAAACCTTTAAGGGCCCAATTAAGAAAGAAATCTCAGCAAGGCAAGCTTTGTGCCAACCTGCGGGTTTAATTACAAATTCAAACCGAATTCACAAATACCTCCATCATTCTTTGTGTCTGCAGTATACAAAGTTGCATTTGAAGTGTTTGGGTATTTGTAGAATTCACTATTCTGTTTTTACTTTTTCCTTCACAAAGAGGCAATGTATCTCCCCCTCCAATTCCATGAAATATGATTCTGCTTTGTACATCATAGCACATTTACAAGTCCTTTTACCACAGTATGAAAGACTGATGCAATAGTGATGTAGTAAGCATCTGAAAGTCACCAACATTTCCCAATTTCAAAGGGTAATCTGGGAAGAGAATACATTTTTATTGAAAAAAACACTATAAGGAAACAATATATTGTGAAAATCCAGTACCAGTTTGCAGTATCCCCCCACTTTTTCCTCCATTTTGATTACTAGATGTTGAGTTTCTGACTCTGACTGCACCCTGGGCTCTGCTAATCAGACCCAGGGCATGTGCTCTGATTAAAAGTACATGGTGATTAGGTATAATGACAATTGTTACCAACAACCTACATGTATGTCGCTATTATATGATAGGGCATGTAGGTTTAGATGCCCAGTAGATTTAATGCCCTAAAGTACACACTACTGTGGTGGTTGCTGTCATTTTAATAGCCAACCCTTCCTTGCAGGCTGCTTTTTACAGGTAACGTTAATGCAATTTCGACTTTGGAATTAAAGGTACTTCCATAGTCTTAAACTACCTTATTGTTACATATAAAACACTCCCCTAGGTGCCCCGGGTGTAGGGTGCCTTGTAACTAAGCAGAGAGATTATAAAAGGAATTTATATTCCCTGGTGATGGAAAAACTCCATATTTTGGTTTCCCAATTGTAGAAACCTAGTTCCATAGGCTAACATGGGAATATTTTATTTAAGTATGAATATTGGCAGGAGCAAGCTAGAAATATAATTCAGAGACTCTAAATGATAGTTAAGATAAATCCAATAAGTTATATTTATAATAACTAGTACAGAAAAGAAGTCATAGAACTTCCTTTTCTGTAAGCCAAAATCCAGCTTACAGAAGCCCTCTGCTGATTTGCCAGCCCCTGCCAGGCTGAGCCTGGCTATCTTAATGAGGTGTGAAGGGGCCTGCTAGAGAGACAAAGGATTTCCTGTGGACGGGGAACTGCAGCTCCATACGCAGCAGGCAGGATGGGAGTAGACTGGCTAAATTGTTCTTCAAGGGGAGAATGATATTTTAGTTCAGCACAGACTCACCCCCACCTCCTGCCCCCCAGCCACACAGGAGCACCCGTCATTAGATTAGTAAAGGGGCTGGAAAGGAGTGTTAGAGTATCTTAGCCACACCAGTGGGTTGGCTTAGCCAGATCTAACCCTCCAGGAGAAATGTTCTCCATTTTGGAAGAACCGTGCTTTCTGGGACAAGAATATCCTACACTTTGGAGGAAGTGGTCATACCTGAGGGTAGCACCCTGCATCCCACTGGTCAGGGGTGCCTCCCTGCTTGATGCCCAGGGACACTGACTAAATGGGGTCGAGTTGCCAAGCAACTCAGATATGCTGCCTTAAACAATAAGGAGAAGAAGGACTTCCCTGCAGGAACTCTGATCTGCACCCAAAGGACTGCACCTGCTTCACAACCTGGCACTACAGCCCCAAGGACTTTGCCTGGCTTTACAAGGATTAAGGAGTTGACTCCCTGAAAGCTACAGATTAACAGAGCCCACCTGCATCATCTCCACCAAGATGTCCCCATACTGGAGTGCTTCCAGTGGACTTTTAAGGATTTGGCCAAGTGCATTGTGGGAATTGCAGTCCCAACATCCCAAGGACCATCTCAGAGCTTCTAGATTCTTCCATTGTTGTTTTGGACACTTTGAACCCACACATGGAACTTCAGAAAAAAGTTTCAGAAGTTTGGAGAAACTTTTATTAAAGCTCCATAAAACAACCAGGTGCATTGTGGAAGCTGTAGTCCCAGACTCCAAAAAGCCAACCAGAGCATCTGAGCCACTGGCTTGTACTGTGGATCCACTTTCCTGCATCAAGAACAACTTCTGGAAGTAAGTGTAAAGAACTCTTGACTTTGTCCCGGTCCAGCACAACCTTTTTGAACCCTTTAAGCATTATTTGCTTCTACGCTCTAGTTTTACTTTAATCTTTAAAATTAATCGGATTTTGGTTGCTGTGGTGTCTATTTGTTCATAAAAATATAGCTTGTTTTTAAAAATTGGTGTTGAATTTTTATTGTGTATTACTAATTTCATATATTGTTTTTTTTAAATACTTTACGCACCTGTCTCCAAAATTAAGCCTGCCTGTTTGTTGCCAGCTACCAAGGGTTGAGCAAGGGAATAATTTATTGAGACCTTGACTGAGCCTTTATGGTGTTTGTGGCAATATTACTAGTGGTACTTCTCTGCTTATCACTACTAATAAATTACTTTCCAACATGTATGTTTTTAAGTTATGAATTACACGTTCAAGTTCAAGTTCATGAATTTGTATAGCGCACTACTCACCCAGAGGGTCTCAAGGCGCTTGAGGGGGGTAGGTGCATTATTTATCGAATAGCCAGGTTTTTCGTTGCTTTCTGAAGGATAGGTGGTTCTGTGTGAGGCGGAGGTGAGTGGGGAGAGAATTCCAGGTCTTGGCCGCTAGGTAGGAAAAGGATCTTCCTCCCATGGTGGACCTATGGATGCGCGGGATTGCGGCGAGGGCTTGATTGGAAGATCGTAGTTGATGGTTGGGTGTGTAGAAGGACAGTGGCGTGTTGAGGCATTCAGGTTCTAGGTCATAGAGGGCTTTGTGTGCGTGGGTAAGAAGGCGGAAAGTTATTCTTCTGTTGACGGGGAGCCAATGGAGGTCTTTTAGGTGGCCGGAGATGTGAGCTTGGCAGGGGATGGCCAGTATGAGTCTGGCGGAGGTGTTTTGGATGCGTTAGAGTTTTTTCTGAAGTTTGGCTGTGGTTCCGGCTAGAGGGTATTTCCATAATCCAGTCGGCTAGTGACCAGTGCGTGGGTGACTGTCTTTCTTGTTTCGGTGGGAATCCAACAGAAGATTTTTTTGAGCATGCGTAGTAGGTTGAAACATGACGATGAGACTGCGTTGACTTGTTTGGTCATCGAGAGGGAGGAGTCTAGGATGAAGCCCAGGTTACGTGCGTGATCTGTGGGAATGGGTGCTGTACCCAGGGCCGGAGTAACATTACATAATCCTATCACGCATCACCTACTTCTGGTTCATATAGGTCTTCTTTAAGAATGGTTTAACATTGTGGGGAAGACACTGACAGTGTTTGGGGCTTTCTACAAAGTTAGCACTTTGGGAGTATTTACCAATACTTCAGGGATGAATCCCTTGGCACTCGCCTTGGAAAAACCACAAGGTGCATGTAAGACTGGTGAATTTCCACACTCAAGGTAGAAAGTTCAAAGGTATAACTATCATCTTCATGCCTACAAATGAACGTACTCAAACACTAAGGAAACAGCAGTCACACTACTGTTTAGCAGTTCAGTGGCCATTAATGGTAAATTAGTTAAGTGGAATAATGTGTCTGTTGCACAGGCCCAAGAATACATTCATCGCCAAAACATTATCAGACTAGATTAAAGGATACTAACCTAGCATAGCACAGAACTGTGTCTCCCTATGATGTCGTAGAATAAAACACTGATATGTTTGTCTGCTGTTGTAACATTTCCAACTACAAAATAAGTATTTAAATACTAGGGCAACACTGTATTACAGTGGGTTTAGTCTTGTGCTGATCAGAAAATGTAAAGTTAATGTGAGGTATTCATTTTTAATGATACAAAAAATATTTGTTCCATCACATCTAGTATTAAAAGGCATTGTCTTAATTTGTACTTCCAATGTAGGTGATATATTTTTCAATATTTGAACAACTTCTAAAGGTTGTAACACATTTTTTGTCACATGCTGTTTCTCTTCAGTTGCATTAACTGTCTCTAATGTTTAGGTTATGAAATCCTGCCTCTTGACAGTCAGACACATGTAAACATTATAGGCCTGATTCACAAAGGTAAATGCATACTTTTGTGTAAGTTTACAAGTGTTTGCTCTTGACAAAGGTACTTACGAGTAGTATCTTTATCAGTGCAGGCAGTCCTATCTTTTTATGTGAGATGACTCTGTAGTCGTAAAGATACTACTAGTAAATTGCAGACCTAAGGATCAAAAAGGGGACGTGATTATCATGAATTTTAGAGACTATAGAGTCTCCAAATACATTGGGGAATGGTATGATGGGAGAGACAGGGAGGGAATCACAACTAGAGACCTGACCTATTTTTACTGACAATCACTGCTGAAAAGACCTGTATATCCCCCACCAACCCGAGGTTGTGACCTTCCTACCTACGGTTTTAATGTCTCCACATTTAACCGTTACTCCATGTTCGAAGGGATGGAAGGGATTGACTGACTGTGTGGTGGGACCTTGAGTGACACCCCAACCAAAATAGCTGGCCATAACATCAATTGTCTGGGGAAAAATGACAGGGAGGATAATGATGAGGCAGCTTCCCCACCCAGGGAAGATAGCCCCAGGATTGTGCCGATATTTAAAAAACACCAATCTGAGGATAATGGAGAAAAAGTCTCAGAAGTAAACATAAATAAGGAAAACCCCAACTCAGGTATAATTAAGCTAATTTCCTGGAATATAGCAGGGCTATCAAAAAATATGTCCAACCAGAATGGAATGAATTCATAGATGAATTCGACATATGTTTGTTCCAAGAGACCTGGAGCATATCCCCCCAGCATAAATGTGGGTATACAACTCACTTTATGCCAGCTATTGGGCGGGGTCGACTTTCTGGGGGCCTACATATTTGGACCATAATATCACTTAATTTGGCCATCACCACTCGCCCGTGGTCATCAAATGATATATTACATATCTCGGTTAAGGGTTATAAAACCTTTGAACTGTTCAATGTATATGCTCGTGGGACTCCAGGAGGCCAAACGTCCCCCACTATAACTCTCCTTGAGGGGGCATTGGCAGGTATTCCCCCATTGTCCAGTATTGTCATTGGAGGTGATTTTAATTGGACTTATGAACCATTAGATAAAGATGATTTTATATGTATGAATAAGGATGATTGCACAAGGTCTATCCCGCTGCTAACCCTGGCACCCATAAAAAAATGGAACCCGAGAGTCCTTCGATTGAGTGCCCTAACAGTTGAATATAATCTTCGAGCATTGAATGGGAGAACACCATCTGACCCAAATGGGGCAATGACATATAAGAAACTCAGTTGCCCCTCCCGTATTGATTATATCCTGCTCAATACTAACTCTTGGAGCAGATTAATGGATATGGAAGTTGTACAGACTCAAGACAGCGACCATAATCCATTATGTATGGGAATAAAATGGGGGAGGGAGAGGAATTTTGTGAAAACTCCGCTACTAATCACAAAAGAACTCATCCCCTCAGATGGTAACCGCAAACTTAAGTGGAACAGAATATTAGGCCAAGAGGATAGTCTGCTCTCTATTAAAGGAATGGTTGAATCAGTAACCAGGAAACTGGTTCTTGTGAACATGTCTGCCAATATGGATATTACTATCTTTAGCCTCGAAGTTTCCTATAACACCCTGGTAAGGGACATTGGATGCCTCTTTTATGTAAATAGGGGTGGAGGCCCTAGAAAGAAATGTACCCAACAAGCTAGCACTCACTGGTACACGGCGCAATGTAGGGAGAAAAGAAGGGAAATTGGAAGTGCAATCAAGAGGAAGGACAATTCAGCTGTGCGGTTGGCTAGAAAAGATTATAAAAGCTGTATAATAAAGGCCAAGAGGGACTGGGAGGAGGAGTATTGGCAGGAATTAAGGGTGGCAGCAACTTCCAAGAACACAATATTATTCTGGAAAATGATAAACAGGTTAGACAGAAAAGGTAATGATCCACTGGCCAACCATATAACGGAACAACAATGGCATACACATTTTTCCAACTTGTATAACTGTGGGAATGAAGTAACCCCTCTAGGTTTGGATCATCTGTATCCCAGTAATGATAGGACAACAACCGATGAGCCTTTTACAGCACATGAGGTAGCAGCTGCCATAAGGAAAATAACCCCCGCGAAAGCGGCTGGCCAGGATGGGATACCGGGTGATCTGTTTCTACATGAGCCCAAGCTGTGGTCCAATTTCATTGCCCCATTGATAAATGTAATGCTTGCTGGTCACCCGGTCCCCGACTCCTGGAAGGGGGCAGAAGTGGTCACAATCCACAAGAAAGGTGACAAGGATGACCCCGCCAACTGTAGGCCGATTAGTTTAATTGATGCTATGCAAAAAGTAGTTGGACGAGTGATTATGAACAGAATAGACAGATGGGTGGAGGAGGGTTGCATACTCTCCCATTTCCAAGCAGGTTTTCGCAAAAACGTGGGGACTATGGATCAGGTCTTCAGGTTTCGGGCAATCTATTGGAAAACAGTCAGTGTTAGAAGGGGAAAACTCTACCTGGCCTTTGTAGACTTAAAAAGCGCCTTTGACCTGGTACCTCGTGACAAGCTCTGGAGGGTGCTATTGGACATGGGCTTTCCACGCTATCATCTGGAACTGATAGTCAAGCTCCATGAGGATAGCTATGCCAGGATTAGATGGGGGAGTCAGGGGCAGTTAACGAAGAGGGTGTCCGTGAATAGGGGGGTATGCCAGGGCTGTGTGATGGCGCCGGCACTGTTTTCTCTCTTTGTTAACGGGGTTGTGGAGCGGCTGAGGGAGGACAGTGCCGATGCCCGGATCCTGGCAGAAGAGAAAACACCTACTGTCCTGTTTGCGGACAACACCCTCCTGTTGGCCAATACCCCGGTGGGCCTGCAAAAACATTTGGACAAATTCAGTCTATTTTGTGATGAGCGTGGACTCACCATTAACACGACCAAAACTAAGTTAATGGTTTTACCCCCGCCAAAAAGGGGAAGGAATCCCCAGATCACCCTTAATGGAACTCCTCTTGAGGTGGTGGAGGAATTTGACTACCTGGGTACAAGGATAAATAGCAAAATGAGGTGGGATTCCCATATAGCTAAGATGCAGCTAAACCTAAGGAGAGTCTCGGGTGCTATATTAAGGAACCAGCGATTATCAGTCCGTAAACCAATTGGCCCTGCTCTGGCTGTATATGAAGGAAGGGTGATGCCCTCAGCGACCTACGGGGCAGAACTATGGGGAGGAGAAAATGTTGAGGTATTGGTAAAGGCAGAGAATAAATTTATAAGGGAGCTGGTTGCCTTACCTGTATCTACCCCACTGAAACCATTGTACTTGGATATGGGCAGACGCACCATCTTGGATGTAGTTCACCTGTGCCCATTGTTGTTCTGGGTTCGCTTAAGGAGGACCCTAGAACTAGCACACTATGCCCGAGTGCTGGATGAGCTGATTGCATTGAACTCGGGTGGCACAATACACTGGTTAAATAAACTTAAAGAGATGGTAATGAAGCTGGGTCTGACTGAATCCTGGACCACCCAGGCACCACCTCCAAAGCAAGTAATAAAGAACATTTACTGGGAGTGGGTAGAGCCTCATGAACAGAGGAACCCAAGTTGGGGAACCCTAACTATGCAATTCTTAGAACATAAATCAACCAGAAAGCTGGAACCCTTCTTAGACTTGATAACAATACCCAGAGAAAGAGTGATTTTCTTAAAGATGAGATATGGAACTTTACCTCTCAATCAATTTACTAAAGGATGAAAAGCCTCAAGGTCACTGAACGGTGCATGTCCTTGCTGTCCGTGAAAAACAGAATCCCTTGCTCATTTTCTGTTCGGCTGTAAAAGCTAGAAGAGTGCAAGACAGAGATGGCTTATACCAGTTTGCAGGGAGCTTGGAACTAGAGATTTTCGGGTTGCTCTCCGTATCATTACAACCAATACATTCCCACTTTTCATTGTTTGCGGTGTGGCAAAGTACTTATCAAGCGCTTGGCTCACTCGCACAAGGATATCCAATTTTATCAATGCTTAGGTCGTATGGTTACGATCGTTAATCCATAACTTACCTTTAAATTGTGTGATACCAAATATTGTCATGTATTCTTTGGGCTGGTTTATGTTTTATATTTTTATTGTACATAGGAATTTTTATACAATTCTAATGAAATGTATCTTAAATGCTAATGTTTTTATGATCAATGTACTTTTATGATATGACAATATCGAATAAAGTATCAATCAAATTACCTTTGTGAATTGCAAGCAATCGTAACTCTGTACAAAAGTATAAGCAGGCCCTGAGTGTTACTGATGGGGAGAATGACTGAGGGTAACTGTGAGGGAGAATGACTGTCAGTGTTACTATGAGTGAGAAGCAGGCCCTATGTGTATTTAAAAGTAAGTGTCTTAAATAAAAATAAGAGTTTTCAAAAATGGCTTTAATACACATAACCTTTGACTCTATGAACTCAACTCTCAAAGGAAAACTGCAACACAAAACGGCTTAAATGGCCTCAAAAGTGTTCATTCTCCTGCATGGGATTATGTCATTTGGGTGTGCTGCAGCTGACGCACATCTACCTCCAGCGCCACTGTGCAACACTGCACACTGCAAATAAGAGATGCCCTGAGAAAAGCATGCACGGATTACCAAGCCAAATCTAGTAGAGAAAAAATTTCAGGCAAGCAAGAGTAAAGTAGAGTAAAATTTTACTTCCACCAACTCGACCCCTCTATTTCACCCCTCACATTTCTTACCTTTCCTATAATGTACCAAACGATTTTTTATGAAGCTGGTATCAATTATTATTACTATTATGGTTTTAAAATATTTATAAAGTTTACAGCTACCCGATAATTGGATTCCCGACGCTGGCAGGACAGAGTGAGGACACATGAAGATTTACACTGATCGGGTGAAAAGGTAATCCTTTAGGCTGGTTCCTAAAGCTGAGTAAATTATTTTATCATCTTAAATGGTTTCGAAGGGTGTTCCAAAGTTTGAAGACCAAGTAGCCGAAAGAACGGCCCGCCTCTTGCTCTTCTCATTTTAGGGATAGTCAGCAGAAAGAGGTCATTAGATATTAGATCTCTTGGCACCATATAAGGAGTGACAAATGTTTGAAGGATATGTGGGCCAGGGGAGTGCTTTATCTTGTGGGCGATACAAAGGGGCTTGAATTTTATTCTGTTGTTTATTGGTAGCCAATGAAGTTGCACCAAGACTGAATGGGCAATCCGCAGCTTTCTGATAACATATGCAGGGCTGCCCAGATAGAGTGAATTGCTGCAGTCAAGACGAGAGAGGATCAACCCTTGGACTATTGTTCTATGACATTCCAATGGAAGACAGATGAGTGTTTTTCAAAAAGCCCTTAGAAGGCCACAGCAGGTGCCAGCAACCTTCTTAGCTTGAAGGCCGATCTTCAGGTCTTTATCTAAGAAAAAATCAAGGCTCTTTACTTCAGGGTTGGGAGGGGGGCTCTCCCCCATTACGTGGACCAGAGCAATTGGTCTTAGAGTGCTGGATTACTTTGGGTAACCATTACCTCTGTTTTGTCCCTGTTTAACTTGAGGCAGCAGGAAGCCATCCACTTAGTCACCTGTTCCAGGCAGATGCTTAGCCAGTCAAAGATTTAGGAGGTATTGAATGACAGTGCGACAACAATCTGAGTGTCATCCACATAGGAGACCATCGTAAACCTCAGTTTACAGGTCATAGCTGAAGGAGGATACACATACACATTAAACAGTGTGGGGCTCAATTAAGAGCTCTGTTGCACTTCACACATCAGCTGGTGAGTCTCTGACAGAAAGGGCCTTTCACTAACCTCAAATCTCTTGTTTTTAAGTAACGATGTTACCCATTTTAGTGCTCCCCCTGGGTTGCCAATACTTTCCAGCCTCTCACATAGAGTTAAATGAGAGACCGTTTCGAAAGCTGCACTCAATTCCAGCAATATAGGCACAGGGGACTTGTCCTGTTTAGTGTTTTCTTTAAATCCTCAGTGGCCAGCACCAGAGCTGTCTCCATACTGTAACCAGATCGGAATCCAGGCGGTGTCTGTGCTGTAGGTTGTTGGATTTAAAAGAATCAGATAGAATACCATTAATCCATTTTTCCAAAAGTTACTGATCCCAGGAAGTAGTGAGATTGGCATGTAGTGTTCCAGCCTTATCTGGTTCCAAAGAAGGTTTTTTCAGCAGTAGGCAGATAATGGCGTGTTTCCACGAATCTGGAACACACCCACTCTCCAGGGAAAGTTTATAAATAGCTGTTAGAGCAGAAGTGACGGCCTCTCCTCGTATCAGTAGTATATCTAGTAGGGATCACTGACAGAACAGCGACAGTCAAAATATCGAGATGACAAAATATCGAGGTAAAAATATCGACTTCAAGAATATTGACTTCCTATCTTCAAATAGGTAAGTACAAAAATATCGACTCCAAAATATCGAGTGTAAAAATATAGAATTTTTTAAATGTCTTAAAAGTTAATTAAAAGTAATTTAATAATAAATTAAATTAATTTAAACATATTTAAATTACTTAAATAAACGTAAAATTGAAAAATAATTAATGTAACTATAAATATATATATATTTTAAATACATATATATATATATATATATATATATATATATATATATATATATGCATATTATTTACAAAACATATACTATATTTTTACAGTAGGATAGCGAAAGGGTTAAATTTACTGTAACGACTCCATGAAGTGCAACAGTAGGGAAAGCGTTGGATAGCGTAGGGGTAAAAATTACTATTCCCACTCCAGTGAGTGCAAGAGTAGGGAAAGCATTGGATACCGTAGGGGTAAAAATTACCATTCCCACTCCAGCGAGTGCAACAGTAGGGAAAGCGTTGGATAGCGTAGGGGTAAACATTGCTATTCCCACTCCAGAGAGTGCAACAGTGGGGAAAGCGTTGGATACAGTAGGGGTAAAACTTACTATTCCCACTCCAGTGAGTGCAACAGTAGGGAAAGCATTGGATAGCGTAGGGGTAAAACTTACCATTCCCACTCCAGCGAGTGCAACAGTAGGGAAAGCGTTGGATAGCGTAGGGGTAAACATTGCTATTCCCACTCCAGAGAGTGCAACAGTGGGGAATGCGTTGGATACAGTAGGGGTAAAAATTACTATTCCAACACCAGTAAGTGTAACAGTAGGATAGCGTAGGGATAAAAATTACTATTCCAACTCCAGAGAGTGCAACAGTAGGGAAAACATTGGATAGCGTAGGGGTAAAAATTACTATTACCACTCCAGAGAGTGCAACAGTAGGAAAGCGTTGGATAGCGTAGGGGTAACAATTACTATTCCCACTCCAGTGAGTGCAACAGTAGGGAAAGCGTTGGATAGCGTAGGGATAAAAATTACTTTTTCAACTCCAGAGAGTGCAACAGTAGGGAAAACATTGTATAGCGTAGGGGTAAAAATTACTATTACCACTCCAGAGAGTGCAACAGTAGGGAAAGCGTTGGATAGCATAGGGGTAAAAATTACTATTCCCACTCCAGTGAGTGCAACAGTAGGGAAAGCGTTGGATAGCGTAGGGGTAAACATTGCTATTCCCACTCCAGAGAGTGCAACAGTGGGGAATGCGTTGGATACAGTAGGGGTAAAAATTACTATTCCCACTCCAGAGAGTGCAACAGTAGGTAAAGTGTTGGATAGCGTAGGTGTAAAAATTACTATTCCGACTTCAGAGAGTGCAACAGTAGGGAAAGCGTTCGATACCGTAGGGGTCAAAATTACTATTCCTACTCCGAAAAGTGCAACTGTAGGGAAAGCGTTGGATAGCATAGGGATAAAAATTACTATTCCCACTCCAGTGTGTGCAACAGTAGAGAAAGTGTTGGATAGCGTAGGAGTTAAAATTACTATTCCAACTACAGTGAGTGCAAGAGTAGGGAAAGTGTTGGATAGCGTAGGGGTAACAATTTCTATTCCAACTCCAGAGAGTGCAACAGTAGGGAAAGTGTTGGATAGCGTAGGGGTAAAAATTACTATTCTCACTCCTGAGAGTGCAAAAGTAGGGTAAGCGTTGGATAGCGTAGGGGTAAAAATTACTATTCCCACTCCAGCGAGTGCAACAGTAGGGAAAACATTGGATAGCGTGGGGGTAAAAGTTACTATTCCCACTCCAGCGAGTGCAACAGTAGGGAAAACATTAGATAGCGTAGGGGTAAAAATTACTATTACCACTCCAGAGAGTGCAACAGTAGGGAAAGCGTTGGATAGCGTAGGGGTAAAAATTACTATTCCCACTCCAGTGAGTGCAAGAGTAGGGAAAGCATTGGATACCGTAGGGGTAAAAATTACCATTCCCACTCCAGCGAGTGCAACAGTAGGGAATGCGTTGGATAGCGTAGGGGTAAACATTGCTATTCCCACTCCAGAGAGTGCAACAGTGGGGAAAGCGTTGGATACAGTAGGGGTAAAAATTACTATTCTCACTCCAGTGAGTGCAACAGTAGGGAAAGCATTGGATAGCGTAGGGGTAAAACTTACCATTCCCACTCCAGCGAGTGCAACAGTAGGGAAAGCGTTGGATAGCGTAGGGGTAAACATTGCTATTCCCACTCCAGAGAGTGCAACAGTGGGGAATGCGTTGGATACAGTAGGGGTAAAAATTACTATTCCAACACCAGTAAGTATAACAGTAGGATAGCGTAGGGATAAAAATTACTATTCCAACTCCAGAGAGTGCAACAGTAGGGAATACATTGGATAGCGTAGGGGTAAAAATTACTATTACCACTCCAGAGAGTGCAACAGTAGGAAAGCGTTGGATAGCGTAGGGGTAAGAATTACTATTCCCACTCCAGTGAGTGCAACAGTAGGGAAAGCGTTGGATAGCGTAGGGATAAAAATTACTATTTCAACTCCAGAGAGTGCAACAGTAGGGAAAACATTGTATAGCGTAGGGGTAAAAATTACTATTACCACTCCAGAGAGTGCAACAGTAGGGAAAGCGTTGGATAGCATAGGGGTAAAAATTACTATTCCCACTCCAGTGAGTGCAACAGTAGGGAAAGCGTTGGATAGCGTAGGGGTTTAAATAACTATCCCAACTCCAGTGAGTGTAACAGTAGGGTAAGCGTTGCATAGCGTAGGTGTAAAAATTACTATCCTCACTCCAGAGAGTGCAACAGTAGGAAAAGCATTGGATAGCGTAGGGGTAAAAATTACAATTCCCACTCCAGGGAGTGCAACAGTAGGGAAAGCGTTGGATAGCGTAGGGGTAAACATTGCTATTCCCACTCCAGAGAGTGCAACAGTGTGGAATGCGTTGGATACAGTAGGGGTAAAAATTACTATTCCCACTCCAGAGAGTGCAACAGTAGGTAAAGTGTTGGATAGCGTAGGTGTAAAAATTACTATTCCCACTCCAGAGAGTGCAACAGTAGGGAAAGCGTTCGATACCGTAGGGGTCAAAATTACTATTCCTACTCCGAAAAGTGCAACAGTAGGGAAAGCGTTGGATAGCATAGGGATAAAAATTACTATTCCCACTCCAGTGTGTGCAACAGTAGAGAAAGCGTTGGATAGCGTAGGAGTTAAAATTACTATTCCAACTACAGTGAGTGCAACAGTAGGTAAAGTGTTGGATAGCGTAGGGGTAACAATTTCTATTCCAACTCCAGAGAGTGCAACAGTAGGGAAAGTGTTGGATAGCGTAGGGGTAAACATTGCTATTCCCACTCCAGAGAGTGCAACAGTGGGGAATGCGTCGGATACAGTAGGGGTAAAAATTACTATTCGAACACCAGTAAGAGTAACAGTAGGATAGCGTAGGGATAAAAATTACTATTCCAACTCCAGAGAGTGCAACAGTAGGGAAAACATTGGATAGCGTAGGGGTAAAAATTACTATTACCACTCCAGAGAGTGCAACAGTAGGAAAGCGTTGGATAGCATAGGGGTAAAAATTACTATTCCCACTCCAGTGAGTGCAACAGTAGGGAAAGCGTTGGATAGCGTAGGGATAAAAATTACTATTTCAACTCCAGAGAGTGCAACAGTAGGGAAAGCGTTGGATAGCATAGGGGTAAAAATTACTATTCCCACTCCAGTGAGTGCAACAGTAGGGAAAGCATTGGATAGCGTAGGGGTTTAAATAACTATCCCAACTCCATTGAGTGTAACAGTAGGGTAAGCGTTGCATAGCGTAGGTGTAAAAATTACTATCCCCACTCCAGAGAGTGGAACAGTAGGAAAAGCATTGGATAGCGTAGGGGTAAAAATTACCATTCCCACTCCAGGGAGTGCAACAGTAGGGAAAGCGTTGGATAGCGTAGGGGTAAACATTGCTATTCCCACTCCAGAGAGTGCAACAGTGGGGAATGCGTTGGATACCGTAGGGGTACAAATTACTATTCCCACTCCAGAGAGTGCAACAGTAGGGCAAGTAAATACTTCTTATTTTAATATAAATAATATAAATAGTAACACCAATTACAAATTAATTAAAATATTTTACAACTGTGTTAAATATATTAAATAATCAATTTAAAATACAAATCTAAATTATTTAATAATAAAAAGTACCTACTAATACTAATTATTTACCTATTAATAATAAAATAATTAACAATTTAAAAGTATTTTGAAAAACTAAGTCAATACATTTTTTGTTCAAAAATGTAATTACTTACAATTAAATTCCTTCACAAGCTATTCCCCTAAAAACACACAACCCACTACAGAAATTAATTTAATAAAAGTAACATAATTATCAATGACAATAAATTACAAAATATATTTTAATTAATTACAAATTAATAATTAATTTACAATTAATTCTAAATAAAATCCAATTATTTAAATAATTATAAGGAAATTACTTCCCACCCTATTCCCCTATAAACCGACAACCCGCTACAGAAAATAAATTACTAAAATTAACATATGTATCAATTAATTAATTAAATTTAATTACTAATTATATTTTAATTAATTGCCAATCAATAATTAATTATCAATTAAGTCCAAATAAATACCCACAAATTAAATTACATTTTTAATTAATTATGATAAAATTACTACTCACCCTATTCCCCTATAAACCCACAACCTGCTACAGAAAAAAAATTGATAACATTAACATATTTATCAATTAATCAATTAAAATTAATTACTAATTATATTTTAATTAATTGCCAATTTTTTATTAATTAACAAATAATTCTAAATAAATACCAATAACTAAAATACATTTTTAATTTATTATATTTAAATTACTTCCCACCCTATTCCCCTATAAACCCACAACAAAACCCACTACAATAAATAAATTACTAAAAATAAAATATTTATCAATTAATCAGTTAAAATTAATTAGCAATTATATTTTAATTAATTACCAATTAATAATAATTTAACAATTAATTCTAAAAAAATACCAATAAATAAAATACCATATTTAATTAATTATAATTAAATTACTTCCCACCCTATTCCCCTATAAACCCACAACCGGCTACAGAATTATATTACACAAAAATTAAATATTAATATTAACTTACCTTAAATTCGATATTTTTGTTGTCTATATTCTGTCTAGTCGATATTATGTCCATTCTATATTTTTAATTCGATATTTTTGCTATTCTAGTCGATATTCATTGTTTCTAGTCTATATTTTTGTAGTCTATATTATGTCTAGTCTATATTATGTCTATTCTATAGTTTTTAACTCGATATTATGTCTAGTCAAAATTAAAAACTCGATATTTTGACTATTACCATCTAGTAGACCTGGGTCTTAAGATTGCTACCTGCCGGACATCTCTCTGAGTGAATAGTGGAAAAGCAGAGATTTGCGCCTCAGGCTTTCTGTCTATACTTTTATTAGCCTTAGTACACAAGTCTGCCGCCCCTGACCGTAAGTCATAAATGAGCCTGACCTTGCCTTAAAAAATCAATGGCCGGCCCCTCACAGCATTCATTAGAGAAGGAAGGGCCAGCTCCTATCATGTTAGGTTTAATGAATGAGTTAAACAATGGCATATGTGTATTTGTAAGAATGAAAAGAGTGGCCAATCCTGTCAGCAAAGTCTTTCAGTTTGGCTCTGCGAATTGCAGATAGCGGTCTCTTTAGTGCTTTTTTTATAAAGCTCTTTACATTCTCCTTCATATTTGTGTCTCTGCTTCCTTTTAGCTTTCTTGCATTCTTTCTTCAGCTCTTTTATCTCAGTCGAGAACCATTTTACACTCGTTTTAGTCTAAGAGGCTCTGCAGACCTTTTTAGGAATTGATAGGTGTAATGTTAAGCTGATCCATTCCTAAAAATTCGAATAAGAGATGACCACATCATCGTCTAGTTTGGGGGCTACACTCTCTAAATCAATAACAAAAGAAAGTACATCATGAGTCGAGTGAACAATAAAATCATTGCTGAAGGACTGTACATTTATTAACTTTTCTCCTACGAGTGGAGTGTACGTCCCTTCCAATGGAGCTTGTACTGGAATATCATTTACTGAAGACATAACCCTAAACCTTCCATTGAGCTGTCTGTATTTATTGCAACTTTTAAAGGAAAATGAAAATGCACGAAAGGTTGGCATGAATCCCTGATTCACAACGCTCTGGGCTGTGGTAGAATCCACAGTCTCTAATAAAGCATTTTGACAGAAATAGTCTATGGCTTTATAAATCTAGCAAGGAAAAAGACCTATTCTGTATTTATTACATGCCAAGCATTTAACAAAATGTTGAGAAAAGCCATTCCGGAGCAATGTATACCTGCACTCCTGCAGATGTGTTCACTGCTGAGATGTGAGGATGTACCGAGCTCTCATCCCCCCTCGACTACAGAGAAGCATCTCTGTAGGAATTATAGGTAATGTGTAAAATAAAGTTCCCAGTCAGCAATGGCAGGACAATTCAATCAACCTGCGTCCTTCGGCTACTAAAGTAGTTACTGGTAGCAATATTACATATCTGCAATTTTGTATTTAAATAGGCTGACGATCATGGTGATTGTTATAACTATATCACATAGATATTTGATTACATGGGACCCATCGCATAAAGGGAGCACAGTGGGGGCTGAGTTAAAACACCATCTCTGCCACAGTTTTGGGTAGTACCTGAAGAGCTGGAGAAGCGTCATCTACCATCTTAGGCAGTGATGAATGGTTTTTCGCTGCATGAACTTTGACGGCATGTGTTCCCTTTTGGGTGAAAATCCAGCAGCATTTGTTGATATGTTTATAGTAAACAACATAACATAACCCAATACAGCAAAAGCACAACACAAGTAGAACATAATAGGATAGACTGATTTTTTTTAATGCAATACCACAAACACAGCCCAACCAAACGAAAATAACATTGGAATAATGTAGCACACAAACGCAACAGCACCAAAAACAACAGAACACATCAGCAACACTAGAAAATGCTGCACAACAAATGTGCACAAACTTTCTTGTCACATATTGCAACCTCTGTAACCGTGTTTTCTTACTGCAGTGGTGAAAGGTGTTTGGAGGAAGCACAACCTTATCTTACCACCGGGAAAATAAAAAACTCCCATTACAAAAAAAAAATATGTGATCCAAACCATAATTTGCGAATAGCATTCTAAAGAAAAGCTACACTTCAAACAAGTCCTTTTTAAGCTACTGGTCTCATTAATTACAGTCAAATATAATGAGAGCATTTGTACAATGACGTTATTTACATAGGGCAATGATGCCCTATCATTGTCCATGCAAAAATAACAATCGATAGACAGAATGTTGAACAATGTCAAACATTCGCCCCAGTACAGAAATATGGGCCTAACTCCATTGTTTTTTTTGCTCCCCAGGCTCCTCCAGTTTAAAAACACAGTTATATGTAAATCAGTCTTGACCCTGTTCTCAATGGGAACAGTCCAGCCCAATCTGCCAGGACAGGTTCTCCCTGGAGAGGAAACCAGCATCTTGGGACCGGTTTCAGGGTTTCACCCCTCATCAGTCAGGCTAGCTTGACTCCAGTGGCATCGAAAGCACAGTCCATGGTCCTGTAGAGAAGGTCCTGGTCTGTCAGGGTAAGCCTGCACAAAGAGCCTTTCAAGCCAAAATGGTTGACGATGCCGTTGTAGCTTTGTATTTGAGAGTCTTTTAGACCTATGAGAACTAGCAAAGATATTTAGGGGGCCAAATGAGCGTTTGTGCCCGCTTAGCATGCCCCCAGGGCATTTTGGTATTACAGAAGAGGCCACAGATGCTTGTGTTGCCCCATCTGTAATACTGAAAGCGCTGGCGCACATACAGCACCAGAGCTTTCTCAAGAGGTTGTTCCCTCATTTGCATTGGGGTGTGCCTCATGCAAATGAGGTAAGGTAAGGTAAGGTAAATTTATTGCACAGTTAATTAAAACTCACAATTTAAAATACATAAAAATTGGTTGTCAAACATTTAAAAATTATTTGTGTAGTACGTGTAGTTGGTTAGTCAGTTAATGTACTTCATTTGGGTCGCGAACCCAAGAATGCACAGGACACTGTCTGGCTATTACTCATTTTCATCTTTTTGTGCTTCCTTAATTCTTTTTGCCCCTGCGTCAAGGTATTTTGTAGTTCTGCAGTTTAGTTGGGTCTCTTGCGGATTGAAACACAGTTTGACTGCCTGTCGGCAGGATCTAATCCCCTTCTGATTCCATATTTCGCGTAGTAGTGTTCTCCTTAGGTCCGTTAAACTGGGACAAATACATATTGTGTGGACTAGATCTTCAGGACCTGTATTGCAGAGTCGGCAAGATTGGTCGTCCTGAATCCTCTTCCATGGAGCCAGATGAGGGAGAATTGGGAGTATGCCTAACCACAGCTTTAGGAATTTTTCCTTGATCTTCTGTGTAAATCCCTGGTCTAAATACACTTGAGGCTTTAGAGTTTTATAGTCATTTAAGACTATCCATCCATGTGCCCTTTTTGCCAGCGTTTCTTTGTCTTCCAGCAGCGATGTTATTTTAGTTGCTTTTGTTACTAGTTTTTTAAAGTTTTTGTGGTCTACTGGGCCGTTCCAAAGGCCGGTAGGCTCGAGATTTTCTAGAGATTCCATCAGGTACTCTCTAGCGTGTGATCGTTCTCGTCTTTGCAGTTCAGTCCAGAGGTGGGAATTTAGGGTGCCTGGCTCTGCCTTTCTGATCTTGTGCCAGCATTTTATGAAGCTGCCCCTTCTTTCCACTGTTGGCTTTTGTATCCCAAACTCCTGACGGATTTGCGCTGATGAGACGTAACTAGGAAGCTGGAAAATTGACCTGTAGGTTCTGGCGGTTACTTTGTCAAGTGTCAGAGCGTCTTTTCGAAAAAGTAGGTTCGCTCCCATATGTTAATGTCGGTTGGAGACGAGCTCTCAGTACCTGCAGAAAAGGGTCGAGCGTGTGGTCAGGCAGAAGCTTCTTCAAGGGTTTCATCGCGAGGAAGCTCATGGTTCCTTTTCGGTGTAGCGTCTCTAATTGAGGTTTAAACAACCCTCTGCTATCCAATAAGACACCCAGGTACTTGTAACACGTCACTTGATCCAATTTGTGGCGTCCAGGAACCAATTGTTCTTCCTGGCCTTTTTATAGTTCATAGCCATAATTCTTGTTTTTTTCAAGTTGATGGTTAGGCCGTTACGATGCGAGAATGTGCTAGTAGTGTTCAAAAGATGTTGGAGGCCTGTTGGAGTGCGGCTTATTAGAACAAGATCGTCGGCATAGAGGAGATTGGTCAGCGTAATGTCCCCTAGCCTCGGGCTTGCGATTTGGTACTGTCCAATTCCCCTGGTAGATCTGCCAGGTAAAGGTAGAACAGGGTCGGGGCTAGGACACACCCTTGTTTCAGGCCTTTGGAGGCGTTGATTCGCCTTGAAAGGTGCTTCCCGTCTCCCAGCTTGATCTTGACCCACGTGTTGGTGTGCAGTAGGATGAGGTGCCTCAAGAGGGGGTGGGGTATCCCCCATTTTTCGAGCTTTTGCCATAACTTACCCCGGTCCACATGGTCAAAGGCTGAGCTGTAGTCTATGAAGCACAAGAACAGCAAGTTTTTTCCTAGTTTTGCCGCATCTGTAAGTAGGGATAGAGCCATAATGTTTGTAGAAGTACCCTGTCCTCTGCAGAATCCTGTTTGGGTCGGTGGAATTATATGCATTGTCTCTGCCCACGAAGTCAGTTCTTCTAATAGTATGCCAGCATAATACTTGGCCTCTATATCTAGTAGGGCTATCAGCCGGTAGTTGGCAGGATTGCTCCTGTCTCCTTGCTTATAGATAGGGCTTAGGATAGATCCTTTCCAGGATTCCGGGCATGTTACTAATTCCAGTGTGCTCGAAAAGAGTGGCACTAAAGTATCGCTCCAGAATTCAATGTCATGCTTAAATATTGACGGTGGAATCCCGTTTGGGCCGGGGCTCCTTCCGTTTTTCCCTTCTTTATTTGAATTTTTATCCGATTAGTGGTTATATCGATGTCATTTTCGGTGTTAAATGTTGATGTGCTGTTATTCTTTACCCCCCCTGCCTTCTGTTGGTCATGTACGCTGATGTTATCTCCTGCGTTTCTGAGCCCTTTTTCTACCTTCCTTGTTTCGCTGGTCTCCTTAGTAAGCTCGTTTCCTTGTATTGTCGGACCTGTGGAATTGTCTTCGTTGAGTTGGTTAAAGTGATTGTGCAGGTAGTCTGCCCAAGCTGGCTCTGATATATATGAGCTTATCCCGTGGTGCCCTGGCCGCTGCAGGCTATGAATTGTTTTCCAAAAGTTGGCACTGTTTTTTTGTTTTGAATCGTGCTTTATTTTTGCCCAAAGTTCATCATTCATCTGCCTTTTCTTTTCCCAGGTTGCCTTTTTCAGACTTGCTTTTAAACTGCGTAGGATGTGGTGTAGAGGCTCTTTTATAGGCTGTGTACGGAATTGCTTCAAAGTTTGCTTGATGTCCCTTTTGAGGCTTTTTATCTTCGGTGTACTTGTCTTTCTCGATATAGCCTTCGAGGGTTTGCCTTTAGACGCCATTGGTTTAGTTGCGTATTTGATCCCGAGGGCCTTCGTGAACCCTTCCCAGGCCTCTATTTGGCTTCCGGCTGAGGTCCCGTGATGTATTAATTCCTTTGCGCCAGTAGACAGCTCCTCGATATTGTCTTGTTTGAATCTGATGCGTTTGAAGTCTGTTGTATGTTCACAGCCTGCGGTTGCCCTGACTTCCTTGGGGATCCCACTAAGAGGCTTTAAAACTATTTCTTGCGGCAGATGATCTCTTTGTTCACTGGCGCCCAATTGATATGAGCTGATGACATCAAATAGAGGGAGCGTTACAAATGTGTAATCTAGATAGGATGAAGTTGTGGCGGAGTGGTAGGTTGAAGCTGGGGGGGTGTCTTCTTTAAACCGGCCGTTCAGCGCCCTTAAGTTTAATTGCTCTAGATCTTTTAGCAGTTGTGTTGCGCACTTTGTTCGTTTAGTTGCCGGCACTTGTACTTGCTCTGGGATTCCCCATGCTCTGTCGAGTTCTTGTGATAGTTCGTTGTCAGCGGCGGTTCCAAGGAGAAAAAGGTTGAAATCTCCTGCCAGAATTAAGTCCTCAGCTTCCCCCTCATCCAAGATTCTTGCTGTTTCCTTTGCCAGCTCTCTTGGGCCCTTCTGCTTGTGCTTCGGGTGTATGTAGGAATTGATTATTACAAGAGGGCGGTCCGGCTTCCTAGTGTTAAGTGTGATGACTGCCGCCTGTAACACATTAGGAGTAATGGTCTTGGTTTTTATTTCCCTCATCGATCTAATTGATAGTAATGAGGCAAAGATCATCAGTCCTCCTGAACTGTGACCAAAGGTTGATGTCCTGGTCGTAGGGGAAGTTTGCATCATATATCCGTCCAAGGATATTTCTTCTACTTCAAAAGTTTTTCGGAGTAGTATTAGGTCAAATGACCTTAAGTATTTTATTGTGTCCTGGTCGTCTAGTTTGTCGGTCAAGCCGTTGATGTTCCAGATGCATATTCTTAGGGTGATCGAATTTGCAAGTCTCAGGAGCTCTGCTGGGTGCTCTTGTCAATGTCCACCTCTGTTTGTTATTGTTCACAGTATTATGCCAGAGTTCGAAGTTGGAAATTTCGTTGTTGCCACTTCGGTGTAGGAAGGCCTCCCTTGGTAGCCTGGTGACTGACTAAGTGCTCCTTTTAGTATTGATGTAGCTTTGGGACGATGTTCTGTTCCACCTTCATTTAGAAAAGGTGTTGGGTAGCAAGGCCTTTTGCCTGGTTCAAGTTTTATTCCCCACTGTGCGAATTTGGTCAGCTTTCCTAAGATGCGATCGACCGGGTCGTTTGATGACCATGTCGTCTTAGTTGTTTCTGATTTGTTCTGTTCTGGTGCTGGTTGGAATTCGATTTGGAGTAGGTCAGTGGAGGAGATGCCCTCCAGGCCCTCGATTGAGTTTATCAATTTTATAATGTTCCCTCTGTTCAGAACGTCCACTCGACCTCTGGTTTTGTCTGTCTTATTGGATGGAGTGGCACGTAGTTCTTCGACTGCAGTGTGGCCAGGGTCATTAACTCTGTTGGAGGATTGGTTGCAGTTGTAGTCTGCTGTGACTGTGATTTCCGTTGATTTGGGGTTTTCCTGATCCTGCTTCAGAGTCGGCAGGCTCTCGCTTTGAGGCATGATGTTGTGGCTCCTAGCTATGCCACTTTCGTAGGTCTCTCGCTCAGGACTTTTACGCTGTTGTATGCTTTGTGTGTTTAACTCCTCCTTATGTCCAGGGTGATCGGTTGTAATTGCAAATGATTCTATTATAATTGTTTTTTTGAGTTTGTCGGGGGAGTTTTCCTGATCCGGCTTCAGGGCCGTCAGGCTCTCGCTTTGAGGCACGGAGGTATGGCTCCTAGCTGCACCACGTTTGTGGGGCTCTTGCTCAAGTCTTTTCCACTGTTGTATACTTTGTGTATTGTTTTTGTGCGATCCCGAATGATCGGTTGTTGTTGCAATTGTTTCTATTGTGTTTGGTTTTTTGAGTTTATCTGAAATCCTTGCGGCGGTCGGTTTTTTCCCAGGGATCATTTCTTTGCCTGTGGTCGAGGTCTGCTCGGTCTCATTGTGGGAAGATACGGTCTCTTCTTTTTCATCTTGGTGGTAGGACTCCTGTAATTGGCTTTCCTGTCCTTGGGTTATGGCTATCATTCTCCTGTTCCTACCTTTCCTTTTTTGTTTCTGGCGGGTTCGTGAGTTTGTAGGTGCTGCTACGCTTTCTATTTCGGGAGACGGGAAAGTTGGGGTTAGATTTTTTGGCGATTGAATCGCTTGAGGAGGGCCGATCTTCCAGTTTTGGAGTCGCTTCTTCTCCACTTGGGACTGTTTTCCATTTGGTTGTGGGGCCCTGGCCTCGTTTCCCTTAGTGACTGTGTCTGTTGGAGCTGGTGCCTTGAGAGGTTTCAGCTCGTCCAGGAGATTCTCTAGCATAGTTGGTAGCGTCGATAGCTTATTTATTATTGGGAAGCAGTCGCATTCTGTGTTTTGCTAGCGCTGAAAGTTCTGCTGCTTCTTGTCCCCTTTTAATGAGACCGTTTAGGTCGCCTAGTTTCCTCTCGATTCCTGAGGTAAACTCTGCGAGTGTTTGTAATACTCTTAGTTGCATATCTAGTTTCTCAGATTGATATTGTAAAGCTGTTGCAGATAGTTGTATTGTGTTTAGTAGGTTTGCCCACAACGTGGTGAACAAGCCTTTGCTCTCGTTCTCCGGTCTAGTGTCACTGGGGGTTTTGCTGGGTTTTAAGTTGTAGGCCGCCACTAAGTCTTGCCACTCCTGTGAACCAAGAAAGGTCATATCGTTGGCTGTGGCGTAGATGTTCTCTTTTTTCTGACTTTTAGGTGTATTTGATAGGTTATAACGGCCTGTGTCACTCTGCTCTTTAGGGGCCGTTTGGTGAGCGTCTCGCGAGCTCGTTAGCATCGGTGGAGGGGTGCTGGTTGGTTGAGATGTTACTCCCGTTCCTTCCTGCTCACTCAGGGCTTTTTTCTGCGGTGATCGGGATGAGAAGTCGCCCCAATCGTGTCGGTCTTGAAATTCGAAAATGATGGAGGCGGCTAGTGCTCCGTTTAATCTTGGCCCACTTGGAGAGGTCTGCATGACCGGGGAGCTTTCTGCTTTTATCCTTCTGGGCGGAGTCTGTGTGTTTTGAGCGCTCTTTAATACAATGTTTAGTGGACTGCTAAACTCCACTGGCTGATCTACTGTCGTGCAGGCTGTTTCGCCTTTTTCCTTATTGTTTGTTGGCTCGATATCAGTTTGTGCCCTCTGGTAACTGTTGATGTGGATGTCCGCCATTACGAGTTTTAAGGATCTTTCTGCTTCCGGAAGTTGTTGTGCTTGTGGTGGGAAATGTTCTATCTTCCCAGGTTCCAAAGGAGTGGGTAGTTGTTCCAAGTTCCCGTTTTTTGTAAAAATTGCTGGTCCAGGATGTTTTAGGAACTCAAATTTTGTGTAGATTTTTGGTTGGTAAGTGTGTGAGGGTTTAGTAACTGGTTCTCCATCTATAGTTATGAGATCTTCAGTTCTGGCTCTTTTTGATCTTTTCAATGATTTACTTGGTTTTGATGCATTTTTTTGGCCCGTTGTGGCTTCAGGATTTTTGTCTTTGGTGAGTTCCAAGCCTGTGAACCAAAGGCAGCCCATGTCGTCAGTAATTTCTTTACTGGTTTTGGTTTCATTGGAGTTGTCTTTTTCCTTTGCGTTTGTTGTTGTACAGAGATTGTCATCTGTAGGTGATGGGGAGGTTCCAGCATCTTTTGTTGCCCCCCTTTTCCGTCTGGATGCTGGTTTTGTGAAAGACCTTCTCACTTTTCCTGACCTCATAACTGTCCGAGAGCTAGAGGTGGGTTTAGTTTCTGCTCTGCGCTGCACCGGTTCCCAGCTCCCCCCGCACAGGCCTCTGAAGCTTCTGCGCAGAAGGATGTGCCGGATGTGGCTTAGATGGGTCTTGATTGAGTCTTGAGACAGTCTTTACTGGCTCCTCTGCCTTGGATTGCTGCGCTCACAGCTCTGGCTCTAGCGTTCGTGCAGCTCTCTGGCACTCTCTGGCAGTAAGAAACTGTGGGATTTGATTTCTAGCCTGGGCTGTGAGCTATTGTTTTATGAAAGGTCGTCAGCTGTAGGTGGCCACTACGATGCCACTACGATGCTTTGGTTCTTCTAGCAAGCGCCACCAACAGTCTGGTATCCCAGCAAGTTTGAGTCACTTTCTCGTATCTGCTGAACAGAACTCCTCTGAAGTACTCCAATAATCGAGTATTGTATTAGAAAATGCCTGGAATAGTAACCGCTTGGAATGGTAAACGCTTAAGCCCTTTTTAGCATAGCCAGATGTGCTTTTCGCAACCCAATGTTTGCGAGGTTTATTCGAGGGAAGAAAGGCTTTGAGCTGAAAAAACAGTGCTTTATGGCAAATTAATGTTTTTCGGCTTGGAGCGTTCTCTGGCTAAAAGAACGCGTCACAGGGCTCCCTTTTTTAATGAGATGTAATTAGATAGTGAGCTGGATTTGGATGAGGGAAGAGCTGTTGTTAAGCAGTTGTTAATGTTACTTATTGCAGCTCACAGCCCATTAGTCATCCCTCCTCCTCCGTGTTCATTCACGTTTTCCCTGTGATTGTGGAGGGGTCAGGCAACGATGTCAGGAAGGGTTGCTGCTATACTTCTGTGTGGCGGGCAGCGCTTTCAAGGAGGATTGCTACTGTGCTTCTGTTTAGTAAGGCGGGATAGTGCGGCTGGGGGGAGGCGGGGGAAGGCAGTGCGATGGGGAGGCTCACCTTCGCTTGCTCCCCTGGTGGGCCCTCCTGCACGACGGTTCTTGGCTCTCACACTTGGCTCCTCACATAAACGCCGCCGTGCTCCTCCAAATGCTCCAAATGCCGTTCTCGCAGCCAGCGCCAAACTCCAAATCCCAAGCTCTCACTCCTCGCACACCTCCCACAGCATGCCGGTGCTAGCGCAGTGAGGACGGAGGAGGTGGCACACAGCCTAAAGCCCAAAGTGTGTGGAGCGAACCCCCACGCTGAAACTGATGCCCGCCACCTTCTCTCCACTACGGCTTTTCGGCTCTCGGCTTTTCGGTAATTCCGCAGCTCGTAGCTCAGCTCAGCTACACTCTTGCTCCGCTTCGCTTCGCTCTCACTCCTTCATGCAAATGAGGGAATCCTTTTGCCGCTGCATCAGCGTTGTATTATAGATGTGGGTGCAGAGGCAAAGAAGCTCTCAGGAGACACACTGAGACACTGTCAGTGCGCCCCTTGAGAGCAGTCCACTGGAGTGGGGAAAGGGGGTCCTATGAAATCCCCAGACATTCTCTTGTACGTGGGTGGAGCCCTCACTGCACCTGCCTGCAATGGGATCTGAAATCCCCTTTAAAAGTGCAGGTGGGTTGCTGCCTGCACAGTGAAACACAGAGCGGCTGCTTCATAGCTTCTTCGTATTTCACTTGAATGCACTGTGGCTTTCCATTCTTGGTATTAGAGCACACTTTCTCTGTTTGCGCCCAGCACACCTGTTTTAGGGTGCTCCAGGGAGCAAACCGGTAAAGTATGCCCTATACATAATAGGGCTCCCGATGCAAAATGGGCTATTGGAGATGAAGGTTGAGAATCTGCCATCTGGAGCCCCCATGGCTAGCTTACCCGTCTACTGCCCCAGGAGGATGGTGACTGCATCTTTACGATAGGAGAAATCGAAGATTTATTATATAAATCGCCAGGATGGATCTTGGTGAGACAAGGTGTCTAGTAATGAGGAAATGAGTATTAGTGGCTGCTTATGTGTTTAACCGAATATATATATATATATATATATATATAAGGAGGCAAAGTAAGCACTTATGCATTCTGTTAGCATTGGTCTTTCACCTGGGTTCATCGGAAAACATGGCCACAATCAGGGATGGAGGATGAGAAATGTGTTTTCAAATTTTGGAAACCAATAGTAAACATACTTAGTAGGCAGACAGACAAAATGAAATTGTCTGTAGATTTCAGCAGTGTCTTTTCCAATATTACCCTCAACTATTTTTGTATTTAAAATCAGGCACTCTTGTTGGCAGATGAGCGGACTTGGTGGGAATAACTTTTTGTGAGACAAGTAGCGGTAAAGATGAGATTCTCCCTTCAGATTGTTTCGAAACTCATTTCGGTATTTTGCATCTATCTTTTTTGACTGTGTGTAAGATCGAGGGCAGAGCTTCAGATTTCGTGCTTGCTCGGTGGAGAACTTAGAATACAGACTGGTGTCATGAGAGCGGTTGCAAAGTTACACTTCACGAGCAAAGGTTAGGGCAGCGAATGGTGCAGCAATGTACCGAAGAGAAGAGGGAAGAGGCCTGTGACATGACAACATACATGTTTATCTTCATAACTTCTGTTTGTCTTCTCTGATGCATGGGAAACATTTGTAGAAAAGGTCTGGGGACCTACCCTAATGCCCTTACTATATTTTTTGAACGCTCGCTTCTGCAATAGGTCTGTCAAGCAATGATTTGTGAACCATGATATTATACACACTCAAGAAGTATCAGAATGGTGGATTTTTCACATTTTATTTAGATTTCCTCCCTGATGAACACCAGAGAAGTTTCATTTTGCTTATACAATATTCAAAATCGCAAAACGAATCATTTAAAAATATTGAGATTAAAGTTTACTTATTTTTGTGCACTTACTCTTCTGACAAGAACATTTAAGAAACTACTTTTTGTTGGAAATATTTTTTTTCCTAGGTTTATTTTTCGAGCAATACAGAAGAACATTTCTGAAGAATGCTTCGTGGTAAATATATCAACAAAAGGGAAATTTGTTGGCTTCTCCCACCGTTCAAGAAACCCAAAACCTATAATTTGCAATAAATGTGGAAAGGGGCGACCATTCGGTCCCCCCGAACGTATGGCTGAGTACCACGAGCCCCCCGGGAAGCCATTTTTGGGCGGGAGGCGAGCCTCGGCTGGTATGCCCGAAGCGGCGTAGCCGGGGCGCGCTTTTTCCCGCCCTAGAGTGGGCTGGTCTAGACACTGACGCGGACGGCCATGCCCTAGGGGCAGGCAGGGGCGGGTTTTACGCCCGCCCTGAAGACGGATAAAAGGAGCAACAAGCCAAGAACGCATCCTCTTGTTCCTGTGCTCTGAAGCTGCACCCCCTCGCTGCACGTGAGCTCGAGACGGAACGAAGAGCCAATTTTGGCCCACCCACCAGCCCCTGAGGACAGCCAGTTGTTTTGAATAAAGTTTTGATGTGGTGATTCTATTTCTTGCAGGTGATGGTGATTGTCGTATTATTTTGAGTATGCAATAAAGAATGGTCAGCTACAGTATGTTTTGTGAATAAAGTAATTCTGCACTAGTAATGATCAGTGATCATACGCGAAATGTTTATGGTTGTTGGTAATTGAGTGATTTTAGTTAAAATTGTCGTATTTATTTTTTGGTCGGGCGGTAAGGTCATGATCGGTGAGCACTAATTGGTAGATCCCTATGAGTGGGCGTCACCCATTACGGATGGGAGCGCTCGAGGGAGGTGGCCATTGGCCCCTCAACGGGTAGGCGGTCCCTTCTAAGGATGGGACGCCGAAAGGAAAGGAAAGGCGGTCAAGGCCCCTTCCTGGGTAGGAGGGGCTACAGCCCCCTCCTGGGGAATTTCCCGGGGCCAGGATATCTGCGACGGCAGATGTGGTAAGTTGTGTGGGGTTTGGGAGGGGGTCTACGCTACCTTCTAGATACCTCACACGAGTCCTCGGACGACCTTTAAGTGGCGCCGGGTTTATTGGGGCCCCCGTCAAGTCAAGGGAAATTGGTAGTTGCACTTGAGGTACACCTCTGTGCGGTCGCCCCTCATAAGTGAGGGGGATATTTCTGGTTTAGGGATCTTGACACCGGTTACGACCTTGCCGTTGGCCCTTAAACGTTAGGATGTAGAATTTCAAAATTTCAAGTTAATGTTTTGTAGAATGTTAGTTCGGCTAGGAGAACCTTTGTATTAGAGAATATGTTAAGGTTAGCCAAACATCGCAATGTGGTAATGAAATTGTACATAATATGAAACTGTTATTTTAATGTTTTAATTTTGTTTCATATTTTAATAAATACGGCCGGGAGGGTCACTCCCTCCCGTCTTCCAAAAGTTCAGAACTGTTTCCGGTTTCCCATCCTTGGGGAGTGTGTTGAGAGGGGGTGGCGGGTATCTCGGCCATATGCAAAATACCCATGACTTGTGCAAAACGTAAAGTCTAACGTATTCGCACACCCCTTCATTCTTTCATGTAGCCAGGTGAGCATTCAGAATCGGGCTGGTGGCAAATTTAGACAGACTAAATAGAGAGTTCCTTTCAGTTCGAGATCTGTCTTTTAAATTACTGTCTCCTTTAGCTATGAGTCAAGTGAATAACTCTGTCATTGCATTTTAATGAAAATCACAACATATGGATGTTAAACATGTTAATTGTCGGTTTGAAAAAGTTGGACAGATGCATTCCCAAGGAACAGATTCACCAATGGAAATGCAAATAAGAACTGTGTATGCTAGATTAATATAGCCTTATAGCCCGCCGTAGAGGGCTATACCAGCAATTAAAGGCCCTCTCCAGCGTTAAAGGCCCCGAGCCGAAGGCGAGGGCCTTTAACAAGGGAGAGGGACTTTAATAGCGGTATAGCCCATCTACGAAGGGCTATAAGGCTATTAGAACATTCTGTCACTAGAGGACAGAATGTTCTAACAAAAAAAACAAAGCCTTTTGGGAGCGTGAGGGGATTGGAATCCCCTCAGGTTCCCTGAAGCCTTTGTTCACAGCCAGAGCTGTGAACAAAGAAACATTAGAATGTTGGAGCTCCAGGCTTATACCAGCCATTATAAGCCCAGAGCACTCCATTGTTTTCAATGGAGCTCCCAACATTCCAATGTTCTAATATAAATAATAATATAACTAACAAGCTCTGGTTTGATAGGGCCTCCAAGTGTACTGAAGCATAGGTCTGAGTGGACCGCGCACAGTTTCACTCCTCTAAGTTAAAAACAACTGTAAGATTCCGTGGGATTCTGCAAACAGGCAGTAATAACTACGCCGTGCTGCTCGCGCTGTAATTTAGCACTGGAAGCTCGTTAGGCGCTGATTTTTCAACTGTGCCATTCAACGCGCCAGAGGGCGCACCTTCTCGAGTTGATTTTGCTGCTGCTTGCGTAGATTTTCTATTCAACCAGCAGCTTTCCGACCTCGTGCGACCAGCTGTGTTGGAGAAATCTCGCCAGGTGCTGTGCTACCGACTGAACATCATGCCAGGGAGTTCAAATCTCACTCACGCTCATTAACTGACTGTTTTCAATCCGCATGTGAAAAACACTTCCCCACGTGGCAGTTGGGGAAATTTCTTCCATACTCTGTGTTACAAATGTAACGTGGAGTCGGCAAAATTCTGCTATTTTCGCCAGTGGAGAGGAAACATCGCCCAGCCCTACTGAAGGGTCGAGTCATGCCCCACCTACTCTCATAAAAATGTAATTCAGGCATAGTATACAAAGTATGATAATGTTCTACATGTACGTATGGATGGTTAATCAAGACCCTGAAAACAAAACTCTACCACAACAACAACTTTAGTTGAAGGCTGAGTCTTGGCTCACTCACTTGAAAATGTTCTTACTTAGGAACCTTGGGATACTCTTCCACAAGAAACGCTTGCCACATGTCTCTTGCTGATCTGGCACGGTTCAAGCTGAAGGAACACATTTGCACTCTTAGTGATGTATCCCTGCAGTGCCTTGCACTTATGAATGTTCCTTCCAATGAATGGAAAGGCAGCCATTTTTATTTAGAATTCTCATATTTTTCCATTTATTGCCCAACTTTATTAGAGATATCCTTCAGAAAATAAAGGGCGGAATGGAGCATTGCTTATTTTGACCAGAGCTTTAATTAGTAACTCTTCTAAGCTATTAAAAGGGCAAATAAGTAAAAACTAAGCGATGACCAGAGGAATTTCAATTATTGGGGAAATTCCTGAAAATCATATTCAATTTCTGTAGAACAAAATTGTTTATTGGAGGGAAAATTTAAGAAGCCCATTAAATTGTTTGTAAAACTGTTTGTCAATGGTTATTAGTTTCACACCAAAAATCATCAACAAGAATTTCCCAAACATATATGAATAGACATGAATATTGGGAAAATCAGATTGTTTTGCTGCTATATTCTTATTTTTTAGAACTGTATTTTTGGAGCTGGTTATTAAGTGAAAATGAAGCATTGTCATTTATCCTATAAACCTCAGGCCCAGATTTTTTAGGGACTTGCCTTGTCTTTACATCACACCGGCCGATATATGGCAATGCAAGTCCTCAAGTGTATTTACTAAACTACACAAGGGGTGATTTGAACTGCCCTGTGTAACTTTGTAAAGAAATTTAACAAAATGCGGCAGCTTGTGCTGCATTGTCCTACATTTCCTAGTGGTAGTGGTAGACGTTCCATGTGTGGAGCATGGGCATTCAAAGGCATGCGGCTATAAAATCTGATGCAATCCCAGATTTATTAAAATCTGTAAACCTGGGATTGCCCCAAAATGGCGTGCCTCTGAGGATAAAGTAAAGAGGAGAAATGTTTTTATTTCTCCTTGTTACTTCCTCTTTCTGTGCACCATTCCTTCGCCATCACACATAGAAAGAGAAATTACATCTTTGGTTTGTTTGTGCAGGAAGGTATCCCTTTACTTTTCAAAAGCCAAACCTCTCAGCATAACTTAAAGCTCATGGTTATCCTTATACAATATGATGGAGATTTATGAGAAGCGCTTGATAGAACAACAGAGAATCACATTTCGAAGAGGAATCAAAAGGAACAAAATTGGTATGTGTATCTTTGTTCGGTACCCTATCAAGCCGGTATCAAGAGAACTGTTCTTAAACTATATAATTTGTAAACAATGATGCTCTCTTTCCTAGCAAACTACTACTTGCATTTAAATGGGGTTGAAACATAAGAGACATACTGGTTAAAGCATATTACAAATTATATTTGGCCACAACCGTGGTCATACCTGCATGACCTGCACCAACTGTAACATTTTAAAATAATTCACCATTAATGATATTAGCTTTTCACTAAAACACTTTTCCAATGATAACACCAAATTGTATTTATCCCATCCATTCCAGTGGATTCCCACACATTAGGAAAATGACTCAGGAGTTTCTAAAACACAATATACAGCACCAATTTAAACAAAACATGTTCCTTTGTTTGGCCACAACTAAAACAAAAACATTTGGTCAGACAGATGAAATGTTGGGTCATAGATATAATTAAAATAACTGGATATGGAAAATGAATAGTGTTGCTAAAGTTTCAATATATAACTGTGGAATAGCCGGCCTTATCTGTGCTACAACTCTAACTTACCAGGTTCTAATTCACCAGTCCTTTAATGAATTTCTGAATAGATCAGGTTCCTTCGGTTGATAATCATATGTAAATGCTGATTCATGTCTGCTTTTAATTGCTTTTTTTTTTGTCCTCATTTGCCACCCAAATTCTAAAACGCAATCTGTTGAGTTTAAAAGCTTTGTGCTGCCACAGTTATATCAACTGGAGGGGACAATAGTGGAACCTGAACCTAGTCTCTCAGCAACTAAGCCTCAACCACAACGATCACCGGGATAAGAGCCATACAGAGGTAACCGTAGTACAGCCAGAATGTTGGTGTAAGCATTTATATACAGCTTTGCCATATTTCTGGGCTTAGTGGCTTAATCATTGGACCTGGGGAAAAAAAACAGATACTCAATGATCCCATTTCAACAAACGCCAGAAGGATGTTTTCTCTGGGTAACATGCTCTGGCCAAGTCCAACTTAGAGACCTGCAAGGTGGCATTATACCAGTCAGTGATAGTAGGGGGAGAAGGGTCCTTCCATTTCTTGCATATCTCCCTCCTAGCAAGCAAAATAGAGTAAAAAATGAACTTCCTCTCAGAAGGGGGAACTCCTTCCACAAGACCAAAAATTACTGATACAAGACTCAGGGCAATATTGGCGCCAAACGATGCAGAAAGACAGCTGCTTATATCATTCCAAAAAAGAGACAGATGAGGGAAGTGAAAAAACATATGAGTGTCCGAGGCGGACAATAGCCCACATCTCGCACAAGCCACTGTACTTCCAGATGAAAATTTGACAACCTAAGTGGTGAATAGTAAGCTCGATGAATGGTAAAAAGATGGTTCCTGCAAAGCCATGCAGGTTTCACAATGTCCCACATCATTCTACATGACGTGCTCCAAAGATCTTGCAAGTTAACGTTGAGCAGAAACAGGGACCAAAGTGTATCCGGCAGTATGAATTCACCGTCTATTTCTTCCAGAATTAAATTATACCAGACTGAGATCTCCTTTTTGATTGGAGGTTTATCAACTAATAGTGTTACAAGATAACTATATGCTCCCAAAGGGGGTTTATTTCTCCGCTGATTCTGAGCAGAATATGCACGAGACCAGCTGGAAATTTGCAAGTATTTAAGCCTGGAGAAATTCGAGCCAATTCTATTGCTTAAACTGTCCCAGGGGAGCAGATTGCCTTCATGGAATATTTCGCCCCAGACCTCCAAGCCTGCCTCTCTTATTGGTATTGCAAGGGCGTCATCTTGCCAGGAAGGGCCAACTGGGAGGTCCCAAAGAGGTGTTCTACTGCCATAATAGCCTAATTTGATTGCCTTAGCTATCTGGGCCCAAGTTCTAGCCATACCTCGCAAGATTTTTAGTTTTACTTTTTTAAAGAACTTGGGATCCCCAAATTTAAAAAGAAATCCGAACTGAGCCACACCTTCTGCCTTCAGCAACATTAGATAAAGGGACCCTACTCCATAAATTGCTTAAGTATTAACCAATTTAATAGAAATTTTCAGATGTCCACCACTTGAACCGGTTTACATTATGCTACACATTCATTTAACCCAGAGGTCTTCAAACTGGGGGGCGGGCCACCCTAGGGGGGCCTCGAGTGATCCCAGGGGGGGGCACCAGGCTCCGGCCAGAAGAAACATTATGCTTTGTTTTCAGCCTAAAAAGCCCGTCTGTAATGGGCCATCATTAACATCCTTTGCCATTTAAATCTTGGCTGGGAGAAGGTGTCAAAAGGGAAGGGACTTCACATTTTCTCCAAGACCCGCACTACCATTTCGAATAACCACACTGTAGATCGTTTGCACAATAGTAAGGCCTGCCTCACCGGAATAGTATTCATGGACTCATGTATTTGTTTGCATTTCTAAAACAGTGACAGAACTTAGCTACAATGTTTAAAAAGACATATTTAAACATTGCCAGTTAAATAGAATAATTGGGAAAATTTTTGATGGGGGGCCTGGCGAATTGTTTTTCTACACTGGGGGGGCCGCGGAATTAAAAAGTTTGAAGACCACTGATTTAACCTATTTTCCCAATATAAGGAATACACAAATGCATATTTATACTATCTATCTTTAATCTATCTTTAATGTGAAATTGCTTCTCAAGTGAACCATTCATTTATAAATATTTTGTCTATCTTAGAAGCATGTTCCTTTGAACATGGCATTGACTATTAGTTACCTATTCCGGCACAAACATCAGAAAGCTCTGCTTTTTTTTTTTTTAAGTTTTTAACTTTTATTGAAAGAAGCTAAAAAATACCATACATCAAAAAATAATTTGTCAAAATAGTATTTTCAAATATAATGAAAAACAGACACGTCGACAATTGAGAATATTGGAAATTCCCAGTAATAGCATATCATCTAGGCAAACTGGAAATATAAAAAAGAGAAGTGAGGGAGGGATGGAAAGAGGTAAATGAATAAATTACATCAAGGAGAGAAAAACAGTGCATAGTTATAACTATTTGCCTTTGAAAAAGAGACCTTACATGCTATTGAACATGTATTAAAGGACAGAGAGTTTAATTGACAGTGGTTTTGTAACTTGTTTCATTGAAATATTTTTAGCGAAAAAGGTGGAATTAGTAAAAAAATTAATTAACTGGAGAAAAAAAAGATTGTCGATTAATAGCAAGTGAAATAAGATAAACATAGGCATTCTCGAATCTATGAATATAGCATACTTAATTCCACTAGGATTTGAAATTAATATATTTGTCACATTTCCAATTTATAGTTATTTCTTGAAATGCAACAGCAATGAGGAGGTCAATTCATTTATAACCTTGAGCATAAGAAATCCACTCTGAAGCACAAGAACCTAGAAGCAATTCGTCAGAGTAAATAGATTCTTAACACTAAAAATATCTATTATCTAGAACCAAACCTTCATCCTAAAATAGAATACAGAAGGACATGCAAAAAGCATATGATAACTGTCACAGTGTTGTTCTTCACAAGACAAACATTTTGATGGGAGGTCAGGATTAAAATTAGCTAAAGATGTGGGGGGAATATATAGCTGGTTATACATACATACACACATACATTCATGTGTTATTTGCTGCATATGAAGGTTTAAACATTTTTAAACAAATTTTATCCCAAAGTTCCATGGACCAAGAAGTGTGAAAGGCGCGTTCCCATAACAAATCTATTTTGGACTTTGTGCTATAAGGATCTGGAGGTTTAAATGTTTTAGAAATTATTGATGCCTGGGGAGGTTAGCTGAGTATAAAGGAAGTAGTGGGGAAGCGTGATAAGAAGATAGAGAAGTGAGAGTACAATAGTGTTGGAAAATATCGGTAATTAAAGTGGTACAAGATTTCTCGAATGACTTAGACATTTGGAAAATAAATTGAGCTTAGAGGAAGACTACAGGAGATTCATTTTATATTAATTGATGAACCCACATTATTCCTTTTTTCCAGGTTTTTCAAAAAATCTTTTAATATTAAAATCTTTATTATACTAAATGAATAATCTCAAAAAATCTTCTTTATTCTGGGTTGGGCGGAAAGACCAAAGGACGTAGAAGTTTATAGGTATTGGTTATGGTTGGAGTTTTAGGGCCTGATTTAGATCTCGTCTGAAAGGTTACTATGTCACAACGATGACAGATATCCCGTCCACCCAAATATAAACCCTGTAGGATATAATGTGATTTATATTTTGGTGGACGGGATATCCATCACCAATTGATGGAGTAAGCCATCTGCCTCGATCTAAATCAGGCTCATAGTCTCACAGAACATGATGTAACAGCTATGTACTCATTAGAAGAAAATGGGGGGAAAAAAGAGGATTCCACGTCTAGCCATAAAGGAAAATGAAGAGTTAATTGACAATGAAGCCAGAAAGATGCTTGGCTTAAACAATATGTGGAATGGTAGTTTCTATAATCAGGAAAATGTAAACCTCCTTCCTGTTTAGATTTCCTAGGAGAGTAAAGAGCTAGTCTCAATTTTTTTCCACAACATATAAAATGTTGTAAAAGTGAATCGTTTTTCTGAAAATGCATTACTAGAATAGTCACAGAATAATGGAAAGCACATATAAAACTACTGCTTTTATTGTCTTAAACAGTGGTGACTCCTCCGCTAAAGCAGAGGAGCACCTCCCACTGCTGCCGTGCAGCAGTAAAAAGAAAATAAAAAGAAAATTTTTATAATGCAATGTTTTTATCATTGTATTCTTCTCTGCTGCTGTATCATGAGGGCGGAGCAGGGCTGCTCTGCTGACAGAGCATGGGAGGAGTTGTGGGCATAATAAAGTGTGCAAGATGCTTTGACGGGCTCTCTCAGGCTAGCCAAACAGGCATGCGCACTTTAGCATGTTCTCCATGTGGGCAGCATTACATCCTGCATTGAGAACATGCCCAGGCCCCCAGTACCCGTCTGATCGCTGAACCACAGCACTCAGACCAATCACAACACTGCATTGCAGCATTGTGATTGGTTATAGGGAGCCAATCACAACGTGTTGTGAATGGCTCAGGGGAGCCTGGCTGCTTACTGTTCGGCAGAGGCGAGATGACATGAGACAGAGGGACAAGGAGGTAAGTTAATTTTTCTTTCTTTTTTTACAATTATACCTCCTTGCTCCTGCCCCACCAGCCCAGATCTGTGCTGACCACCACTGGTTTTAAATGCTGTTGGAGTTCTGTCAGCTCACTGCCTTGCAGCTCCTCACCTAAACGGGCCTGTTGCAGTGTTTATGAGCTGATTTGAAAGATCAGATGTGGTGATTCTCCTGTGCTATTAGCATCAAATGTGATGATTCCTTATATTCTTTTTAAATAGAATTATTGCTCAGCCTTTCAAAGTTCAATTAATTTATTTACAACAGAAACAGCAGTGTTTAAAGCATTTAGCGGTCGTTTACTCTAGCCCAATGCAATACAGCTCGAAGATGGTCTTGCTTATTGAATTACTGAAGATCGAAATGTCAATGGTGGTTCCTTCAGTTGCAACTTAAGTGTGGAAATAAGTGTGGAAAAACGCATGGAAAATGCTTGTAAATGTAAAAAAAGTTCCCCTAAATGTGTGTGTATTGCAGATGTATGCAATTTTTTTAACCACTCCAATGCCACACCACTTGAGTTGCTCACAAGTGAAACTTACGTGAACTTTTACGAGTGCTTAAATTGCACACACCTATCTAACTTAGGCACTCAAAATTATTTACCTTTCACATAATTTTAACCTTAGTGTATACACTTTTATGCATGAAGGCATATGTTACTCCTCTTTAGATTGTAAGTGAGGATAATACCCTTATGGATCATTGCATTCTTAATCATCTTATTTATTTTGACATGGAATCCAGTAGATGATTGAAGGGATATCCTAATTTGTAAATATTTAAGCACTAGTTCCAATATTTAGCATCAATAGAAGAGGTCATAAAGGCCTCTAACGTAATAGTATCATGGGTCAGCTAATAACCCCTGGGTGTTCATTAATGACTACTCAGGCTGCTACCTATAATGACGTACCCTCATCACATACCACCACTACTACCTCTGATGCAGCGGGTGAGCATAGGAGGCTAGTACTACATCAAATATTTACACCTAATGAGGGCTCACTATTGCATTCAGCCCATGCCAACCCAGGGCCCCATGTAAGGGATATGAATAATACTGGGGTTAGGAGAAATGAGTCGTTTAAAATACTAAGCTGGAATGTAGTTGTCTCAGGTCAAAGATAAATTTATCGGATTGGATATATTTTATTAAGGGTTATAATAATATCCTGTTCCAATATAAAGGGGACACACTGTCCATATTTGTTGATGGGTATCAATGTTTTAGCACCCCCACTACTTCATCAGGTAGTGGGTGTGCTTCGGGGCTGTCTATCTGGATAAACACTGCTATAGGGGGGTACATCAAAACCACCGAGACCCATAACAGCAGTTTTTTAAACTTAATTGCTAAAACTGTTCTTAGCCTGTATATTGTGAATTTTGATAATAATGATTTTTCTGGCATACCAAATTATCAATTTCCTCGTCTATTTAAATTTATCTCTAAATTAGTGGATAACGTAGCACTTTCAGGTCAAACAATGTATCTTTGCTTGATTGGAGATTTCAATGTGCAACTGCCAAGCAATTTTGCTGCTTCAAATTTAGTGCCATACCCTCCACCAATATTGATGCAAGTAGTTAGGTACTAATTTGTATTACTTGCCCCATTGATTTGGCAAATGCACTGGCCATCAAAGATTTGTCTAGTAGGGAAGTTCCTACATTTAGGGGAAGTGGGAACCCCTCAATAATGGAACATGTTTTTAATCACCTGTAATCTGTAGGATTTACTTCTACATTACATAGTTGTTCCCTCTAGTGACAGTGACCATATTACCATTTAAACTATGCTATTAGCTCACCATGAAGGAAAGCTCAGGAGGCAAATTGGTGCCTGTAATTTTCAACTGTGTGTCTGTTACTGATAATTTGAGGCTGGTGTGAAGGATGCAAGACGCCATCCAAATCTTTAATGGTATTATTGTGAAAATCAGGTGTTGGTGATTCGGTGTTTATTGGAGGATGCCGATGGCTCTCAGGTTGTGGGGGACTTCACCAGTCTCCGTTCTGGGATCAAATCAAATCAAATCAGGTGATATTTATTGAGTGCACATATCACCCGAAGGTCTCATGGCCCTTAACAGACAGCTCTGGCCTGATCAGCTAAAGGATGGAGTAACCGTTTCGTTTTCAAACAGCCACGTTTTCAGGTCTCTACTGAAGCTATTTTGATCAATGACAAAGCGTAGATGAAAAGGCAATTCATTCTAGAGGGTAAGCGTCAAGAAGGAAAACGATCTTCCGTCGTTCAGGAAGGCACTCTTGAAACCCATATGGTCCACACCTGATACCCCAAGATGGTTAAATATTGAATGCTCAGCAGCAAACAGGGCACTCTGCAAAGCCCTGATTTCTAATCCCAGAGACTCAGTATTGGAGGCCTACCTGCGTAAACGATATTTAAAAAAAGCACCACTAAACAATGACAGGAGTTAGTTGTATCACACTGGGAAATGCTACTCCGGGAATCACAGTTGGGCAATAGAAAATCATTCTTGTCAACTGTATCTGAACTGAAGGGGAATGTCAGGGCTTCCAGATCTATTTCATGTCATATCATTAGTAATACCTGGGAGGAACATTTTGGTAAAATACATGCGGCACCATCATGCCCTGGCACCTTTTCTTTAGACCTTTGCCTTGTGTCATGCTTTCAGACAACATTAATCGAAGTTGAGAAAGCCATTAATCAAAGCATCTGCCCGGGTTCCCATCGATTTGATAAAAAGTAATGTTAACTTTTGGGCTCCCCTTCTTACGAATGTCTATAATAATCTCACTTAACCACTTCTGCCTAGTACATGGGGTTCATCCATCATGGTACCTATTTTTAAAAAAGGGGACCGCTGACTCCAAGGTTGCTTCCGGCCAATATCGCTAATTGATACTACCGCCAAAATACTGAGTATAATTATTCACAATAGGATCATGAACTGGGTGCATGATGAGTCAGTGTTACACCAATCCCAATATGGGTTTAGGCATAAAGTAGGAACTATTGAACAGTGCCTCAGTTTAAATGTGGTCCTTGAAAAATATACAGTGGTTAAACAATCCGCCCTCTATTTAGAATTCATGGACCTATCATTGGACTTTGATTGTGTGAACAGGGTTAAATAGTGGCACATGCTTTTTGCACGAAGCCTGGATGCAGTGTTAGCACATTTCCTCGCCAACTTGAATGCAAGGGTCTGCATTAACACACAGTGGGAGGTGTCTAAAGATGTAGGCATTCATTGTGGAGTGAGTCAGAGATGTGTGCTGCCCCTCCTCTTATTTATTCTTTATAATAACGACCTTCATTCCTTTTTAGCATGTGCCACTTTAGATGTACCCATTATTAAAGGCAAGTCTCTCCCAACACTAGTGTACCCAGATGACGCAGTGCTCATGGCATGCATTCCCAGAGCAGTGCATCACCTAGTTCATGCATTTTTTAATTCCATGGCTTCTTTGGATCTACAGACCAATTTTGCTAAGTCCCATATTATGCCTTGTGGGCCCAAGTGTAGACCCCTTTCAATTATGACAATTGGTACCAATTCTTTGAGCAGTACTAACATGTTTTCATACCTAGGCATACATTTTTCTGTCCTTGGGTCTTCATCTCCCAACATTGCGCACCGTTACACTAAAGTCTCTATGGCCAATGGGTCACTATGTATCCTCCCACAGCTTTCTTGCTCCCCTGTTACAAATATACAAGTCTTATTGCTTGCCAATGCCATGTATGGAGCCAAGGTGTGGGGGAACTCTAATTGCACAGCCATCCATTAGGAATGGAAAGAAAATAGATATTTTAGAAAGCTAGTATCTGTTTCCTTGTCTGCTTCCCATTTTATTTGCCAAAAATAAATTAGACTCTACTATATAGGAGATCTGATTAGCGTGTGGCCTGTCTTACTGTGGCTTTCAATTTGGAGACATCCTGAGGCTGCCCTAACAAGAGAATGAATAATGGACTGCCTCTCCTTAGAGAGAGAGTCACTTATTCCATGAACAGCCTACATGAACACTAAATATTTTAAAATTGGGATGCAATCTATTTTTATGGATCCATCATCATGTGCCAATATAAGTAAGAAGAGTATGGCCAAAGCATTTTTTAACTCTAAGGAATTTTGGCGGCTAAGGGACTTTGAGGGGTAGCCCAATGCGATTGGGTACCTTAATTTGAGCAAATCTGACTTGCCACCAACTATATCTGGGGTGCCCGTATTATTAGGAACTATCCCTGCTATTTCGTTTTAAACCAGATACTATGAAATATATGCTCTGTTTTCTCCTGAACCTTGAAGCCAAGCTATATCCCTATGATGATGCATCTGGAAAATCAATGCTCCTTTTTTTGTGTATTGTTTTAACCCCATTTAAAATGTTTATTGCTGTAACATTGGCCAATGCAATCCTGCTTTTAGATTTTTATTACTTTTAATCAATGAGGAAGCTATTTTGCACGTTGGGTATTTTTTAAAATCTGCTGTACAAGCAGGCAGGTCTATACCGTCCTAAATTCATTGGTGCTATTACTCTTTCTTGATATTGTACTGTATTCCTATGCATTTTATGCATACATGTATTGCTTGTTTGCACTGTGGATAGCTTATATGGATGCTATAATGCCTCCAAATAAAGTTTTTGAATGGAATTGAAAATGTAACTTCATTATATTATTCAGGTTATTTCAAACAGCAAGGACAAGCCAATCATTTTGGTTTAATTTTTCTCGTCCAAATCACATATAGTCTGGAACTAGATGTACACAATGTTTTTGTTACAAATTAGGTGACAACTTGAGTCCAGTTTAATACAGTCACTGTTTCCAGTCCTGGAATTCTTTGTGTAAACCTAATGTTATCTGGATGTTGTAGTCTGATCTGGGCAAAAAATAGGTCAATTGTGATTAGTGGTGGCTAGAATAATATAATTTCATGCAAGGCAATCACAAGCCCCCATAGTGTTATGCATTCCAAAAATTCCTGGTTTAAGCCTGGGCTTTGTTGTACCCCACAAGAATCCTTTGAGGTCAGAGTCAATTCTGTGAAGTGTGTCCTGTTTTATCAAAAGTAGGGGCATACTAAAAATATAAATATACTGTGGAACATTGGACCTTTTGAACATCTCTAACTAATCCCATAAATGAATATTGTCCATAAAATTTAGGGAACATCATAAGACTGAAATGGGCACTATTTCTAGGGGGTAATCGAAACAGATGGTCACAGTATATGTGAGTTTACCTACTTTTCAGAGCTTCCCAGTATCCTTTTACCTACACCAGAGCATAGTTTTCCTCTTGTAATTGATTGTGCTGAGCCTGCTGGTAATTTTGCAAGCATTTTGTACACATGGGCTAAACACCAGCATTTCCTGTAATTTGTCTCTGTGCTGCAATTAAATGTCTGTATGTGCATAGGTTTAAGGTTGTGTGCATAATTGAATGGTACTCTGCCATGTAATGTCTGTCATTGAATATGTGTCAGACAATTACTGTGCACACAGGCCTGTTTATCGTCCTGTTACTATAGTTTGCTACTGCCTGATCCTTGTGCTACTGTGCTTTGTAATTTGCTCTTGTTCAAGTACTACCAATAAACAAGTAAAGATAGAGAAAAAAGAAAAACAAGAAAATCCCCAAACCAAGTTCGAAAACTAGAGAAAAAAATTAATAGACAAAAAGATATGAAGAATAGTAAACAAGAATAAGGAAAGGGGAACCAAAGATAAGCATTATTGAAGATTTTAATACAAGAAGCCCTTGAAAAAAAACACCATTGAAAAGCAACAGTTTGTGGTTAACCGGGACATAGGTGCAATTTCAAGTGCGCTACAATGGAGTGGAGTTTATTTCAGTCAATGTTTTATTTTCGCACTGTAACCAGGTGACCGGGACAATGACTGATAGTCAGGACAGCGGTAAAGAAGGTAACTGGTGGTCTGTTAATGCTGAAGAAATGGTTGCTCCTTCTTCACAGGACGAGCCTTTTGCGTGGGGAACTCCGTCTCAAGAAATACAACACGGCTCCTTTAACTGGCCGACAGAACAGGACGCCGGGACTGCACCTCGTGACGTATCCTTCCTTTCATTGGATAAAGGACCGGAACCTTGGAAGTCGGCGTGTGACATCACCACCGGAGGAGAGGATCGGGGAGAGGAGAGCGTGGAGGAAGGACGCCGCAGAGCCGAGGAAACCGCAACGCGAGGACGAGATGCAGACGAGGTGGGGAAAGGTGAAGCCCTGTCCGAAGAAGACGTGCCAGGAGGCCAACGAGACCGCGCAGCGCCGTGCCACACTCCCGAGGGAGGAGTGTGGCTCCGACAGGTACGGGAACGAATCTCGAACTGGGTGGGACGACGGGGAAACTCACCCGCAGTAAAAAGGCTATCGACTCCCTAGTATTCCAGCACTACCCTTCCCCTTAAAAGTGCCCTCCCTCACGCCTATCACTTAAGCTATCGGTAACGACTGAAGCACTTATAGGTGACCCCTCACCCCCTGGTTCCCTGGAATGAAAGAGTTATAGGACGTGGCAGTAATTGGTCCTTTTTTCTGTTATTTTGTTTCCGGCATATCCAATGCGAGAGGTCCTTTGGGAGAAGTGCCAGCCTGACTCGAACCGCTAGACGGAAAGAACACCCCCTACACAGTCGGCATCACGGATCCTGCAGGGTTTGCCAAGGAGAGACTAACTTTTCGAAAAAAGAAACTTTATGTTAAAATAAAACCCTCTTTACCAAGGCAACGTGTCCAGTCCATTCCTGACCTCCCTTTACAAGTGGTGTCAGAAGTGGGATTGCCTGACCCCCACCAGCAATCACTGATGGATCAAGTAATCCAACATCTTATTGACGGACAAGACAAACTGGAATGGGCTATAAAAAATCAGATAACGGTAGCGGATGCTGATCGTGAACTGTTTAAGAATGCTCTAAGCGCCCAGATAGAGGGACTGCAGAAAGTGGCCCAAACACCTGTACTCGGAGCAGACCGTAGAGCCGGAAGTCCCCATCCTTCCGGTGTATCCCTACAAAAGTATGTGCCCGGGGAAGATCCGGACGCTTTTCTCTCAAATTTTGAGAGAGCAGCCCAAGCGTGTGGTTGGCCCCCAGAGAAGTGGCCCTTTTTCTTAGCCCCTTTGTTATCTGGGGAAGCTCAAGCCGCCTATCAGGTGGCTAATCATGCCGGTAATACCCCATATGCCACTATTAAGGAAGTTATCCTGGATCACCTAGGATTAGACCCCGAGGCCTACCGCGTCCGGTTTAGAAAGGAAAGAGGAGTGGCTGGGGAAAACCCCAAAACTTTGTATCTAAGACTGAAGATGGCGGCGGAAAAATGGCTAAAGCCTGGCCAAAGAAGCAAAGAGGATGTTATGGACAGTATAGTTTTAGAACAATTCATGGAGGCCTTGCCTTACGGAACTCAAAGGTGGCTACGCCAACACTCTGGTTTGACCGTAGCCCAAGCTATTGAAATGGCCACCAACTATTCACGAGCCCAACCCAGAACTTTTACTTGGGACTCTGAAAAAACCAGCAAACCTCCGGTAACGTTGAAAAGCGACAAAAAGAAACCGGAGCTACCCCCTCCTGTCAGGCAAAAACCATGGAGAGTGGATAACGTACCGTTTAAGGGGCCCCAGTGCTTTGACTGCGGGGAGTGGGGACACATCGCCAGGATGTGTCCAAAAAGGAAACCAGCCGAAGAACCAATGGAGGTTGGCTATATTCCCCGAGCTGTAATGTACTCTGCAGAAATGGGTCCATCGTTCTATGTACGTATCCGGATTAATGATAAGACTATACGGGGTTTGTTAGACTCAGGGTGCCGACAGTCTGTAGTACAGGAGAAACTGGTTAGACCTACACAGATCATTCCTAATGAACAAGTACACATAAGGTGCGTCCATGGTGACGTGCGACCGTATCCGGTAGCCCAGTTGGTCATTGAACCTCAGGATAGAGCCCCAGTGCAAATCAAAGTTGGGGTCATATCAACTTTGACGGAAGATATCATTTTGGGCGTTGATCACCCCGACTTTATGTCCCTCTTCCAGGATAAACTGTCAGCTCAGGACAAAACAGCAAATGCTTACCTAGTAAAGGAACCGTGGGTATTGGATCGGAATTTCAGGTTTGCACAGGCTAACGACGCGACACTTCTGAATGCGTGGGAGGCCGCACATGTTGCACAAACTCTTCCTTCTGCAACATATCCCAGATTCGTGATACAGAATGATTTACTGTATAGGGAAGGAAAGGCAGGGGATGACCTTCAGTTAGTAGTGCCATCTGCTTTCAGGGAACAGATCCTTTATTACGCCCATTCACATCTCACAGCAGGTCATTCAGGGGCCGAGAAAACCACCCAGAATATTGTACGACATTTCTTTTGGCCCGGCCTTTACAAGGAGGCGGAATTATACTGCAAGAAATGTGCAATCTGTCAAAAGAAAAACTTGACACGTCCCCAAGCTGTCCCTATGCAACCTATGCCTCTCATAGGTAAACCGTTTGAAAGGGTGGGGATGGACCTTATCGGACCCTTACCCCGGTCTTCCAGCGGAAACACCTATGCCTTGGTTATAGTGGATTATCACACTAGGTTCCCTGAGGCTTTTGCCTGAAAGGCTCCCACTACCAGGAATATAGCGGACAAAATGGTTGAACTATTCGCGAGAGTAGGATTCCCGAAAGAGATCCTTACGGATCAAGGTACCCCTTTTGTATCGAAGTTGATGAAGGAAGTGTGCAAACTGTTAGATGTGCATCAAATTAAAACATCAGCATATCATCCTCAGACGGATGGCCTCGTTGAGAGGTATAACAGATCATTGAAAACAACCTTGAAGAAGATGCTAACTGTAGAAAGCAAGGAATGGGACAGACTTCTTCCCCTAGCACTATATGTGTTGAGGGCTCAAGTACAGAGCAGTTTGGGATGTTCCTCTTTTGAGTTGTTGTACGGCAGGCAACCCAGGTCCCTCCTAGAGATAACCAAGGAAGCTTGGGAACAGGAAGGCATAGAGGAACAAAGATCTCTCTTGGAATATACCCAACAACTCCAATCCAAGTTGGGAAAGCTCAGGGATTTGGCATATTCCCATGCAGAACTAAGACAACGCAAACAGAAGTTCTATTATGATAAGGGAAAAAAATGGCGCACTCTTGATAAGGGCGATTGGGTGTTGGTATTGCTTCCTTCTTCTACACAGAAGTTTAAAAGTGAGTGGTTAGGACCATACCCCGTGATAGAGACAATAGGCCAAACTACATATAGAATCCAATTATCGCCCTCCAGAAGCCAAACCTTCCACATAAACCTTCTAAAAAAATGGATAGGACCCCCTCCTAAAGCAGCCCATTTTGGTTTACCGGTTTGTAATTCACTAAGTACTTTAGAGCAGTTACCAGTCAACCCAGAGTTAACGGAACAAGAAAAGGAAAGTATGTTAAGGACTCTCAGTCCCTTTTCTTCCATATTCTCAGATACCCCTGGGCTAACTCATCTGACAGAACACCAAATTCAGACAGAGGAAGGGAAGATAATCAAACAACGGCCATATAGGATCCCGGCCGCTAGGAGAGGGGATGTAAAAAAAGAGGTAGAAGAAATGCTCAAATTGGGAGTCATCAGGCCCTCTCACAGTAACTGGTCGTCGCCTATAGTGATGATCCCAAAACCAGATGGTTCCACTCGTTTTTGTATGGATTTCAGGGCTTTGAATGCCATATCGGCCTTCGACGCCTATCCCATACCACGAGTGGACGAGTTAGTTGAAAGGATTGGAGAAGCAAAATATATAACAACGCTAGACCTTACAAAAGGCTACTGGCAAGTGCCCCTGAGAGAGGAGGACAGGAAAAAAACAGCCTTTTCCACAGAGGAAGGACTCTACGAGTTCAATGTATTGCCCTTTGGCTTACATGGGGCGCCAGCCACCTTTCAAAGGTTAATGAACCGAGTCCTTTCAGACCTGAAACAGTATTGCTCCGTCTACCTAGACGACATAGTGATATTCAGTAAGACCTGGGAAGAACATTTGAGACATGTACAGAACGTCCTACAGGCCCTGAACAACGCAGGTTTACATGTGAACGCTAAAAAGTCAAGAGCCGCGTTTCCCAGGGTAAAGTATTTAGGATTTCTGCTAGGAGAGGGAGTCATAGCCCCACAAGAGGAGAAAGTTAAGGCTATCATGCAGACCCCTTTCCCATCCACCAAAAGGGACTTGAGAGGATTCCTAGGCCTCATTGGATACTACAGACGCTTTATAGAAAATTTTGCGGCCAAAGCCAGTCCCTTGACAGACCTACTCAGCCAAACCTCCAAGCCCTCTCAGTTGACTCAACCATCCAGGGAGGCTAGGGATGCATTTGAGGCACTCAAAAGAGCTATCACTACAAATCCTGTGTTGATACCGCCTGACTACAACAAAACGTTTTCATTGGCCACTGATGCCTCTGAGGTGGGAATTGGGGCTGTGTTGTCGCAGGAAGGGCAGGACGGTATAGAACACCCTGTACTGTTCCTAAGCCGCAAGTTGCACCCCAGGGAAAGGAAATACCCTACAATTGAACGAGAATGCTTAGCTATTAGGTGGGCTGTGGATAAACTGAGGTATTATCTGGAGGGACGTCCATTTGTACTCTACACAGACCATGCTCCATTGCAGTGTATGCAAAGGAACATCTCCCTCAATCCCAGGGTTCTCAGGTGGTCCTTGTTCCTTCAGCCCTTTTCCTTTGTCATTAAACACCGCAAGGGGAGGGACAACGCTAATGCTGACTTTTTGTCCAGATCGCCTCTTCTCCCCGATCGGGAGAATCCAGGGGGGGAGGTGTGTAACCAGGTGACCGGGACAATGACTGATAGTCAGGACAGCGGTAAAGAAGGTAACTGGTGGTCTGTTAATGCTGAAGAAATGGTTGCTCCTTCTTCACAGGACGAGCCTTTTGCGTGGGGAACTCCGTCTCAAGAAATACAACACGGCTCCTTTAACTGGCCGACAGAACAGGACACCGGGACTGCCCCTCGTGACGTATCCTTCCTTTCATTGGATAAAGGACCGGAACCTTGGAAGTCGGCGTGTGACATCACCACCGGAGGAGAGGATCGGGGAGAGGAGAGCGTGGAGGAAGGACGCCGCAGAGCCGAGGAAACCGCAACGCGAGGACGAGAAGCAGACGAGGTGGGGAAAGGTGAAGCCCTGTCTGAAGAAGACATGCCAGGAGGCCAACGAGACCGCGCAGCGCCGTGCCACACTCCCGAGGGAGGAGTGTGGCTCCGACAGGTACGGGAACGAATCTCGAACTGGGTGGGACGACGGGGAAACTCACCCGCAGTAAAAAGGCTATCGACTCCCTAGTATTCCAGCACTACCCTTCCCCTTAAAAGTGCCCTCCCTCACGCCTATCACTTAAGCTATCGGTAACGACTGAAGCACTTATAGGTGACCCCTCACCCCCTGGTTCCCTGGAATGAAAGAGTTATAGGACGTGGCAGTAATTGGTCCTTTTTTCTGTTATTTTGTTTCTGGCATATCCAATGCGAGAGGTCCTTTGGGAGAAGTGCCAGCCTGACTCGAACCACTAGACGGAAAGAACACCCCCTACACAGTCGGCATCACGGATCCTGCAGGGTTTGCCAAGGAGAGACTAACTTTTCGAAAAAAGAAACTTTATGTTAAAATAAAACCCTCTTTACCAAGGCAACGTGTCCAGTCCATTCCTGACCCCCCTTTACACGCACTTAGGGCCCCAGTAGTATGGTGGCGGACTTTGTCTGACCACCATACCCTTGGGAAACGAGACCGCCTGCTGAGGGTGCGGCGGTCCCGCACTCCCGATTAGTATGCGCCTGCCCCACTGGCGGGCGCATGGAGCATCTGCAACATTGCTGCGGGCGGTGCAGAGAGCACCGCCCGTCGCAATGCCACAGAGGAAGGTTGTGCGTTTCAATTCACAACGTGACTGGCACCCCGCGGTGCCTGCCCCATGTGCACCCCCCACCCTCTGTAGTCCCTAGGGGCCTGCAACGGTCCCCCGCAAGCAGACTCCGTATGCCTTTCTGTGGCGGCAATGCCGCCATGGAAAGGCATGTTCCAGTCCACATTCTAATATGGCGGCGGTGTCTAACAGACACCGCCACCATATTGAACCCTTTCCCGCCCTGTTGATCGGGGGAAAAGGGGCGGACGGTCTGCCACGGAACCCCCAGCCATTGTAATATGGCTGGGGTTCTTTGCTGTGAGTATGGCAGGCGGTTCGCCCCCGCCGGGCTGGCGGTGACTACCGCTGGCCCTGCAGGGGCGAGCCGCCCGCCATCCTATTGGGGCCCTTAGTCTCTGAAAAGTAAATCAGAATCTTTCCAGCAATGAAAGGTTCAAGGCTGTACATGGAACGGTCTCTTGAAGTCATACAAAAACTGCATTCATTGGTTTAGGTGGCAAAAGCTCAAAAAAGGAAAACGCTGGATTTAATGACTGCCCAGTTGAGTTCTCTGGTCAAAGAGATTTGCAGCTTTGCCACAATCCAACGTTTCACTTTTGTACTGTTACTTTGTTAAATGTCATAATCCTATCGTCCAGCCGGGTAAGGCCAAAATCTGTAGTCTGGCACAGCTCCAAGAGCCCAGCTATATTTACTGTAATGTCTTGCAGAACCTGTTTTCGGTGCTGCAAAAACCTGCAAGCAGGACACACCTGTTTTTCTTGTCATCCTAGGGCACAACCTTCCTGTGCAAGCCTGAGCACCTTAACCCATTAATGTTGGGGTGGGAATAAGTACTACTTTTCCCTGGTTTCTGAGAAGGTTCCTTCTGGTTAGGCCTGCAGCCCCTAGCTCCTTAGGGCAGACTTCCAATCATCTGTTCTCTCTTCAGCTAGGACTTCTGCATGTTCCAGTCCTGTGTGGTCAGCTGGCCCTCTAGTAGTATGGAGTAAGTTTGTTTTTTGTATCCTTAGAAGCAGGCAACAGGATGCCTACAACGTTCTTCTTGTAGTACAGATTCAGTCCGGTGGTATCAACAGGAGTCTGGAGGCTACTTCCAGCAGGGGATTCTTCTTCAAACTGAGTCTTCCCAGGAATCTTCTGAGTAGGTGGTGGCTGAGGACCCAGATTTATTGTGTGCACTCACCAGTGACTGAATGCATTTTGCCACACAATCCTCATTATTTTATTGTAATCCCTCGCCTCCATTTGCAGAACTTCCATTTTGCCTTACTTTAAAACTAACCAGGAACCCAGTTTCAGTATGGCAGAACATTCTGCCACCAAGCAGGCCTGCAATCAGTTCCTTGGCAATTTTCCTATTGAGATGAACTCTCTCTCTACCTGACTGAGGACAAACTGGTCCTCTCCTTTATTATCTCAGGAGCATGGTTGCTTAAGCAGGTCCTGCAAATGGATGGCAGAAGTCCTTCTCAGCATCTCTAAGTTAAAAAGTTAGAGCTATGTTTGTCTTTTGTTCTGCCAACTGTTCCTGTGCCCTCTCAGATAGTTAATCCCTGCCAAATGGTCATTGGTTAACACAACCCCATCTTTCCTGGGCTCAGATGCGGGTCATTGTATAACGAGCAAGGGTTATTCGCTTTTCCAGCAAATAATGTGTATTCCAACTCTGGAAGTGTGATGAGCGGCTGCAGTATTGTTAAGCCAGTTCTAGCTCAGACAGCCTAAAATTAATTTTTATAAAGTAATTTTAATTCTTTATCTAATTTCACCATTAAATAGTATGAAATAGCTAAAACCTCGAAGATTTATTCTATTTTCCAAGACAGAGATATTACATTAAATATTTTTTATCATATCTAGGACAACATAGCTGAACCTATACAGTGAGATAGCTTTTAGACACTGTGTGGTACACTTATATATATACAATGTGACACGTTCTTACATGTTAGGTACCCTAAGTGTTTCTCCTGGCAGGCAAATATTTTGTTATATATATGGGGGGCATGAATACTCGCTACATCTTACGTATGGCATTTATCCTTCCATATGGAGAAGTGTGGCTCACCGATTAGAGCGGCGGACCCTGAGGCAGAGGTCTGGCCCGGGACTAGGGTTCAATTCCAGACTTGGGCTCAATGTCCCGGACTCGATAATTCTCGCCTAGGTGCCTACTCTAATCATGGGTCCCACTCTGCAACTCTGGGCAATAGCTTACTTAATCTCGACAACGGCCCCGAAAGCGCTAGGCTGCCTGGCCTCACCTTGGAGGTGCCCAGTAAGGGGGCATCTCACAGGGAAAGCCAGGAAGGGTTCCGCAGTGGTATACTGCGCCAAGATACCTTTCAGGTGATAGTGCGCTTTACAAGTATACACACATTTACATATAGTGGGACAAAGGAGGTGAGATGCACTCCGTTTTTCATCCTATCATCTTTGTATATATGTTTCTTCAATTTCACTTTGTGCGTGCATACTTGTAAGCGCTCTGTCCAATTGTGCCGCAATTATAAAGCCAAAACACAAAGGAATCACCTGATTCACCTCCAAGTTGCACTGCCAAATGTATCCAATGAATCAAATTCATTAATTACTGCTTATTTTATCCATTTTCCTTTTCCATATTTTCTTTGTTCCTTTGGTTTATTCGATCCATTTTACACATTTGCTTAATCATTTCTCAACTTCTCACAAACACGCAGGGACATCAAATATTCCACATGTCACAATTTTAATGAAAACACCCAATGCATTTCGGGAATTCGACCATTCATCAGGGGTATAGTGACATATGCTTTCCTGGCTAAAATATCTTATATTCCATATAGCTTTCCGTTATCCACCTGTAGTTATACTAGACGGTTTATCCTTTTTGCATTCCCGCAGCTTTCCCATTATCGCTAATTGCAGTAATGAACTAATCCCGGAAAACAATGCTATCTGATGTGTAATTGCATTAGGTTGAACATTTCACTTTTCATCCGATTGCAGTGGATACCCAAGCTCAACCCTCTAAATAAATAACAATATCCACTCTGTCCATTTTAGGTGCACAAGTTGTTTGTCTGAATTCGACAAACAATAATAAGATTTGTTTATGGCTGTGAAATTGGTGTGAAGAATATAAAGATACTTACAAGAGGATTTGGTCATGTCACAGCTAAAGAACTGGGATCGGCCCTTGAGGTGACAAAGCACTATAGCACTTTTGCAGGTTTGGTCTCCAGCGCATCTGAATCTCTTTTTAAAACATACGACTCTGAGAATAAGTTATGAACGGGATAAAAAATATTGTATCTAATTAAGGTATTATAAGAAATGTGCAGAAAACATAATATTTAAATCCCCTGAGCCCTATCTACAGTTCCAGTTAGAGCACGGAGTAAGGTGCTGTATCCTTCTTTTGCAATTAGGAATTCTCCCATTAAAAGCATATTCCACTAGATGGATCACCACCGAAAAGTCTCTAGGTAAATGTGACTTGTGCAATAGTGGATCACAAGATCTCTCTCACATATTACTATTTTGTCCTAATCCGATTTTGGTAGAGGCCTGGCGTCGATTCATAAAGCCAGTCCTTTTAAGATATAACATTATTTTAGTTCAAGATCTAATCACGGTGTGTAAGTCTTCCCCCAATGAATTTGTATTCTACAACTTGTTTAAGTATTTAAAGAGTTTCTTAAAAGTATTTTTTTTTTAAGTGCATACATTTAATCGTTTTAATTAATGTATGTTGTTCTTGCGGACCACAAACTACTTAACCTGTTTATTCTTGTAAAGAGTTTTTTTAAATCGCTTTTAAAAATATAATTTAACATGTTCTATTTATATGTAACTGTATTTTTTTACCTCAGTTGAGGTCTGAATCAAATTTAATTATTGATTGATTGATTGATTAAACCGGGATCGGTATTGAGATTTCCTTTGCTCCAGTTAGAACACAAATGGCTTACTGATTATTACAAATGTAAAAGAAAGGGGTTTTCATGTTATTTTTGACAAATAATATTCCAATTATTTAACAGTCTAAATTGATATACTTTTTGAGACTTCAATATTTCAATCCTCTTTTAGCACTTAACTGGTACACCACATTCTACTACTATGGTGACAACCCCACTTTTTAATGGATGCACATGTATCTGCATCCACATTAGTGCTAAAGTAATAATAGTTTCTTTGCTTAGTGAGTTATTTATTTTGTAGTTTTATATAGTAGTATGCATCACCTACAGGTTCGGAGGATAAGGTCTTATCAGTTGCAAATGGGAAGATGTTTGAAGTACTTCAGTTGTCATTGGTGTCTATTTCAGTCAGTGAAAAGTTAATTCATTTTCATTTCTAAGCATTTTCTGAAACTCTTATGTTTTGGGTGCGCCTTTTGGCTTAGGTAAAGGGCATTCCACACCCTTGGATTGTATTCACCCAGTGTTCCATCTCACTGGTTCGGATATATGAATGTTTATTAGCCATTCCGTTGTGCTGACTCAGAATGCAGGTTCCTGGTCAGTGTAAAATAATGTGACATCTCCTTTAAGTCTCTAGGTTCATTGCCTCTGTGAATTTTGTTTATAAGAAAAGTCCATCCACTTGGATCTACTGAAGGGCTTTGACAGCTGGTTCTCCCTGGCAAAGCTTTTGCAGGTTTAGACCTATTCTGGCCAAATGTTCTTGCACTCTTTTCTGGCTATACTGTCTTTTATGGGGAGCATGCTGTAGTTTACTATTGCAGCAGTCTTTGATGCCTATAACAAATACTCAATGGCCAGGAAGAAATAGTGTCTGGATTTTTTGATACATGAAAAGCTGTCGTTTGTGACTCTTGAACACTATCTTAATTTAAGGGATGAATGGAAGCAAAAGATACTCCCTGATTCCTTTCATCAGCTGAAAGGCTGGTGTTGGGTTCTCACTACCTAGCACCAATATCTATATTGTTTCTGTTTTCATGTTGAGGACTTTCTCATTCATGTAGCAGAGTGGAAGTTACAGTTAGGAGATGATGTTAGGAAGGTTTGAGATTATGCTTTTCAGCCCTACTAGAAATAGTATAAATTAATGTTTAGTATAAATCTTGAACTTTTCGTGTGTCGCCGTATTCATGACATGGAAGGGCACAATCATTTTTTGCCATTATTGAAATAAATCATTTGGCACTTTGTGTAACACATATACCTAAAAGGGGGTCTGAGGGAAGTTTATAGTCCTTAAAAGATTCAATCCCCCCTTACCATAATACTCAAAACAAATAGAATCTTAAGGACCAAAATTGTAGACATTCAAAAATATATCTACAGGCATAGAGGTTATCACTACTCCCTATAGTATATGGTGTGTAATGAGAAATGACAGTGAAGGCTACAAAGAGACATCTATACAGAATTGCCTCAGGAAAGTTGGTATCCCATCAATACACAATCATGTGCCCAGTGTCATCATCTAGGGTCCCAAACAGTCCTCTAATGCCTCAGTTATCAATGAGAGACGGCAAAAAGAGAGGCTGTATCCTTCCATACAATTCTTTCAGAAGGAAAAACAAATAAGATTGTGTTTGTAAAGAAAGGAAAGTTTTTTAGTATCCAATATGCAGTGTGAATAAAAATGTGCAGAAAGTCTTTTTTTTAAAAGGATAAACTACTGAGATAGTATGCTCTCTACTAGTAGTCCTGCCAGTCTCTTGTAGTTTTCCTGATAAAATCAACGTGAAAGTGAAAAGAACGGCGTGGCTTGAGTGCCGAGGGTGATGGCGGCGTGAGCCCTGAGCTCCGTGCCTCTTCCCCTCGTAGATACTGAAAAAATTGGCAGAGAGCCCACGTGAGCCCCGGCGCTGAACGAGCATACTGTGGTGGCTGGAGAGGCGGGGTGTGAGCGGCTGCGGGGGCTGCTTTGAGTGAGCGCGGCTGCCGAACACCGGAGCGGCCGGAGCTGGGGGAGGACGGCGCTCAAGATGGCGGCCCCGACGAAGAACTGAAGACGCAGAGGTTGGCCGGGCCGCCCACAGCGCCGTAGCTCTGTGATCGGGCGCGGCCGCCGGCCACAAAGCATCCTGCGGCGAACCCCCCTAGGACTGGAGAACCCGCCGACCCTGTGAGATGCGGCTGGCATAGCGGGAAAGACCGGCCGCTGTGGTGACGCGGGCGGCGGCGCTGGAGGAGGCGGCCGCCCGGATGTGCCTCTGTTGGCGGGTCTGAGGGGCCGCAAACTGTACCAGGAGAGCCAGAGGCACAGGAGTCTGTCCCGGGCCCCAGCCGAGTACGGAGGAGAGAGGGATGAGACTGTGTAGCAGACCGGGGGGGAAGGATGCTGAATAGGAGGGCCTGTTGCCCCCACCCCCCCACACAGGCGGCGACCCTCCGTGGAGAACTGGTGTCACTGAGGGGACTGGGCGGCGTGGCCCGAAGAGCGGCGGAGGAGCCCCAACAGCGCCAGGCTCCCTGGGGCGCAATAGCACACGCATTGCGGACGTAGCAGAGAGGGGCTTGCAGCAAAAGGTCCCGGAGGGCGCGTGACGGAGAGGGCCGGTCGAGAGCCCTGGTTTCCCCCCAGGGCCACAGCAACAGGCGCAGGAGGGGAGCAGTGACCGCGCAACAGGGCTGCAAAGCCGATTGGGGCCAGAGTAACAGCAGAGGCCCGGGGGGGGGGGCACCGGGCATCGTACAGTCGCCTGAGACAAGGCCCTGCCATAATGGGGAAGCCGAGAGCCAAGGCGGAGGGGGCGGCAACATCGGATGCAGCGGAGGGTGACCCTGCTGAGCCAACGGACCTGCAGCGATTGCAGGATCGCATCCTGGAGGCCATAACGGCCACGCGCGACACGATCCACAACGACATTGCGCAAGTGGCGTCGGGGCTCGGCCTGCTCCGGGCGGACCACGATAAGCTGAAGGACAGGGTCAAGGACACTGAGACCACGATAAAAGACCTGGCGCCCGCTCAAAAAGTGCTGGGCAATAAACTTACGGAAGCCCTGGACCGCATTCAAGCCCTGGAGAGGCGAGCAGAAGACGCGGAAAATAGGAGCCGGCGCAGCAATGTTCGGATCGTAGGCGTGCAGGAGACGGAGGGGACGATGGACATGGTGGCCTATCTTGATGAGTGGTTGAAGACAGTTGTAGCACCGGAGGGGCTGTCGCCATTCTTCACGCTGGAGCGAGCCCATAGGGTCCCGTCTGGACCTCCTAAGCCGGGGCTACTGCCCAGACCGATCATAGCCAAGTTGCTACATTACAAGGACAGAGACCTGCTCTTGCAAAAAGCTCGGGACGCTGGCCCATTTCAGATTGCCAACAGCAAGGTCACGCTCTTTCCTGATTTCACCTTTGAAACGCAAAAGCAGCGAGCCTCCTTCCTGACGATTAAAAGGGAATTGCGAACTGAGGGGATTTCCTACTCCTTGCTCTTCCCGGCCAGGCTCCGGATAGTGGTGGACGACAAGACTCTCTTTTTCAGTGCGGCAGCGGTCGCTTGGGACTGGTGGGAAACATACAAGGCAGGAACGGATGGCGCCAAGGCACAGGAGGAAAGGGAAAAGGAACGGGAGCGCTCGTCTGCAGGCCCACGGAAATCGAAAAAGCTGAGGAAACGGAAGCAGGGGACGCGCAAGCCAACGGCCTCCCAGACTGAAGCTGAACGGAAGGCCACGTTGCTGGAAGTGGAGAAGCTGGTGCGGACTGGGAGCCCCGGCTCTAAGCGTGGTACGGACACGGACACACATTTGTCGGCCTCAGGGTCGGAATCGGACCTCTCTGGCATCCATCATGCCAAAGGCCCACTGGTGACGCCACAGACGGCGGAGGAGATCCTAAATGTTTGAACAGCACACAGTAGGCGAGGGGTAATGACTGGGGCACTGGGCGGGGGCCCGTAACTCGGCAAACATTAGGGCTGGGGCAAGTCGCTGGGCTCGTAGCCAGCGGGCAAGTCGCTGGGCTCGTAGGCCCTTAAGGCACCCACGGCTACGGCCGTGTAGCAACAACCTGGGTCAATCAGGTGCGGGAGTTTGGATGGGAGCTGATATCTCGGTATTGGGGCCTGTTCTGGGGGAGGGGGGGTTCCACAGATGGGGTTTGTTTGCTCTCTTTAAAGCCATTGACCCTGGGCATGCCAAGGGACGGGCAGTTGGTAGATTTTGATTTGTTTGGGGGGGAACCACCACCGTCGAGGGGCTGGCACTGAAGAGTGAATTCCGACAGGATCAATGGGACAGTGGCTAATGTGAATCTTTTGAATTGCATAACCTGGAACGTGAGGGGGCTACACACTATGCAGCGTAGACACAAAGTGCATGCCTTTTTAGTGCGGAGGGGAGTGCACATTGCACTGTTACAGGAAACGCATCTCACGAAGCAGGAGGGGACAGCGCTGCAGAGGAGGTGGAGGGGCCAGCTCTTTCACACCTGTTATTCAGCCTATGCTAGGGGATTACTGATTTGGATCAGGGCAGGCACACCATTCCAACTCACACGTCAGCTGATAGATCCGGAGGGGAGATATGTAGTGGTAGAAGGGAAGCTTAGGGGTAGAGACATTGTGCTGGCTAGTATATATGCCCCGAACATCGACCAACTGGCTTTCTTTGCGAAAGTATCGGGGACGCTGGCTCACTCCCTAGCGGGCCCGGTCCTACTGGGGGGTGACTTTAACTCCATAGCGGACGCTTCCTTGGATAGATCCCACCCCCCACTGCAGGATTCGCCGGTACACCGACTGTCTAGGGGTAGACGGGAGTGGCAGGAGAGTTGGGAATTAACGGATGTGTGGAGAGCGCAGCACCCGACTGACCGGGATTACTCCTTCTTCTCTGGGCTCCACGATCTGCATGTCCGATTGGATGCGGTACTGTGTTCCTGGAGTGTACTGCCGTCCGTTACTGGGTCGGAGTACCTATCGAGAACGATCTCGGACCACAATCCACTCTTGGTTCGGCTGGCATGGGTGGCGGAGGTGCCCAGGATACCGATCTGGAAACTGAGACCCGAGACTCTGGAGGACCCCCTACTTGGTGCGGCCCTGGAGGAGGGGATGGCCCTGTACTTCGCGGAGAATGAGGGGACGGCGGCCACTAGGGCCACGGAATGGGATGCCTTTAAAGTAGTGATGAGGGGCCTATGCATTACGAAGTACGTAGGCACAAGGAAGGTGTTGTTGGGCGATCTGGATAAGGCGGATGCCAAACTAAGGGAGGCAGAAAGCAGGCGGCCCGGTCGCCCGGATCTCCAGGAAGGGCTCTGCTCGGCTAGGAAGGCGGTGGCGATCGAGGTGGAGCGGCTCCGCGCCTTTGATCATAGACGATATGTGCTGCGATCCCATGTCGATGGTGATAAATCGGGCACCCTTCTAGCCTGGCTCTCGAACCCCACTAAATGTTGCTCTCCCATACTACATCTACAAGATGAGGCTGGCCTAGTGCGGTACACTCAGTTGGGTATAGTTGATGGGTTCCAAAAGTATTATGAGGGCCTATATAAAAGTGCCCCAGGCGACCGGGGGGGAGTGGCCGAGACCTTTTTGGACGGCTTGCCCCTGCAGTGGCTAGAGGAGGAGCAGGCGAAGGAGCTGGGGTTGGACATCGAACTGGAGGAGATGAGGAGGGCAGTGAAGACAATGGCTCGCAACAAGTCGCCGGGGATAGACGGGCTACCCATAGAATTCTACAGTAAATATTTGGATATCTTAGCGCCGCGGCTCCAAATAGTTTACAAAGAGGCCAAGGCAGCTGGCCGCCTACCGCAGTCCATGCGTGAAACAATTGTGGTGCCGCTACTAAAACCCGGCAGGGATGGCAGTAGCCCCGCGTCTCACCGGCCGCTCTCTATGCTCACCGCCGACTATAAGATCTTGAGCTCTACCCTGGCGGCGAGGCTCTTGCCACACATGCCGGGACTGATACACGAAGACCAGAACGGGTTCATACCGGCCCGCAACACCACGATTAACATTAGGGGACTTGTCCGCCTCATGGACGATCTGGATGGGGAGGTCGGGTCTGCGTTGGTCCTCTCTGTTGACATCGAAAAAGCTTTCGATAGTCTGGAGTGGGACTATCTATATGCGGTTATGGAACGCTTTGGATTAGGCGCTGGCTACATTCAGTGGACGCGGGTTCTCTACGCGGAGACAGTGGCAAAGGTGAGAGTTGGGGCGACGGTATCCCACCGCTATCCAGTAGAAAGGGGCACCCGACAAGGTTGCTCCCTGTCCCCTCTTCTGTTCGCGCTAGCTATCGAACCCCTAGCGGCTGAGGCCTGAACGGGACGGCACTTCGCCGGGGTGCGCGCCAGGCATGGGCAGCAGTTCATCTCACTATATGCCGATGATTTGTTGCTCTTCCTGAACAACGGGGCCGCGGACTTGGAGGGCGCAGAGGCACTGCTGGAGTGGTTCAGAGCACTGTCGGGATTAAGGGTTAATTGGCCCAAGACGAGCTTGTTCCCACTGCGAGAGGGCACTGCTCGGCCGAGCTACCGGCCAGTGCTGGCCTGGGAACCTACCTGCATTAAATATTTGGGGGTCCACATTTATCACAAGGCAGCGGACCTGTTTGAGGGTAATCTGGGGCGTTGCGTGCGAGGACTATGGGGCTGCATGTCCTTCTGGGCCACGCTGCCGCTCTCTGTGGCCGGCAGGATCTCCTTATTGAAGATGGTTGCCCTACCGCGGCTGTTGTACTACTTCCGCACGCTCCCAATCTGGATACCTAGCTCCTTCTTCCGGCAGCTCCAGTCCAAGATAACAGCGTTTGTCTGGGGAGCCGGGCGATGCAGGGTGGCGCTGGCAACGCTTGCCCGCCCGAAGGATGAGGGGGGACTGGCGGTGCCGGACTACGAGCTTTACTATTTGGCGGCCCAACTGCGGTCTTCACGCAGGAGGTGGCGCGAGTATTTCGGGGCCCGGAAGACGAAAGGCTGAAGGGCGCGCCCCGCCATATTTTGGCCTACATTACTCTTCAACAGCGGATTGATGGTCGAGATTTGTCACTAGAACAACGCACGTACCGTCAATGTTGGAATCGAGCGCAGAAGAGGGCGGGAATTCGACGCCCGTACGCCCCGGAGATCCCTCTGGGCATGTTAACGGCGTTGCCACATGGAGGTGACTGGTCACGCCTACAGCAGTGGGAGGATGCGGGCGTGCAGGTTGTCGGAGACCTTAACGAAAATGGAACGTTACTCCCGTTCCAAGAACTGCTAGAACGCTTCGACCTCCCGAGGGGGGGATATCTACTTCACGCGGCGGTGAGTGGAGCAATCCAGACCCATTGGGGAACGGGGCTGGCGGAACCTGAGACAGCAGCGGCATGCCAATACATCATGATGTCGGCGGGTACAATCAAAGCAGTAACATGCCTCTACAATAGAATGATACGTGAGAATCTCCCTCCTCTCGCGTCGTTGAAAGCCAAATGGTAGGCTGACCTAGGTAAAGACATTCCTGACACGACGTGGGCGCAGCTAGTGCGTAGGGCCCGCAACAGTACAAGAAACGCTAGGTTTCAGCTTATCCACTACTACATACTACATAGGGCATATATGACCCCGGGGAGGATGAAGAGGTACTTTGGAACGATAGAGGCGACATGCCCTCGCTGTCCGGAGGAGGGGGCTGAATTGGTGCACATGCTGTGGGCGTGCCCGGCCCTTCGGGACTATTGGCAGGCCATAGGTGACATTTTGAATGAGGTGACTGACAGGACCATAGATTTTGGCCCGGCGGAGTGTATCTTGCATTGGTTCCCTCACACCCCCAAAAACAAACTCACGAGCAAATTTATAGATCTGTGGTTGATGGTGGCTAAACGAGAGATCACCAGGCACTGGAAGGCGAGGGTGGGTCCGACCCCCAGACGGTGACTCAACGAATTTCTGAAATGGGCGACCGCCGACAGCACACACAGATTCCAGCTAGCGCGTAGGACCCCTAACCAGGGGGCGACTGAGACAGCGACATCGTGGGAGGTGATGGTACAGGCCCTTAGAGATAGCAGGGAGGACGAGGTGGATGAGACCCCCGACACGGACAGGGAAGGAGGGATAAGCTGATAAGCCGGCGCGTAAGCATGGGAAATCAGAAGACAAGGAATGCGCCCTAGATAAGCAGGAACGGTCAATGCTAGTGGCCCTTAGATAGGTGGTAGGGGGGAGGGGGGAGGGGGAGGTTATCAGTTTTAGATCAAAGGGGGAGGGGACGGGGTTCATCGCATTGGTTAGATGAGGAATAAAAGTAGTCATGCACACACTTCTGCAGCTTGATACTCCTGCAACTTTAGCATCAGGCATGGGGGGGCTACGAACTTATTGCCGCCCAACCCCCGGGTTGTGGGCTTACAGGCTGTGTATGACGTAATAGGAAATGATAAGCGACGGCTCAATGATTACTGTGATACATATCTGTGCTTTGGCCTGATCTTGGCATGACTACAATAAAAATTACTTTAAAAAAAAAAGTGAAAGTGAAAAGAACAGTTCAAAATTAATCACTGTTCATACAGTATAGGTCTGACCTAGCCTCTCTTTTTGCCGTCTCTGATTGATAAGAGAGGCATTAGAGGACTGTTTGGGACCCCAGATGATGACACTGGGCACATGATTGTGTATTGATGGGATACCAACTATCCTGAGGCAATTCTGTATGGTTGTCTCTTTGTAGCCTTGACTGTCATTTCTCATTACACACCATATACTATAGAGAGTAGTGATAACCTCTATGCCTGTAGATATATTTTTGAATGTCTACAATTTTGGTCCTTAAGATTCTATTTGTTTTGAGTAACTTTGTGTAACACCACATATTTCAGCTAGTAATTCATTGCAAGATTGTCACTGGTGTGTTGTTAATTGGACTTTCTGTATAGCATTCTAATGTTTAAATGCTGGCTGAGAAGCTGCACATTCAGGGAAAATCCATAATTTTATTTCTGTCTGTAGGATGGTGCCCTTTTGTATGGTTACCACCACACACATTTCCAAATGCTCCAAATGCTGATGGTTATGACTCTTTCAACGCACTGGATGCTTCTGCCTAGACCTCAGTGCCCGCACTCTCTCCCAAAACTGTTATATTCAACTTGGTAATCCCAAAATGTCAAAGATTTTATCGTTCTTATAAATCCTTTGTATATAATATTAGGGGTACCCAGGGCATAGGTGGTAAGAGGTCCCCAGGGATGCAGCACACTTATGTCACAGTGAGTGATCCAAGTAAATTACTGTCACCAGGCCAGCCATTGACACTGCTGGAGCAGTGCAAACTGCTCGAACTCTACTGTGCCCTCACCGTGTGTGGCACAGTCAATACACTATTTTTAACATATGTCAGGTACCCCTAAGGAAGGTCTTCTGAGCCCCAGAGGCAGGATGCATTATATTAAAGGTGAGGATATTAAGTGCAAGCCTATATGTCCATATAGTGCCATTCCCCATTCGAAACTGCTATAAGTGTTAGAGGTCCATTGGATAACATTGGCTGCCATCCGGACATTCTCAAGGTTGCCAGCTCCATTATGGCATTACACGAGGTTGGCAGATCCATTATGGTACCACAGAAATATGTCATGTTTGGTATAGAGGAACATGCCTTCTCACCCCAGAAAAATATCATGTGTCTTTAGTTATGCGGCATGCACCCAAGTGGCTTCCTTAGAGGTTGCCCACCTGGTTGCGCCATTTTTCTGTGCTCTGGCTGGCCAGGCCACGCTTAAAGCATTTGCTGCTACCAAAACAGGATTCCAACCTCCTGCCAGGCAGTGTGATCACTCCCAAGAGTCAGGAGCAAAGGCTTGTGCAGGATGGAGTTCACACCTTCCTCCGCCCAAGCAGGCTAGTGAAGTGGCACATCAGGGTGGTGAGCTTTAAAGGTTGCACTGTCTCTGATATGCATCAGGGCTGACTCACAGTGGAGGAAACACCATCCCCCTGCGCCAGGCACATTCGTACCCAGGTAGGCAGGAAATGAGTAATTCAAGGAGGTGTACACCTGCAGAAGGCTACCCACACATCGAGGGTGAGTACCCTGATCTGTACACTAAAATTAGATTTCTGCCATCTTTAGGAGTGAAAGAATTGAGGGTTCTGGGTAAAAAAGGTGACCATACCCACGGATGTGATCACCTCAGGGGCAGACTAGCAGCAAGGACTAGCTGCCCATTGGTTATTAGCTCCCACCCCCCTACCTCCCCCTAACTCAAAGATTTAAGGGGCCCCTGGCACAAAAACTTCAGTTCTGAATAGCCTGTATTAAAGATGAAAGAAGAAGAGACCTGCAGCGGAGACAAGGCGTTCACAACACAAACGAGGGAACCCGTGCACCTGTGGCAATAACATTGGACAGGAAGCCCCGAAATGCATTGGGCCAGAATTCACCAATCGCCGTTAACGTTGTGCCTCTGTTAACAATGTGATGCTATTCATATTGTATTCATGAATAACCAAAAATGTATTCATAGTCATGAAGTAATGATCTATGTCACCGTTGCAGATTCCTAAAACATGCTAATTCACAGTTGATGTTCTTAACAATGAAATATTGTTGAAAAATGAATGTTTAGTTGTACTTGTGTTTCTTTGCAGTAAGCAGCCAAAACGCTTGGCATAATGTGTACATTCAGTCAGAGAAACCTCAACACAGCTGTGCACTCGGTTTAATCCAGACAGTTTGTCTTGAATCCTTTCCTCTAGTTTATGTTATCCTATGGACAGGCAGCCCTTTGATACCGAGCAGCACGCATTAGAAAGATAAAACATTTTAAATAGAATTGTTATTTTGACAAACTTATAAAAAGGTGTGCTTGTGGCCTAAACCCTTTTTCATATAACATTGGAACTGCCTCATTGAGACTCATCCTTGGCTATATCTCAGCTCCTCCAGACAGCGTCAAACCACTGTGGAAGACTGAAGCACCCTCAGTCTCCCCTGGACTAGTGGCACTAGGCCCCTACAAACTGCAGGTAAAACAACACTGTGTATTTGAAGAATCGCTGGCCAGCGGCCCCTCCGAGGGATCACCCAAATCCAGATGGTCTAGTGCATTGTGGGAATTGTAGTCCTGCCTTCCATGAAATTGTAGGCAGCTACTCCGTTTCCCTGGACCACGGGACGTCGAAGAAACTTTCTGCTCTACTGACTGGTGCCAAGGCTTGTTGGTCACCAGTCTGGCAACTGTCCCCTTTACTCAATGCTGCATTAAGAGGGAACTCCATCTGACCCTTGACTGATATCAGTAACTACACCATTGTTACCTTTCTGCATATTTCTCCCCTACAGCACCATTTCCGTGGTAAAAACATCCTCCTGCTGCTCCCGTTCAGCACCATGGGCAGGCAGGACAACTCTGCAACAAGGCTCCACAGTCCAAGTAAAATTTAACCTACTAATGTGGGTTGGTCTTGGGACCCACGCCACCTTTACCCTGCAAGGGTACAGTGTAACTCAACCTGCAAATTATTGCTTGCCAATAGTGGTTTGCTGTTAAAATGGAAAATTCAATATGTGTTGGGAAAGACCATAGTCAGAATATACATGCTACCTGTGTTTTCACCTTCTGAACACTGAAACCGGCATCCCTAGCTTATTATTTAGCTCTCTCTTCCAGTATGTATAGTACACTGATTTCATCATGCTTTAAGCAATTATTTACATAGTGATCTTTTGTAAATGACTAATGGCGAATTTGTTTATCTTTAACCAATTCAATCTTCATTTTGAAATAGGCGCTCTTTTTTGAGTTTAGAAAGCTTTATTAAATATGATATACAAAGTAAAACATCAATACATGTAAAAATGGCAATGAAAAGAAGAATACAAGTATTAAAATATGACAATATGAAATGCAACTCCCAAAAGGGATAAATACAACTTTACCAAGGAACAGAGCTTTTTAAAGGTAGTTTGTTTTGTGGGAGGGGATGAGAAAGAGAAAATAAAGAGAGGGGAGGGGGAGGAAGAAAAATATGGCAATCTAGAATGCAATTTCAATACTTGAAATTTCTATAAAGACATGCAGTGAGAAACAACTGTAAACGTTATTAGAAGATAAGAATCTTATATAGATAGATGTATAGAATATATCTTATATATAGAATATATCTTATATAGAAAGATAAGAATAAACAGGAAGCTCTAATAGACAAAATAAAGCAGGTGCGAGCACCTGCTTTATTTTATCTATTAGAGTTTCTGTTGAAGCTAACTTAGTAACTATTTTAGGATGGCGCTGGCAGCTTGCCGGCGCCATCGTAAAATAGTTACAAGTTGACAGGCCAGCCAGGCTTCAACTTTTGCCCCCGGAATCCGCCGCTCGCGGATTTGCGAATTCGCGGTAAACATTTTGCGCTCACACCTAAAGGAAAGTAAAAGGAGCGAGTTGCGCAAGTTCCAGTGAGTTCCAGGCTGTTAAGGAAGGAGAAGAAGAATCTGTGAGGAAAGGCCAAATTTGTTTTAAAGTAAAGGCTGAGTGAAATCGAGAAATATTAGAAATTGGCGCTCTTTGAGGGGTGTCTGATCCTACCTTGAAACTCTTTTTTTCAGTTTCTTTTCATGCTATGTATGAATGTCTCCATCCATTTTAGATTGTTGGCATTGCATTGGGCTCATTGTGTTGTAAAGCATATTTGTCTCTCCATTAGTTCCATGCCGTAGTTCAGAAGGTGAATGAGCAATAAAGGGGCCTTCAAAATTTGTTTATATCTTGTCACATTTGCAATGCATTCAGAAACAAGGGTCAACTGTTAGGTAGTCTATTCTGAAGAATTGCTGCTTATTCTTCTAAAAGTGATATATTTGTATTTACTTTTCATTTTCTGACTAGAAAGTGAGAGGATTTTGTGAATTATGTGTGAGGGCATTCAGTGAGCGTGAAAGGAAATACTGCGGAATGATTTAATTACTTACCATTAATCTTCATCACTTCTAATATTCTTTTTCTTGTACCAATTCTTACTATATGATGTATCTAACTTCTAACAAAACATAAACAGAACACCCTCCATCTCTCCTTTAAGCCTGTCCTACCAATATGGTTGTAAAGAGGGCAGGAGCCCACCATCATTCCTGTATGTCCCCAAACTATATATGAGAAGTTAGGTTGTCAAAATAGGAGACCTGGGTCAGGGCTGTTACTACAGAACAGAAGGCCAGCCAACTAGTTATTGGAGTCATTGGTAGTTCTGGGTTCAAGCAGAAAGGCAGTCCTCCAGCAGCATGGCAGTCCTCTGTGGGTTCACAGTAAAATTCTAGCAGCAGAACATTCTGAAGTGGAAAGAAGCACTCAAGCAGCAGGGCAGTCCTCTAAAGTGCAGGACAGATCTTCTGAGTGTCTTCCGCAGGCCCAGGAGTGAACTGAAGAGTGGGTCTAATGGTTCCATTTTCATACCTGCGGGAAGCTTCTAGAGTATTTTAAATTACAATTCTTTTGAGAGAAAACATGACATTTTGACCTGTTCTCAAGCAAAAGTGATCACTTGTTAAATGTAATATTAATAATATTCTTTGTTCGGCAGTAATCACAGCTATAAAAGATAGAAAATGTAGAAAATATAAAACAATGACAATACATTTAAAAATTAATAAAAAAATAATTTGTACAAAATCGCAAATGTCCTAGCAGCAGTCAGTCACATCTAGAATTTCTGCAGGTAATAAGGCAAATCACTGTTATCCTACGGGAGAGGTAGGCAGTGCAGTAGTGAAAAACAAATTGAGGATTTTTTCAGTGCTAGAACATGTAAAGCTTAGAAGTACATATCCAACTCTTTAAATGCAAGGCACTGTAACATATGGGCTGTTTAGGGTGTACCTTAAGGATGGCTTTTGTGTATTAAAATTGAGATTTAGGCCTGGCAAAGGAGTTATTTTGCTTGGTAAAAAGTGGCATTTCAAAACTGCACACACGCTGTATTGGCAGACCTGAAACATGTTTTATAGGGCTACTTAAGTGGATGGTACAATAAGTACTGCAGTCCCACCAGTAACATTTAATTTACAGGCCCTGGGTACCGGGCTTACCACTTTACTAGAGACGTATACGCTAATTGAATGTGCCAATCAAATGTGGGTCCATTTTTACCATGTTTTAAGGTGTCAGCACAAGCACTTTAATACTGACTAGCAGTGGTACAATACACAGAACCTAAAGTCAATAAAAATCGATTTTCAGCAAACAAGAGGGGAGTAGACACAAGTATGTGAGGAAGACCACCTATGGCTGACAGGTCTAACAAGCGACCACTAATATTCTGGAATCCAAATTCATAGTTTCAACATTACCAACATAAAATCTATAATGAGAGACAAAGGTAGATGTGTTAGCCCAATTAGTACCATTGCATATATCCAATAACAAAGCCCCATAAGCCTCAACCCATGAGGCAGTCATTCCCCGAGGAAATCTGCACTGTATCTTACCCAGCAAGGCAGTGTCCCATTAATCTTAAGCAATGGAAATTTGCACAATTTTTTAAGGAATGGAAGACATTACTTTAGGACAGACACCTGGCCCTAATTTAAGAAGTATTATATCTGGAAATATTCTTATAAAAGTGAAGTTATTAGACACAGAGTTTAATTTCCGATGTCTATAGGCTGATGTCTTGACCACCAAAAGCATACATTCAATTATATATGCTTTAAATCACGCTCTGCCTAAGGGTCAAAGGGATGAGACTTTGAGAACCAAAATATGTTGCACAGAAGGGAAAATTAACTTTAAATTTTGCTATAACGAAGAAAACCGTTTATTAATCTTTAACCCAAGGAATAAATATGAGGATGACCCCAAAGTGCCCTAACTGCACTTATTGCTGCCCAATGTACCTTTAGAGTAGTAATGTCTAGATACTTGTCAAAACCTTCCTGTAGAAACTGAAACATCCATCTGGATTCACTAACATAAGGGTTTAAAGAGTTCTCCATATACTATCTAGAAAAAGATGACCATTGATGTTCATAAGATTTTCTAGTGGATCATTTCTTGACTGTTGAATAGAAGAAGTTACAGGAAAAAACAAGCCCAGTTTCCTTAAAGCCCTACTCTCAACAGTTATACTGACAACAACATTCTCCTCCATGTGTTCAGAGGAAGCAATTGCTAATTATTAGGACATTGATCCATAGGGTAGATCCACTCTGGAACTCTCACCAACATTTTCAATAAAGGAAACCGCCCCATTTTTGGCTGAAAGGGGACTACCACAATAAGATCCATTTGCTCTTGCCTCAACATGGCTAAGGTATCAGAGGCAAGGAGGGAAGGCCAACAGTAGAACAGGAGTCCATGATTAAGTCAGAGGACCTATAGCCTAACAACCCTGTTCTTGAGACCTGGACAGAACATTTTGAAGAATAGTATTTTCTCCACTGGTAACAATGTCTAGCTGAGTGGTACCAAACTTTCAGCATATTTGTTTGTAAACAGAAGAACCAAGTCAATAGTCATGGGAAGAAGAGAATGTCCTGCATAATCTGTCTGCCAGGACATTTTTCTTCCCCGGAAAGTAAGCAACTGATAGAGCAAGCAAATGAGCCTTAACCCAGCTGAGTTGTCAGAAGGAAACATGTGAAAGAGACTGGGACCTCATACCTGACTGTTTGTTCAAGTAAGACTTTATAACTGTGTTGTCTGGTCTTATTATTACAACTTGATTTAGTATGAGGTGGGAAAGCTGAAGAATAGCATGATAGGACCCCAACATTGCTTAACAATTTGAGGAGTGAAACCTCTCCTCCTGTAGCTATTTCCCTTGAACAGATGGGCAGCCCAAAGTAGCCCCACAACCTATCTTTTATGATTCTGTAGTCGGAATGTAAGGAGGTGGCATAGACATAAGGACTATCCTTGACAGATGAATGTGATGTAGCCACCACTGCATTTCCCTCCCTTTGTTACAAACACCATTTGTTCCAGACAGTGTGTTGCTGAATTCCAGTAGGTTAAGAGGTGACAAGTCAGATGACCCAGGTGAAGATGAGCCCATAGCACCACAAATACCAACAATGACTGTAAAAATAAAATAAATACAAAGGAATCATGAAATCATCTATCAGGAAAACAAATGAATTTAAGTTCCTTAGCAAAAAAAACTCACTATGTTCTTTTGAACTTCTAACTATTTTGTGGCTGAGACTTCCGAATGTTGATCTAGTGAGAGAAGAAGTCCAGATTATCTGAGCTCTTGGCAGAGACTTCTGAATGGTGACCCAGTGAGAGAAGAAGTCCAGATTATCTGAGCCCTGTTCTCTGGTATACTGAATAATCCCAGATGAGTCTGGAACTTGGCTCCTTTAAATTCCAGGTCCTGAGTGGGTTTGAGACGAGACATCTCCAAACTAATCACTAGAATCAACACACAGTATTCTTCGAAAGTTTGGTAAACTTGTTTGGTGTAATTCAGAAGCAATGTTTTTGAGGGTGAATGGTGAGCTAGTCGTCTAAGTAAGGGTGGATTAGACCTACAGAAGCACACAAAATTGTGATTTATGACCGTCTACACAGAATCTAACAAAACGTCTGATAAGAGTGATAAATCGGGACGTGCACATAAGCATCTCTTATGTTCTGTGGCATCACCCATTTTCATGGAGTGATACGGGGAATTATTCTTTGAAGAGTTTCCATTTTGAAACATGTCCTTTTGAGAAAGACATTCATTTTTTTAGATTGATTAAAATTCTGTAGTTCACTGAAGAGGTTTGGACCTAGGAAGGCAATGGAATAGAAACATTTCCCTTTCTGATTTACTGGCACTGTACAAATTACATTTTTCATTACTAGTTCAGATATTTCCTGAGATACAGTCAGAGACTTTACTGGATTCTTTGGTTGTGACAAATGAATTGTTCCTAATTCTGGAGGAATTTCTTCGAAATCCAAAGCTTAACCTTTTTCTAGCACCTGGAGAACCCAGGCATCTGAAACATTTTCTTGCCATTTCTTTAGAAAAAGAAAGAGACGACCTCTGACCTGGAGCTCTGCATTGTCAGCAATGTTTCCTGGGCTTGAAGAAGGAGGAGGGACCTTTGAACATTGACTCCTGTCAGGTAGGGCTGATGGGACTTTTTTCAGCTTGAAAACTGAATAGAATACTTCTCTGCCATCTATTCCTTGCAGTTCTTTGAGGGGTTCTTACTTCATTTGGGCCTTGAATACTTGGAATGCTTTTTATTTCTTTAAGCTGTTCACAGTATACCTTCTAGCTAATAATTTGCTTGTAAAAAAGGACACACGTAGTATTCCTGCTTTCTTGGCTCCCTGAGCCATCCAATCCCTGAAATAAATGTGATGTCTGCCAGCTACATTAGGAGCCATAGGGGAGCAGATGTCTTTAAAATATCACACAACACATTAGAAAGGAATTTAGCCTGCATATCAATATTAGAAAATAGTTCTGAGAACTCAATCCCACTAGGTATAGCCAAGGCTAAAGCCTGAAAACACTTCACTAGAGATTGAAAGGCATATACACCATATTTTGTCTCTTAGGGCCAAACTTCTTCAGAGAACATTCTACCTTCCAAACTACAAAAACTGCCACTGCAACATCAATTGGAATAGTAGGCCCTGCAATATTAGCCAATATCAGGTCAGTCTTAATGGTGGAATACATTTCTAAGTTGCCCGTAGCCAAAGGATATAAATGAGTTACGAAGTTCAGCCTTCTCTGGAGTTTTCCACTCTCAGGAGTAAATCCATTACCGCACTATTCACTGCCAAAAAAAGTCATAGAGAGTGATTGCAACTGTCTAAAGATGTCAGTGCTAGTACTCGGCATCTTATCCTTTAGAGAAATCAGCAGACTTTACCCTGAGATACCTAAATAAGGAAGAAAGTTCAGCTATCTTAATTAATTTGCTTTTTGTGAGCTGTTTCCGGGGCCTGAAACTCTTCACATTGAGAAGACGGGCCTGAAGAACCAGAGGGTGAAGAAATATCAATTGAAGAAACTGAAGAAGTAGGGGAAGAAGAAGGAGAGTAACAGTGGCAGGATTTGACTTTAAAGCATCAAAGAGGCAATTAAATATTGAATTTGTTCTTCAGAGAGCTTAAATACCCCAGAAGGAGAGACAGGAAAAGACTTCCACCTTACGTCTTTTCCCATCAGTATCAACATCTCTAGGAGAATAGTGTTGCTTGGAGGAGGGCTTTTTTTGCCCCATGATGAAGAACATAGGGGTAGGAACAAAACACTCATATAGTGAAAAATTAAGAACCCCAGTGTGTCCTAAAAGATGTGCAAAAGAAGAAAACTAAAACCGACCACCTTTTCTGTTTTATTGTAAAATAAATATATTCTAAAATAGGAATGACTTTTTCTGCATTAGTTTATATGAGCTTAAAAAATTGGAAAAAGCAGATATACCCTAGTACTTGTTAGAACTCTTGCTATTTCTGAATTGAAGCATAGTGTAAGAATGGCTAGAGCTACAGAGTTCTATTAACTGAGCAGTCACCACAGGTTACTACAATTTTCCATATTTTTGCAGTGTGCCTCCCATTTCCCAAAGGAGATGCACATTGTACAGACAGATTATAAGCCAACCCGAAGATGCCAGGGAACCACTAACATGTTTCCAATGGGCATATTTCCCACCACAACATAGGATTCTGGGGAAGAACCTTGTAAACAGCTCAACTGGGAAGGATCAGCTAAAATTCAAGCTGAATCAGAAGCACAACAAGGTTACCCCAATATGTTGACGCCTAACTCCTGACACCATGCCCCACACAGAGTCCTACTTACAAGGAAGCAAGAGGAACCCAGAAACTTCATAACACCAAGAAAGCCAGCCCCTCAGAGCTTATCTTGGACAAAGTCCCTACAGGCTCCATAGATCTTTTGAGGTCTGTAAAGGAGACAAAAGAACAGGATGTGTGGTGAGTTCCAGATCTCATTATTGCCATATTGGTAGGAGGGGCTTAGAGGAGCGATGAGGGGTGTGTTGTTTATGTTCTCATTGGTTCAGCTAGGTCACATGGTCTCTGGGTGGAGTTAAGGCACCTCCTATAGAACATAGTCATACAAGAAAATGAGCTGAGAAGGTAATGGCAATTTTTTTCTATCACACAACGAAATTCAAATTCCTTCAAATAAACTGTACACATATTTCAAATTGTATTAGCAACAAGAAAGAACAAGTAAGGCATGCTTTCAATTCTGAAGTGTGATTGAAGCAAATACTTTAATAGAATCAAAACTAATAAGAAACTTTCATTAGTAATGAACAAATGATAAATATCTGCCCAACATTTTTTTCCAGGCATTATCTTTTGTTGCTTTATATAGTTTTCTCAGTAAAACAGTTTGTCTGTTCATATTCAGTGGTCATTTCAATGGAAAATGTGCTGTCCATAAATGACAGTACACTACCACGCGATGCCTTAGTGATATATTTGCGTCAGTTTTCCCAAAAAGGCACCCTTACCACTCTCTTGCTGAATAGGGGTGGCTGATTTGCTCACCTTGTTCTTTGTGTGACACTTGGATTTTTCAGAGTTCCAATGACTTCTGTGATGTAACATTGATGGCAGCACCACCACTCTGAAAGTTGTTCATGCACAAATGTTAGAACCACTAGAAAAGCAGTGAATGAGACGTTGCCATATTTTAGGATTGTGGACTCCACAACCTACAAAAGCATCACCAAAACTGCACTCAAAACTGTAGGGTTGTTAAAAATGTAAGGAGTTTCCACTCTGAGTCTTCTCTGACATTAACTTCTGCACACCATGCATTTAGTCAATGCTCTTATACACACTCACTAGCAGTTTTGTTTCTCTTCGGACCCATTTGTATTTTCAGCTTTGCCTCCATGTTCCACTCTGGGTAAAGTTTTCACTACTTTTTCTTGAGCTACAGGCTGGACCAATGATGTCTTGACAATCATTGCTGTTGTCTCCCCTGCTAGCAGTTTCATTTGTCTTTAGCTCCTGGTTGTCTATTGTTGATTTGATTTGATTTGATTTATTTATATCTATATCTATACTAAAATAATAAAGAGAGAGCCCAAACCTTTGAGGCGGGTAATCTCAGGAACCACAGCACCAATCACAACACCCTATACAGCGTTGGAAAGGGCAGTTGCAGCTGAAGGACATAGGCTATGCAGACACCCACAATATACATTTAAAAGGTAAAAGAACCGTGCCAGCAAAGTAGTCCCTTGTGAGCGTGTCTATGTTGTGCTGTGGGCGTGTGCTGGGGGCGTGACAAACGCTGGGGGTGTGTGGTACGTACCGCCCTTTATGCCATGTCTCATATTGTGTGCTGTGGGCGTGGGCGGGGCGCGGGATTACAGAAAAAAAGGTGAGCGTTGTGCCCAATATTTCATTGTTTTTTCTTCCCAGGTTCTGTACATTCCAGCTCCGGGTGTGCTTGCCCCGCGCTCCCAGTGACGTGCACCTGCTTTACTGTATGGAGGTCAGGCATGGTGCTATTCCTAAGGGCCGGAAGGAGCGCAAAAAGGGGCCATTGTGCATGAAATGTAATCTCGCCTTAACTTCTGGTGACGCCTGAAGCGCACACTGGATATTTTCCACTTCTGTTGCGCACAGGCCTTGCGCCACGCACATCCGGATACAAGTCCCGCCTCCACGGAAATAGCAAGAAAGGGACTACCCCTACCCTGGGAATATGCAATGGTATTCCGCAAACCAACATCCATCCTGCATACCATCACTCCGCAATTTGTAGAATGCGGGACTATTACAATGCATATGCCATTATAACGCAAATGCATGTGTGGTAAAGTCATATACATTGTAAAATACCTTATCAAAACATCAAATATATGTTTGTATATATGTGTATTTATACATACGTATATATATATATATATATATACATATATATATATATATATATATATATGAACAATCCACAATTCTGCCAATAAGCAAGGTCGCGCACTCAAGGAGTTTCAGCCAACAGTTTATTCACCGGATTTCGCTACGCGTTTCGACACACAAGGTGTCTTGATCACACGATAACTTTTACCTCGTGAATGAACATTTTAAATACACAGTGAAAAATATCAAGAGTGGTAAACATAGAAGATGTGCATTTCCGTCAATGCATACCAAGTAAATCCAAGTCGGCCATATTGGAATGGATACAATGCAAGGTAAAACATGATAAATTCTCAGTTATAACAGTGCAGAGTTTAGAAATTAGTTACAGACTCGATAATTAAACAACAATTAATGCATTGCGTCTAATATGAATTAATAATGAGCAATATGGCCTATTTCAGACATATGAACGGACCAATGACCGCTGGACAACGCAGAAATGATACTGTGCTGGGGGTTATACGAATACTACTTATCGGGGTAGAGGAGAACCCAGTGGTCCGTTACCCAAATAATACTCATTTCAAAATTCCCATGTTGGAGCAATTCTCATTCCAAAAATATATGCATTCGGTCTAGTGCCTTAGAGTCTGAACAAGGTGCCGAGGCGAAATTATTCTCGCAACCATCTATGTAAACCAGGAATTGTTAAAGTTCAAAAAAGGAGGAAAAAAGTGCCCAAGGTGAGAGTCTTATCTTAAAGCAGAGTGACGTGATCTCTTCCATTCACACTGGAGAAGGGAGGGGCCGTGGTGAAGTGAGGAAGTGAGTGCAGTCCCCCATCCTACTCTCCTGAAAGAGATATAACATAAACAAGATTAAAATGTTTTAAAATATATACATAAGTATATCTGATACATAAATTATTTGCAAGATATTGAATTAGAGATCAACTATATGCAGTGGAACATGATGGCTGTCTTACAGTGAACCAAAGATCAAGCAATAATTTCAGTCACAATATGCATCTATCATTCAGTATGTAGATGAGTTGCCAGTTCCTCATCCATATTGTGCCCCCCCGGGTGTCTAGTCTCGAGCTCCATGATCCACCTAGATTCTTTTTTGCGCAAGGCCAGTTCTCTATTACCACCACGTTTACCCATATTCACTTGTTCTACTGCGTAGTATCTAAGCAAGGAATTGTTGGAGTTGTGGGAATCCTTAAAGTGTCTGGCTATGGGATACTTGTTATCCAAATTGGTGATAGCTCGTAGATGTTCGAGAACTCTCTTTTTGGCCATGCAGGTGGTGCTACCAACATATCTGATGTTACACGGGCATTCTAGGACATAGATGACATAATTAGTGGTACATGTGAGAAATTGTTTGATCTTTCTACGTTCAGAGGTACCAGGGATGGCTATGTCTTTGACCATTACACTGGCTTTACATGCTCGGCAATGCCCACATGGGTAGAAACCCTTAAGTCCTTCTATGTGTTGTGTTTTGGTCTCAGTGATGTCCCCTTTGACCAAAATGTCTCTAAGGTTTCTACCTCTTCTGTATGTGATTTGGGGTCTTTTAGTGATTTGTGGGCCTATGATGTTATCTGCTTGTAATATTTTCCAGTTATCGTTAACGATTTTCTGGACTTTCCTGGATTGTTCATGAAAGGTGGTAATTATTCTGGTGTCAGTGGGGGCAGACTCATTTTTATGCATATATTTTTGGAATGAGAATTGCTCCAACATGGGAATTTTGAAATGAGTATTATTTGGGTAACGGACCACTGGGTTCTCCTCTACCCCGATAAGTAGTATTCGTATAACCCCCAGCACAGTATCATTTCTGCGTTGTCCAGCGGTCATTGGTCCGTTCATATGTCTGAAATAGGCCATATTGCTCATTATTAATTCATATTAGACGCAATGCATTAATTGTTGTTTAATTATCGAGTCTGTAATTAATTTCTAAACTCTGCACTGTTATAACTGAGAATTTATCATGTTTTACCTTGCATTGTATCCATTCCAATATGGCCGACTTGGATTTACTTGGTATGCATTGACGGAAATGCACATCTTCTATGTTTACCACTCTTGATATTTTTCACTGTGTATTTAAAATGTTCATTCACGAGGTAAAAGTTATCGTGTGATCAAGACACCTTGTGTGTCGAAACGCGTAGCGAAATCCGGTGAATAAACTGTTGGCTGAAACTCCTTGAGTGCGCGACCTTGCTTATTGGCAGAATTGTGGATTGTTCATTGAATTTTCGGCTGAGGGTTTGCCGATTTTCGCGCCACCTGACGACGGGAGGAGGTACCCAGCAAAACCCAGTGTGCTTGGAATACTTTACGGAGGGACCCAGTGCCGGCCGCGGAAACCACCTTTTTCTGTTATCTGGAAATCTTCCCGGAGAAGTACCGCCCCCAACTCCCGGTCAGGTAAGCCTTTCTTTGTTCGCCACCGTGTTGAGGGGGGAACCGGCATTCCCGTGCCTGTTTTCCTCCAAGACCGAAGGCGTGCGAGGAGAGTGTGCTGCCCCGGTTGAGTGGGGGATCTCTAGACGGAGACAACTATCGAAACCGAGAGAGTCGCAATTGGGACTCTTTTTCTCCGGAATTCTCGAGGTGTGCTTTCTCCGAGTGAACACAAGCGGCATCAGGAACTGCTTAACCAAGCAGGAGGAGTTTTTAGCCCAGAGACTGTTTAGTCCTTAAAACATTAGTCATAACGGCAAGTCTGTCCGTTTCTCATCACCGGATTGATAACAGCAGTGCCTAGCGTTGGTTTTATGTTGCAAGATCAGTGTATCTAACTAACAGTGGCTTTAACAACTGCATGATGGACGAAGAAGGAGAAAGAAGGAAGGAGGCAGAAGCCCTGTTTGCCAGAGCACCAGGCAAAGGGGGAGGAGGGGCTGCAATAATGGAGAGACCTAACACTAATCCCCTGAATACACAATTAAGAAAATACGAAAAACTCAAGAAACAGGAGAGCGCAAGATGGTGGGAAGCCACCTCTTTACAAGATTACGTAGAGAAAGAGATGGTCCCACGTGGCCTCAGGATTTACATCACACCATCCCATGAATCACCCAACACGAAAATGCTGGAGGAATGGGCACAGAACTCAGCTGCCAGTAGTAAAAATATGTTATGCATACTGATAAAATATGCTTGGGAGGATCGAGAAGAAATATTGAAACAAATCAAAGAGCTAGAAGAAGAATTTAAGAACAGTAGAGATCAGGATATAATAAATAAATTCATGGATGAACTGAAAGGCCGACTGAAAAACCATGAGGATGACATAAAATACCGCAAGCAGCGTAAACTGCACAGAGACTGTGGGGACTATGATAGTGGAAGAATCCTCACTTATAGCCCCAAATATGACTATCTATATAAGCAATCGACCCCACAAACACAAGCAACTGAGAACACGGAAACCATGGTTGAAATGGCAACACCGAGCAATACAAGTGGGTCTGATACAGATGGCTCAAGGAAAACTACAAATACTAGCACCCTGTCTGAAACCGAAGTAACCAAAAGACCGGCGAGTTTTTTAGACGAATTCAGAGTCCTCAGAACCCGGCGCAAGAAGGAAACAGAAACAACCCAACAACAATCCTTTCAGACAAGAGCAACGCGGGGCAGACCAAGGGGAAGAGCAAGAGGACGGGGAGATCACGCCAGAGACGCATCAAGCTCCAGCAGAGACGAAGGAAACAACAAAAAGCCAGTGGGAACCAAAAGAGGTGGTTACAGAAAAAGGAAATAATCATGGATGACACAACGGTAAACAAAACTATAATTAACTTATCATCTAGATCACTAACTTTGAAAGAAAAAAGAACCCTATGTTTGGGACTAACATTCTGCCCCACTGAACTTTTTGACTATGCTGGTACTAGGGTGGACATGTTCAAATTTGTCCGCAAGATGAAATTGAAAAAATGGCACTCTTTAAGACCTAACAATAACGATCTAGAAAGTGCTGAGGAGGAAGGTCCTCCAGAGTTTACTGTTGGTGATCTCGACACCCTCCAAGATGTATTTTCCTTGGCTGAAGTGCCCGAGACTAGCCAACAAGATATCTCCATACTAGGTGCTAGTGACACGAGAACTGACAGGGCTGCATGTACTTCCTTTAAACCCAAATCCATTTTCTTTCCTATACTACCACACGATGCGATAGATACTTTCCATGAGGTAGTCACTAGGGAACTGATTAAACTTAAACATAAACAGACCAGAACAAAAGCAGCTAATTTCAACCTTTCCAAAGAACAGATTGATTTTATTTTCTCACTTGCAGACGATAAAAACATCGTTCTTAGGCCCTCCGATAAAGGGGGCAACATTGTATTGTGGGGGAGAGACTTATATATCACTGAAGCCCTGAGACAGTTGGAAGGAGGTACCTTTTATTGTAAATCCAATTCTCATGAATACAATTCCAGTATTACTGAAACTTGGGACTCGTTACTGGAATGGAGAAATGAGGGACTCCTTTCATGGCAGGAATTTTGTTTCCTTAAGAGAGATTACCCCAAGATGCCTATTTTTTACCTTCTCCCCAAGGTTCATAAAAATATTGATCAACCTCCGGGGAGGCCCATCATTTCCTCCATAGGAAGTGTCAATGAGAACCTATCGGTATACATTGATCACTTCCTACGGGAATATGTCTGTCTTCTCCCATCTTACACCAGGGATACCACGGATTTTTTAAATAAAATCGAAAACATTGTATGGCAAGAAGGAGCATTTCTCATCACTATGGATGTAAATGCTCTATACACCATAATTGACCATGTCCAGGGCATGGAGGCATGCTATCATTTCCTTAAACAAAGAGACATAGGATACAGGGACCACACTTGCATGCTTGTTAATATGATGAAGTTATGCCTCAAAAACAACATCTTCCTTTTTGACGGACTTCTTTACAAACAAACTAGAGGTGCGGCCATGGGGTCTGCATTTTCTCCCAATTTTGCTAATTTGTTTCTAGGCAAATGGGAGGAGGAAATAAGAGGTCACTTTGAGTCAGACTTTAACAAAGTCCAAACCTGGATCAGGTATATTGATGATTTATTCATCATATGGCAGGGCACGGAGGCAGAAGCTGTACAGTTTATTGCAAAATTAAATTCCAACAGCTACAACATAACTCTGACCTACAACATTAACAAGAATAGCGTAGAATTTCTGGACACCACCATAGAAATCATTGACGGGCATTTAACATCCAAACTCCACAGGAAGGAAACATCAGGTAATAGCTTACTCCACGCTCTCAGCGCTCACCCGGATCCATTGAAATGGAGTATACCATACGGTGAGCTTTTGAGAGCTAGAAGAAACTGTAGCTGTCCTGAAAGTTTCGCCAAAGAACAAGAAACTATGTTGTCTAGATTCAGAGAACGAGGTTACCCTGAATGGGTCCTTACAAAAGCTGTCAAAAAAGTTAAAGAGGTAGAGAGATCCAGTACTCTGACACCTAAGCCTAAAAATGAGTCTGCCCCCACTGACACCAGAATAATTACCACCTTTCATGAACAATCCAGGAAAGTCCAGAAAATCGTTAACGATAACTGGAAAATATTACAAGCAGATAACATCATAGGCCCACAAATCACTAAAAGACCCCAAATCACATACAGCAGAGGTAGAAACCTTAGAGACATTTTGGTCAAAGGGGACATCACTGAGACCAAAACACAACACATAGAAGGACTTAAGGGTTTCTACCCATGTGGGCATTGCCGAGCATGTAAAGCCAGTGTAATGGTCAAAGACATAGCCATCCCTGGTACCTCTGAACGTAGAAAGATCAAACAATTTCTCACATGTACCACTAATTATGTCATCTATGTCCTAGAATGCCCGTGTAACATCAGATATGTTGGTAGCACCACCTGCATGGCCAAAAAGAGAGTTCTCGAACATCTACGAGCTATCACCAATTTGGATAACAAGTATCCCATAGCCAGACACTTTAAGGATTCCCACAACTCCAACAATTCCTTGCTTAGATACTACGCAGTAGAACAAGTGAATATGGGTAAACGTGGTGGTAATAGAGAACTGGCCTTGCGCAAAAAAGAATCTAGGTGGATCATGGAGCTCGAGACTAGACACCCGGGGGGGCACAATATGGATGAGGAACTGGCAACTCATCTACATACTGAATGATAGATGCATATTGTGACTGAAATTATTGCTTGATCTTTGGTTCACTGTAAGACAGCCATCATGTTCCACTGCATATAGTTGATCTCTAATTCAATATCTTGCAAATAATTTATGTATCAGATATACTTATGTATATATTTTAAAACATTTTAATCTTGTTTATGTTATATCTCTTTCAGGAGAGTAGGATGGGGGACTGCACTCACTTCCTCACTTCACCACGGCCCCTCCCTTCTCCAGTGTGAATGGAAGAGATCACGTCACTCTGCTTTAAGATAAGACTCTCACCTTGGGCACTTTTTTCCTCCTTTTTTGAACTTTAACAATTCCTGGTTTACATAGATGGTTGCGAGAATAATTTCGCCTCGGCACCTTGTTCAGACTCTAAGGCACTAGACCGAATGCATATATTTTTGGAATGAGAATTGCTCCAACATGGGAATTTTGAAATGAGTATTATTTGGGTAACGGACCACTGGGTTCTCCTCTACCCCGATAAGTAGTATTCGTATAACCCCCAGCACAGTATCATTTCTGCGTTGTCCAGCGATCATTGGTTCGTTCATATGTCTGAAATAGGCCATATTGCTCATTATTAATTCATATTAGACGCAATGCATTAATTGTTGTTTAATTATCGAGTCTGTAATTAATTTCTAAACTCTGCACTGTTATAACTGAGAATTTATCATGTTTTACCTTGCATTGTATCCATTCCAATATGGCCGACTTGGATTTACTTGGTATGCATTGACGGAAATGCACATCTTCTATGTTTACCACTCTTGATATTTTTCACTGTGTATTTAAAATGTTCATTCACGAGGTAAAAGTTATCGTGTGATCAAGACACCTTGTGTGTCGAAACGCGTAGCGAAATCCGGTGAATAAACTGTTGGCTGAAACTCCTTGAGTGCGCGACCTTGCTTATTGGCAGAATTGTGGATTGTTCATTGAATTTTCGGCTGAGGGTTTGCCGATTTTCGCGCCACCTGACGACGGGAGGAGGTACCCAGCAAAACCCAGTGTGCTTGGAATATATATATATATATATATATATATATATAATATATACACATTTTTTTAATTTAATTACAACATTTATTCTTTTAAATTGCATTATTTATCTTATTTGTATTTATTATTTTATTTTATTACCCTTTACACCCTAAAAACTAATCCCACCCTGCTCCCTTTAAATACCCCTGCACCCTATAATCATAACCCACCCGTACTCCTTAAAATACCCCAACACCTTTAAACACTAACCAATTTTAACCCTATAAAGATACCCTGTACCCCAAAACCCAAACCTATCCCTAAACCCTAAAATACCCCTGTACCCCAAAACCCAAACCTAGCCCTGAACCCTACAAATACCGCAGTACCTCAAAACCCAAACCTACCCCTGAACCCTAAAAATACCCCTGTACCCCAAAATCCAAACCTAGCCCTGAACCCTAAAAATACCCCTGTACCCCAAAACTTAAACCTACCCCTGAACCCTAAAATACGCCTGTACCCCAAAACCCAAACCTAGCCCTGGACTCTTAAAATACCCCTGTACCCCAAAACCCAAACCTACCCCTGAACCCTAAAAATACCCCTGTACCCCAAACCCCAAACCAAGCCCTGAACCCTAAAAATACCCCTGCACCCCAAAAAACCCAAACCTAGCCCTGAACCATTAAAATACCCCTGTACCCCAAAACCCAAACCTACCCCTGACCCCTAAAAATACCCCTATACCCCAAAACCCAAACCTAGCCCTGAACCCTAAAAATACCCCTGTACCCCAATACCCATACCAATCCCTAAACCCAAAAATACCCCTGTACCCCATAACCCAAAACTATATCTGAACCCTTAAAATACCCAAACATCCCAAAACATATACCTCAGTATCCCAAAACATATACTCCTATACCAATACTTACCTTATCCAAACATTTTAAAAAAACATGCTTTTACCATTCATGCATTTACAACGAATTTCGTTGTAAATGTATGCGTGGTAAAAGCATATAAAATGTAATGCCATGCATTATAATGGCATTGCGGAGTCATGGTACTTTCATAATGAAATTATGCGGAGTTATGGTATGTGGAAAGAAAGTTGCAGAATAATGGGTGTTTACTCTCCCCCGGTAAGTACATTGGTGGCACGGCGGCCCACATCTCCAGCAGCATACTCATATTTTTTCACCACCGATTTGAAAAATGCACAGGTCTCTCTCATTGATGGCCAGCACTGACATACACTATTAGACAAACCTCCCGCCACAAGTTCTAGAATTGCGAACTTTAGAGCTGGGGAGCTACTTTCGAATCTCTGCATCAGCTCAACATCCTGGGATTCCAGGCAAATCGCTTTGTCTCCCCGTGCCTACCACAAATGAATATGTTCTTCTGTAATGTAAATTGTGCTCATGCCATGTTGTCGAGTTTGCGCTATATAATATTGCAAGGAAAAATAAAGTAGGGAAACTCGAGTTCACACACTACTGAACGCGCACTCTTAAGTGCATCAGCAGTGCACTGTGAATCGGAGCGTTTCACAGGTCTGTCACAGATAAGAAATGCTATCAAAACGAAATCCTACAAAACAATATACTACTGCCGGCAGCAATTCATACCTGGACGTTGTCGGGACGGGCTGCTAGTAAATTTATAAAGCGAGCGATTGCCCATGGGCGTCTTAGTGTGATGGCATGAAACCTCCCCATCATTATCTAGGTTCATAACCTGTTTTATATTATGTATTCATTTTCACCCCTTTGTTACATCTTGCCTTTTGGCTTGCTGTATGACTGCTTGAACTACTCAAGCCATATTCTTGTGTTGCTGGTTACCCCAATCTGCTCCAGGCTGGTGTGGCTTCTCTGCCTAATTAAGTAAACTGGGAAAATGCCCACTGCTCCTTCCTGAACACTGGTTACCTTTCAGGTTATTTCTGTACTAGTACATAATTCAAAGTTCTCTGAGAGAAAAATAAATTATTTAAAAAGACTGTGGGATACAATGACATTAAGAAATATTTAGAATTCAATAGAATCCCTAGGGGACTTCAGATTAACACATTTCCAGCTGTTTAAGATTTAGATAATGGTAAAGGCTGAGAGGTGGGAAGCAAAATTAATCAAACTTGCAGGGAACTTAACGGAAACATTAAGTGGCTATGCAGACTCGAAAAGATTGATATTAGAAAAACGAATTGAGGAGATCAAGAGATTGATCTCTTAAACTGTCTTGTAAACACTCAGAAGAAGTTTGCTATTCATAAAAATATTATGATCAAGTATCGAGAGGAGGTGTAAAATAGAAAGAAAACAAAATTCTTGCAAGTAGAGAGAGACTACAGACTATTGAGGGTTTTCACTTACGATTAATAATTTGATGGTACAGTTAGAAAGCGTACCCCCAAGTGTCTAGTGATTGAGCTAATGGAGTAGATAAAGTCAGCTTGAGTAGTATGTCTAGTGCATGTCCCAGTCGCAGTGAATCAGACTTAGAGAATCCATGTACTTCTAAAACCGAGCAAATATACAAGATTGTCTTCTGTTTGTTAGATGCACAGAAACGTATACCAATTTTACAAATGAGAGCTCCAGAAATGGAGAAAAATGTTTCAAAGACTCGAAAACTAGAGGAAGGAGGGATGGGAAATCCAGAGCCAGCAGGTGATTGCAGACACATTGCTTGTGTCACAACCGAAGCTCAGAGCAGGAAAGAAATATTGTCATAGACAACATTGGTACTTATCAGAAAGAGGTCTCACAAACATTGGGATGAAGGTTCTCAACAAAGGTTTAAGTTTTGCTCCAACAAATGCATGACTTAACAGCAACAATGGATCTAATTAGATTGACACTTAAATTGAGACTTCAAATATATTTTGCCAATATAATTCCCGAGAAGCAACATATTCAGACCAAAGAGGCTGTAAGTTCGATCTCTATTAAAGAATTGATTTTCTCTCAAAGAACTTCGAATAATGTCTGATCCTTGGTTCATCTCATACTGTGTCCCGTGTCTGTTGGAATTATGTTTTAATTGTATTCTTTAGTATGTCGTTTCTGTACAATGGGAGATATGTGATATTTGATGTTCTCGGTGTCTTGTACATGTCACTGCTTCCATTTAGAGTACCTTATGTGGACTGAGTGGCCTCGAATTTAGGTCACGAATATTGACCTACAACACATCCAAACATCACCTACCACTACATCACAAGGTAACTATATGACTAGTCCTCCTATTTCTAACTATCCATTCTTTGAGTATAAGCAGTGGGTGTGATATTACAGTCATGTGGTACAACACATACATTATAGTGGGTTGTGCCTTCTGTGAGAGTGAAGGTGGAAGGAGGGTAGAGCTGTGTGACATCATTGTATCTTATCTGTATTTGTATGGTACAAATCACAAGCGGGAGAGTAACTAGGCACCTAGAGAAGGAGGGTGTGGCTCGAGCTGGGACTTATTGAAATTGGCAGGTTTTCAGTTTCTTGCAGAATTCAGGAACTGAGCTTGGTGGCCCTGATATGCAGGGGCATACAAGCTTTGGGAGTATGGTACAAGGAAGAGAATGTAGTACTTGAAAGCGTTCTCCAACAGGGATAAAACGAACCCTTCTGGCACTCCCAGATTATGCGTCAAAAGTGATAAACCTTTCAACAATTTCTCATTACAGTTAGCTTTATTTTGATGGGGTTTTTTTGTTTAAGTTTATTTTGATGTTTAATTTTTCATTTCTTTTATTCAATTTGCAGTTTTTGCCTTTATAATGTTCATTTCACATTATGTTTTCGTGCTTGTAACAATTAACTCCACATGATTTACAGGGTCCCCAATGTATTTCGGGCATTGTCCTTCATCAGGGGATACTGCCTGCGAACTCACGTGAAGAAAAATCAGTCTTTCGTCGATGAAAACACGGAAAAGTGTTCACTTTTCCGTGTTTTCAATATATAGGCAAAAACTGCAAATAGAATAAAATAAAAGAAAAATTAGACATCAAAAGAAAGCTAACTGGAATCAGAAATTTTTGAAAGGTTTATAATTTTCGACGCATAATCTGGGAGGGCCAGAAGAGTTCGCTTTTTCCCTGGCAGAGAATGCTTTCAAGTACTACATATATCCACACCTCATGATGAGGAGGTGATACCCACTGGCACCCACAAAATAAAAGAAAGATATTACAACAACATCACAATCCTCACAACAGGCGAGTGCGATCGTAATTCATACCTGTGTGATTCTACAAGGAAGAGAATGCCCATTGGTGCTGGCTCTAGTCTTCAGATGCACTGTACATGGACGAGTGGAGGACGGACGGGATGAGGATCTCTGGTGGGGCGTGTGGAATTTGATGTAGCCTTCCTGGTAAAGTGGGCCTAGATGGGCTGAGCTAGGAAAAATGTTATCACGAGGGGACGGTATTTAAGTGAAGAAGAGTGAAGATTTTACCTGTTTCCAATTAATAATCCATTTTCTTTGTTCTTCAGAAACGTGTTTCCAGTACGCCCTCTAGCTTCTTGTTGACACCTGCCATGCTTCTCGAATGTTCCACTGCGTCTCCCGGGAAAAATCAGGCTGTCAAACGGGTCTGCTCTTTTACCTGTTAATAGGCCTCTGGAGGAATTGTAATGCAAGGCTGTTTACGTAATTCTGTACCCATTAATCAGCCTTCGGGGAAACTGCTCTGTGAGGCCGGTTACATAATTATATCTCATCTAACCTGCCTCTGGGGAACTGTACCACAATTTATTCCATAGCTTGATTTTTGTGTTTGTAAATGATTATATATCATACCCCAGGGAAAACAGGGCTGTGTATGTTTAAATCGTTCCCAAAGCAGCTTGTCTTTGCTTCGATGTAGAGGAAAACTGACCGAGCACTGCCAAATACAAAATCTCAGTGGATACTTCAAGAAATATGTCTGCCTGCTCTGAAATCTCAAACGGCTGCCTCAATAAATAGTTCTTCTAATTTTTTCCAGAGGCCTGTCGCACAAAAAGTCATTGCTTGCTCGTTTAAATCCGCTCCCGTGGATAGGTAATTGTACTTTGAATTAACTCACTCGCGCTGCGCTTTGTATTTTGTAATATCCTCAATTGCACAGCCTGTTCTTTACTTTTTGTAGTGCTACTAAAATAAGCCATAGGATGGTATATTCATTTAACTTAAAATAATCTGTCTAAGGTAATTAGAGCCTTCGCCTTAAATGCGCACTAAGGCTCAATTTACTTTAAAGAACGCCAACCTCAATTACATTTCGAACTAACAGGCGCGGAATGAAGCCCCCGTTGAAATCATTAAGCTTCAACTAAATGTCTTGGCATCCTTTTTGACAAATCATGGCCCTGTACACTTCAGATGCCTTTATTTATTTATAGTTGTTTTAATAAGTGAAAGAATTCACATTCGAGTTACACTACAATGGCTTTGCTTACGCAAAATCCATTTGTCCGGCTGTCTTGCGACAGCCAGCCTGACTTGCGCACATTAAACACTCCAACCCAAGCTGATTTAGACAGTTGGGTAAAGAGGATGCACAGTCCCTGTGTGCTTTAAGGAGCATTGAACCAGCACGCGCCAATCCTGGTGCTTCTTTCATGCTGCCTGAGCAGCATGAGAGCGTCTCCAGGATTGGTAGAGAGGAGTCGCTGGCTGGAGCTCTAGGAGCCTGTGCTGCCAAGATGTAGAGAAGCACTGAGCACGAGCCACTAGGTAAGTTAATCTTTTTATTTAAAAAAAGAAAGAAAATTGTTTAACTAAAAGTGCCTTCAGTGTCAACCCCAGAGCTCTCAATTGTGGCCTGTTATAAACACTATTTAAAATGGACAATGATTGAAAGCTTTGACTGTGAGCCTAAGGGCACTGCTGGTTTTTATTAGTGTCAGTCAGTGGGTTACTATTCACCCATCGCCCCACCTGTTCTAATTGCCACTGGCCAATGCTGAGCATCAGGAGGAGTTAAAGGAGAGTCAAGAGAGGGGCTTAGGAAGGGATGGGTATTTTCCCACAAAAGAGTAAGCCCATTGCTATTCACAAACTGACACATTTACCACAGTCAAAAAAGGGAACCACAATGGTAGTAAATTACTCCAGCTCAAGGCTGAAGTAAGTTAAGCTCCACACCTGATCAACCATTGGTACTGCAACACCTTCCCATAAAAATCAATGTATCTAGGGACTTAAAATAAACCCTCATAGGAAATAATGTTCAAGTTTAATTATTCAAACAAATAAAAATAGATATAATTTAGTGTCATTTTTTTATATCCAATAGTATATATAATGTATTCAATTATAACATATTTAAATAACATTTTTGGACTTAAAAGAATTAACAATTCATTAGCGAAAATTACATCACTTTTAATTAGGTATGTAACTCAATTTTAATATTTTCTAATACATAATAATTTATTATAAATGTTTTACCTTAGGTGAAAACATTTTTTTTTAATTTAAACCTTAAAAGAAATGTTTGAATGTAATTTAGTAAATTTACATTAACTAAAGATGTGTTTAAAAACTTAGTTAATAGTGCTGTAGCATTTATTTTGTTAGTTCTGCAATTAAAATAAATATATGGAATCCATTACATTGATTTTTAGCAGAAAAATATTTTTGCAAAGTTTTTGGAAGATGAAAGCACTTTGTTACTTTTCCCTACATACTTTACCATAGAGAGACCTCTGTGGTCGGGTGGAGATCACTGTATGGTAAAATGTGGGCGAAAATTCCCTATATTTTACAGAAGGAGATCTCCAACCTAGTGGCAGAAATCTCCACCCCTGTGGTGGACATCTTTGCTTTGTAAAGAATTGAGAAAAGTAAAAAAGTTTATTAAACTTGGAAAATGTTTGTATAAATATTTCTGAGTTAAAATATTGTAAACTATTTAGTATATTTATATTAAATGCAGAACTGACTGTAAAAAAATGCTACAACTCTATTAACTACTTTTTGAAATAAAAATGAAATTATTTAAACTATAATACTTTACATTCACATTATTTTTCGCAAGTTTTAATTAAAAAATAAATTTCCACCTAAAGTTAAATATATTCTCATTTTTATATGCATTGATAACAACTGCAAGTGATTTATACAATTAATGAAAGGTAGTTGGACCAAAGTTTATGTACAATTATTGTTACATAAATCTTAAAATGCAAAAAAGGTTATTAAACTATTTTATATTTAAATTAAAAATAGGTACTATTTTTGCATTTGTTTTTCACGTTAGATAAAAATGATTTAAAATTAAAAATTACCTCTATTTCCTACAGGGTTACATATAAGTTCTTGCCACTATTATTGTCTGCGCAATGGGGGAAAAGTCATGGCTCTGGAAGATGACAACTGGGTTATACCATTTTTCATTTACTACTACCATGAGGCACCACTAACTTAATTTTAGCAGACAATAACGACTGGAAAACATCTCATATTTAATTTTTCAAAATTGCAAAAAATGACTTTCAGTCAGCATCCTACCTTTATTCATATCTCAGAACCCCAAGTTGCTTTAAGAACATTTGATTTACGTTGATTAAATACGTAGGGCCTAATTGCGATGACTGTCAAACCGCAACTAAAGGCTCGTCGGTTGCGGTTCGAATGCCATCTGCTGCTGCGGTCCGACAGACACATTACAATGCATGCGGTCGGCGGTAGCAGTTGGAGGAACTGACCAAAGCTTTCAGACAGGCTCTAGTAGCTAGTGAGTCCCTTAATGACTGTGACTCTGCCATAGGGTTTCCGATGTCAGTTTCTGACAGTCATTTCATATTGACCTTTCTGACATGGTAAGGCTGTCAGAAAGCCCCTTCCCCCATGGCCTTCTGCATCGTGGCCTGGTAGGCACCTATGGTGCCCCCCTAAACATCTCTGCACCATGTGGTAGGCACCATGAGGTGCCTGCCACTCAGTGCAGGGATGTTTGAAACATTAATTTTTCAATCAGAGCTTGTGCTGCAGGCGTTTTCAGCCCATCGCACAAGCTCCCATTGGAAAATGGATGTTTCCGACTGCACCGTGTGCGGTTGCATCCAAATTGGAATGTCGGAACTGCCGTACTATGGTAGGGTGGTTCCTTCCATGCAATGGTGCATATGCCCCACATCATAATCAAGTGGGAACAAAGTGGGGCTGGCTCGAGTGATCAGTGTCAAATCCGACGCCGCCCGGCTCCAGCGCGAAGGAGAAACTTTTGGATTCCATCCTCCCGCACACGCAATTCAGTCTGCATGTGCTGATGCTGCCACCCATATCTTGCAGCATGGATTAAATCGGCAGAAGCTTTCCACTATCGACCGCCTCCCCTAGGACTCGGAGCTTATGCTAACAAGCACGTAACGCCGCCATATCCTGACAACGATGGATCCACTGACCTTATAAGCTGACGCCCCCTCTCACGGTTCACTCGACTGTGGCATACATTGCATACCAAGAATTGTTTTCTTGGACACACCATAACCTTCAGCCGCCTGTGTTCTCCGACTTTCACAGAGCGGCTGTTTATCCCAGAGAAGCACGTTTTATCCCGACCCCCATAGGGTGAACGTTTAGCCCTTTTGGTGTTGCTTAAGGCCCTGATGAGAATCTCCGACGAACTAAAGGGGATTTGAAACGCGTAGGCCTAATATCTCACTGGTCTGCTTATGTGTATAGGAGTCACATCTACCTGCATACTCCTTACAATTTCTTGTACATTACCTATTTGTATTATCTCTTAATAAATGGCTAAAAATGTAAAAATGTACGGTTTTGTACGATCTTCAAACAATTGCTCTGAATTATTGTCTAATTGAAGCAGACCCAGTTTTGTATTTTTCTTCTCTTACAGCAATAATATGTGGTATGCTTGAGTTAAGTCTGAATGTGGTGAATGTGTTTTGAATGTGACATGATTGAAGTTCTGAATGTTTGATGTGTTCAATTGAATGTAATTTGATGTGTCCGCCTTTTTCTTGATTTTTCCAATGTTTTCTTCTCTGATGTAAAGAATTTTTTTTTTAACAAATTGTTGATTTTCTACAAAATAAATTTGCGACTAAACAGCAGTACCCTTTCTGGAATTAATTTTCTGTTTGCGGGGGACTAGTCCCAGCCCTAAGTAAACATTATCAGCACTGGCATTTTCTTTGGTTATTTGCCACATCATAATCAGGCACATACTAAATATATAAAGACAAATACAACAATTTACAAAATCCCAAACTTTTAAAAGATAACCCTATTTTGGTAGGATCCATACCTACCAAATAGAACATAAAAGATTTTCATGCTCTAAAACTATTTACTGTACTACATGAACATAATAGGTCACCCAAGCGGGCTATTGGTTTATTAAATATCTACAACTCTGCAATTCTATTGAGGTGCCTGGAATTTCAGTGATGGAACTGGCCAGTAATAATCTTTCAAAGATATGCAACAAATGATATAATGTTAATGTTAATGTTAATGGTAATGAAATTTATAAGAGCGCACGAATACCAAACGGTGTCCTTGCTCTGAGGACACAAGTAACCTGCTGTGCGCCTAGCCCTGGAACAGCCATGTTTTTAAGTTTCTCCTGAAACCGACAAGTGAACTGGCACTCCTGATATCTAGTGGAAGAGATTTCCACAGTCTCGATGTGCCGTAGTAAAAACCACGGACACCCCAATGAGAGGTCGAATTCTGGGCACCAACAACAGTCTTGCCCCCATCGAGCGGAGCTGTCTAGTTGGCTGATACCACACGAAGAGATTCTGGAGAAAAGCAGGACTTGTATGCACCAAAGCTTTTTGGCCAGTCAGATACGCTGAGCTACTGGAAGCCAGTTCAGGCTGCGGATCTCATTCGAGATCGATTTATGCTGTGGAAGATGATTTAGCAGTAAACGCGCTGCAGAATTTTGAACTACCTGAAGCTTCTTTAGGCATTGCACCTGGGCGTTTAGATAAAGCCCATTACAGTAGTCCAATTTGGGTTGCACAAGCGCTGTGACTACTGTTTTTCTGGATTCCATCAGAATATACGGGAGTATCTTTCTTATTTTTTTTATAAGAAAGTAAGAAGCTGACACAATGGCATTGGTTTGTTGACAAAATGTAAGTTTCTTGTCGAACAACACCCCTTAGTTTTTAGCTTTGACTGTAGGTTTGGGAGGTGCACCCATCTCAACTGGCCACCACAGATTGCTCCAGGTAGGCTGCAAATTGCCACAATCAAAACTTCTGTTTTATCAGAATTAAGGTTGAGGCAATGCCTGCTCATCCAGTTGTTAATCGCAATCATGCAGTTCTGGAACTGCAGAGTAGGAGAGCTCTGATGTTTATTAGCAGCTACCACAATCTGGGTGTCGTCAGCGTATGATGTCAACCTAAAGCCAAGTTTTCTAATCAGAGGGGCCAGTTCGGAGACATAGACGTTGAACAAAGAAGGACTCAACGAACTGCCCTGCGGCACTCCACAAGTTAAAAAGTAAGGATCAGAGTTGAAGCGACACCATAGATCTCCTCTCTTTCAGGAAGGATGACAGAAGGGCCAAGGTCGTTCCATCAATTCCCAGGTATTTTAGCCGATTTTGTAAGAGAGTATGGTCCACTGTGTCAAACGCGGCCGATAAATCAAGGCGCACCAATGCAGCTGTGCCTCCTTCATCCATTACCGCTCTGATTTCCTCCATAGCCTTAACGAGCGCTGCTTCTGTGCTATGTTCCTTGTGGAAACTGAACTGGGAGTGATCCAACAGTTCATTTTCATTGATAAAATGTGTCAATTGAATATTCATAATTGTATTCACAATTTTTGCCGGTAAGGGTAAGCGGCCAATGGGAGGGTAAGTAAGAGTATTAGTGGCATCTAAAGTGGGCTTTTTTAGCAGGGGAAGAATGGATGTCTCCATCCAGCTGATGGTAAAGATGCCAGAGGAAAAGATCATGTTAAGAATTTCCGCAAGCACCGGGCTCAGCAAGTCTGTAAAATCTTTAAGAAAAGCTTTTGGGCAAGGATCCAATGGAGAACCTGCCTTAGCTTTCTTTAAATAATTGCTCACTAACAACGGAGAAATGGAGGAAAAGTTGAGCAAACTGCTCTTGTCTGAGTCTAAGTCATGCTCTTGTAGAGCGATGCACAGAACTGAATTATCATTAAAAACATTAAAAATGTCCAAGACTTTAGATTCAAATGTAGCTGCCATATCTACGGAGAATTGTTGGTTCCCCGTCCTACCTGGTACATTAGGTACTGTAAGTTTATTGATAACAGCAAAAAGTTCTTTGGAGGAATTCTTTGCTGATTCAATCTGTTTACTAAAATAATTATTCTTTTCTGCAATAAGTAGTTTTTTATAATTTGTTGGTACCATCTTATACTCTTGCTTATCTGAATCAAGATAGTTCAGTCGCCAGCGTCATTCCATACGGCGACAGTGCTGTTTTTCCTTACGGAGCAGATCAGAGAACCAAGGCGCCGACGGAATGGTCCTATTACAAGATAGCTTTTTGATAGGAACCGCAACACTGATTGCCTCACAAATCCAATTTGTATAATTTGTGAAGGCGGCATTCACATTATCCGGAAGTTGCGGGTATGAACCTTCCAATTGAGTGCGAAGGAATTTTTTGTCCACTTTACTCCATGCTTTACAGGAGGCAGCAGGTGGCTTCAAGCTACCAACCAGTCCAATCTTACAGCTAGGAAGACGAAATCTAATAAGTGAATGATCAGACCATGATAAAGGAACAACATCTTTAATCTTAAGCTCATTAGCAGATGAAAATATTCCATCCAATGTGTGACCAGCCACATGGTTGGGTGGAGTTACCAATTGAACCAATCCAGCCGCCCCTAAAGTATCTAACAACATGGTTGTCTCTTTATTGTCTAAGTCCTCCAAATGAAAATTAAAATCTCCAAGAATGGTAAAATCTTTATTTAAAAGAGCGGCTTCTAACATGGAGCCAAGATTGGCTAAAAAACTGGCTCTCGTGCCTGGAGGACGATATAATAGCATGCCCTGCAAAGTCAATTTGGCAATTATTTTTACATGTGAATTGAAGAGCCTCATAGTACGGAGTGGAAATCGGGTGGATAGTAACTGCAAAACAGTCTCTTAAAATTATAGCAATTCCACCACCTCTTTTAGAAGTCCTATCTAGTCTAACCACTCTGTACCCCACAGGGGTGGCAGTGATAAAATCAGGTTCCGAGCCCGCATCTGCCCATATTTCTGTTATAAAAAGGAACTCCAACCCCCAATTATCTATTATTTGAGCTATTTCATACCTGTGCTTTCCCAAGGATCTCACGTTCACATATAAGTATGAAGGACTAGATAAACAGGATGTTTTGGCAATAGAAGACGGGGAAACCAAGATCTCATCGAATCATTCACCTATGATTACGTGTTTGATCCATCCAGTGAGCAGGAAGAAGTGTTCATTACAGCTGTTGCTCCATTGATTAAAGGAATTTTTAAAAGATACAATGCCACCATCACAGCTAATGGTCAGACTGGACCAGGTAATCCTTTCTCTATGGGTCACACATACAAGCAAGACCAAGAACACCAACCCCCTGTGGGTGTTATCCCCCATATGATACGCACCCTGTTCAAAGAAATCGAGCAGCGACCTGATTGGGAGTTTATACTGAAAATATCCTACCTGCAGATCTACAATGAGGAGATCCAAGACCTGTTGCCCTTAGGAACCAAATCTTCGCGGATCAACTTTCGGGAGGATCCTAAAGCAGGCATAAAGATTGTGGATTTGACTGAATGCAATGTGACAGTGGCTTCTACTGCCAATATACTTTTCAGGAAGTAGAACCTAGTCTGGGCCCTGGCGGAAACCTTTGACTGATGACTTGTTGGATATTAGACCATCGGTCAAAGTACTTAAGACTTGTCTCCCATATTTAAGACAGACTTTCTAACATACTTTTTCCTGTTTGCGACAGCTGGGGAAATCCTCGAAATGAGCCCCAAATTTGTTGACTTTTCACCACATAGATGTATCCTGATGAAGGCAGGGAGAAATTAAGTTTATTTATTGGCATGAGAAGACTTTATTTTTGTTTTCCTTTTAGTTTTGCTGCCACTAAGATCATCATTATGCAGGAAACATAATTTTCAAGAAATCTGATCAATAAAGTTGAATGTTTCAACAGAAAAAAGATGCCACAAAAGCAAGAAACAGTGCCTCCCCTGAACAAAGGGAAGAATCTGTGTGTTTGCTAGAATTCTTTTTTAGTTCTGAACATAACAGGAACGTTTATACTTGATAGAATTAATAGAATGAATTATTTCTGTGCATAGTGTACCTTGTTTAAGGAGAGCATTGAAAATCACCTTGTTGCTGTCAGGACAACAATCTTGCCGGCGTTTCAATTTCAAGAGGATCTACTTCTCTGTTCTTTCGGTTTTTTTTATAATTATTTTTATTAAACATCATCAAATTATCTGTTCTTTATTGGTGTTCTCCTTCTACACAGACATAATTGTATCCAGTTCTGGCCAGCACTGTTGTTTATCCAACAGTTTGATGACCCACTGATTTGATATGCAATTGCAACATTTCTGTGCGCTGCTCTGAAATGAAAGTGATGATATCAGAGTCATGATGTGGAAATTTTATTTTATACTGTGAGTTTTTAGTAGTTATCTGGAACAATGAAATAAGGATGTTTTAATTTTTTTATGTTTTATTACGTGCCTTCTCAACCCGAATACACAAAGTTATGTGTGATTGAAGGTATAAAGGAATAACAGGAGGGTTAGCTTGATCTTAATTCCAATTTTATCTTGGCAATGATACTTGTTTGCCATATGGGAACTGTTGGAGCTCCGGCCCAGTCAAACATTAATCTCAAGAGGGGTGACCTTTCTAGAAGCACAACAGATATAGGGAGAAAACTATCATTAGTTAACATCTCATTCCAGTGCAACCCATGTGGCCACACAATCTTCCACTCGACAACCTAATCTGAGTTTAGTAGAGTTTAATTATAAATTTAGAAACAAATCAATGTGGACTAATCTCAACACAATCATATACAATTACAAAAAGACCAAGATAAGACCAAATATTCTGAAGAGATTTACCCTATATAATACAAAGCAGACAACTAGCTCTATGAAAATGATGCGGATGATCAGGAAAAATAATTGAGTATTACATTTCATCTGGTGATTCTCCTTAATAAGCATGAGGCAGCTATCTCTCCCTACATTTTCTTAAAAGGGCAACCCTAAACTAAGAAGCATTCAGTATGGGTAAAATCAGAAAGGTGTGAGCTTCAGTAGAAGGCACCCCAACCATGGGTCGAGTAGCATAAAGCCACAGAAGGATAGGTCTGCTCCCTGTGAAAACCTAAGATGACTCTCCCTTTTCTCACTTCATTCAGCATAAAATATCAATTGCAGTCAGGGCAGACAATCATTTGTGATTTATGCCGGTGAATTTTCATAGCTTAGTAGAGCTGGATAATTTCAGTACCTTTCCCACATCGATAAGTTGCAACTTCACTCCTCCTTGGTCATTCCTCTCCTTTCCCATGAGAACTCACCTCCTTGCCTGTTACTGCGCTTCTCCTTGCCAACCTCGTCTTCTCATATCTTGCTATCTAAAGTAAAAAAGACCTCCTATGCTACCTAATGAGGATTGCTCTTTCCATACCTACAGTGGAAAAAAATAAAAATTCACACATTCTACATTGAAGGTTAAATATGAATTACATGTTAAACTCTAAATGTGAGCATGGGCCAAACTGTTTCTTGAGCCCCACTCTAGGCAAGTTTTAGTAGTGCACAGGGTTACAGAATATGTGCAAATTTCTACACACACAATAAATGCAGCTCCTTAATACATGTATAATTTTAAAGAATTACGAGGATGTCATTCTAAATGCACCTGCATGAAATACATTTTTGTTACGCTGATAAATGTTTAAAAATTAGTTTGCACAAATTCAAATGTAATAACCTCACAATGGGACGCATTTATGTTAAGGCATCCTGTGACATTAATATATAATTGTCACATAAATCTCTATTAATCACTGTCTATACACAAGTATGTAATGTGGAATACTTTAAATATGCAATACTCCACTCCCTTTAGTAGCGTTATTACACAGAATATATTTGAGTGCTGACTACGCATGAATACGATGCCCTCCTATGATATATTGGGATCAAGATTACACTTCTCCAATCCCCCTCCTGATGGTGAATCAGGCAATCAGAGAATCTCTGATCTATTGATCTTATCAGATTAACCAAGTTAAACCTTTGTTGTGACAATTGCTGTTCTCTTCAATTCCTCCAAATGCTTCAACTCATTATAATATTCATTCTCTTTCCTTTCTAACTTGAATTCCTCTCTTTTTTGTGATATTCCTTCTTTCTCCTTGTATCTCCGGGTCTCCTTCACATGGACTGTCGGGATCAAGCTCCTTGTGTGACCACGCCTCCGAGTAGCCACAGGTGACCACTGCCCCGCCCCCAGCAATGGTGGTTCGCTTTTGTCGTGTTGCAGACTGGCGTTCTCAGTAAACCCTGCCGAGTGATGGCGGTTTTCTTTATCGGGACTTAATAGCAGTTCTGGGCCGGATACAGAGCGTTTTCTACCCGGAGGGTGCGTTTACTCCTGCTTGATGCCTCGGCGTTCGTGACGGTAAGGCTCCCCAGGCGGCTACGGTGGATTACCTGCTACGGGTTCAGACGACGCCTGTGCAAGTGAGGAGAAGGAGGTTTTCTCAAGCAGCGGTAGCTGCTTTGATCAACGAGTGCTGGGTGCAAGTAGCAAGCTGTGAGACCCCCGCTGATGGCGAAATTCCCCTAAGTCTCTGAAGAGACAAGGGGAGGGAAAATAGAAACTGACCTGTACAGCCTGTTGCTACTAGAGAGCAGGACATACCTTCACTCCTTTCTCCCTTCCTCTACAAGACGTCTCCTTTGTGTGTGTTAGACCAAATTTACGCTTCATCTATGGCTTCCACTCTTTGTTAAAGAGTGCTCTAGGGATTAGGACGTGCAGAGACATTTTTCGGGGGAGAGGTTAAACAAACAAAAGAAGCATATTATTATAAGTGTCACCAAAGTATAGTGGGAATCATCTGCAGCTGACCGGGAGTGCTGCTGACAGCCGGGCTTGGCTCCGCTGTATCTCCTGTCCTTCTCCTGTGGTGAATCTCGGGCCGGGCTTTTCTCCGCCGTGGGTCTGGCCGGGCTTGGCTCCGCCGGGCCGTTCACTACATTCCCCAGCAGGCCCAGCGCGGCAAGGACGCCGCTGACGCCGACCCGAAGGCGCAAGGAGGCGCTTAAAGGATACCTTGGTCCCTCGTCCCGCGGGACGTGTGCGGGCGCACGCAGGAGAAGCCTGGCACAAGGGCGGGATAGTCTATGACAGGAAGAGGCAGGGCAGGGCCACAAACTCTGGCCGTTTTGTGTCGGGACTACTGGTGACCAAAGGTATTTGTACACAGACATTTGGCTACTCGAATCTTCACCCCTGGAAATAATCGTGTTGAACGGTGGTCTTACCTTTTAGCCTTATTCATTTTACAGGGCAACAGGTTAAATCATGCAAAGCGCTTCTAAGGAGAAATTTATCTCGGGGGAAGTCCTATCGATAATTACCTAGTTAAGATGGTGAATAAAATAAATAGTGATAGGAGAGCCTCACTAGGTAGGAGTAGTCCACCAAACACTGTCGAAGATCCCCCGACTCACTCTGAGATTACCCCTGTGGTTGCTATTTCATTGTCGGATCATACGGGGGGTACTATGGTGGTTGCCCAGATTCACACTGAGCCGCCCCCTATAGATCTCAACCTTGGGAGCGATGACAATGAGGAAGTTCTGCCTCCTACGAGACCAGTCAGAAACTGTAGGAAGCAACTAAGCAAAAGGGGGTAAGCATCCCAAAAAAAGGGCAGCTACACATTTACCAACAAGGACTAACTCCGATGAGTCTAGTATAGTACAAGAAGAGAGCACTATGTCCAATAACAAACTATGTTCAGACCAAATTGCCCAATTATTCCGTTCCATGGAGGCCACATTTGAGGCAAAATTACTCCAGTATGTTCAACCCCTGGTTAGCAAACTTGACAGTGTAACTGCCGAATTGAAGAGACTAAGGGAGCTGCTATCTAAACAACCGCTGGTAGTAGATAGTACAAAATCGATGGGAAAAGGCATGGGTGGGAAAAAGCAGAAAACTACATCTGAGACCCAGCCACCACCCACCCTGATGTTAAGCCCTGACCCAGTAACAGAGGCTTGTCCCACAGCGGTAAGTGTAGTCACACGTCCAATACTGGGGCCTGAAGTTATAGCTAGTAACATACCGGTGAGGAGAAGTAAATATCTAAATCTTCCCCCTGAATGTAGCCCCTATGTAGTGGTATTAACCAATGTTCCACCTCAGGACACGCATACTGCCCAGACACTTGAGGAGACGCATGACTCCCTTAAAAACAAAACTGTAGCATGGCTAAACAGGAAGTGTGGTTTTCCCATTATATTTGCCCCGGATATTATAACAACTAGAAGGGCCAACTGGATTGGGCCTACTAGGAAGAACTGCACAGGAGACTGCGTAGTTTTAAATTTTAGACACCCACAACATGTAGCTACCGTCCTGTTAAGGGCAGCCTCTATGACGCAAGATGCAAATAGTATTGGCGTGTGACCACTTGGCTTCTTTTATAATCACCTAGCTAGAGCATCCCAACACAGCATGAGTAGGAGACCTTATACACCAGTTTTGGTCCAGACACCAGGCTCTGCACAGGGACCAGGAGAAGAAAATTATTTTAATTATGGTCATAATATTGTCACACAAAATAGATTTGATGCTCTCTCCGGGCTAGAACTGTGTGATTGACAAGAGGTCATTGAGGGACCCAGTGAAGAGCCATCCCCCAGCCCTGGTTTCCTGACATCAGACCAAACTATACCGACCCCTGTCGTCGCCCACTGCATTCCAGTAACAAAGTACAAAGGTGTGGGGGAAACGGTTAAGATGATAAGCTGGAACGTTGCTGGTCTGCGAACCAAGAGAGAGGATAGCAACTGGTTAAACGTTGTTAAAAAATATGATATAGTGGCTCTCCAAGAGACTTGGGATAGGGACTGTGACTTCTGGATGGATGGTTACACCTCGTATTTTGTCCCTGCACTGAGGTCAACAGCAGGAAGGGACAGAGGGGGTCTTATGTTATTAGTAACTGTGAACATAAGGGGAAAAGTGAAAAGGGTAGATTGTGCTACACATAACTTTCTTGTCTTAGAACTAAGTCTACCAGATAATACCAACTTGATTCTTGTGAATTGTTATAACTCCTAGCAAGGTGATTCCCCAAATGAACATCTGGCTTGGTTGACAGAATTTTTAAATACCTATAATGTAAAGCAAACCACTTTCTGCCAATATATATTGTTGGGTGATTTTAATGTACATCTTTGTAGTGAGAATTGTTTTTTATTTGATTATGATGGTCCAAATTTCACATCCCCGCAGCATTTTGAACATACTAATAAGGGGGAAGCTTTGGAAAACTCCTGTCTACAAATGACCTGTATGAAGCAGAGTTTTCTGATAAAAGCACTCGTATAGCCATGTATATAGGCAGGGATTGTGAAACAATAATTGATTACATTTTTCTCTCTCCAGGACTTTTAAGATATGTTATCGCGTATAATGCTATAAATTCATCTTTTAGTGATCACAATCCAGTGATGATTGATCTGGTAGATGGACTTTCTCTTTTAAACAAAACTGCTTCGCCACGGGCAGTAGTGGAGGTTAAGGCTAAAGATCAGGGGAGGAGGCTAAAGTGGAGTAAAATTGTGCAGGAGGAGTTTTTTATTACCATTACCAATAAGGCGGCATATGATCTAAACATCTGTGAGGATGTCCTCTCCAACGGGGAGGAAGCAATAACTTCATTTAAAAGCAGCCTGCGCCCAGGTGGCTAAAGATCTTACTATCAATAGCCGACCAGCTAAAAATAAAGTGGTAATGGGCTGGTTCGACCATAATTGTACTAAATCCCATAACCTCCTTAAAAAACCTCATCAGGAGCGCCTTAGGAACAAAGCCCGGGTAGCCCAGCTTAGAAGAGAGTATTCAAAAACTGTACAAGTAAGGAAAAATGTAATTAAACAGGATGCATGGGCGGAGCTTATGGACAAAGCTGCACTAAAAGATAGTGCAAAGTTCTGGTCCATTATTAATACTCCTCTGTTTTCTTGTTCCCAAAACAATGCACTAGAAGTAAATATATCTGAGGAGGATTGGTTGAACCATTTTGAAAAAATATATGGAAGCCATATGGACCTGGATATCTTTGTTGCCCCAACCTCGGAACCCCCTGTTACGCCAATAAGGTTTCACATAGCGGAAGTCATCAAAGCAATAGAGGGTACAGCAGGGAGAAAGGCACCAGGCCCAGACGGGGTACCCTCTGATATGTACAAGGCAAACCCCTTGTACTGGGCAAACATCTTGACCAATGTCTTTAATACCTCGGCCTGCGTGGGACCCCCTAAGTCTTGGTCCCGATCAATAATATTCCCAGTGTTTAAAAAAGGTCAAAGAGGAGACCCCAGATGCTATAGGCCTATATCCCTGCTAGATTCCTCCATACTAATCTTGGGAAAGGTTATCTTAGCAAGGATCACTAAGTGGGCATCGGTCAATAACATACTGTCCGACGCTCAATACGGCTTTAGAGCTGGGAGGAGCACGGAAGACCAATGCCTGAATCTTCACCTGATCATAGCTAAATACCCGAGGGCGGCCAGGGGCTCTATCTTCCTGGGTTTTATGGATCTGTCCACGGCCTTTGACCTTGTCAATAGGTCAAAGCTGTGGACTATGCTCTTGGAGATGGGACTCGACCGGTCCTTAGTGTATTTTCTGGCCGAGTTGCATAGAGATCTAAAGGCCTCAATCAGGATGACTAATGAGGGGAAATGTACATCAAGTTTTAAATCTGGTAGAGGGGTACGCCAGGGATGTATTTTAGCTCCCATGCTGTTTACGCTATATGTAAATTCGTTGGAGGTAAACCTGTTAACAGCTACGCCCGACGTCCCTCGTATGGGAGGCACCCCGATTTCGGTGCTCCTATATGCGGGCGACGCCGTATTACTAGCTAGGACCCCGTTGGCTCTGCAAAGATTGCTGGATGCATTCGGGGATTTTATGAAAAACCTGGATCTGGTAGTAAACAATGGCAAATCACACGTCATGTCATTGGGTGTTTCTAAAAACAAAGTTAAGACATTTTTCTGTGAAAGGAAGAAATCTCCAGAGTAAAGGATTTTACCTATTTGGGAGTAGTCTTTGATGACAGGGGTATGTGGTCCCCACAGGTCTCATTGAAGGTAAATGCTGTGAGAAGCTCCTCAGCGGCAGTGCTAGGTTTTGCGAAAAGGTTGGGGGGGAAACCCTTTGAGGCGATCCTGGCAATTTACAGGGCTAAGACCCTGGCTATTGCAAGATATGGGGCGGCAATATGGGGTTTTACTAAACCAGACCACATACAAATAGAAGAAAATAAATTTCTACGGACACTTCTAGGCCTCCCGCAATCCACAGCTACCCATTCTATCCACCTTGAATTGGGGATAGGGTATATAGCAGATATAATTAATATAGCCCCCATTCTGCTATGGATTAGAATCTGGTTGAATCCAAATCTTTCCTTAAATCATAAGATCTTAAAGGATTGTATCAACCTAGATAACACAATGGAAATTCAGTGGCTGTCCTACATAAAAATGATAGCAGTATATTTGGGGAGACCGGAAATTTTCCACAACCCAGAATCTCTATGTAAGTCAGATATTGTGTGGGTAAAAACTAATTTTACTATGCTAAGGGAGGCAGAGCGGGAAGCTACAGAACTAAGTAAACCATTGGTTAGGGGCCATGTTCTGGTTACCATGCCATTAATGATGTCTCCCTATCTGTCTACAGTGACTAATTCCTTCCATAGATGGTTACTGACAAAATTCCAGTTTAACCAAATACATACGGTATTGTGGGATTTGCATGGGTGGAGTAGACCTGAAATTGCAGCTCCATGCAAATGTGATGACTTTTCCCCCCAAGATACTCTGCATTTTACATTTTTTTGTCCTTTGTACCATGATGCTAGGAAAACGTTTATTCTCCCTTTACTGGAGAATATGAACTTTATTCAGTGTAGACCAGCCTTATTGTTTTTACAATTGTTGGAATCCCCTTTAACTATGTTTTGTGTTGCCAGCTTTTTTGCCATGTCGGTTAGAAGTAGGAGGGCGAGACTGAAAGCTGCACAACAAACCCATTCCTCCTAAAAACAGCTGAAGTACATTACCCAATTGCACTGTAAATGATTGTTAATGATTGTATAATGAATTTGTACAGTATTTTTTACCTTGTATATACACTTCTTTTAAATATTTTTAATTGTATTGTATATGTATAGCATACTTTTATGATTTTTAATAATCGAATAAAGTGGTTTTGACTTGACTTGACTTGATACTTGTTTGCCATATGGGAACTGTTGGAGCTCCGGCCCAGTCAAACATTAATATCAAGAGGGGTGACCTTGTAGAAGCACAACAGATATAGGGAGAAAACTATCATTTGTTAACATCTCATTCCAGTGCAACCCATGTGGCCACACAATATTCCACTCGACAACCTAATCTGAGTTTAGTAGAGTTTAATTATACATTTAGAAACAAATCAATGTGGACTAATCTCAACACAATCATATAAAATTACAAAAAGACCAAGATAAGACCAAATATTCTGAAGAGATTTACCCTATATAATACAAAGCAGAAAACTAGCTCTATGAAAATGATGCGGATGATCAGGAAAAATAATTGAGTATTACATTTCATCTGGTGATTCTCCTTAATAAGCATGAGGCAGCTATCTCTCCCTACACTTTCTTAAAAGGGCAACCCTAAACTAAGAAGCATTCAGTATGGGTAAAATCAGAAAGGTGTGAGCTTCAGTAGAAGGCACCCCAACCATGGGTCAAGTAGCATAAAGCCACAGAAGGATAGGTCTGCTCCCTGTGAAAACCTAAGATGACTCTCCCTTTTCTCACTTCATTCAGCATAAAATATCAATTGCAGTCAGGGCAGACAATCATTTGTGATCTATGCCGGTGAATTTTCATAGCTTAGTACAGCTGGATAATTTCAGTACCTTTCCCACATCGATAAGTTGCAACTTCACTCCTCCTTGGTCATTCCTCTCCTTTCCCATGAGAACTCACCTCCTTGCCTATTACTGCGCTTCTCCTTGCCAACCTCGTCTTCTCATATCTTGCTATCTAAAGTAAAAAAGACCTCCTATGCTACCTAATGAGGATTGCTCTCTCCATACCTACAGTGGAAAAAAATAAAAATTCACACATTCTACATTGAACGTTACATATGAATTACATGTTAAACTCTAAATGTGAGCATGGCCAAACTGTTTCTTGAGCCCCACTCTAAGCAAGTTTTAGTAGTGCACAGGGTTACAGAATATGTGCAAATTTCTACACACACAATAAATGCAGCTCCTTAATACATGTATAATTTTAAAGAATTACGAAGATGTCATTCTAAATGCACCTGCATGAAATACATTTTTGTTACGCAGATAAATGTTTAAAAATTAGTTTGCACAAATTCAAATGTGATAACCTCAGAATGGGACGCATTTATGTTAACGCATCCTGTGACATTAATATATAATTGTCACATAAATCTCTATTAATCACTGTCTATACACAAGTATGTAATGTGGAATACTTTAAATATGCAATACTCCACTCCCTTTAGTAGCGTTATTACACAGAATATATTTCAGTGCTGACTACGCATGAATACGATGCCCTCCTATGATATATTGGGATCAAGATTACACTTCTCCAATCCCCCTCCTGATGGTGAATCAGGCAATCAGAGAATCTCTGATCTCTTGATCTTATCAGATTAACCAAGTTAAACCTTTGTTGTGACAATTGCTGTTCTCTTGAATTCCTCCAAATGCTTCAACTCATTATAATATTCATTCTCTTTCCTTTCTAACTTGAATTCCTCTCTTTTTTGTGATATTTCTTCTTTCTCCTTGTATCTCCGGGTCTCCTTCACATTCAAAATCAGGATTACTGCACAAAGCGCAATAATCAACAATGGTCTCAAAATAGAACCCACTATACCACTTCCCAAATTTGCAAACCATCCACCTACATCACTTAATCCATGTCCAACTGAGTCCCAAACACCTTCTGCTGGGTGCAAATCAGTAATATTCTTTATGAACTTCTGTGAGTCTTTACTTTTGTTTGGGATGTGAGCGCAACACTGTTGGACTTTTGACATCCGGCAGACTCCACCTTTCTTTGCAAACAGAATGTTAAATGCAAGCCGGTTGTGCAAAACCATAGTCCTAATAGTAACCACCTCAGTATTCACAAGCAACAAAGATCCAGCTGTACTAGGAGACAACTTATCAACTCCAGTGGAACGTTTTTTTATTTTGATGTCACTCAATATCATTCTCTTGGAATTACTGCTCCAAAAATATCTCCCACTATTTCTCTAACTGTGAGACCTCAGTTGGACCTAGGTTCTTCGTCCCACACAGGATGATCACAATTCTCCACATGTAAGAGCTATGGAAACACTACTCTTACATAACATGTGCCATGCCATTTCTTTGGCAACTTAAAATAAGCATTCTTCCCACAAATAAAGTAAATTCCAAGAATCACAGGGTCCGTTCCATCTAGAAATAACTTCTAAGATCCTCGAACCTCAAAAGTATGATCACACTCACTTTCCCCTACAGGAGCGGTATTGTATTCATTCTTGTCATTGTATATACACCATTTTCCTTGGTGTTGCCAATCTAATGTCATTGCTCTAGTGTTCCCTGCAGCTTGATGAACTACCTCTTCCTGTGACAAACGTATAACACGAACCCCTTTAGCTGTATCAATTTTCATTAATTTTTATCTATTTTCTATCTGCTCTGAGAATTTCTTTTAAATGTCTGTAAAGACACGGGTCAAATTAAATCTATGGGCATAAGCAGTGTCTAGTGTTTTAATTGGAGCAAAATATCTGCTAACAGTTTCTGCATTCTGAGAATAGGAATGGCGGTTCAAATGTTTGAACAGCGGGACTTCTGAAAAGACTTAATCAGAATTACGGCTCCGTGTTTTCTGTTTTTACTGATTTTTACAGATAAATACAGACAGAAAAGTATTTATTTTCTTGTCTGTATTTATTTTTAAAAACAGAAAAATATAGAAAATAGGTCTTCTTTGGATGATTTTTGCTACAGTCAATCATGAGTGACAGGTCAGTAGGAGTACAGATTGAGAGGTAAGGGAGATAAAAAAGACAATAGATTTCCCAATTAAGTGCAGATCTACAGTTATTAATGCTGTGCTACAATGCAAGTGTTTTCATGTAACGCTATTGCACTGTGTACTGCTGAAACCTTTTGGACATTCAAATGCGAGTATACATTTACCAGTCAAATAAATGTGGAAAAATACCCATTGCAGCGTCATTTATTTAGAAAACATAAAATAAAAATGGATAAATACAAAAAAGATTTGCCAAAAAAAAATGCATAAATATAGAGCCCTAATCAGAATTAGATCAAATCATATGTCCCTGACCATAAAAAATACTCAACAGTAAACTACATGTAATGCCATATGTCAATGGTATGTGATGGAATGTAATTCCCTCAGCCACTGAAGAAGGTACCTACATGCAAACACAACAGTCCCTTGCTTCCATCATATTGACATGCTCATAAAGCAGATTAGTGTAAGCGTTTAATGTGAAATCTCCTCCAAATAAATCAGTATGCAGATTGTGCCCTCATAATGAATATACCCCTCTGCCTACTTTGTGTGGTGCTTTCTGTAGAGACATAGTTTTTTTCTCCTTTGACCGGTATTGGACACAAAAGGAATCCTACAATTAGCATTATTAAGCCTATCACTAATATTGTTAATGGTGTGCCTTTTATAAACCTACATTTATGATTATTATTATTCGGTTCCATACTATTTAAATTTAGACCAAGTGGGCAGAGAAACAGCAGCAACAGAATCTTCTCTGAAGAACTCTACGTGTGCAAATTGCAAAACAGTCTTTAATTGTGCTCAACTTTATTCACAATATATACAATCTTTGTGAGGCTTCCCTTACCCTACTCCATGTTCTTCTAAATGTTAACCCTAATTTTATTCTTCTTCCACTCAGACCTAGGTATTCTTCTCTAAGCACTCAACAAAGTTCATTCATCATCTTTAATAATGTGAGAACTACGTTTTGCAATAAGCATCTCCAATAGCATTATTCACAATCCAACAACAAGCACAGGAGCCTCTAGGGGATTCAGATAGGGAAATTCAGTCTTATTCAGCACTAAATTTCTTAAAGCACTCAGGGGGATATTACCAAGCAATAGTGATAATTATCGCTATTGCTTGGTTAGAGACAAAAATTTACTGCGGAGCTGCGGCGATTTTTACCGCAAATAAACCTTGGTATTACCAAGGTTTATCGCAAATGCGATAAAAATCGCCGCAAATGAATGAATATTGCTGAAAAGTCAGCGATATTCATGCATTACCGAGCTAATGCTCTTAGCCATGTTATCCACCTCCCATTGGATAACATGGCTAAGAACTACTCAGGGCAGGTGTTAGCTTTTGGAGATATTTGCGCTTAGCGCGAATATCTCCAAACGTTGGTAATTGGAGATAGCGATGTTAGCAACTGTTTTCAGTCGCTAACATCTTGGCACGCCCACTTTGCATGTCATTAGTGATAAATATCACTGACATGCAAAGTGGGGCCCAAGATGGTCGTTATCTCCTACTAGCTGTCGCTAACTGGTGTTAGCGACAGCTAGGTAATAGGGAGATAATTTTATCTCCGCTTTCTTGGCTTTTAAAGCCAAAAAAGTGGAGATAAACCCCCTTGATAATATGCCCCTCAGTCTTTTCGGGTAAGGCAGTACAAAAGTAAAGAGATAGTACAAATCAAGTTTCATAAGGATTTCTTCTATTATTCCAGAATACTAAGAAGTCACTCTTCTTGTCATTAGTAGTGAGATAAGTCCACTCATGAAAAGTGTACCTCCAACAGGGTACCCTCAATCTTTTGGATCTTCTGTGATTTGATCTTTCACTTTCATCTCCACTCAACTCTGATTCACTAGGTGCTTCAGATATGGGTGCACGAGATCTTTCAGAGGATAACTTCAAACTTCACCTTTCTTTATTCTTAGGCCAGCTTTCTTCCACCAAAACTCTTAATCCCACAACTCTAGTTCATTCTTTGGGGTAAGAATCTGTTTCATTCACCAGCACAGCATCAGCTGCTTCAAGCACAGATTCAGCTTGAGTTTTGTCGAGACCCCCCTCAAATCATTCAAGTACTGCCTCAGGCGCTGTCTGGACCCACACAGCTTGGCTGACCTCTTCCCATGGCCTTTCTATCACTGCTGGTGTCTCTTCTTGGAGAGATGCTGTTTCTCGTTCAAGGGGACATGATAGGACTCAACGAGTGTGGGATGCATACACCCAATTTGGAAGAGCACCAAACTTCACAGCAGTCGTAGTGACCAAGATCACTTGCTATGGAACTGCCAACAAAGCTCAAGACCATTCTTCCACACATGCTTGCTCATTATGACCCAGTCACCGGGACTAATGTGGTGGCACTGCGCGTGATGTGGCGGTGCTGTTGCTGCTTCGACCTGGTGAGACACAGAATGAACCACGTCAGCCAATCCTTTACAGTAATCGAGCACCAAATTGTCTGTGATATTTACAAGCATATTTGCAGGCACAGAAGGCAATCGCATAGCCCTCCACATCTTATTAGGTGGCAATCCTGTTCTTCGATCTGGAACACTGCGAAGACTCATCAGCACCCGGGACAAAGCATTGGGCCATTTCAGAGATGTCAAAGCACACACTTTAGCAAGTCTACATTTCAAAGTGCTGTTTACTTGTTACAAGACACCTGAAGGTTCTGGACGATAACTGCAATGTAATCTCTGTTCCACTTGTATCGCTGCTCATAACATTATCAGGACCTCATTATTAATATGAGTTCCTCAGGCTGATTCCAAAGAGGTGAGAAATCCAAATCTTGGAATGAGTTCCCTCAATAACAGCTTAGCTACCATGAGGCTATTGCATCTTCTAGTCAGGTAAGCTTCCACTAAGTGTGAAAAGATTCACACCACTAATAGAGTGTAACTCAATCCATTACACACTAGCTTCTCAATAAAATCCACTTGTTTTCTGTTGAAATGAACTTCTGATCTTCCTAAGTGGCTCAGTGTAACAGCAGTTTTCTTTCCAAAATTCATTTGCTGACAAATCCCACATCAATAACACAGTGCCTCAACCATCTCTCCTAACTTCGGGTTAAACCAAGTCTGCCTAAACAACCTCACCAGGGCATCTCTCCCTATATGCATTGGCCTGTGATAGTGCCTCATCACCATTGGCAACAAACTCTAAGGTAGAACTGTTTTTTCATCTCCTGAAACCCAAATGCCATCATCTCATTTCACACATCCTGCTCTGATCCAACCTTCCTGCTCCTCTTCATTAACTTCCTCTTGCAACCTTTTCACTTCTTCCCATGTGTCAGCAATTGTCATCAAAAGGCTGAAGCTTGTTTCTTCTGTTCCGTCATTTGTGTATTCACCTTCCAAAATACAAATATTTAGTGCACAGTAACGTGCAACTTTATCAACATAATGAGTACTTATTGTCACAACATGTTTTCCTTTACAATGGGCAGAACACTTAACAACAGCAACTTCTGCTGGCATCTGCAGAGCTTCTAACAGTTTTCTCACATTTTCCCCTTTGCGGATCGGGGACCCTGACGAGGCCATAAGTTGTGACTTGTACCAAACCCATACTGGCTATCATTGAATATTGTCACTTTTAGCTGGTCTGAAACGCAGCATGCTCTGGTAAGGGCAATCAGCTCTGCCACCTGCGCAGGGAATCCTCCCTGGGGCCAGGCAGCTTCCATAACTTCCATCATAGTATAGACAGTGTAAGCAGCCCCCAGGTTTCCCTCATTGTCTCTGAGACATGTACCATCCACAAACAGGGTGTAATCATCAGATTCAGACAATGGCTCTTCAGAAATATTGGGACGAGGCTTGGTGCATAGTTCAGCGACATCCAGACAGTCATGCTCTACTTTGATCTCATCTGCATCACAATCCGTTAAAGGTAACAGACTTGCACGGTTCACAACCAAACGTCTTTTAAAGGTGACATTTTCTGCAGCTAAAATGTTTGCTCATACCTTGCGATCCTACTATTGGTTAGGTATTGAGTGCTGGTTTGAGTCAACAGTATCTCAACATAGTGGGGAACGTAGACAGTCAAAGGGTGACCTATCACAATCCTTTTGCATCTCCTCATACTGACACTTGTTACAGCAATTGTTTTGAGACATCCGGGCAACGCTGATGCTATTGAATCCAGAGTAGCTCAGAAATAGGAAACTGGTCTACGGGCACTTCCATGATTCTGAGTCAATACTGAGAGCGCACATCCTTCTAGTTTACTACACAAGAGAGAAAAAGCTTTGCTGTAATCTGGCATTCCTAATTCAGGAAAACAAAGGCTTTCTCTCAGTTTCAGGAATGCATTCAAGCGATCATTGTCCCAAGGCACCGGATCAATCAATTATTCAATCAATCAATCAGGGGGTTTATAAAGTGTGCTACACACCTGTGAGGGTCCCAATGTGCTAGGAGGGGGGGGCAGCTCCAGGTCAGTTGAAGACACATCTTTGTGTGTCAACCTCTGTAGAGGATTGTCCATTTTGGAAAAGTTGGGTATCCACTGGTGACAGTAGCCCACCATTCACAGAAACATCCTGACTTCTTTCTGTGTGCGAGGTGGATTCATTTGAATGATCTTCAAGATTCTTTCTTGTGACACCTTTCTCACACACTTTCCAATGTGATGTCATAGGTAGAGAACATCTATCATACAGTAATGCAACTTGCTTGGGGATGCTTTATGTCCATTCTCCGGCAAATGGTTTAGCAGAGCAACTGTAACAGTTTTACAGGCATCTTGAGTGTTCAATGCAAGGAACAGGTCGTCGATATACTGGACTAGGACTGAATAGCAGCGCATGAACAGGTACTCCAGATTCTTTTTTTCCATGATCTGGTTAATAATTGAAGGACTCTCTATATACCCTTGTGTGACACCGCTCCATGTTAAACATGAATCCCCAGCCGGAAAGTGAATACAAATTGGCTGTGCTCATGGTGGGGAACAGAAAAGAAGGCCTGACATAAATCTTTGACAGTGAACCATTCAGCCTCCCATAGAATGTGAAACAATATCACAGATAGATTTGGTACCACAGGACAACCAGGGCCCGTTATATTATTTATCTTGTGAAGATGCAGCACAATGCGGTACTTATCGCTCGGCTTCTGCAAGCTCATAATGGGTGAGTTACATGGACTCCCTAGGATCTCCTTCAAAATGCCTTGCTAGATCATAGTCTCAAAGACAGGGGCAATATCAGCAACTGTCTCCCGTGTCAGGTTATACTGGGGTGTTCTCAGTTATTATGCATTTGTGGAGTGGTGTGGCTCACTGGTTAGAAGCGGCAGACCCGAGAGCAGAGGACGGCCCGGGACCAGGGTTCAATTCCCGACGCGGCAGGGTCGTGGACCAGGGTCAGCAGACTCGATAATTCTCATCTCGGTGCCTACTCTAACCAGGGATCACACTCAGCAACTCTGGGCATTAGCTTGCCTCATCTCCACAACGGTCCCCCACATATGCCGGGGATGCCTGGTTTCACCTTGGAGGTACCCGGTAGGGACCATCTCACAGGGAAAGCCAGGACGGGTTCCCCAGCAGTCTACTGAGCAGAGATACTCCTTCGGGAGTCGATTCTAGCGCATTACAAACCCACAATTAATTTGGCTTAACCTGGACACAAACCGGCTCAGCTCCTCAAATGAATCCAATGTCCTTTCTAGAAAAATCCTAAACTAGATCTCTCACTGTGTCTCTTAGATTTAACAGTAAGTATTCCACTTTCAACATGGGGAACAGTGAAACGCATACGTTCTGACTTGCTAGCTTGAAGAAAACGTCTTCATTGTTTGTCTAAAGCTCGATGCCCTTCTGTGTGTGCAACAGATGATGCAATTTAACTTGCACAGCAAGTCATGTCCTTCAGGCACACAGGACTAAAATCACATACCACAAATTGATGATTATCCTCAATGTCCCTATCTTCACAAGCACTTCTTCAGAAAGAGGGTTTGACAATTGTTTATTTGCAACTCTTACAACTTGGATTCTTTTTCCGAAGAGGTGTATGTTTCGAACCTATCCTGTTGTCATTGTAGATCAGGTATCACTGGTGTCAATCAGAAAAGTGTCATTGTGGCCATTTATATCAGCATCAGTGTATGGTCCACTCTGGTCTACCTCTAAGACTGCGCCAAGTGTACAGTCTTACTCCACCCTCAGGCACTGTCATAAGTATTGATCTGAACCGTACTCATTTGATGAATCAAACACGGGAAACTGTTGGTACGGACCATTATAAGGGGACATGTTCTGATTCCCCTTCATGTCTGCATTCTGATTAAATCGGGCACTACTCGTAGCTTTCCGTGGAATTGGGGGCTGTGGCACTTGCATCATAGGACCTTGGCAACCAGCCGAATTTTGGAATCTCAATCTAAACACATTGTGGGGTTAAATAACATTACCCTGAGTTTGAATTAATCCTCCATTCTGCTCTTGATTTGCAGGATTAAAGTGACATTTGCAATACCAATGCCCCAACTTATTGCAATAGTGACATGGGTTTGATTTCTTTAACATGGCAACATCAACTCCAGTCTTACGATCTATAGAAATACCTCTTCCTTGTCCCTGAAATCATTCACCTTGTTGCATGGAGTCCCAGACTAGTAGCCTCCTTGCATAGGGGGTAGTATTCCCTACATTAGGCTGCCCCTGACCCCTTTGAGCAGCTTTCATCTGGGCTACCTTCAATTTCTCCTTCAGCTTTTTGTGCTTCATTTCAATTTCATCACAACAATACTTTGAGTGATACAGAATTTCATCGAAAGACTTATTCTGCCAACAGATCAAGTGTTGCGGTATCGTCATACTCATTTCAGTTCTCAACCCAGTCACAAATCGGGACACAAACTTTCCCATATCCTAAAGTTCTAGAGTGTCCTGCAACAACCTTTCTTAGAATGCATGAAAAGTCTCTTGGGGCGTTCTGTCAATCTTCACCCAAGCATTATCCTGTGGTGGCACTTTTGCTTTCAACCAAGTGATCATCTGCTCATATTTATTAATCACCACAGGATCTCCTTTAAGCCATTCTATAAATATCTTACATGCCAACAATAGATCACTAGGGACCACAGTTTTGAACAACGTATTCAGATCGATCCACAACACCTTTGACATTTTCACAAAACAACCAACCTGTTTCTACCACTCTACAGACTTTTTTCTCGGCTTCAGGAAACCATTAGTAAAAGCTGCAAGATCACCTCTACTCCAAGGTACATGCACATATCTTCCACTTGGTACTTCCCATAAGGGGAAAGCTTTGACACCCCTTCCTGTTTCTCCCAAAGGAGAACATTCACCCATAATTCTGTTCAAATCCTATCTTTTTGCTCATCGTTCTTCCCATTAGTGTAAAGTGGTACAAATTCAGATGTTTGAAATTAACTATCAAATTTGGGTCTTCAATCCTGGTAATCTCAGAATCTCTATGTCCTGATGACTGAATGCAAATCTATGATTTTTCTGAAACACCTTTGTTTGTTCTATATCAACATCATATATCTGAGCCAAATCAGATGGGCATGTCTCGCTCTCTTAGTGACATCTTTACTCAGAAACAACAGTTCATTCTGTTTGTAGGTATCTATTCAATTAAGCTCCAAACTCCCAGTTATAATTTCATCCAATTCAGTTTTCAAATTAACCACATCTATTAAATCTTCCTTCACTGCTGAATTTATTGTTCCGTGCCTCACCCATACACTCCTAATTCCATTTGGATCATTATTATTAGGCTTGGTAAACCATTGCTCTAAATCCTAGACATCAAATAGATGTTGACTCTCAGAGGTTCTTTTTTGTGTGGTGCTTTCTTGGGCCTTACGTATTTCATACGTTTGGGATAGCTTTCCATAATGGGGAATCCATACCTTCCAGTCCTGGAAAATCCATTGTAGGTCTGAATCCATTCTGTAGCACATAAGGACCTGCACTCACTGTGCACTGTGTGCTGGTATTCATCGAAACCAACAGGACAAATTGGATCCCTGGCCATCTGCTCCTCCTTCTGGTACCATTGCTTCTGAAGAAGCAGTCATTCTATGACTCTCATTCCCTGCAAAACTAGTGCTGTAGCATTGATTGGGCCCAAATTGTTTTTCCTAAATCTAACTATGGTTTTCTTTTCTTTTCCTGTTGTCAAAATGTTATACTACTCTCTTGGTCCTCGGATGGACCTTGTTTTGTGCCAAGAGGGGTTGGATATAAGGGACCCCGCAGCCATCCAATGAGGACCAGGATTTGGACAACTGAACTACAAACTAGAAATTAAGCTCATGTAAAATACTCTCAATGCAATGCTATAAAGGTAGAGGATTACCACGGCATCCTAAATCTCCTGAAGAAACATAGGCAAGCCAAAAGCATGCACACTAAAATCTCAGTTAAAGCAATACAAAATAATAACATTAGTATTTTATGATCTGAAATCTCTCTAATATGATCCCTCCTAATCATTAATAAGGTCAATTTTGGAATGCACATTCAATTTGGAATGAATAAATCATGATAGCTGAGTTGATATAGAAATTTTTGTATAGTTTATCAATGATTAAGAAATACATGCATCAACCAATTACATCAAATTGTAAGCAATTCGGGCAATTTAAAATAGATATACGAAAGCTCAAGAGTTCAGGTAGGGACAGTGAAAACTATAGTTTGAGCAGTCTCCCAGGAAAGGAAGCGACTGCTAAGTTACATAAGGCATATGCATCAATTTGGAAAGGAAACCAGGTGAGTCTGCATCAGACAAGTTCAGAAATGCAAAGGACATTCAGAAATCTTCTAAATGGATAATCAGCAATCCCTCTGTCACCATCAGCTAGCGAACTCCAAGAGAGCAAGACTGCAAGAAGCTCTCCTCCTTTCGTTTGCTCAGGCAATTTTACATTCTTAAAGTTCCGAGCGTGACATCTCCTGGAAGCACCTCATCGGGTCGGACCACTCAGTCCATTGGTCAGTTCATATAAGATGAGTGTCAGGCGACATAAAGAAGACACAAAATGTTGAGAAATAGGTGGGACAATGACACCGTTCTTTAGTAATCCAATAAGCGAAACATCAAAACAATGCTCTTTTAGCAAGAGTACATGAGGAAGTTCAAGAGGACTGTTTCCTAGGCAGATGGTCCTCACTGCAACTAAAATGTAGCAATTGGTTTCGTACAGTACATGAGAACTCAGGAAAGAAAACACTGTTTCACATTATTTGTTATATTAAGGACTTCTCTCATGAGCAGTGTATTCAGCAAGTCAAGAGATTTTACATTTTCAGTCATGCCTTAATTAATAAGCAAATTTAACGTAAAATATATATGATCATTTGACATACGTTAACACTTTGAAATCATTTAGTGTGCTTACAATTAATACATGTCTGGATGATGTATTACTATCTTGAAAGTACTAACATGGAGGAACATTTTAAATCAAAGTATCAAACTCTTGGTATAGCCGCATAATATTAGTAGATATGTAAAATACATTCTCTGAAAGTTTCACAAATACATCATTAATTAGAGATGTGTAGCCCCTATTTTATTGGGTCATTTTGGTGCTCACATTTAAACAGAAAATATAGATTCTAATTAAATGCATCCTTATTCAGGTTAACTCTTGATCATTATCTAGTTTCCATTAGTTATACACACATATAAATGAAAATAAAGAATGATGAGAAATAAACTCCATAACATGAGAGTTTTTAGCACACATTATTGAAAAATAATACTTTGTCAATTAGCAAATCACAACCTGTATTATATAAATGCAGGCTTTCACCTAGATGACATCTTTTTCTGCATGCTTTTACAATGCAGTAACCAAAATCTCTTGTCCTGCATGTTTACTCAAATGTGTAGTTGGTGCACAAATATTAATTTTCTCTCAGAAATGTTGTGATTCAGTTTCTCGTGTCTATGAAAGTGTAAATATAATTTTCTCTCCAACACTAGGATTGTACATAAGGACATTAGGTCCAATAGTAACCAGTACTGTAAGAGCATCCAAAATTTCAAACACTGTTTAGAGGTACAATTTTCCGAAGAACCTGGGACACAGGCTTCTATATTTCCTCCTCCTGTAGTTTGTATATATTGTCCCAGTTGATACAACCCCTACAACATCAGGTCTAGGAATAACTATCGCTAATGCATTTCCATAACTACCAGTAACAATTGCATTTCCCCCACTTCCCATTTGCATCTTAATATATGGGGGTGGATGTTCAACTAACAGTTCATCAAAAAGGCAGTCACTTGCATCATTGTCACTGTCTACATTTCCCTCTTCCTCCTTTTCTTTTTATTTTCTCGCTTGTTATGGCAGGGTATAATCTCACTCTCTGAATCATGTCTACTCTTCATCTTTTCTCTTGTTCATCCCATTTCACTGCTGCGTATGCATAAATTGCTCTCTTCATTCTACCTTGATATTGGTCTCTCTATTTTACATGTTCCCGAGCATTAAGCATTTCAAACTGTGTAATGGTTTCATGGCAAAAAATATCCCTCTCAAATGATCAATTATTCTCAAATTGAAAGTACCGTAGTGTGGAAACATTAATGCACCTTCTTTCTCATGTGATCTTGTGCCAATTCTTAAGCCACATAGTAGTATGGAGCCCTGCTTTCATTGCTATATAGTGAGCTGGCATGTCATCCGGTGGCACGTTCTCGCCAATTCTAGCAGGCACACCTAAATCTCCTTGTACCATATCTCTTATTGCTCTAAAAAATCTTATTTTTTCAACCTTTTTATTTCAACAATTTCAATACAATCCAAATAAAACAATTTTCAGGTTCTGCTGCAATACAATTACCAATAACAGCTCAGTATCCAATAGACAATTTCAGCCAATCCCAGCATGACATTACATCAACCAACCTATCCCAGTGCAGCACACTCTTACGTTATTCTCACTCCTCGCAGCAGTTTACCTTCCTTCACAATCTTTCTCACACTCTCTCTCTCCTAAACTTCTGTTTATACTAAAACATCAACTAACAATTGTCTGCTCGGCTAGAAGAAATGATAGAATCACTCACCCAAAGAACACACATTCACAAACGAAACCTCAACTAGAGGGAAATCACTTAAATCGGTATAGTTTTCCTTCTGCACAAAAGTTGTCCATACTAATTACAGCTCTATCTTGCATATGAAAGTTCCCTATCTCAATTGGGAGGTTGACGACCTCTCACGACAAACCCCACAAAACTTTAGCAGACAATTACAACACTGTGTCTTCTGCACCTTTGTTATATACCCCATCATGTAGGACCTTATAACAACTTAACACCACATTCACACAACTCTCACAACATCTCTGCCAGACATCACACAATCAATATTTTACAGCAAGCTAAGCATAATTTTCATACACACTACCCTACTGATACTCACTCATCCGCTGTTGCTGTCTCAACACACACCACCATAACTCCATCTATAATGTACGTCCCAATCCTGCATTCTTGACTTGGGCCCACTGGGGTTGTAGGTCTGGATTATTCTAGGTTAGATTCTAATTCCCTTTACTTCGAAAGGTAACCACCCTCTGCTACCAGCTGTTGGAGTTTGGGCCCAGTCAAACATTTACCTCCAGAGAGGTAACCGTTCTAGCAGCAGGAGAAGTAAAGGGAGAAAACTGTAATTTATTATCATCTCATTCCAGTGCAACCTATGTGGTCACACAATAATCTATTTGACAACTTATTCTGACTTTAGAAGGGTTTAAATATAAATCTAGAAACAAATCAATGTAGGCCAATCTCAACATAATCATATAGAAGTACAGAAAGACCAAGATTATACAAAATCTCCTGAAGAAATTTACCCTATATAATACAAAACAGATGACTAGCTCTATGAAGATGAAACAGACGATCAGAAAAAATGATTGAGTATTACATTTTACCTGATGATTCTCCTTGAATAAGCATGAGTCAGTTATCTTTCCCTAAATTTTACTAAAAGAGCAACCTAAACTAAAACGCATTTGGTAAGGGTGATATCAGAAAGGTGTCAGCTGTCAGAGTCTTCAGTAGAAGACACTCCAATCATGGGTCAAGTCGCATAAAGCCACACAAGTTGTAACATAGGCCTGCTCCCTGTGAAAACCTAAGATGACTCTCCCTTTCCTCACTTTGCTCGGCATAAAATATGAATTGCGGTCAAATTAGACAATCCCATGTGATCTTTGCCGGTGAATTTACAGATCTTGAGTACAACTGGATACTTTCACCACCTTTTCCACATCGATAAGTTGCAACTTTGCCCGTACTTGGTCATACCTCTCCTCTCCCATGAGAGGTCGCCTCTTCGCTCATTATCGTGCTTCTCCTTGTCAACTTTGTTTTCTCATACCTTGCTATCTAACGAAAGCAAAACCTTCTATTGCTAACTAATGAGGCTTTCTCTCTCCATACCTGCAGTGGAAAAAAAATACAAATACACACATTCTACATCGAAGAATAAATACGAATTACATGTTAAACTCTAAACGTTGGCATGGATCAAACTGTTTCAAGAATCCCACTCTAAACTATTTTAGTAGTGCACAGGGTTATAGAATATGTGCACATTTCTATGCACACAATAAATGTAGCACCTTCATTCATGTGTAATTGTAAAGAAGTACGGAGTTGTCATTCTAAATGCACATGCATGAAATACATTCTTAATATATGTATAAATGTTTAAACATTAGTTTACACACATTCAAATTTAATATCCTCACAGTGGGACACATTTATGGTAAATTATTCTCTCACATTAATATGTGTCACATACATCTTTATTACTCAGGTTCTATGCATGAGTATGTCATGTATAATGCTTTTAATATGCAATACTCCATTCTCTTTAGTAACATTCATTTCATAGAAAATATTTAAGTGTTTACTACACATAAATATGATGCACTCATACGATATCTCCGCCGGGATCAAGATGGCACTTCTCAAGAACTAAGTTGTTGGATAAAATGTCCAATGTATGAATTTGTATATTAATTACTTTTTTTAAATTGATTTTATAGTAATTACAATTTTCAGTTTGCTTGTTTTTAATTGTATATATGTACATTTTATGTAGTGGAAATGATGCGACCTAAAGTTTTTGATGATGATGACAATACTTAGAATGAATGTTTTGTGCAAATCCATGAGATACAAATAAGAATATAATACACAAAGTTATGTAAATTAACTGCAATTAAGAAAAATGGTAGGTTAATATACAATCATTTATTTGAACAGATTGATAAGGTGGCTCAGGACGGGCTTGTGTCCTCCTCTTGACTTGAAATACACTACTCGTGTCCTCGCTGTCAGGCTGACTCTGCCTGCTGTTGTCAACAGTATGGCTCCACAATGACCAGCCGCCTCGAGGAGACGTGGCCGCACTGAAGAGCTGACAACAGTATCGGCAACAGTTGGCCATGGTCTCTCTGTTCCAGGCACAGATTGTGCTGAATTCAGCAGCGAAGTGGCTAAGGTCTTGGCTGCAGCTCCGGGGGCTGCTCCCTGCTCCCAACTTGGTAAGCTGATCCTTCGTCTGCTGCGCTCAGGCTGGGCTGGTTGTCCACTCCAGTCCTGAGGGTCGGAGACATCCATCCTGGGATCCGAGAAGGCCGATGCCCTTGTCTCAGAAGTGCAGGAAGGCTGGGGTTAAGGGTGGCCCCCCCTGCTCGTCCTGGTATTGGCACAACAACTCTGACTCTTGGACAGCAGGGGACTAGTGGGGGAGTAGCTCTTCCCCCTTCAACTTGAACATTATGGAAACAGATGTAGGCCATAAACGCCCAGAAAAAATATCTTGTGTCCGCACTGAATCCAGCTGTCATAGTTCTCTTACTGCTCAACTTGGCCTACCCATGCAACCGCAACTGTGCACAAGTAATTTGAGCACGACTACGCTGGATACTGTAGACCGCATTCTTCAATATGACTACATCTCTGGCCCGGAGTCCCAGAATCTACCGGGCTCAGGAGTAAATAAACCTTAATCTGAGGCATCGGTGGTATCCGAATCTATTCATCTCACTCATCCTTCCCGAAGCACTTGGGCCAGTGCTCAGTCAGAGCGCACAGTTCAGGATACGGAAGTGACTGGTCTAGAGGAGGTCCCAGAGCCTAATATTTCAAAGGATTGTACCCCAGTGGGGGGTAAATCTCCAAAGGGAAAAGGGTTCAAAGGTTCCAGAGGAGCTAAAGGAGTCAAGGGGCACAGAGGTACAAAACCCCCTTTCACCACCTTAGAGAGGTAACTTAAGGCCTTTGCCTCGAGTGGCATAAAGGCCGGTCTAGGCGCCAGTCCCCTATGCAAATCGCTGGCTTCAAAAGGAGATGTCAAAGATATCATTTCTCAAATATCAAACACTGGCAACATAGATGTAGCTGCACCTGACGGGGCAGGCCTAGCAACAATCTCTCATGCCTACCTCAACAATTCGGGTTTGTCACCAGCTCAACTGAACAGTCCTGATGGGAACACAGACAGAGCCTCTGATCCCTCTGGCTCTTCATCATCACTTTCTATACTAACGGAGCAACTCAACCTCACAAATGGGCCGTCTGCTGGTGACCTTTGACCCGCCGAATGTGACGAGCCCTCTCTATCTACGATCTTGCAGGCATTAACGGCTCAGAGAGCCGAGGACCAAGAATATCATCTTCAAGCTAAAGCTGATAGCAGGGAAATTAAGCAGCCATTGGCGGATGTCACTACTAAGTTTGCCTCATTGTCTTTGGAAATTATGGATCTCCAAAAGAGCTGGTTGCAGCAGTTGAAGAAGTCAACACCTACACCTCAAGAGTTGTCAAAACCCAAGAGACTCAGATGGGATTTTTACAGGCGAAAGGTGATGACTTTGAAAATCAACGACGTTGCATTAACTTGGGGGTCTTTGGTATACCCGAAGGGAGGAAAGGCTCTGACTCAGGGGACCTACAGAGTCAGTATATTTCAGCAAGCATTCCCAGATCTTAAGGACTGGGATATGGACTCACAAGTTCAGCGGGCACCTCGATTACCCTCTGCTATCTCACAAGGGAACCAAGCCAAGTCATTTAATCCACATCCAATACTTCTATTTCTGGGCAACTTTCTTCTCCGTCAAGCAATTTAAGTTAAAGCCCGTCCTTCCACACCTGTCAAATTGGATACAATATATATATTCATACGTTTTGATCTGTGTAAATCTACAGCGGTGTTGGCGGTGGAAGTTTCGCCAATTAATGGATCCCTTCAAGTCACTATGCTCATAAGACTTCCTGCAGGAGCCAGCTTGGCTCAAAAATTCTCATAGACGGACACTCGCACTTCTTTTATACTGAATCCGATGCTAAGCAAGCACTTTTAAAATGGCTGTCTGATTCTACGTGATTAACACAAAAGAGAGGGGTAGACATGCAAAAGGGGAAAGAAGTCTTTTTTTACGATCCCCTCTTTCACTTTTTCTTTGAGATCTTTTTTCATTGACACTGGTGGGGAAAGTGGGGGGATGATGGGGGTTTGTGTCTTGGGAGGGGACAGGAGATGATTCATTTCTGTAGGTACAAGGAGGTGGGTTTAGCAGAGGCATGTTGGGGTTAGTTTCACTGGATAATAAAATAGATACTACTAAGTGTAAAACGAGGGCCAGAATGGTTAGGACCAGGGCCGCTATTTTCCAATTATCGCATATTCATCAGCTAGACGATGCATGGAGGATACTGTTTCCAATGCTGCCAGGGTATATGTTTTACTCATCCCCTCATAAACATTATTCTCTCATTTACATGATTATTATCAAGAGATCACTATTGGAAAATGCACTCATGGAGGTCTGCCCTAAAATCACATCTGACCATAATCCAGCAATGCTAACACCACAGAAGCAGTTAGGGGCCAGAGAGACTCATCAGGCCTTTTCATTTCCTTGGCATTTACTCAGTAATCCAGAGTACTTGGCGCATATCATAAAGGCACTGGGGTAGTTTTTAGGAAACACCATGTACACTGCCTCTATCTCAGTGATATGGGACTGTATGAAAGCCTTCCTCAGGGGGGCAACTCTCCACTTTATCTTAGCACAGCATTGGCTGTTAACTCAGGAGGCAGAACAGGACTGCTTAGATTACTTAAATCTGGAATGCCAGCGTGTGGAAGCAATTGTAATAAGGGATCCAGTAGAGCAGCCAATATACCTCCGGCTCCCAGAAGTACGATCTAAGCTCAACAGAGGATTAGCAGAGAAGTTCGCCGCTTACTACCACAAGCATAAAGCATTGCCGTACAAATATGGGGAGAGGGTCAGCCAGCTGTTGGCTATTCAGATCTCTGATCAGAAAGCTAGATCCAGTATCAAACTTATCAAAGGAGAAGGTGGTCTGTCTTACTCTCGGCCACAGGATATAGTTGAACAGTGTAGATTATTTTACCCCAAATTATACTGCGAGTCAGACTCTTACAATAATTACATCCCTCTTGAATATCTACAGGAGAGCCACTTACCACGACTTGACTCTGCAAAGTCTGTATCGTTGCAAAAAGATAAAGAGCTAGCCGAGGTGGAGGATGCAATCAAGTCTTTACCCTCAGGCAAGGCAGCTGGCCGGGATACTATCCCACTTGAGAAGAATTCTATTTCTGTTAAGAGCTGGACATGCTCTTCTCTAATGGGGAATGTAGCCCCTGTGATTGTTGACTGCTCTGGTTTAGTCTTGGTAGGTTCAAGCAAGTAAAAATACAGTAGTATTAGTTCTTTTATACAGGCTATCATTAAAAATGACATGTTATGGTCTCCTTTGACAAATTACTTTTCTTCCATCTCTCAGTAGTTAATTACTGGTTTTGCAAGAGAGTTTCCCAAGCTTCCTTGGTATGTTTTAGTAATCAAAAAGTAGCTGTTCTATATAACATAAACATAATGTGTATTTGTAAGGCGCACATCCACATCAAAAGGTATCTTGGTTTTGAATAACAGATGTTTATTGTTAACCAACGGTACTCAAAAAAAAAAATCGAATAGGCTTTATTCAGTTCGTATAAAAAAACAACCATAAAAGCACAAGAGAAAGATGCATCTTCATATACGTTTAACCATCACTATACATAAATGATTAAAAACCAGTAAGAATTATCATTAAAACATCATACTCTTCCTTGCATTGATCGATTTTAGGATAAAAGTTGCAGTAAAAAAACATATATCTGGTTCCTGCATTATAGAAAGCAACCTCATCGCAGCGTCTGTGGTAAACGTACCATATTTTAAAAACAGTGGTTTTACAAATGCAATACGAAAATTCATATAAAGGTCACATATAGGAAGAAAGTGCAGGGTGCTTTGATTAGTGTGGCCGTCACAGGGGCATGGGCAGGCCGGATGCTGTTTGAGTCGAGGGAAGGCTACCAAATGGTGGACCAACCCAAACCTTAATCTTGTTAAAACATATCTATGTGAAATTCTTGTCACCTGGCTTAAAGATGTCTGGAAACCTTCATAAGTAATCAAAGAAAGAGTGTCCATAGAGGAAGGGTCTACAAAGAAGTGGTTGTCGCACGTGAAGTCTGAGGCCAGTTGTAAGTGGTCAGATAGTTGGACCAATTTCATGAAAAAATACAATGCTTTTTCAGGAAACCCTCACTCACCCTAGTGGTGACATGCTTCATCATCGGGTCCACCGTGAGAGATCGAGTACCTCCCCGGTGTGCTGCGACGCCAGGAGACTGCGGAGCAGGTTTTTTGTGTGAAGATGAAGAGTGAAAAATTATAATAGGGTTAAAAATGTCAGGGGTTGTACCAAAAAAACTTTTATTGGTTGGTCAACCTGACATGAGTAAAAACTGGTTATGTGTAGGGAAACTAGCCAATTACAATATACTGGTGTTACCCTAGGAAGGAGGTCAAACCTTCATAGACTGAGAAGCTATTATAAAACATGCAAGTTGTTAATTGCCTGTTGTAACTTAGACGCCTCTTTATTCTGTGTAACAGAAACGTATCGCTCATTTCTGCTTTAGGCATCTCAGCTACAGCGTTAGGGTCAGCCAGAATGTTTAGGTCAAAAACTTTCTTAAAACTGTGTATAATATACTTAAGCCAGGGGATCATAAGATAGTTATCCAGTTGGAGGCAATCCTGGATTATTATTCTATTAAAAGCAGTCTCTTCTTTTTGCCATATGGATTTCCAGATCAGTAAGGTTCTAAAAGCTATTAGGTCCGACAAGTAGCTGATCCCAAATTCCCTATGGATTAACTCTGTAGGCGCCGAAGATGGTAAACAGAGCAATTTTTAAGGAACTTATTCTCCACTATTTGTAGACTTTTATCAGAATAATGACCCCCACACCCCCGCTCCACACAGTGCGATAGAGGTACATCTTGACTGGTAGATGTGAGTCATATCACTGATACGTCTACCGCCCAGCTTGACTGCGAATCTAAAAACACTGTGGACACTTTTTGCCATTTTTGCCCGGACATTCTGCATCTCATGTGACCATGTTCTGTCTCTGGCAAAAGTAATCCCTAAATAACAAAATTTGTCCACCGTTTGAACTTTCTGTCCTTCTATAAAAAAAGAGTTCAATTTTTTACGACCACTGCCACAAACAATAGTGTAAGTGTTGCTCTTATTAATCTGCAACTTCCTTTTGGATATAAAATCTACGAACCTATCTATCAGCCGCTGAAGGCCTATTGGTGTCCTGGATAGCAACACGGCGTCGTCTGCGTATAACAGTACCGGTACTCCATCGCCATTTGCCTGGGGAGCATCAGATTTTACTGATTTGAGCGCAGCGTCCACCTCATTGAAAAAAAGGGTCAAAAGCAAAGAGGCGAGGACATAGCCCTGTCGAATACCACATCTGACATTAAATTTAGGAGTACATTCCCCCCTAATTCCATACCGTACAGAAGTTTGTAATCTTTCGTAGAGTTGTGCCAAAAAATAAATTATTGACTCAGGGGCCCCAAGCTCTAGTAAAATTTTCCATAAAATGGGATGGTCCACTAAATCAAACGCGCTACTTAAATCGGCGAAACATAAGCAGAGGGGACCTTGCTTACCATACGTGTATTTCCCAATTAATAAATCTAGATTAATACACTGTTCCAGTGTTCCTTGCCCCTTCCTGAAACCATATTGAGTATTAGCTAGAATCCCATTATCCTCCGCCCACTCTTCTAGTCAAACAAGTAAAATCCTACTCATGATTTTAATGGATGAGTCTAGAAGGGAAATTGGGCGGTAATTTTTAGCGGCCGATTTATCCCCCTTCTTGAAAATAGGGATAATAATAGATTCTCCCTATGTAGGGGGACCTCAATCAATTACTGCAGCATTAAAAATAAGTGTTAGGAAAGGACCCCATAAAGTTGGTACAGCTCTATAAATATCAATTGGGACCCCGTCCGGGCCTTGGGCCTTACCTCCCTTGCTGGTTTTAATACCTTGTTCCACCTCTTCTAAGGTTAAATTTAGCGGAACTATAGGCCAAGTGCTAGGGTTGGTAGGGCCATCACTTGTATAATTACTAGATTTAAAAATGCCAGAAAAATGGGTTACCCAGGCCTCACTACTAACATGGGAAATTAATTCAGGGACCACCTCATCTTTTAAAAAAGGAGAATTAACTGTCGCCCAAAACAGTAGACAGTCTGAGGTCTCGGCAGCCTGTGTAAGTTTATCCCAGGCCTCATGTTGCAGCTCTATTTTCCTCTTTTTAAGTGTGAGTTTATAATCTGCCCTTCATTTTGTTACAAGCATCAGGTCCCTAGGTTTACTCGTCAATGCCTGTTTGAGCTCGGAGAGAGAAGAGGTGCACGCATGGTCAAACCAACCCTTATGAGTAGATCCCCTATTTTTAGACTTGGTAAAAATTAAATCAATGGATTTATTAATTTTACTAAAATTCAATAAGATCAAAGTAGGCTCACAGTTAACATTCAGGTTCTCATATATCTCCACAGAATACTCATTAATAATATTTTTTAACACCTTATCCGCACTCACCCCTTTCCATTTCAATCTAGTACCATTGGGTCTATGCGGTTTAATATTGCCCACATGTACTGTTGGATTAACAGACCTATTTTTCCAGATTTCAACTGTCATAGTGATACAGTTATGATTGCTAAGTTGGGATTCTTTGATCCTAGCTGTGGTACACATAGGGAGGATATTGGAGGATACTAGGACATGATCGATAATTGAATTCGAATTCCTGCCAGTAAAGGTGGGGATCAGGTTCCCCATATCATGTATTGCACATTGCATTATTTCCAGATCATAATCCGCCATGAATGTGTTCAATGACTCGCCATATGAATTGTGGGGGAAATGGATATCCTCCTCTCCTGTATCGCCTATTACCCCACAAACCCTTGTGGTAGACATAGGGCATATAGGTATGTTAAAATAACCAACCCAGATTAAATAAAAAATAACCCCCTCCTCTGAACTTCACTTATCTATAGCATTCTCTAGGTCCGTAACAACTTTAGACCGTGAGCTATCGAACATGTTATTATAAAAATTAATTAACCTCTTCGCCGCTAATGACAAGGGTAACTCGTCATGGACTTTCCATTGATTTCAATGGAAATTAAATGGAACTAAAAATAATGCCTTAGCAGTAAAGGGGTTAAAAGAACATCCTGGGCATGTTTTTGACAAAGCCAAAGAATCTGCGAATGAGACCCAATGTTCATATGCCTTTTCACTTCTATTGGCAGGCTAACTAATAAAAGAATTAGAAGGCCCCCCTTTGCTCTACCAGCCACGGAACTCTGGGCTGGTTGGTCATACGAGGCGAACCCCTCAAAATTAACCAGTTACGTACACCAAGTCTCTTGGAGACAGATGATATTATGGGATCTAAGAAAATCCGTCCAGCCTAGCATTTCCCTCTTTTGTGCCAGCCCAGCTATATTCCAACTAGCTATAGAGAACCCTTTGACACGACATTTAATTTCTGGTTCTGTGGGTTGGGCAGTGTTACCTATAATAACAAGTACCAATTCCTCTTGGCTAGGATGTCTTTCGCCGAACGAAGGTATAGCATTCTGTGAATTGACCAAAACCACGGATTCCTGCCCCACTAAGTTTTCGCTCCCTAGTGCATCATTCCCCCAGCTATTTGCCGTGTTGGTTATATGGCTGTGCTGGTCCAGTCAGTCATTCTCATCAAGGGCACTAAGGGGTTGAAATCGATTAAATACACAAAACTCAGACAAAGGCTAACGGTAGAGACCTACTAGTTATTTGTTGGTCCTGAGTAGTCCCTCTAGGGGGTACCTGCTGTAGATGACTGTAAAAGAAAACAAGTGGGAATAAAGCGGCACCCTGTTCATTTATTGGTAGAGCATCTGCTCCATTCAAGGAGGTCCTAGCATAGTGTGGATTTTTTAAATTAATGATCACACAGTCACCCTGAATATGTTTTTTTTAATGGGCCTATCCAATTGACCCTTCTTGTGGTAAGGATCTGTTCAGCATGGTTCACTGGAAACCCACAGTGGCGACTTAGCCAATGCACCGCTTTGTTTTTAAGTGATTCATGGCTTTCCGTTGATGTCGGATTAAGGGCGGGGACATTTACCAAGACTGCCACGTACGGTGAGCAGTCAGGGGGTAGATTGATTGTACAGCAACGTTTTCCCTCCACTGGTACTCTCTCTCCCCGGGTTTTAATCTCCTGTGTGCTCTCCTTTCTACCAATATTTAAGTTTCTGTCAACCCCTGTATGATTATTCCCTACCACAGGTTTGGTAAGACCTGGTGGTACTAAACTATCCCCTGCAACCAAATCATGAGCATGGGAATTGGTCATCGGCCACCTTACAGTACCGATTACCTCTTCCGGTGTTACTACTATTCGAGGGTTACTGATAATTGGGGGGCACTCAATAGATCTATCACTCATAGTTTTGAGTAACTCATTATGGAGTGTCAATCCCCACCTAGCCTGGTTACTTCCCCATTGAGTATGTCAATTTTATCGTGCAAAGGTTTAAGATATATTTCCATTTTGTCAACCAGGGCATTTATAATCTGGTTGACCTGTATATCATTTAATGCCCCAAAGCCAGCTCATTGCTCTTTTGCACTAGTAATATGAGTAGGTTTAGGTCCTTTACCAATGCTAGTCGTCCCCTGTTTAAGCTGGGGCTTCCTACACCCCCTTTTCTTTCTTGGGGTAGGCACCTCATTGGCAATTGATACACAGGGGGTATTTCCGAACTCTAAAGACAATGATATTGGGGCTACCTCAACATGATCCTCAGAACGTATTAAACCTGGGCTAGAGGGATGACTAAGCTCTACAGAGGGTTCAGTCAGAATTTTAGGGGCAGGCAGGCTACCTATACCTAGTGAAAGTCGGTGTTAAGCCCTATCAATTTCAACATTTATGGCGCTCACTGCCTTCACAAGATAAGTATCAATAGTAGTGCCTGCAGGCTCGACATGCATTTTATTTCCTTTACGCTTTGACTTAGCTAAAATGGCGTATTTAGCAAAACCATATAACACATAAAAAGGTCCACGAATCGCAAACACAAAGCTTATTTGGAAATTAATACAAAGTGAATTGCGAAAAATTAAAAAGTAAATGGCCTATAATGAGTCCTTTACCAAGAAGGAGATATGCTGGTGGTTATTAAACAGACCAGCTACTCACAGTCTCTGCAACTTGTCCATCGGGGCTCGCCGAAGGCGGAGACCAAAGGGTATGGCCCAGCGCAGCCTCAAGCAGTCTCGGACAGGCTCCGATGGGCCCGCCCTTGGCCCGGGCCTCACTCGGCACGGGCCCGCGTGCGTTCCGCGAAGCGGATGTCGCAAGAGTCTATGTAGCCGGTGGTGGTGGGAGGGGCTGGAAGGAAGCATCAGTTGTGGCCCCGTTGTCTCCTGGGCCTTGCTGTCCTTTACCACAGCCAAAATGCTCCCAGTGCAACTCCTACTCTGCGTCACCCCCAACGGTACTCATTTTATCAACCTCTGAAGGATGAAAGGCTGAGTGGGCCCACTGAGATTTGTGCCTGTGACCATGAGGTCAAACAAAAGAAGCTACAGAGGAAGCATTAGTCGACTAAGCCACACGCTCCCGCTTAGTTCATTCCATAAATGTTATAGTAGGATTTTTATATATATTCAGTAACTACATATTTATTAGTGGTTAACAGTATTGTTATGTTATTATTTATTGTACCTACCTAATAAATTCCAATCCTTAATGCCCCTCATTTGCCTCACCCCCCTTTACCCCTTTTTCTTCTTTTCCTTTTATGAAAAAATAACTTTGGTACTTATTGCCATATTGTCTCTCCTGAATTTGTCACTATGGAACAGTACTTCTATAGGGTTATTACTTAATATATTTTATACAGGTTTGTTTGACTTGGCTTTTTCAGCGGGTTTATCCCCAGACTTTTTGCTTTTTGGCCTCCTATTTTTGACCCTTCATTTGTTAGTTTTAGGACTCTGGGTACCTTACCACTTCTATTCAGTGCTAAAGTGCATTTGCTCTCCTGGTAAATTGTATTATGGATTAGTGTTTCAATGATTGGCATTGATTTACAGGTAAGTCCCTAGTAAAATGCACTGAGAGTGCCAGGGGCTGTAAATCAAATACGTCTAATGGGCTTGCAGCACTGATTGTGCCACCCACATGAACAGTCTTTCAAAGGGGTCTCAGAAGTGCCACTGCAGTGCCTGGGTGCAGTTGTGACTGCCATGTCGACTTGGCAAGTGCACCCACTTGTCAATCCCTGATCTTCGAAATCATTACATGTAAATCACCCCTAAGGTAGGCCCAAGGTACCCCTGTGGGAAGGATGCCGTCTATGTGAAAGGTAGGACATGTACTGGTGCGTGTGACATGTCCTGATAGTGAAATACAGTGTATTTAGATTGTCTCTATGGAAAGGCTATCTGTGCCATAGGATAGAATGGGAGATACTTTGTAACATCTTACAAGTATAACTTCCCACTGAGACAAGATGGAGAAATTGAGTTTAGTATGCCTGAATTCAGAATGTAAAAATAATATTTTAGTAAACTTTTTATGTTGTTTGTTTGAAAATACCACTTTTAGAAAGTGGGTATTTTCTTACTTAGCCATCCTGTGTGCCTCTGCTGGGTTGTGGATGACTGTCTGGTTTTTGAGTGACAGGGACTGGGGATGTGCATTCACTACTGTATACAGCCACTAGAGGGGTTGAGGTGTGTCCTGTCTTTACTGGATGCATCAGTCCTGGAAGGATATTTGCCTGGCACCTGAATAGGCCTTGTCTCATTAGCACAATTCTGTCTTCACCTCCTGCCGGGATGCTGGACCAAAGAGGACAGAATGGTTTGGGCTGAGCATAGACACTCTCTGCTCAAACGAAAAAAGAGAAACTAAGTATAAATATTGGGACCCAGAACCCAAAACTTTAGATTACTGCTGAAATAAGGAACCTGCCAGGAAGAAGAGCTGGAAAAGCTGTCAGGAGGAACTGCCACTTTGCTGCATGCTCTGCTGTGTTGGCCTGCTGCTTGCTGCTTCTGTTTTGGACAGGGACAGGACTAGATTGTACTTTCATCATCCTGCTGTTAAACTTTTTTCCAAAGGGCTTAAAGTAGAGCTTGCCTACTGTTGGAAGACTCGGGGAGATAAAAGACTTCAGAGAACTCACTTGGATCAAGAAACCTGCCAAGAAGAAGAGCTAGAAGAACTGCAAGGAGGAGTACAGCCCCTTTGCTGTGCTGTTGCTTTGCTGGGTTGGCCTGCAGTTGCTGCTTCTGTCCTGGGAAGTAAGAAGACTGTACTGAACTTTCTTCACTTGTCTCTGAGTATCTCCAAGGGCTTGAAGTTGAGCTTGCCACCTGTTTGCGAAGTCTCAGGGACAGCAAATAATTCACTTACCTCTGGGTACTGCCTCTGTAACCGTGGGTTTCAGTTGCCACAAAGGGGGAAAGCAGCTGACACCGACACGGGTGCCGCTCCATGTCCTGAAGGCACCGCCGCACTTCGCTCCGCAACTCTGGTCTCACTGATGGCGACGACCGCCACCGACCTTCTGCTTGCACCACGGCCTGTGGGCAACACAATCCGCACCACCTTTAGTAGTGTTTTCACTGTACTTCTGTTGGTTATATACAAATGCTTCACACACTGCCTCTGAGATAAGCCTGGTTGCTCATACCAAGCTATCAAGGGGGTAATGTAATGTACATTGATACTTGTATAGCGCACTACTCACCCGCAAGGGTCTCAAGGCGCTTGTACGAATACCGCTGTGGAACCCATCCTGGCTTTCCCTGTGAGGCGTCCACTCCTGGGCACCCCAAGGTGGAGGCCAGGCATCCTTAACGTTGTGGAGAATAAGCAAGCTATTGCCCAGAGTTGCAGAGTGGGATTCCATGATTAGAATAGGCATCGAGACGGGAATTATCAGGTCTGTGGAATTTTGAGCCCAAGACCCGCTGAGGCGGGGAATTGAACCCTGGTCCCGGGCTAGACCTCTGGAACGGATCACTGAAATAATATCGACTGACAAAATATCGACTTGCCAAAATATCGTGGACAAAATATCGACAGTCAAAATATCGAGTTTGTATCTACAAACAGGTAAGTACAAAAATATCGAGTTAAAAATATCGTTAACAAAAATATAGATGTAAAAAATATCGACTTTATTAAAAACAGTGTTAAATTAAATTAATATTAAATTTTAATTACTAAAATATACTTAAAACGACTTAAATTAAATTATAATAATTAAATAATAAATGAAAATAATAAAAATAATTTTTTTAAATCTTATTTGTTGACCCTGAACCCTAAAAATACCCCTTTACCCAAAAACCCAAAACTGACCCTGAACCCTAAAAATACCCCTTTACCCAAAAACTAAAAACTGACCCTGAACCCTAAAAATACCCCTTTACCCAAAAACTAAAAACTGACCCTGAACCCTAAAAATACCCCTTTACCCAAAAACTGAAAACTGACCCTGAACCCTAAAAATACCCCTTTACCCATGAACTGAAAACTGACCCTGAACCCTAAAAATACCCCTTTACCCAAAAACTGAAAACTGACCCTGAACCCTAAAAATACCCCTTTACCCATGAACTGAAAACTGACCCTGAACCCTAAAAATACCCCTTTACCCATGAACTGAAAACTGACCCTAAACCCTAAAAATACCCCTTTACCCAAAAACTAAAAACTGACCCTGAACCCTAAAAATACCCCTTTACCCAAAAACTGAAAACTGACCCTGAACCCTAAAAATACCCCTTTACCCAAAAACTGAAAACTGACCCTGAACCCTAAAAATACCCCTTTACCCAAAAACTGAAAACTGACCCTGAACCCTAAAAATACCCCTTTACCCAAAAACTGAAAACTGACCCTGAACCCTAAAAATACCCCTTTACCCAAAAACTAAAAACTGACCCTGAACCCTAAAAATACCCCTTTAATTTAACATAATTAACAATTAATCTATTAAATTAAATTAATTACCAATTACATTTTAATTAAATACCATATATTATTTAATTACCAATTAATTAATTATTACTACCAATTAATAAATTTACATATTTAATTAATTATAATTAAATTACTTCCCACCCTATTCCCCTATAAACCCACAACCCGCTACAGAAAAGACATTATTTTAATTTACATAATTAGAAATTAATCAATTAAATTAAATTAATTACCAATTAAATTTTAAATAATTAACATATATTATTTAATTACCAATTAATTAATTATTACTACCAATTAATGAATTTACATATTTAATTAATTATAATTAAATTACTTCCCACCCTATTCCCCTATAAACCCACAACCCGCTACATAATAAAATGACACAATAATTAAAAAAATCATTAATTAAAAATAATTATAAAATAAAATGACACTTTTCACACATATTATTACATAAAAACACTATAAATAATTAAATATTATTTTAAAAACTATATTTTTTACTATCTAGATTATATACTTGGATATTTTCACTGTCTATATTATTTACAGTCGATATTACTTCACTTACCTTAAAAACGATATTTTGGCTGTCGATATTCTGTCTAGTCGATATTTTGTCCAAACGATATTTAAAACTCGATATTCTGTCCAAACGATATTTTGGAGTCGATATTATGTCTGTGCACCCTCTGGAACAGGGTTTGCCGCTCTAACCATTGAGCCACACTTCTCTCAGTACAGTGAGCAAGGGTTATTTCAGTAGTGTATCCCCCTTATCCTGACTAGGAAGAAGGGTCTCCACTTGGACAGGGTAACAAACTGCAAAATAGAGACCCCAATTTCTAACAATGTTCTATTTTTACTGATGCATTTTTATTCTAAATATAACTTTTTCAAACTTAAAGAATCGTGTAAAAAGAAAAGTTATGGACAACAGAATCATTTGAAAATATAGAAACGTGAAATCACTGAGACTGTAATTGTTACTTAACGTCTTTTGACAATATAGGAATATGCTTTTGTGTTGCAATGTTTTTGTAATGCAATTTTATATTTAATGCGCTGACGCACGTAGATGTTGATGGATTTTAACTTTTATTTACATGTTTTTTATGGCTTGTAAATGTGGTTTAAGAAATACAACAGCACTTCATAACAAATGTCTGCCTATAAAGTCTTCTTAAAATGTGAAGATGTTTTATTGATATCTGGCCATGTTCTGTGAACTCTGAATGGTCTAGACGTTTCAACCATTGTAGTAATGTGCTATTACGTCCACAGTGCTTTACATGGTTATTAACAGCAATTGCATACGCTGTTTCTGAAATTGACTCGACAGAGCGTTTTCCTTTGCTGCTGATATGAGATACTTGTAACTGTGGGCCGCACTCCATTTCTTTCGGGGATATAGCAATATTGTAATATTATCATCTCGATGATGGTTTGTAAAATAAAATGCTATGATTGTAATCCAGGGAAGTGCTGACTGCACCTTGTTTGCAGCGAAATCCACAGGTTTTCTCTGGAGGGGGTTGACTGATTGTGACAGGAATGAATGGATGCGTCAAGAGCCACAGATTTCATTTTACAGTAATAATACTTACTGGCATCACTTTAAGGGAAATAAAATGATGGATTGTGATGTTTTATTGTGCTGTCAGTCAGCTTGAATTCTAACCATTCTGTATGCTCCGGGAAAGGAAGATATATCTGCTACTGGAAAAAATAAGCATCACGCTGCTCTTCCAGGAGAAATGTGCAAAAAAAGGCACTTAAGCTTTTATTCAGCTATGCGCCAAACCAATGTGTGGGAAGAGGAGTTAGCCACTTTTTAGGCTAATACTTCTCCTTCCCTTGTATCAATTCAACATGTACTAATTGTCACTGATTGGCTGGTGCGGTTGACGAATCAAGCTGTTGGCAACATGCAGCTGTACTGGCAGTTCATTCGGTGTACAGCTTAAACTCCACTGTCATACATTTCACTAAAGCAATGCATTCTTTGCTGTTGAAATCCTTGTGTTTCTTAACAGCTCCTGCATAGCCCAAAAAAGAATATCTAAAAAGCTTAACCAGTTACTTCTGTGTATTTATAAAAGCCTCATTAGGTGGCTTAAAATCATCCCCCCCCACCCCCTCCCCCCACCCCCCCAAAAAAACAAGCAAAGATTGAAATAGGCCAAGTAAGACATACAACACTTTTGGAAATTGACTGCAAATATTTATGCAATGCTTAAGTTTGAAACAAATCCATTACACCCATATTCATTATTCCCAAAAGGAAAAACATGCGTAGCCCCACCGAAGGATAGATTTATGATTGTAGAACTTTGGCTGGTACTGCTGAAATTGAATATTTGTACATTTACACTTGGTGGTAAACAGGGTTCCATGAAGACACATTCATGGAATTGGTTTTCTCTTAAAGAAAAGCCATTTTAAGATGACAGGTGGCATCATCTTGGACGTGCATAGGCTAAGTTCTCATCATTGGGCAAAAACAGCTCTGGTGGCTCTTGCTATTAGAAAAACAAAAACAAAAGGCACACATTTAAGTTAGCTTGGGCAGGTGGAGCTGGCTGTGAGAGGGAGGTGTTCAAGTTACCGTGTTGAAAATGTGTCTGTAACCAGGACCCATTTCCATTTTCTGAGACAGTGATAAGGGAGGGGAGTCTGAGGTCACTAAGATCCCTTGTAAAAGGATAGAATCTGTCAGTAAACATACATGATCATGATTAGAGTGGTGGGCAGCCGCTGTTCGTGCAGGTGAATACTGTGGGCGGTGAGGCGATGTGGGGCGGGAGGTGGGTAGTGGAGTCCGACATAGGGCTGCAATGTGAAAACAAACTAAATAAATAAATAATAGCACTTTCCTTGCGCTCCCCGCATCGCTGCGATGCTGGCGAGCGCAAGGAAGGTGCTTTTATTTATTTATTTAGTTCGTTTTCACATTGCCGTGGTATGTCAGACTCCACTACCCCCACCCCGCCCCGCCCCCACCCCGCCTCCCAACATTTACCTGTGCGAGCCGCGGCTAGTTGTGGAACCCTCCCCACTTGCTCTTTAATTCTACCCACAATAAAAGGCATGCACAAACCCATGCCTTCTTCTTGTTTGCAATATTTTATATGTAATCTCCCCATGAATTATAAAGTGCACATCCAGTCCCTAGGTTTCTACAATGAGAATGCAGTGGGTTGTGCGTTCCACTGCAGGCGTGAATGAGCGATTCCATTGGTGCTGTAACTCTTTGGAGCTCGCAGATTTTTAAAAGAATAAAAGATGGAACGCATGGTCGCAAAGAGGCTAGAGTGCCTTGAAGGAGAACTCATGTGCACCAACCTAATTCCACAGAACCACATGCATGCAGCACATTAGAAGAAGTCGAGAAATGTACAGTCATTAATCTATGTCCATGGGGTGATCTACAGCATGGTTGGCATTGCTCAGTAAGCAATGGCTGAAGGGAGTAGACCCAAAGACCCTATTAACATTGATAATTACCTGGTGATTGCAAGGAGCTGTAAAGCCAAACCTTAAAAAAGAGTCAGTGGAAGGGTGCAACTCATCCAGTCAGCACACTGTGAGACCGAAATGCTCCTGGGCAAGATTAACATCAAAATAAGGAAGGCAAACGTTTATTCAAGTGCAGACATCTGAGACTGACAGCAAGAACATCTAGTCATGTGTGAGGGTTTGTACAGGAAACTATAGGTCTACCCACAGAGAGCTAAAGCTCTTTGTTGCCAAGACCTAAAAAGGTCCTTATTCAAATAGGCAATAACGTATACAATATTTTAAATTAAATTAAAATAAGTTTTATAAAGTGTCTGTTTGCCCAGGGCATCATGCCGCTAACCAATTCAGCAGAAGGGAATGAAAAGAAAGAAAAGAATAACTAATCTAGAAATTGAAAATCCAGGCTTTGAGGTTTTCCCTGAAAGAAGAAAAGGAAGTACATTTCGTCAGATGTAATGGTAGGGAATTCTACCACTTAATGGTGCCACAGACAAAGCTACCTCCACCCCAATGGGCTCCTCCTGAATTTAGGGACAACCAAATTGTGAGCTGATGAGGATTGCAGAGCTTTCGGTGAAGCATACCAAACAAAATTATTTTTTAAATATTCAGGTCCTAAGCCATGCAGGGCTGTAAAAGGAATGCGCAATGCCCTAAAATCTATGCGCTTGTGCACAGGTACTCACTGAATGTGAACAAGGGCCTGAGAGGCAGATTGATGCTTAGGAATTCCTAACAGTAGCCATGCTGCAGCATTCTGCATAATCTGAAACTTATTAGGAAGACGCTCCTCCAAAATAATATGCAGAGCAATGCAGTAGTCCAACTTGGAAACAACGAGGGCAATGACCACTGATTTTCTCAGTTCTAGCGGAATAATGGGGATAACCTTTTTTAGAATTTTTAGGGTAAAGAAAGATGAGGAGGTCACTACATGAGTCTGTTTAGCAAATGACAAATGATCATCAAACACTTATCCCCACATGTTATACCTTGGGGACAGGAACAAGTAGGGCAGATGCAATATCATGACATTATAATTGGCTACTATTGGACTTGTCAAGATCTTCGATATAGGTCAGCTTTTTAACCATGGAGGAGAGTTCCTTAGATACATTTTTTGCTATAATTTTTTTGGAAAAAATATGCAGATTTGTCAGAGAAAAACAGAGATTAACATTCAGAATTTTTTTCTTTGCATAAGATTTGTTTACTACGGTCGTCGCGTTGCCTCCAACTACACTCCTGTGGTTTGCAAAGCTGTTTCAGTTGTCTGAGTTCCTCAGAGAACCAGGGTTGGGAGGGAGTTAATCTCCTTTTGCAGACCGATTTTGTAGGGGCCAGCTGGTTAAAAGCTGAAATGAACTAAGAGTGATACTCCTGATTGTCATGATCCAGGTGATTTTAACAATGGGTGATGATAATTTCAATTTATTATCAAGCAATTCTGGTTCAATTTTATTCCAAGAGCATCTGTTTTTAGAAACAGAAGGGGGAGTGTTTTAAACAATTTAGGGCATGTTCACAAGCAGCTATCGCCGAATTAATGGCACATTATCGCAGCCAAAGTTGTGATAAACTTACCCCACCATTCACAAGCTGGTGCCAATAGCCCACAGCGTCAGTTTACCCGCGATAGCTGCAGCAAAAAAGATCACCACAGAGGACCCCTACAGCTATCGCTAATGAGATGCAGAGTAGGCATTCCCGTGCAAAAACCTGCAACAAAATCACACCTCAACATTCACAACGACCAGACAGATCAGTAATAAGAACAGAAAACATGTGATAAGGCGCGTCAGCAGCAGGAATTTTACACCTGCTCTGACCTGGTGCAAAGTCGGACCACAGCCTGCACCACAAAAGGGAGCAGCGCCCACAGCCGCACCTGAAGACAAACAGATGCCATGGAGCAACTGAACATGCAGCACGGACACACAAGAGGGCCACAACACCCACCAACACCACACCCAGGCCCGCACCCCCCCCCCCGGGCCCACCCCCAACCCTGAAACTGCACACCAACACCACGAATCCCAAGACAAACATACTGCCTGATGTCGCACAAGCAAAAAGAAGAGAGAAGAAGGTGTGCTATGTGCCCAACAAAGGTAAGAGAGAAAGAGAGAGAGCGAGAAAGACGGAGTGAAATTGCACAAGCAGCGCAAGACTGTGCACAGCACCTGGCTCCTCATGCCAACATGTGTGTGCATCACTATCCGTACACCATGAGCCCAAGGTCATGTCCCAATCTCAGCACCAAAGCCACATCACATTCCAAAAACGCAAGTAGGAGACAGACAAACATCATGGATGAAAGCTCCATTGTCCCATGCAGAAGGCGGGAGGACACCTGCCCCTCCGACCTTGGTCCAGAACACGCCTGGAACAACCTGAGACAGATGCCATGGCAGATGTGGATGACTCCCACACCATGCATAGCGCAAATAAACTATCTGGCTCATCAACACCCCACACACAGAAGCCCCAGTCAGAGGTAGCCCCGCATGGGATGCCCTTGACACTCACAGAAACAGCAACCCATTCAGCCCAACGTTGCACACACATTCGAATCATTGCCCAGAGCTGTGGCATATCCTCCACACAACTGCCGCAGTTGAGAAGAGTGGTGGTTCCACGAGGCACACCAAGGCAATGGCAGGCCATACCGGGCACATGCATAACCCCCATCACATGGAACACGACTGTGCACGTATGCTGCATTTACTGGGGGCAGTGCCACTAGCAGTACTACAGATCCATTACCGGCTCAGCTGCCGCATTGCCTACGTCGCCTGCTTCAACCCCAGGTTCCACTGCCGAACATGCTCATACGGGTGTCCCATGAATGTCTGCCTATTTATCGCAACCGTAGATGAAATGAACTATGAATTGAGTGTGCGCCCCCTATTGGAACACGAACAGAAGTGTAACCAAGACAGCCGTGCATGGGATGCCTTGACATACTGCGTATGGATTGGCAGTTGTGCATGGGAGATTGCACAATTCCTCGTGTGCAGTGACCACATAGAGGCGCTCCTCTATTGGGCAGTATGGCGGATTGGTGAAATGGTGTGGACTGAGCACACCACTGCCCGGACCAGTTAATGGATTGGCTCACCCTGGTGTTCCTTGAACAGGACAACGACGTACTATTGGAACACATTGCACATGAAGCAGCGCGGCCACATCTGATTGTTACCCACAGCACATGTCCCAACAACTTGACGCATTGTGGAGATTGCTCACATATCCCACCAAAACAGAGGACACATCTGCTATCGGCTGGACTCTGGATGCATGTGCGTTTCACAAGGCGTGTGTACACACAACTGTGTAAGGTGATGCAGAGCAACACATCGTCGTTTGGCAACGTTGCCAATTCGGACACACTGCTGGGGGAGAGTATACACATGGCAATGTAGCAGGACATGTGAACCTGTCAGCCCCTTTCACCTGAACACTGTCAGCAGAGCAGACAGTTGGAGCACTCCGGTGGCAGAGCACTATGCAGATCCCATGGGGAGTAAGTCATGCCCCCTCACATGGGGCAATGGTCAGACGCCACAAAACACATGACTCATCCAGCAAGGCAAGGTGGGCTGTGAGCGTTGCCATTCGTTATGATTGTTGTACATTTTTGCACCAATATTCCCTGAACCTAGACATATACCCATGCTGCATTGTAGTGTAGTTCCTATATTCCCAATAGGCTCCGCACATTGGAATAATATATCCTATAGATGTGATGTAGGACGTATGTCTACTGGGTCTCTATCGAATATATTAGACTTAATTGTGAGTGCCAGCTAGCTCAGAGGTCACTAGAAACTTTCTCGAATGAACAAGAAGGGATTAGTTTCTGACAACCGCATAAACATGACAACTTTGTTTCCCCAAGATAAAACTGATCTTCAGAATCGTGGAAACAATAGATAGATATTTTACTCAGTCAATCGTGCATGCTTCGTTTCACCAGAGGTGCAGAGAGATAGAGAGACAGGCGTTTTCAATAAAAAGTATTTATTGAACAGTCTTCTTTCTCATGCACAAGAAATGAATTGCTACAATCGTAAAACTGACTGTAAAGCATAATGCGTACAGCAGGAATTGTATTTCAAAATAATACTGTAAAAGCATGGTATGGTCTCTAAGCCATAAAATACATACATAAATAAATAAAGACGAAAAGTACTCAACTAGTGCTTCGAAAATACGCCTACCCCGATGTACCTAACCTAAGTACAGTACGAGGGAGGAAGTAAGTGTGGTGTAGCATAAGTTTAGAATTCTTTCGCCAAGAGTCTATACAATATTTCTCTTAGGGTCTAATCAGCTCCATACTTTGGTGTAGAATGAAGGAGGTCTGGCATCTCTCTGTCTCTGGACTCGATTTCCCAACACCCCTCAAGGGGAGCTTGGAAACACTGGAGCTGGATTTCTCGGCAAGAGAAAAGACAGTGTCTCTCTCAGTGCGTCTGCTGGAGGGTCGGCTTCCTTCGGCACTTGCTGTAGTGAGATGCTTTGGGCAAGTAGATAGCCGAACTGCTCCAAACCACCGTGTGTTTGCTTGGGCAAGTGTGGGTATATTTATACCTTGAAGGTGCCGAGTTTGACGTAAATTTGGACATAATAACGTCATCAAAGAGTCTCAGTTCTTTGAAAACTCCATGAGTTCCTGGACAAATCAATATTCAAGCAAGGGGAATTCCCTAACTGCTGAAGCCGAGTTTTCCAAGAAATCGCTGTGAATTTTTGGAACTAGTGAAATTAGCCAATCCGTATTTGGACTGCATGGGCTATGTCTAGATGTGGTTATGATTTATATGCTTATATAAGGACAAGGTTCTCTATACCTATATAAGGGCATGAATCAGGAAAATTACACTAGGGTCCTAAAATGCTATAACACAGCATGTATGTGTCTTAAGCATGCCGCTGCCTCGTCCACACTGAAACGCACATACCAATAAAGTCTATGCCACACCACTGGTGTCGAACTGTGTTGTGTGTTGATTCGATTGTCCACTTGTGTGCCACAATGAGCATCGTTATTACACAGGGAGGAACTTACTGACGCATGTGCAATGGGGGTGTGTCCCTTTTGCAAGCTCAACTGTGAGCCAGACATTGTTTTGGGATAGGTGCTGGCCAACATGTTCATTGACGTGACTTCATCAATGCGACTATAGTTTCCAACCTCTGACCATGTGGAGCAATGTCCTATATCATAACTGAATGTGTCCACACAGATGTGTGTAAGTAGGTATGAGTCGTGAAGTTCTGTTGTCACATGTGAAGTAGGACACCACTCCTGACCTGCTACCGATTTGGTCACTCCTACACATAGCCCTAGTCGACACATGGAGGTGTGCTTACGTTGGGGGATCATGAGATTGTTGTTGATGTGCAATGGGGCCACAGCTAGTACTCACCTTCCCAGTCATCCAATTTGCCATGTGTCTCAGGGATACACATGTGGATAGCTGTTACAATGGTGTACCTTCATGAGCAATCATTGTCCCTACATCCAGTCATTCATCCATACGTTAGTGAACACAGTTATGACACATCTGTTTGATTCTGAATGTTTAATTCACATACAGGTGATTGACAGAGCTGAAGCTGTACATGGTCATCCAAGCCCACATCACATGGAAGCCCAGTGGTGGGAAAACCACAGTCCTTTGGGGTTTGAGAAGTGATTAGGAAGTGGGAGGGTGTAGTCCGCAGCAGGATTGGTGTGTAATAGGCCAGCAGTGATGACATTGGATTTCGTGTCTGGGTCCCGGTGCATGTTGCTGAGTCTTCCGGGGGTTAGTAGGTGTTTCCCAGGGCATGATGCATAGGTCATCACCAATCAATCAATCAATCAGCGCGACTACTCACCCATACTCACCCGTAAGGGTCTCAAGGTGCTGACGGGGGGAGGTTAGCACGCACCAGTACATCAAGGGGGGATCTGTCGAAGAGCCAGATTTTGAGGGTTCTTGCGAAGATGCGGAGCGATGTTGTCTGTCTGAGGTGGAGTGGCAGGGTGTTCCAGGTTCGGGCCACGAGGAAGGAGAAGGAGCGGCCACCTGATCTGGTCCACAGTTTAGGAGAGCTGGGCAGATCGTTGGGTGCTCTGAGGTGCATGGAATTTGAGCCCGCTGTTCAGGTATGCTGGTCCGGTGTTGTGTAGGGCCTTGTGGGCGTGGGTGAGCATCTTGAAGGTGACTCTATCTTCGATGGGGAGTCAGTGGAATGTTGACAAGTGCTAGGAGATGTGGCAGTGTCTTGGCAGGTCGAGGACCTGTCTTGCGGTTCTATAGCTTGCGGGTGAGGTTTTTGTTTATTCCGGCGCAGAGTGCGTTGCAGTAGTCAAGTCTGCTGGTAACTGGGACGTGAGTGACGGTCTTTCTGTGTTTGAATGGGGTCCATTTGAAGGTCTTACATAGGAGGTAGAAGGTGTGGAAGCAAGAGGATGAGACAGAGTTGATCTGGTGGTCCATTTTGAGCTTCGAGTCTAGGATGATTCCCAGGTTGCGTGCGTGGTCTTTGGGGGTGGGTAGGCTTCCGAGGGTGGGGGACCACGAGGTGTCATTCCATGTATCAGGGTATGGGCCCATGATGAGTACTTCTGTTTTCTTGGTGTTTAGTTGTAGGCAGCTGCTTTTCATCCATTTGGCGATGGCTTCCATGCCTTCTCAAAAATTGTGACTAGCAGAATTGGGTTTGTTGAATAGGGAGAGGATGAATTGGGTGTCGTCTGTGTATGACACAATGTTGAGTCTGTAGGTTCTGACGATGGGGCGAGCGGAGCCATGTAGACACTGAAGAGTGTAGGGCTCAGGGAGGACCCCTGGGGACTCCGCAGGTGGTAGGTGTAGGGTCAGAGAGGAAAGGGGAGAGTCTGACCGGCTGCGTTCTGCCAGAGAGGAAGGAGCAGCACAGTTGAGGGCCTTGTCTTGGATCCCTGCGTCATGGAGTCTGCGTATTAGGGTGCGGTGAGAGTCTGTGTCGAATGCCACTGAGAGGTCGAGGAGGATGAGGGCTGCTGTTTCTCCTTTGTCCAGTAGGGAGCGGATGTCGTCTGTTGCAGCGAGGAGGGCATTTTCCGTACTTCAGTTTTTTCTGAAGCCTGATTGGAAGGAGTCGTGGACGTTGTGCTCTTTGATGAATGAAGCGAGTTGGTTGTTGATGGCTTTCTTAATGACTTTCACTGAAAACGGGACCAGGGCGATGGGTCTGTAGTTTTGTAGGTCAGTGGGGTCTACAATGGTTTTCTCAGGAGGGGGTTGACCCAGGCGTGTTTCCAGTCATCGGGGAACGTGGCGGTTGCCAGGGAGCGGTTGATGGTGTGGCAGAGCATGGCGGCTCTGTTGAAAATGTGGTGGGGCGGTGTTTGGTGGAGTCCCCGAAGTAGATTGACTTCATCGTCTTCAGTGTGTCTTCAGTGGAGAGGGCTGTCCAGTTGTCGATCGCTGGCTTCAGGGTGTCGGGGTGGTTGATGAGGGTGTAGTGTGTTGGTTGTCTTCGTCGAAATTGTTGTAGATGCTCTTGTTTTTGTGGTGGAAAAAGGGGCTGAGTTTGTTGCAGAGGTCTTGTGAGGGAGGGATGTTGATGGACTCACTGGTGGGTTGGGCAAACTTTTTGATGATATTGCAGAGTTCTTTGCTGTTGTGTGCGTGAGTGGAAATTCTGTCTTCGATTGTTTGATTTGGTGTTCCTCCAGGCCTTTTCGAGGCGGTGGCAAGTGCATCTGGATTCTCGAAGTTCGGTGGTAAACCATCTGGCTTTCTTGGCGTGAATGTTCTTGTTTTTCTTGAGGGGGGCTATGTTGTTGCCGCTGTCGGAGATCCATCTGTGCAGGGTTTGGGCTCTGGTGTTGGGGTCGTCGTTTTCCGCAATGGTTGGGGTGGAGTTGCTGAGTAATGAGGTTAGCTGGTCGTCAGTGATTCTGGTCCAGTTTCTTCATGGGAGCAGGTGCAGGTGTCTGTGGATAGTGGGTGTTCTGAGGGTGAAGTAGATGCATCGATGGTCAGTCCATGGGAGTTCGGTGGTGTGGCTGAAGGTGATGGAGTTACCTGTTGTGAAGACGAGGTCTAGGGTGTGTCCTGCTGAGTGTGAGGGTTTGGTCATGATCTGGTGGAGTCCAATGTTGTGGAGGGTATCCAGGCGGGATGTGGTGCTGGGGTCCAGTTGGTTGTCGAGGTGGAAGTTGAGGTCTCCCAGTAGGGTGTAGTTGGTGAACGCGAGGGCATGTGGGGACTGATGTCTGTGATGGAGTTGGCAAAAAGTCCACGGGTCCAGGAGGTCAGTAGATGAAGGTTCCTCAGAGGGTGGTGGTAGGGCTGGCCAGTATCTTGAAGTGAAGGTGATCCATCAGGTCTGTGGGCTCATCAGGGAGTGTGCTCAGGTGGAGGCTGGATTTGTGGACGATGGTGATTCCTCCTCTTGGGCGGGTGGGGCGGTCCTTCCTGGAGATCTTGTATCCTTGGGGAATGACGATGGCGATGTCTGGTCCTGAGATGGCGTTGGTTCATGTTTCGGTGAAGAACGGTACATCAGAGTGGTGCAATCGAGGAGGTCCTAGATTTCTTTGGCGTGTTTGTGGAGGGATCGGACATTGAGGAGGATGCATTGCAGGGTCTTTGGTTGGTTTGTGGGCTTGCAGGCGGGTTGCGCCGGGTCCGTGATCTTGGCGGTGCTGCAGGTGTGCCGGCAGCGGTGACAGCTGAAGGGTCCATGGGTGTTGGCTGGTGATGCTAGCTTGCAGTTGTTGCGTCCTGGGTTGAGAGCGTGGAGTGCCGCTGGGTCGTAGCGTTGGCGTTGAGGGGGTCCAGGGTTCCTTGCGCTGGTCGAGTGATGGATGGGGCAGACGGGCTTGCCTTTGCCACACCAGCGGTGCCCCAGCGGCGCGCCCGCTGCCCGAGTCTTCGCAGCGGACAAGCAGCAGCCGTCATTAAGTAGGAGTCGGGGAGGGATGGACCGCTGGGAGGCGGGAGTGGGGAGGGGAGCTTGATTAGGCTGGTCGCGTTGGTCGTGCTGGAGGGAGGGGCAGTGGGGGTAGCAGCGGTAGGGAAAAACAGGCAGAAAAGGCAAAAAGAGAGGAAAGAGTAGAAATGAGGCAGTGAAAGTTACAAGAAAAGTGGGGAAAAGACACAGAAGGAGAGTGGGAGGGGAAGATTACATCAGTGAAAGACAAGTGAAAATGGAGGAAAGACACAGAGGGGGAGTGAAAGGGGAGATTGAAATCAGTAAAAAAAACTAGTGAAAATGGAGGAAAGACACAGGGGGAGTGAAAGGGGGAGATTGAAATCGGTAGAAAATGAGTGAAAACGGAGGAAAGACACAGAGTGGGAGTGAAACGGGGAGATATAAATCAGTAAAAAGCGAGTGAAAATGGAGGAGAGACACAGAGGGGGAGTGAAATGGGGGATAGAAAACAGTAAAACACTAGAGAAAACAGAGGAAAGACACAGAAGGAGAGTAAAAGGGGGAGATTGAAATCAGTGAAAAACAAGTGAAAACGGAGAGAGAGAGAGGAGCGAGAGAAAGGAGACAGAGGTCCACTAGACCACCAGGGATAATGCGCATGGAAAAACCTGCGGGTGGAGGAGGGTCTCAAACACCAGCACTCGAGAGTGCAGGGGATCAGGGGAAGGCCTCACTTGATGGTAGAGCTGCAAGTGAAAATTAACAAAAAGGTGTATAGTGCAAAAAATTAGGACCGAATCATCATTTTCGGGGTTAGGTCGAGGGTAGATGCAGGTACACAGTGGGTGCCAAGCGTCGAGGGCGGTGTGCCAATTACGTTCCCACCCCCCTCCTGTGACCCATGGGGTGAATCATCAACACCACAAAAGTGCAGAAACCTCAAAGCTGGAAGCCTCCTAAAACAGGAGTAATTAGGAAGACATCTTTTCTTCCTTATTTTTTGCACTTTACACCTTTTTGTTAATTTTCACTTTCACGTCCCTAGGTAAGGGTGGGCCTTAGCGAGTCCATACCACCAGGGTTTAGCACACACAGAGTCCTGATGTATGCCAGGTAAAATCATACCATGTTGTGGCTGAAACATGTCGACTGATATTTAGGAAACTACCACTCAACTAATTGTGGACGAGTTTCCAACACATAAGTTTATATTAACCCGTCCTTAGTGATCATTAGAATAACGTTAATTCTGATACACTACGGACTATTTTTTAACCATCGACCACTCACTAGTTTATTTTCTTTGCACAACACTGCCAGAACTCACCAACCTGCTCCGCAGTAAATCTGGCATTGTAGCACACCAAAGGGACACTCGGTCTTTTTGGTGGGGCCCGATGATGAAGCATGTCAGCACTAGGTGGTGAGTGAGGGCTTTCTTTAACGTCCTAAGTGAAGCCGTTTACTTGCTCCTTACTGTGGTCGAATACAACCATTGGACACTCTTTTCTTGTTTATTGACTATTACCGGGGAATAAGAGTGTCACTCTACTCTCCCTGCCTCTCCTTTTGTTTAGGCGTTCCACTTTGTACCACATTGCTGTCATTGCTGATGTTCTGTTATTGCTATGTGTGTGTGTGCTGCATTGTGGGGCATTGTGGGGGAGTTTCCCCTGCAGCTCAGATTTTGTGTGTCCTTCTCTCTGATTTGTTTTTGACTTGGGTCATATGTGCTCTTGGACAGATTTTGTGGCCTTGTGCATTGATCGTCTGCTGCGTATATTGTACAGCATGGGTTGTGTGTGCACGTGGACCTTTCAGAGTGTGACGTGCTCCTTTACGGATGTGATCCGGACTGGGCTACCTCCATGTTGATCTATGGGCCATCTCGTGTTTTTGGGCACCTGCCATGCTATTGGGCATGCAGTATTACTTGCATAGTCAGTGTGGGTCACAGAGCTGCTGTTCTGATGGATTCAGCACATGTACTTGGGTCGGTTGTGATATGGAGGGAGGGTCCTTTGTGTACATTGTGGACAGGGGCCTACTTGGAGTTTCTGTGTGTGCCACATTGTGCCAAGGCTATCAGTGACATGTTCCACGATCATATGGGTTTGCAGTGTGATGCTAGTGCATGAGTGCCATTGTGCCCATCTCCCTCTGCCCCTCGTCCCTGGTCCTTACTCACCCTGTTGCTGTTGGGTCAGGTCGCATTGTGCTGTGTCCAGGCCCCTAATTCCTTCCACTGTCTACACACTGCTGACTGTGGCCACCATTTTCTCCAGGTCATCCAGCTCCTCCTGTGTCGCAGGACTCCCACCCCCAGTCGCCCTTGCTGCCTTCCAGTTGGCAGAGAGCTTATCCTTGGTTTGGATGTGCACTTCATGCCAGCGCCTCTTGACCTTCTCCAGTGACCTCCTCGACACTCCAACTGCATTGACGTTTGTGAAGATGGCCAGCCATATTTCCGTTTGAGTTGCCGGTGCCGCAGTGGAGGTGCCAAACAGTTTTTGATGGTGTCCTATGACCTCCGTGACGATGATCCGGCCTTCATGTGGACTGACCCCGTTTTCCTCTTCCTCTTCTACTTGCCCTTCCCCAAACACAGGGTTCCATGCTTGTCCTCTTTGGGGCTTGTGGGGTTCTGCTTGTCCTCTGCACTCAGTCCGGGTGCATCCATGGTGCTACGCAGTTAGAATTGGTTCATATTTTCTTTTATATTGCATTTTTATGCATGACGCGTGGGATTTGAAGGCCTGTGGCTGGTTTCCTCTGATTTTTGTCCAGTGATTTGCCTCATCGCATGTTTCTTTGCGTTCGCATATCGCATTTTTGCGGCACAGCGTTGATTTTCACGCCGACATTTGCCACATTTTCTGGTGTCTATCGCATGCTACCGCCTTGTTGTGAATTCCACGTTGACACAGGGTTATTTTCCAGGGATAAGCTGCGATGTTGAAGGTTGTGTTATGCTACACTTGTGATAGTTATCACACGTTCTTGTGAATATACCCCTTAGTCTCAGAGTTTAGGTTAAACATAACCACGGCATTGTCTGACCAAGTTAATGGTAATATCTCTGAGAAGGATAATGAGGTATTGTCAGAGTAAATGTGGTCAAGCATGTGACCAGCAGAATGAGATAGGGCCATAGCTAACTGAGTCATTCCAGACTGTTCATTAAATCTAGCAAACCTTCAGAGTCTCTATCTTCCTAATTCTCCAGGTGAAAATTTAAAGAAAAGTAAACAGTGAAATCCGAAGTCTCGTCCTTAGCCTCTGTGTGAAAAAGTAGAACTAGGGTCTGGAAGGCGGCAGATTAGCAGACCATTAAAGGAGCCGTGGTTATTGAGAATGAACTTAAACTTCAATGCCTCATATTCCGTGGAGATGGGTGCAGCAGAGAAACTACCAGTCAAGTAGTTCTGATATACCAAGACTAAGCCACGCCCTCTCTTTCCAGAGCAGTCTAGCCTGCACATCGAGCAACTCTGAGGAATGGATAATACTAAGTCAGGGTCCAAACTCTCCTCAGTCCAGGTTTCCATAATGAAGGCAGGATCTATGTTGTGAGCTTGAAGGAATTCAAAGAATTCCAATTTATATTGATGAGTAATCTAGCATTAATTAAAGTGCCTTGAAGCATTTGATAAGTAGACATAGTTTTAGATGGAGATTGTTCAGCTCTGGTGACTGTGCTTACTTTGGCATTAAGAAACGTTATAGACAGCTGGGGCAAGTCAACCGATTTACCACTGTTGAGGGATCAAACAGGGGGCAGCATTGGTTCCTACGGTAGGGACGCAGTGTAAGCAGGTTATTCCGGTGTACTGAGATAACTGTATGTGTTCTGGTGGCAAACCAGCAGTGTGGCTAGTGCTGAGCGCCACCTGAGTGTGGATGGGTGCAGAAGGGCTTGCCTTTGTTGTGCCTTCGGCGCATCAGCGGTTCACCTACTTTGCGCGAATGTGCAGTTTGGCTGCTTTTCAAGCCCAACATCTGGGGCAGGTGAGGGGGATCCAAATCGCTTCCCAGCGCAAAACTGTGAGGGCAAAAGAAGAATGAAACAGGGTTCAAGCTCCCTTGTCTTAAAAAATTACTAGTAAATCAAAAGAAACTAACAAAATGGGGAGAAATGCTAAACACAGAGAAGAAACGGGCTAAAAAAGGTAGCTGGAGCCTTGCAAAATGGGGCCTGTTTTCGATGTGCTGGACAGTCAGGCACCATCCTGAAAAGTGCACGCTAGTATATACAAGGAAGTGAAAGGTTGGAAGGACTTACCTTCAGTTGTTGTTCTTCACAAATTAGCTAAAAGAAATGTTAATAACTTGCCAAATAAAATCTTCCACGAGTCCTAAATCGAAAACCAGTGAGGAAATTACTTTGTCTCTTTCTTCTTGGAAAGCACTACAATCAATAACAATATGCTTTTCAATTTCCATAACCTTAAAACATACCCAATGATGTTGATCCTTCTTATCTACACAAAGCCAAGCACCATTTGCATCCAAAAAAGAGCATCCCGAGTCTTTATTGGACATAATCTTTTGCCTGGCTCCACTCCAGATATGATTTAATTGTCTTATAATTGACTCCTTTTACGAATCTCACATAAGATGGTTTATAACTGTTTCTAAGGCATATATGGTCAATTGGGAGCACACAAGATCCTTAAAATATAAACTAAATAAATCCTTTCTAAGCCTGCACCCGTAAATTCACTTTATCAAGAACTTCGTTTGAGCAGTTTAGGCCCCCGTGATCTCATTTTCACTGCCTTTACCCTTCACTTGTGAGTGTGAGAATAAAACAAATCAATGTCAGAACCTTAGCCTAAATTTAAAGCACCTTGCCGGCAGATTGCCATATAAGGGATAGGATTTCATAGCTGGAGTACTCGGCTCCACCTCTAACTGCACTATGCATCATGACAGGAAGACCCATTGGAGGATATGTCTTCTTAGAGGCCAACAATGGGTGGCCACTATATTACTTGTGACGTCTGCCAAACAAGAAGCTGAAACCGTGATACTACATCTCTTGGCAACAGCAAGGTGTCCCCGGTTAATTTCAATCCATCAAAACCTCTAGACAGTTATAACTAACAGCCACTTTAAATGTATTTGTTCCTACATGCCAGTGTGCAAGTCGATTTCCTGACCCAAAGTATAGGTCAGGGTAGGTAACAGGTGTTTTGCCAAAAATGAAAACTCAATATGTAGAAGTTAAGTATCAAGACGGCTGTTAGGGATATGTGAAGCTAATGCTCTGGAATTAAAGAACATATCCATAAAACTATTAAGACAGTCAGCAGTGCTGATGCAGAAATCCTAAAATGCTTACCTATTCTTCTTCCCAGGAATTATACATTAATCCTACAAAATCTTAAAGTAACTCAGAGGCATCTCCAGATGGAAGGTATAAGAAATAGCAAGGAGGTGGCAGACAGTTATAAGACAGAATATATACTGCAAAGTTGGCGCAGGCACACAACAGGTATAGCAATGTGTGTTTAAAAACAGTTCCAGAAGAGACACCCGTAAAGATTGAAGAACATTTGCTCATTAAACAGCAAAATTGAGCAGTATGACTAAACATGCATGGCAGCTGATTCAGCCACTGAGATACATTAATGTCCCATTGGACCTCACAAAAATCTTGCGCATTTGAAAGTTATAAGACTTTTTATAAACCTGAGAGGAGTTTACTCACCAGGTGCAGAAGAAGGAGGATAGAGCAGTGATACGGACATTCGGTCACAATCTGTGTAATGGCAAACCAAAGTATTGTAGAGGCATATTGTCCTACCTATCACATGTAATCCTGGACATTGTCAAGAACTGGTAGGGTAATCTCACACCACCTGTCACCCATGCCTACGCTAGCTATGTTACTCATGCCCAAATCGATCACAGATCATAAAAGATACATAACAAAATATACACAGTTATAAACGTATTAAACATGATGTGATCCAATCGTTAAGACATTAAAATACATTAAAAGAAGAACAGAGGGTACAGTGTACTGTGCTAAAGTCTATCAGGGGGTCTGTTATACAAGTCTTTTCAGCACGCGACTACGAGTAAACCACAGGGAGGTTAAAAATTTTGAAAGTGCAAAGGCAAAAATAGGAGAAAGATCTGTCTTTAAGACTCTATAGGCAGGTTGGAAGGATCTGAAGCCCAAGTTCCTGAGTAACGGGACTAACCAACGTTTCCTGCTCCTCTCGTAGCCCTTGCAGAAGAAAACCGCGTGAACTTCATCTTCCTTCGGATGAGCACAGACAGGGCAAGTTGCTATGGTGGAGCGTGGAGACCAAGACGCTGTAAAAAATGCTAGAGGGAGGCATCCGTATCTCCATTGAAAGAATAGTTTCCTCGTTAGCAGAGGGGAGATCGCATCAAGAGTACTTTCGAGACAGTAAGAGTCTTTCGCTTTCAGGAATAAGTGTGTCAGGGATCCTTCACGGCTGTCGTTGATAGCTCTTGTGAGCATCAGTTCGTAGTATGCTCTCGCGAGTACCTTCTTTGAAATCTTTGTACAGGAGTTGGAAGGATCCGTCCATAGTTCCGGGTAGCCCAGATCCTCGAGCCTTCCCTTGACATAGGTCAGCCACGGGATCCTCGTGGCATTCCGCAGCTGCAAGAATTCCTGGAGTTCCTCTCTGTAATTTAAGAGATCGGGGCTGCACCACAAACGCCTCCAAAAGGTTAGGGGTTTAAGACCTAGCTCCTCTGTTATTGGTCTTACTCCCAGATCTAATCTAAGGGGGAGTAATGGAGTGCTCTGGGGGAGGGCAGTGACCTGTCTCAGGAATTTATTTTCGGTGGACTGTAACTTTGGGAGATGAGTGTGACCCCAGAGCTCACCCCCATATGTGACACCCGCCCGTGCTTGAGTTTTATATATGTGAATAATTGGGGTTAGTGGACGATAAAAGGATTTGTTCGCCAGGCGCATAGTGCCACCCGCCAACTGTGCCAGTTTGATGGTCACTTTGGCCTGATGAGACGTCCACGATAGATGTTCGTTTAACGTGATCCCCAAATATTCAATATTGTGCACACGTTCCAGTTGTGTTGTGCCTAGCCTGGGTGGGGCTCGATTCTGGGGGTTGGGGTTCAGGATCATGAACTTAGTTTTTTGGGGGTTGATTTCCAATCCCCGATCATTACAAAAGTCTAGAAAACCGTCCAAAATGCGCTGAATCCCCATGGGGGATTTAGACAGCAGCAGGGTGTCGTCTGCAAACATGATTGCAGGCACCCTGCTGCCGGTCAATTTTGGGGCATCGGAGTTGGGGATCCTGTTTAGGTGGGCAACAACCCCGTTCACAAAGATGCAGAACAGGGTCGGTGCGAGCACGCAACCCTGTCTCACACCTCTGCGAACGGGGAACCTTTCGGTTAGTTTGCCACCTTTGCCATACCTTACGCGAGCGTAGTTGTTGTGGTGGAGTCTCATCAGGATTGTCAGGATGTCAGTAGGGACATTCAACTCTTCCATGACTCTCCATAGCCTCGCTCTGGGAACCAAATCAAAGGCGGCACGTAGGTCTACAAAGATGGTATATAGACTGCCGCCCTCGATTACAGCTGTTCTCCAGTAGAGGAGATTTAACCTGAAGATTTGGTCTATGGTTGATACACCCTCCCTGAATCCTGCCTGGTAAGGGGACAAAATTTCCATTTCTTCGGTCCAGGCCTGCAGTCGATTCAGAATCAGTCTACCGAACAATTTTTGGGATATGTCGATTAGACTGATAGGACGATAGTTGGAAGGGAGCAGGGGGGATCCCTTTTTGTAAATTGGGACCACCTCTGCTCCCCTCCAAGTATCGGGCACCTCCAGTCCCCCCGCAATGGCATTGAATATTAGTGTAAGATAGGGTGCCCATATCCCGGGTTCCTGCTTAAACAGGTCCCCGGGCACCCCATCAAGTCCTGGGGCTTTTCCGGCAGCTAGACCTTTAATGGCGTCCCTCACTTCTTTTTCGGTGAAAACAACCCTAGTGGGACAGGATGAAATTGTGGGACCATCTCTGTTCTGTTCACCCCCACCCTCTGCGTACAGGGCCTCAAAGTGGGTCTGCCATACCGTAGGGGCTATATTGGGCTCTATTGCGGAGGATAAATCCTCCGTGCCGTTCGCCACTACGCGCCAAAATTTACGGGAATCTCTAACTGTTAATGCATTAGTGAGGTTTTCCCAGTAGTCGTGGTCCCATTCTGCCCTTGCGTTCTCCAGGAGGATTTTATATGATTTTCTCCTGGCGCGGATTTCATCTTTGTTATGGTGTTCCTTTATAGCAAGTAGCAAGTGGGCCTTGGCTTCCCTGCAAGCGGCATTATACCAAGATGTCTTCGGTTTAGGGCCATTCCTTTGCCTTGCAGATGAGAATAGGTCCTGCTCTAGGGTGGTGATGATGCCTGCATGTATTTGTGCAAGCTCTCCTCTAGTAGCATCGTCTAAGACCCTAGTTCCTAGCTGGAAGGCATCCTCCAGTAATGGGATTATCCTTTCATATAGCCGGGATATTCGTTCTGGGTTGCTGGCCAGTTTCTCCCACTTGACCTTCCTACGATTATTTTCAAGTAGGAGGCCCGTTTTATCTTTGTCCGACCCATTGATTATTGCCTCTCTCCCAGGCAGGGAATAAGTCAGTTCCAGGGAATTGTGGTCACTGTCTAATCTTGGGGTGACTTTAAAGTCGACTATTGCTGGCCACATAAACAGTTTGACCATAATATAGTCCAATCTGGATTCGCTGCCGGGTTTGTTAAAAGTATGGGTACTTGGTGTGTCTGATTTGGTACGACCGTTGCATGCCCTTAAACCAAGGTTAAGGGTGAGGGCAGTTATCTGTAGGGCTAAAGGAGTCCAGGCCCGTGGGGGTGGTGCCACCGTCTCAGGTATAAGCCAATATGAATCTTCCTCCAGGGAAGGACCATCACGTAGCCCAGGCAGTGGTTCGTATTGAGCATTGAAATCGCCACCTACCAGGCAAGCAAGTTCGCTTGGGATTCCTTCTAAGAGCTTGGCTAGCTCATCCACTGTGCCAGATTCTTTGTGCATTGGAACCGGCCTTGAGTAGATATTGATTACTAGCAACTTCGATGAGTCCGGCCACTCAAGTGAGACAGCCAATAGATCATCAGAAGCGGTCTCTAAATAAGTAGCTTGGCAACCTAAGTCCGTGGCTACCCATGTAGTTAGTCCCCCAGATGGCCTACCCCTTCCCCCCCATTTAGCTGCTTTAAAGAAGGAGGCAAAACCCGGGAATGCTCTTTCTTCGCGCGCCCAAGTTTCTTGTAGAAGAATTATATTTTTTGATCTGATGTATGTACCCCATTCTGTGCAATCTATTTTGCTAGCAAGGCCTGCCACATTCCAAGAAATCACTGTTATTTCTAGTGGTTGGGTGGAGGCCGTGCCCATAAAAACCGAGTTGGTAGTAGTACACTCGTGGGGCGGCCGTGGATTTGTGGGGACGAGGAACGTACCCTTGGGTCTGTTATCAGGGGAAGGAGAGGAAGGCGTAACGCTTGGGACCTGTCTGGGATCAACTGTGCCAGGTGCTAAAAAATAAGTATCAGCAGCTGTGGCGAATTTGGGCTCATTTGTGGGAGATATTTGAGTTGCGCTCCCCTCATCAACCGCATGTCAGTCTACCATTTCAAGACTGCTGTATCGGTTATGGGTAGATAAATAGGCGGGGTAGTGTATTCTATGTGGCCCTGGAATTCCCCTCCTGTGTCCACCACCTCCCCCCCTCCTTCTTGTGACAGTTTCCCAGCCGGCCTCATCCCCATATGTAGGGAACTGCTCTGTTGGTCTTTCCCTATGTGACGGATAGTTGTTGTTCTCCCTGTGACAGTTTTCCCAACCCTCCAGCAACTCCTGGTGGTACCTCCACCTGTGGTCCTCAAGGTTATACAGATTTGAGGGGTAAAAAAATGAGAGGGGTAATGGTTGGATGGTGCTAGCAAAATCCTCATCAGCAGCACATGTACAGATATATGCGGCTGTATTCGGATCTCTGAAGGTGACCAGAATACAGTCACCTCTAATGGATTTCTTAGTGTAGCCCACCCACGTTGCCCTCCTAGCCATGGATATATCGCTAGTAGTTCCTCTCGGTAGCGGTCTGTTTACGGAGAGCCAGTTGATTACTTTGTTTTTGAGTGAAGTGGTGGATTCAAATGTGGTGGAATTTAGTTCAGGAACCCCAGCCAGAACTAGAGTGTAGGGTGCTGCTTCTGGGGGGAGGTTTATGGATTTAGGTTTGGGAGTAGTATTAGGTTTCTCTCCAGTAGTAGGAGGATCTCTCTTAGCTGTAGCCGGAGGCGGAATATTATCTTTCAGTGGAAGGGTTGATTTTGGGGTAGCAGTTGCCGTTTGTTGGGTAGGGATAGGGGCCTTGTTTGCAACTAGTGATGCCGGAGCGTTGATTGGTGCAGGTTGTGAGGGTTTGGGATTAGTTTGTGGGGGCTTATTATTTATTGTTGTGGGAGGACCATTGCCTTTGGTGGATTTTGGTCCTGGTCCATCTCTTGTTGTTTTGGCCCCACTGTTAACAATTTTCCTTGAGTCGGCAAGTTGCACGGTTGCCTTTTCGATGCTAACTAGTCTAGCTTCGATCTTGATAAGTCTTGCCTCAAGGGGGCTCAGCAGAGACCTAACTAGTGTGCCTATATCCTCTAAAGTGATGTCGTCTGAGGTAGTGTCTAATGGTGCGTTGTTGCTGAGTTGTGGTAGTGAGGTTGAATTGATCATTCTAGGGGGAGATGGCGGTCCTGATATATTCACAATAGGGTCAGAGGAAGCACCTTTCTCCCTTTTGCCTCTGACTTGCTTGGATTTCGGAGTTTTGGTCCTATGATCTTCTTTATTTTGAAGCCCCTGCTTCTTTTTAGGAATAGCCCCTTCCCTAGTACCCCTATTGCTATCTAAGTTGGTTCCTGCAACTTTGGCTGTCTCAATGTTCTCTGTGGTTATAAGCTGGGGAATTTGGGTGTTAGGTAGGGCCATAAGGCTCATGTCCTCAAAGTCACTCGGGACCTCAATAGTGAGCTCGGGGTTGGTGGGATTAGTGACTGGGAGTGGACATGTTGCCTGGTCTGTGCTATGGCTGTTTGGAAGACCAGATCTGTTTTCTGGGGTTCTAGCTTGGGCCATAGGGCCCATTGAAGATCTCCTTACCCAGTCTATTTCTTGTGAGATTCTGCGCTCCAAAACCTCGATTTCCTCAATCAAAAGGGAGCCAGCTTTAGCAAAGTAAGTGTCAATAGGGCCTTTAACAGCCCCGGATGCAGCTAGTGAAGATGTTTTGCTCCTGGTTTCCCGTGTACACATTTTACTAACGGTTCAAAGACCTTTGGATACAGGCAAAGAGGGGGGGCCCGGACCGGACTCTCACGTACTCGAACGGCCTCAAACGGCCCGCTCTTTGCCCGGTCTTCGCCCCGCGCTCCGTCCCGCGCGCGTCCCGCGTCGCGGTGGTGCTGAGGCCAATGAAGTACAAGAAGGTAGGGGGCGTGGCCGCCGGGGGAAGAGGCAGCAGCTGTGAAGAGCTGGGGCTGCTGGTCCTCGCAGTCCCCCGGTAGGCTCCACGCACTGTGCACTTTTAAGTTAACTCGACCTGGGAGCGCGTTATCTCTCCACCGGCTGTGGAGCCGCTCACACCAGGGAGCAGAGGGTCACAGGGCAGATGAGCGGCACCCGCGAAGCGGGTGTCGCGAAAGGTAGCAGAGTTAGCAGGGCTGGAGGCAACGAAAGTCTGTCTCTCTCCTCACACGCGAAGGGAAAATCCAAAGGCACCCACTCAGCAGACACACCCAGGTGTTGATAAGGCTGAAGGCTGGGGGCGTGGCCGCCGGGGGAAGAGGCAGCAGCTGTGAAGAGCTGGGGCTGCTGGTCCTCGCAGTCCCCCGGTAGGCTCCACGCACTGTGCACTTTTAAGTTAACTCGACCTGGGAGCGCGTTATCTCTCCACCGGCTGTGGAGCCGCTCACACCAGGGAGCAGAGGGTCACAGGGCAGATGAGCGGCACCCGCGAAGCGGGTGTCGCGAAAGGTAGCAGAGTTAGCAGGGCTGGAGGCAACGAAAGTCTGTCTCTCTCCTCACACGCGAAGGGAAAATCCAAAGGCACCCACTCAGCAGACACACCCAGGTGTTGATAAGGCTGAAGGCTGGGGGCGTGGCCGCCGGGGGAAGAGGCAGCAGCTGTGAAGAGCTGGGGCTGCTGGTCCTCGCAGTCCCCCGGTAGGCTCCACGCACTGTGCACTTTTAAGTTAACTCGACCTGGGAGCGCGTTATCTCTCCACCGGCTGTGGAGCCGCTCACACCAGGGAGCAGAGGGTCACAGGGCAGATGAGCGGCACCCGCGAAGCGGGTGTCGCGAAAGGTAGCAGAGTTAGCAGGGCTGGAGGCAACGAAAGTCTGTCTCTCTCCTCACACGCGAAGGGAAAATCCAAAGGCACCCACTCAGCAGACACACCCAGGTGTTGATAAGGCTGGGGGCGTGGCCGCCGGGGGAAGAGGCAGCAGCTGTGAAGAGCTGGGGCTGCTGGTCCTCGCAGTCCCCCGGTAGGCTCCACGCACTGTGCACTTTTAAGTTAACTCGACCTGGGAGCGCGTTATCTCTCCACCGGCTGTGGAGCCGCTCACACCAGGGAGCAGAGGGTCACAGGGCAGATGAGCGGCACCCGCGAAGCGGGTGTCGCGAAAGGTAGCAGAGTTAGCAGGGCTGGAGGCAACGAAAGTCTGTCTCTCTCCTCACACGCGAAGGGAAAATCCAAAGGCACAGGTACATTAATCCTACAAAATCTTAAAGTAACTCAGAGGCATCTCCAGATGGAAGGTATAAGAAATAGCAAGGAGGTGGCAGACAGTTATAAGACAGAATATATACTGCAAAGTTGGCGCAGGCACACAACAGGTATAGCAATGTGTGTTTAAAAACAGTTCCAGAAGAGACACCCGTAAAGATTGAAGAACATTTGCTCATTAAACAGCAAAATTGAGCAGTATGACTAAACATGCATGGCAGCTGATTCAGCCACTGAGATACATTAATGTCCCATTGGACCTCACAAAAATCTTGCGCATTTGAAAGTTATAAGACTTTTTATAAACCTGAGAGGAGTTTACTCACCAGGTGCAGAAGAAGGAGGATAGAGCAGTGATACGGACATTCGGTCACAATCTGTGTAATGGCAAACCAAAGTATTGTAGAGGCATATTGTCCTACCTATCACATGTAATCCTGGACATTGTCAAGAACTGGTAGGGTAATCTCACACCACCTGTCACCCATGCCTACGCTAGCTATGTTACTCATGCCCAAATCAAAATCATTTCTGGAGCTCATTACATGGCAGATCGTTCCTGATGGTATCACAGTAGGTCTTTGATGATTGGTCAGCAAGTCATGAACCCTACACAAAGGGTTACAGACAGTATCTCGACAACCACATACATTATTTCATCACCGTGCTATAAATAGTGCTGAACAGCCAATGTGAGGACAGCAGTTCTGTTCTTTAAAAGAGTTCCAATACGTGCTTGACAGCACATCATTTTATAGACACCACAACATATAGAGGATCTGTTGTGAAACTATTTGCGCAGACATTCAGAGGTGTGGCAAGGGGGGTGGTCGGTCCGCCTCGGGCATCACGGGTTTTGGGGGTGGTCTCGCCCCCGCTCATTAATGAGTTTGCCGCGGGGGAGGAAAACGCAGCAATCATTGCCAGCAACCCCCAGCTCTGCAGCAAAGTGCCTAGCTATGCCACCGCTGACATTCAAGCAATGCACAACTCATCTTCAATGCCAAGTTATGCATTGTGCATGTATTGTGAATGAGCGTCCTAATTTCACTGGTGTAACACATGCTAGGTGTGACTACTAGCAGTCAAAGGTTACTACACACCGTTGGCTACACAGTATCACTATGTATGACTGCTTGGTGAGTATCCTTACTATATACGGAAACATATATACTAAAGGAATTTGAATGAGCTCAAAAACACCACCCGTAAGCAACAACATGTAGCTTGTACAATGTAAGACCCAATGCCTAAGTAGACTGAAGCATACACACTGAAGCCACATACACAAATACACATCATTTCCCTAAATCAATAGTGCCCAAACACTCTCACCAAACCTCGGGTATCCCTTGCAGCTTCCTGCTACCCACCCACAAGAGACACATAGCAGAGCACAAACATGCACCAGTGACATTCTTCAGTGAAAACGTATTCTCTTGAAATCACATTTATTATGTCTGTAGGAGTCATCCTAAACCCTTCAGCTGTCATGTGCAATTTTCTCTTGCCTTGTCGTGTCGCCTTCAAACTATTGCTGAAGAAAATCCAAACGCTGGGCAATGAAAGATAGTGACAGCACGATCATGAAGATGTGAGTGCACAGACTAGTTGCCAAAATAGTAGGACAAACAGTAAGAACAAGATATCTTAAAAGGCACCCTTGACTCACCTTTCTTGGCTTTAACTGCACAGCAATAAAAGTCGCAGAATAAGGATGGGGATGCTTAAAGCTCATTCTTGATAGGGGCCTATTTTTAATCCCCATGTTTTGAAATTCTGAATTTGTAATGAAAATGATCTAACAACATTGCTACACGGTACATTTTACTGTGAATTTTATTACCTCAGCGAGTTAAATATTTAGAAGAATGCTTAATATTATTAAAGGATGTATTGATGATAAAAATATATTTTCACTATTAGGAGTTCCAAAGAAAATTGTATTGAAGTGTTGCAAACTTTGTAGGCAATGTAGTATGTCTCTGTAATGTATGTGCCACTCGTGTGTTAGATTTTAGAATAAGACGTGGCCCATCCAGATAAGAGTAGTGAGGCGGTGGGGCCTGGTGGGGGGGAGGGGAGATTTCAACAGATGACAACGAGGGAAAATGAATTATTTACTTAATTTTACCTTGTGGTCGTCTGTCGAATTACCCTCAACCCGGCCTCACCGCTCTTACCTGCATGAGCCGCGGCTGATGTAATATTTTTCTTTAAACTATACAATAATAGTAAAAAAGAATGCAGTGGAGAAATACGGTTTAATGAGCTATGTATTGCAAAATATAAAAAAATTCAAACTTGATTAGTGCTTCAAAAGATATGGGAAAATGTTAAATGGGAAGAACTACTTAATTAAAGAATTAGAAATAGAAAAATAGCAAACATGTTTCTAAGTCACTTCCGTAGAGTTGACCAGGGCATTATTGCTGAACTATGAGTGTATGCAGTTTGGTTTTAACTGCAGATTTGTAATATCAAAGGATTCTATTGTCACACTTATAAAAAAAAGTAGTACGCAAAAAGATTCCAGTGGGTCTAACCTCCAGGCTGTATCTGAATAGGACTATAGGTTGTAGTGTACATTTTTTAAAATCCTCCACGAAGTCCGGACATCAAAAATAGCTTCGTGGTATGGAGTTCTGCTGATAAAAATACATCTCTCCAAACCCTGGGCCCTGATCTCACACCTCCCATTAAGTCAAAGCAACCCTCTGAATGGAGCAAAGGCATACCTCACCTTCCTTCTAATAGGTAAAAACTGCCACAAATCCATGGAACCAGTCTCTCCAAAAAAAAAAAGAAATTGGACCGAGATCAGATTAAATGTTTTCTGACAGAAGGAAGCTCATTCCTAACAGCTCCACTTCCTTTTCTCTACCCTTTGTCCAAGGGAGAATGTGAACATCTTTTGTTAAGGGCACCCTCAGAGATTCAAACATCTTTGCAGGTCTCTTGCTAAGAACTATATGAAATTTTCCATATCTGAAAAGTGGGCTGATGCTTCAAATGTATTTGTTTATTCATTACATTCAGGCAAAATCTACTATTACTCTGTAAAGCTTAGTGCCATCAAAGTGATCTGCATAGGTTCTCCTACATATCTGTGGTATGGTAGCCAATGCTCGTTTCCCTCTTCCAACAGCCAGCACGCTGTGCACTGGAAAGATGTCCAGAATCTCCTTTGCCAGTACGACTTCATCACTGTCTTCTACACCCTCGTTCATTGCTCCCAGGTCTGCTAAAAACTGTGGTATTCTGTACCGAGTAGCAAGCTATGATTGTAACCATGAAGACCATGAATGAGGACATTGATTATTTTGGATATAAAGTTACAATGGCCATTGGTAATCGTGGAGCCGATTTTATCTGTATCATTCAAGCAGAGGATGACAAGACCATTGGTACCATTGGAGGAATTGAGGTCAACAACATTCCTGCCAACATTCAAGTAATGATAGCCAGGCTAATTCCAATGTATTGACAAGCACAACAATGATGGACAGTGAGGGTCTGCTGGATAATGGAAAGTAGTGCTCCAACCTGGCAGAGGACAGTGAACTTTGTTGTACCCCAAAGTTCATTAGTATTTTGTCTTCTGCATCTTTTTGATAAACATTTTTTCTAATCTTATTCAATATATATTCCCTCCCCATGGCCAGAGTGTTAGGTTTTTCTTTATTTTTCTTAGTTCCTGCTCTCACCCACTTTCTACATTCCTTTTCGTATGACTTTAGAGGTGTCCAAATTATGTTCTTACCAACGGCATTCTCAGACATCCCATTCCTAAATATACATTTTCTCACTCCATATTTATTTCTTCATGGACTGGAAAATAAAAACCTGTAGAACATAATTTACAAATGGTTATCTTTATTTATGTAATTGTTTTTTCAAAAATGCACAGATGCCAAACTTCAAATTCCCTCCTGCTTCCCACCTGGAACCAAAGCCCAAGTGAGGAGAAATATTCAAATATGTCTAAAGTTTAGTTGTCAGTAATGTGGGAATCTGGGTGTACTATATAAGCCTGGGCGATGAACTCTGCTCCGTTCGCTGAGTTTGCGGCGTTTTCTGCACATCGCGCTCCACAGAGCTTGCGAAGTGCAGAAAACTCTGCTCCGCGTAGTGCAGCAGAATTTTTCCCGTCTCGTGCTCGCGAACGGTAAGTTCACAAGAGCGAGATTTGCCGCTTGGTGAAAATTTCTACCTGAGCTTCAGGGAAACCAGCACGAACAGCAGTTCGCACTGCACTCTGCCACATGCAGAATTCCACTGAGGTTTTTGTCACTTCGCAGTGTTCTGCATAGCGAAACTCAGCAAACTTCGCCCAGGCCTGGCATTATATATATGGCTCTGGGGTCTTATCGTGGAGTACACTCACAGGTACTGTCTTGGGTCCAGTCAGAATTATTTACCTAACCTTCATCTTAACCCTTTGGTAGCTATGGCACAGAGCAACAAGTCTTAGCACAGGAACAATGTGTAAAGAATTTAACAGAATCAAATAACAGAATAAGAATATCATGAAACAAGAAAGAGACATAAGAACAATTCATAAAAATAGAGCATGTTTTTAGGAATGTTTGGAGACAGTAATCATTAACATCAACTGGAGGGTTCTGGAGATACAGATTTTAGAACTTTTTATCACTTTTGAATGCAATCACAAACAAGCATTGACAAACACAATGTTTGAAAACTTTTGAAAAGTTTGGAAAAGTTAGTGCAAATGTTTTGGCCCAAAGTGGGAAATCAAATGCAGCAGGGACAAGGTCTAGGGGACAAGAAACGATACTTTGGACAGTTACCTGGCCACCAGAGTGGTTTTAAAGTGAGATACCAACTTTATAGTACCAACACCATAGAGATCAATGGAATAGTCCTGATGCTGAGGGATGCAGGCAAAGATGATCAAAGAGATACTCTTGAGGCTGTGCAGTCTACAGCGGCAAAGTCAGGTCGAGTATTCTGTCCACATTTGAGTGGAGGAGACTCTGTACATTAGTCTCTCGGTCCCTTGAAATCCACTATGCAGGGTTCCAAGGGCTGCCGATGTAGACCTTGCACTTTTAAAACACCACAGTCACAATGAACATCTTTGGTGGGGGCTGGTGTCCACCTTGGGTGATGAATCCAGTCACAACTAACACTCATGGGTCTGGCAGACATGGGTGCACCTTTTGGCCATTTCCAAATTGTACTTTGGGGTACCCGGTGTCCGGTAGCGGCAACACGTTAGAGGTGGCTACCAGAGATGCGATTTGCCTTCTTTCAGCTTTACTGTCCCCAGTGCTGGTCTGGGAGGTCAGCCAACTGGCCCTTGGAGTTACATTGGGCTGGGGCTGACAATCAACTTTTCTCCATGCCAGGTATGCAAAAAGGGTTCCAAACTCCACTAGCTCAAAGTTCAGCAGGCACAGTCACTCTGACATTGCAGCCTCTCTCTGTGGACTTCCAACTCATGTAAATTGGCTATTTTCACGACCTTCTTCCAAGTCCAGTGAGCACTAACTTCTCGGTTGCCAGGGTGACCATTATATCCCAGTAAAGTGCTCTGAGAGGACAAAACAGTCACTAGCTAAGGGGCTAGTAGGCCTCCTCCTATCTGGTGACACAGTTCTGGTGATGTGTGGTATCTGGCTATCCCAGAGTGCATTTTGCATTTCACAAACCGCATGACTGAAGTCTACCTCGAGTGTAAGGACCTTGGTGGCCCACTCCAGGGTGTGTGGCTATCATGGTCTGCATGCCCATAGAAAACCGGTTCTGAAACTGGTTTTCCCCTTCTTGGCCCAGACTCAACCTTGTTTTGCAGAGTTATCTGCACAGGAATGTTGTTACACCAGCCCATCATAGGCGGCATTACCTTTGATGCTTACATTTGGGACTAACGCCCTTTGCAGCCCACCCTGTGAGGAGGGGGTGATGCTACAGCATATTCGCTGGCCGGGAGTCATTCACACGTCTCGCCAAGTGAGCAGAACCCTGTCTCAGTTCCAGTGTCTCTGCAAAGTCACTGGACGAGCCTGAGTCTAAGAGTGGCAACCTTCCTAAAAGTGGCCAGCATTAAATTTGACATAAACATTGACTGCATGAAGGAGTTGCTTTTAATGTCCACTTTCATTTGATACCTTACATTACATTGTTAGGTAGCTTATGTCAGGAGTTAGACGCATTTTAATCACAATCGTTAATCCTGCACTTACCATATAAGTCTACTCAACTGTCCTCAGCAAATACTAACATGTCACGGTTTTGCTATACAGACATATTCAATATATATTCAATATATATATCTTAACAATACAGCGGTCCTTACCTTGGGCTTCATAGGCCTGCCTTAGAGGAGACTTGCATACATCATTAAGGGACTTGTGCACTTTGACACTAGTGGTAGAGGCAAAGTCATGTGTGCAGTGCATGCACAGCCTCTTAAGTCTGCAACGGCAGATGAAAGTCATGTTTTGACTTTGTCACACGCAGAGTGGCACAACCAGTGGTGCAACTTATGTGGACAGCCAATCTTATCTGCCCTGGGTGCCTGACTACCAATACTAGGGACTTATAAGTAAGTCAGCACATGCTTGTTGGGGACACCCATTTAAACATACCATTTTGAAAAAGAAAGAACACTGTCACTGAGGTCTGGACAGTAGGTCTCAATACACTTGCAAAGTCGTAAACCAGCCGCCAGTGGTCCAAGATGGGGCAAAAAGTTGGGGGAACCTCCTGTTACAATTTCTTCACCATGACGGAGTACCGACGGAGAGAGCGGGGCTCCCTTCCCTTAGTTTTAACCATGTTGAGGTGGGTTAGCTTGTCCTACAAATTTGGTCAAAGTTCCAGTAATACCAAATCAAACACAGGATTACTGGTTTTGTATTATTCGTTTATATTATCTTTTCTTCGCTTTTTTTTCAGCAGCAGCTTTGTTTACCCTTTGGTCCTGATGATAGCCTATATACTTTTATAAATTAAAAGGCTGAAGCATGTTGGCCTCTCTGTACACCTTGGCAGTTTAAATTGATAATGCTTTGCACTGCTTTTTAATCTTGCCAGTTTGGAAGAGCCAATAAAGAATCTTTTCATCCACACTAGTCAGTTTTAACTCACTTTCACTCACTTATTGCGCTACACCCTCACCACTCCTTACTGCTCTCATATGAAATTTTAGCATCCATAACAACCGCTGACAATTTACAAAACACATCCCAGAGCTCCTACCTCACAGTGAGGGAGTTGTAGCCCTCAGTGGGACTAGGCTTTCCCACTGGGAGGAGAAGCCCATATGAAGAAGCGTGCCACCTATGGTGAGTGAGGGTATTCGTCCGTAAAGGGATTGCTCCCCTCTTGGGGTTTGTTAGGGAGACGTAGATTCACCTCTTTCTTCTTTCCTTCCCCATACTGATTTCAGACTGCCACAGACCCGAGAAGTATTTTGTGTTATGATTGTAATTTTAGGGGAATCACTTCTCGCAGGTCTCTAAACACTATACCTTGGACCCTCCTTCCGAATTTTTTGTTGTGTTATGGAACTTGCTAAGGGCCTGTTCTTTCACTAGTACCTCTTGTAAAACGCATAGGAATAAAAGTGTGATATATAACAAAATAAAAGATGATCATTAGAATATAGGCTAAAAAGATACGAAAACAATGATCCCCTTGGAGGACTCTTCGATTTCATCCGTTGGGCAGTTAACTTCCACTTTTCAAAGGAACATGTGTCAGGCTTAACCTCAACAAGAGCTGCAGGAGAGAAAAATAAAAGCACAATGTGCTTTCATAAAAGGTAATGAAATCTATGTTATTTTAAGGGATGTGGGACAGTGCATCGCTATTCCAGAATTTGATATTATTGATATGAAAGGCATACCACAGGATTTAGAGGTTTCCTACAAAAGCCACCTGAGAAATGGGAAACAAGTGGAGTTTAAGAAAATGGGTTATTAATTGGGGTGGGTGACTATCCATCTCAAGGAATAATCACAGTCCTTGTCAGGGTGAACCACGGTGGTCACAATGCCTAAATTATGCATTGTGGTGGAAGCTGCTCTCTGCAGCACCCACCACAATGCAAAAATGGGCAACTTTACATATCCCTGCACTTCTTAGCAGGCACCATGCGGTGCCTGTCACATGGTGCAGGGATATGTCCCAGTACCCACTGCATATAGCCAGGGGGGGCCGCTACTGGCCCCCAAAGTCCCTTTCTGCCTGCCTGTTCATGGTGGGTTAACTGCCATGAACAGGTGGGCGGAAAGGGACATTGTAATCCTTATGGCGGTGCCTGGTAGGCACCACCACCATTGTAGTGCTAATGTGCCCATTCCAACACACCGGCTGGCTTATGAAGCCAGTCGAATGTGTGGCAGTCGGTATTTCTGACTGCCACACATCCGCCCGCCATTGAAATATGGCAGCCGATGTGATGGGTCCGATAGCAGTGGGACCGCCTCCGATGGGCTGTTGGTGGTGGTCCCACCACCATCCTAATTGGGTCCTAAATCACGTGCGTTGCCCCTACAACCAAGATAGTGCATCAACAGAAAATGTGAATTAGAAATGAACCAAATATTATTCTAATGCATGCTATGGGAGGGCCACTACAAAAGATGATATTGTAATTCATATAACACAACACTACCACCACCCAAATGTGACAGAAATAGAAGTAAGGTAGGTATTTCAGGCTATAAGAGAAGCAAGCACTAGCTCTCAGGAACCCACACCCAAAACTCTTAAAGGATATACTCCCTAAAGTCCCTGAACACATTACAGACCAACTACCACCTATACCCACTTTAAAATGTTTATTTGCATGAACTAAAAAAGGCACCAGTGATAATCCTCCTGCCCCTAGAAATACCAAGACATAGATATGCCTGCACATTTAACAATGACACATAATGGGGAACCATTCCATTTATATGACAAACTAAAAAAACTATAAACACATCCTAATATTCTCTACAGCAGATAACCTATTAAAATTAATCCAATGTCAAACCTGAATGATAGAGTGGGACTTCAAAATGAGTCCCAAACCATTCACTCAGATATACACCATACATGGTGAATATCAAAATACATAGATCCCTTTTATATATGCCCTACAAATGTATCAAGACTTTGAACAAGCCAATTCAAACCATCTTAACAAGTTACCCCACACAGTCATACAGGGTTGGTACTTTCATTTCACTCAAAGCACATGGAGACACTTCCAACAATCTGCACAAAGTGTAGACTATGCTACAAACAGCCAATTTGCCTTTGAAATTAAATAAATGAAAACACTAGCTTAAGTCCCTGTCCCAGAAGTAGCTAACCACTAAGATTTACTAATAGAAAACCCTTTCTACCAACAAAATGAAGACAAACTAAGCCACCAAAGGATTATTTCAAAGAAACTTTGGTTGGCAGACTACATCTCTCCGGACACAGGTGCAAACCCAAATTCCAAATACCATGGTGGAATGTCTATGACAGCACCTTTCCACAGGTATCCAAAACCAAACACAGTGTAAGGATGGCACAATGCCTTCCAATCCACACTAGGCAAAACCCAACCTACATTATACACATTTATAGAAGCATTTCAAATAGATTCCAAAGCTGCCAAAAATTACGAACGTAGCAATCTGTAACCCAAATTGCGCCTAAACTTCACAAACAAACCAAAAGAATGTACGACATGCTACAATATAAAGTCAAAATCTTGATGAAGAACAAAAGGGTATATTAGAAATAATAGCTAAGCTCATATTATAAGATAAAAAACAACCTATGAAACTCCTTAAAAACTGTCTCAAAATGTACACTTTCATGACATCATTTTAATGTAAATACTAAACATAATATTTTATTACATCATCTAAACATTAGCTAAATTTCCAATGTTACATAGGACTGATATAATAAAATATATAAATTGTTTACATGAAAAATGCAAACCTAATCAACCAAAAACCTCAAATAACATACTCAAACTAATATGTATTATAAATACAAAAGATAAACCACACAATTCAATTAACAATCACATAATATTTCCCCAAACAATAAAATATAACATTTACCACCAGCAAGAAATGAAATAAATATGACTTACTGTTCTGTAGCTGCAGATCTTCCTCTGTACCCACATAGTCAAAAATACCAGTCAACCGAAAACTGGAAAAAAAATCGAAAAAGTCACAAATAATGCAAAAAATAAAGCAAATCCAATAGATACCCCTCAAAGAAATCCAAAGTATCTAGGAATTATCCAAACCCCCAAAAAATGTTTAAAGAAATAAACACTCTTGGAAAACCAAAATAAAACGAAATCAAGGTTAAAAATATTGGTTTATTTTAAACCAAAAGTGATTTCCTTAAATAAAACTATAAGCAGTAACTTCCAATAACCTTAGGACACATTTGTTGACAAAAGCATGTAAACAAAAAAAAAAAATCTGCAAAGCACATCACAAAGTGAAAAATACATATGCATGACACTTAATCATAATAAAATAAGTAACATAACACAATGTAATGATACATTAGCAAAATGGTTTACAAAAACCCTAAACGACACAGTATGGAAGAATACAATTTTAATACAATTTAGGGCCTAATTACAATGCCGACCGAACCGCAACTGACGGCTTGTACGCTACGGTCTGACTGGCATCTCCTGCTGCAGTCCAACCGATGCATTACGATGCATGCACTGGGAGGGTTTGGCTGATGCTTTCCGATGGGGGTCAAAAACTCACCATAATCTCTTAAGGACATTGTTTCCGCCTTCGGATTATGATGTTGGTTTCCAACAGCCATACCATGTTGGCCTTTCCGACATTGAAAGGCCATCAGAAAGCGATATTAGGGGTGCCTAGCAGGGTCCCTTTCCCTCCTCGGTTTTCAGATTTGTGCCAATGGTGCCCCCCCTGAAAATCCCTGCACTGTATGGCAGGCATCCTACCGTGTGGAAGGCACCTTGAGGTGCCTGTCACACAGTGCAGTGATGATCACAAACTTGCATTTCTCAATGGGACCTTTGCTGCGGGAGGTTTTCGCTCGCCGCACAAGCTCCCATAGAGTAATGGAAGTTTCCGACTGCACTATGGGGCCTATTACAACATCAGGGGGAGTTTCCTCTGCCCGATATCGTCTTGGTCATTGGACCAACCGACACCCAGTCAGTGGTCCCGACTAACTAATTAGGACAGGTCGCATTCCTATACTTTACAATGGGAGCATGTATTCCTGCAAAATAGCATGCTCCCATTGTAAAATAGGAGGTGCAGTTCATCTCTGCACCCCATGGCAGGCACCTCAAGGTCAGTAAATCAAAAAGAGACTAGCTAGGAATGGGTTTAGTATGACATTAGTATTATAACTGTCATGGTGACTCAGTATTGTTTTGTCATTTAGTGGTGGCACCAGTTGGGTGTCTTTTGAAAGCCCTCACCCACCAACCTTGTTGGTGGCATGCTTCATCATCGGGCCCACCCAGTGACACCTAGCGTGTCCCGGGTGTGCTTCGACGCCTGATTACAGCGGAGCAGGTATGTCACTGTGTGTGCGGTGAGGGGTGTTAAGTTCGTGAGGTTAAAACGGCTTGGCGGAGGTCCCAGGGGGTGAGGATACTTTATTAAATGGGCCTCCGTCAGCGGTTAAAAAATAAGGCTGTGGGACGTTAGAGGCGGGTTACGACCTCCTACGTCCTTGGAGTGTCAACATGTTTCAGCCAGTGCCTTATTACTATTCTGGCTTTCTTCAGGACAATAAAAATGTGTGTAGTTAAAATTAGGGGTTGTGTAGTGTAGTCTATGTGTCTACACGCCCTAAAGTGTATATAACTGTGAGAGGGGGGATTCCCTTCTCAAGATCACCTGTACATATAACATAGAGAGACAGAGACAAAACAAACATGGGAGAAAAAGAGTCACTAGGAAGTATTTATCATCTGTTATGACAGCCGGCTAAATAGCGATTGTGTGCAGGCTATGAGCGGCTCAAGTGTAATGGTACTGGTGGTACCATTATGGTGAAAGGTCGCACTAGAACTTCGAGAGTGAAGTGGTTAAAAAAGCGGTATGATATACAGCAATTGTGAAAATGGTGAAAAGTTTGAGGCGCAAGGACCATGTCTTACGCTGTTTTTGGCTTGCTATAGCTCCAAAGTTATTGAAGTGGCAAGGGGTGGCCCTAAATGGGAAACAAAGGCAGGACCACTTTGGGTTAGGAGACCTGTAGGAGAAAGCTAGGTAGCGCTTACCTATTGTAGAGATGGTCAGCATACTCACAGGTGCCTGCCACGGGGTACAGAGTTCAACGGCCTCCAAACGGAGGCCGTGCACTGAAGGGGACCCTGCTGGGGGTCCACAAAGCTGAGTTTGGACACTGAAAGGGTGCCGAAACCCAACATTGTAATCCTTAGGGTGGAAAGAGCCGCCATAGGTATTACTGGCGGCATTTCAACTTTAGACGGGCTCTCCAAGCCCATCGAAAGCCAGTTGGAATGACTGCTAGGATTCCTTTCTGACCGCCTCCACAGTAATGAGATGGTCAGAAAGGATGCAACAATATATTATGATGCGGTCGGAAAGGCTCCGAACGATGGGCGCAGCCTTTTCCGACCGCATCGTAATGTGTGGTCGCATCGCAATTAGGTGTTTGGAACCACCGACTTATGCCCGGGCGGTTCCCTCAATGAAATGGTGTCTGTTGGAGGAAACTCTGACCAACATCATAATAAGAGCTTGTTGGACCCAGCCCTTTTGGCAGGTTCACCCCGAGACTTTTTGCTTTTTCCTTGCCTGTTTCTGTGACTTGGTGTTGGTGATTTTAGGCCTCTGCGCACTTTTTCACTGTGGTATAGTGTAAAGTGCGTGAGCTCTCTGTGTATGTGTGGTGAATGACCTGCCCTCCCATAGTAATGAATAGGGAATATGTATGCCCATAGTAGTTCCTGATATGTGGGGAGTGCAGGGTCGAGTTTGGTATGTGCAAACTCGTGAGATTGAATGCTGCGCAATGGTATATGCGGCATGACTGTGTCTAGTGTAGAAGTGCCACTTTTAGAAGTTGGCATAGTTGTGTAATTTGTGTCTGGCGTGTGATTGGCTGAGGCTGGCTGGTGAGCCTGGCTCCAAGAGTCAGGGAGGGTCTGCCCCGGTGGTGAATGGAGTGTTTAGCATGCTGATGTGAGGGGAGGAGTTGGAGTACCGGGTTTTTTATGGACCCGGCGGTGCCAGGGAACACACCTGAAAACTCCTGAGTCCTTCCTGTTTCAGACTATAGAAACACAGAGTCTTCTAGGTGAAGTCAAAGATCTTATTTATTGGCTGCAGCCTGTAACAGGTATCCTAGAAGTACAACAGCATGAAGCGCATGTAGGTTCTCAGGAGACTGCTCTCTTTTACGAAGCCAGCCTTCTTCTTTTATACAAAATAATGTGCTTTAGGCAAGCATTCCTTATTTTACAGTTGACCATCCAAATATTTCCACTACAAAGGAAAAGCAAAGTCATGATGACAAGCCCACATTTCTGTTCGTCTAGTTCATAATTAATTACCCGGCGAGGTCCAGTATTTCCATCAGATATCGATGGACCCCCAATAAAATCGGGCACCTCCTCCTCGTAAAGCAAGTCATAAAGCAGAAAACAGGGACAGGTGTGTGCAAGATTAGGCATGGTTTGTGTGCGATGAAAGGTTTATGATATGTTGTGCCTCGATACGAATCTTAGCTCGGCCGCTGGGAGAGGACCTGGCCGAACAGGTTTTGCTTCGGGCAGAGGAGTCAGCTTGCCCAGGTCACAGAGGAGTCAGCTAAGGTGTACTGTACGTGTCCTTCGGACCAAGTTTCGGCCTCAGTCATTTGGCTATGTGAGGGAAATCACAAGATGGATGCCGTTCACAAAATGGAACCCGAGGGTTCATGACGGAAACGCTGATTTAACGGTGAATTTGTCACTCAAATATGACGAAAATGCTTATACATAGTATACTTGTCCTTTCTGGTCCGTTGATACCAAAATCGTCATGATGTGACGATGTGTGAAACACGGTTCCAGAATATTCGGTACCACAGACCTCCTTTTGCCCTTACATAGGCAATTTAACCTATACTCACGCTAATCTGAGTCCAGGTCTATATTCATAAAGTCATTGAGATGTTGCTGTAGCATCATCCTATTACTTAGCTCGTTCCTTGACACAGGTTTCCTTATACATGATGTAGCACAGAGGCCACATATTGCAGGAGCGCACTGCACACACAGACAGAGCAGAAAAAGAATGGCTAAGACCACCCCAATGACTATCAATATCTTCCAACCCCAGGCGGATATCAGTTCCCAGAACCACCCCATCAGTGACCAGTCTCCTTTATCCACGTGAATAGATTCGGAGATTTTATGCAGTTTGGAGATGGCCTGGTATACTGTCGGAGCATTATCTGGGATGAAAATGCAGCAACTTGATTGGATCACCTTACATACCCCACCTCGGTCTGCAAGTATGACGTCTAAGGCGACCCTATTCTGAAGAGTCATAAGGCGGTCCGACTGGAGCTCCGCAGTCAAGTTACTAAGGGCACCGGCAGTTTCGACTATGGTAGATTCAACTACCCTCGTCAATTGGCGAATGTTCCTGCTGTTCACCATAGGCCCCCAGAACCGCAGAAAACCTTTCACGAAGTCTCCAAATTCTTGTCCCGTGGTGTCGTCTTTACTCACGACACCTCTAACTGTCCTTGTCCTATGGTAATCTGCCATGGCCGTGTAGGTGGGAGGCAACAGGAACGAAATGAAACACGTGCCCGAGAAGTCGGGGGGTAGCCATGTATACGCTCTATCATGGCAGATGAAGTAGGTGTCCTTAGCTGCTAGGAATGAAGGGGACGTCTGAGACGAAAAGACATACGTTTCAGTACAGACACTCTTCCCTAACTGAGCTCCGGGATTCCTGCCATTACCTTGCAGACATAGGTGACCCTTATGGGGTACAATCCAAATCGGGGAGGATCTCTTTGCTTGCTCATTCTCATTCAGAGCAACTCTATATCCGGTTATGTTCCATCTAGTGTATGCTTGCAACTCATCTCCAGGAATGGTTCTATACGAGTCAATGTCTCTACTCATATTCGTGATTCCTACCACTAATGCCTTGTTGCTCGAGTTACTTCTCGTGGAACGTGGGGGATATGGTTCGATGGCAAATAGGAACATCGTCTGAAACGCCCACAAAGAACCATAGTACCTGAATGGGAGGACAAAATATGGGATGCCTTTATCTGTCGTATGTGGCATAAGACCACACACCCAACAATTAGTTGTGTTCATTACTAATTGGTGTTGGTGTAACAGATGAACAAATGGATTATTTGCAAATTCTGATCTTCTAGCGGTCTCGTGTTCAGGCAGAGGGTGAAAAGAATGTGAGGAAACAGTAGGAGGAGGTATGGGCTGTGTAGTGGGTGCAAATGTCACTTGAAAAGTGAATAGAACATATCCGATAAAAAAATGTCATCACACTAAGCAACATACAAATACATAATATCAGAAATCGTGTTCCTGTCATTAATGTACACATTCTGGCTTTGAAGTTCATTGGTCTGGCAGGTCTCTCCATCTTAGAAAACTCTATCCTTCCTAATTTGCTGCCCGCGGTGGTAGGGTGTTTCTGCTAAAGAGTGCTTCTGTCAGTCCGGGGTAACTCCCTTGAACCAACAGAACCGTTGACCTAACATCTTCAGCCGCACTCCAGAGACTTGGGCAACCGCGACCCTAGCAGCAGAACCGGATGGCGGTTCGAAAAACAAAAATGAGCAAGTTTCTCAGATGAGAGAGCTGCAAAAATAGTCAAAAAGTAATATTTTATTTGTCCATAGTCATAGTTCTCAGCCTCAAATTGTAACGTGTTCTTCCAGGTATTGTCTGGTTTTCAAACAACAGTTCAGGTTCTGTAATGTTCAATCGCATTGACGGTGGCACAGATCCTTGCAGAATGTCGTCGCTCTCGCGTACAGAGTTTGTTCCTTTTACCTGTGCATTACTGAAGACCAGGAAGCGGGGCAAAGTTTCAGTCTCAGAATCAGCAATCCCCTCCTGGACCCACCGGTCGGGAGGCAGAGGTAGAGGGACACTCTTGCAATGGGGCCCGTGGATCCAGTGTTTCTTTCCTTCCACTCGAACGGCGGATATTGTGGAGAGAAGTACTAGGTGGGGACCGGTCCCGCGGGGCTCATCATTCTTTGTCAGCTGAAAATTCTTTACAAGCACATAGGTTCCAGGGTCGATAGGGTGTCCTGGAGCTTCAGTAGCTTGAGGTAGAGTATCATGTACCTGTTGGTGTAAAACACGCAATTTAGCCGTCAATTCGTACAAATAATCAAGCAGTACAGGGTGTTCTAAGTCGCTGAACCTGGCTGGCCTTTGCACTCCCCATATGTTGGCCGGACGGCCGAACACTATTTCGTAGGGACTAAGTCCCACCCTCGAGTGCACAGTCATTCTTGTTGATAGGAGTGCCAAGGGCAGAGCGTCAGGCCAAGTAAGACCAGAACTCGCTTGAATTTTGGCCAGTTTTAGTTTTAGCGTACCGTTATAGCACTCTACTAATCCAGCTGATTGGGGATGATTTGCAGCGTGGAATTTTTGATGAATGCCTAGCCCTTCACACACTTTCTTCATCACTCAACCCACAAATTCACTCCCATTATCACTCCAAACCATTCTCGGCATTCCGAATCTGGGGAAGAACTCCTTGATAAGGGCTTTAGCTGTTGATAAGGCACTATTGTCTTTCAGGGGGTATGCTTCTATCCATCTTGAAAAGGCACAAACAACAACGAGTACGTATTTCAGATTGTTGCACCTCTCCATGTGGATGAAATCTAGCTGCAAAACCTCGAACGGGTACGTAGGAGGAGCAAAATGACCAGCTGGAGTTGGGGTTCCCCTACCAGGATTGTATTTCAGACACACCATACAGTTATTGACTATATTCTCTGCATACTTAGGAATTCTGGTGTTCTGCCATACTGGAGCCAGTAACTTGCAAATTCCTTTCACACTGATGTGCGCCATTCCATGCGCCATTGTAACCACTGCAGGAACATATGCATCGAGTTGCAGCCAACGCTGATGTTCCGACAATTCAACCCAACAACCATTCGCGTCAAATTTACCCGTGCTTTCTCTCCATACCCTGTTCTCTCTCTGTAGCTTCAGCTTGGATGGACTTCGCACTCTCAATCGTGTCTTCACACATACCAACGTCACCCACCCATCGTGCAGGGCCTGCAACATACATTCGACTCATTATATTCCTTGCGGTTTCTTTCGCAACCTCATCCGCAAATGCATTTCCACGACCAACATCATCTGTAATCTTTTTGTGTGCACTGCATTTCACAATCGCCACTTGCAACGGCAAAGTCAGTGACTCAAGAAGCTCATTCACCAAATGACCATGCTGGATCTTAGCACCATGCGAAGTCAAGAAACCTTGTTCACGCCACAAACGTCCAAAACTATGGGCAACAACAAAGACATACTGACTGTCAGTGTACACATTCACTCGTTTTCCTTTTGCCAACGCACATGCTCTTGTTAATGCAATCAACTCTGCTGCTTGCGCTGAGTTATGTGGGATACGTGCAGTTTCAACAATCGTATGCAAGGTCGTAACAGCATATGCCGCAGTCGTATCGCCATTCGGCAACTTGAAACACGAACCATCAACCCATAAAGTGCCATCACATTCTGCTAGAGGAGTGTCCCTAAGGTCCATTCTCTCTTTCGTTTCTTCCTCAGTTCTAAGGAGACAATCATGTGATTCTTCAACATTCTCTGTCTCGACTGGGATCGGCAACAACGTAGCTGGGTTTAATGTATTACACCTCTTGATGTGCACATGACTCGCTAGGAGTGTCAATTCATAACCTGACAATCGAGCACTAGTTAAGTGCTGTGTCTTGGTTCTGTTTACCAAAGTGTCCACTGCATGCGGGACCATCACGATTAACATGTTATTCATTACTAACCCAGCAGACTGTCGAATAGAAACAGCTGCTGCGGCTGTGGCTCTCAAGCAACTCAGCAATGCCTTAGCTACCGGATGAATGAATGAATGAATTCGGATTTCTAAAGCGCGGGTAGCTGCCCTGAGGCGTCCAAGCGCTAAGCATATCTCTGAGGTGTGAGTTAGGAAGAAGGCAGATTCAGTACCATGGTTATGTGGTGAACAGGAGCGTTTTCAGCTGTTTGCAAAAAGAGAGAATGTCGGGGTTTGATCTGAGATGCTGGGGTAGGGCGGATCTAGAGTCGACGAAAAGTACGCGCATGGACGTTGCTTGTCCCCAAAAGACTGTGTCAACACTGATAATGCACAACCTTCTTTCTCATGGACGTATAATGTAAAAGGTTTACTGTAGTCGGGGGTACCCAATACAGGAGCCGAACACAATGCATCGCGTAATTCTGAAAAACTTTCCTGACAATCTTCAGACCATGGGATGGGATTCAGTGTATCTTTACAAGTTAATGCCACCAAAGGTTTGGCCAATAAGGAAAAATTCGGTATCCATTGCCTACAATAGGATGTAATACCTAAGAAAGCATGCACTTCTCTCTGTGTTCTTGGCACGTTCAACTTTGCAATTGCCTGAATTCTTTCTGGGGTCAGTTTCCTTCCCTCCTTCGATAAGAGGTGACCTAGGTAGGTCACTTCTTGTCGACAATATTGCAGTTTCGAGAGAGACACTTTGTGATGCAAATCAGACAAATGACGCAACAACGACAAGGTGGCTTCTTTACAACTCTCCTCAGTATCTGTGGCAACTAACAAATCATCGACGTACTGAATAAGGGTAGCGCCATCAGGTAAAACAATCGTATCAAGCTGTGTTTTCAAAGCCTGGCTGTATATTGATGGAGTTTCGCAGTAGCCTTGAGGAGTGCGCTTGAAGCGGAAGCTTCGGCCTCCTAAACTGAAGCCAAAAATATCCCTGCTCTCCTTGGCAATTGGGATGCTGAAGAAAGCGTTCTTCAAGTTGATCACTGAGAACCAAGCCGCTGAACCTGGAATCATAGTCAATAGGGCAGTTATATCAGGGACAACCAGAAACTGTTGCACAACGATCTTATTCACCTCTCTAAGATCAATCACGAACCTATAAACAGGTGGCTGGGAAGGGTCAGTGCGCTTCAGAACAGGCAGAACAGGACTATTACAAATGTTGCCTTTCGTCTCTTCAATTACATCTTTATCAATCAGGTCATATATTATTGCTAACAATGCCTTTTCACCTTCGCTAGATATTTTGTACTGGGGAATGCGTGGCATTCTAACATTGGCTTTCAATGTCACAACATATGGCGATATTTCCAAAAGACCCACATCATTAGGACCAGTAGCCCAAAGAATATGCGGAAGAGAAGACAGTTCCGTCGGAAGTTTATCCTTTGATAAACACATCGGAGAAACCACTCTCTTGCCCAGTGTAAGTTGTAAACCCGAAGGAGAACAGTGCAAAGTCGCATACAATCTTTTCAATATATCCAATCCCAACAAATTTTCACCACAACCTGTTGTCAGAATGAGTGGTGCTTCCAATTCACAAGGTCCAATAGAAAGTGACATAGGACTAGAAATCGGGTTCCTAACTGGGGCGCCAGAAAAACCTACAGAAACATTCATTTCGCCAGACAAAGGTGCGCCAGGGAGTTTTGAGTGCATAATAGAACTCTTTGTAGCACCAGTATCCAACAGAAAAGGCTCTGACACACCTGATGTAATCACCTCAACATAAGGTCCACTCTGATCTACTGGAACTGAAACGACTCCCTCTCTGTGTCCATGGCTGTCCTAGCAATCATTACCCACCATATTTTCATCCTCTGCATAGTAGTCATCAGAATAGTACTGAGTCGTCCTACCAGACGCGTTATTCTGTTGGTCAAAACTGTTCATTGAATTCTGTGGTGGAAACGAACGTGCGTTTTGTGGGTACGCACCGCGTCCCCTACCTCTAGTTGTTTGTTGAACACCGCGGCCTCGCACGCTGGAAGCACCATTCGTGCGTTGTAACAAAACCGGGCAACTATTCTTAAAATGGCCTTCCTCTTTACAATATGCACACTGATTGGGGCCATACGGTAAACGCTGTTGAGAAGACTCGTTTCTTTGCGAGTTTCTCGAATATTGCTGAGGCTGCTGATAATTGCGCTCATTATTAGTGTGGGGTGGATACGCCTGTTGCATCAGAACTTTAGTTTTTAGTTCTTTAGTCTTTTTATCCGCTTTCTCTAACTCATCTTTGCGCCTATTTTTGTAGCACTGGGCTGTAGCTAAAATCTGTGCTGACGTGGAGACAGCCCAAGCACTCTCGGAATCCTTCAACTTAGCACACAATTCAGGAAGTAAGTTATGCAGAAATTTGTCAACGAACAATCTCTGGCCGCCTTCGGTAGCCATATCCTGACCGCTATGATCTACAAAAGTCTCTTCAAACCGCGTGAAAAAGTCAGACACAGTCTCGTCCATCTTCTGCTTACACGCAGACAACTTGTCCCAGTTGACACGTAATTCATGCATTAGCGTCTTCATATAAGTTATTATTCTATCAGGGAGTTCCGCAATTAAAGGTTCGGATTTAGCACCACCAATTTGTCTGCTATCTACAGCAGCAATGTTAATCCATGTATCACCTAACTCCTGATCGTGATCGGTGTGGCGAATCTTTCCCCATAAAAGCTGTGGAACCACGTTCCCAAACAACATGTCTATATCGGCTAAGTTCATGATGCATGAGCTTACAGTCTGTGATAACTCCTTATAGTACCCTGCAGGATTTTTACGGGGGTCAGGTAATGTCTGTTTGAGAGCCAAAGCTTCAGATCTCTTTTAAGGAACATGCACCCATACATGCTGGAAATGCGGCGGGATGGCTGGATTAGCATTTGCGTCCCCCTCCCTCCAAACCGGGGGAACCTCTCTCATGGGATACTGTCGCGCTTTTTTCCTACCGGGTGTGTCACACTCAAATAGCGATCGAGAAGTGCCCCCTTTACTCCGATACAACAACAATGTCGCAACCGCTCTCTCAACATCGGAGCCTACGATCATGCCCTCCGAGAACTCGAACCGCACACGGCACAATTCAGGCATGTCGTGTTCCGGATCATTTCCCTCCAAATCTTCACAGAGAAATACACACATTTGCTCAAAAACATATCTTTGCTTCGATGCTTCCCATTGACGGAAGACTTCCACGATAGACTGTACATTGTATCTCACAGTATCCACAACCCATTTACGTCCTAACCGATTCAGTAATTCTCTCTCTTGATAGTCAGGCAGTTGACTCCGCAACTGTCTTCGCTCTACGCTAGGGGTCGTATTAGGCGACCCAAAGAAAGGTGAGAAAAGACCAGCAACAGTGTTGGCCATTCTCTGTCGAACAGAAGGAGAAACTGACGGAAGGACAGAAACATCAGGAAAGGCAGGCTGAGGTAAAGCAGAGGTGGAGGCAGTAGCAGAGGTAGTATTAGGATGAACAGTTGGAACAATAGGTGAAGTCGTAGGGAACATAGATGGAGTAGGTAGCAAAGGCGGCGGCCCTTGAGGGGGCTGCGCCGGAGGAGTAGGGACCAGCTGAAGAGGAGCTGGTGATTGCGGTAGAACCTGTGGTCCAACAATGGAGGGTTGCACAACCAAAGGTTGCTGAGGCGCTGTAGCGTTCTGCGCATAAGGAGGTGGTGAACTCAGTAAATGAGACATTAAAGAATCTTTATCAAGTACTTCCTTAGATTCTTGTCCTTTACGTGTCAAAACTGGGTAGCACTTATCTACCGCTAACTTCCTACTTCTAAGACTTTGTTAATTCTCTCGCTCTTCCTCATTATCCCGGAACGCAACGGCAGCTTGTATCATTGACATACCTCGTTTATTTTTCTTTGCTAATTTCATTTCTTTCTGTTTTGCTTCTTTGCGCCATAAGCGGAAAGAGTCAAACATTGCCGGCCGGGCTTTCTTTTTAAAAAGTTTTACCTCTAGATTATCTAAAATCTCCGTGTCAAAACTACCATATTGGGGCCATTTTAAAACACCATCGTTTCTGGTGTATCGGATCCATACTTCATTATATGTGATGGGGCCTACGCCGTGTTTCACATAGAGCTCATATGTTGGAGTTCCAATCGGAGGAAACGGACACGAGTCCTCCAACCTGGAATCCCTATTACAACCAAGACAAAACAAATTTCCAAGTCTGCTAAGACCAGGCATCTTCGCTCTCTAGTCTAGCTTCAAACTTTGAAGGATTATCGACTACAATAGTCTCGTGAATACACGAGTCCTTCGGTTTTGGCACTTGCAAGTTCCAAACAAAACCGTCCCGACGGATACCCAAAAACTAAGGACCAAACTAAGGACTAGGAGACGCTCCACTTATACTTACCTGAGGTATTGATGACATCACCAGAAGACTCGTTTATCGTTTTGCTCTACCAATCATCAAGGGTCCAAAACGGGGCGGCAGTCAGGGCAGCAGTCCTTCATAGCCGTCAAGACGTGGGGAACCTCGCAGCAAAGACCTTCGGACCACATCGACATACAGGGGTCACTGAAGTGGTTGGCCGTCCTTCGGAATTTTCACACGAAGCTCCTCACGAACCTCTTGCTTGGACCGGTACCGCTGATACCGCCCCAGGTTGGGCGCCAACTGGAGTACCGGGTTTTTTATGGACCCGGCGGTGCCAGGGAACACACCTGAAAACTCCTGAGTCCTTCCTGTTTCAGACTACAGAAACACAGAGTCTTCTAGGTGAAGTCAAAGATCGTATTTATTGGCTGCAGCCAGTAACAGGTATCCTAGAAGTACAACAGCATGAAGCACATGTAGGTTCTCAGGAGACTGCTCTCTTTTACGAAGCCAGCCTTCTTCTTTTATACAAAATAATGTGCTTTAGGCAAACATTCCTTATTTTACAGTTGACCATACAAATATTTCCACTACAAAGGAAAAGCAAAGTCATGGTGACAAGCCCACATTGCTGTTCGTCTAGTTCATAATTAATTACCCGGCGAGGTCCAGTATTTCCATCAGATATCGACGGACCCCCAATAAAATCGGGCACCTCCTCCTCGTAAAGCAAGTCATATAGCAGAAAAAAGGGACAGGTGTGTGCAAGATTAGGCATGGTTTGTGTGCAATACAATATATGATATGTTGTGCCTCGATACGAATCTTAGCTCGGCTGCTGGGAGAGGACCTGGCCGAACAGGTTTGGCTTCGGCCAGAGGAGTCAGCTTGCCCAGGTCACAGAGGAGTCAGCTAAGGTGTACGTGTCCTTCGGACCAAGTTTCGGCCTCAGTCATTTGGCTATGTGAGGGCAATCACAAAATGGATGCCGTTCAAAAAATGGCACCCGAGGGTTCATGACGGAAACGCTGATTTAACGGTGAACTCGTCACTCAAATATGACGAAAATGCTTATACATAGTATACTTGTCCTTTCCGGTCCGTTGATACCAAAATCGTCATGATGTGACGATGTGTGAAACACGGGTCCAGAATTTTCGGTACCACAGAGTGAGCCTGGGCCTGCTTGTGGATTGACCGTCTGGTTTGAGGGTCCTGAATGAGGCTGGGTTTTTTCCCACACAATGCTGGCTCCACCCCCTGGGGTGCGTCTGATGTCCCTAGCCTGGACAGTGAAAGGAATTCCCTATAACCAGTTCTAGCTGGTTCTCACACTGCCTGCACCATTTAGACAAAGGATTTTGGGTATAAAAAGGGTGACTTGAATCCTGCCAGGGGCGTGCTGCTGCTTGGGCCCAGGGGAATCCCTGGGCCCTGCCCAGCCCCTGATACCTGATGGACTTGTCCTGTGATGTCCTGCATTCCTTGGAGGACCTTGTGCCTGGACTTTTTGCTTCTTCAGCGCTGGGAGCGCTTTACTTTCACTGTTTAAGCGCTGGGAGCGCTTTATGGTTCTTCTGGACCTTAGTTGGTACTGTAGCACTGGGAAGTGCTTCATTGGTGGCCCGATCGAGTGCGCACCTCGATTTATTATTTTAACGAAGCCGGTGCCCACCCGGCATTTGCCTCCAATTCACCTCCGCTGCCCGGGGCTTGAAATCGCCAGAACAACCGAAGGCGCCGCGCTCTCATTGGCGGGCTGCGGGAGGCTCGTCCTCTGAGCCACGAGGTGATTGGGCCGCTGTTGGGGGCTTGTCTCGGTGGGCCGCGCTGCCATTGGCTGCCCACCGGAAGGAGAGAGACGCGTCATCACCGGGGCTCCAGTGAGTGAGTGAGAGCCCCGGTCTGCCTAGTAGAGCACGCGCTGGAAGCCCGGGTGCCACGAGAGAGAGAGAGAGGAGGTCAGGAGCCCACCCCACCTCCTCGAGCCCAGGGAAGCCATGCTGTGTCCTTCCGGTCTCCCGTGAGGAGAGGGAGACCGGAGATGCCCGCCGCCGAGGGAGGGAGACCGGAGATATCTGCGTGCCCGCCCGCCTGCCAGCGTGAAGAGACCGGCTCCAGAGACGGCAGCCCGACACTGCTGCCCTGCCTAGCGGAGACTGCTACCTGCACTTGGAGAGCCTGGTAAGTGTGGGGCTCTCTGTGGTAGTGGTGCCGGGGGGGAGATGGAGTCAGAGTGGCCTCGTGTGCTCAGTGGGGCGCTCCAACATGGCGAGAGTTGTACCCGGGGCTAGTAGGCCCATGATTGTCCCGCGTTAGGGACATTTTGTCAGTGGGGCACATTGTTGATTTAAGAGCCTGCGAGGCTCAGAGGGGCCTTACTTGTCTTTGAGCCTAGTGAAAGGCTCCGGGGGCATTTTTGCTAATTTGAGCCCCCCTGCGAGGGACTCCCACGAGGCCCCAGTGTTATTTGTCGAGCCTAGAGAGGCTCAGGAGGCCATTTTTGTTTGTTTAAAGCCCAGAGAGGCTCCGAAGTGCCACAGTTGATTTACAAGCCCAGCGAGGCTCGAGGTGCCATTGTTTGCAGAGCCTGAGCGCTCCATGGGCCATAATTGTTTAAGAGCCTGTGTGGCGCCAACGTTTGGGGCATGTGCGATGTCCAGAGCCTGTGTGGCTCCAACGTGCGCAGTTCAGAGCCTGTGTGGCTCCAGCAGTGGGCGCAGTTTGCGCCTAAGGGTCAGTGAGGACTCTGTCGCAGTTTTGATTCCCAGCTGCCCAGCAATTAGTGGGCAGCTGAACCGTTTAGGTCTTGTGATGTTCCCAGGTGCCCAGTAAGTAGTGGGCACCTGCAACGTTTAGGTTTTGCGCCAGTGGCACAACTCTGACTGGCGCTGCATGGCAGCGCGCCCTGACATTCTGGACACAGGGCTCTTTAGTCCCTTTATTAGATGGGGGCTGGTATGTGATTTTATTTAGGCGCAATGTGATTATCTATGTGATGGTAATTGCCTAATGTGAGTTTTGCGCAATGTGATGTGGTGCTAGGAAATGTAATGCATTTAATATGATTACGCACCTTGATCTTACACCTCTGAATGTTTTTATGCATCATGTGTTTTTGCGCTATTGAGTTATGTTCTGGCACCTCTGAATGTTTTTATGCATCATGTGTCTTCCTTGATTTTACACCTCTGAATGTGTTTTGATGCATCATGTGCCTTGTTATGACACCGCTGAATGTATGTTTTATGCATCATGTGTTTTTCCTTCCCTACACCTCTGAATGTTGGTTATGCATCAGGTGTAATGTGTTCTTACCTATACCCCTAAATGTATTTTATTCTTTGGTGGTTGTTCTTTCTAGTACCGGTGGTCCTCGTGAGGTCCTGGTGCCCTGCGTGACATTTCTCCTAAGGTGTTTAGGGTTGCGTAGGTGGTACTTACCTGTTCCCAGTAGTTACTGGATGTGATCTATAACTGTTATTTTGTGCTATACTTATTCTACATTCTAGAAGTGTTATTTCTAAAAGTGTTGATTCTGACAGTGGCCCATGTGGCCCTGTCCGGTAAATAATCCGTTGTGAATATTGCCCGTGCCAGTTGGCACAATGTACATGTGTGATTCTATCTGATTTGTTTTGACAATACAGAAGTTATTTTTATATAACCTTGTGTGGAGTTCCTTTTGTGGTGTGCCTAGGATGTTGTTGCTGTTGTATGCTGGCGCAAATGCTTTACACATTGCCTCCGGGGTAAGCCTGTCTGCTCGTGCCAAGCTACCAAGGGGTTGAGCAGGGGTTATCTTGGAGTGTGACTTCCTTGCCCTGACTAGAATGGTGGTTTCTGCCTGGCTTTGGCGTCAGCCCTAGCCTACCAGAAATAGCCAGTTCTAACATTGTTGGTCAGCGGTGTGGATTAGGACTTGTGTTTGCGCAGTGCCACAGCAACAACTGGCGACATTACAAAACTCTGCATTTTCTAGATAGTCACATGTTTGGGATTATTGTTTGTGATTTTGTTTTTCCTCAAGTGTGTCATTTTCAGATGGTGTTCCTGTGCTTATGTTTAGTGGCAGATGAGAGAAAATGACAGGGCGGGACGCCATTAGAGGGGGAGGTTCCCATAGATAAGGAATCCCTTGCTGGGTCCAGTGCCCAATCCCTGTTCCTGTCCCTGTGTGGGTAGATGGAAGAGAGGGAGTGTGAAGGAGAAATGACTAGCTCGGGAGGGTGGTTATCACCTGAGTGTAGTGTGTGTGTCTGGATTCCCCAGTATGGTAGGATCCAGTGGTGGCAGCTTAAATGTGTCCAGTGCGTGAAGTCCCATTCCCAGTTCCCAGAGTATGGTGCCTGGTGCTCAGTAAGAGGGGTACAGGTTGAGAGTCAGAGGCAGTGAGGAACTGTCTCACCAGTCTGGAAGTGGAGTGTGTGGATGGGTAGTTTGTTAAACTGGAGGAGTTGGTGTGAGTTTTTTTTTGTGTGATAAAAGGAGCTTGCACGGGAGGTGTACTTCTGGTGGTGTGCAGGAGGTCCTGCAGAGGCACTGGATAAGAAGGTGGACATCTGGCGGTGTGCTAGATGTCTTGCAGAGGCATTAGGGAGTGATTCTAAAAGTAGTGGCTTGTGTATTTGAGGATCCTGTGTAGGGGAAGAGGTTCATGTGTAGCCCAGCTAGGTCCCAGTAGGATGGTAGGGGTGTAGGGGCTCACGTCCTGTCTAAGTGGAGGCGGAGTGAGTGTGGGACGAAGTGTCCCACGTTGGCCCGAAACCCTATCTCAGGGCCTGGAGGGTTCCCCAAGGGAGCGCCAGGTCAGGGGCCTAGGCTGTACATACAGGTCATTTGAGGAGGATCTTCCTGTGTCTAGAGGACGGGGAGTGTCTGTAACCAGAACTCCGTCGGTCCTGGTGTTGGGTACTACCACTCCTAGTGGAGGGTGCAGAACTCTGGAAAGGGGTGCAGAGGGACGGTGTACTTCTGACTCCGGTCCAACCTGAGGGTTTAGATCCTAGGTTGGGAGATTAGGAAGCTTCCAGGTCAATTGGAATCTCTACCAAAGTGAATCAGCTGAAGAGACTGAGGGGGCTGCCCTTGCTGTGTGATCTGGGGCTCACCTGCAGTTTGTTGTTTCCACTAAGGTAGAGGAAAGGGGACTTTGCTGTGTCCCCCCATCTGCTTGAAGAGGAACTGTGCTGTGTGCTTGGTACCTCAGAAGTGAAATAGTTTTCAGGTGGTAGACCAGTGATGGAGTGAGATCCTGATCTGGTAGGAGAATTGTGTTCTGGTGAGTGCTTCCCTGTGAGGGTGCGGAAACCCAAAAGTAGAGGTAGGGTGGGGCATTCTTGCCCGTGACCTCCGGTCAGCCTGAGGGTGTGGTACCTAGGTTGTAGGATCAGTGGTAGATGTAGCTACACTGAGAGGGAGAGTGAAGAATGGTAATTGTGTGCCAGGGGTTATTGCCCCCCACTCTGTGGATTGGACAGGACCTGTGATATTTGGATGGCCTAGGGCCTGGTCTTGGCCGTGGACCGCTAGAGAGTACCAGTGGGGTATCCTAGTTGGATCAGAGAGTTCTTGGTTGGAGGAAACCATGTGGGTTCAGAGTGGCGAAAACCGGAGGGTTCCCTGCCGTGCGGGTCCATGTCCGTGTTTTGTCGCCCAAAGCAGGGAAGCCCATCAGTGGAGTGATTGGTCTACCCTGCGTTTTGGCTGGAAGGGGGTTGTGTTGGACCCGGCCCTTTTGGCAGGTTCACCCAGAGACTTTTTGCTTTTTCCTAGCCTGTTTCTGTGACCTGGTGTTGGTGATTTTAGGCCTCTGCGCACATTTTCACTGTGTAAAGTGTGTGAGCTCTCTGTGTATGTGTGGTGAGTGAACTGCACTCCCATAGGAACGAATGGGGAATATGTATGCCCATGGTAGTTCCTGATGTGTGGGGAGTGCAGGGTCGAGTTTGGTATGTGCAAAAACTCGTGAGATTGAATGCTGCTCAATGGTATGTGTGGCATGACTGTGTCTAGTGTAGAAGTGCCACTTTTAGAAGTTGGCATATTTGTGTAATTTGTGTCTGGCGTGTGATTGGCTGAGGCTGGCTTTTGAGCCTGGCTCCAAGAGTCTGGGAGGGTCTGCCCCGGTGGTGAATGAAGTGTTTAGCATGCTGATGTGAGGGGAGGAGTGAACCTGGGCCTGCTTGTGGATTGGCCATCTGGTTTGAGGGTCCTGAATGAGGCTGGGTTTTCCCCACACAATGCTGGCTACACCCCCTGGGGTGCGTCTGATGTCCCTAGCCTGGCCAGTGAAAGGAATTCCCTATAACCAGTTCTAGCTGGTTCTCACAATGCCTGCACCCTTTAGACAAAGGATTTTGGGTATAAAAAGGGTGCTGTGACACTCTAAAAATGTTCTTGTTTCTGACTTGAATCCTGCCAGGGGCGTGCTGCTGCTTGGGCCCAGGGGAATCCGTGGGCCCTGCCCAGCCCCTGATACCTGATGGACTTGTCCTGTGATGTCCTGCATTCCTTGGAGGACCTTGTGCCTGGACTTTTTGCTTCTTTAGCGTTGGGAGCGCTTTACTTTCACTGTTAAGCGCTGGGAGTGCTTTATGGTTACTTTTGGACCTTGGTTGGTCCTGTAGTGCTGGGGAGCGCTTCGTTGGTGGCCCGATCGAGTGCCCACCTCGATTTATTGTTTTAAAGAAGCCGGTGCCCACCCGGCATTTGCCTCCAATTCACCGCCGCTGCCCGGAGCTTGAAATCGCCAGAAGAACCGAAGGCGCCGCGCTCTCATTGGCGGGCTGCGGGAGGCTCGTCCTCTGAGCCGCGAGGTGATTGGGCCGCTGTTGGGGGCTTGTCTTGGTTAGCCGCGCTACCATTGGCTGCCCACCGGAAGGAGAGAGACGCATCATCACCGGGGCTCCAGTGAGTGAGTGAGAGCCCCGGTCTGCCTAGTAGAGCCCGCGCTGGAAGCCCGGGTGCCACGAGAGAGAGAGAGAGGAGGTCGGGAGCCCACCCCGCCTCCTCGAGCCCAGGGAAGCCATGCTGTGTCCTTCTGGTCTCCCGTGAGGAGAGGGAGACCGGAGAGCCCGCCGCCGAGGGAGGGAGACCAGAGATGTCTGCGTGCCCGCCCGCCTGCCAGCGTGAAGAGACCGGCTCCAGAGACGGCAGCGCGACACTGCTGCCGTGCCTAGCGGAGACTGCTCCCTTCACCTGGAGAGCCCGGTAAGTGTGGGGCTCTCCATGGTAGTGGTGCCGGGGGGGGAGATGGAGTCAGAGCGGCCCCATGTGCTCAGTGGGCCGCTCCAACATGGCGAGAGTTGTTCCCGGGGCTAATAGGCCCGTGATTTTCCCGCGTTAGGGAGATTTTGTCAGTGGGGCACATTATTGATTTAAGAGCCTGCGAGGCTCAGAGGGGCCTTACTTGTCTTTGAGCCTAGTGAAAGATTCCAGGGGCATTTTTGCTAATTCGAGCCCCCCTGCGAGGGACTCCCACAAGGCCCCAGTGTTATTTGTCGAGCCGAGAGAGGCTCAGGGGGCCATTTTTGTTTGTTTAAAGCCCAGAGAGGCTCCACAGTTCCACAGTTGATTTATGAGCCCAGCGAGGCTCAAGGTGCCATTGTTTGCAGAGCCTGAGGGCTCCATGCGCCATAATTGTTTAAAAGCCTATGTGGCTCGAACCTTTGGGGCATGTGCGATGTTCAGAGCCTGTGTGGCTCCAACGTGCGCAGTTCAGAGCCTGTGTGGCTCCAGCAGTGGGCGCAGTTTGCGCCTAAGGGTCAGTGAGGACCCTGTCGCAGTTTTGATTCCCAGCTGACCAGCAATTAGTGGGCAGCTGCACCGTTTAGGTCTTGTGATGTTTCCAGGTGCCCAGCAAGTAGTGGGCACCTGCAACGTTTAGGTTTTGCGGCGGTAGCGCACCCCTGACTGACGCTGCATGGCAGCGCGCCCTGACATTCTGGACACAGGGCTCTTTAGTCCCTTTATTAGATGGGGGCTGGTATGAGATTTTATTTAGGCGCAATGTGATTATCTATGTGATGGTAATTGCCTAATGTGAGTTTTGCGCAATGTGATGTGGTGCTAGGAAATGTAATGCATTTAATATGATTACGCACCTTGATCTTACACCTCTGAATGTTTTTATGCATCATGTGTTTTTGCGCTATTAAGTTATGTTCTGGCACCTCTGAATGTTTTCATGCATCAAGTGTCTTCCTTGATTTTACACCTCTGAATGTGTTGGTTTATGCATCATGTGTTTTTCCTTCCTTACACCTCTGAATGTTTTAGGCATCATGTGTTTTCTAAGGTACCTCTGAATGTGTTTTGATGCATCATGTGCCTTGTTTTGACACCGCTGAATTTATGTTTTATGCATCATGTGTTTTTCCATCCCTACACCTCTGAATGTTGGTTATGCATCAGGTGTAATGTGTTCTTACCTATACCCCTAAATGTATTTTATTCTTAGGTGGTTGTTCTTTCTAGTACAGGTGGTCCTCATGAGGTCCTGGTTCCCTGCATAACATTTCTCCTAAGGTGTTTAGGGTTGCGTAGGTGGTACTTACCTGTTCCCAGTAGTTACTGGATGTGATCTATAACTGTTATTTTGTGCTATACTTATTCTAAGTTCTAGAAGTGTTATTTCTAAAAGTGTTGATTTTGACAGTGGCCCATGTGGCCCTGTCCTGTATATAATCCCTTGTGAATATTACCCGTGCCACTTGGCAAAATGTACATGTGTGATTCTATCTGATGTGTTTTGACAATACAGAAGTTATTTATATATAACCTTGTGTGGAGTTCCTTTTGTGGTGTGCCTAGGATGCTGTTGCTGTTGTGTGCTGGCGCAAATGCTTTACACATTGCCTCCGGGATAAGCCTGTCTGCTCATGCCAAGCTACCAAGGGGTTGAGCAGGGGTTATCTTGGCGTGTGACTCCCTTGCCCTGACTAGAATGGTGGTTTCTGCCTGGCTTTAGCGTCAGCCCTAGCCTACCAGTAATAGCCAGTTCTAACAGGGCTTAAATGTTCAAAACACCCACTATAACTAACCTTTAGACCACTGCCAGAGACCCCCTACCCTCAAAACCCTTAAAACAGAACTTACCTGTTCTGACAAACAGCAGCACTTTACTGCGACCTGGATCCCAGAAAACAGACTAAAAATGATACAAATAAAGTACAAAATAGAACACCAGGTAAATGAAACTAATTAAAAGCTCACCACCTCCCCATTGAAATGAATGGGAAAACATTTCAAAATATAGAATAAATGTAGTAGAAAATTTTAAACACGTAAAACATGTCATAAATGTACAAACGGTTAACAACAACAAGTATACATTAAATATTAGGAAAAAATATATACAAATATTTAATTTATACTGAAAAAAACTTATTTTAAAATGATGTTGAGAAAATGTATACATAACAATGGAAAAATGAGAAAAATGTACAACATAAAATTCTATTTAATTATGATTTGCATGTTTTCTGTAATAATAAAAATGTATTAGAAAATGTTCCATTAATTTATCTCTATATAAATACTTATTTTTAAATTGAAATATATGTTTGAAAATGTTAAAATATACATTAAATAAACTGTGAAAACATAAAAAAATTATAAAGTTTTTACGTTTTGATTCTCTAAAAATATGGAATTAATATTATTATATATTACTTAAATAAAACATAATTATTATACTTTTAAACACCAACTATACTAATTAAATAACACAAACTATTTCTACTACATACAAATCCAATTTAAGCAAAGGATTTCACATAAAAATATTGAAATTAAGCAATGACACTCAAACATACACCATTTTTAAGAGAGTGTTGGACACTGAAGGGATGGCTTGTACTATTCCCATTCCCATCTAAACCAATTTGGGGAAGGCGTTTGACACTAAAGGAGTGACATTTACTTGTCCGACACAGATTGGGGCACATGTTAGACAATAAAAGGTTGTCATTTATTATACCCACTCCAATCTATACTAATTTGGGGAAGACTTTGATCACTGAAAAGGTGACATGTACTATTCCAATTCCAATCTATGCCCATTTGGGGAAGATGTTGGGCAATAAAAGGGTGATATTTTCTATTCCCTCTCCAATTTCAACTAATTTAGGGAAAGATTTGGGCAATAAAGGAATGACATTTACTATTCCCTCTCCGATCTATACCAATTTGGGTAAGGTGTTGAACACTAAAAGGGGGACATTTACTGTTCCCAGTCTAATCTAGACCCATGTGGAGAAGATAGTGGATACTAAAGGGGTGATATTTACTATTCTTACTCCAATATCTCTCCAATCCATACTAAGGGCCTGATTACGATGCTGGTCGGACTGACTTCCGTGTTCCTGTTGAGGCGGTCAGACTGCTGCAGTCCTTTCGGAACCAGTCGGTCTGACTGCCCGATTATGATGCATGCATGGCAGTCCAAGAAAAACAGCATCCATAGGACAGTACAAGGATCTCCAGCTGCCGACCGGATTAAGATGTCGGAAACAATGCATACTCACCCCAATCCACTTCTCTCCAGCAGTCTCTGACCCGGATCCTTCCTTCAGGCCCTCCCTACATCTGAGTGGCTGCAGTCCGACGACTAGGATCTTGTAGGTGTTGGAATCCAGGTAAGTCCTTATTCGGTATGTATCCAAATTGACTGGACTCGGAACCTTCAGCCACACCAGCAATGGGGTACATGGTGTACAAGGCATATCCCCACATATGTCATGCATGTGTGTACAATTCACATGTTTTCTGTGATTTTGTATGCATGTGCAACATATTCAGGGATATGTGCTCCGCTGTTGATGAAACCATCATGGTAGCAACAGTTGCAAGGTAATACGCCTGGGGGAACTTCTCAGCCTCGGCGGTCGGACAGGGCCAACGAAGATGGCGGTTGAACCGTTGGATGGTTGGTCTGATTGACATTGGCATCATAATCAGGCCCTAATTTGGGGATAATGTTGGACACTATAAGAGTGATATTAACCATTCTCACTCCAATCTATAGCATTTTGGACAAGGTGTTGGACACTAAAGGGGAGAAAAATACTATTTCCACTACAATCTAAAACATTTAATGCAAGGTGCAATGGACCATAAATGTTATGTAAATATTAAATAGGTAGGCCCGATGCAAAAGAAGAGGCCGAGAAAAAAACACTAGATCGCTCCCCACTTGTGTGATATGGCTGTCAAGAGGAGTTAGATTCCCCCATTATGTAATATCTTTAGCGTTAAGGTATTCGATTCTCTGATGCAGTTTGAGGGTCAAGTGAACCAACAATGTCAATCCCTGCACCTTTCAAATTCACTACTACTGGTAGTGTAATTAACTGAGCCTTTGGTTGTGAGCCTGTCTTGTCACTGGCCAGACAGGACACAGGAGTGACAAAACTCCTTCACTTTTTCAGACATATGGGGCCAATAAAATTGGGCAACCAACCTGTCTCAAGCTATGATTTGTCCCAGACATCCAGCTAGTGGGATGTTGTAGGCCAAAGTAAGGATGGACTCTCTGTACATTTGAGGGACTACCACTCTCCTGGCTGCTTCTGGTTTGTGGTCCCTGGTCTCAGTGTACAGAAGCCCATCCTCCCAGTAGACCCTGTGAGCACCACATACATCGCCCTCTTCTTGCCTTACAGCTTGCTGCTTAAGGCCCTCAGTAGCAGGGCACTGCTTTTATCCTTGGCATACCTCTTCTCTGGATGGTTCCCCCGCACATTAGAGTTCTGCCAGGTCAGGCTAGACTCCATCAGCGGCAGTTCTCTTTTTAGGTACCAGGGCATCTCCCTCAGGAGAACTCACCCCCTGGTCCTGTTATTTCCTAGAATCTGCCTTAGCAGTCCTCTAGACCTTTCTCTTGGTGGTAGTCACTTGGTCAACAGTTTCAGTATCCAAGGCTTGATGACGTCTGTGATGTGTTGCCTGTGCTCTGTGCTCTGTGCTTTCCTCACCACCTCTGCCCATGTAGAGGGTCTCAGGATCATTTCCCAAAAGTCTACTTTGGACCAGTAACCCTTTCCCATTCTGAGCTTACCATAGCCATTGGATGGACTTAGTCTCATTGTCAGCATTAGTAAACTGATGACTGACATTAGGCAATATTCGGTCTGGGGAAACCAGTTTACCTGACACCACAGTGACACTGATAACTCTATCCCTTAGGGCCTTTACCTCACTCCCATTGATTGTTGGTCTTTGTCTATTCTTCTCCAAGCTTGGAGTCTAGATAGCCAGGCTTTCAATATCCACCCCACACAGGGAAACTAAAGTAGCCTCTGAGTAACCTCTGGCCTCTCAAGAGTACATCTCTACCCCACTCCTATGTTAGCCAATCCCCTGGGACGTCTACCATTGGGGGAATTTTTGGAGCGTGCTGCATCTTCCTGCTTTTGACCTGCTGGATGACAGCCATGTCATAACCCAGAATACTTTGCTGGATTCCAGCTTTTACCCTTGAGCCCCTTGCTTTTGATTTTAGAGAAGCCTCAGGCCACCCTCATGAGAAGTATTTTGGGGGCCTTTAGAGAACTCCTGCCTGTTTGTTTGTTGTTCACCTCCCTCGCCTGCTGAGGGGCCTGTGAACCCCTTTTCTGGTCACTCCCACCATGAGTCTTTTTTTTAACACCCTGATTCTGACCCATTTGTCAGCTTTTTACCCAGCTCTCTGGGAAAAGACAACTTAGAATCCACTAAATGATGATGCAATTTTTCTGTAGAACAATTAGCAGTTGAAATGTGCTTCTTCATAATTAAATTATACAAGTGATCAGAAGTGTCCACCTTATTGCCCTTGATCCAGCCATCTAGTGCTTTGACTGAAGAGTCTACAAAGTCCACCATGCCTGGTTTTGACCTTCATGGTTGTCTCTGTACTTTACCCTGGATGACTCTTCTGTAGTGAGTCCATATCCTTTTATGAAGGTCTCTTTCATATGCTGATAGGATTCAGCTACCTCCTCATTAAGGGTCAGAAGTCTCTGCCCTTTACGGAGAATAACTCCCAAAGTAGACAGCCCCACTGCTGGTGTGCTATCCTCTTCATTCTGCAAGCCCCCTCAAAGGCTGAAAACCATTTGCCAATATCATCACCATCACTATCTTGGGGACACCCCCTTTGGGAATCTTAGGTTCAAAGGTATTCTCCTCGTCCCTAGTAATATTATTGCTTCCACCATCTTTAGGGTGAAGGCCCAACTTCACCTTCTCTCTTCAATTGACTAGTCTCTTCTCCTGGGGTTCAAGCTTTCTCTCCTCCAGGGAGATTTGGCCAAGCTCCTCCTAAAGGAGTCCTACCACTCTTTCCAGAGAGGGGTCTGCTAGAGTGATTCCTGTCACTTCCCACTGATGAGGGGAGTCTAGGGAAGAGCAGAGAGTTGAGGCATTCCTCTTCTTCCCCAAAATCATTTATCTGTGCCAGCACTTCATCCTCATCTTCTTCAGGATCTTCTTGAGAGGCATGGTCCTCCCTCCCTAATCTCTCTTTCTCACAGGAGCTGAGGAGCCTCTCTAGGTCCTCCTTCTTAGCTGTCACTTTGAGGCTAAAGCCCCTTGCTTTGCTTAACACCCTCAGATCCATGCTGTTCATGATTTGGATGACTGCCAAGTCAAGATTCTGACAAGCCTCCATTGTGCCTAACTTTTATTTGGTAGTTTGGACAAAAATATTAATTTAGGAAAGTCTTTTAAAACTTTTCCTAACTTACCAAGTCTTTTAAGATGTATGTGATGGAATATGGGTCTACACAGGGCCCAATAATAATTCAATGATAAAACTGAGAAATAATTGAAAACATTATTTTTAATACTAAAGTCAATTAAGTGGATTTGTCAGGCAAAATAACTCATCACCAAGTGGTACTGCGAAACACAGGATCAGGATCCGTACTTCTGTAACATCAATGTGGGAAAGTGGAATATTTTGTGGTATAGCGGAGTGGCCTTACCATATATTATCACAATACCTCAAAGATTGTCCCTGAATTCACACTAATTTATCCCTATCTCAGTCCTGGGTGAATGGCAAAGAGCTGTCAGCTTTTAATAACGGGAAATGTATTGAGCTTTTCAGAGTACCAACATGGATGATAAGTAATTGGCACGACTCGAGCAAAATCAAACACCAATTTATAAAAATAGAGTATATTTCATATTATTATAGACACCACAATGAACGGAATATCATACATATAACCGGATTATAGATTTTTGAAGCAATATTAAATCAGTGCAGTAAAATATATAAACAAAATAACATTGCAGTCAATGGCAAAATCCACTACTGACAATTTGTCACTTGCAGGTTAAGTTATTTGGGACTCCTGTAGGGATAAGGTCATACAGGACCAGGCCACAACAGTCAGATCAATTTTACCTTGCCTGTGGAGTCCGGGTTCAGAGTTATTCTGCCTTGGTGCTGAACAGGAGCCACAGATGGTGATGTTTTCACAGCTTACACAGTGTTGCAAGAAACAAAATGCAAAAAAGCAACAGGTGCACAGCTGTCTTCAGATGATGATTACATGATGTTCTCTGTAGCTGCAGCATTGAGCGTGGGAGTTGGTTACCGGACTGGTGACCAACAAACCTTGCCAGCATTAAGCACAACAAAAAGCTTTGGGAACTTCACTGGGGCCGGGGAGTAACATTGCAACCTGAGACTTCAGGGCAGGCAAGACCACAACTTCCGCAATGCACTGACCAATTGAATTTGAATGATCCCTTAGAGGGCCCAATGGCCAGAGATTGTTTTAGATCCAATGAGCGTCTTTACCTGCAATTTGCAGGGGACTAGTGCCACTACCCAGGGGAGACTGAGGGTGTTTTTGGCTTCCACATTGGTGCCTCTCTTAGGGAGTGTTGAGTTTTAGCCAAGGAAGTGGGTCATTCACTCTGTTCCAAGACTGTTGCCTCTGGGACAACAGTTCCCTCTTTTGCATGAGCTGGTGGGCAAAGTCCAGTTGTCACCGACACTGGTCTCTTCTTAGTCCTTACTTGAAGTAAGTTGTTCAGATATGAGGTTCTGGTGTTAGGGGGTCCCTTATATCCTAGATATAGAGGAGTTACAGGTGTGGGAACTAGTAGCCAATGGACAGCTAATACCTGCAGCTGGTCCGCCCCTGATGTGACCACATCCGGTGGTGTAGGTCCTGCCTTCTTTACCAGAACACACTATTTCTGCCCTCCTAAAGTTGGCAGAGTTAAATTTTAGGCGTACAGACCAGGCTCCCCCCCTAACAGTGTGACCAGCCTACCTTGGGGTGCACACCTGCTGCATAACTAATTTACCACCTTGTCCGGGTGCCAGCATGCCTGGGGCAAGGGGAGGGCTGTTTCCTCCTCAGGGAGACACCCCTGATGCCTAGCAGAGGCAGTGTGGCCTTTGAAGCTCACCACTGCCAACTCACTAGTCATCTGGAGGTTAGAATCTTGTTTTGGTGACAGCAGGTGTGGGAAAGTGCGGGCTGGTCAGCCAGAAGACAGTAAAGCTGGGGGGAACCAGGGTAGAACCTCTAAGGTGCACTCTGGGTGCATGACACGTTACCCAGGGTACAATCATTTTTTCAGGGGTGAGAAGGCACATTATTTTATAGCAAACATGATTTTTTTTTGTGGTATCATCACAGAGCTGCCAATTGTGAGGGTGCTCAGTTAGAACCCCATCTTATCCTACAGAACGCTAACACATATAGGGCCCCATGCATCAACGAAAACAACGGTCGCAAACGGGCAGATTCTCATAATCTGCCCCTTTGCGACCTGTATTTTTGCATTTGGGATGCATCATCCCAAATGCAAAAATCGCAATTTAAGTAATCGCAAATTTGCGATTACATAAATTGCAATTGCATTTAAGGAATCACAAATTGCGATTCCTTAAATGCAATGCATGATGCAAATTGAAACAGTGATTTCGCTATTAGGGGTTGCAAATTACTGTCAAATAAAACTGGGCGGTAATTTGCGAAAACGTTGAAAAATGCATTAAAGTGCATTTTTCAAAGTTTCTATGTTACACACACACATGCCCTTGGGGCAAGTGTGTGTGCAACATGTGGTCGCATGGTAATTTCAGGGGTGTAACAGGGTGTCCTTTTACAAATTGCGCATGCAATTCCGATTCAATCCCAAGGGCCTCCAGGCCTTTAGGCCCATAGGAATGAATGGGAAGCAATTCCTTAATTGCAACTCACAATTTGTGAGTCGCAATTAGGGAATTTGAAAGAATCACTAATTTATTTGCGATTCCTACATGCATAGCCAATTGCGAATCTTTAATTGTGATTCCTTAAAAATCGCAATTAAGGATTCGTTATTGGCTATTTTGATGCAAGTGCACCATAGTGGTTTCCAGTAGGGAACGCCGAATAGGGACATATAGGCTTGCACTTATACGTCAACACATTAAATATAATGCAACCTGCCTCCTGGGCTCAGGAGGCCTTCTTTATGGGGTGCCTTATATACATGAAAAGCCATGTATGTGACTGTGCTACTCATGGCACAGTCAAGTTTGAGCAACTTATCTGTGGTCACTCAAAACTGGCACTGCAGGTAGCTTTCCTCCCTCTGGGTTTAGTGCCAGCCTGACTAAAGTTTAGTCCTTAGGACCTTTCCAGCTTTCACCTAAACTTTATTTTGGACAAGCCAGGCCTCTTATGAGTTAACTATGTTCCTGGGGCCACCCCAACTGTTTTTCCTGCCTGTGGAAGAAAAATGCCTCGCCCTCAGAGGTGATTGCCCTGACTCTGGGGGCAGTTTACACACCTCATTGAGACTGATTACATGCTTGACAGTGGTAGGAGAGCTAATGCAAATTTACCTCCAACAGTTTCTGGCAGAGTAAAGGTTACTTTCTAAACTTCACTCTTTCAGTAGGTTTTTAAAAAACTCAACTTCACCATTGGGTTGCATTTGCAGTAAATATAAAACAATGTCATTGAATGGTCTGGAGCCATCACAGGTCAAAAGTAATAGACTAAAGTCCATAATCTATACTTGACATTTCCTACGTGCCTGTTACACCCTGACCAGAAACAATGATATTTTAGGCCTAGTCACTGGGTGATTTATTTCTAATATCACACATCTTCCACACATACATAGTTTGCACCCTACCTGTTAGCAGCAAGGATTAATACATTATTTTTTTTCTTTCCTGTAAAAAGGGTGGTTTTGACAGGTCTGTGCAACAGAATCTCTAGTGCTGTTCTCAGGCTACCCAGGGTAGGCCTGAAGCCATGTTTCTACTGCCAGTGTAGTCTATGGCACAATAGGTTCTGCAGTCTATTGGTGGGATTAGTGTTCGATGCCAGGGGTGTATTTGTGCACTTTATACTGTGGCATATTAGGAAAGTTAATTGCGCCATACAGGTTTACTCCAATTTTGCCATGTTGAAAGGGGAGCAAAGGTACTTCATTCCTGTTTAGCTGGAGTGAAGTGTGCAGAATTCTAAAGCCAGCAAAGGTAGGCAGGGTACAAATTGGAAGGACATGACACAAAAGTTGGTCATTCCGTACAGGCACCCTAGGGAATCATGTCTGTGTTTTTCCCCTTTAGCCCCACATATTTAACATTTTGGACTGTAAATCAGTGTTAAAGGGTCTATTTTCAAATAAGTAGGATGGAATTAAAATACCATTATTACATTTGAACTTTAATACTGTAATTCTTTATTAATTGATCACTCCAAACAACAAACACTGTACACTCTTAATTGAGCTCTTGGTGGGTGAATTCCCTTGGAATCTTTCCTGCCCCATTCAATAAAGCTACAAATCTTGGAGTAATCCTTGATACCAACGCTTTCTCTTAATGGACAGGCCAATCACATGGTGGCAACATTCTTCTTGCTTATAATAAGATTGAAGAAAATATTTATCTTCATTCCCATCTCAGCACGGAAGAAGTTTGCTCTGGCGATGGTTATATTCAGAGGCAACTATTATAACACTCTTTGGACTCTAACAACACTTTTCAAGCAACATTTCAGGTAACACAGAACGCTCTTGCTAGGGATATTCATGGTCTAAGCATCAGTCTGCTTCTATGGGGCTTTGTCAGATTCACTGGCTCCCCATCAGAAAGCGTATTAAATTTAAAGCTATCTGCATTGTCCATAAGGCATTTTATCAGGTCAGCCCGGCTGGGTTAAGGTAGATGTTCCATTGGAACACTCCCAGTAGAGATTAGCGATCAGCCCACCACAATCTGGGCTCCCTTCCCAGATTCCACAAGAAGAAATGGTACAGAGCTTTTTCAGTTTTGGCTGCTAGACTCTGTAACCCACTCCTCTAGTCCCTTACTTTAATCAAGGGCCATATGCCTATCAGAAAGCCTGGCTGTACAGGGCTCATGCTGTCTTTTTTTCTATGCCCCTTGTTGCGTGTGTTTCACAGCTGGATTGGGTGGACTACTGTGACTATAGCGTTTTGGGCATGTGTTACACTTTAGAAATCAAAATCAAATCACATCAACTCTCTCGCTCCTAACTATCATTATCACCCTGACATACATGAACTACTCCTCCTGATCTCATCCTCCTGTCAAAAATGTAATTGTATCTACTGATCCTCCATAATCATTCACAATTTTACCCCTGTGACCTTAACGCTCCACTCAACTCTAAATCCCACTTGCCCCAAGATAATCATTCACTCTATGTTCTGAGTATCTCAACAAAATTCAGACTAAAGGGGTAATTTAGATCCTGCTTACATGTCCATCAAGATTCCAGGGTGCCTGCGGCTCTGTCTCCACTTGCACAACTGAGAACCACTTCTGTATTTAGAAATCTCCCTGACTTGGTGGAATCCATTTGTGAAACATGCCCCCTCCGGCTTTGCGGTATCACTTTAAGTGAAAAATAGGTAACTGGTACCTGTCATGCAGTGTTATTCAGCCCACATTTTTTGCATTTCAGAAGCAAACCTTGGTGTTTATTTGTAAAATAATGAAAACACATTCTTGATGTGTAACAAGATTTCTCTTTGAATGTCAAGGACATTTGCGTTCATTTTCTGCCAAGATCACCAATGGCATAATCACAAAGGACAATGTGGTGGCCATGTGGTGGATGAGCCACCTGTTAAAGTTTTCTGACCGTGGAGCTTACTGAAGCTCTGCAGTCAGGAACTCAGTGGTTCCCCCACCTTCAAATGAGGCAGAGAAATTCAGGGTTAGTGGATAGGGCATCTTATGATTGATGGCAGGTCCCCCGAATTCACCTGTCCCAATTCATTAGTAACTGAAAAAAATCTCAACACCACATTTTTCAATGGTTCAATACATTTGGCCATTATTACCTCCCCTGCATATTTGCCCTGTCTACCCTGTTGGCCACAGCTTTGACATTCATGGAAACTAGAGCCTTTTAATACTTTGAAAAATAAAATTATATCATACACACAAAATCAGCCCTCAAAAACATCAAATTGACAAATCATATTTCGGTCACCTCACTGAAATCAACTATCTTACAACATTATATCTCTAAACTCCTTACCTGAGACAATTACTTCCTGCCTTTCAACCTTAAAAATTGCCTCCTACCTCTTTTCCAAAATCTCTACAATAATATCAATTCCTAAAGCCTCCTGAATGTCATACCACCTCTCTCTTTCATTCCTTTTTAGCCAATTCCCATGGCATGTTTCTCACACACTTATCTGGTGAAACTGACTGTAGTGCTTGTGTACCTAAAAATATGAACTGAATGCTCCACCTTCCAATCGACTTTTGCATAATCGCCCAGCGACATTTTTTCTTTTTCAAAAGAATTAGAATTTGGGAAAACAGAGAGTAAAGAACGGAACAAATCAGATACACATTCTAGAACTAAAACTAAAAACAGTTCCTAAAAGTAATTCCTAAAAGTAATAAGGGAAATTTTTTATATTTGTTTTTACTTGGTTTTTACAAGAATAAATTGTCACATTGAATCCATTTTGTTTTTATAGAATTGTTTCTGTTGTATTTTGCATTGCTCCAACTGAAAGGTCCTAAAAGAGTGAGTGTTATTTGTTTAATGGTCTGTAAGAGTTGGTGTTTTCTTCCTGAAACAACCCAAAGGGAATTTATTTTGACATATAGTCAGTTCTGGTACCCTATCCCTTTGGTGTGGGGTCCCTCTCTCTTTTATTAGAGGATCTAACAGTAAGCCTTGATCAGATTAATGTTCATCCACCGCGGTTAGGTATTCTCTGTATAACACACCTATCCTATGCCGACAATGTGGTCCTACTAAGTCAGACAAGAAAAGGCTTGCAACGTCTACTACAGGAATTGACCCGCTATACCAAACAGAGCTTGCTAGTAATAAACAGCACAAAAACAAAGACTATGGTTATAACCCAATGCCACAAAGTGCAACCAACCTTCACTATAGACAATGTTAAACTGGAAGCGGTTGAAAGTTACAAGTATCTTGGGATACTACTGGATAAGCGTCTTAATTTCACTACGCATTTCAATAGCATGGAAAAGAAGGGCATGGTCCTATTGCACGCTTTCAGTAGCTTGGCGACCGAACTTAAAGGCCCCCTGGTCTCCACCCTGCTAACAATAATGAAAGCTAAGCTACTTCCAACAATAGCTTATGGGAGCGTATTACATCATGGCAAGAGTGCACAACTCCTGGACAAAGTTCAAATGAAAATCTACAAGCCTGTATTTGCATTACCAAGCAATGCATCACCCGCAAAAGTCAGACTTGAATTCGGTTTGTAATCCCAAGTGCTGCTGAAAAAGTACGAGACCATAAAATTCCGGTACGATGTATGGATGAACCAAGAAATTGCGCTGTATCGTGCCATGTGGGAAATAATCAGTAAAAGTCCCAACTCTCACTACGCCAAGTATCTTAAATCGTCACTAGAATCAACTGACTTGGCTGCACTTTGGGAATCTAAGCTTCCAGTACTTTCCTTCAAACAGTTGGTAAAGAAGGCTGCCAACAGGCATTCGTTGCTCGACGATAAATTAATTTTCAGTCATCGGTCCCATGCCTGGATGACAATTCAATCTTATAAAAAAAATTGTACCGGCAGCCTTCCTAGACCTTGCTTCCTCGCCATTCATCAAACGGAAACACCTCAATTTAAGGCTGGGTAGCTTACCAACTAATGCTGAGTCACCAAAGTGGAAGACCCAAGAATGTGATGGATGCGGTTTATGTGGCGCAGGAAGACAAGACTTTATCCATTTGCCCGGCTCTGATCCAGGAACGTTGGAGTTGGTTAAAAACCAAGTTTAAGGAATATGGAATACGCACCTGCCGGTCCGCGATCATACTAATCCTATGCTCAGTAGATCCGCAACTCCTTTGCAGGGCAGTCAAATTCATTTACAATTTCGAGAAAAAGCAAAGAACACTGGCAAAGTCTTGAACCCGGAACACTTTTATTTTTCTAACTTGAAAGACACTCTCATTTTATAACTTTGTATCACTCACACAGCAGTGTAAATTTTCTGTGTTTTAGTATATTGTCGTATTTATACTTTGTAATGGTTTTTACTAACTATACAATAAAGTATTATTATTATTATTAGTATGTTTTATTGTTATTATTATTGTTGTCAGTGGTAGTGGTAATAGCATTATGAGCAGAAATAAATTCAAGAATGGTTTAACGTACGTCTCAGTGTATAATCCTAATTTGGGGTGGTCATAACAGAAGAAATTCTCTGTAGTACAATTAGTAATAATTACCGCAAAATTACTCTGAATTGTGGGTAATTACCTGAGAAGTGTAATTCAACATTTAGCACTATTTTCGTGCTAAAAATGCATCCTTGCATCCAAAATGGGCCAGAGAAGGCATTTTGAACTTAGAAAATAGCACTACTTGCTACAAGATATGAACAGCAGACACCACCCACGCCTTGATCTTCCTTAGGGCATTGTTCCTGTGCAAGGATTTTTGCCCCAAATGACTCTTAGTTACTCAAGTTGGCATATTGATGTAACTTTGGTCATTTTGCATCACAAGTGTAATGATGAAATTACTCCTGCATAATTAAAATTTCGCACAGGCCTGATCCTAATGGTACTAAATAGAGGTAATTAGGTAAAAATTTTATGCATGACACATGTCTTACCTCTTGTGGCGCTCATTTGTTTTATTTCTATCACGGGATTAGTAAGAATATTTACTTCCACATTAGAGTTCAAGTACTTTGATGCTGATTATTTCCGTTTGATGATCTAACAGTGTAAGGCTATTGAAATTATCTTTCTAGTGATGGAGACCATATGGGAGCTATGAAACTTTTTGGGTGATAGCATTTCAAGACTCAGCTTCTTTAATTGGGGGATTTTGGTTCTTTATAATTTGTACTGGAAGAATAATGACGTTATTCATCTTTATAAGTGAGAGGGTCCTTCATAATCAACAAATGTGTTTACACAAATTTAGAATGATGTATTAGCTCCAGTACTTTTTGAGTGAGATGGACAGTGAGTGTAAAATGACATACACAACTGGTAATGACAGTTAACCGCAATTAGCAGGACACAGGACAACTCCAAATTGCTTACAAATTAACTAAGTAATACCACTTTAAAATTTAGAAATATTCTAAGAACCCCCTGAAGGAAGCTTGCCTAAATAGTAGGTTAGCTGGCTGGAATATTTGAATTGTCCCATAGACTCCTTTAAATGAGGTTGATTCTTGAGGGACCAATAAATTATCAATAGATAAGAGTTCCTCCTGAATCCCTGCTTTTTGTTTGACAAGACAAGATATGCGCTGGTGATTTATTCCATGTAACATGTTCTAGTGGCACTTAGGGGGCCAGTTAGGCAATGACTGACAAAGTTTGAGTGAGTTTTCGCAATGCAAAATATAAATGACACAAAACACTGTGAGGTTTCTCCCTGAGTATTGGGACCATTCTGTATTTTACCTTCTCCTGTCCACCATCCAAAGCATGATGGATTTGAACTTTGAAAATGCATGACAGTCACACTATCCTCAATAGGGTGGTGCAATTATTGTGCTCTGGCAAACTACTGATAGATGAGCTGACAGGTCAGAGGGTTCCTCAATGTAGACACAGTGAATTCTGCAACTCTACCTATAGAGCACTCCAAATTTACAACAGTGTTCCCACTCCACCATCTAAACAAGGCCATCAGTTCTTTACAATTTAAGCAGTAGAAGGACACCATGCTATAGACCTGTTGGGTCATGTCTCAGAATGCAGTGCAGTATTTCTAACTCCTGATATCTTACTCCATAGAATCCAAGCCCTCAGATGTTTGATAAGGCCCAGCTCTTAATCTATCTTGGTCATATAGGTATCTAAGGGTACACACACTGAACTGTCGCTGATGAAATTTAGCTTGTTGCACTTTTGTTAGAAATTACTTCTGCACAAGCCCTCAAAGACATTTACGTACAATGCAAGAGTCAACTCACTGATTGGATTCCTATTGGGACTCTCTTTTCTTCTTCAAATCTTTATTTCAGTTAGTTCCAACCATAAAAGATACAAATAAAATTTAGCAAATAAAATGCATTATTAAGAAATCCAATAGTTTCAGAGCAACGTAGTGGGGCAAATCGATCTGTGGTAATTACATGATCCAATTCAAATCGCCAATAAAACCTATCTACATCAATAAATACTTTAAAAAAATACATGTAAAAAGCCAGGTTTCCTTTGCATATAAAATCATAACTTATCCCTACATACAATTATAATACCAAGTTTTTTTTATAATTTTAATTTTACAACTAAATAACAAGACAGTGATATTGGCAGCAGAGGAGAAGACAATTCATCAGTGAAGCAGCCATTATCTAAAGTGCAAGTGCAAAATGTTTCGCATTAATCCCCTAGTAGCTAAAATTTTAATCCCACTTTGTTCCTTATAAGATATACATTGAATAGGAATCTGCTCACACTGAAGACAGCTTTTTGTGACGTATCTGTCTTCAGTATCCGTTCTGCCTCTTTGCATTGCCTAATGTTCAGGTTTTTACAGAGTGGTCTTATCCATTTTTTGCTAGCCGCATCATATGCAGAACAAAAGAATAATATATGTACGTCATTTTCTACGGCCATTTTTTGCACAGAAGGTGCACTGGTCGCAACTGTTATCGTCATGGTGTTTGCTCCATCTTGATTTGTTAATATTTAGCTGCAAAACCCCGTGCCTAAATTTCAATAACAGGGATTTTGCTAGCTGAGGGCGCACCTCATCTGAAAACGGTTCAAAATGCACAGCATATTTAAAGGCTAAAAATCTTAATGTAAGAGACCCCGCAGAGAAACCATGCAGCACCCTATCAATATTGTGTGCCCAAAATAATAGTTTTAATTGTTTTTTGCAGGCCGAAGTTAATTGGAGGGGATTCTCCCAAAAATGGGAAATACACACCTTAGTCATCCATACTGCTACATGTTTAAACCAGGGGATCTCCTTACACTGATCAAAATTCATGATATCTTCTAGACCCTCTGTATAATGGAGGAGCTCTGGTGTTGACCAAATACTCACCCAAAACAGGAGGGATCTCAATAATGCATAATGGTCAGTCCGTTTAAGATTAAGGTCCATGATCACTGAGAGTAGAGGTATTCTAATAGGGATACTTAATCATTTCCGAATTAAAATATTTTCTCCCTTTTTAAAAGTTTTTTTGCAATAAGGCCCCAAAATTTCCGCTCCATATAGGGAGGCTGATTGAGCTTTGTGTTTAAAGACCTCCAGTGCGGGAGAAACAGCTTTTGATGTACTAGCCCAATGTTTTTTTTAAATGGGGATAAGTTTTGGAGCAAGACAATTTTATTATTTTCTATTTGCGGCTTCCAAGATAGTTTAGTATCCAATGTTATCCCTAGATAGTTAAAACTTTGCACGTATTCTAGTTTTTGATCTTTTAATACTAGATTATTTTTAAAAGATTTATGAGGGTTTATAGACATGTATTTTAATTTGCTGGAATTGATTTCAAGGCTTTTCGCAGTACAGTATACATAAAAAGAATCCACAAGACATTGCAGTCCCTTTGGGGTTTGCTAGACTAAGATGGTATCATCGGCAAACAATAATGCTAGTATTTCTTCCCTCCCCCAACTTGGGAGAGTCATTTTTACAAGTTCTCAGATAGTTTGGGATATCATTTGCGTATAGTGAGAAGAGTGTGGATGCCAATACGCACCCCTGGCGTACTCCCCTACTAACTGGTATTACCTTGGTTAGTTCACCCCTTGGACCCCATCTTACTTTGGCA